>NC_081415.1:457535133-458866383 GCF_030272615.1 Cryptomeria japonica | reverse complement strand
ATAGAGAACCACGTGCTCCTAGGGTACTTGAGAAGATAGACCCTAATATGTTGAATTGCATGATTGATGTGGATCTTGATAACTTCATAATACAACCAATTTTACCGCAGTTGAAAAATACTAATCCTATTATTGGTGAATTGGAATCTCAACAACAAGGTTTGTGGCACATGTATTTTGATGGAGCTTTCTCTAAGGAAGGATGTGGAGTAGGAGTTCTTTTTGTGTCCCCATCGGGTATAACTTTCAAATAATCTTTTCTGTTAGCTTTTTAGTGTACAAATAACACTGTTGAATATGAAGCCTTGTTATTGGGGCTTGAAGTTGCAAAAAAGCATGGAATTCAGTTGTTAAGAGTATTAGGGGATTTAGAGTTGGTTGTTTCTCAGCTTAGATCTAAGTATGCATCTAAAAATGATCACTTGAAAATATATAAAGATGCAGTTTGGGATGTGATTGAGCATTTTTGTGCATTTTTTATTAACTGGATAGAAAGATCAAAGAACATCATGGTTGATTTCTTAGCTAATGTTGCATTAAAAAATGATGATGTAACACTAACCAATGTATCTACAGTTGAGATGAAAGCTAGGCCTACTATTCCTAATAACATATATGATTGGCAAGTGTTTGTGGATGATGAAGATATTCTTAAATTCATACAGTGTGTTGATGACTATGATGGACAAAAAATTGATTGCAATGCGTTAGTAGAAGTGGTGGAAAATAGAGAAACAGTGTTTGGTAATGACATGGTCCAGTTGGAAACTAATGAAATCCCTAGAGGATTGGTAGAATTGGAAGGTATATTCAGTCATATTGATAGCCATCTACATCAATAGTCAACCACCAAATTAGAATAATTGGAGGAAGTGAATTTAGGGACAAAATTATCCCCTACGTTGGTCTACATTGGAAAGAAATTGTCTCCTCACATTAAAGCTAACCTTATTAATTTATTGAAAAAGTATAAACATGTTTTTTCTTGGTCTTATGTGGACTTAAAGGTGTATAGGCAAGATCTCTTTCAACATGAAGTCCCTTTGCATCCAGATGCTAAGCCTTTTAGGCAGAAGCAAAAGCCTATCAACCCCCTTTTGGAAACTAAAATGCAACAAGAGTTAACTAAGTTGATGGAAGGGGGGATCATCAAGCCTATAAGACATTCATCATGGGTGTCTAACTTAGTCCTAGTTAGAAAAAAGAATGGGGATATAAGGCTCTGTGTTGATTTTAGGAATTTGAATGTTGCTTCCCTGAAAGACAACTATTCTTCTTCCAATATGGAGGCAATGTTACAGAGAGTAACTAGCTATGACCTATTGTCTATGATGGATGGCTTCTCAGGATACAATCAAGTATTAGTGAAGGAGTCCAAATAGTTCAAGACTACTTTTACTACCCCTTGGGGGACCTATGTATATGTAAGGATGCCATTTGGTTTAAAAAATGTTGGAGCTACCTTTCAGAGAGCAATGGATGTAGCATTTAAGGAATTTATCAATATTATGATGGTTGTATACTAGGATGATTTAACATGTTTCTCCAAAAGGGTAGATGATCATTGCGGGCATTTGGAAAAGGTTTTCAACAAAGCTCTGGAGTTTGGTGTCTCTTTAAATCCAATAAAGTATCTTTTTTTTGTTACTAAAGGGAAGCTGCTTGGGCACATTGTCTCCAAGGAAGGGGTTAGGATAGACCCTGAGAGGATTGAAGCCATAAATAATGTACCTAAGCCAAAGAGTGTCAAAGATATCCAGTCTTTCTTGGGCAAGGCGAATTTTGTTAGAAGGTTCATTGCCAACTTTGCTGAAATAGTCAAGCCTATTGTTAGATTGCTTAAGAAAGATACGAAGTTTTATTGGGATGAAGAAGCTTCAAAGTCTTTTGGTCAAATTAAAAAGGCTATTTAGGAGGCACCAGTGTTAAAATCCCTTGATTACAGTAAGCCCTTTTCGTTGTTTTCTTTTGCTTGTTATTATACAGTGGCTGCAGTCCTTCTTCAAAAGGATGATGAAGGATATGAACACCCTATTAATTTTTATAGTAAATCTCTACAAGCTGCAAAGCTTAAATATGAAATCATGGAGAAACAAGCATATGCTTTGGTCAAGGCTGTAAAAGCATTTAGGTCATACCTTGTGAATGCACAAGTAGTTGCTTATGTCCCACATGTGGTTGTCAAGGATATTTTATCTCAGTCCGAGGTCACTGGTAAAAGGTGCAAACGGATAACCAAAATTCAAGAGTTTGATCTAGAGATTAAGATTACTAAATTAGTAAGAGTTTTAGGTCTTGCTAAGTTAATGGCTGAATCAAATCTCCTTGATGTAGAGGTTAATAATGTTGAAACTCAGAATATTCTAGTCACAAGTATTGAGACATAGCCCTGGTATTCAAAGATGTAAAGCGGAAAATCGCGGTCGAACCCTAGTTGGTCTCCCCTCTTCTAACTCCAAGGAGAGAGAAGGGAGGTTCGCTAGGATTCGATGGGTTTTCACTTAGGGGGAAGACTTTACATTCAAAAGAGGGGTTGAAACTCATAAGATTCAATCCCACACGATGTAAGATTGGATGCTAAATGAATTTCAAGGGTTAGGAAAGCAAGGCTACCCTCTTTTGTAAAGAATGTTGATTAAGGAAATTAAGCTAAGGATGCATAGAAAGTCATAAAGATTCGCTTATAAACTGAGTTCGGGTTATAGGATGAAGCTGCAGACCTGGAATTAGCAGTAAAATGTCGATACGGCGCTGTCCTGCAAATTTGAGCAAAAGTTGTCTCGACGATGGCGCCCGGCGCCACGGTCCTCCGAAAAATCCGCGAAACGAAGTGGGATCGGTTCGTCTCTGCACAAGGATTCCAGATCTTCAATCTCAGCCGCGTACCTGCAACCTACACACAGAAAAGTGAAGACGATTGGGGGGTTAGGGATTAGGGGTTTGCCTTTAGGTCAAACCCCGGTTTTGGAATTAACCAAGAAATGAGCAAGAGCTGTAAATGTAAATGACTGTAAAACAAGTACTAATACCTTGTTCTAAGGATGTTTGTATCCTTATGTGCGAAGGTTTAGATGTTGTATGTTGTATGTTGTATGTTGTATGTGATCTCCTCTTCAATGGTTGAATCCTTGTCTTGAATGCAACACTTAGCCTTGAATGGAGACTTGGAATGATCAATTGCTTGAATGCTTGAATGCTTGAGTATAATTTCGACGCCTTTTCCATCATATCGAATGAAAGAGGAAAATGTCATTTATATAC
The DNA here is from genome assembly GCF_030272615.1 of Cryptomeria japonica. Taxonomy (NCBI): domain Eukaryota; kingdom Viridiplantae; phylum Streptophyta; class Pinopsida; order Cupressales; family Cupressaceae; genus Cryptomeria; species Cryptomeria japonica. The sequence goes on along the minus strand of NC_081415.1, from coordinate 458,863,122 downwards.
TTGTCATTTAGGGCTGATAGACTGATTTTCCTGACCTTAGGCCGACCAGGGAAGTATATTTCCAAATTGCAATCAAAAAGACCCGGTATCACTTAGGAAACCGGGCCCAAAATAGGACCCAGGGACCAGGGCGCTGGGTGCCCTGGTCCTGAGGGACCAGGGTGCTGGGCGCTCTGGTCCCACCTCCCGGGACATCAGGGTGCAAGGAGGTTCAGGCCAGGGTGCTTGAAAAATGCAGTTTTCAGTGTCGTGAGCGAGTTTTGGGGTCTCCATTCAGGTTGCGTGTTGCATCGCCATCGTGAAGACCGAAATGCAGTCGAAATTGCAAGTGTCGCAATTTTAGGACGCTACATTTAGCCCCCACTTTAGCAGGAGTATGTATGCTCATACTTCTGGTAAAGTACAAGGAAACAACGTTGAAAGACTTTCACCACATCAAGGAGGCAAGATACACCAAGCCCCCAGTGGACTAAGGATCTTACAACTTCGATTGACAAAGTAAAAGGGAAGATCACAAGGAAGAACCATGACTGTCAGTAGTAAGGTTCCCTCGCTATGAGTCATGCAAAAGAAATACAAAAAATCTTCAAGACAAAGCTAAGTTTGCCAAGAAATTTTCAAGTATCTTTGAAAGGATAGACAGGGTGTATGCCCCCCTACGTTAAAGCGATCGCACACGCCTCAACGGGGGTGATTGTTTTAACATAGTGATACACATAAGAAATGTGAAAGGAAAAAGGAGCACGTTATCGCAAGGATTTAGCCCCCAAGTGTGAGATAAGCCCAAGGATAATAGACACAAAACACAAAGCACGAGGTGACTTCGCTTTCCTTGGGGTCAGTATGATAAGTCATGTATATATATCATATGTATGTATGCATAATTGTTATTCATTCCCCAATCAAGGAAGGTCACCTAGAAGAAGGGAACACATGTGTCTTTTGAGTCAACATGAGAGAGATCGAGAGATCTCAATGCTTTGCATCATCCTCAAGTAGACAACACTAAGGACGACAAATAGAAGAATGAAAATAACATATAGAAGAAGTAACAAAAGAGAGGGGGAGAGAGTCTGCTATGCTAATGTAACTAGTCTAGCATGTCATCTACCCCCCGATCTTGCTGATCAATGTTTCGGGAAGGCAGGGAACACGCTAGAGGAGGAACATCCAACACAGCAGATGGAGCTATCACAAGATCCAAATAAGGGCTATGTTCATTGTTCTTGTCTAGGAGCTAGGATAAGTGCTTTAGAAAATTCATTAGATAAATGGTTATCAACATCAACAAGTTCATATTCACTATCAGAAGCAAGAGGAGTAATATTTTCATCTATATCATCATCAAGATTTATAAAAATAGGATCTTTAACTCGCACAGGATCAAGACCATCATGCATCTTATGTTTAGGAGATTTAGGCTCAATATCCGGCTGAGGGGAAAATGGAATAATGCTTGTTGAAGGTGTTTGTGGAGATTGCAAAGTTTGAGAAGCAGCTGCTTGAGCCCTAAGACGACGCTTTCGTCGACGTTCCCGTGCAGAACGATTACGTCTAGTCTTAGTAGGAAGTGTAGAAGATAGAGGAGGAGGAATGTTCTCATCCCTATCACTTGGGTGTTTAGGTTGTGGTCTCTTAGGCTGGATAATAGGAGAAGAAGAAGGTCTCTTCTCTCTATAGAAGGCAGGAGGAGGAACTGCTCCATATAAAGGAGGAGTTTTTGGTTTAGGAAGAAGACCAAGTCCATCATGACGAGGAGGTCTAGGTCTATTTTTAGAAGATTTATTAGGCATAGACATAGTCGCATCCATAGGGACGGGTTGGGAATCTTCTTGGGGAAAGACATTAGTTTTGTCTTTCAAAGGAAGAATTTCCTTCTCAAGAATGATAGGAATGTCAAGTTTAGGTGCTCTAGGTTCACTTAGAGATAGGATCATATCTATTTTCCACTTTTGATAAGATTTGAAAAGATGATCACTTCGCGGAGGAAGAGATTGGAATTGTTTAGGCCAAAAGTAGTCTATAGGAACACTAGAAGTTCTTTCAGCTGGTTTAAAGAGACTATGATTGACAGTAACAACTTCACCATTATGGGGAAATTTCAAACACTTATGAATAGGAGAAGCAATAGCTTTCATGGAAGATAGCCAAGGATAGCCAAGCTTCACATGAAATTGTTCGGAAGAAGGAATAATAGCAAAGTTCACATCAAGAGATTTGTTATGGACCTCAATAGGCAATGTAATAGAACCAATTGCAGGAGAAGAAAATGCATCAAATAATTTCACAATCACATCTATTTTTTCATAGATCACTTGATTCAATTGCAAAGTAAAAATAAATTCTTTAGTAATAACATTAACCATGCACGAAGGATCAATAAGCACTCCACGGCAAGGCATATTCTTGACTTTTGCAATTATGTATAAAGGACCATCAGGTGCCCTAATGGTTTCGCTAGAATCAAATGTGATGGAAGGTTCTTTAGGGTTTTCTTGCTGCTCTACAAAGTTAATCACATTTGGAGTCATAGACACAAGACCATCAGATGAGAAAGAGGAATCATTAGCCTCAATCACATTAGAAGTATGAGAAGTATGAGAAGGTAATGGATCAGTAAAAATCTGAAGATTTTGGTTAGGAGGAGCTACAGATGTGTTGCCTTTATCATTCACTCCAGAAACAGAAATAGTATTATTATCAATCAAATCTTGAATTTTACCCTTTAGAGAAAAACATTTTTCAGTATCATGCCCAGGCTGACGATGAAAGTGACAAAAAGCTTTGTGATCAAAATAAGGTGAAGTAATCTTTGCAGGAACAATTTGTCTTATAGGAGGAAGGGTAAGCACATTTTGTCCCAATAACTTATTCATAATATCATGCAATGATTCATTCAAAGGAGTATACTTTCTTTCTTTCCTGAAAAATTTAGAAATAGGAGGCACACCTGATGCTGCATTCACATTGTTGTTGATGATGTTTTCATTGAATTTGATGGAATCTCTGTTCGGTTTAATCTTCCCAAATGGTTGTTGACTGCTATCACCCTTATCACTCGGAGCCATAGGATGTGATTGTTCCATTTGACTCACAGTCAGTTGATAATTGTGAAGAGTGGCGCACAACTGTTGGAAAGAAGTAAACTCAGAAAACAAAAGTTTGTCTCGAATATCTTTTTGCAAATTAGAAATAAAGATTCTTTGAATATCATTATCAGGCACTGGAAAAGAAATTTGAGCATACAAATGCTTATATCTACCAATGAAATCAGTCACTTTTTCTTTAACACCTTGTTTACAATGCATTAAATCAATCAAAGTAACTTTAGGACTTATATTGTTTTGAAATTGTTGAATGAAAGCATTTGCAAGTTGTTCGAAAGAAGTAATAGAATAAGAAGGCAACGAGCAATACCATTGTAGGGCTTTGTCTCTTAATGTTCTGGTAAATAGTTTTGCAAGCAACCTTTGGTCATAAGCAAAATCAGTACATATTGTTTGAAAAGTCTTAACATGTGTTAGAGGATCTCCTTTACCATTATAAAGTTCCAAATGCGGGATTTCAACATGCTTAGGAGGAATAGCTCGAACAATGTCAAGAGAAAGTGGGCTCGCAACATCAAATGTGGGCACACTAAACTTAGATTGATTCATAGAGGCAATTTGTTGCTGTAAAGAAGAGACAGTTTGTGCAAGATTATTAATGGTAGCTTCAGTCGAAGAGTTCATATTAGGTGTGTTAGATTGAGATGGAGGTGTGATGTTATTGAAAGATGGTAAAGAGTAAGGTGGTGGGACCCTATGATAGTCAACCATAGGGGATGATTGGATAGGAGGAACACTACAAGGAGGAATGGAATGATTAAATGAATTGCCCCCTTGTGTCATGTTCATTTGTGAAGATGTAATAGGAACACTTATTGAAGGAATGAATGAAGAAGTCGGATTAAATGAAGGAATAGGGTTAATTGAAGAAGGAGGATTGCCCCCATGACTTGTAATCACAGGAGGAATGTCTTGTATAGAGGTAGCCATGATGTTTGATGTAAAGGTAGGTATACTAGCAATAGAAGTGGTCAAAGGAATAGAATGATTGACTTGTGTAGGAGGTTGTGTATAACCTAAAGATTCAGCACAACTCTTCATAGGCATCACATTCTAATCCACAATGTGTGCGATACCACGTAAAACATCAATTCCATTCTTATCACTTTGAAGCATACGTTTTAGACCCTCAATTAAAGGAAGAGCTTGACTATCGGGATACTCATGAGACATCCATTGGTGAAAATCGTCAAATTGGTTATCCAATTTGGAAAGTTGTTCAACGGAAACTTCATGGAGAGCTTCTTCATCATTCGGAGGATTAGAGGAATTACCCATGTCCTCATTAAAAAGGCTACTCAAATTAGGTTCCATCTCCTCAGTAGTTAAACCTCGGAAAGACTTAATTCTACGGCTTCGTCTAATGGGAATAGTGTAAGTAGGGCTTATTGTTGTAAAACTCATGCACTAGAGAGGATTTTGATTTTAGAGGTAGCAATTTTCAGTAAAACCAGCCAATCTTCCAGATTTAAGCTGTTAAATGCAATCACAACAGTCTCCCGAAATTTCAGAAAAAATGTTCGGGACCGTGGCGCTCGGAGTGCAACACGGTCCTTGCAACTTTTTTCGAAATTTGCAAGGATGAAAGGTATGATGATTTTAGAGCTAATCTGAAAAAATTGAGGGATTTTACGATTTGTAGATAGGCCAAATTAAAGTTGCAAATTCAAAATTGAACCCTATCAAGATTGTCGAAAAATGCAAAATGTGAATTTTGAAAAAGAGAGGGAAACTGAAATTTTGAATTTTATGATTTTAGAGGGAATGTCAAGAGCAATGCAAATTTTGAAATTTGAAAATTGACTCAATTTCACGCAAAATTCAATTTTGAAAGCGGAAATCAAAGTTGTTGTAATTAGGCACTTAATTTCAAAAGTCACAAAATGCAAATATTTGAATAAAGCACTGAAATTTCGAATGAATGCAAATACAATTTTCAGATCTAAGACAGTAAGAACACAATTTTGACACAAAATTTCAGTTTTGATAATTTTTGAATGATTAGGAACCTTAGACCAAGCAATCACAAGACCAACTTTGACTGTAATTTTGAAAGTGTTATAATTGACAAAATCAGCCAAAATTCTGGATTTTAGCAGGAAAATACAGCAAGATCTCGCTCCCGAAATTTTGGAAAAAATGTCGGGGACGATGGCGCTCGGAGTGCAACACGGTCCTCACAACTTTTTTCCAAATTTTCAGGGATGAAAGATATTGTGATTTTATTGTGGAATCCAAAGTTACAGCTGATTTGGAGATGTTTTGATCGGTCAAATTGTCGGACAAAGGTTGAATCAAGAGGGTTTCAAAAATTAGGGTTTTGACTTTTAACCACTTAATTTTCAGAATTAAAGCACAAATATGAATTGATAATTTGTAATAGAAGGACAGATCTGAAACAAGCATTAACATTTAGACATTTCGTAAGTTTAATTACTAAAAAGAAATTTTAGGGTTTTAATGCAATCACCTCTAAAACTTTGCAAAAGATCAAACATGGAAATGTAATCAATTTTTTCAGATCTAAGCATGAAAAATCAAAAAGGATGTTCACGTCGGGTTCACCAAAATGTAAAGCGGAAAATCGCAGTCGAACCCTAGTTGGTCTCCCCTCTTCTAACTCCAAGGAGAGAGAAGGGAGGTTCGCTAGGATTCGATGGGTTTTCACTTAGGGGGAAGACTTTACATTCAAAAGAGGGGTTGAAACTCATAAGATTCAATCCCACACGATGTAAGATTGGATGCTAAATGAATTTCAAGGGTTAGGAAAGCAAGGCTACCCTCTTTTGTAAAGAATGTTGATTAAGGAAATTAAGCTAAGGATGCATAGAAAGTCATAAAGATTCACTTATAAACTGAGTTCGGGTTATAGGATGAAGCTGCGGACCTGGAATTAGTAGTAAAATGTCGATACGGCGCTGTCCTGCAAATTTGAGCAAAAGTTGTCGGGACGGTGGCGCCCGGCGCCACGGTCCTCCGAAAAATCCGCGAAACGAAGTGGGATCGGTTCGTCTCTGCACAAGGATTCCAGATCTTCAATCTCAGCCGCGTACCTGCAACCTACACACAGAAAAGTGAAGACGATTGGGGGGTTAGGGATTAGGGGTTTGCCTTTAGGTCAAACCCCGGTTTTGGAATTAACCAAGAAATGAGCAAGAGCTGTAAATGTAAATGACTATAAAACAAGTACTAATACCTTGTTCTAAGGATGTTTGTATCCTTATGTGCGAAGGTTTAGATGTTTTATGTTGTATGTTGTATGTTGTATGTGATCTCCTCTTCAATGGTTGAATCCTTGTCTTGAATGCAACACTTAGCCTTGAATGGAGACTTGGAATGATCAATTGCTTGAATGCTTGAATGCTTGAGTATAATTTCGACGCCTTTTCCATCATATCGAATGAAAGAGGAAAATGTCATTTATATACTTGTCATTTAGGGCTGATAGACTGATTTTCTCGACCTTAGGCCGACCAGGGAAGTATATTTCCAAATTGCAATCAAAAAGACCCGATATCACTTAGGAAACCGGGCCCAAAATAGGACCCAGGGACCAGGGCGCTGGGCGCCCTGGTCCTGAGGGACCAGGGCGCTGGACGCTCTGGTCCCACCTCCCGGGACATTAGGGTGCAAGGAGATTCAGGCCAGGGTGCTTGAAAAATGCAGTTTTCAGTGTCGTGAGCGAGTTTTGGGGTCTCCATTCAGGTTGCATGTTGCGTCGCCATCGTGAAGACCGAAATGCAGTCGAAATTGCAAGTGTCGCAATTTTAGGACGCTACAAAAGATATTACATTTTTTAAGGGATGCAACATACTCAGAGGGAATGACTCCCAATCAAAGAAGGACATTGAGACTAAAGTATCCAAAGTATATCCTTGCTCAGGGTGATCTATATTGGCAAAATAGAGATGGGGCATTGTTGATGTGCTTAGACAAATCCCAAGCTAAAAAGATGCTAACTAAAATGCATGATGGAGTATGTGGAGGCCACTACTCCACTAAGACCACAGCTGGCAAGATAGTCTGGGCTGGATACTATTGGCCTACTTTGTTCAAAGATGCCCATGAGCATGTTCGAAGATGTGACCCATGCCAGAAATTTTCTTCCAAATTAAAGTATGAAGGAGCTTTGCCTCCTAACCTAGTTATAGTGGAAGCCCCTTTTGTCTAATGGGGGATTGATTTTATTGGGGAAATAATTGAGAAGTCAGGAAGAGGTCATAGATGGATCATAGTGGCCATTGATTACTTCACTAAGTGGATTGAAGCTATACCTACTAAAAGAGCCACTAGTAAAGTTGTCATTGAATTTTTGATGGATAATATTATAACAAGATTTTGTGTTCCTGTGAAATTGATAATGGATAATGCTATGAGTTTTAGATCAGAGGAGTTCACTAAATTTTGCACCAGTCATGGAATAATCATGTCTTATTCTTCACCATACCATCCACAAGATAATGGACAAGCAGAATCCAGCAACAAAAGCCTTTTGAATATTATCAAGAAAATCCTTGAGGAAAACAAAAGGTCTTGGGATCAGAAATTAAAATTGGCCTTATGGGCAGATAGGATTATTGTTAAGAAAGCTATTGGTATATCACCATTTGAATTGGTTTATGTCACACAATCTAGGGTGCCAGTTAATAACCTTCTTCCTTTATACAAGTTCCTACAAGCTCAGGATATGGAGTTGTCAGAACCCATGGAAGATAGAATGATTCAAATGGTAGAAGTGGAAGAAATCAGGACTTTAACCCATAAGAGAAATATGAAGATTCAGTTGCAATCCAAATATTTGTTTGACAAAAGAACCACATTGAGAAAGTTTCAAATTGGTGACATGGTTATTCAGTAGAATGCAAAAGGGCAAGATAAAGGAAAACACAAAAAATTTGAGTCATTATGGATAGGCCCTTCTATTGTTTGTGATTTTAATGGAAAAGACTCATATTTCTTGCAGACAATGGATAGTGAGGTATAGGAATTCCCAATCCATAGACAATTCCTGAAGCATTATTTCTCTTAAGTCCATGCACAGTACGTTTTAGTCTGTATATAATTAGGTTTGTTTCTATTGGTTGCTTTTGGGTTTGTTTTTGGTCTATTTTCCTGAGTTTTATGTGTTCTTGTGTTTATCTTGCAATCAATCATCCCGAATCAGAGCCGCTATTGTCACTATTTTGACTATTGGGTGATTTTGTTCTCTAATCCATTATAATCTGCAAAAAATTGTGCTTTGCACTTCATCTCTACCTCTGAGGGTTTTTGGTCTAAGGGTTTAAGGTTCTACAATTTGTCCTTTTCTATCCTGAAATCCACGCATTCTATTTCCATGTTACTTTTTCCACTTAAGTGGAATGGTCGATCCACTGTGAAAAGAGGTCCCCCCCCTTTTTGCATTTATCCTAGGTAGGTCCTTAAATATGTTTTATTTTTTACACCTTCCCCTAAGTTTTATATCCTTGTCGGGTTTCCTAAAGATCATGTAGGTTCTAGTTGATCTGACGGTGCACGTGATCTCGTGAAGGGAAGATGCGTGAAACTTACCCTTCGTGAAGTGGCAAAAGGTGGTGGGCCTAGCTAAAGTGGTTACAAGGAAGGCTAATGGACGATCATCTCCCAGAAGATCTGATGGACCGTGTTGTTTCATAGCCCAGAGATGTGTGAGATTTATCCCTCGTGAAGCAATGAAGGGATGGTGGACCCGGGCATGTGTGCTAAAGAAGGAAATTAAAAATCAAGCATGTTTCTCAAGATCTGGCGGTCCGTGTTGATTTGCGAAGTAAAGTTGTCTGAGGTTTATCTTTCGCAAAGTGGCAAAAAGGTAGTGGGCCCAACGAAAGGGTGACATGGAAATTAAAGAGAGTGCATCTTGAAGTAGATCCAACGGTTCATGGTGTTTCACTGGGCAAAATAGCATGTTTTTTATCCTTTGTGAAGTAGTGAAAGGATGGTGGGCCCAACAGATAGACAGTTCCTGGTTTTTATAGACTTGTGAGCTTGGAGTTGATTGGACGGCCTGCATTGATTCGCAACCAAAAGCAACATGAAATTTACCTTTCATGAAGTGGCGAAATGAGATGGTGGTTACATGGCGGATGATGTGGTAGAACAGTTGGATGCATGCCTGAGGAAAAAGGTAATCTATCAGAAACACATGGCTCCAAAGGATCATGAAGGGCCCACTTTGATTGAGTGGTGATGGTGATGAAATTCATGGCTAAAGTAAAACACATGGCAGTTAAGATGTGGAGTCCGATGGAGTTCTTGGACAAGTGAATAGCTGACACGTAAGTACTATCTGTCAACAACCAATAAGGCAAGAGGATTATATGAAGAGGGCCCACTTTGAAGGCTAAGGGATGTTAAAGGCTGCACATCTCAAAAGTGATCCAATGATAAGCGCTATTTTGCAGCCTAAAGATGCAAGGTTTTTAACCTTTGTGAAATAGCGAAAACCTTTAGTGGTGATGATTGTGTGCGGTTAGTGAAAAAGATTAGCAGTCACCATGGAGAGTAAAGATTGAGTGGATGGGAGAAGATCTAATGGCCAATGTTGTTTCACATGAAAGAGACACGTGAGGTTTATCCTTCGCGAAGTAGCAAAAGGAAGGTGGGGCCCATTTTTAAGCAGGATGACCCAGGTAAGCTAAGAGACGTGCATCTTCTTCAGGATCCAATGGACGACATTGTTTCACATGGAAAAGATGCAAGGTTTTTAACCTTCATGAAATAGAAAAATGCCAAGACACTAAGAATTTCTTTGTGGTCCGTTAGAGTCTTTTTTCAAATTCAATTGCGAATTGATTACCGAAGAATATGGATTAATGTCTCAATTCAATGCTCTGTTGTCGTATTAAGCCTCACATCAACTAAACTTTAGTGTCATTTCAAAGAGTTTGTAGAGGAACCATTGTGCAGAGTGAATTTCTTTAGGCAACAAGTAAGTTGTGCATTGTTTAAAAGTTATAGTTCGAATTGATACCATTGGGTGCTCAAATTCCCAGAGGTCTGTTTAAGTGTAAATTGAAATAGTTGTAATTCAAAGATGGCAACTTGAAGAGATTTCACAGGGAAGGTAAATTATTAGGATAGAGCTATATGTGATGATTTCCTAGAACAATTAACCATGTCTACAAATGTTGCTGCTAAAATAAAAGAATTAGTGCCTAAGGCCCCTCGCCTAGGAATTGGAGATGGTTTATATGACAAGGGGAATTGGTTAAGGGATTCGTAGATAAGGATATCAGGTTTGGGGCTTTTCAAAGTGGGATTTGGCCAAAGACATTCCTCTTATCCAATGAACAGTATATGGGAGTTAGATGTGGGAAAACTCATAGTCCCTAGGATTTTCATGGATGTAGATTTGTTAACCCAAATTGCGAATAACTATGACCCTGTTGCTAAATGTGTGAGAAATGTGAATGGGAGGTCATTGGTTGAGGTAAATGATGATGAGTTTAGGAAGTTTTTTAAAGTCAATGAGGTATCAAACTATTTAGAGCCAATCAATTTTGATACACTTGCATAGGTCTACAATGTGCAAAGAGATCACCTCAGGAGTGGCCCTTTGAATGAATTTTTTGTCAAAATAGGAGGATTAACTGTTGTAGGCCCTAGTTCCATGGAACCCTTCTCTCTAAATCTTTTTACTCTAAGGGCTAAAGGGATGTATTGGTCACTATGTCAGATTTTTGGGGAAGATACTGAAACAACCATGCCAACTCACTACATGCTAATGATAGCATAGATTCTGAACCCCTCTCTGGTAGTAACTTTTGATTTTGCACCTTATCTCATTGATGCAATTCATGCAGGGCTAATAGGGATAAAAAATGGTAAGGTAGACAAACCTTTTGGGTGGTACTCTCTTCTTATGCACATGCTTTTATTTAAAGGTACTGATTATTTTGCAAAGGAAATGGACCTAGTTAAGGAAAAGGATGGTGAAGAGATGCTTGTACAATTATGGAGCACAATTTTGTCTTTGGACAGAGAGGATGCTAGTTACTTGAAGTTTGATAGATCTTTTGCATCTAGGCTTAGAATCCTCTTGTGCCCACAAAACCCCAAGGATCCCTAAGGCTCTTTTAGAATTCCTTAGGCCTAAAGAATTTGCTGAAGGTATCAAGATTGTTCATAATTTGGGTGATATATATTTATACCCTCTATCTACTATGTTCAAAGTTTATGGTTTCAGAGGTACCCCATACTTACTCCCCTATCAAGTCCCATTGAAGATAGGAATTGCAAAGATCCTGAGTCAAATTGGGGGTGTGCAAGAGGCATAATTAACAAATAGGGGAAAAGGGACCATTTTATCAACTGTCACCATGGCTCATCAATTTGTAATCACCAAGGGTGGTTGGAAACACTTTGATGATTTTTTTCAACCATATAGGTTGTCTACTACAATATCAAGGTTTGGTGACCCTGAAGATTTCTTCGATGGCATGTTCAGAAAGAGAGCAGTATGTAAAGGCAGAGCTCACCAGTTCCATTTTCTTGAGGATTTGATTAGAAATGAATTCAATCTAGATGAGTAGGAATTAAGAAAAGAAAAATGGGTAGCATACAAAAAGGCTCTTGATTTTATCCACCAATTTGATAGTGGTTATGATCCTCTATCTAGTTTTACTCCCTTTGAGGAAAAAGACAAATTCTTGATTCTTTATTTTGAAGATCTAATGCAGACCTTAAATGAGAAGAGGGAAGCTATAATGCGAAATAATACTAAAAAGGCTAAGCTGGTTCTAGCTAAGCCTACCTTTGCTAAGGCCATCCTTCTGGGTGATTATGTGATGCATAAGAAGTCAAGATATAATGTGCTAGTACCAGTAACTGGTGAGCCCTCTATTTCAAAAGGGAAGAGAGAAATAGAAGATGTCATTGACATCCAAGACTCCCTTAAAAGGAAAAGGATGGGCAAAGAGGTGCAAACAGGTGAACCTTTATACTCTCCATCCCAATCCCCTATCCATGTGGGAGATGAATAGGCAGTGGTAGAGCAATTGTTGCAGTTAGAAAGTCTCGGGGAGATTGCCTACACATATGAGGAAACACAAGAGGGAATGCTTGAAGAGCCACCTAGTGCCAAGATGAACTTGACTACGAATGAGTTCAAAGGAAAGGAGTTAGACCTTGCTATTAAACAAGCCAGTGAGGATTTCCTGGTTGATAATAATTTTGTTACAACAGGGTCCTTTATGCAATTTGTTTGGAAATAGAACATTAAGAAATTTAAGGCAAGATGTGAGAAGAAAAAGAATGAGCAACCCCACAAAGATCCAACTATGGTGGAGGAAGAGGTGAAGCAAGAAATGATAGCAAAGTTCAAGACCATTACTCCTAAAAAGGAGAAAAAAATGGTATCAAAGGTTGGTGTGCTAATCCTTCCTGAATGGGACATAACAGATGCCTTAGTGCTGGAAGCAGTAAGGAAAGAAACCAAGCCCCTAGAAGGATCGACATTCAACAAGGACAATGTTGCTTTGGTCATGTGGTCCCTAAAGAGGGATGAGAGCAGAAGAAGGAAGGATACTTCAAAGTCCAATTACCTTGGAGGGATGATTATTAAAAGAGTGGAGGATATAGGGGTGGTAGAAGCTACCAGCATAGTTGTAGAAAATGCAAAATTCAGTGTGGCAGTGGCTGAGAAGGAAGCTAAGGAGAGGGCTGATCTCTAGGTAAAACTAGAAACAATTTTAAAGGCTTATAATGAGGCCAAAGGAGAGATACCCAACTGGGATAGCATCATTACTAAATTAAAGAGTCAATTGGAAAGGTAGTACCAGAAAGGTGAGTCCTCTACTTTAATGATTGCATCTTCTCTAGCAAGACCCCCACCCACTAGTCCTATCATTGAATTTCCCCCTTCTCCTTTGTCTTCTGGTTTTCAACCAGCTGAGACCATTCAATATGAATTGGAAAAGATGAAGTAGGCTCAGGCCCTGTTTGCAAGAAAATATGAGGAAAAGTTTAGGGCTACAATTTTGATTTTTGCTGACATAGTAGGAGCCTCCATTGTGCATATGAACATGAAAAGAATTTTGGATATTTTGATTGAGCTGAATGGAGACAAGGCTACTCTGGAGCTGATTTTGAATAAGTGGATGCCTAGACAGGTGGATTTGGAACTTATGTGTGCATCCTATGATGAGGTAGGGTCTAATGCTAATATTTCATCCACTTGTGAGTTAGTCAAAGGCATGACCAGGTTGGCAGAAGGAAGAGTTGGTGTAGAGAGGAAGGATAACTTATATAGGAAGGAATACACTGAACATAAGTTTGAACTTTTTCCTGGGGGATTTGTTAGTCCAAATCAGTTGAAGGATAAATAAATGTGGCTTGGTGATCTGCGAAATAACTTGTCTTAGAGGGTGAATAAAGTCATCAATATAGATGACATATCTTTATTTGTCAAGACAATTGAAGAAATAGAGAAGAGAAAGTCACATTATGGTTTTTTGGAATAAGAGGTTAAGAAAATTAGAAATACATGGAAAAGGTTGGATAAATTGAAGAAGAAAATTGTTAGATTCTCCTAGCATACTAATGATGTGTTCCAAGAGTGGACAAGCAAATATGCGGTGCAAGAAGCAGAGGTTCTAGAAGATGCTACAGTGTAGTAACAAACTAAAAGGCCGCTAGGATTGAAAATGACTTGTATGTTCTTTTTGAAGAAAAATTGCAGTTGTAACAAACTATTCTTAGGAAAGTCCGAAGCTTGTGTTGCATCCATATTCTTATAAATGGATACCAAGACTTAAGGATAGGATATCACAAGAATTTGTAAAGAGATTCTACTAAAATATATCTAGGTTTTTCTGGTTCTCTCAGAAATTACCTTGAGTCATGTAAAATTTTCAAAAAATGAATATGAATATACAGATCAAAGTTTTTCAGGCCTAAATCTTCATTGTATTCTGGTGTGCATTCATTAGTTTTCTGGTTTCATTTGAATAATTTAGGGTTATTCGATGGAACATGGATTGTAAGGAAGTCTTATAGATATATTTCTAGCTTTTCTCTTTAGGAGAGGAATTAAATATGCATGAAATATTTTTGTCAGAATCAATTGTTCCCTGCTTTGAATTTGATAAATGGTTTTAGTTTAAAGGGAAAGAACTTATATATATGTCAAGCATGTATAGGGTTCATGAAATCTGAAGTGATGAAATGTATGAGAATGTTTAGTTTTGGAACTCTTGCTTGATTTAGGTGACTCTGTAGCCTGGGTAAGGCACTGATATCAGTTGTGGAATTCTTTTTATCTTTCTTGGGATCAAATATTTAAAATGAGCATAAGTTTCCCTTAATGTTTCAGTTTTATTGAGGTGATGAAGTCCATAGGCTTTTAGCATTGGTTTACTGTGGATCTCAATTTAAAAGTGTGAAAGTATTCACAAAAGGTATACCCACCTGAGCTTTGGATAAGTTCAAAGTGTAGAAGGTTTTGTTGAAACCTTGTTATATGTTATTCTGGAATTCTATTTTCTTGGTATCCTCTTCATATGCAAACATAGTTATCAAATTTTCTTACATGGAGGATAGGAGGGAATCAGAATTTGAGAACAAATCCAACCACATAAATTCACCATGAACTCTACTAAGAACATAGCAGACAGTTGTATCTGAGAATTTCAGCATATGGAGGATATCAATGAAACCTAAATCCTCAACTACCTTGTGTTCCAGTTTCACTACCCCATTCTTGTTAGTGATAAGATTCATGCACATGTTCTTCAAATCTTTGGACCCTAAACTCTTTATGTTACTGATGCTCTGCAAAAAGGATTAGAAAATCTGTTTGATGGCAACACACACAAGAGCACAAGAAACAAACGTTAGTGTTAGCAACAAAAGATTATCCTAAACAGGCATATCAAGAGAGATATTAAGCATGAAATAGAAAGCATATAAACATAGAATAAAATAGCTAATCAAGATGCTCATAGTTGCTCCTCCCTTGTTCCTCTCCTCTCCAAGTCCCAAATGAGTGTAGCTCTTAGCTTTTAGCACTATCCATGGATGCCATATGGAGATTCAAGATGGTTGAATATAATAAGCAAATGCTATGCAAGTGTAGACAATGATGCTATGAGAAAGCTCTATGCTAATGCCAGCATAACAACAATACTCTAATGCTTCTCTTTTTGCTTGAGGTGAAGGGTTCTATTTATAGAAGAAATGAGGAAATGAAGGGTTAAGATTGAATGGTTTAATCAAGGGCCAAGTTTGAAAGTTGGGGATCCATGTGCACAATTGGCACCAATAAAATGGTGACAAGTGTCAACATGGGATTGGGTTGAGAGAAGAGGTTGGAGGCATTAAAGGCCTGAGAAGACCTCATGGTTATCTAGAGGCTAAGGGTCAAGTCCAAATTAAGATTACCCACTGGATTAAGAGTTAATCCAAGGATAAACCTTTGTGCAAATGTTTAAGAGATAATCATGGTCAAAGCATTAATGGCCTGATGAGACCTTTGGGTTGGGTAGAGGTTGAGTCAAAATAAATGTTTTAACCATGTGGGAGGGTTTGAGGTAACCATTAATGGTTATTGGAGACTTTGGGGATTAAGTGGTTGAAGGTTGAAAGCCTTCAATGGTTATCAAAGACTTTGAGCCATTTAGTGGTTGAAGGTTGAAAGCCTTTAATGGTTATTAAAGACTTTGAGGGTTTGAGAAGTGACTTCCCTTTTGCTTAGGAATGTGACAAAGTTTAGAGAAGGGGTTAGGTTATTTAGAAGTGATTAGAAAATTCTAGAAGGGGTTTAGGCATGCAAGTGGATTTTGTAGGAAAATGCAAGTGGGAGAAATTTTGGTATTTTCAATTAAAATAAAATCATTTATTTCAATTAAATGGTGTAATTTGCATTTGGATAAATATTCAAATAAATATTAATTTATTTAAATGAGAAAAAGGAAGATAAAGCATTAAAATGCTTGAAGACTTTGAGGGAAACCATTAAAGGCTTGAAGACTTTAAGGAAAACCATTAAAGTCTTAAGAAGACTATAGAAGGAAGCCGAAAACTTTAAAGCCATCAAGTTTGAAAACTTTGAAGCCATCAAGTTTGAAAACTTTAAAGCCATCAAGTTTTGAAGACTTTAAGGGAAACCATTAAAGGTTTCAAGTGGGTGAGGATAAATAGGATTTTAAATAAATAATTTATTTAAAATAGTTGTGCAACTTGCATTTGTAGGAAAATGCAAGTGGGTGAGGATAAATAGGATTTTAAATAAATAATTTATTTAAAATAGTTGTGCAACTTGCATTTGTAGGAAAATGCAAGTGGGTAGAGGATAAAGGTGATTTAAGTAAATGATTTATTTAAAATAGTTGTGCAACTTGCATTTGTAGGAAAATGCAAGTGGGTAGAGGATAAAGGTGATTTAAATAAATTATTTATTTAAAATAATTGTGCAACTTGCTTTTGTAGGAAAATGCAAGTGGGTAGAGGATAAAGGTGATTTAAATAAATGTTAATTTATTTAAATGTGAGAGGTGGGATTTTGTGGGATTTAAATAAATATTAATTTATTTAAATGTGAGAGAAGATTTAATTAAATAAATATGATTTATTTATTTAATTAATGGTCTGAATTTGGTTAAGTGAATTAAATCAAATAAATTGAATAATTTATTTAATTAATAGGAGAAGAGGGTTAAGATGAATTAATTAAATATATTAATTTAATTAATTATTAATTGATGGTTAAATAATCAAATAAATATTAAATATTCATTTAATTAAGTGGATAGATTTATGTGACTACAGTTACAATATATGAATTCCCTAAGGTCTTGAGAAAATGCAACTCCCTTCGAGATTCTAGAAAATGCACCAATGGAGTCATCCATTTTTTCTATCTTAGGGATTATCTTGAAAATGGGTCTAGGTCATTTTATGTTCTCCACAATAGTAGGGTTTGGTACAAATTCAGGAACGGAGGATGAAGAAGCTATTGCTAAAGATAAATACCTTTAAACTAAGAAATCCTTGAATGCTCTAAAATACTTTTTTTGGTTTTCCTTTGGGATGCCTTTGCTCTATTTTTCTCTTCTTTGAATGTTTGAATGCTTGATAAGTCAAAATAAGAAGTTACGGTGCCTTTATAACCAAAAATTTAACTTACAACCACAATAAATGCTTCATCGGTGAAGTGAAAACACCACATATCTGCTTGTAAAGAAGAATTATAACTTCTTACCACCAACCAAGGGTAAATGCATGATTTTCAATTAGTTTCCTTACCCCTAAGGATTACTCCTTAGTTAGATGAAGAATTTCCTGTCGGTGCAAGATTACCCTCTTCTACCGATGTAGAGACAGATTCGTCAATTCTTTGATCTCTCTTCCTAATCCATTATTTACAAATTTTTTGCTTGATTTCAATCACCTTTTCTTTGCCTTTGTCATTAGATCCTTTGTTGTTAGCCGGTACACTCTTACTTCTACAAAATTTTGCAAAATGCCCAATCTTGTTACATGCAATAAACTTACCCATCCTCCATCTCCACTTCATCTTCCCTTTGACAACTCATCCAACATGTGGCTAAGTAAATTAATATTTCTTAAATTTTAATTCATCATTTATCCTCAACCTCCAAAATTTAATGAATATTATGTATGTACACATATTTCATAACCATTTCCTATATTCTCTCCAAAACCCCCTACATCTTAGGAAGGACTTGAGTCCACTTGTCCTCTCATGCCTAAATTTCCTCCAACCATCCCTAGATTCCCTTAGTTAGGAACCTAGTCAAGGTGAGATGAGTGACACTTGTCTTCTCCTTCCCCTTTCTCTCAACCTTCACCTTTTCTCATAGCCATCCAAATCTGTAGATTTGATCATGACCATTGATCCAAGCCACAACATCTTATCCTCTCAAAGTCTGTAAAATCAAGAGCTTTAGTTGAGAGATTTAATCTTCAAGTTAGACTTCAAGTGCATTTTGCAAGCTAATCATATGCATCCGTGAGTTTTAGTTTTGAAGCAAATAGCAATTATCATATAATATCATTTAGCACAATCATTTAGCATAACCATGTAGTATTTGCATATCATAGCATCAGTTAACTACAAGTTATCAGTCCATTCTTCATATGCCATCTTGGAAGCCAATAATACATTATCTGAGAGCACACCATCTACAACCAAGAATAGTGGAGTTAGGACACAATGAGACATAAGCCATGAAGGTAAAATAATGCTTTATTTTAGTATGTATTTCATGTAGTTTCATTGGTGGAATTTAGATTTATTGTATGCAGTTCCATTGTGTTTTGTGAAACTAACTTATTATAGGTAACATTATGAGGATGAAATTCAAGCTCACACATTTTGGCACCCACCGTGGGGCTCATGGACCTCACATATACCTTTAAAAATCTCATAAAAAGTTAAATAAATGCATTTGTAATGCAGATTCATGCATGTGTGAATTCTGACAGTGCTTTTGTTTGATAGGTTAGCACATATGTCATATAGGTTAGCGTTTTTGTCTGAAAAACTGTGCATTTGCATCATAGGTTAGCGCTTTTGTCTTAAATTTTGTACATTCGTATCCCAGGATCACACATTTGCATCATAGGTTAGCGCATATGTCAAAGAAATCATGCTTTTGTATCCACAGAGCAGTGCCTTTATAGTCTAAGTTACCACTTTTGATCTTCAGTTTAGCACTTTTGAATAGAAAGATAGCGCATATGTTAGGTTAGCACTTTTGTTTATAAAACTAACAAAAATTTCTAGCAGGTCTGAATGTCCAAGAAATCAGATTTTTCAGATTACTAACATGCATGTGCAGGATGGCATTTAAGGCAAATTTTATGCATTTTATTATCTAGAAAATTAAAATTCTTCATTTGGGAAGTAATATATCATATCTTGTTCACCTAGTTTAACTAAGAGGATGAATTGACAACATGCATTTTATGTATTTTCTTTAAAATAGTTGCACATAGACTTTTAAAAGGGCTAAAATGAACACCATGCTTGTTGGAGCAACATCTCCAAATAGGACTTAGCCAATAATTGCTTTGAAAAGGATAAAAAGAACACTTGTATTTCATGTCTCGAAAGTGGTAGGTATATTCTCTCCCCTTAATTGGGTGACCAAAAATCCAAACCCACTCTTTTACACTTTCTTTACTTTCAAGCAATTAAATCCTTTTAGAGGGCCTACCTTCCTGAGCTGCCTTGAGCGGGCCAGTGAGAGGGGAATGACCTAAAGTGGAAATGGGATAATACCAACTCCTTCCAATCCACTATGAATAAATCATGTTTGTGACGAAAGTCCTAAACAACATGTGCTGATAAGTTCATACCGACACTATGTTTCCCCATAAACCCTATGGAGCGTAACCTCTATAGGCTGGGAACCTTCTGTATTTATAGAGCTGAAAGCGCCACATGTATGGCCACATGACCGAAAGATTTTACTAAAAACAACTTGTACTAGTTGCCAAAATCCTTCTAGTTGTTGGCACAGGAGGTTAGACCTCTTAAGCGACTCACATACATACGGTTCCTAGTAGAGATATAAAGTTTGCCATGGGGAGATTTCATGGAAACTGGTGCTTGACTGCCCCAAAGAAGTGAGTGTCGAGAGTGGAGCTAGTGGGGTCAAGCATCTAAATATCCACTTTGAATAGCATAGCCTCAAGGGAAACTCCATGTGAGATTTAACAACTATTGTCTCAGCCTGCCATAGGGATTGTACTTGCTTGTGCATTTTGTTTATTAAACACTGTGTCTTCTATGTCTGTAATATGTTCCAAATGGTCAAAAATTGAAGAAAATTATCATCTACAAGGGAGCAAAAATCCAACAAATTTCTGAAAAAGTTTGATCAAAAGGGTAATACAAAAGCTTTTCAACACTTGAAACACCAAACCCAAAATCAAAGTGTCAAAACATCAATGTCAAAATAATTCTTGAAGTAGGTTTGTCTCTAAACCATCATATACTTTTTAAACTAGCTCAAACAACTAGGTTGCTAATCCAACAGGTTATACTCAAAAGGTTATGTAAACATCAACATTTAACAAGCTATCGATTCAACTATCTTAAGTGCAAAAATCAACATCTTTGTCAAGTTTCTTATCAGGATAATCAAATCGTCTATCATGAAGCTTGATCAAATCTATTCTAGGTTCTTAATCTTGGATATGTCTTTCCTTTTTTGAACCTAGGTTATATCAAAACCAAAATTGCACCAACTTTGGAATCAATCAAACTTGTAAATTATCAAATGCTTATATGACTTTTAAGTATCACCTTAAGAAAAGAAAACCCAGTTATAAGGCTACTCAGAAAAGGATAAGATTCTTGTATATCAATCGCAAGATCTTATTGAAACATAGGACATTCTTACACCATTTTCGTCACTACTTACGTGGCTACAGTATAGAATTTAATGATGAAACTCTACAAAGACGTGCCTTTCAACAAAGAGACACTTTATCCCAATGAACAAACAATAGTGGTAAGATCAACAAATCATATCTTCCTAAACCAATAATCACCTATTGACTTTGTCCTTTGGGAATTTCAACAACATTGAAATAATCACATGCCAGTTTGGACTAGAGCCCAACACAAGCAACTTAGAAAACAACAATAAAATGGAGGAAGAAGATACTCCTATATTCCACACTTTTGGATTTACCATTGTTGATGAAGAAGCAGTCAATAGCACCATTAGATACTTTGAGCAAGATTTCAAATTTGATAGGCTAATGGCAAAATTGTTAGCAAAACAAAAAAAATATATCTCTTGATGTTGGCAAAATTTGGAGCTAAACTATCACAAGACTATAACATGGAAAGCTTGAAACAAGATGCAGAGACAAGTAACACCCAAAAAAAAGATGATCCAAATAACAAGGACATAAACAAAGAAAGTAATGGAGAAACAAGGAAAGAAAGGGATGATAAAAGAAAGAAACATAGTGACAAAAAGACTCACAAAGAAACAAGAAGAAACTATGTAGATAATCCCTTATCAAACCTTACTCAACAAGTAAAAACTCTTCAATAACAAATACAAGACATGCAAAATGGGACAAGCTCCAAGAAATATTCATTAGAAGATATATGCCCATATCCTTTTGATAAAAATCTGAATATGATACCATTTCCGCAACATTGCGAGATTCCTAAATATGACAAATATGATGGAAGATCTGATCCTCAAGATCACATTAGGGAGTTTTGTACTATGAGCATGGAATTTTATCACGATGAAACTTACCTTATGCATTTTTTTCCTAGGAGTTTAAATGGACAATCAATGGAGTGGTTTTCAAGATTACCATCCAGAATCAAATCCTTTGAAGAACTTGTGAATAGGTTTATTTCACAATATTCCTACAATATGAGGAATGAAATAACAATGCTAGATCTTTGCAATGTTAGATAAAAGAATGGTGAATCCTTTATGATTTTCTTACAATGATGGAAACACATGTTTAATAGGTATCCCAGAGATGTACCTGATCAAGAAAAAATAGACATTCATTGATAATCTTATCAATGAAAGGAGTTATCGACTAAGGATGCAATGTCCTCACTCTTTTGCCAAAATGATCGAGAATGGACTAAAAATAGGGGACACAATGGTAAAGAAAGAAGAACTAAAACTTTACAATAATTTATACAACAACAACAACAACAACACCACCACCAACAACAACAATAATGACAAACCTAAGTTCTAGTCAAAGAATAAGAATGTCAGCAATGAAGGGAATGACAATAATAGTAATACAAAACAACAACCAATTTTCAATCTATCAAGTCAAAACCCAAGTAATAACAATCCAAAAAACAACAAAGCTAAGTCCTTTTTCTCCAATCCTTGAAAGAAAATTTACAAACATTGAAGAATCTTTAGAATCAGCTCTAAAAACTTTAATTTCTAATAAATTGATTGTTTTTCCGTAAACAAGAAATTATGAACCACCAATCAAGCCCAATTGGTGGAATGACAATCATTTTTGCAACTATCATTAGAATAAAGGACACCTAACAAATGATTGTCAAAGATTGAAACACCTTATCTAGGATCTAATTGATAATGGAACCATTACAGTGGATGGCCATAAAATGAACAAATCACACTTGGCTTTCAAAACTCCACTCCCAAATTATGACAAAGGCGAATCATCCCAATTAAAAAATGACAAAGAAAAAACAAGGTGAATTACACTTATACATATGATGATGTAGTGAATGTGATTATTGTTAACAAAAATTCATCTTTGAAAACCAATCAACGTTATCACGAGAAGAAAAGAAAAGGTTACCTTTCTAGGTGTAACAAAAGATCCAACACCCAATCCACAACAATACAATTTAGTAGAGCAATTACAATGAATACCCATTCAAATATCAATTCTGGAACTTCTCAAGATTTCACCTATTCATAAGGACATTTTGGAGAAAGCTTTAGTGGAAACAACAATTTCAAAAGATTTGGATATAGATCAGTTCCAAAATATGGTAGGACACCTCCTAGCTCCTCATTGCTTATCATTTTCTGAAAATGATGACACATCCTTGCAACATCCTCATTATGCTCCCTTACATGTTGAAGTCTCCATACATAAAACTCATGTCAAACATGTGCTCATAGATGGAGGAGTTGGATTAAACATTTGTGCATTAAGTTTGATAAAAGCTTTGGGATATTCAGAGAATGCAGTAGACTCAAAATAGAAAATAACCATCAAGGCTTATGATGAAGCAGAACATTCTTCTAAAGGGGTTGTTGTGCTACCAATAAAGATAGGACCTGTGGAAAAGTATACATTGTGTCAAGTTTTAGATTTGAACCTGTATACACCTAAAAATTGGCTATGAGCAATTAAATAAATATTTTATATTTATTTAATAATTATTCTTCTATTAAATAGTTAATTTGAAAAGATTAATTTATTTAATTCATTTCATGTCTTTCTATTAATTAATATTTTATTAATTAATTCATTTATCCTATTCTTCTAATTAATTAAATATCTAATATTTAATTATCTTATTCCTCAAGTTAATTAAATATCTAATATTTAATTATCTTCTCCAATCAATTAAATATCCAATATTTAATATTATTCTCCTATCCTATAGCCTCAAATATTAAATAATTATTAAATTGTTTAGTCCCTTTTCCAACCCATTCTTCCATCTCCACTTCATCTTCCCTTTGCCAACTCATCAAACATGTGGCTAAGGAAATTAATATTTCTTAAATATTAATTTATCATTTATCTCCAACTTCCAAACTTAATGAAAATTGTGTACGTACACACATTTCATAACCATTTCCTATATTCTCTCCAACACCCCCTACATCTTGGGAAGGACTTGAGTCCACTTGTCCTACCATGCCTCAATTTCCTCCAACCATCCCTAGATTCCCTCAGTCAGCAACCCAGTCAAGGTGAGATGAGTGACACTTGTCTTCTCCTTCCCCCTTTCTCTCAACCTTCACCTTTTCTCATAGCCATTCAAAATTGTAGATTTGATCAGGACCATTCATCTAAGCCACATCAATTAATCCTCTCAAGGTCTATAAAATCAATAGCTTCAATTGAGAGAGTTAATCTTCAAGTTAATCTTCAAGTTAGTCTTCAAAATAGTTTTTCAATCAACCATATGCATCCGTGAGTTTTTGAAGAAAATAGCAATAACAATTATCATATAATATCATTTAGCAATTATAATTTAGCATAATCATGTAGCCTTGCATATCATAGCATTAGTTAACTACAAGTTATCAATCCATTCTTCATATTCCATCTTGGAAGCCAATAGTGCATTGTTTGATAGCACACCATCTGCAACCAGGAATAGTGGAGTTAGTATACAATGAGACATAAGCCATGAAGGTAAAATAATGTTTTATTTTAGTATGTATTTCATGTAGTTTCATTGGTGGATTTTGGATTTCCTGTATGCATTTCCATTGTATTTTGTGAAACTAACTTATTACAGGTAACATTCTGAGGATGAAATTCAAGCTCACACATTTTGGCGCCCACCGTGGGGCTGGACCTCACATATACCTTTAAAAATCTTGCAAAAATAAAATTAATGCATTTGTAATGCAGATTCATGCATGTGTGAATTCTGACAGTGCTTTTGTTCAATAGGTTAGCACATTTGCATCACAGGTTAGCGCATATGTCATGTAGGTTAGCACTTTTGTCTGAAAATCTGCACTTTTGCATCATAGGTTAGCGCATTTGCATCACAGGTTACTGCATTTGCATTGTAGGTTATTGCTTCTGAACATAGGTTAGCACTTTTGTAACGTAGGTTAGCGCATTTGACAATTATTTTAGCGCATATGTTCTCTAAGATAGTGCATTTGAAATAGAGTGCAAATTTTTTAATCAAATCTTGAAATTAGGCTCATGAAAGGGTAATATATATGGAATATAACATTTATGACATTTTATCTTCTCTTTTCTCTTTCTTATACTTTAAGTTATATTCCATATATATTGTCAGGATGTTTGAGAGGGGTTTCAAACCTCTAAGAGTTATAATGTAAAATCTAGTTTTTGGAAGATCCTCCAAATTTTAGAATTAGTCAAATTTCAGTGCATTTTAGAATCAGGAGTGAAAAATTTGTAACCACGATTTGAAATTAGGCTTGTGGAAGCCCACCTAAGGTTTTTGATTTTCACTAACTTCTTTTTTTATTGCAAGTTTCTAACAGTTTCTTGCAGGTTTGGAGAAGATAATTTAGGATTTAGTGATTTCTTTCCTAGCTTTTTCAAAGTTGGTTAAAAAGAACTTCATTTTCAAACTTGGTGTTCTCAAAAGTACCTTACTTATTTTTGGGCTCTAAAATATAATTAAATTTGCAAGGTAGAAAAAACAACAAAACAAACATTTACTTTCTTGCAAAGTTAGGATTCACACTTCAAATTTTGGGCTCTAAAAAGAACAACAATCTTTCATTTTCTTGCAAAGGTAAAAAGAACAATCAATCTTTTTTTTTTGCAAGTTAAAAAAAACAATCAACTTGTCCATTTTTACAAAGCAAGTTACTTTTTGCAATGATTTTCATTTTGTTTACCTCGAAAGCCTTTACCGTATGTATGTGAGCCGCTTCAGAGGTTCAACCTCCTGCGCCAACAATTAGAAGGATTTTGGCAACTAGTACAAGTGGTTTTTAGTAAAGGCTTCCGATCATGTGGCCATACATGCGGCACTTTCAGCTCTGTAAATACAGAAGGTTCCCAGCCTATAGAGGTTACGCTCCATAGGGTTTATGGGGAAACATAGTGTCAGTATGAACTTATCAGCACATGTTGTTTGGGACTTTCATCACAAACATGATTTATTTATAGTGGACTGGAAGGACTAAGTATTAGCCTATTTCCACTTTAGGTCATTCCCCTCTCACTAGCCCCCTCAAGGCAGCTCAAGAAGGTAGGCCCTCTAAAGGATTAATTGCTTGAAAGTAAAGAAAGCGTAAAAGAGTGGGTTTGGCTTTTTGGTCACCCAATTAAGGGGAGAGCATATACCTACCACTTTCAAGACATGGAATATAAGTCTTCTTTTTAACCTTTTCAAAGCAATTGTTGGCTAAAGTCCTATTTGGAGATTATGCTCCAACAAGCATGGTGTTTATTTTAGCCCCACATAGAAAATGATTTTCTAAACTGGGAATTGGAAATCCTGGTCAACAAAATGAAAATCATTGCAAAAAGTAACTTGCTTTGTAAAAATGGACAAGTTGATTGTTTTTCTTAACTTGCAAAAAAAATAAAATTGATTGTGATTTTTACCTTTGCAAGAAAATGAAAGATTGTTGTTATTTTTAGAGCCCAAAATTTGAAGTGTGAATCCTAACTTTGCAAGAAAGTAAATGTTTGATTTGTTGTTCTTTTTACCTTGCAAATGTAATTATATTTTAGAGCCCAAAAATAAGTGAGGTACTTTTGAGAACACCAAGTTTAAAAATGAAGTTCTTTTTACTCAAAAGGAAATATGAGTTCTTTTTAACCAACTTTGAAAAAACTAGGAAAGAAATCACTAAATTCTGAATTATCTTCTCCAAACCTGCAAGAAACTGTTAGAAACCTGCAATAAAAAAAGAAGTTAGTGAAAATCCAAAACCTTAGGTGGGCTTCCACAAGCCTAATTTCAAATCATGGTTACAAATTTTTCACTCCTGATTATGAAATGGCCTGAAATTTGGAGGATCTTCCAAAAACTAGATTTTGCATTATAACTCTTAGAGGTCTGAAACCCCTCTCAAACATCCTGACAATATATATGGAATATAACTTAAAGTATAAGAAAGAGAAAAGAGAAGAGAAAATGTCATAAATGTTATATTCCATATATATTACCCTTGCACAAGCCTAATTTCAAGATTTGATTAAAAATTTTGCACTCTATTTCAAATGCGCTATCTTAGAGAACATATGCACTAAAATAATTATCAAATACGCTAACCTACATTACAAAAATGCTAACATATGTTCAGAAGTGCTAACATGTGATGCAAATGTGCTAACCTATGATGCAAATGTGCTAACCTATGATGCAAATGTGCAGATTTTTAGACAAAAGCACTAACCTACATGACATATGTGCTAACCTGTGATGAAAATGAGCTAACCTATCAAACAAAAGCACTGTTAGAATTCACACATGCGTGAATCTACATTACAAATGTGTTAATTTTATTTTTACAAGATTTTTGAAGGTATATGTGAGGTCTAGCCCCATGGTGGGTGCCAAAATGTGTGAGCTTGAATTTCATCCTCAGAATGTTACCTGTAATAAGTTAGTTTCACAAAATACAATGGAAATGCATACAGGAAATCCAAAATCCACCAATGAAACTACATGAAATACATACTAAAATAAAGCATTATTTTACCTTCATGGCTTATGTCTCATTGTGTCCTAACTCCACTGTTCCTGGTTGAAGATGGTGTGCTCTTAGATAATGCACTGTTGGCTTCCAAGATGGCTTATGAAGAATGGACTGATAACTTGTAGTTAACTAATGCTATGATATGCAAGGCTACATGATTATGCTAAATGATAATTGCTAAATGATATTATATGATAATTACTATTGCTATTTTCTTCAAAAACTCACGGATGCATATGGTTGATTGAAAAACTATTTTGAAGACTAACTTGAAGATTAACTTGAAGATTAACTCTCTCAACTGAAGCTATTGTTTTTATAGACCTTGAGAGGATTAGATGATGTGGCTTAGATCAACAATCTTGATCAGATCTGCAATTTTGAATGGCTATGAGCAAAGGTGAAGGTTGAGAGAAAGGGGGAAGGAGAAGATAAGTGTCACTCATCTCACCTTGACTAGGTTGTTGACTGAGGGAATCTAGGGATGGTTGGAGGAAATTGAGGCATGGTAGGACAAGTGGACTCAAGTCCTTCCCAAGATGTAGAGGGTGTTGGAGAGAATATAGGAAATGGTTATGAAATGTGTGTATGTACACAATTTTCATAAAGTTTGGAAGTTGGAGATAAATGATAAATTAATATTTAAGAAATATTAATTTCTTTAGCCACATGTTTGATGAGTTGGTAAAGGGAAGATGAAGTGGAGATGGAAGAATGAGTTGGAAAATGGACTAAATAATTTAATAATTATTTAATATTTGAGACTATAGGATAGGAGAATAATATTAAATATTGGATATTTAATTGATTGGAGAAGATAATTAAATATTAGATATTTAATTAACTTGAGGAATAAGATAATTAAATATTAGATATTTAATTAATTAGAAGAATAGGATAAATGAATTAATTAATAAAATATTAATTAATAGAAAGACATGAAATGAATTAAATAATTAATCTTTTCAAATTAACTATTTAATAGAAGAATAATTATTAAATAAATATAAAATATTTATTTAATTGCTCATAGCCAATTTTTAGGTGTATACAGAACCTCTCCTACAATATTCTTCTGGGAAGACCATGGATTCACAAGATGTAAGCAGTTCCTTCTACATATCATCAATGTGTAAAATTTCCTCATGAAGGAAAAGAAATCACTATAATTGTAGATTTCACTCAATATTTTAATAATTTGAATCCAACACAAGATACAAGAGTTCCACATAACAGATAATCAGTATATCCTACCAAAAAAATTCAAGCAAAGTTATGGGAACCTTTTGAAGAAAAGCTCAAGTTAAATGACGAAGGAATGGGAAAGTATTCTTTGCAAAATTTTCCACTTTCCCCTAAGTCATATGGGAAACCTACAGATATTCAATCAAAGGCATTAGGAAAATCAAAACACATGTTTAAAGGAACCTTTGTTAGTGTTGGAACTCTTGAAGAGGAAAATGAAGACAAAGACATTCTTGGTTGGTTATACAAAGATGAAGATAAAACTATAGCAACAACAACATAAGTAAATATTCCCATAAAATAATATGGCAAAGGATATGAAATCATGCAAAAGATGGGATATGAAGGAAAATGACCAATTAGTAAGAAACATCAAGGTATTTCAAAACCTATTTGTTCGCACTCACAATCCATAGAAGATAAATCTCGGTTGGGATATCTAAAATTAAATCAAAAGCAACATAATCATCAACAACAAAAGTGGAGAAAGAAATCAGTTTCTAAAGAAGAAAATTGGCAAGAAAAGCTACATCAAGCAACCAAAATAGTAACCAATAAATAAAAGAAGCAAGAAGAACATGAAAAGAAAGAAGAGGAGACTACCATCAAAGATGAAGAAAAATCTTGTCAACAAGTCGTGAAAATACAAACAAAGGCAAAATTTGGACAAGATATTCCAGAAGCTAGAAAAATAGAGATGACGGAAATCAAAAAACTCTTTGCACCATACGACATTCCAGTATGGTATAGTGGAGTAATCTTGGATTAGGATTCAGAAACAGACTCCAATGAATATGAATGGAGTCTAGATATCTTATCCACTACATCAAGTAAAGAACATAATGAAGATCAAGTGGCTATCATGAAAGAAGACTTGCCTATAGTAGAACAAAAGATGAAGTTAGAAAGAAGGCAAGAAAAACTTAGAATCCAAAGAAAAGAGGCGTATACAAAAAGGAAAGGAAATGACAAAGACAGAGAAGCAATTGCATAGGAAGTGCAAAAATGTAAGAGATAGTCAAGTTCGACTAACTATTAGTCTAGAAGAAGTTGAGTTTGAAAGGAGACAAAATCTATTTAAAGAATCTACTTCATCACGTGCATAAATATGTCAACTCCAAAATGCAAATGAGATCAATCAAGAAGGAATTTGTAGTATCAAAGATGTGTGTGTGGATATAATCCATTTGTTTAAGGGACAAACATCAGTTGAAGGACCAGTTGAGTGTGAACTACCAAATGCTAATATTAATCTTGTTAAGACTAATTTGGAAACGCTTGAGAAAGACAATTCTCAAAAACATTTAATCTATGACAATACCTATTCTACGCCAAGCTATGATCATTATTTCATGAACTTTGAAACACCTAATGTTGACAGTGATTATGATTTACCCCTTCTGCATCTTGAACTAATTGATTGGGATAATTTAGACAACCCCGAACTAAATGTCTTTTCCAATGATCATGAATTAGCCGTGTACCTTAACATTGTTGAACCCATCCATCCAAAGATATCTTCCATTGCAGAATCAAGTGATGTTTCTCATAGTCAGGAGAATGCCAAACTTTCCAATCACAAAAGAGAAATAAAATAAGGAAAGAGACATATTGTTGAAAACCATTTCATGGCAACATTAGATCAATCAAAAGAGAAAACAAAGGGTGTATCTGATGGTGAAAACCTCCCAGAGGCACTAGAAGATGGAAAGTTTGACATTTTTCCTGCATATTTTCAAGAGAGATCTGCTATCTTGATAGAACCAATAGAAGTAGTAAACATTGATACATCAAAAGGTCCTAAAATACTTCATTTCGCTGCCTCATTATCAGAAAGAGAGAGGAAAGAGTACATGAAATTCTATAAGCAAAGACAAATAAATTTTGCTTGGTCTTATGCATATATGCCAAGACTTAACCTAGATCTTATCATGCATCATCTTAATGTGGATTTAAAAGGAAAACCTGTTAAGTAGAAACTAAGAAAGATGGATCCGCATATTTCTCTCCTTGTCAAAACCAAGCTCAAGAAACTATTAGAAGTGGGTTTC
The DNA here is from genome assembly GCF_030272615.1 of Cryptomeria japonica. Classification (NCBI taxonomy): domain Eukaryota; kingdom Viridiplantae; phylum Streptophyta; class Pinopsida; order Cupressales; family Cupressaceae; genus Cryptomeria; species Cryptomeria japonica. The sequence goes on along the minus strand of NC_081415.1, from coordinate 458,832,804 downwards.
ATAAGACCAGTTCCTTATCCAGAATGGGTCTCAAGTATCATACCAGTATCAAAACCAGATAAGAGCATAAGAGTCTACACAGATTTCAAAGATCTAAATAAAGCATGTCCAAAAGATGATTTCCCATTACCAAACATTGATATCATAGTGGACTATCAGCAGGCCATGAGATGTTTTCATTAATGGATGGCTTCTTAGGATATAATCAAATAAGAATCACACTTGAAGATCAAGAGAAGATAGCTTTCACCTGTGCATGAGGAACATACTGTTGGAATGTTATGCCATTTAGGCTTAAGAATGCAGGACCAACTTATCAAAGGGCTATGACGACATTTTTTCATGACATGATGCATACATTCATGGAAGATTATGTTGATGACATACTTGCAAAATCTCAAACAAGAAAAGAACATTTGAACATTTTAAGCAAGATTTTTAACAGGCTTGAAAGATATCAATTGAGATTAAATCCAAAGAAATGTGCATTTGGAGTAACCTCTGGAAAGATCCTTGGATACATTATATCAACTCGTGGCATCAAAGTAGATCCTGGAAAAGTTAAAGCTATCATGGAGATGGAGTCACCCAAGAACATAAGTCAATTGTGATCTTTACAAGGAAGGTTGCAATCAATCAGGAGATTTGTTTCTCAATTGGCCAATAGATGTCTTCCATTTACCCATCTTCTACATAAAAATGTTCCATTCAAATGGGATACAAAATGTGAAGAAGATTTCTTGCAAATAAAAGAATATCTTATGAGTCCTCCAGTACTAATATCACCAACCGAAGGGAAACCATTGTTACTCTATGTCTCAGCAACAAGTGTATCATTAGGCGCTCTCCTAGCTCAACATGATGATGAAGGAAAATAAAGAGCAATTTATTATATCAGCAGAACACTTGTTAGCTATGAGTTAAATTATTCCTCAATTGAAAAGATATGTCTAGCAGTTGTATTTGCAACCCAGAAGCTACAACATTATATGTTGATTCATTCTGTAAAACTAATAGCAAAGATAGATCCTCTCAAATATCTATTGAGCAAGCCAACATTGACAGGGAGACTAGCCAAATGGGTTATGATACTGAGTGAATTTGACATAGAATATGTTGACTAGAAAGCTATCAAGGGACAAGTCATCACTGATCAATTGGCTAATGCACCTCTACATAATAACATGCCTTTGCACATCAAAATTCCTAATGCAGATATCTTGATAGTAAGTACAAACTTTTGGGAATTGTACTTTGATGGTTCTTCTACTCAATATGGATCAGGTGCAGGAATAGTTTTCATCACACCTCAAGGACACACTATTCCGAAATCGTATAGACTACGATTTCCATGCACCAATAATACTGCAGAGTATGAAGCATTGGCTATAGGGCTTAAAATGACCATTGAATGGAATATTAAAGAACTGCATATCTATGGTGATTCACAACTTATCATAAATCAAATAAATGATGAATATCAAATGAAGGATGATAAGCTTATGCCATACAAATAGCTGATAGAGGAATTTAAAAGACACTTTAAAGAAATCACATTCACCCAGATTCCCAAAAATGAGAATAAAGTAGTAGATACGATGGCTACAATAGCATCTCTCTTGCAAAGTAAAGAGAATCAACAACATTAAAAATTTCTTGTGGAAGATATCTTAACCCCTACCATCCAATCCCAGCATACCTATCGAATTTGCCATATACCAGGAACCAGTGAATCCTTATACAGTCAAACCTACCAATATTTAAAAGATCATATCCTTCCTCTGGAATTATCTCATAATCAACAAAGAAACTTTATCCGCCAGTCCTCTCACTATACCATTATTGCTGATATCCTATATAGGCATGGTCTAGATGGTACATTATTGAGATGTCTTGAAAAAGATGAATCTAAGAGAGTTCTTAATGACATTCATTCGGGTATTTGTGGTACACACTCAAGTGGTTTAACTTTGGCTAAGAAACTTATCTATATGGGTTACTTTTGTCCTACTATGGAAAGAGATTCATTCACCTATGCTAGAAAATGTAAACAATGTCACATCCATGGAAATATAATCTATGCACTAGCACAAGAGTTATATCCTATGATAGGATCATGGTCATTTTCACAATGGGGCCTTGATTTGGTAGGAAAGATTAATCCTTCATCTTCTAATGGATATAAGTTCATTTTGATTGCTACTGAATATTTTACTAAGTGGATTGAAGCAGTACCTTTAACAACAGTGATAGGAAAACAAATATCATCATTCATGTTGAATTACATAATCTGTCACTATGGCATTCCTATGACCATTATCACTGATAATGGAAGACCATTCACAAATCAAGATGTGAAAGAACTATGTGAACAGTTTCATATCCAACATAGGTTCTCTACTCCATATTATCCACAAGGAAATGGTCAAGTTGAGGCATCAAACAAAACTATCTTGAAAATCTTGAAGAAAATAGTAAATGAAGCTGGAAAAGGCTAACACATTTAGCTAAATCCTACTCTTTGGGCATACAGAACTAGCATCTGCACTCTGATAGGGGCAACTCCATATTGTTTGGTCTATGGATCAGAAGCTATATTACCTATAGAAGTAGAGATACCTTCTCTACATGTATCCTTGCACGGTCTTATACCAGAAGAAGAACAACGAGTTTCTCAACTCCAAGAACTAGAATTGATTTAGGAAAGTCACCAAAATGCAATAGAACATTTGAAAGTATACCAACAAAGAATGGCAAGAAGCTATAACCATAGAGTCAAGCCACGTATTTTACAGATTGGAGATATAGTTCTAAGGGAGAATCTAAGAAATCAACAAGACCGAGAAAAGAAGGGAAAATTTGAACCAAATTGGCTAGGACCTTTTGTCATAGTAGCAACATATGGATCAGAAGCATACAAGTTATCTACTCCTAAAGGTGATTGGTTTAATGAACCTATAAATTCTATCCATATCAAGAAATTCTATGCTTGAGATATAAAGTCCTAAAAAAAATAATAAAAAGCATATAAAGTCCTAAAAAAAATCAATAAAAAGCATATAAAGTCTTGAAAAAATCAATAAAAAGCATATAACATCCAAAAAATGCTATAAATTTAGATGGTGAAAACCTAGTAAACAAGCGCTATCTAAAAACATGAGTTCCCACATCTATGATATCGCTTTGCACACCTATCCACTCCATCCCATCGCATCTATCGTTGCTATCTATCACGAGCTTATCCAAAATGTCTTTCGCATCCATTGCTCTAAACCATTTAGCAAGAAATCTGCATCTTACCAATAATTAACCAATCTTTGACATACTTATCATAGTCACTATCTTAGATTTTATCAGCATCGATCAATCTGCATTTGTATCCTGTCATGGTTTGAATCTTGATCAATTCATATATCCATAATAATTTTTGTTTCCACTGGGGGCAAAATCCAAACTCCTTTTGCTAAGGTGGTCTTTTGAACCTTTGAAAAATCCAAAACATTCAAAAAACTTAGAAAAACCAAAAACATCTAGGGTTTTGAACCAGATAAAAAACAACAAAGCAACAAAAATCAAGGCATTTCAAAACAATTGAATCGTCAAACTTAGAAAATGAAGAATCAACCAGTAAGCTATAAAGGATTATCAAAGATCATTCATTAAGATGATTATATCAGTTAATGACCATAAGAACATGTGAATGACATGCAATATTCAATATTTATATCTTGATTTTATTGCTAATCATGTACTCTATGCGACTTAGGGATGTCCATGACTAGAGAAGCTATGATGGGGTATGATTATTTTTCTTTGATTGTTGTTTGTGGTTTATCTCTTACTATGGTATGAACTTGTCTCAAGATATGATCGGCAAAAGATCAAAGAGAACATTCCAAGTCATGCATGAAAGGGGATAATCCTTGTCTGTTCCGTAAGCAATACTAAGGTCAACTTGATCCATTATATCAAGTTGCTTGTATTAACTTTCTATATCAAAATCCATGTAAGAAATACTCAGGTCATCTTGAATCATTATGTCAAGTTTCTTGTATTATTTACAACATTTTAAAGCTCAATGATGAAATCAAGCACTGTTACAAGATCACATATGAAGAATGGCAGTACAATGTTTAGTTAGATCATTTCATTAGCTCATTTTTCATCTACATTATAAGCATTCATTTGTCAGTTGCACTATAAGCATATCATTTCATTAAAAGATCAATGGTCATAAATAAAGATTGAGTATACTTGGACAAACAAAAACAATTTGCATTTAATCATTATAGGTGCATTCATTTCTTAGAATCATTTTTATCATTGCATTATTTTGCATTTAATAGCGTTCATTTCATTCATCATGTAGTGTATCATCATTGTTATCTGCATTATCATTTTATAATGATCATTTAGTTGCATCTTTGCACTTAGATTCATAAATCATCATAAACATTAAATAAAAACTCAAAAATATTTCATATAGATCATTTGCATTTACATAATCATAAATCAAAAGAAAATCAATCATTCATTTACATTTGCATCATTTAAGTTAGAAATCATTTCCATTTGCATCCAAGATCATCAAAAATCAAAACGAAAACATATAATCACTACATCCATATAATCAAAGCATATAGATCATCAAAACATAAAGCATCATCATCAAATAGAGTAACATGCATAAATAATCATCATCATATAGAGTCCATGTCTGCATATAGATCATCATAAAATAATAAAAATTCCAAGTATACAATGATATCAGATAAACAATACAAATGCCTCATCCAATGCAAATCAAGTCAAGGTTGTCCTGTACCACTACCACCTGACTCTGTCTGTCTATGTGGCTATGGGCGACAATATCCTCTAGATGCATGTCTCCCATGCTCCCCACTCCTCTGAGGGGGTTCCATGACCCCACCGCTGCTAGTATCCATCAGCATGGTGGTATGATAACTACTTGCTCTTTGGCTCTCTACAACTGCCTCCTCATATCATCATCACCAGTGGGAAGTCTCCTTCCTAGCCTGAACTAGTGCTCTAATAGTATCTGCCAAGAGAGTACCTAATCCAATTGCTGAATATGATCAAGAAGACCCCAAGTATCATGCTATCTCCTAACAGCTCTATCCCGCTCAGTAATAAGAGTCTGTACCTATGCTCAAAGTTGATCAATCTGTGCTCTCAGACTATCAATAGTTGATGAATACTAGGAGGGGGGGGGTGAATTAGTATGCACAGATTGCTTGGTTAGATCCTTGATAGCTCATTCCTAATGCATTCCAACATTACTTTAGTCTTCAACGCATTCACACTCTATCTTCTCTGAACTTCTCTTCTATAATCACACTTACAAAAACTCATCAACCATCTTAAACCCTAGAAACAACCTAAAACCCTAGACATGATGTCCTTATAAAGGAATCTTATTTCATGTTGGTCTAATAGGATTACAATACAATTTCCTAGGTTCAATGCTTCTAGACATATTTGGTAACATGACATAAAAAGCACCGCTAAACAATCGGTGGATGGTAACTCATCACAAAATGTCAATTGGTAACTCATCACAGAGTATTACTGGTTCATACAAAATACCAGTTTCCGGTTTGACAAAATGAAGACTAGGAAATATGAGTTGTGCCACTTCATTCCTTTGTACCACTTGAGATCCTTGAACCGCTTGGGGTCTTCATACCACTTCAGATCAGTAAACACTTTCTGCAAAACACCGATAGTCTAAAGACTATAATACATCATATCAGTTGGAACAAATACCAGTTGAGCTTTAACTCATACATACAAAAAGTGATCTCAAATCAAGTGTGTGTCCATCAATGACAATCACAACATCAATCATAAAAAATTCCAACAATCTCCCCCTTTGGCATTGATGGCAACACTTAGGAAAATTTTGACATCTAAGTGTTTTACAACAAAAATATGCCATAATCAAAATTACTCTCCCTAAGCATATACACTATCCCTTTTATAGAAAATACAATGTATACTACTTCTTAAAAGAAATAACATGAAAGTATACATAGTATGCATCAAAATTTATATACTTCTCCCCCTTTGCCAACAATGACAAAAACATTGCAGACTAACCCCTGTTTCATTAGTATTAAAATAATAAGTGTTTATGACATTAAAGAGTAAAAATTCTCAAAAACTGATTTAAAGTCCTGCAAAAATTGCTTCATGGATAAGGACCATGAGTCAAGTAGGGGGGTAGCCACTTCTTACTCTGTCTGCATCTAGGAGACCTATTCTTGTATGGCATCTATCATGCTCATCTCTTGAGTGACCGTTAGGGCATCAAGATTTAGATAGCATTTTTGGAGAATTTGTAGTCTTGGCAGTAGGACCAATTGAAGTTCCTACAAATTTCGTGTTCAATTTCTTATCTCTGCCTCTATTCTTGCAGACTAGATTTGAAGCCGGTGAACAGTTTGACCATATGTGGAAAAGCAATCATATGGCATCTTGAAGGTGCTAGTAAATGACTGCATATCAAATTGTAGTTTGTCCTTCTGAGTGAGCACATCGTCACAGAATAAATGAGGTTGGCAAATCTTGCTGAGTAGTAGATTGCCCTCATTCATTGCATCTCTAATGTCCTTTTGTGCCTTCTAGAGATTAGTCCGGAGCTCTGTTAACTTTCTCACCAAGGCAGTGTCCAGATCCTTTTGATGTTCCTTATTGGCATTTGATTCTGCAACCTCTTCCAGGCTTTGCACCTGGTCTTCTCCAACTATGCATAGAAGCTTCAGTCGTGCAAGTGAGGAATACGTACTGGGAAGGTTCGTACCGGGTATCAAACTGGTAAGTGTTTCCACTATAGTTTGGATAACATCTTCCTCCTTTTTTCTCCTTAGAACATCCAATAGCTCTTGAGCAAGCTTAATGCTCTACAGTAGATCTAATTCATTTGTAGACTAGAGGTCAATAGGATTGGTAATGTCAGTCGGTTTAGCCTGACTACTAGTTGCCATTGGGGTCTCCACCTGTGTGCTCTTTTCTACTGCTTCCTTGTTCTTGGCTTTTTCCTTATCTTCTTGAGCCTTCCTCTGGTCCTCTTCTTCTTTCTTTCTTTTCTCTTCTTCTTTTCTCTTCTCTTCATCTTTTTGCTTCTTCTCGTCTTCATCCTCTTTCTTCTCCTCTTCCTTCTTCCTCTTCTCCTCTTCCTATTTCTTCTCTTCCTCTTTCCGCTTCTCCTCTTCTTTCTTTTCCTCTTCCTTCTTCCTCTTCTCTTCTTCCTATTGTTTCTTATTTTCCTCTTCTCTTCTCTTCTTCTCCTCTTTTTTTCTCTTATCCCCTTCCTTTTTCTATGGCAATGCACCATTTGTTGTCTAAAGAATTATACAAGGAATTCGGTGTCTCAGATCTAATTTCTGAAGGCAACCGATCATTAACACACAAATACTTAATGATTTCTTGTTCAACTTCTTCCTTTTCATCATTATTGAAGTCATCAAAACAATCAATTAAATCATTCAACAATTTTCTCCTAATATTATTTATAGTTCTTTGACAATGTGTCAAAGGTTTGTAGGAAGAAATATCAATATTTACCGATGCAGATGTTGTCGGTTCATTCTTTGTCTTTTTCTTTGTTTGCCTGATCTTCTTAGGCAGTTCACACAGTTTCTTCTGAGTCAGGTGTATTGCTTTTTGTCTTCCGCTTCCTCTCAAAGACTTTGGTAGGGGCCGCTTCTGGTTTCTTCTTAGCTGGTGACCACTTGGTCACTTTGCGACTGGCTGTAGTAACCAGTGTTGATGCTGAAGGCACTGCCTTTCTTTTCTTTTCTGAGGGTTCTAAAAACTGGTGTAACCCTTTCTAGATAGGTGCTGGTTCTCTTTGCCTTAGGATAAAGGGGCGAGGCCATTAGGGTAGAAGCATACCTGTCTGACATATCATTCATTACCTCATAGCCCATAGGCTCCACTTCTTCTTGTCTAGGCTCAATGACCTCCATTATGCATTCATCAACTTTGATGGTGAAGCAGATGTCTTCCTCATACTTTTTGACTATATCACGAGATAGTCTTATCCTTTGGCTCATCTTGCATCTGAACTCATCAAAGTATTTGTTCAGCACTTCCGAATAGTTGGTTCCAACCGCTTGTAGGCTTTCCTTGATTTGTTTTGTCACCGGTTGGTCGACAAACCACTAAATATCACCTACTCCTGGAAAGTACCCTTGAAAGTAAAAGAACAACCCAACCAGTACTTGTCCGAACTTAAATATCAGTGCATTGTCCTATTTGATTGAATTAAGATTCAATAGAAGTTGTCTTTGCATACAAGTGCACAGATCAAATGATACATCTTCCTTGATCATCCTGTAAGCAACATTTACCACTGCAGCAGAGACAAAATAAATTTTACTAGAAAAGAATGTCTGGTAACCTATCACCATGTAACCATACTTGACTAGATCATCCTTGATTGAGTTGATGGTCATTCCACGTGAGTCACTCACTAAACTGGTGAGCTTGGACATTACAGTCTTGCTGACCTTCCGTAGGGCTAGCACTTCCCCTATGTTACAAAAACCGGTGATGGCATGAATCACTTCTGGTGCAATATCATGCATCTGCTCTAGTTACATGTTATCACTGTGTACCCTGCTTAGAATAATGTGAATGTGATCATCTGAAAATTCTTCAAGAAAGTAAATTGCATTGTGAAGTTTCTTCTTTTCCAGAATGTTGAATTCTGGTTTAATCTTCTTATCCTTTCCACAGAATAGGCTCAGCTAGGAATGGATCACAAGAGACCCTAGGTCTTCGATTTAATAGTCTATGTAATCAAAAATGCCTTCTTCTACTATAACACCAGCAGGTACTTGAGACAGGGCATTGTATTTCAACTTTCGTTGAATGAGGTCCATAGAATCAATGGGTGCACTAGAGCTATCATGTGATATGAAAGCCATGATAAACAGGGAAGTTTGAAAAAAACCTTCGTAGATCAAAATTTAGGGCTTCGCAATTTGAACTACGCTTCACTCCTTCAGTAATTGAAATACCGCTTTGCATTCTACACTCCTCCAATAGATGTTTGCTTTAGATTCTTCTTCAGGAATTTGATAAATTCTTTGAATCATAGTGTAAATTGCTTTTCCTCACTCTGCACTTGAAAAACTTCTTCGCTTGAAAAATGATAAGTGAGAAATGATTTGAAAATTCCTTTCAAACAGGTTCTCCACCTACCATAATAAATGCTCCACTATTAGGGTGTAAACCCTAATTTTCCTTTTACCATTTCTGGTCTTCTATCAACTGACAGGTATCACATACCAGTTAAGGTCTTTTACCGGTGTCAACTGGGGGTTTGAGATATTTCACCGTTTGCTCCCCCTAAGCTTTTATGATGCTTAGTTTGTCAGTTCCATGATTTCCACACTAGGTGCAGAAACCAGTTCTTCATGCAACACCGCTGGTTTCTTTTTCTAGGTTTTGCTCATATCCGCTTGAATAGTTTAAATATCAAGCTTTCCTTCTGAAGTGACTGGTATGTCATCCAATATGTTCTTTCTTGTTCTATAGAATCTAGCAATGTGACCTAGTTTGTTGCAATGATAGCAAACCATTCCAGGTGCTCTCCATGGTCCATTATTCATGTTACCATTCTTCCTCTTGCATGTTGCAATAGTGTGACCATGACAATGACAAATCAAATAGTTTTCTCTCCATCTGATTGCCACTTGATAGCCACCGCTTCCTGACTAATGATTAAAGGTATTAAACCGGTTGGGATTCCGGTTCACAAAAGGTTCCGGACCAACTCCTTGAGTCCTCTTATGATATCTTCCAGTGTTGTTCATAACAGACCTCCATTCAAATGACATATGCCCAAACTTGTTGCATGTATAACAATTACCATTGAACTTATTGGATCTAGGTACATTGTTTATAAAGTAAGGAAAATTATTATAGGCTTTGCTCCTACACACATTAGCAGTATGTCCTTCATTAAGATAGTTAAATAAAACATGTTTAAACTTTTGCTTACCTTTATCCTTTGATGTCATTTGTTTCTTTGATGCTCCATCTTTTGTTCTAGAGGTCTCACCTTCCTCATGACCAGAGTAATCAAGTCCATTAGTATTCTTGACAGGTTTGGCCGATTCAAGCTTTTGCTCTAGCTTAATAGTACTCTTGTTGAACTTAGCAAGTATTTCCTTTGACTCAGAGAGTTCTTTGGAAATAGAAGTATTTGTTTCCATCAAGTTTGCATTCTCGGAGATGGCTATGTTCAGTTCACCTTGCATGTCTTCCTTTTCCACTTTGCTCGCATGGAGTTGAGTGGTTAGGGCACTGAATTCTTGCTTCAGCTTGGAGATTTCATGATCTTTGTCTTTTACCAGATCTTCAGCTTTCCTCCAGTTCTCAAGCTCTCAGCACATTCGAATAGTCAGTCCTTCCAACTCTTTTCTCAGGTGGAATTGGATTCATTCAATTTTTCTACTTCTTGAATTAGAGCTTCCAAGTCTGCTTCATCAAAAGAACTATTTTTAGATAGCTCCATCAGTTTTTCATCATGTTCTCTCCTTTTTGCCTGAGAGGCCTTATATTTGACCATAAGATCATCATAGGCTTGCTCAGACTGAGTGAGCTGACAAGTAAGTTCTCTCACAGTGTATTCCCCCATATCTCTTTCCAAGTGGTTAAACTTATAGAAAGGTTGGCTCTGATACCAATTGATGAATACTAAGAGGGGGGGGTGAATTAGTATGCCAAAAAATACTATACTTAAACACTTTACTAGACTAGCAATAGACCCGTAAAATAGTTTAGCAAACCAATGAGTTAGCACACATGCAAACCAAATAGAAAATAATGCATTCACCCAAAAAAGCACAAACACCATAACACAAGAGATTTTGATGTGGAAACCCAAATGGAAAAAACCACAGTGAGAGGAAACTCACAAGTAACTATCTGCAGAATAGGAACCAGACTGGTTAAGGTCATACAATGTTCTTTACTAGAACAAATCCTGTTAGGAATCTCAATCTCTGTTAGGAGATAAGTCCAATTAAAGAATACCTTGCTAGAGGATTTTAGATCCACAGATGTGAACCACCTTATTAGAGGATTTACAAAAGGCTTTTTGGGCCTACCCGGTTAAGGGCTTCAGACTTGTCGAAGATGTGAGTAATCAACAAGTGAGTGATCTAGCAAATAGCATAGATTGCTTGGTTAGATCCTTGATAGCTCATTCCTAATGCATTCCAACATTACTTCAGTCTTCAACACATTCACACTCTATCTTCTCTGAACTTCTCTTCTATAATCACACTTACAAAAACTCATCAACCATCTTAAACCCTAGCAACAACCTAAAACCCTAGACATGATGTCCTTATAAATAAATCTTATTTCATGTCGGTCCAATAGGATTACAATACAATTTCCTAGGTTCAATGCATCTAGACATATTTGGTAACATGACACAAAAAGCACCACCAAAGTGTTGGCTCCACCAAACAATTGGTGGATGGTAACTCATCACAGAGTATTACTAGTTCATACAAAATACTGGTTTAAGTTAAATATCAGTTGTCGGTTTGACAAAATGAAGACTGGGAAATATGAGTTGTGCCACTTCGTTCCTTTGTACCGCTTGAGATCCTGGAACTGCTTGGGGTCTTCATACCGCTTCAGATTGGTAAACACTTTCTGCAAAACACTGATAGTCTAAAGACTATAATACATCATACCGGTTGGAACAAATACTAGTTGAGCTTTAACTCATACATACAAAAAGTGATCTCAAATCAAGTGTGTGTCCATCAATGACAATCACAACATCAATCATCAAAAATGCCAACAATAGTATCCTGCCCTCACACATCATGCTCTAGTATAACCACATCTAGCATATCATGCACTGGTGCAACCTACTCTAGTACATCCTATTGTGGTGCATGAATCCCAATCCCCTCACCACCAACCTATCCAACTACTAGAATCTCAGTCTGAGTAACTCTCCACACTCGTCATCTAATCAGGGGAAGATGATCCTCAGGATCCTCATCATCTCCACTATGTGCTGCAATAACTCAAGGATCTAGCTAAATCTATCCGAAATCTATGCCTCTCCTGCTACCCCCATCTAGTCCAGTCACCCTACCTTTTGTCAATGGAAACCCTCTCGGTGATCTCATACCAGTCTTGCCATGCTCTCTCCCATTCTATCCAACATCTCTCCCACCCATAGGACGTGGTCTCTAAATCCTGCCAGCCGGTCCAAATGGTCCTCCACGGACTCTCAATCGACCTCCCCTCTATCCAGGTCTCCTACCACCATCTCCTCCATCCCCACCATCATCTCCACCTCCCCCAGCCTCATGAGAAGCTCTAAGCTCTCATCTATATCTGTGTCTCCTAGAAACTGGATCATCTGAGTCATCCTCGTCATCTCCTGAACTAGGAGGAGGATCTACTAGATAAGTAATGTGAGGAAATGGATGAGCTAGTATATACTAAGCATACTCTGCAGTAACCCCAGGATCAAGAATGTGTAATCTCATATCATAAGCCACTCTCAGAGTAGCAACAAACTTTGCATGAGCAATCTCAAATGACAAGGATGGTCCCCAATCTCGTCTATCTCTATAACATCGAGCATATATCATTACACCAGTAGGAATAGGCTAGATGATACCAAATTGTCTCAAAATCTAACCAATCAACTATTGCTCAACAATAAAAGGTGTTTGACCAATGAGATATCTACTTTGCATAATACATGGTAATGTATGTGCATCATCCATCCATGGCTCACAGTCAAGATATGGTCTCCAAGTGATTTTGTCCAATGAATCAAGCACCCAATGCCAATACTCCATCTTACCTAGCTTATGCTGAGTAAGGATACCTACATAGAAATATAAATATGGTTGTCTCTCTCCACGAACTCTGTGATGGATAGCCTAAGTAACAACAATGTGCTCCCAAAACCAGATCTGCAATAAAGTGCATCTAGTAGATAAACTCACACTCTCATCATACATTACCTAATGAAGATCATGATATAAGTGTACTAGCATACAAACACCCCATGCATATCGAGTACAATGTTGAATAATACTAAGGAGAATCTCACCCCATCCAACGAAAAAACCTCATGACCTCCTATCAGGACATATAAATCCTCCAATCAAACTAGCAAGAATAACAGGAAGAGCCTCGTAATACATCACCATATCAACCCATCAGATCTCTCCTCTACCAATTCTCTCATTAGCAAACACAACTCTACAAGCCTCTATCCCAACCCAATCCTGATAATCATACTGCACAAGCTCGCAAGTCACTAGGATATGCAGAATCTTGTAGACATCCTCCAGATTCACAGTAATCTCACCCATCGGTAGGTGGAAAGTGTTACGCTCATTGTGCCATCTCTCGACCAATGCTATCAACAAACCTTTTTTATGCGTAATCTCAGGCATATATAACAAATAGCGTAAACCATAGGCATATGTGTGTCTAATCTTAGCCTGGGTCAACTCCAGAACTAAATGACGCACTGCGGGTAATTTCTCCTGACACTAGAGAACATCAAGTTTCTCCTATTTTGTCAAGAGAAATCTATCAAATCAAATTAAATTATCAAATCTATCTATCAAATCAAATTGAATCATCAAATCTATCTATCAAATCAAATTGAAGCAACTTACGTCGTCAAAACATTTTAAAACCTATCAATCATTTTTTTTATCAAACACTGAATTTACTCGAAAACTCTGCTAAGCTCTTACATCAAAAACTAAATTGGTTTCTTAGAGCTACTTAATCGATCAAATCAAGCTAATCAAAGATATCAATCAATCAAGCTCATCAATCCTATCAATCAATCAAACTAATCAAAGCTATCTATCAATCAAGCTAATCAAAGCTATCTATCAATCAAGCTAATCAATCCTATCAATCAATCAAGCTCATCAAATCTATCTATCAATCAAGCTAATCAATCTTATCAATAAATCCAACAATCAAAGCTATCTATCAATTACGCAATCATGCAATTGCTAAATCAAGACCCTATTTCATCATCAATGCATATTAAACATGTTAAATCTACATATCAAAGTGAATTTTAGCTTTTGCACTTATCAAAAATATCAATTTAAGAAAAAGCGCTATCCTATTGAGCATTTGTGCCAAACTACAACAAATGCATTAAAACTAAATGCAAATGCGCTAACTTAGTGCATATGCGCTATCTTTTTTAATAAAAGCACTAAAACTAGAGGCAAAAACGCTAATCCATGCAAAAGAGCTACCTTTCTGGGCATATGTGCTAACAAACAACACATTTGCGCTACCCTATGCATATGCGCTAACATCTTGAACATAAGAGCTAACATACTGAGCATATGCACTAATCTAAGCATTTGTACTAAACCTAGTTGCATATGCACTAAAACAAACTACAAAAGCGCTAAAATAATACCGACAAATTTGAAAAATTTTAAAAATCCAAAAAAGCACCTAAAAACATGAAATTTTGAATTAAAACTTGAAAACAAGGCTCAGGATAAGATACATATTGGATACCCATACTCAACAGGTCGATGGTAACGCTGAACTCACTCAAATTGATGACACTCCACCAGAATCACTATTTCGCCATCTCAGCAAGAATATTTTCAAACAAAAAGCTGACAAGGATAACAATGAAGTTAAAATTAGCCTTGGTTAATTTTATATTTACTCTTTTGAAGAGTAATTAATTTCAATGGGGCAATTTAATTTGGTTTTTCCAATTGAATTTAATTGACTAAATTTTTATCAATTATCATGAGATTAATCATTCAAACCAGATTTTTTTGACAATTTCACGATCAATCTCCTGAGGGGGCACACAATCAGAATTTTCAATCTCTATCAAGCATTTTCGAGACTTGATTTAATCTTTGAAACAATGTTGTTTTCACATCATTTCAAAGAGGGGCAAAATGTATACACATAAAAATTGGCTATGAGCAATTAAATAAATATTTTATATTTATTTAATAATTATTCTTCTATTAAATAGTTAATTTGAAAAGATTAATTTATTTAAATCATTTTCATGTCTTTCTATTAATTAATATTTTATTAATTAATTCATCTATTCTATTCTTCTAATTAATTGAATATCTAATATTTAATTATTCCTCTAACCAAGTTAATTAAATATCTAATATTTAATTATCTCCTACAAACAATTAAATATCCAATATTTAATAGTTATTCTCCTATCCTATAGTTTCAAATATTAAATAATTTCTAAATTATTTAATCCCTTATCCAACTCATCCTCCATCTCCACTTCATCTTCCTTTTGCCAACTTATCCAACATGTGGCTAAGGAAATTAATATTTCTTAAATATTAATTCATCATTTATCCTCAACCTCCAAAATTTAATGAATATTGTGTACGTACACATATTTCATAACCATTTCCTATATTCTCTCCAACACCTCCTACATCTTAGGAAGGACTTGAGTCCACTTTTTCTCTCATGCCTAAATTTCCTCCAACCATCCCTAGATTTACTCAGTCAGCAACCCAGTCAAGGTGAGATGAGTGACACTTGTCTTCTCCTTCCCCCTTTCTCTCAACCTTCACCTTTTCTCATAGCCATCCAAATCTGTAGATCTATTCATGACCATTGATCTAAGCCACATCATCTTATCCTCTCAAAGTCTATAAAATCAAGAGCTTCAGTTGAGAGAGTTAATCTTCAAGTTAGACTTCAAGAGACTTGAAGTGCATTTTGCTAGCTAATCATATGCATATGTGAGTTTTAGTTTTGAAGAAAATAGCAATTATCATATAATATCATTTAGCACAATCATTTAGCATAACCATGTAGTATTTGCATATCATAGTATCAATTAACTACAAGTTATCAGTCCATTCTTCATATGCCATCTTGGAAGCCAATAGTGCATTGTCTAAGAGCACACCATCTGCAACCAAGAATAGTGGAGTTAGGACACAATGAGACATAAGCCATGAAGGTAAAATAATGCTTTATTTTAGTATGTATTTCATGTAGTTTCATTGGTGGAATTTGGATTTCCTGTATGCATTTCCATTGTATTTTGTGAAACTAACTTATTACAGGTAACATTATGAGCATGAAATTCAAGCTCACACACTAAGCATTAGAGATTCATCTGATCTTTCATTAAGTCTTCTGGCCAAATATTCTTCATTCCTCTTTCTATCTTCAATGTCCTTGCATAATCTCATGGTTAAATCTTTCATCTCATTCTTCATGTTACTATTCTCTTGTCTCAATTTATTTGTAATATCTCTAAGAGTTTCCTTTTCTTCATCATCTTTATTTTTCAATTGCACATGTAATTATTTTCTCTTATTCTTTGCTATAACCAAGTTATCTTGAAGTGCTTTGATAAATTCTCAAGCAGTTCTGAGTTCATCTTCCAGTTTGATATTTTCAATTTTTCTGCATCAAAATCTTCAAGAGCTCCTTCCAATTGTTGTCTCAAACTTTCCATCAGTACCGGTTTCAGAATCTTCCTCAAACTGTTAGGATTTTTTTAATAGAGGACTAGGCTCTGATACCAATTATTAGATACTTGATCAGTCCCAAAGACACTAAGATGGGGGGGTGAATCAATGTCTAACCGGTAAACAAAAGATTTAAAATTGTTTGCAACTTTATAACCCAAATTAATATACTGCTAAGCAAATAATAATGCAGTAAAGAAAAACAAAAGTATAGCCATCAATGGACACCATAATATAGATATTTTTGGCAAGGAAACCTGGTAGGGGAGAAACCTTGATGGGATTTGTGACCCACAATATTTACTCACTGACCAATATGAATAAATATTACTTATACAATAGGGGCCTACACATGCAGGAAGGCCAATAGCCTAGAGCTCACTGCTCAATCATAAAAGGGAGTCCCACTGACAACAATTGGATGGTTAAATCCAGTGACAATGTACTGCTCAAAATAGCATTTGCAATGCTGGATTCAGTACCAGTTTAAGCTCTATCAGATGCCTCTACCATAAACCTTGCTTCACTCTACTCTGCTCTTATTCGCTCATAAAATGATTACATCAAAATGCATATATGGTTATTCGGTTACATACATACCTAATTACATTTCAAAATGACCTACAAAATCTCATACATATATGAGTCTTTACAATACATCATGTCGGCTATACAATATAATTACAATACAAAACAATATTATTTCCATGTCGGCTTAGAGTGCCAATATAATCTATTGTCGGTGTAGACTGGATGTCAATGTGAATAAACTTGCGGTGCCTACCGGTGTCGGTAAATGATGTTTGTTGTCGGTGTAACCTGCAAACCATGTTACCAGTTGTTTGCCATCAATGACAACATCAACTATTCTTATCTGAGTGTATAATACCAATAACATGTGCCTGTTTAAAGGTTTGTTGCTCAAACAGGGAAGTCACATAAATGCATTGTAAGATGCAGAAGACAAGGTGTTACTCCACCAGAAAGTATTCAAAGGATCACACTAGATCCACCGATGAAACAAAAGGAATGCCTCAAGTGCATGGGATAAGGGTTATGCACTGGACCAACAATGAAGGCATGTTAAGATGATAGTACAGATGAAGAGTGATTAGTTTTTTAGCATGACAAACTGATTGAGATTTGGTCCAAGCTGATCAGGAGAAGGCAAGATTGAGCAGTCAGAGGAGAAAACTGGATTGAAGATGGAGTCTAGTGAAGGCTGATGACATGGTGTCACCAAAAGTGTTTACCAGTATGTAAGTCTGTTGGCATATGATGAACTGGTATGATGATATGATGATAATGTATGTTGTCATTGATATCAATAAGTGCAGGTGAACTGGTATGAAGATTGGAAGAAGTTGTTATTGATGTTCAAGATGGAGAACCGGTACGAAGGGATGAAGTGGACCGATGTCAAGGTTTCACTAAGTGTGACTACTAATTAGTAGTTTTAGCTCTAGGGTTTTCGGTTTGGCAATGTAGCTTGTGCGATGCAACTGGTGATATTTTGTGATGAGATAGCTAAGAAATAAGGATGAGATCGAGATGCCACGTCAGTTTTGTGCAAATGAAGGATTTCCTTGAGGATCTTGCATGTGAAGGTTGATTGCATTAAATGTCTACCTCGAGAATGAACATTCTTCTTAGTGGTATGTGAAGAGAGCGTGATGGGTTACTGATTTCCATATGTAACAAAGAATGGATGATGCAGAATGACTTGTGATCTATTTGAGATTGTTTTATTCTATGTAAAAGTGTTTGAACGGTCAGGATTGGACTGCTTGTAATTGTAAACCTAAAATGTTTAGGGTTTAGGGTTTATGCTACCAACCTAATTGTTGTCTATAAGGTCGATGAGTTTTGATATTGTAAGTGTTGGCAAATGTTGTGTTTGTATCCGAGTGATGAGATAATTGCTAGACCAGTGAGTGGAATATTGCAGTGTGAATGCAGAGTAGAGGAGCTGAAAAGGATTTTCCTTATCATGTAGTGTTGTTATCAGATCAAAGCTTTACTTGTTGTCTTCTAACCATTTCAACAGTAGGAAAATCCCTTTGTTGGGTAGCTTTAACAGGTTTATTGTAAATCCTCTAACCAGGTTACTCAAAATCATTGAATTCTTCAAATCCTCTAGTGATGTAACCTTTAACAGGGCCTCAACCTTTAATAGGGTATATAGCCATCCCTTAACTGGTTGATCTTTAACAGGATTGGTTCCTAACATAACCTTATTGTAAAGTCTTTAACTAGACTAGGCTCCTACTAGAATGAGCTTCAAAAGAGTTCAAAAATAAGCTCGTGGGTATTCATCCCCACCGTGGTTTTTCCTATTTGGGTTTCCACGTGAAAAATTTGTGTTTCATGAGTTGTGCATTTTTTCATGTGATGATTGAGAAGTCTTTGTTTAGGTGAATATGCATGCAAAGCTAATGGTTATGGTATTGCTGATACAACACATGCATGAGTATATTGGTGAAGTAGTTATCAAGTGCTGAATATTATTTGAAGTATTCAGTTTTACTGGTTTAACTATCTGAAGTCTTACTATGTTTAACTAGTATTGTCATGGTTAAGTTCAGTGATGAAGACAATTGGTTAGCATTGTTTTAACTTGACAAGTTGTTGTGAAGTTTTTGTTAGTATTGATTCACCCCCTCCTCTTAGTGCCAATTAGGGTATTTGTTGTTCATCATTATTCATCAATTGGTATCAGAGCAACTCCAGGTCCTTGGTGATACAAGCTTAACTGCTTGAGGAAAAAGATCTTTCTTTAACGATGAAGAGGGAAGGTCCTAAGTTCAATAGAGATAATGTAAAAATATGGAAGGATGGAATGAATATTTATATCAAGAGTTTGGGTGCTCAACATCAGAGCTATGTTGAGAATGTCTATTGTAATGCCCACCAAAATACCCCAGAGAAATATAGCTAAAAGCATGTTAATTTAATTATTTTTTTTAAACAATACAACACATAACATCACTTAAGCAATGCAGTGAGCACACAACAACATTTAAGTGTTATGAACATAGAATAATTCACTCAAGCTATTCAAACAATTACACAAACAGAATACAATAAATCATTACTACCAACTCCCTAGGGTATCTCAACGCCATTACTTAATCTACCTACATAAGCAATAAACATTTACTTTCATCCAGATCAATACCTCATAATCTTAGTCATTATACACACATAGGTGCATCATAGCAATACTTAACACTCATGATATGCAATCTACTTAATCTTTCATTTAACATGAGATTCTATCTTTCAATGCACATCTATTTCCCTTTTCACTTAGATTCATTTTATATGCCAAGTCCAAATGTTCCTATTACCTTTAGCCAGCCTTTGACTATAGACATCACCATCCATATATAAAGATTAACCCTTTCATTGCATTAACATAATTTCAATTTACAATTAACTCCTACATAGTCACTTATAATTCTATGCTCCTAGCATACTTATTACTTCATCATGATTCCTAAAGTACATAAAGCAATAATCACAGAGTCTTCCTAAACATTTAATCCATAGCTCATTTAATACTCCTAAAATCTCTTACACTATATCAATTA
This sequence comes from Cryptomeria japonica, assembly GCF_030272615.1. Classification (NCBI taxonomy): domain Eukaryota; kingdom Viridiplantae; phylum Streptophyta; class Pinopsida; order Cupressales; family Cupressaceae; genus Cryptomeria; species Cryptomeria japonica. Next base: position 458,812,652 of record NC_081415.1, on the reverse strand, counting down.
ACCAACAATCATCTTATTACAAATCAGGTAACTACACAAATTCATCTCAACACAAACTATGATACAATATCCTAATTCCATAACCACTAATAGCATCCACCAAATGGAGATATAATCTTAAACCATAACAGATGATACATTATAATCCTTTTCTAAAAGACAATCATTCATTATACCATCTACCCATACACTTACTAGTAATTTCTATTAATAAGATTAGCAATTCATTCACTAAGGACGTCCATACAATATTTTCATAAGGAACATTCAACTGCATCCCAAACATTATAAGATTTTGATTCAATCATTAGATCACTGTCTACAAAGTATGATACTATAATTTCAAATTCTTTAATCACAACTCATAAACATGTCCTAAGATATCTTCCAATATTACTCAAACTCATACATCCTATCAAGACATAACATTTCTTCTACTTAAATCCTTAGTTAAATACATCATTCAAAAGCTAATACCATTATCATGACATTTACCTGATTTACTTTTAACATGGCTTATCAAGAACACAAAATGTATCATTAAATTCTAAACCACCATACTTATCCACATCTCATGCATCCATTTCATTTAATATAAATGTGTTACAACACAAATCAAGGTTCAACATTAGAATCATATATCATAATCAAAATCTATCACTATATCTAGAACAACATAGTCATTCCTCATAAACATGATTTCTTTTACAACCATTACATAAGAATTTCATTACATAAGTCACATCATCATTTACATTCTTGCTACAATTATTATCCATGAACAATCTAAAGAAGCATCCTTATCCATGCAAGAAGAATCCAAAGATAGGAACATCCCAATGGTTTAAAAGAACCAACCACCCGACCATGTGGAACCAAAGGAACCACCCCCCATGCTAGGAGATGACACAAGGTCCCAACACACACTCAACATCTAGACTGACACTCAAAACCAAAGAGACTAACCAACAAGGACTCTCAAGCAAGAACTCACACAGAGCCACAAGAATAAACTCCCAGAGGCGTAAAACTCATCAGGACATAAATGCATCCAATAAGCATAATCATACATTATAAAGGGGGACCACATGTAGGAGTGGAGTGTCATCACATGCCATCCTCATAACATAATAACATAATAACACAAGGCACTAGCTTGATGGACATGTGGAGCCATCTCAACCTATGAGAGACCAAGGGAGATTAGCTTACTATCTTCATGGCCTTCTCATGCTTATCCTAAAACATCCTCTCTAGGACATAAGTCATGAGGCTCAAAACTATTCAATATCTTATTTAAATGAGTTATAATTTTTCCATCCTAATAAATTCATTATCAATGTTATAACTTGTTTACAAATCATGGAAAACTCCAATGTGGCCTAGTGGTCTAGACTTCATGCATCCTTACAAGGAACCTCATGCAAGCCTATCTCTCATGACCCTAGTCATCACAAGGAAGCCCACTCCTCCTAGCATGGCCCAACAACACATCACAAGAGGCTCTACCAACATAAATATATTAAAATAATACTCAATGCAGCCAATAACTTCCACACATACTCTCACAACATATGCAAGGCTACAACAACATCAATATAACAAAATGAGCCTCTTGGCTAGCAATAAATAAAGGCATATCAAGCCATCAAATGTTGCCATCAAATAGAAGATAACATCACAACAAAGCCTACTCACTTGCTGGTCCAAAATAGCATATATATTCACCTCAATCATCCATGGCCTATTCACATGGAAGAGAGTCTATAATGTCCACAATGGTGCAGAGGAGCAAATATACATGAGACCATCCAAATACATCGAAACTGATAAAAGCTAAATCTAGAAAATATAACAGCCCTCAAATAAAGCCTCTAGTACAAAAATTAATCTGGAAAGTACCACACAAGTAAACAAATAGTAAATTAACCTACAGGAAAAACTATAGGAAAAACTATAGGAAAAACTAAAGGAAAAACTAAAGGAAAAATTACAAGAAAAACCACAGGAAACCATTTCTCACATTCTAACTTGATTTCTCAAAAACAAGAAGAATAAAATAATCCCTTCCAAATCTGATTTCTGACAATCTAAAAAAAACACTAGTCCAAGCCTTTAAACCAATTTAAATCCAACCACCAGAAATCTCCAAATTAATCTTAGAAATTCATTCACCAAAGATGCCAACCCCCGTGAATGCACAGGAAGGCCTATTTATCAAAATAAAACAAAACAAAACAGAACCAAGCAAAACCATGCTCCAATCAAAATATTTCAAAAATATTATATTCCATACCTACCTTCCCAAAGTTCATGAAAATAAAATATATTTTCTACCTACCATAAACTTCCAGCCAATCAAATCCAAGGGTAGGTAAAATAAATTAAACCATTGACCTGGGGTGAAAATAACTTTTAAATAAAAGAATACAAATTACCCCCCTTTTAATTACTTAATGGGTAAAATAATATTACCCAATAAATAAAATTCACTTCAACATTAAATAAATAACAAACACTTGAAGGCCAATATTAAATCAAAACTCCATGCACGACATAGACTCAGAAAGACACAGAAGGCTTTCAGCAAACCCAGAAATACAAATATTTCCCACATTCAATCTGCCAACATGGAGCATACAGGAAAACTATAAAATAAAATATAAAAAGGTAGAATACATCTCCAACCTGCAACCTGTGTTATGGAAGAAGCTGAAGAAGAGATTCCACCAGCCAAACCAAATCCAACCCAAGCTCCAGCCAAAATCCAAGAGAGAAGAAAAACCAAAACCAAGAAGAAAATTTGCTGGAGAAAATTTTCCAGAGAGAAACCAACCCCCGAAAACTTCATGGGAAAGAAAATAAAAAGACAAACATCAACCAAAAACGCTAGCTTCAATCTCAGCCAATCAAAATATTCCAATCTATAATATATTTTACCAACCCCACCATATAATATAATTTTACCTCCCTTTTTAAATTTAACCAATAAGAGAAGAGGGTAGGTAAGGTAAATATAAATCATGCTTTTTACAATTTGGTGGGAATGTTTTATCATTTTATTATTTATACAACCCACTTAATATAAAAGTCAAACTAATAAATAAAACATGAGCCACAATTAAATAAATCAAATGGTGAAATTAAATTAAGTAAACCAAAGTCTCATAAATGAATTAATGAACCAGATAAACATTAAAAGACAAATAAATATTAAACCATAGGCGATTAAATAAATAAATACCAATAAAGGTCAAATTACAAATAAATATAAAACACATCATAAGCTAAACAATAAAAATTAAATAAACATTAAATCATCATTAAAATAAATAAACATTTAAATATCAAATAATCAAATAACCAAAAAGGCAAGAATCCAATAAATTAAATTAAACATTAGATAACCAAATAATCAAATCGCTATTAATCAAAATAATTAAAATAAACATCATTAATTATTTAATCTCGCACCAATAATCAATCAACCTCAACATAATAGGAATAATCAGCCAATACTAACATACTCACAACATAGAAGAAACCCATCTTACTAACTATCATGACGACTTGCGCCAAGACACTGACGACTCACAGTGAACAACTTAGACCTAGAGTATGTGAGGGGAAATTGTGCCAACTCCGAACCACATACCATTGGGATTTAAAGACACGCTCAGACCTATGGAGCTAGGTGGAATCGATGTCTGGTACCTACAAATCTTGCATCCACAAAGCAACGATATGACATATGGATATATATTATAATAGACAAGGGTTAGAGAATTGCAATGACACATCCCGCTCGCAATGAGTGATGTGGAATTGTCTCTATCCCAAAGATAGTCATACAACAATCAAACATACCATAAGATCAACTCATCATAGATAATCATTAAATATGGTTAGTACATAAAAACATCATCAAGTGCATGATTAGTATAATTCACAATTATAGTAAGGCATGTAAAATCTATTAGCAATTATGCTCATCAAATCACATGATCAATATGATCTTTCAATAGTCAATCACATAATAAGCATATAGTGTCTAATAAATCACATGATCATTAATGATAGTATCAACATCCTATAAATCATTTGAAATAGCCTATGCCCAATAGTGTCTATCATGCATAAACTAAAAGTCCACTCTAGTCAAAACAAGTCAAGTTGAGGGTGGACACTACACCTATGTTATCCCCACTGGCACTCTAACCAATGATCAGAAAAGAGAGATTCAAGAAAATGGGCAAGTCATGGAAGCCCTTATTAGCAGCCTGTCCGATATTTATTTCATTGATATGCAAGATAAGGACACTCCTAAGGATGTATGGGACACATTGGAAACCATTTATGGCGGTGATGAACATGTCAAGCAAGCTAAGGAAGAGATACTTGGAGGAAAATTTGAAGACATGAGGATGGTTGAAGGAGAGACCATTAAGCAATATGGCATAAGGATCAAGACTGTGGTTGGAGATATCAAGAGCATTGGCAGAACAATTGATGATGCCACAGTTGTCATTAAAGTTTTGAGATCATTGTTACTAGTCTATGCAATCAGAGTTGTTGTTATTCAGGACCTAAGATCTAGTGACAAAACCAAGGCATCCTTAGACTCTATCATTGCAAAGTTGACTACATATGAGTTGAATAGCTATGATGGTAGTGTTCAGAAGATTGAGTTAGCCTTTAGAACATCTACTACACCAACCAAAAAAGGAAAAGAAGTAAGTACTAGTTATGAATCCAAGCAATGTAGAGATATGGATGATGAAAAGATTCTGATGGAGTTCGAAGTTATTCTTGCCAAGAGACTTCCAAAAGGCACCAGAAAATACAGAGGTAAGCTTCCTTTAAAATATTTTTCCTACAATAAGATAGGGCATATAGTTGTTAACTATCCTAACAATGACAATAAGGATAAACCGGAGAGGTTTAGAAAGTATAAAGGAGGAGGTAGAAGAAATTGTCTTGTTGCAGTGGATGAAGGTGTTACTGATGAATAATCTGAGGATGAAGAGAATGAGGACATAGTATTTGTAGCTGTAAAGGAAGAAGTGTCTGACAAGAAATCCCTTGTCTCTCACATTGACAACTCTAATGAGTGGATTATTGATAGTGGGTGTTCTCACCACATGACTGGTGATCGGAGAAATTTTTTATCTCTAGAAGAATATGATGGAGGTGTTGTCCAGTTTGGCAATGATGCACCATGCTTGGTGAAAGGTAAAGGATCCATCTCACTGAATGGAAAGAGAAGTGTGGATGATGTCTACTAGGTAGAAGGTCTTAAGCATAATGTTTTGAGTGTTGCTCAAATAAATGGCAAAGGACTCATTCTAGAGTTCAAAGGTGGAGTCTGCAGTATAATTGGAAAGAGTGGTGAACTTATTGCCATCGGTAAGCAGACCAGAGGTAACTTGTTTCAGTTGAATGCCAAGATTAGTCAGTGGCTGATGGTGAAGTTTGATGACAGTTGGATATGGCATAGGAGACTTTGTCATATAAACTTTGACAATATTGTGAAAGCCAGTAAGATCAAGGGAGTAATAGGATTTCCTTTGCTAAACAAATCAGAGAATTCTTTGTACAGAGAATGCTAACTTGGGAATATGTCTTCCTCAACTTTCAAAGGTAAGTCTTTTTCAGTAGAGAACTTACTTGATCTTGTGCACACCAATCTATGTGGTCCAATGAAAACTAGAAGTATTCAAGGAGATAGGTATTTCATGATTCTTACTGATGACTGCTCAAGGATGATGTGGGTCACATTCTTGAAAGACAAGTCTAAGGCATTTGGAAAGATCAAATCCTTTAGAGCATTGGTAGAGAAGGAAAGTGGTCAAAAAATAAAATGCCTAAGAACTGATCAAAGAGGTGAATTCACTTTTGATGAATTCAATAAGTACTGCGAAGAGAACGCTATCAAGAGGTAGTTATCTGCCCCAAGGACACCACAATAGAATGGCATAATAGAAAGAAATAACAAGACTATAGTTGAAGCGGCTAGAACAATGCTAATCCAAGGAAAGGTTGCTCACACTTTTTAGAGAAAAGTAATGAGCACTGTAGTCTATACTATGAACTGAGTACTCATCAAGAAAGGTAAAGATAAAACCCCTTATGAGTACTGGACGGGGAAGACTCCCACTATGAGTTATTTTAAAGTATTGGGCAGTAAGTGTTATATCAAGAGAGGTGAGCATCTGAGAAAGTTTGATGCTAAATGTGATGAAGGGATATTTGTGGGATATTCCACTAAGAGAAAAGCTCTCAAGTGCTACAACAATAGGACTCAAAAAATTATTGAGAGTATAAATGTCAGGGTTGATGAATCCCCTAAGGAGCCTGAGGAAACCTACAGCAAACAAGTGGAAGATGAACCGGGTGTGTTAACACTGTTTAAGAAATGGGTTTTCTTCTCCCATGATTGGATAAGTTTTTGAAATTTTGAGTCAGGTATGCTATTAATTGCTTCAAATTTGTTTTAGGACTTTAAGGGTTAAGGGTTTTTAGTTTTTAATCGCTCAAATGTCTGATCAAAACTCTCTGGCTTCTATTCCTATGTTACTTTATTCACTTAAGTAATGGGTCTTGGGGTCTTGTGAAGTGTCCCCCCTTGTTATTTGCCTAGGCGGTCATTAAATAATTGTAAAAATCTACACCTTATGCCTTTTTCCTTCTAATGTTGTCGGATCCAGTAAGTGTCGCGCAACTTTCAGATGAATCTACAACTTTCGCTATTTCGTTAGGCGAATTTGTGGGTGTGTTAAGCTATGCAAAATAGCGAAAGGAAAAAGCATGTTAGACTATGTGCATTGGATCTAATTTAACGAGACTCCATCTCGCTTTGAATCTAATGGCTAGTGTTGATTCACAGTCGAAATGAGCAAGTAAATTACCTTTCATGAAATGGCGAAAAGGTTTGGCAAGACCCAGTGGTGAAGACTTTTTTGTGGCTAAAAGGCGATCAAATTTAAAAAGAAATCGAGGGCCCATGTTGTTTTGCATCTGAGAGATGCTCACATGTTATGCTCTGCAAAATAGCGAAAGGTTTTTGGGCTTGGGCAAAAGAGGTTCATAAGAAGCATAACAGATACGCAGGTCCTCAAGATCTAACGGCTAGCGTAGTTTCATAGGAGAAAGATGCTCAAAAGATAGCTTTCACAAAATAGCAAAATGACATGGCGTTCCAAGTAAGCAGTCCAGCTGGTTGAGATGGAAAGTAAGACAATGACATGTGGCTGAAAATTAAAGTGGTCAGTAAATTGGATTTAAGGACTAATGGATGGGTCCAAGAAGATGAGTCATCCTACGGGATAAGAAGTGACCTAGCAGATATAGGTGGCAAGGATGAGGTGGATCCCACTAATTTCTTTCAGCGAATAAAAAGTTGACATGTTAGTTCGAGAATGACTAGACACCAGGTGGATAAAGCTAAGTCAGATGACCCACGTCTGTCGGATTCAAGTAGGTTGTTAAGCATCAAGCAAGTTTGATATGATCTAATGGTTCACGTGAGTTTGCAAAGGTAAGATGCTAGTGTTTTAAGGTCTGCAAAATGGCGAAAGAGCTAGTGGGCCTGAAGAATAGATAAAGCATAAAGGTAAAAGAGGATCAACTATGTTTTGATCCAAGGGTTCTTGTTGCTTCATGGCTACAAATCAACCGAGGATTAAGGCCCACAAAATGGTGAAAGAGAAAGAGAGGTTTTGTCCAGCATGACGTGGAATGATAGCAATTGTTTCTTGTAAAGCTCGATGGTGATGTGTTGATTGACACGTAGTTTCAAAAGGTGATTAAGGGCCTGCCAAGGTGTAATCGGCAGTTATGTAGGAAGTAAGACACATGGTTGACTCTGAACTAAACCCGAAGAGTTTTCCAAGGCTAATAGCCGAGTGCCACGTGGCATTTGTTAACTGGTGAATAAGTGGGGTAAGCAATGTCTCGATAAAGGTCTCACTTAAAAGATGGTCATCTCAAGATTGATCCAACGCTTCTCATTGTTTCATGGCCCGAAGATGGAAGCAGATTAACCCCTATGAAATAGTGAAAAACCGTTAGCCATCAAGATGAGGTGCGATTAGTGAAAAAGTTGACGGTCCCAATAGGAGTTAAAGGTCGGGTGGTTAGAGTTCCATCTAACGCTTGGCGTAGCTTCGCGCAAGGAAAATGCTCAGGGGATAAAGTTTGCAAAATGGCAAAAAAGAGGTAGGGCCCAATGCAAAGGCAAAGGGGTTAAAATAGTGTAAAGACCGATCAAGTCTCATCTGATCGAACGACTGGCGTGATTTCGTTTAGCGAAATTGCTAGGATTTTTATGCTCTGCGAAATGGCGAAAGAGCGAAAAGAAAATATACAGGCATGTTATGACCCGTTGGAGCGAAATATTCAAATTCTTCTGTGAATTAAATTCTGAAAGGATGGCCGAAGAATGCAATACCGTATATGATCTCGCATCAATTGAATGAACACATCATTTTGAAAAGTTGTCGCAGAGAAGTAGTTGCAGAGTGGATTTCTTCAAGCCAAAAAAAGGTTCTCTTATAGTCTTGCTTGGCAATTACTTGACAGTGTGTTTTAATTGGGGTTTTGATTTGTTATAGAATAGTTGGGGCTAGTAATTAAATTGCTTGCATAGTTTTCTAAGATGGCACCTAAAAGAGAATTCTTAGGAAAGGTTAATTACCAAGAAAGGGCTATCTGTGATGATTTCCTAGAATAGTTGACAATGTCAACTAATGTGGCAGCAAAGGTAAAAGAATTAGTGCCAAGAGCTCCTTACCTAAAAATAGGAGAAGGATTGTATGACAAGGGAAATTGGCTAAGAGACCCTTAAATTGGGTTGTCTAGGTTGGGATTATTTAAGGTTGGATTTGGTATGAGAAACTCCCCAGCCCCAATGAATAGTATCTGGGAGTTGGATGTAGGAAAATTGGTGGTCCCTGGAGTATTCATGGATGTGGATCTCCTAACTCAAATTGCACACAAAAATGACCCGATCACAAGGTGTGTTAAGGATATAAGTGGGAAAACCCTCATTGAAATAAATAATGAGGAGTTCAGAAATACTTTTGGGCTTAGTGAATTTACCATTTTTTTAGAGCCTATTAATTTTAAATCACTAGCTCAGGTTTATAGTGTGCAGAAGAACCACCTTAGAAATGGGCCTCTTAAAGAATTCTTTGTGAAGATAGGTGGATTAACAGTTGTAGGACCCAACACTGAGGAGCCTTTCTCTTTAAATTTGTTCACCCTTAGGGCCAAAGGATTATATTGGTCACTCTGCCAAATTTTAGGAGAAGATGTTGAGGCAAATATGCCAACTCATTACATGTTAATGATTGCTCAAATTTTGAATCCTTCTTTGGCAGTGACCTTTGATTATGCTTCCTATATCACTGATGCCATCTATGAAGGCTTGATAGGAATAAAGAATGGGAAAGTGGATAGGCCTTTTGGATGGTACTCCCTCCTCATGTATTTATTTTTATTCAAGGGTGGTGACTATTTTGTAAGTGGAATGGATATTGTGAAAGAGAAAGATGGAGAGAAGATGCCAGTGCAGTTATGGAGTATAGTGCTATCATGGGATAGAGAAGATGCTAGCTACTTAAAGTTTGATAAGTGTTTTGCATCTAAGATTAGGACTCTTATCTGTTCAGAGAATCCAAGAGTCCCTAAGGTTCTTTTGGAATTCATTAGGCCAAAAGAGTTTGCTGAGAATATTAAAATTGTCCACAATTGGGGTGATATCTATTTATAACTTGTCTCCACAGTTTTTTAGAGTATATGGTTTCAAAGGCACTCCATTTTTGTTGCCCTATCAGGTCCCTCTTAAAGTGGGAATTGTAAAAATCCTCAGGCAGATTGGTAGTGTGCAAGAGGCAGAGCTAACAGGGAGAGGTAAAGGGACCATTTTCCCTATAGTTACCATAGCACATCAATTTGTAATAATTAAAGGAGGTTGGAAGTATTTTGAAGATTTCCTTCAACCATACCATTTATCAATTGTAGTATCCCAGTGTGCTAACCTTGAAGATTTCTTCAACGAAATGTTTAGAAAGAGGGCAATATGTAGAGGTAGACCCCACCAATTCCAGTTTCCTAAAGACCTCATTAGGAATGAGTTTGATTTAGATGAGAAAGAGATGAGGAAAGAAAAGTGGGTGGCCTACAAGAAGGCTTTAGACTTTGTGCACCAATTTGACACTAGCTATGACCCTTTGTCTAGCTTTCACCCCTTTAAAGAGAAGGTAAAATTCTTAATTCTTTGTTTTGAGGATGTGATGCAGACATTGAAAGAAAAGAGGGAGGTTGTAATTAAGAACAAACCTGAGAAAGCAAGACTAGTTCTAAATAGGTCTACATCTACTAGAGCAATTCCTCCTGGTGATTACATGTTACTTAAGAAGTCCAACTACAGTGTGTTGATGCCAACAACAGGGGAGCCTTCTACCTCAAATGTCATTGACATTCAGGATAGACCAACAAAACAAAGAGTGGGAAAGGAAGTACAATCTGATGAACCCTTGTATTCCCCATCTCAATCCCCTATTCATATAGGGGATGAATAGGTAGCAGTTAAGCAACTGTTACAGTTAGGCAGTCTTGGAGAGATAGCATACACATATGATAAAGTGGAGGAGGGAATGCTAGAAGAGCCCCTTACTACTGAGATGAACATTACTACTAATGAGTTCAAAGGCCAAGAGTAGAATCCTGAGATCAAGCAAGCTAGTGAGAATTTCTTGGCTGATAATAACTTTGTCACATTAGGTGTGAAAAGAGGAAAGGTGAGAAACCCCACAAGGATCCAGTTGTGGTGGAGGAAGAGATAAAGAAAGAAATGGTTGATGAGTTTAAGACCATCACTCCCCAGCAAGGAAGAGACATGGTAGCATAGGCTGGGGTACTCATTCTCCCTGAATGGGACATAGTAGATGTCTTGGTTTTAGAGGCAGTAAGAAAGGAGACCAAACCTATAGAGGGAGACACTTTCAGCAAAGATAATGTTGCACTGGTCATGTGGCCTCTTAAAAGAGATGAAAATAAAAGGAATAAGGACACCTCGGGGTCAAGTTACCTTGGAGGAATGATAGTGAAAAGAGTGCAGAGCACTGGGGTAGTGGAAGCTGGTAGCACTATGCTAGAGACTACAAAGTTTAGTGTTGCAGTAGCAGAAAGAGAGGCTAAGGAAAAGGCAGATCTCCAAGTTAAGTTGGAGACAATTTTAAAAGCTTACAAAAGTGCCAAGGAAGAGGTAAGGGGTAAAGATAGCATCATCACCAAGCTACAAAGCCAGTTAGCAGGACAATACCATTAAGGTGAGTCCTCAACATTGATGATCTCCTCTTCTCCTGCAAGACCTCCACCAACCAGCCCCATTATTGAATTCCCACCATCTCTAGCACCTTCTAGTTCTCAGTTGATTGAGATCACTCCCCATGAGTTGGAGAATTTAAAATAGGCTCAGGCCCTATATGGAAAGAAATATGAAGAGAGAGTAAGGGCTACAATTTTAAGTTTTGTTTACACTATGGGGTCTTCACTAATGTATAACAATATGAGTAAGATTTTGGAAATGTGGAATGAGTTAAATGGGGACAAGGCTATTTTAGTGCCTATTTTTTATAAATGGAGACCCAAAGAGCAAGATATAGAACTTATTTGTGTATCGTATGATGAGGCAGGGTTGACCCCATTATTAAATCTACCAATGATATGATAAAGGATCTAGTAAAGTTGGTAAAAGGAGTGGATAATGTAGATAGAAAGATCAACTTGTACAAGAAAGAGTACACTGATCAAGTTTTTGAATTACTCCCAGGAGGTTTTGTTAGCCCAACCCAATTAAAGGACAAAAAAATATGGCTTAAGGAATTAGACGCCAAATTGTCACAAAGAATAAAAAGAATTGTTAAATCATAGGATGCCTCCATATTTGTCAAAACAATTGAGGAGATTGAGAAAATCAAATCTCATTTTGGTTTTTTGAATTTAGAGGTCAATAAAATGAGGAATTCTTGGAAAAGCTTAGCCAAGACAAAAGAAAAAGTGATTAACTTCTCATGGCCTTCTGATGAGGTGTATCAGGAATGGACAAGAAAATATGCAGTGCTTGATGTGGAGCAATTAGAAAATGTTGCAACAAAATAACAAGTGGAAGAAGCCATGGATGTTGAAAGAGACTTGTAACCACATTTGGAAAAGGTTTTTTAACTTCTTCTTAAGAAGTACTGATTGTAACAAACTCTCCTAGGAAAGTCTGAAGCTATGTTTGCATCCATATTATTATAAGTGGATACCAGGACTAGAAAAAGAAGGATCGCAAGGAATTGTAAGAAAACATTGCAGAAATTTATCTGAGCCTTTTTTCGAGTTTTGATGGAGAATATTCAAATGTTTTTGTAATACTTTCAGAAGAAATATCAATACACAGACCATTGGTTTTGAGTTTAAACTTTGTGTTGTCTTCAAGTATGTTTGCAAATGTTTACGGTTTCATTCTGAGTAATCTAGGGTTATTTCTTTTGAATATGGGTTGTAAGACAACTTTCAATAGATATGCTTCTTAGCTTTTCTCTTCAGGAGGGGAATTAAATATGCAGGAATCATTTCTACCAGTAAATTCTTTGTGGGATACTTTGAATTTTGATGAACATAATTTAGTTTGGTATGAATAAATTCTTATGTGTGTCAGGCATGTATAGGGATCTGCATAAGCCAAACTGATGGAATATGTAGAGATATTTGATTGTGGAAGTATTGTTTGAACTTAGATGACTCTGTGACATTGGATAAGGCACTGGTGTAGATCAAGGTTGTCTATTACATATCTTGTAGGTCAATACTGAACATGAATACAAGTTTCATTTCTTTGTTTCAGTTGATTTTAAGGTGATAAGATCCACTGGTTTTCAGACTGGTTTGTTGTGGATTTATCTTTGAAAAGTGTGAATTCAGTTCACAAAGGCATACCCGCCTGAACTTTGGATAAGTTCAAAGTGTAGAAGGTTAATCAAACCTTGTCATATGTTGTCCTAAAAGTTTCCTTCTATTTAATATCTTTTCTACATACAGATTTTATCATATCACTATAAGGATTTTAAAGGGAATAAGATTTTGAGAACAACAGGGTGTAACCTTCTGGGAACCAGTTAAGAAAGAAACAAGTAAAGACATTAGTGTTCCTGTATCAGTAGAAGCTACAGTAGGTGAAGAAGAATATGGAGAAGAAGAAGAAGAAGAGGAAAAGAAAGCAGAACCAACTAGATTCATTCCTAGATATGTGAAACTACATCATGATCTGAAGCAGATCATAGGAGATAAAGATGTATGGATACTCACAAGAAGAAAGGTGAAAGAAAACTCTTGCATGATTTCTGAATTTGAGCCTAAGACCACTAGAGAGGCACTTACAGATGAAGACTGGATTAGGGCAATGGAAGAAGAGATGGACCAGACATAAAAGAATGCATAATGGTCTTTGGTACTCAGACCGGAACACAAGAATGTCATAGGTACCAAATGGGTCTTCAAGAATAAGCTGAATGAAGAAGGCATAGTTGTAAGGAACAAGACAAGACTTGTATGCAAGGGATATGCTCAGGAAGAGGGAGACGACTATGGAGAAACATTTACCCCAGTGGCTAGACTGGAAGGTGTTCGAATGCTACTTGCATTGTAGCATTTAAGGGATTCAAGGTATACCAGATGCATGTGGAGTCTACATTCTTGAATGTAATCCTAGAAGAGGAAGTGTATATTGAGCAACCAGATAGGTTTGCCTTATCAGAAGATAGTAACATGGTGTGTAGATTATACAAGGCCCTGTATGGATTGAAACAAGCACCAAGGGCATGGTATGAATGGTTACACTCTCATCTTGTGAAGATAGGATTTCAGAGAACAAGTGAGGATAGAAACATCTACCTAAAATATGAAGGTGATCCGATTTTGATCTGCGAAGTGTTTGTTGATGACATAATCTTTGGAGGAGATGATGAAATGAGCCATGCATTTGCAGATGAAATGAAGAAAGAGTTTCAGATGTCTCTGATTGGAGAGATAAAGTTCTTTATTGGTCTATAGATTCAGCATATGAAAGAGTGTATCTTTATTACCCAGTCCAAGTATGGCAAAGAGGTAGTGAAGACCTTTGGCATGGAGGAGAGTAAAATGGTTGGTATACCAATGGTGACCGGCTATAAATTGACTAAGGAAGATGATTCAACATTGGTGACCGAGAAGGAGTACCAGTCAATGATCGGTAAGATGCACTATGTAGTACATAATAGACCAGATATTGCTCATGCAGTGGTCATTATGGCCCATTTTCATAAAATTCCAAGAGAATACCACTTGGTAGCAGTCAAGAGGATTCTTAGATACCTGAAAGGGACAGTTGATTATGGATTGTGGTATCCATACAATGGTGATTTTAATCTCAAATTATTTACCGATGCAGATTGGGCAGTTAATGTGGACAACTGGAAGAGCACAATCGGTGGAGCATTCTTTCTTGGTGGAAAACTAGTCTCATGGATGAGTAAGAAGAAGAGTTGTATTTCCCAATCGACAACTAAAGTAGAGTATGTGGTAGCATTTATGAACTGCACTCAAGCAATCTTGATGAAACATGTATTGGATGGTTTCAAAATACCTATATCTGAACCGATGAGTATATTTTGTGACAACACAAGTGTAATAAATATTTCCAAGAATCTGGTATTACATGCTAGGACTAATTGCTTATCGAAGACTACATTTACCTATTTGAGAGGTGAATTAGGGGTTCTACCCCTTCATGAAGTAAACTAATGTTTTGTGCTCCACATTAGTCAGGTACTACAGTGTCAAATCTTTTAGGATTGATGTGTTGAAGGATGCTACTCCATAAGGGGAGTAGCATGGTGGAGAATGGAAGCTTGTGCCTCCACTTTGGCATTGCTATCAAAGGGGGAGAAGATATCTGATGATGTATGGTATGGGAAAAGATATCTAATGTATAAGGGAGAAGATATCTAATTATGAAGATATATGTTATAGTTGCACTAGTCTATATTTTTTTATAGCTGCAATGCTACACTGATTATTACCATGAATTCCAAAGGGGGAGATTGTTGGCATATGATGAACAAGTATGATGATATGATGATAATGTATGTTGTCATTGATGTCAATAAGTGTAGGTGAACCGATATGAAGATTGGAAGAAGTTGTTATTTATGTTCAATTTGGAGAGCCAGTATGAAGGGATGAAGTGGACCGATGTCAGAGTTTCACAAAGTGTGACTACCTGTTAGTATTTTTAGCTCTAGGGTTTCTAGTTTGGCAATCTATCTTGTGCGATGCAACCAGTGACATTATGTGATCAGTTAGCTAAGAAATAAGGATGAGATCAAGGTGCCACGTTAGTTTTGTGCACGTGAAGGATTTCCTTGAGGATCTTGCATGTGAAGATTGATTGCATGAAATGTCTAACTTGGGAATGAACATTCTTCTTAGTGGTATGTGAAGAGAGCATGATGGGTTACTGATTTCCATATGTGGTAAAAAATGGACAATGCAGAATGACTTGTGATCTATTTGAGATTGTTTTATTCTATGCAAAAGTGTTTGAATGGTCAGGATTGGACCGCTTGTAATTGTAAACCTAAAATATTTAGGGTTTAGGGTTTATGCTATCGACCTAATTGTTGTCTATAAGGTCGATGAGTTCTGATATTGTAAGCATTGGAAAATGTGTTTGTATCCGAGTGATGAGATACTTGCCAGACTACTGAGTGGAAAACTGCAGAGTGTGATTGCAAAGTAAAGGAGCTGAAAAGGATCTACCTTAGCATGTAGTGTTGTTATCACATTAGAGCTTTACCTATTGTCTTCTAACCATTTCAATAGTAGGAAAATCCCTTTCCTGGGTATCTTTAATAGGCTTATTGTAAATCCTCTAACCAGGTGACTCAAGATCATTGAGTTCTTCAAATCCTCTAGTGAGGTAACCTTTAACAGGGTTTGAACCTTTAATAGGGTATATAGCCATCCCTTAACTAGGTGATCTTTAACAAGATCAGTTCCCAACAGAACCTTATTATAAAGTATTTAACCAGACTAGGCTCCGAACAGAGAAAACTTCAAAAGAGATCAAAAACAAGCTTGTGGGTATTCATCCCCACCGTGGTTTTTCCTATATGGGTTTCCACGTGAAAAATCTATGTGTCATGAGTTGTGCAATTTTTCATGTGATGATTGAGCAGTCTTTGTTTAGGTGAATATGCATGCAAAGCTAATGGTTATGGTATTACTGATAGAACACATGCATGAGTATATTGGTGAAGTAGTTATCAAGTGATGAATGTTATTTGAAGTATTCAATTTTACTGGTTTAACTATTTGAAGTCTTACTGTGTTTAACCGGTATTGCCATGGTTTAGTTCAGTGATGAAGACAACTGGTTAGCATTGTTTTAACTTGATAAGTTGTTGTGAATATTTTGTCTGTACTAATTCACCCCCCCTCTCAGTACCGATTAGGGTATTTGTTGTTCATCATTATTTATCAAAGTCCATCGGTACTATGAGCAAGGTGTAGATGCACAAGACTTCCTAGTTTGTGGGAGTGTGTATATTTTGGATAGATATGTCTGATAACCTATTTAGGTGTTTGATCGATAGTTCAACATGTGTAGACATGAAGAGTCAACTGGTAGAATATGAGATACCGGTAGGGTCAATAAACTGACAGAGAAGAGAAACTGGTAGAGTGGCTGGTTGTTGATCCTATCTGGACCGACATGAAGAGTCAAGTTGGCAGTTGGTCGACATGGATTCCATATGGATTCAAGGTGGTAGACCTGCATTCGGATGAAGGAGGAATGCACATTGATGGGGTAGTTGTAGAGTTGGTCGATATTAATGGAAGAACCCACAAATCATGGGACATTTTATAGAGTTGTTGTAGAGGTTTGCGGCTCAAGGTCTGGAGGACAACTTAGAGCCAAATAAGAGTGATTGAGGAGATCAAGGAAGATGAAGGAAACAAAAAGACCGATCTTGGTGGTTGACCAAGAAATCAGCTAATAAAGGAAAAAGAAGATCGCCAAAGATTGATGGCATGATCAAGAAGGTGCAATAATGGTGGAGGTCTATTGTTGGTTGTTAGAGAGATTAGATTGGGGAAGATCTGATTGGATTTGGTTTTCCTTAAAGGTAATGAGGAAACCCTAACTACCTATATTTTGAATTGGTTTTTGGTGGGAAAACCAGCCTATAAATATGCAGGCCAAAGACATAGTTAAGTTGCTGCTAAAGAGAAGAGGATAGTGCTACTACGAAGTGATTGAGTGTTACTTCTACATGTGAGAGAAAATCAACCAAGTGCTCAACGAGTATCTGAGATAAGATGGAGAGTGAAGAGTAGAACCAGTAGTGGTTATACTAGCAGAGAAAAAGTGAAGAGAGCTATAGAGAAGGCAGATAGTGGACCAGTAGAGTATAGAACCGGTAAAGTGTAGAGCAGTGAGGAGGAGATCCAATAGAGAAGAAGAAGAGAAGAGGTGTACTAGTAGGGTTTGTTGGTAGTAGAGCAGTAAGTGAGAGCAGCAGAAGAGTGAGTTGTTGTAGCAGAGAAGATATCTCACCGACAAAGTAAGGTATTAGAAATGGTTGCAATATTCAATTGTAACAAGATAACTACTTTTGCATTTGATGTTTTTATTGTGAACATTGAGTTGTAGCTCAGTGCAGGGGTTGTAGCTCCTTGGATTGGTGCCCTAAACCATGGGTTGGTGCTCCTTGGGTTGGTGCCCTAAATCAGGTGTTGGTACTCCTTGGGTTGGTTCCCTAAACATTGTAACAGAGTTTTCATTTTGAGGCTGGATTGGAGCAGTAGTCTCTAGCAGCATTGCTCACCAAGGTTTTTCCCATCTTGGGTTTTCCTCATATATATTGGTGTTATTCGATGTCCCTTGTGTGATTGCATTTGTGTTGGTCTCCCCACTAACTAGTAAGTCTGCATTGAGTAAGATCCATTAACCGATATGCTCACATAGGATAGCTAAAGGGAAAATTTTAAGAACCACTGATTCACCACCTCCCCCTCTCAGTGGTGCATTATGCCTAACAATTATTGTATAAGCTTCTAACAAGGCTTGGCTCCTAACAAGGAAAACTTTAGAAGAGTTCAAAATAATTGTGAGTATTTATCCCCACCATGTTTTTTCCCATTTGGGTTTCCACATGAAAAAACATTGTGTCAAGTGGTGAATGATTTTGTGGATCTATTTTTGATATGGTTTATTTGAATCACTAGTAAATCTACATAGATATATTTAAATGATCACAAATGATCTGAAACATGTTTTTACTAGTATTAGTAAGGTGATTTAAGGTTTTGGAAAATGGTATTTTAGTTTGAAGATCTATTGCATTGTGTCACCTAGTATTAGAACAACCGGTAAAGTTGATGTAGTTGCAGATTTGTCTAAGTGTCTCAACCGGTATACTTTATGAGTTGATTCAAAGTTGAAAGTTTGTTTGGTGAAAGTTTAGTTTATTTTCTATCTACTCATTCACCCCCCCCTCTGAGTAGTTGACCAGATCTTTATAGTTTCATCATATTATCAATTGGTATTAGAGCATTCCAGGTCCTATTGAGTATAAGCCTAACAAATTGAGGAAAAGATCTAGGAGAAAATGATGAAGAGAGAAGGTCTAAAGTTTAATAGAGATAACTACAGAATCTGGAGTGATAGGATGAATATTTACATCAAGAGCTTAGGAAGTCAATATTGGGATTAGGTTGTTACTAAGTATAACTTGCCTAATGGAATTATGATAGATGATCAGAAGAAGTAACAACAAGAGAACAATCAAGCATTAGAGGCCATCATCAGTACATTATTTGATTCAGAGTATGTTGATGTTCATGGATTGGAGACTGCATATGAAGTTTGGAAGAAACTGGAAGAAATATATGGCAGTGATGAGCATGTAAAGATAGCCAAGGAAGAGAGTCTCAGAGGAAAATTTGATGACATGAGAATGGCTGAAGGTGAAAACATTCAACAGTATGGTTAGAGAATTAAGGAGATTGTTGGAGAAATCAAAAGTGTTGGAGGTATAGTGGAGGATTCCACTATAGTTAGCAAGGTGTTGATAAACCTTCTACTGGTCTATGCTATCAAAGTTGTAGCTATTCAAGAACTCAAATCTATTGACAAGACAAAGGTAACTCTTGACTCTATCATTGGTAAATTAACTGCATTTAGAGCCTCAGTCTCAACCCCACCGGTAAGGAAAAGTAAAGAAGCTACTTACAGTCATGAATCCAGATCCAACAGAGAGGTAGATGATGATGACAGTTTGATCGAACTTGAAGCATTGTAAGTACAGAGGTAAAATACCTTTGAAATGTTTTGCATGTAACCGAATGGGACATATTGGTGCTAATTGTCCTAATAGAGATAATGAGAAAAAATGAGAGAAATATAGGAAGTGTATAGGAAAAGGAAAAAGAGTTTGTCTCATTGCAGTGGATGGAGGCATTATAGATGAAGAATCTGAGGGTGATACAAATGAGGACATTGTATTTGTTTCTATCAAAGAAGATATATTAGATCAAAAGGCATTGGTCTCTCACTTAGATAATTCAGATGAGTGGATTATAGATAGTGGTTGTTCACACCACATGATCAGTGATCAGAGAAAGTATCTAACATTGAAATAATTTGATCGAGGTGTTGTGAGATATGGGAATGACTCTCCTTGCATGGTGAAAGACAAAGGATGCATCTCCCTGAATGGTAAGAGTAGTGCAAATGATGTCTACTTGGTTGAAGGTCTGAAACACAATCTTTTGAGTGTTGCTCAACTCAATGATAAAAGGTTAGCTATTAGAATTAAAGAATGGAGTTTGCAAGATATTTGGAAGCAAAGGTGAACTGATTGCAACTGACAAACAATCTAGGGGTAACTTTTTTCACTTAAACTCTAAAGTCAATAGTTGTTTGAGTGCAAAAGTTGAAGATAGTTGGCTTTGGCATCAGAGGTTTTGCCATGTGAATTTTGATAACATTGTAAGAGTTAGCAAGTCAAAATTAGTAAGAGGTTTGCCATAGTTGGACAAATCAGTGAATGCTTTGTGCAAGGAATATCAATTAGGGAAAATGACATCCTCAACCTTCAAGAGCAAATCTTTCTCAACTGAACATTTTCTAGATTTGGTTCATATTGACCTATATGGACCAATGAGGACTAGGAGTATTCAAGGTGATCGGTACTTCATGATATTTACCGATGACTACTCAAGGATGATGTGGGTCACATTCTTGAAAGACTAGACATAAGCATTCAACAAATTTAAGGCATTCAGAGTCTTGGTTTTGATGGACTATGTTAATTCAAGGATGTGTAGCTAAGACATTTTGTAGAGAAGTTGTCAACACAACTATTTACACAATGAACCGGATACTAGTTAAAAGAGGTAAAGACAAAACACCCTATGAATACTGGTATGGTAGATCACCTAATGTCAGTTACTTCAAAATATTTGGTAGCAAATGTTTTATTAAAAGAAGTGATTATATTGGTAAGTTTGATGCCAGGAGTGATGAAGGCATATTTCTTGGTTACTCCACCAAGAGAAAAGCTTACAAGTACTACAACAATCAGACTAAGAAGATCATTGAAAGTGTCAATGTCTGAGTTGATAAATTTCTTGAGAAATCAGAAGAGAATAGCAAGGAGAAGGAAGAAGAAGAACCTAACACACTATTTTTGGAACTAGAATCGGTAAAGCTAGAAGTTGGAGAACATAACACATGAGCCCCAGTTCAGTCGAAACTAGAAGGTCCTACAGAAGATGAAGAAAGTGAAGATGAAGAAGAACCTAGAACTCAAGATCATGTTATTCCAAGGTATGTCAGACTCAATCATAGCCCTAATTAGATTATTAGAGACAAGAATGCAAGTGTGTTAACTAGAACAGGCTTAGAGAAAACTCTTGTATGATTTCTACCATTGAGCCTAGAACAACAAAAGAGTCCTTTGCAGATGAAAATAGGATCAAGGCAATGGAAGAAGAACTTGACCAGATAGAGAAGAATAATACTTGGTCATTGGTACCCAGACCAGTGAAAAATAATGTAATAGGTACAGAGTGGGTATTCAAAAACAAATCGAATGAAGATGGAGTAGTGGTCGAAAATAAAGCCAGACTGGTATGCAAAGGATATGCACAAGAGGAAGGTGAAGACTATGGTGAGACATTTGCACTAGTAGCAAGATTGGAAGGAGTGAGGACTCTGCTTGTATTTGCAACCTATAGAGGATTTAAAGTATATTAGATGGATGCTAAGTCAACATTTTTAAATGGAATATTGGAAGAATAAGTCTACATAGAACAACCAGATGGTTATGCTTTGACTAAAGAAAAGGATATGGTGTGCAAGTTAAATAACACACTTTATGGATTGAAACAAGAACCAAGAGCATGGTATGAAAGATTGTACTCTCACTTGGTAAAGATAAGTTTTCAAAGAACCACTGAAGATAGTAATATATATCTGAAGACAAAAGGAGATAAAATACTGGTAAGTGAGGTATTTGTTGATGATATCATTTTTAGAGGAAATGATGATATGTGTCATGATTTTGCTAATGAAATGAAGAATGAGTTTGAGATTTCACTAGTAGGTGAGATAAAAAATTTCATTAGATTTGCAAATCCAATAGATCAAGGAAGGTATTTTTATCACACAATCCAAGTATGTGAAGGAAGTGTTAATAAATTTTGAAATGGGAGACTGTAAACCAGTTGGAACACCAATGGTTACTGGTTGTAAATTGTCAAAAAGAAAGATGATTATGCACCAGTTGATGAAAATGAATATAGATCCATGATAGACAAGATATATTATGCTATCCATAGTAGACTGTACATTGCTCATGCAATAAGATTGGTTGCAAATTGGGCAGACAATATTGACTTAAAGGTTTATACCAATGTAGATTGGGCAGGCAATATTGATGACAAGAAGAGTACAACTGAAGGAGCATTTTATCTTGGAGGTAGACTAGTATCTTGGAGCAGCAAGAAACTAAATTGTATCTCTTAATCAACAACAAAAGTTGAGTATGTTGCAGCTTACATGAATTGTACCCAAGCAATTTGGATGAAACACATACTGGAAGGTTTCAAGCTGAAGATATCAGAACTGGTAAGAATTTTCTGTGATAACACAAGTGCTATAAATATTTCTAAGAACCCGGTGTTACATGCTAGGACAAAGCATATAGACCTAAAGTATCATTTCCTGAGAGAGATAGTTCAAAGTAAGGATGTATCATTGGAGCATGTTTCCACTAAAGAACAACTAGCAGATATTTTTACTAAGCCACTACCTAAGGCTACATTTGATTACCTTAGAGGTAAGTTAGGGGTTGTACCCCTACATGAAGTCAATTAAGAAGATAGGGAAGCCATCAATCCTAAAGCCTATTGAAAATCTTGAAGAAGGATTGGTGAATAGTGGAGCTACTCCATAGGGGGAGAAGCTAATTGTAGATCAGTGAAGCATGGATGAGAACCATAATGGTTTACCTTCACTTTGGCATTATTGTCAAAGAGGGAGAAGAACTGTATATGATTGATAGTGAGTTACCAGCTAAAGATATGAAGATATAGTTGAAGGACATAATATGATTGGAAAATGTAAACCAGGATTCCTATACCTGTGTATCTACTTTACTCTCAATCATGACAATCAATCAGTACCGATATTTGTAGCGCCATCAATGTCAAGGGGGGAGAATGTTGGCATTTCATGAAGATTACATTGGAGAAGTATAGTGTTGTCATTGATGTCAATTGAAACTAGTAATAAAGCTACTATTGCTATCAGTAATGATGTAGTAAAGCAACCAATGTTGATGCAGTGAAGACTAAGTAGTAACCCTAACTAGTTGAGATGTAGAACCCTAACCGATGAAGTTTGGAGATAGATTGTGATGATCTATGACTGAGTGGTGATCGGTGATGAAGATGCCATGTAAGCATGATGCACATGATGAGTTTCAAAATGGTTTTGGTGCGTTATCTTGGGAATGACCAAATGCATGGCATGAAGTGAAAAATGTGTGACGAGTTACAGGATTCAATGTGCAGTGATCTAGGAATGGTTGAAGATGCCTAGAAGAATGTAATGTTGATTGCATGTAATCTAATGGTCAAGATTGAACCAATATGTTTGTAATCTCTATGAGATTTGTAGGGTTTGTGTTGTGTTACCGACCTAATATATTTTCTTATAAGGTCGATGATTTGTTTCAATGAAGTGTTGGCAATTTGGTTAAGTTTGTGAGTGATTATTGTCGAACCAGGAGGTGTGTCTCTAGAATGTTTTTGATTAAGGGACAACAGGTTTTGATGGGTCCCTGAAACCCAGTACATAAGGAATATCAAAAGATAAGCATTAACACACAACTAAACAAAAGATAGTTGGCATACAAAATGCCAAAAAGTAAAAGATCAGAACAGATTCAAAACCTAAAATGACCAATAGAAGCCCTAACTCAAGTCAAATTTTGAGTCATCTCTGCCACTTCTAGCTCCAACTGATCTATAGTTTCTGCAGCTCGCTTGATGTCCTTTATTTCTTTGCTCTACAACTACATCCTTTTAGTACTGGCTCTAGTTCTTCTTTCAAGCCCAGTTTCCTTATCTTCAGGGGTGTCATCTTTGACCTCAATAATACCCTCCATAGCCTTTTCCCCTTGGTAGCTCTCTAGCTTGCAGACAAGGTTTTTCATACTCGTCGAGGCAGCCTTTAGGATCCTATGGCTCTGCTCCCCATTTTTCTTCAAGTATGTTCTCAATACCATCCAGTCTGTGATCAGTAGCATCTGCTCTATTTTCCAGGCAAGTAAAATTGTTGCAGTTGGCATTTATAATCTCCTTCGCATTGCCAATCGCCTTAGTTAGCTCTCTAATACATTCTGGGAGGGAGTTGAATTTTTTGGAACCTAGGTCCTGTAAGGTTTCAATTTTCCCAGCTTCATGGGCTTGCTTGACTTTTATGCCCTCGATTTCCTTTTGAATCCATTTGAGCACATGTTTGAAGTTCTTCGTCCCATTATTTCTGCAAAGGCCTATGTCCACTTGATTCTCTTCCTGGTTCTTGATATCCATGGTATTAAGATTGACCTCTAGACTAACTTCTCTTTCCTTAGTGTTTTTATCTTTTGTTGCCGTGTCCTCCTCCATGACACTCTTCTGCTTCAAATCAAACTTGAGAGGTGACCTTTCTTCCACCTCCTTGCCTTTTGAATTCTTCTTTTTCTATTTTAGCCTCACCTAGGTTTGAGCCTCCTCGCTTTCGTTGTCCATGTCATTATTAGTCCCTTCCTCCTCCTCATTCCAACTATCATCCTCCCCTCTCTATTTATTTTTATCAAACCCTCTATTTTGTCTCCCTTGTTCCAATTTTTTCTTTCATCTGCTTGTTTCGGCCATTTGAGGTCATCTTCAGTCTCTGCTTCCATATCACAGCCATCACCTCCTTCCTCTTCCAAATCATTAAAATCTTTATCCAAGTCAGAAATCTCAGCAATATTTATCTAGATGGTCATGTTCTTGATGTGATTATACAGAATCACCATCAAGCCTTCATGCATTTCTGGGTTAATGTGGGGATTGGAAATGACATCCCTAATCCCCGTGTTAATGGAGTAAAAAATATAGTAGGGAACAAAAATATTATCCATGTGCCTAAAATGATTTAGCAGAACAAAGTGGTAGCTATAAACCCTAGTATATCTACCATCAATCGTGATAAACCCCATAATTGCAAGTAAAACCTTTTGCCAAATTAATTTGATTACCTTAGGAAAAAATTAGGTGTGGTTTCCCTTCACCATCTTAGCCCTTTCCTCTACAATCTTCGAGAACTTCTTCATAATAGCATCAGAGATTTTCTATCCCTATAAAAATTGATGCCCTCCATTGGAATGCTAGTGGCCTCCGCTATCATTATCTTAGTCACTTTAATCTTCTTGTTTCTGATGGTGAGAGTCCCCTCATTCAAGCCCTTCTTGAAAATATTGGTGATTTCAAGTCGTTTCTCCTACATTTTCTCCATAAATTTTGTCATCTTGGAAGCATGGAGGATGCTCCAGACTTGTAGACAAATCTTCCATTTCTCAATGGTAGTTGTCTCCATTCTCTTCCTTTTACCTCCCATGGTTCTGTTAATTTCAATCTGAAGCTTCAAACTGATAACTTTCTTCTTGCCAGAGTCAGTGTGAGAACCACTTCGATTACTATAGAACTTTCAAATGTAGTTGTTGGGAAGGTTAAAATTGCCCATAAAGCATGCAATATTTCACTACAATGATGACTATACTTCCTCCTCGGTAACCTACAGAGCCAATGCCTATTTCCATGACATTGTTTTTCTCTTCGAGAAATGATACTAAATATGTCCCTACTTACCATGTAATTTTTCATAAATAGCTATATTGATGAATACTAAGAGGGGGGGTGAATTAGTATACCAAAAAATATTGAACTCAAACACTTAAATAGTTTAGCAGTTAACTAGTATAACAGTTTTACTAACAAACCGATTAACACAAATGCAAACCAAATAGCAAATAAGGCATTCACCCACAGAAGCACAATCACCATAACACAAGAGATTTTACCGTGGAAACCCAAATGGGAAAAATCACAGTGAGATGAAACTCACAAGTAACAATTTGCATAATAGTAACTAGACTGGTTAAGGTCAAACCGGTTAAGGTCATACAATGTTCTTCACCAGAATAGATCATGTTAGGAATCTCAATCTCTATTAGGAGATAAGTTCGATTAAAGACCACCTTGTGAGAGGATTTCAGATCCACAGTTGTGAACCACCTTGTTAGTGGATTTACAAAGGCTTTGCCAAGCCTACCCAGTTAAGGGTTTCAGACTTGTCAAAGATGTGAGTAATCAACAAGTGAGTGATCTAAATACTAGCATAGTATCCTTGGTTAGATCCTTGATAGCTCATTGTTAATGCATTTTAGCATTACTTCAGTTGTCAAAATCTCCACACTCTGTTTCTTCACACAAACCTAATCTTCTTCTATGATCGCACATGAAAAAACCTCATCAACCACATAAAACCCTAACAACCTCTAAAACCCTAGACATGATGTCCTTATAAAGGAATCAGACTTCATGATGGTCCAATAGGATTACATTGCAAGTTCCTAGGTTCAGTGCATCTGGACACATTTGGTAACACGGTACAGAATCATCGCAAAAGTGTCGGTGGATGATAACTCATCACAAAAATAATACTAGTTGGTAACTCATCACAAAGTAATACCAGTTCATACATTTTCCTATTACCAGTTCACATATTTTACTGATTACCGGTTCACGCATTTTACCAATTACCGGTTTGTCAAAATGAAGACTAGGAAAAATGATAACAACTGCTTTGGGATCCTCGAACTGCTTGAGGTCTTCATACCGCTTGGGTCTTCATACCACTTGGGTCTTCATACCGCTTGGGTCTTTATGCCACTTGAGATCAGTAAACACTTTCTGCAAAACACCGATAGTCTAAAGACTATAATACATAATACTGGTTGGAACAAATACCGGTTGAGCATAACTCATACATACAAAAAGTGATCTCAAAGCAAGTGTGTGTCCATTAATGAAAATCACAACATCATCATCAAAAATGCCAAAAATCTCCCCCTTTGGCATTGATGGCAACACTTAGGAAATTTTTTGACATCTAAGTGTTTTACAACAAAAATATGCCATAATCAAAATTACTCCCCCTAAGCATATACACTATCCCTTTTGCAGAAAATATAATGTATACTAGTCCCTTAAAGAGATAACATGAAACCATACATGGAATTCACCAAAATTTTAAATACAAATACAAAATACTACTCCCCCTTTGCCAACAATGACAAAGTATTGCAAAATAACCCATGTTTCCCATTATCATTAATATAATAAATGTTTATGACAATAATGAGTGAAACCTATCGAAAACTGATTTAAAATCTTGCATAAATGTCTACGTGGATAAGGACCATGACTCAAGAAATGAGGTAGCAACCTCACTTTCCATTTGCATCTAGGATACCTGTTCCTCCATGGCATCCATGGTATCATCTCTTGATTGACCATTAAGGCATCCAGATTGAGATAGCACTTCTCAAGTATTTGCAGTCGTGGTAGTAGAACTAGTTGAAGTTCCTACAAGTCTCTAGTCTAGTTGGTGATCTCCAACTCTATTCTGGTAGTCTGGAGTTAAAACCAGTGAATGGTTTGCCCAAATGTGGTGAAGGAATCATAGGGCATCTTCAAGGTTCTTATATATGTCTGCAAATCAGATTGCAGTTTGTCTTTTTGAGAAAGAACATAATCACATAATAGATGGGGTTGGCTTATCTTACTGACCAGTAATTTCCCCTCATCCATACCATCTCTTATGTCTTTTTGTGCTTTTTGAAGTTTAGACTAAAGCTCATTTAACTTCTTCACTAAAGCAATGTTCAGTGCCTTTTGATGCTTCTTTTGTGCATTGACTTCAGCAACATCTTCCAGGCATTGTACCTAGTCCTCTACAACTGTGCATAAAAGTTTCAGTTGGGCCAGAGAGGTATCGGTACTGGGGAGGTTGGTACTGAGAATCAAACTAGTAAGAATTTCCACCATAGTTTGAATAACTTTTTGCTCCTTCTTCCTCCTTAGCACTTCCAGTCACTCTTGGGCAAGCTTAATGCTTTGTAGCAGCTCCGATTCATTCACAGATTGGAGGTCAATGGGACTGGTAATGTTAGCTAGTTTGGCTTGACTACCGGTTGCCTTTAGGGTCTCCACTTGTGTTCTCTTTGCTGCTTCCTCCTTCTCTTTGGCTCTTTTCTTTTCCTCTTTAGCCTTCTTTTTCTCCTCTACTTCTTTCTTTCTCTTTTCTTCTTCCTTCTTTCTATCTTCTTCTTTCTTCTTCTCCTCTTCCTATTTCTTCTTCTCCTCTTCCTGTTTCCTTTTCTCTTCCTCTTTTCTCTTCTCCTCTTCCTGTTTCCTTTTCTCTTCCTCTTTTCTCTTCTCCTCTTCCTATTTCTTCTTCTCCTCTTCCTATTTCTTCTCCTCCTCTTCCTGTTTCTTTTTCTCCTCTTCCTCTCTCTTCTTCTCCTCTTCCTCTTTCTTCTTCTCCTCTTCCTCCTTCTTCTTCTCCTCTTCCTTTTTCTTCTTCTCCTCTTCCTCTTTATTCTTTTTCTCTTTCTTTTCTTGCACTTTATCAGTCTTTTCTTTGTCCACTCTCTCTTTGTCAGCCTTTTCCTTTGCTACATCCGAAGTGATATTTTCACCATCCAAAGCATCATTGTCAATAGGGTGCATTTGTTCAATGTCCGGTTCTCCTTCATTGTCATACACCTCATCTGGTTTTCCAATTTTCGGTTCTTGCTCAACCTTATTGTTGGCTTCAGACACTTGGTGCAACCTTAGAGTGGCTTTGGCATGTGAGTGGGTATCTTTTACCACTTCAGAGACTTTCACTTCCAATAACAGGAGTCTTCTTCTTCTCATGAAGAAGAGGCCTTTGTACTTTTCCATAACTTCATAAAGTTCTAAATTTGACACATCAAGAAAATATTGTGCAAATATTTCTTCTCTTATTTCTTGTTCCTTTTCTATGGCAATGCACCATTTGCTATCTAAAGAATTATATAAAGAATTCGGTGTCACAGATCTAATTTTTGATTGTGATTGGTCATTGATACATAAATATTGAATAACTTCCTATTCAACTTCCTCCTTTTCATTGTCATTAAAATCATCAAAATGATCTATTAAATTACTTAGCACCTTTCTCCTAATATTTTTTATAGTTCTTTGACAATGTGTCAAAGGTTTGTAAGAGGAAATGTCTATATTTACCGGTGTTGATGATGCTGGTTCATTGTTGGTTGTCTTTGTCTTCTTCCTCATTTGCCTAGTCTTTTTAGGCTATACCTCAGGTTTTGTATCATCTGAGTCCAGTGTGTTTCCTTTGGTCTTCCACTTCCTCTCCAATACCTTGGTGGGTGCAACTTCTAGTTTCTTCTTTGCCGATGACCGCTTGGTCACTTTAGGACTTGCTGAAGTAACCGATGCCGATACAGATGGCATTGCCTTTCCTTTCTTCACTGAAGGTTCTTCAACTAGTGTTACCCTCTCCAAATAGGTGTCGGTTCTCTTCTTCTTAGAATCAAGAGGTGAGGCAAGTAGGGTAAAGGCATACCCATCTAACATGTCATACATTACCTCATATCCCATGGGCTCCACTTCTTCTTTTCTGGGGTCAACCGCCTCCATTATGCACTCATCTACTCTGATGATAAAGCAGATGTCCTCTTCATACTTCTTGACAATATCACCAGATATTCTCATTCTCTGGCTCATCTTGCATCTGAACTCATCAAAGTATTTATTCAAGACTTCAGGATAACCGGTTCCTACCACTTGAAGACTCTCTCTGATTTGCTTGGTAGCTGGTTGGTCAGTAGACCATTGTATATCACCGACTCCTAGGAAATATCCTTGAAAGTAGAAAAATAATCCTACCAACAGTTGTCCAAATTTAAATCTTAAGGCATTGTCCTATTTAATAGACTTCAGGTTCACCAAAAGTTGCCTTTGCATACAGGTGCATAAATTAAATGAGGCATCTTCCATGATCATCCTGTAGGCGGTATTTACCACTACAGCAGAGACAAAGTTAATTCTGCTAGCATAGAATGTCCGGTAACCTATCACCATACAAGCATACTTGACCAGATTGTCCTTGATGGTATTGATAGTCATTCCCTGTTGGTCACTCATAAAACTAGTGAGCTTGGTCATTTCGGTCTTGGTGACTTTTCTTAGGGCTAGCACATCTCCAACGTTATAGAAACTGGTGATGGCATGATTCGCTTCTAGTGTGATGTCATGTGTCTGCTCAAGATACATTTTGTCACTGTGCACTCTTCTTAGAATGATGCGGATGTGATCTTCTGTAAATTCTTCAAGGAAATAGACTGCATTGTGAAGTTTCTTTCTTTCCAGGATGTTGTATTCTGGTTTGGTCTTCTTGTCCTTCCCGCACAATAAAGTTAACTAAGAATGGATTACTAGAGATCCTAGGTCTTCTATTTTGCAATCAATATAATTTGAAATACCTTCCTCAACTATAACACCAACAGGTATCTGGGATAGGGCATTGTATTTTGTCTTCCATTGAATGAAATCTACTAAATCATTAGGTGCACTAGAACTGGAGTGCGATGCAAAAGCCATGATAAAAAGATAAACAAGAATTTTTGATAAATACCTTTAGAAATCCGCAATTTAGGGTTTGCAACTTTAGCTTCACCACACACTACTTTGATTGTTGGATTACTGCTTTGTGTTCTTCACCTGACTGATTGATATTATCTCCAGATTCTACTTCAAAGTTTTGAAATCTCTCTGAATCACAAGACAAATCACCTTCTGTCGCTCTGCACTTGAAAATTTCTTCACTCGCAAATTGATAAGTGAAAATGACTTGAAAATCCCTTTTAAATGAATTCTTCACCTACCATAATAAATGCTCTGCCATTAGGGTGTAAACCCTAATTTTCCTTTTACCATTTTTGGTCTTCTTCCAATTGAAAGGTATCACATACCAGTTAAGGTCTTTTACTGATGTAAACCAGGGGTTCAAAACATTTCACCAATTTTCTCCCCCTAAGCTTTTCTGAAGCTTAGTTTGTCGGTTCAGCAACTTCCACACGAGGTACAGAAACTGGTTCTTCTTGTGACACTTCTTCAGGTTTCTTCTTCCATGTTGTCTTCATATCTATTTTAACAGTTTCAACATCAACCTTTCCTTCTGGAGTGACCGGTATATCATCTGATATGTTCTTTCTCATTCTGCAATTTCTAGCAGGGTGTCCCAGTTTGTTGCAATGATAGCAAACCATTCTAGGAGCTCTCCATGGTCCATTATTCATGTTTATATTCTTCCTTCTGCATGTTGTAGTAGTGTGACCATGACCATGATAGATCAAGCAGGTTGCTCTCCAACCAATTGCCGCTTGATAGCCACCACCACCTGACTGATGGTCATAGGCATTATACTGGTTTGGATTCTGGTTCACAGAGGATTCAAGAAAAACTCCTTGACTCCTTTAAGGATATCTTCCAGTTTTGTGTATAATAGACCTACATTCAAATGCTCCATGCCCAAACTTGTTGCATGCATAACAGTTACCATTGAATCTATTGGATCTAGGCTTATTGTTTAGAAAGTAGGGAAAATTATTGTAAGCCTTACTTCTACATACATTGGAAGTGTGTCCTTCCTTGAGACAATTAAAGCAAACAAGTTTGAACTTTTTCTTACCTTTATCCTTTGGTTCTAGTTGCTTCTTTGATGCTCCATCTTTTGTTCTAGAGGTCTCACCTTCCTCATAATCAGAAAAATCAAGACCAGTGGTATTCTTAACCGGTTTTGTTGATTCAAGCTTTTGTTCTAGCTTAACAATGCTCTTATTGAATTTGGCAAGTAGTTCCTTTGACTCAGTGAGTTCTTTGGAAATAGTAGCATTAGATTCCTTCAACGTTGCATTCTCGGAAATAGCCACGTTTAGTTCAGCTTGCATTTCTTCTTTTTCCACTTTACTCTCTTGGAGATGAGCGGTAAGTGCACTGATTTCTTGCTTCAGCTTGGAGATCTCATGATCTTTGTCTTTTACTAGATCTTCAGCTTTCCTCTGGTTCTCAAGCTCTTGACACATTCTGATAGGCAGTCCTCCTAGTTCCCTTCTTAGGTTAGCATTAGATTCATTTAGTTTTTCAACTTCTTCAACTAGGTCTTCCATGTCTGCTTCATCAGAAGAACTATTTTCAGTAAGCTCCATAAGTTTCTCAGCATGCTCTCTTCTCTTTGCTAGAGAGGCCTTATATTTGACTTTGAGTTCATCAAAGGCTTTCTCAGTCTGAGTGAGATGATGAGTAAGTTCCCTTAGAGTGTATTCCCCATATCTCCTTCCAAGTGGTTAAACTTATAGAAAGGTTGGCTCTGATACCAATTGATGAATACTAAGAGGGGGGTGAATTAGTATACCAAAAAATACTAAACTCAAACACTTAAATAGTTTAGCAGTAAACCGGTATAACAATTTTACTAACAAATTGGTTAACACAAATGCAAACCAAATAACAAATAAGACATTCACCCACAAAAGCACAATCACCATAACACAAGAGATTTTGATGTGGAAACCCAATTGGGAAAAACCACGGTCAGATGAAACTCACAAGTAACTATCTACAGAATAGTAACCAGACCAGTTAAGGTCATACAATGTTCTTCACTAGAACAGATCCTGTTAGGAATCTCAATCTCTGTTAGCAGATAAATCTAATTAAAGACTACCTTGTGAGAGGATTTTAGATCCATAGTTGTGAACCACCTTGTTAGAGGATTTACAAAGGCTTTACCAGGCCTACCTAGTTAAGGGTTTCAGACTTGTCAAAGATTTGAGTAATCAATAAGTGAGTGATCTAAATACTAGCATAGTATGCTTGGTTAGATCCTTGATAGCTCATTGTTAATGTATTTCAGCATTACTTCAATCTTCAAAATCTCCACACTCTATTTCTTCACACAGACCTAATCTTCTTTTGTGGTAGCACATGCAAAAACCTCATCAACCACCTAAAACCCTAACAACCTCTAAAACCCTAGACATGATGTCCTTATAAACGAATTTGATTTCATGTCGGTCCAATAGGATTACATTGCAAGTTCCTAGGTTCAGTGCATCTGGACATATTTGGTAACATGACACAGAATCACCACCAAAGTATTAGTGGATGATAACTCATCACAAAAATAATACTGGTTGGTAACTAATCACAGAGTAATACTAGTTCATACATTTTCCTATTACTGGTTCACATATTTTACCGATTACTAGTTCACACATTTTACCAATTACCGGTTTGTCAAAATGAAGACTGGGAAAAATGATAACAACCGCTCTGTTTCTTTGTACTGCTTTGGGATCCTCAAACCGCTTGAGGTCTTCATACTACTTGAGATTGGTAAACACTTTCTACAAAACACTGATAGTCTAAAGACTATAATACATAATACCGGTTGGAAAAAATATTGGTTGAGCATAACTCATACATACAAAAAGTGATCTCAAAGCAAATGTGTGTCCATCAATGACAATCACAACATCATCATCAAAAATGCCAACATATATCACATGCTGCACATGGTAGATCCCTTTCACCATTCTAGGTAATTATAATTTCAGTCCATATTGTTGCATTGGTTGCCCAGTCTGCACTTCGATTAGCCTCTCTAAAGACATGTGTGATGTGGCATTTCTTAAACCCATTTAGTAGATCTCTAGGAGAGTCTATGATGTTCTTGATTTTCTATGAGGGTTGATGATTGCCAATAAGGTAGTTAATTATGTTTTTAGACTCACCTTCCAACCAAATCAAATTAACCCCTAACTTGGAGGCTAATTTAATAGCTTGGAGTGCCCTCATAGCTTCCGCTAAATGATTGGTTTGAATGCCTAAAGGATAGGTGACTACTCCTATACAAAAGCATGCCCCATTATGAATGATGCCACCACAACCAGTCGGGCTTGGGTTATCCTTTAGCTACCCCATCAAATTTGGCCTTGAACCACTCATTGGGGGGAAAGACTGGCATAATAGGCTTCTTTTGATTTGGTTAATGTCAGTGCTCAAAGAGGTAGGGATATTCCATCTTTTGAGAATATCAAAATCCTCCTTGTTGCTACAACATTGCACTCCCCTGATCATCACATTCTCAACACAAATGTTTTTAATTTTGAGCCAAACCACTTCCGAGGTGTTAGTTTCATTCCTAAAAATTCTATTATTTCTCTCTTTCCATATCCCCCAAAGGATATGGGCAAAGGAGAACTTCCAAAGATACCTTATGGTAATGTTATTGGTGGAGAAATGCCAGCTTCCAAAGCAATCCTGTATCTCCTCCTGGAACACCCAATTCAATCTCCACATCTGAAAAGCATCCCCGAAATAGAAGTGAAATAAGGATAGTGTAAAAAGATATGGTTCACTAATTTCTCATTATTCAGACAAAGGTAACAGATATTTGGTAGATAGAAGCCCCTCTTTCTCAAGTCGTTAGTAGTCAGAATTTTGTTTTGCAAGAGGATCCATAGAAAGGTATTAATTTTGGGAGTCAACTCATGATGCCAAGCCTTGGCCCAACATAGAGTAGGAACTTGGAATTGAGCTAGTAAAAGGACAACAAAAGAGACCGAGTAGGTCCTAGACAAAGTCCTGAGACACACCACATGGTCTTTCCTTCCCGAATTTAGGACCACATGGTTGATTATTAAGTTAATCTACTTGAGTTTGGGATCAATGTGAGTGAGATCCACCCAAGAATGGTCTCTCTAATAGTCCTCAACTTTGGTACCTATCTTCTCTTTACAATTTTGGATGAGTGTATGAGTGGTCATCTTATTAAGAGAGGACCCTCCAATCCAAGCATCATCCCAAAAGTTCACCTTCCTTCCATCACCAATGGTCCACATGCTGCCGAGAAGAGCAATATCTTTAGCCTGGGTATCACTATTCCAAATGAACGAACCCCTTGGAATTTGTTCTGAAGCCAGAAACTCCTCTATGGTGGGAGCATTCCTTAGGTATTTAGCCTTCCAAATTTCATTCCATTCCCCTCTTCCTTGATAAGTCATGTAGATTTGTTTGGCAAGGAGAGTTTTCTTCAAAGTTATGATATTCCTGAGTCCCAATGTTGGCATTCTTTCTTAAGTTGATTGCACCCAAATGCAATTTAGAGAATGCAAAGGCTTTTTTAGGTTAGTTAGACTCATTGTCTAAATATATTACTAGTAATATACTGATAGTTGATCAAATTAATGAGGAAACATTCAAGGAGAAAATAGAAAAGGAAAAAGACAAATTCTTTGAGGAAACAATAAACAAGTCCATGGAACACATCAATATGCTTTTACCGGCACTGAATAAAACAATTTTGGAGCATAAAGAACTATATAGAGATACTTGCAAGACAAATATGTTGACAGTTGATATTGATATGGAAATTAGCAAAGTTCAAAAGGAGATAAATAATATAGTTGATAATATCATTGGTTCATCTGAACCTATATCAGTTATTGAATAGGAAATTGTTGGATTTGAGGAAAAACTAGACAAGTTAGAGAAAGAGAAGGAAAGGTTAAAGGGAAAAGATAGAGAGCTTAAGTGCAAACTCAGTCCTAAGTTAGATAACCCTATCTCTCTAAGGAAAGAAATCTTTGATGCATTAATTCAAGGACAAAAGACACCAGAGGAACATATGCATCATCTCACCAGTACAATTTAGAGAACTGAGGCAGCTATGAAGGATAGTAACAGGTTTTTATAGAGCCTAAAGTTGGTATTAGCAGACGTATTCCAGATTGTAACCAACCGGTTACAAAGTTCAAGTTGAAATTTTGCACTCATTTGACAAATTTTGACAACCTTTGTCATTGATGTCAAAGGGGGAGTAGTGGATAGAGAAAAATGGTCATCAAAGGAGATCATCTACTCAGGGGGAGCACACATTTTTGGTAAAATTTTGGACTTCATTTTTGGGATAGATTTTTGGATTTTTCTCATGAGTGTTTCCATCAATGCCAAAGGGGGAGACTATTGGCATTCTACACTCTAGTGAGAAATGATGGTGTTGTCATTGATGGCAACCTACAGGTAGCCACTCGGCATTCATCTAGTAAATCACTGGCAAGCACCGACAGTGACAACAATGTATATCGACACCCCAGTCGACAGAATGTTGTTTATTGTATTTAATTGTAAATATTCTTTTGTAAATCCAACAAGGCATATTGTAATAAGACTCATATATGTATGAGATCTTGTAAATCATTTTTGTAATGAAATAGATAGGATGGACATGGATAATGTAGAAGTGATGAGCGAATATTAAGGCAGATTTTGTATAAGGGTTTATGGCTATAGTATGAGCTTAAACCGGTACTGAACCTAGCATAGTAGATGCTGAATTATAGTAGTACATTATATTGGATTCTCATAATCCATTTTGTAAGTCAGCAAGACTTCCTTTTGTAACTGAGCAATGAGCTCTAGGCAGTTGGCCTTCCTGCATGTGCATACCCCTCTTGTAAGTAATATTCATTCATTGGCCAGTGAATGAATATTGTGGGTCACAAATCCCACCAAGTTTTTTCCCACACTAGGTTTCCTCGTTAGACATCTTGTGTTATGGTGTGCTTTCTATGTTGTCTTTACTATTCCTATTTACTACATTAATTCTTGTTTACCGGTACACTGTTTTGGAATGTAAAATACTTAATAAGGTTAAATATTCTATTAACTAGTTAGATACTGATTCACCCCCCCCTCTTAGTATCTTTGGGACTATCATCAATCCTAACAGCCAATCCTCCCATCTTTTTAGGTTTACAAACATTTTCCCAGGCATTGAGGGCCATTTTCTTCTTCTCCTCCACTCCTGACCATAGGAAAGCTTTCTGGATTTTCTCAATGGCATCAACAAATTTACCAAAGATTTTAAAAAGGCTTAAGGCATAAACTAGAAGGCTCTGGATGGAAGATTTTAAAAGTTGGATTTTCCCTACTTGACTAAGAAGGGTTCCTTTCCATCCTGCCAGCTTTCTGCTTAATCTATCAACAAGATAATTCCAAAACAACTCCAAAGGTTTCAAACCGAAGGGCAGGGGAAGTTATACAATAGGAGACTTACCCAATTGATAACCAAGGACCTGAGCCAATCTATTCATTCTATCTTTAGGGGTATTAAAGAAGAAAACAAAACTTTTCCCCTAGTTAATAGTTTGACCCATAGCCATACTATAGGTGTTAAGAAGGTGTTTAAAATTGGAGGCTTCTTTGATGGTGGAGGTACCCATTATAATGGTGTCATGAACAAACTGCTAGTGGGTACAAGCTCTAAATCCTGAGGAAGGTAAAATGCCGCAGAGGAGCCCTTCAAAAATAGAGTTGCTGATAAATTTGCCCAAACATTCTACTAGAATATGAAGAGAATGATGGATATAGGATCTCCCTGTTGAATGCCTCTAGAGGATTTAAAGAAGGTGGAAGGCACTCCATTGACAATGACCAACAAAGAAGGGGTAGAGATGAGCTAGTCAATCAAATTAATGACTTTCCCATCAAAGCCAAAAGCAGACAACACCTTGCCCAAAAAACTCCAGTCCACCCAGTCA
This sequence comes from Cryptomeria japonica, assembly GCF_030272615.1. Taxonomy (NCBI): domain Eukaryota; kingdom Viridiplantae; phylum Streptophyta; class Pinopsida; order Cupressales; family Cupressaceae; genus Cryptomeria; species Cryptomeria japonica. The sequence continues at coordinate 458,775,306 of NC_081415.1, read as the reverse complement.
TAAGCTTTAGATAGGTCCAGATTCATAAGAAATTCTTGTTTTTTTGAGTCTACAAATGAATTAATATTCTCATGGATAGCAATGATGGAATCAAGGATTTGTCTTCCAAAAAAAAATCCACTTTGCTGGGGTGAAATGATCAGGGGAAGAATCCTTAACAGCCTGCAGGTAACCACATTTGAGATGATTTTGTAAAAGGAATTGCAAAGAATTATTGGTCGGAACTTATCCATAGAATCTGCACCCAGGCATTTGGGAATGAGAACCAGGAAAGTAGCATTAAGTTCCTTTAAGATTCTTCTAGCTCCAAAGAACTCTTTCACACTTTGACGACATCAGCTTTGAGGATGTCCCAGAAAGTTTGAAAGAAGAAAAGCAGAAAGCCATCTGGGCTCAAGGCCTTGTTCCCATCAAAAGAAAAGACCTCTTTCCTGACTTCTTCCTCAGAGCGAATAGCCACAAGATCCTTGTTCTACTCCTTGCTAATGATAGGAGGGATGAAGTCAATGATAGTGTTTTGAAACTGACCATTCAAACCATGGTCCGCCGAGAGCATAGAGGTAAAGAAATTCTTGGCTTCCTTCCCAATCTTTTCATCATCATGGAGAGGAATATTGAAGTCCCCCATAATGATCTACATATCATCCTTGTAAAGGGCCCTAATAGCCTTCAACTTTTTCCAGAATTTGCTTCTGCCAAGTCTATTGTTAGGGGTGTAAATATTGGTAAGAAAAAAGGAAGTACCATCCCTAATGTGATTCAACCTCATGAAAGCCAGATTGTTGTCTTGTGTGACCAGCTCCCATGACAACCGCTTAAGGTTCCAAAAAATAGCTATACCCCTAGAGGCACCATCTAAGCTTCCCCCGCAAAATTCACCGTACTTAAAAAGATTAATTTTTTCAACTTTCTCTTTACTCATTTTAGTTTCTTGGATAATAATGATAACCAGTCTGTGATCTCTAACTAAATTTTTTAGAACATCTTGTTTATGTGGGCTGTTCAGTCCACATATATTCCATGAGATTGTTTTCATTTCTTTTGTAGGGAACATACCTCATGGATGATCATTTGAGTACCATTCGCTATGTTCTTGCTGGCCACTTGATCTCTGATATGGCTTTCTCTTTTCCTTCCTGGAAGAGATGGGATGAAACCTGTGTCACCTTTACTTTGGTATCTTGTTTTGACTGAATTAGCCTGGGGTGTCATCTTAGGCCCTTTTTTTCTCCCTCTCTTTCTATCTGCTCCTTTATTCGTATAGAAATCTTCTTCTTGAGTAGTTGTCTACTTGTCCCCAACATCATCATCTACCCATCTCTCTTTAAGCACCGAGGCCGTAGGTGATAGGTGGTTCATTTCTTGAACCATATCTATAGATTGTTGTGATCCTGAAAGCGAGATACTTCTAAGGATCAAGCACTGCTGAGCTTCTTCAAAGTCATTGTTGAGGCTTGCTCCATTGTTATTTTCTGCAATATGCTTCAAATCAACTTCCTGATTATTCTATATTACTACTTGTATTTCTCCTTCTTCCAGGTTATCACTCTTTTGATCCTCCTAATTGGTATCATTTTGACCTTTAACACCTTTACCTATTTGGTTCATTTTACCTTTATCATTTAAAGATATATCTGGTATATCCTCATTACTATCAATGTGTTTCTCTGTTGTGTGTGGGATAATAATATTCTGGTCCTCTTCAAGACTTCTCTCTTTTTCATTATTCTCCATTTGCTTAATAGGGTTTCTAGCTTTCCAATGTAACGCCCTCTCTTTCTTTTCTTTCACTATGGCTATCTACAAATGGCATTTCCTTTCTATGTCCTACTTTTTTACAATGAAAGAAGGCAAAGGGGATGCTTTCATATTCTAGAGGTTGGTTCCATTTTCCTAGTCGAGAGTTGATTTCAATGGATAGAGGCATGTGTATTCCTTATGTAACTCCAACACAAATTCTAGGAAAAAAATTCTTCTTTTGGTCATAGTTATGGGGTCCATAGAGAGGAGTTCACCAAATGAGTTAGCGATTCCTTTAAACACATCGTCCACCCAAAATTCTAAGGGAAGCCCTAGCAATATAACCCAGACCAATGCCTAGACAAAAAAGGATTCATTGAGTGTCATCTTAGGTGCCCATTTTTCTAGAGCTAGTGTAGCTTTACCAATCAACCATGGACCATCACAAAGAACCATTGATATATCTTCCTTGCATGAGAATGCCAAAGATAAATCCCCTTTTGGCATAGCTATAATCTCCACTTGTCCTTTTAGCAACCATTTACATTTACCAAAAGCCCTAACAATATAAATATTTGGCCTAGGCCCCAGAAATTTTCCTACCAATGTCATTGCCATAAGGTTAATGTTATGGTCAATAACAAGGTCTGGGATTTGAATGGAAAATATCCCCTTTTCTGGGTTTGAGATATTGTGAATTGGGGGGAGTGAGGATTTTCCACTCAGTTTAACCCCAAATAGAGAAGTCCAAGACCTTCCACTGTCCCTCCACACTGAGTCCAGACCAGGAGTGCTTTCCTCACATGATTCATCATTTTTTCCACTAGGATCAATGGGCTTGTCACCTTCTTATGGGTCCCCATCCATCAGGTCCTTTCTGCTTGGTTCAGGGGAATCTGGGTAGTTCTGAGAGTCATCCTTATCTTGCTCCCCCTAGTTATAGAGATTCCCACCCTATCTCAAATTCAAATTTTCCTCTACTCTACTCGCCCATGTTGCTACTGTTACCTATTTTCACTACAAGCTCAATATGCCTCTGAAGGAGAAACAAGCGCTAAGTAAGAAAAGAATACATTTTTGCTTCATGTGCAGACACAGGGAAAATAATGTTTTGATTCATTGAATGACAACATGTGGGGTAAAATGTGGCTCCCATGAGAGTTGATCCCAACATGATTGTGGAAATGGGTGTTTCTTTGCAGTTTCTTGAATTTTTGCCTTATCGGTATGACCTACCCCGATGGGAAAAACTTACCCCGAAGACCCGATGAAAAGTGTCAAGTGGTGAGGAAGCCATCGGACATCAGAGTAACAGATCTCATGTAATCTCGATCACCCGATAGAAAGTGCAAAGCAGTGTACGAAGACATCAGCTATTGGAGGGATTGTTTTCATCTTATCCCGATGACCCGATGGAAAGGCCTAGGTTTAGACTATTTATCCAATATTGGCCGTGGGGAGGAGTATTTTCAGTATTTATATATAAGGCCACATATATCCTTAGTGTCAAAGATTACTGGCTTTTGACAAGGAGTAGCTCAGCATTGGTGGGCCTCCCATGTGCGTGCGTGTCTCAAAGCGGCCAAATTAATAGGTGAGCAGGTTAAAAAGGATCTGACGGTCACCACAATATTGCTATGAGAAAATGATCGACTGTTAATCACCGTGACTTAGCGACTGATGAGGTGGCATCCAGGTGGAAGTTGGGGTGGCACCTAGGTGGATCATGTGGCAAAATAGAAGCTGACACATGGTGACACCGTAGCATAGGAGAGAGCCGCTTAGAGAAACTAAAGACCAAGAAGATTCAAGTAGATCAATAGTGATCAAGAAAGATCTAATGATTGTCACTATGTCATGATGGGAAGATAATCACCAAATACTCCCCGCGACTTGGTGATAAAGTACATGCCAAAAAGTGAAAGTTAAAGCTCGAGCAGATCGTTGAGATCTAATGGAAGATCAAGGAAGATTGGATAGTGGAGTGACATTCTGGGGCTGTCAATGACTATCATTGTACCATAGTTGTAAAGTGTATGGAACGAATACCCTCGCGATAGGTGACAGGTCAGGTGGAGCTGAGGTGAACTCTTAGCATATAACAAGGTGACACATGGTGACATGCCTCATGACAGGTGGCATGTCATCAAGTTTAATGTCAAACAAACCTTGGATGTGATAGATCTCTAAATAGTTTCACCAAATGCATCAGTTTCATCAAAATAATAGATATCAATGAAATTGCAGTTTCAATTAGACATAAAAAACTATTCGCTGAGGGAAGTAGTTTGGCCGAAAGACTGATGCTGAACAAACCAAAGTAAAATGGTGGGCCCAGTGGTTTTGAGGTGGTGAATGAGGCCGTGCTTAGGTGGATCAGGTGGCAAATCAGAGATTGACATGTGGCATAGATGTTTAGAGAGACTAAAGACCGAGCAGATCACAAAAGATCAATGACACTCTGAAAGATCTAACGGTCATCACTATACCGCATGATAAAGATGCTCGTTGGTTATCTTATGTGACTTGGTGACTAGCAATGTGGCTATTAAGGTGGCCATCCATGTGGGCTCAGAACGAGTGAGGATGTGCCACATGGTAGAGATAAGATGAAGAACCAAGTCAGACCAAGTCCAGATGGTAGAAAAAGTGGACCCACGAGCAAATCAGAGGCTAACACATGGCAAAAGTTTGTAGACAAGCGAATCAACTTGGAACTTGAACTTTGAATGGCTCAATGATTCAAAATTGTTCAATGGTTCAAAATGGTTCAATGGCTTGACAATGTTTCAAAGTACTTAAATGGCTCTATGATGGTTCAATTAGTTCAATGGTTCAAAGGCAAATTAACAAGCAAGCAGCATGGCAAGTCATTGGTCTTCAGAGTAATAGATCTCATGTTATCCCGATCACCCCATAAAGAATGCAGAGCGGTGAGGAAGTTATAATTTATTGGGAGGAGCTATTCCAATGTTATCCCAATAACCCGATGGAAAAGTGCAGAGTAATGGAAAAGGAAAGAGGTAATGCGGGAAGCATTTGAACTCATTTCGATGCTGTTTCGAAGGATTGAAAGAAGATGTAGAGTCAATGCAGAAAAAAGTGTTGTTGGGAGCACACCATAAGAAAGAATGTTGTTAGGAGCATGCCATCGATTATCGGTGGGACTGTTATGATGTTACACCGATAATCTAATAAGAAGATGCATGATCCAAAATAATGACATCCAACAGAATCACTAGAAAGCAGGCCCAAGTCTGGTAGCATCTAGGTGGAATCAGCGCAAAAGGGAGTTCTCTTTTAGTCACAGCCCTAATTTGGTACATAAATGTCAACATGTATTTTGAGAGCCATTTTTTTTTCATTTTTGAATTTTGAATCTTTCCAAGTTCAGTATAAGGGGCTTCGCAGATTCAGAGTTCGACAGTTCTAAGTCTGAGCTCTGTGGCAGTAGATATTCACACTTCTATAACTCGTTCCTTATGAGCATTGCTCAGACTTTGTAATGCAGAAAGTTCATTGTTTTCAATAAAGAAGTTGAGTTCCTACTTATATTCTTTGGTCTAAGTGTTATGATTGTAAGCATTTTGATTAAAATTATGTGATTCTTTTTCATAGAATCCTTCATTTTATCTTAGTTTCTTCAAATGCCTAGGACTGTCGTACATGTTATAGTGCAGGTCTCTGATTGTGTATGTGAATCTGTTGTATCAAAATTGTGAGAGAATTATTATTCTCCTTTTTGTGGACATTAGTAAGTTATCCTTTCAAGAGAATAGTTTATGTAAACATGTATGTTTGAGTTGTGAGTTTAAGCAGTTTCATTAGTTGGTTATCTTGTGGATTTGTAAGCAGTTTGTAGGTCTTTTATCATTGGTGGATCACCTAGCAGTAGTTAATTTTCAGTTTTATGCATATCCTTCTTCCCTTTTCACAGAAATTCAATTAAGTTCTTTAGGTGATCAAAGAGGAAGTCAGCCTATAATCTAGAGGTCTTCTCTCATTATAGGATACCCACAACCTAAGAGTGGTCCCATGTTGCATGGGATTGCAAGAAATTCAAGCTTGCATCAGGTGTAAATCCTTGTGACAATAGTTACTATTCAACAAGTTTATCATAGTGTGTCTCTAGAATGTTGTGAAGGTAGATTGGAATGATAAAGGATCCGATTCAGCAAGGAAGTGCTATTTCCAGATCAGTAAAGAACATGTTGTTCTCTAACCATTACAATAGTTAAATCCCTTAACCGGGTAAGCTTTAACAGGCTTGTTGTTAAAATCCTCTAAACAGGTGATCCATTAGCTTGGATATGAAATCCTCCACCGAGGTTACCTTTAACAGGGTATTTATAGTCAATCCCTTAATTGGGTGGTCCTTAACCGGATCTATTCCTAGCAGGACATTATTGTAAAAGCTTCTAACAAGGCTTGGCTCCTAACAGGGTGAACTTTAGAAGAGTTCAAAATACTTGTGGATATTCATCCCCATTGTGTTTTTTCCCATTTGGGTTTCCATGTGAAAAATCATTGTGTCAAATGGTGAATGATTTTGTGGATGTGTTTTTGATATGGTTGATTTGAATCACTGGTAAATCTACATAGATATATTTGAATGATCGGAAATGATCTAAAATATATTTTTACTAGTATTAGTAAAGTGATTTAAGGTTTTGGCAAATGGTATTTTAGTTTCAAGATCTATTGCATTATGTCACTGAGTATTAGGACAATCGGTAAAGTTGATGTAGATGAAGATTTGTCTAAGTGTCTCAACTGGTACACTTTATGAGTGATAGACTTATAAAGCACTGAGAGCGGGGGTGAATCAGTGACAACAAAAACAATACCACTTTAAACACAGACTGGAAAAGATACTTAACCAGTTTAGTTAATACTATGTGTAGGTTAGGAAATAGGAAATCATCACAAGACAAGATAAATGTAATAATCTCAATCACAAAAAGCATTCATTGCAATGAATCTATCCTAAGACACACTCAATAGAGACATGAAACAAAAACATTCAAAAGCAAAGATTATGCAAACCAAAGATGTGATTTGAATGCTCCTTCATGCGGCTCTATTGTTCTTCTTTCCTCTTCAAATGATTGTGGATCTCACCTACAAGTGCACACACAATTGAAGGCAAGTAGACGGGATTTTTGATCAAGAGTACTCGAAGCGTAAATTCGATAGTCTGATTACCAATTATTAGCCTTGATTGATGAAGATCATCCAATTTATAGAAGAATTGGAGAGATGACAAGATTAGCATGATTCAATTCAAATGGAAATTGCAAATCAATTATGTCAATTATGACAAATTATGACAAATTATGCACTTTCTATGCAAAATTTGTTGATTGATAATTTATGACAAATTATGACAACTTCTATGTCAAAATTGATTGATTGTCAATTATGACAAATTTATGACAAATTGACATGTCATTTCCATGAATTTAGGAGAGAAATAGGAGGAAATTGAAATTAGGAATTAGAAAATTAAGAAATTAGGAAATTGATGGAAATTAGAAATTAGGTAAATTAATTAATAATTTGTCATTTATTAATTAATTCACAAAGAGGAATAATTAGCCAATTAAATGAACATTTAATTGCAATGAGAAGACTTAGGATAAATAAACAATTTATTAATCCTAAAGGAAGAAATGACACCCACAAGGTTAAATGATTAAATCACGAAACCCTAGAAGATGAATTAGGTCTTGATGAAAGATAATTGACTCGATCATGATTTGATTTTGGATTGATAAATGACCAATGTGATAAATGATTTGATTGAGAAAATGCGCCAATTGACGAGGAACAATGACAAATTGATCCAAATTGACATATTTGAGACAGACAATGATCGATGACAAATTGATCGCAAAATGACAAGATTGAACAAGATGACAAGAGTTGATGATAAATAGATTGCAAAATGACAGGATTGAAAATGACCACGATTAATGACGAATTGATCGCAAAATGACAAGATCGATAAGAGGACAACGATCGATGACAAATCAATCGTTAAAGGACAAGATTGAAGTATTGATGATAAATTGATCGCCAGATGACAAAATTGATAAGAGGACAATGATCGATGACAAATTGATCGCAAGATTGACAGGAGGACAAAACCCTAATTAGGATTGACGATGTCCAAAATGATGACAAATAAGCATGCACATTGATGCAATAGGATAAGATTGATTAAAATCATGACTGGATAGTGTTGTCGACAAGACCAAATTCGAGAGCGAGATAAATGAAGAATGTAGAAGAATGACTCGATGTTCGCAAATGATAAAAACCAAGTACGAATCATAGGAGAAATGTTAATGCGATGCAAAAACCTAAAATGAGGCAATGCGCAAATGTTAAAGTATGACTCCACAAGCGTTGACCATTTTTAGGTGTCTACATTTTGCCCCTCTTTGAGATAATGCGATTTTAAGCGTTGTTTCAAAGAACAATAATGAAAATGCCCCAGACAATAATAATGACATATGCATGCCCCCTCGAGGAATTGGTCGGAAACATGCAGAAAAGAGGCCAATTGATCGATAAAAAGGATAGGATCGAACGGACTGACAATCGGATATCGGATGCACGAAGGACAAGCGATTGAAGATGCAAAAGACCGCGACCAACATAAGATGGAGAGGGTGCATGTCCATCTATGCACTGACGAAGATCTATAAATGAGGCCAAGAGAGTGAAAAAGTGCTCATTTGCACTAGCCAGGGAGGAGAATTTGTTGCTCTGGACAAGAACACTTGCAGAGAGATGGTGAACATTCTAATGGCAGATCACCTTGAGGAATGTGTATGCACATTCAAACAATTAGACGACGTAGGAGCAGCGGTATGGATCTCAAATACCCATGTGTTCAATTTCATGAACTTTGATTACTTGCTGGACATTGCGGGGCCCACAGGGGATGCCGAAAAGGACTCCTGCGCTTGTGTAGGGCGAATCCTGTGCTTGTGTAGGGTCTTCTGCGCTTGTGTAGGGAGACAAAGGCGTAGGTTACCTGACACAGGCGCAAGTTACCTTGCACAGGCGCAATTGTGCAATGCAAACCCTAATTTTGGTCAAAATGATATGCCAATGATCCGAAAAAAGGGAACAAGGGTAGGATAGGTCAAATTAGATGAAAAACACCCTGATTAGACATGAAAATGAGGAAATGCAACCCGTAGGAGCAAACCCTAAAACTGACAAAATTTGCCCCAATTGTGATGCAGAGTCGACAGTATCCATTGATCACACAGGAAAACTGACCAGATTGCTTTATGCTACGACATAGACTCAGGAGCACAGAGAGAGATACCTTAGCAGGACTTGGGATATACTATGTCACATTCATGCCCGAGATTAGGGCAAACACAGGATTGCTTACCGCATTGGCAGAGCGATGGCATTCAGAGACTTCCTCCTTCCATCTGGCGACTGGAGAGGCGACGGTGACACTAGAGGATGTATGGCATATCCTCCCCATTCCGATTCATGGAGAGATGATAGAGTATGACCCAGTGACAAGGAGAGATGCATTGTGCAGACTGTTTGAGTGCGACACAGATGAAATGGATATTGTCGAGAGGGAGATTGGCTGGGAGACTATGGCATCAGAGTATGATCGACGATATGTGGTAATAGCAGTGGTGATAGCATGCCTACTAGTAGGAGACAGACGAGGACATGGATTCCCTATTGGATGGGGAAGAGTGCTAGAGTGGATGGTGACAGAGGGCATAGTGTACGCATGGGGACCATGTGTACTGTCTATGCTCTATTTTCAGTTGCATCAGATAGCATATCAGGGAGTTCAGACTTTGAGCTGTGGAGTCACATTGCTACAGGTGTGGGCATTTGAGCACATAGCCATATGTCGACCGATTACAGATAGACAGGTAGTACCACACTGACCATATGTGTATTGCTATGCTGGAGCACTGAGACAGGGTCCTTTTGGATACATATTATATTGGCAACATGAGCTAGACCGATTGAGAGAGTTCATATGGAGGCCATATCGTGATTGCCCGTGATGGTCAGATGACAGTGAGGAGTTACCATATTGTAGACAGGAGAGGTACTTGATTGGGCGACCAGTGAATCACCAGAGAGTGATTGAGTTGTACCTGCCAAAGAGAGTCAGACGACAGTTTGGAGAGAGGCGGGATGTACCCAGGAGGACTGCACACTTTGCCCGATCTCACAGAGAGACGAGTCAGTGGGGGAGTATGATTCAGCCACACATAGCATATGCGGACTTCTCATAGCTATAGCAAAGACAGTGGGATTGGAGATCAGATGTGGTAGACGCCGGGATGACAGATGAGTATGATAGATGGTTTGCACAATGACGGCCAGTGCCATTGACAGATCTGGATGTTCCAGTACTGAGGCGACAGGAGGACTTCCCACTCATAGGAGAGGAGGAGGGAGATGATGAGGATGAGGAGGATGAGGATGGGGATGAGGATGAGGATGACGAGGATGGAGATGAGGATGGTGGGGATGATGAGGATGAGCTAGATTCAGGCGAGCATGAGGCATTACAAGACATACCCATAGAGCCAGAGACAGCTAGGACAGAGGAGATGGAGATATTTAGGGCTACCATAGCGAGTCAGTAGGATCACATTGAGACTTTAGAGAGAGAGCATGATCAGTTCAGAGCGGAGATAGCTAGACTCACAGCGGCTCGAGATGCAGCGATGGCTCAGGCACAATGAGAGGAACAGAGAGTCACTGAGTATATTGGGTCGATTTGGGATGCCAATGTACGGGAGCTAGGACAAATGTTGGTAGAGACCGGAGAGGAGATACGCCATTGGAGGACACTATATGAGAGTGCAATTCCACCAGAGCAGAGAGCACCTTCATATCGGGCACGATCAAGGATAGAGAGCAGGGCACGCTCTCGGAGGTCATTGAGCAGCATGGGAGTGAGTGGACCTATGAGACCACCACAGCCAGGACCAGGGGGAACATCATCTGTGAGACATGGCAGGGATGAGGAGGACAGAGGGAGCACCCAGTGACAGAGGCACGTGCTCCTTAGACAGACAGTGGACATTATGTATTTTGACATTTTGTAGTCAGCCTGTGGGCCATACTTAGGATAGACAGTCCGATTTTGTACTCCGATATTATGATGATATATGATATGATATGCATCGATATGATGGGATGCAACATGTTATGACTTATGTTATTTTCCCTGTATGGATGACTTATGCACTGTTTATGTGCCTCTGTGGAATATGTATGGATGTATATATTTTTTTGTTTTCTTATGTGTTTTTGATGCATTTATAATATGAAATGGATAAAATGCTTGATATGGTGTGAATGTAATGCAAATGTACTAACCAAATGGATGCAGGATGCAGCATGTGTGTGCGGCGAAATCGGAGCACTAGACCGAACTGACTATCCGACCAGACGGAAGAAGTGTTAGTAAGAAGAAAATGAGACATAAGACAGTTAGAGATGAAGAAAAACTTGCTTTCAGTAATGCACTTTGTAGGTGAGAACCTTTATTTTTATGTAGCAAAATGGATGCGTAGCATCATGGCATGGAAGGCCAGAGCTGAAATGCAACCCTTTTTGCAAAAGACAGACACATCACAGACAAACAACAATCACAATCAAAAAGAAAAGGACCATGATCCATCCCAGTCACTCTAAATCACTCAGTGACATCATCGAGCAACATAGGAACATGACCAAAACCAAAGAGAAATCAATAAAAAGATAAGATGCACAAATTCCAACAAATCAAACAAACACCTTGATCTTCGTTGTCAAAAGTTGAAAGCGTTGATGGGACGATCATGCTGTCTGGTTTCAGGGAATGTGGTACCCCGTCTAAGATAGGACACAGTCTAGTTTCGAGTATACCACACCCTGTATAAGACCCATGATAGTGGAGACAAGGACAAATGATATTGATGGTAACGTTCAATTGATATGACAATTGTGATCAGTTTGAATGTCTGGTTTGATTGAAAAAGTTCATCTGTTTAAGTGTGATTTCATTAAAGCGTAGTGTTTGATTGTGTGTCGTTGGATGGATGCTCAGTGATCTGTCTATGCACAGAGGGATCATTTATTGACAAAATGCTTGTTTTTGGATTTTAATGTTTTGAAATGTTTTTGTTCATTTTTTCAGGACCTTTTTTATGATTTTTAGGGATTTTCACTTTTTTCAATTTTTAGATACTGTTTACAAGATTCTTTTTCAATTTTTTTTTTTAGGGAGTTTTTTCAGGACAATATATGATTTTTTAATTTTATTTTTATTTTTTTTAGGACATTTTTCAATTTTTATGATCTTTCTTCAAGACATTTTTCAATTTTTGTTGATCTTTTTTCAGGACATTTTTCAATTTTTTTTTTTTCTTTCTTCAGGACATTTTTCAATTTTTTTTTATCTTTCTTCAGGACATTTTTCAATTTTTTTTGTAAATTATTTCAGGACGTTTTTAAATGTTTTTGGAAGATTTTTTCAGGACATTTTTAAATGCAAAAGTTCCAGTGATCGATCATGACAAGGGAACGCACCTAATGTGCATCAGAAAGACATACATAGACCGAGACCAAAACATATGGACAAAGAACCGGGGTATGTAAGACAATGATGTTGACCAATAATGAGCCTGGAATAGGACATCGGGTCAAGACAAAGATAGACATGAGAAACCGGCCGAGAAAAAGCATAGCTTAAAAGTCATGATAGATGACGGAGCAACGATCTCATTTTACACATGGCGCTTGTTTGCCAGGTTTTCACCGAGGTACTTGCCCCAAGCGCCTGTTTGCCAGGTTTTTACTAGAGGGCGAATCATTTTTCTTTGCTCTTTTTTTTCTCTTTTTCTTTTTTCTCTTTTTTCATTTTTTTGTATTTTTCATTTTTTTCATTTTTTTGTATTGTTCTCTTTTTTTTTTTCAATTTTTTTTGTATTTTTTTAAGGAGCATATTTGAAGAAGTACTGATAGAACATTATGCCCAGTACTTGCGAAGATGCATGCTATTTATAGGATCGGACAGAGGTTCACTTTCCGGGGTAGCAAGCTGATATGCCCCCGAGCCATATGCTGCAGTTACTATGAAAGGACCAACCCAATTAGGTTCAAATTTACCTTTGATGATGTCAGTAGACTGTGCATTCTTAGGGTTTTCCTTTAAAACCAGGTCTCCCACTTCAAAGTGTCGCCCTTTGACCTTCTTATTATAAGAGCGGCGGAGACGGTTTTGATATGCTTGCAAATGTGTCAGAGCTGTCTGATGTTTCTCATCTAACATCTCAAGCTGATGCAGCCGAGAGACTCTGTGTGTCTCGTCATCAATTAGATGTTGCAAGGAAACACGCAAGGAAGGAATCTCCACCTCCAAAGGTAAAATAGCTTCCGCACCATACACCAAGGAATAAGGTGTTGCGCCAGTAGGTGTGTAGATAGAAGTGCGATAAGCCCATAGTGCTCGATTCAGCTGTACATGCCAATCTCGACCAGCATCATTGACAACCTTTTTCAGGATCTTGATAATGGTTTTATTTGATGCTTCAACTTGACCATTCCCCTGTGGATAGTATGGACTAGAGAAACAGTGTTGGATATGAAACTTTGCACAAAGCTCTTTAACATCTTTATTCTTGAAAGGATGACCATTATCAGTGACTATGGCAAGGGGAACCCCATACCGGCATATGATATAATTCAGTAAGAATTTTGAAATTTGGACACCCGTGATATAGGTCATGGGGATAGCCTCAATCCATTTTGTAAAATACTCTATGGTTGTAATGATGAACTTGTGTCCATTTGCAGAGGTCGGATGAATCTTGCCAATAAGATCCAATCCCCATTGAGAAAAAGGCCACGGAGATATGACAGAATGAAGCTCTTGGGCTGGTGCATGAATGTAGTTTCCATGAATCTGGCATTTGTAGCACTTCTTAACAAAATCATGAACATCTTTTTCCAGAGTAGGCCAATAATACCCAGCACGAATCAACTTTTTAGCTAAGCTTAGACCATTGAAATGGCCCCCACATATACCATCGTGAACCTCATGTAAAGCCATTTGTGCTTCATCAGAATCCAAACACTTGAGGAGGGTATGGTCAAAGGAACGGCGGTAAAGGGTGTCGGCAATGATGACATATTTGGCTGTCTGTCGGATAAAGGCTCGGCGTTGGTTAGCGGAAAGCTTGGGTGGTAAGGTTTGGGATTTCAAATATTGATATACGTCATTGTACCATGGGGAGTTGGGACCAACAAGAACGCACATCACATCCGCTGTCGGAATGTCAAAAGAAGGAACTAGCAATTGTTCAACTAAAAATTCACATTTGTCCATATTGCTTGGCATATTCAACATGGAAGCAATCGCAGCCATCGCATCTGCCGACTTATTTTGCATTCTTGGAACTTGATTGAAATGGATAGCCGTGAGCTTGGTCTTGAAGAAATCTACCATATGCTTATAGGGAATAAGCTTTTCATCTTTTGTTTCATAGTCATCATTCACTTGTCGGATGACTAATTGAGAATCTCCATAGACTTGTAAATGCTTGACATTCCAGTGGACTGCTACTCAAAGTCCTATAACCAGTGCTTCATACTCTGCAATGTTATTGGTGCAGGGGAAAGTTATTTTGTAGGACTTTGGAATAGCATCACCTTGAGGGGTGACAAACAAGATGCCGGCTCCGGATCCAAACTTAGTATGGGACCCATCAAAGTATAACTTCCATTCAGTAGATGATGTGAAAACAAAGACTGACTTATCTAGAAAATCAGTCAACATGGGATGATCATCAGAAATAGGAGCCTTTGCAAGTTGATCTGCTATGACTTGTCCTTTTATCGCCTTTCGCTCCATATACTCAATGTCAAATTCACTGAGAATCATGACCCATTTTGCTAGGTGACCCGTCAAAGCTGCTCGGCTAAGCAAATATTTTAAGGGGTCAACTTTTGCAACCAACAATGTTTGGTGGCTCAGCATATAATGTTGGAGTTTTTGCGTTGCAAATACCACTGCTAAGCATGCCCTTTCAATAGTTGAATAATTTAGCTCATAGCCTACCAGTGTCCGACTGATATAGTAAATAGCTCGCTCTTTGCCATTCTCATCTTGTTGGGCCAAGAGAACTCCTAATGCCATTTCAGTTGCAGAAATATACAATAAAAATGGCTTTCCATCTATTGGAGGCATTAGAATAGGTGGCGATAGCAAATATTCTTTAAGAGCTTGAAAGGCTGATTGACATTGCTCAGTCCATTTGAAAGCGTCACCTTTATGCAATAGATGCTGGAATGGATGACATTTATCAGCCAACTGAGCTATGAAGCGGCGGATTGACTGGAGCTTTCCTTGCAGACTTCTTAATTGCCAGAGATTTGAAGGTGGAGGCATATCCATTATTGCTTTAACTTTGGCAGGGTCGACCTCAATGCCTTGGTGAGAAACAATGTATCCTAGTAATTTGCCAGCTGTGACACCAAAGACACACTTCTTCGGATTGAGCCTAAGTTTGTAGGTCTCCATTCGGTCAAAGATTGGGCCCAGGATGGCCAGATGACTATCTCTAGTGACAGATTTGCATAACAAGTCATCAACATAGTCCTCCATCAGAGTGTGCATTAAATCATGAAAAATTGTCATCATTGCTCTTTGATATGTTGCACCTGCATTTTTAAGACCGAAGGGCATCACATTCCAACAATAGGTACCCCAAGCACAGGTGAATGCTTTTTTATGCTGATCTTCAGGAGCAATGCGAATTTGGTTATAACCGGAGAAACCATCCATTAATGAAAGCATCTCATATCCAGCCATCATGTCCACTATGATGTCTATGTTTGGCAATGGAAAATCATCTTTAGGGCATGCTTTATTGAGATCCCTAAACTCTGTGCAGATTCTGATGCCCCCAGTTACTTTGCTAACTGGCACTAAATTTGAAATCCAGTCTGCATAATCAATGGGTCTGATGAAGCCCACATCTAGCAATTTTTTAAATTCCACTTTGACTAGAAGAGCCACCTGAGGATGCATCTTTCTAAGTTTCTATTTGACAGGCTTGGCATCTGCTTTTAGTGGCAAATGATGAAGAACCAATTCTGGATCAAGGCCAGCCATACCTGCATAGGACCATGCAAAGCTGATCTTCTTCTCAAGAAAGTGTAGACGTATAAAAATGACCATATTCCTAAATGAATATTTTATGTTCATTTCTCTATTTAATTAAATCCAATTTAATTAAATTATCCACATTCCTCTATTTAATTAAATAAGTTACTCAATTTATTTAAATTAAATTCACTATACCCATTTAATGAATAAATCATTTTATTCAATTAAATCCCCTATCCACTTTTAATTAAATTCAAATTTAATTAAATAGTTATCCTAAAATTGAATAAATCAAATTTATTTAATTACAACCAAATTGAATGAAAATCAAATAATTCAATTAAATCCTATTATCCCCCATCCACTTGCAAAATCCCAAACCCCTTCCTAATCCCTTCTAGAATCTTCTAATCGATTCTAATTAACCTAACCCTCCTCTAAATTTTGTCACATCCCTAAGAAAAGGGAGGTCACTTCTCAAATGGCCCAAAGTCTTGGATAACCATTGAAGGTTTTCAACCTTCAACCACCAAAACCCTTAAAGTCTTTGAAAACCATTAAAGGCTTCCAACCTTCAACCACTTAATCCCCAAAGTCTCCAATAACCATTAATGGTTAATTCAAACCTTCCCACATGGTTAAAACATTTGTTTTGACTCAACCTCTATCCAACCCAAGGGTCTCATCAGGCCATTAATGCTTTGACCATGATTATCTCTTAATCATTTGCACAAAGGTTTATCCTTAGATTAAATCTTAATCCATTGGGTAAACCTAACTTAGACTTGACCCTTAGCCTTTAGATAACCATGAGGTCTCCTTAGGCCTTTAATGCCTCCAACCTCTTCTTTCAACCCAATCTTATGTTGACATTTGTCATCATTTCATTGGTGCAAATCGTGCACATGGATCCCCCAACTTTCAAACTTGGCCCTTGATTAAACCTTTCAATCCTGACCATCCATTGCCCTGTTTGTGCTATAAATAGAGCTCTCATTCCTCCATTCTTAACAATCATCTTTCAAATTTGAAGCATTATACTTATGCTCAAATTATTTCAAGCTTTCATTTCATATATGCTCATCATTTAGCCTCTTTTAGATCATAAATTAGACTAATATGCATGTTTAGATTACTTCCTTTATCATTTTAGCTCAATCATAGACTAAATATAGTATGCTAGGATAGTATTCATACTAATCTTGTCATCTTATCATTTAGTTTATTGCATTTTAGCATCATACATAGCTTACAACACATCTCATAATAAAATCAATCAAAATCATCTCTCGTTCTCATATTTGCCATCCCTAAACCATTTTGCTCAGTGATCTGAGAGCAAAAACGTTGGTTTGAGGGACATTGTGAGATAGAGAACCATGGGACCCTCCTTGGGAAGCTGAGTAACACTACGTTACTCCATAGCTTGCATCAAGAAGTCCTTTGTGTGTGTGTGGACTAGTTTTCTATAATATTTTCACATATTAATTTTTATTAGCTCACTTTTCCCGCATATAGAAAGAAATTGACAAAATCTATTTTTTCCTGTTGTGAGAGGGAAGCAGCAAAATGAATGACCTTAGGGTTGTCAGGTGTACCCAAATTGATTTCCTCGATCATTTCCACAAGTAATGTTGATTTGTCCTGACTTGATAGGGGTATGTCCACTCTTCCACCTTTGGGCGCCTCAGAGAGGTTTTCACCCACAGGTACATCTTTTCTTTTTACTTTTGTATGATCAGAGAGTGCCTTACGGTTTTCACCCAAAGATCTATTCTTTTGATTTTTTATTATTTCTTTTCTTTTTTCATTTTGATGACTGGAAGAGGGAGTTGACTCCCCAAAATATGTCATGGAATCCAGGTCAATAGCAAATCCTGCCTTATGATCACCTTGTGGTATGCCTTCCCGTAGTCCAAGGAATTCTGCAATTGCTTCGTCATTTTGAAAACAGTCCAATGTGAGCAATTCTTGTTGGTCATGTTGGATAAGCTAGGGATAGATGAGGGGCATGCCATCATCAATTGTAAGGAGAGAGAGGGCTGATATGGTAGAGATATGAACATCTGTAGTGTCACTATCCGAACTGCTTGTATCAGATTCGGAGCTTGGATCCCAAAATGTCTCTATCCAAGCATGAGGACAGGTTTTAGGAAGTAGAGTTATTTCGTGTTTGTCTTCCATAGGCAAATTATCAGGGTCAATGAAAATATTGTCGAGGGCATAGGAGCTAGAAGAAAAAGAACTCCACTCCCATTCATTGGAATCAGTCTCGGGTCGGGTATCCTCAGGTGTTATGTCATCGTCAGAATCACACCCTTTTCGACACGTGGGCACTTTGGTAGATGTGGATCCAACTCGCAACAGTACAAAACCTAACCCTAAAGTTGGAGGTCGTCTCTTGGGTATGACAGGTTCTAGCCTTCCATTGTTATTCAGGCCTAAGCCACTGCAACCATCATATCCTTTCTTTTGCAGCATAGTAAATCCTTTGCCAAATCGTTCCACTGGCAACCTGACAGGTGGGGTCTCAGTTGGATCTTTATAAAGCCAATCTATGACATCATCATCTACAGTTTCCTTGTCAAGTTCTCCCCATCTTGTAAATGTAGTAGGAGGTTGATATTGAATAATGACCTTAGGTTCCTTTTGCAATAAATGCGGTTTGCCATATGATTTTGGAGATATTGGCAAATTCCCGATGAGGAATGTCTGATCCATTGAATATTCTCCACATCCTTGGTCTTGTATCTTCAATTTTCCTTTGACAACCTCTAACAATTGATTGGGATCCACATAGCTATGTGATTTGGCCTCTCTGTTGACTGGGACTTGCTGCTGAGGGGTATCCTTTAGAGTAGCATAAAATTGAAATGGATTAGGATCTCCTGGAATTGTTATCTCAGTTCCATTGTAAGGATATTTTAAACATTGATGATAGGTGGATGGAACTGCTTTCATTGCATGAATCCATGGATGGCCAAGGATCATATTATAAGGGAGATCAAGGTCGAGGACTTGTAGGAAAGTGTTTTCTGTCACTGGACCAACTCTGATAGGCAATGTAATTATCCCTTTGGATGGGCACTCAGCATCATCATATGCTTTGATTGTTATTCTTTTAGAAGCATCAATGTCATTTTCTGTATACCCAAGGTCAATAACCACTCTCAAAGTACAAATATTAAGACCTGCTCCGCCATCTATCAAGACTCATTGGATTTTGCAGTTATGAACAAAGACTTCAAGGTGTAAAGGATCATTGTGAGGGAGCTTGTCGGGTGAGATATCATTGTCAGAAAATATGACGTTTTGGGAAACGGCTAAATGTCCAATCCAGGCTTGAAACTGGTCAACATCAATATATGTCAGAACAGTGGACTCAACTAAAGCTTTGTCCAGGACTGCATGATGCATGGGAGACATTTTCAATAACTCAAGGATTGATATTTGTGCAGGTGTCTTTCCTAGGTGATCCAAAAGATTATACTGACTTGTAGGAGTTGGCTTGGGAGGAGCTGTAGGAGCTCCTTTCAGGACTATCTTGGATTGATGAGTGGTGACCGCACAAGAAGGATCTTGTCCCTTTATTCTCAGGGTAGAAACATACTCAGTTGATGCGCAAAAACAATTAATGACATTATTATAACCAGAACTTGCATAATTGGCCGTTTGGGCAGAGTTGGAAGAAGATGCTTTTCCCTTGTCATGATCAAGCAAAGGAGTTTTGAAAATAGTATGATCAGTGTTAGAGGTTGGATGGGGTGGATCTACCTCAATTACTCCTTGCTCTAATAAATCTTGAATCATGTGTTTCAATTGGAAACAGGATGTAGTTTTGTGTCCTTTAGACCGATGATATTCACAGTACGCATTATCATTCCACCAATGCGGTTTTACCACTGGTTCTGCCTTGATATCTGGTAGCTTAATAAATTTTTCTTGTATCAATTGTCTCATTACTGATTCAATAGGCTCTGCCAATGGTGTAAATTGTCAAGGAGGCCCATCCCACGATCGGAAGGGTTTGCGCTGCTAGTTTTGTTGTTGGCCTTGTTGTTGAGTATGTTGTTGTTGAGCATGTTGTTGATATTGCGACTGTTGAGTAACATTGTTCATTGGTGCTTGATTTTGTTCCATAGTTGACATATTAGGAACACTCAATTTCTTGATCATGAATGGGGGTTGATTTGCATTCACCACTCTTGCATCAACAACTCCATCATTAGTGACATTCTTGTTCTTATACCAAAATTTGTTTCTATCCCCCGAATAATTGGTATTGTCATTGTCTTTATTGAGCTTGATAATTCCTTTAGCTACCAGAGCTGTTTCAATGCTCATTCCCTTCTTAATAAGTTTCTCTATAGTACTAGGACTTTTGAACTTTAGCTCATACATCATTTCCGGGACCAAATTCTGGATAAACAGATTCACTTGTTGTTCTTCGGGTATATCAAGAGAAGAACGACTATACAAGCTTCGCCATCGTTGCAAGAAAGTCACTAATGATTCACCTTGCTTTTGCTTGGTGTTGCATAAATATGACATGGTCACATCACTGTCGATGTTGAACGCAAAATGAGATAAAAACTTTTGAGCCAATTCAGACCAAGTCTTTATATTTCCTGGCAAATGTGAATACCAATCCATAGCTTGTCCCGTGAGACTTCGTGCAAATAAGCGCATTAAATACGTCTCTTCATAGCTTACCTCAGTACATGCCACGAAAAATGCTCGAATGTGATCTTTTGGATTGCCATTCCCTTTATATTTCTCAAAATTAGGTGCCTCAAAATGCTTAGGGAATGGAGGCATGTGTACACTCTTGTCAAATGGATTAGGACATAAATCTTGATCTGTATACAACTTCTTTGTTCCTTTAGTTTCTAATGCATCAACTTTTCGTTGCAACTTCTCAAGTTGTTGCACAATTGTATCAGAATTTAGAGGTCCATCATTAATCCCAGTTGGTATCCTTTGTCGATACATCACATTTTCAATCGGTTGTTGATACTCTGAAATGGCCATTTTTGGTGTTTCTGGCATATAAAGTTCTTGATACATTGCTTGTTGCTGCGGTTGTGCTATGCCTTGATATTGACCTTGTTGTTGTGCTTCTTGGAGCCTAGGTTGATATTGCAATTGAGTAGGTTGTTGATATTGCATAGGCGCCAATTGCAGTTGTAAAGTAGGATAGCTTGCTTGCCTTGGAACATATTGTGGCACATGTTGGTGTTGAGGCTGACGGATCGGAACTTGTTGACTTTGTGCCAATTGTCGTCATGGTGTATATCCCATCATTTGTAAAAAACTTTGTTTAGGTGCTTTTTGTTGCTTCTCCTTAGGATGGGGTATAGCACTTGCATTAACTTGCTGTGTTGTTTGTCCAATCCATTGTGATGGTTGCAAGTTTGCATTAACTTGTAATGGTGCCGAAGGCACTGCAATTTGTTGTTGAATGTGAAATTGTTGTTGTTGCACATTACTTGTTTGCACATTCGATTGTACCTTTTGTATATTACTCAATTTTTGCAACAATTGTTGTTGGTGCAAACCACTATCTGTAGCTCTTTGTGTTGCCATTATTGAAGGATTTGTCACAATAGTATTCGGCAAAGATATTTAACTTAACGGGACATAAGAACTTTGTTGCATCGTGGAATTATTTTGGACATTGGTGACATTAGGCATTCCAGTTGTGAAGCTTTCCTGCATCTTAGACTTTGATCCCACTTTATGCATGTAAGGAACCACTTCTTGTTGAGGGACAGCTGTGAATACTTGCATGTTCTTCATTTGATCTTGCGTTACAGGTGTTGTGTTGAATAGTGGATTATTTATCATTTCAAATGGTGACTTTTGAGGAATAGTCACTGTCAATGCCTTTGAAGCACATTTACTCATCAAGGTAGGTTGAATTGTTTGTTGTGCATTTTCTTCATTTGGATGCAGGGAAGAACTTAACAACTCACCACCTTGTTGTTCTTGCACATTGATTTGGTCACTTGAAGATGTCACATTACTCATCATGTTAAGATACTTTTGTGGAAACATCTTAAAGACTTTGTTCAAGAACTTATCCATCTTTTTTGTTATCTTCGGATCTTGAAGGAACATGTCAACATCGTCAGAAGTATCGGAATCAGATGAGGAATCTGGTTGGACATTTGGATTCATTTCTTGATGAAAGCCTTGATCTGAACCAAATCCTTGTGAGAGGGTTTGTTCTTCATATAATGTTTGATTTTGAATGTCATGTTGTAGGTGTGGTTGATTCAAATTGAAAGGCACACTTCCTCTTGGAGTTGGTGGAACACTCCCATGTCCTAGTTTCATAGGTACAAACACTGGTTCATATAATGGAGGTGGCCCAAGTTGAACCGTTCCATATGGTGGTAGAGATGTGTTTGATGAACCTTCAATTTGTACTGTTTGACTAGTTTGAAACTGTGAATTTGCTATGTTGTCCATGGGTTGATACATTGGTTTGCCCATCTTTTTAGATTTTGATCTTGTCTCAACAGGCATGTCACTTGTGCAAATGCAATGTTTTTGGAATTTTCAAAGATAATGTATGATATGCAACTAAATGCAAACTATATAGACGAGCATGCAATCTATGTTTTTGGTTGCTTTTGAAGATTTTGACAAACTTTTGAAATGCAAACCTAAGAGAGGGACCCTTAGGAAATTGGAATGATATCTAGACCTTAAAGGACAAAAGGACATAAGTGACAAAAGGACAAATGACAAAGTCTCCCCTATATGCTTGGATACTAAGCTAGGTTTGACCAAATGATATTGATGACAAAAGGACAAAAGATTTGATAAGGTCTAGACTTCTTAACAATGACTTAGGGTTTTATCAAAGATTAGGATTACTCAAGTATGACAAAACCTAATTTTGGCACTATATGCAAAAGGACATTACTATGAAAGTGACCTTAATATGATATGATAATGACCTAAGCTTAATGAAGAGACCTAGGGTATGCAAATATGAATGAATGACAATGATATGACTTTGATGCAAGAGGACATATGCAAATGGATGACTCTTATTGATATGCAAAGGAACATGACTTAGGTGAAATCTAACCTTGGTACTTGACAATGAATTTTGCAAAATGCAACCTAGGATGAACTTAAATGTAAGTGACATGAATGTTGAGACAAGATTTTGAACAATATTTGACAACCATGTTTGAAGATGAATTCTGAATCTTGTTGAACTTTTGTTGGATGAATGTCTCTTGTGTTTAATCTTATGTTGGATCAATTTGTTTTGCTTTTTTTGAAATGGGATGCAATTCAACTTTTGACAAGCAAAGAATACAAGATATTACAACTTAGACTCAAGACAATCATGCTCATTTCCACATTTCTTATGGTAGGCAAAGACATTAGGTACTTGAGAGGTAGACTCATTATGGGATTCAAGGAGAATACATAGATGCTTGACCCCACGGGATCCCCTCCATGGCACTCACTTCTCAGGGCAGCCAAGCATCAGTCCCCATGGAAATCTCCCCATGGTGAACTTAGTATCTCTTCCAAGTATCCAAATTTGTCCTTCTCAAGCAACTAGAAGGGTTTTTGGCCTCTAAAAACAAGGTGTTTAGTAAGGATTTCTGTTAAGCATTACTCCTTGATGTCACGCAAGTGTGATTGAGACATTAAACCCATCAAGATACCAAACAAATGTAGCCGCGCAAGCACGATTTAGACCAAGAGGCCCTACTTAGATGTTGATATGAGAAAGAGTCCAAGGGTCATCACTTCCCAAGTAACTGCAATTCCCACGTAATACTTCCTTCAAAGCTTTCGCTCATCGGGTATTTTTTTATAGTGAGTTAGAATGCCAAGGAATTCTAGCCGTACTCACTTTGGGTCATTCCCTTCTCACAATTATCACTTGCTTGCAAAAGCAAAGTGGTCGGGAAGGCAGGCCCTCTAAAGGAGACAAACAATCAAAAACATGAGCATGGTATCGAAGATCTGGATTTCTGATCACCCTAAGAAGGATGAGAGCATACTCTCCTACTCCAATGTCACACCCAACAATAAAAGCACAAACACATTCATTCCAACCTATTTAAAAATCACTAAGTGCCTAATTAAAAAACACAAACACAAAGTTTGGTTGTTTCTCCTAGGCAACCTGCAAAAACCTGAGTTAGAAGTTTGATTTGTTGTCTTTGACTATCGATTCTACATAACACATGTTAGTAGTTTGATTTATTGTCTTTGCCATGCATATGACAAGATTTTGCACAGATAATTAGTACAAAAATCCAAAGAACAAAAAATAGAATGCAAAAACTAAACAAATTTCAAATAAAACACTGCATTTTTACCCCTGTTCTGGACTTTACACAGGCGCAGAACCCATGACACAGGCATACAATGCAGGACACAAGCGCAAAATGTCTTCAACACAGGCACAGAATTCTCAACACAGGCACAGGATGCAGGACACAGGCGCAGAAGTCTCCAGAAAACCCTACACGACCCTGTTTTTGGGTTTTTTGGCCTGCAAATCAACTTGAGAGCACTCAACTTTCTCTTTACTCATTTTAGTTTCTTGGATAATAATGATAACCAGTCTGTGATCTCTAACTAAATTTTTTAGAACATCTTGTTTATGTGGGCTATTCAGTCCACATATATTCCATGAGATTGTTTTCATTTCTTTTGTAGGGAACATACCTCATGGATGATCATTTGAGTACCATTTGCTATGTTCTTGCTAGCCTCTTGATCTCTGATCTGGCTTTCTCTTTTCCTTCTTGGAAGATATGGGATGAAACCCGTGTCACCTTTACTTTGGTATCTTGTTTTGACTGAATTACCCTGGGGTGTTGTCTTAGGCCCTTTTTTTCTCCCTCTCTTTCTATCTGCTCCTTTATTCATATAGAAATCTTCTTCTTGAGTAGTTGTCTACTTGTCCCCAACATCATCATCTACCCATCTCTCTTTAAGCACCGAGGCCGTAGGTGATAGGTGGTTCATTTCTTGAACCATATCTATAGATTGTTGTGATCCTGAAAGCGAGATACTTCTAAGGATCAAGCACTGTTGAGCTTCTTCAAAGTCATTGTTGAGGCTTGCTCCATTGTTATTTTCTGCAATGTGCTTCAAATCAACTTCCTGATTATTCTATATTACTACTTGTATTTCTCCTTCTTCCAGGTTATCACTCTTTTGATCCTCCTAATTGGTATCATTTTGACCTTTAACACCTTTACCTATTTGGTTCATTTTACCTTTATCATTTAAAGATATATCTGGTATATCCTCATTACTCTCAATGTGTTTCTCTATTGTGTGTGGGATAATAATATTCTGGTCCTCTTCAAGACTTCTCTCTTTTTCATTATTCTCCATTTGCTTAATAGGGTTTCTAGCTTTCCAATGTAACGCCCTCTCTTTCTTTTCTTTCACTATGGCTATCTACAAATGGCATTTCCTTTCTATATGTCCTACTTTTTTACAATGAAAGAAGGAAAAGGGGATGCTTTCATATTCTAGAGGTTGGTTCCATTTTCCTAGTCGAGAGTTGATTTCAATGGATAGAGGCATGTGTATTCCTTATGTAACTCCAACACAAATTCTAGGAAAAAAAGTCTTCTTTTGGTCATAGTTATGGGGTCCATAGAGAGGAGTTCACCAAATGAGTCAGCGATTCCTTTAAACACATCGTCCACCCAAAATTCTAAGGGAAGCCCTAGCAATATAACCCAGACCAATGCCTAGACAAAAAAGGATTCATTGAGTGTCATCTTAGGTGCCCATTTTTCTAGAGCTAGTGTAGCTTTACCAATCAACCATGGACCATCACAAAGAACCATTGATATATCTTCCTTGCATGAGAATGCCAAAGATAAATCCCCTTTTGGCATAGCTATAATCTCCACTTGTCCTTTTAGCAACCATTTACATTTACCAAAAGCCCTAACAATATCAATATTTGGCCTAGGCCCCAGAAATTTTCCTACCAATGTCATTGCCATAAAGTTAATGTTATGGTCAATAACAAGGTCTGGGATTTGAATGGAAAATCTCCCCTTTTATGGGTTTGAGATATTGTGAATTGGGGGGAGTGAGGATTTTCCACTCAGTTTGACCCCAAATAGAGAAGTCCAAGACCTTCCACTGTCCCTCCACACTGAGTCCAGACCAGGAGTGCTTTCCTCACATGATTCATCATTTTTTCCACTAGGATCAATGGGCTTGTCACCTTCTTATGGGTCCCCATCCATCGGGTCCTTTCCGCTTGGTTCAGGGGAATCTAGGTAGTTCTGAGAGTCATCCTTATCTTGCTCCCCCTAGTTACAGAGATTCCCACCCTATCTCGAATTCAAATTTTCCTCTACTCTGTTTTCCCACTACTCGCCCATGTTGCTACTGTCACTATGTCATGATGGGAAGATAATCGCCAAATACTCCTCGCGACTTGGTGATAAAGTACATGCCAAAAAGGGAAAGTTAAAGCTTGAGCAGATCGTTGAGATCTAATGGAAGATCAAGGAAGATTGGACAGTGGAGTGACATTCTGGGGCTGTCCATGACTATCCTTGTACCACAGTTGTAAAGTGCATGGAACGAATACCCTCGCGATAGGTGACAGGTCAGGTGGAGCTGATGTGAACTTTTAGCATATCACAAGGTGACACATGGTGACATGCCTCATGACAGGTGGCATGTCATCAAGTTTAATGTCAAACAAACCTTGGATGTGATAGATCTCTAAATGGTTTCACCAAATGCATCAGTTTCATCAAAATAATAGATATCGATGAAATTGCAGTTTCAATTAGACATAAAAAACTGTTTGCTGAGGGAAGTAGTTTGGCCGAAAGACTGATACTAAATAAACCAAAGTAAAATGGTGGGCCCAGTGGTTTTGAGGTGGTGAATGAGACCGTGCTCAGGTGGATCAGGTGGCAAATCAGAGATTGACATGTGGCATAGATGTTTAGAGAGACTAAAGACCGAGCAGATCACAAAAGATCAATGACAATCTGAAAGATCTAATGGTCATCACTATACCGCATGATAAAGATGCTCGTTGGTTATCTTATGTGACTTGGTGACTAGCAATGTGGCTATTAAGGTGGCCATCCATGTGGGCTCAGAAGGAGTGAGGATGTGCCACGTGGTAGAGATAAGATGAAGAACCAAGTCAGACCAAGTCCAGATGGTAGAAAAAGTGGACCCACGAGCAAATCAGAGGCTAACACATGGCAAAAGTTTGTAGACAAGCGAATCAACTTGAAACTTGAACTTTGAATGGCTCAATGATTCAAAATTGTTCAATGGTTCAAAACGGTTCAATGGCTTGACAATGTTTCAAAGTACTTCAATGGCTCTATGATGGTT
Source organism: Cryptomeria japonica (assembly GCF_030272615.1). Taxonomy (NCBI): domain Eukaryota; kingdom Viridiplantae; phylum Streptophyta; class Pinopsida; order Cupressales; family Cupressaceae; genus Cryptomeria; species Cryptomeria japonica. The sequence continues at coordinate 458,748,014 of NC_081415.1, read as the reverse complement.
CAATCAGTTCAATGGTTCAAAGGCAAATTAACAAGCAAGCAGCATGGCAAGTCATTGGTCTTCAGAGTAATAGATCTCATGTTATCCCGATCACCCCATAAAGAATGCAGAGCGGTGAGGAAGTCATAATTTATTGGGAGGAGCTATTCCAATGTTATCGCAATAACCCGATGGAAAAGTGCAGAGTAATGGAAAAGGAATGAGGTAATGTGGGAAGCATTTGAACTCATTTAGATGTTGTTCCGAAGGATTGAAAGAAGATGTAGAGTCAATGCAGAAAAAAGTGTTGTTGGGAGCGCACCATAAGAAAGAATCTTGTTAGGAGCATGCCATTGATTATTAGTGGGACTGTTAGGATGTTACGCTAATAATCTGATAAGAAGATGCATGATCCGAAATAATGACATCCAACAGAATCACTAGAAAGCAGGCCCAAGTCTAGTAGCATCTAGGTGGAATCAGCGCAAAAGGGAGTTCTCTTTTAGTCTCAACCCTAATTTGGTACATAAATGTCAACATGTATTTTGAGAGCCATTTTTTTTTCATTTTTGAATATTGAATCTTTCCAAGTTCAGTATAAGGGGCTTGGCGGATTCAGAGTTTGACAGTTCTAAGTCTGAGCTCTGTGGCAGTAGATATTCACACTTCTATAACTCGTTCCTTATGAGCATTGCTCAGACTTTCTAATGCAGAAAGTTCATTGTTTTCAATAAAGAAGTTGAGTTCCTACTTATATTCTTTGGTCTACGTGTTATGATTATAAGCATTTTGATTAAAATTATGTGATTCTTTTTCATAGAATCCTTCATTTTATCTTAGTTTCTTCAAATGCCTAGGACTGCCGTACATGTTATAGTGCAGGTCTCTGATTGTGTATGTGAATCTGTTGTATCAAAATTGTGAGAACATTATTATTCTCCTTTTTGTGGACATCAATAAGTTATCCTTTCAAGAGAATCGTTTATGTAAACATGTATGTTTGAGTTGTGAGTTTAAGCAGTTTCATTAGTTGGTTATCTTGTGGATTTGTAAGCAGTTTGTAGGTCTTTTATCATTGGTGGATCACCTAGCAGTAGTTAATTTTCAGTTTTATGCATATCCTTCTTCCCTTTTCTCAGAAATTCAATTAAGTTCTTTAGGTGATCAAAGAGGAAGTCAGCCTATAATCTAGAGGTCTTCTCTCATTATAGGATACCCACAACCTAAGAGTCGTCCCATGTTGCATGGGATTGCAAGAAATTCAAGCTTGCATCAGGTGTAAATCCTTGTGACAATAGTTACTATTCAACAAGTTTATCATAGTGTGTCTCTAGAATGTTGTGAAGGCAGATTGGAATGATAAAGGATCCGATTCAGCAAGGAAGTGCTATTTCCAGATCAGTAAAGAACATGTTGTTCTCTAACCATTACAATAGTTAAATCCCTTAACCGGGTAAGCTTTAACAGGCTTGTTGTTAAAATCCTCTAAACAGGTGATCCATTAGCTTGGATTTGAATCCCTCCACTGAGGTTACCTTTAATAGGGTATTTATAGTCAATCCCTTAATTGGGTGGTCCTTAACCCGATCTATTCCTAGCAGGACATTATTGTAAAAGCTTCTAACAAGGCTTGGCTCCTAACAGGGTGAACTTTAGAAGAGTTCAAAATACTTGTGGATATTCATCCCCATTGTGTTTTTTCCCATTTGGGTTTCCACGTGAAAAATCATTGTGTCAGATGGTGAATGATTTTGTGGATGTGTTTTTGATATGGTTGATTTGAATCACTGGTAAATCTACATAGATATATTTGAATGATCGGAAATGATCTAAAATATATTTTTACTGGTATTAGTAAAGTGATTTAAGGTTTTGGAAAATGGTATTTTAGTTTCAAGATCTATTGCATTATGTCACTGAGTATTAGGACAATCGGTAAAGTTGATGTAGATGCAGATTTGTCTAAGTGTCTCAACTAGTACACTTTATGAGTGATAGACTTATAAAGCACTGTGAGCGGGGGTGAATCAGTGACAACAAAAACAATACCACTTTAAACACAGACTACAAAAGATACTTAACCAGTTTAGTTAATACTATGTGTAGGTTAGGAAATAGGAAATCATCACAAGACAGGATAAACGTAATAATCTCAATCACAAAAAGCATTCATTGCAATGAATCTATCCTAAGACACACTCAATAGAGACATGAAACAAAAACATTCAAAAGCAAAGATTATGCAAACCAAAGATGTGATTTGAATGCTCCTTCATGCGGCTCCATTGTTCTTCTTTCCTCTTCAAATGATTGTGGATCTCACCTACAAGTGCACACACAATTGAAAGCAAGTAGATGGGATTTTTGATCAAGAGTACTAGAAGCGTAAATTCGATAGTCTGATTACCAATTATTAGCCTTGATTGATGAAGATCATCCAATTTATAGAAGAATTGGAGAGATGATAAGATTAGCATGATTCAATTCAAATGGAAATTGGAAATCAATTATGTCAATTATGACAAATTATGACAAATTATGCACTTTCTATGCAAAATTTGTTGATTGATAATTTATGACAAATTATGACAACTTCTATGTCAAAATTGATTGATTGTCAATTATGACAAATTTATGACAAATTGACATGTTTTTTCCATGAATTTAGGAGAGAAATAGGAGGAAATTGAATTTAGGAATTAGAAAATTAAGAAATTAGGAAATTGATGCAAATTAGAAATTAGGTAAATTAATTAATAATTTGTCATTTATTAATTAATTCACAAAGAGGAATAATTAGCCAATTAAATGAACATTTAATTGCAATGAGAAGACTTAGGATAAATAAACAATTTATTAATCCTAAAGGAAGAAATGACACACACAAGCTTAAATGATTAAATCATGAAACCCTAGAAGATGAATTAGGTCTTGATGAAAGATAATTGACTCGATCATGATTTGATTTTGGATTGATAAATGACCAATGTGATAAATGATTTGATTGAGAAAATGCGCCAATTGACGAGGAACAATGACAAATTGATCCAAAATCACATATTTGAGACAGACAACGATCGATGACAAATTGATCGCAAAATGACAAGATCGAACAAGATGACAAGAGTTGATGATAAATAGATTGCAAAATGATAGGATTGAAAATGACCATAATCAATGACGAATTGATCGCAAAATGACAAGATCGATAAGAGGACAACGATCGATGACAAATCAATTGTTAAACGACAAGATTGAAGTATTGATGATAAATTGATCACCAGATGACAAAATTGATAAGAGGACAACGATTGATGACAAATTGATCGCAAGATTGACAGGAGGACAAAACCCTAATTAGTATTGACGATGTCCAAAATGATGACAAATAAGCACGCACATTGATGCAATAGGATAAGATCGATTAAAATCATGACTGGATAGTGTTGTCGACAAGACCAAATTCGAGAGCGAGATAAATGAAGAATGTAGAAGAATGACTCGATGTTTGCAAATGATAAAAACCAAGTAGGAATCATAGGAGAAATGTTAATGCGATGCAAAAACCTAAAATGAGGCAATGCGCAAATGTTAAAGTATGACTCCGCAAGCATTGACCATTTTTAGGTGTCTACACTATGCATGCAATCCAAAATGAAATTAAAGCATCCGCAATAAGTAAAACATCCACCATAACAAAAGTGTTTATTCGTGGAAAACCCAATTGGGAAAAACCATGGTGAGATGGGACTCACAAGATAACTATCTACAGTAATAGGTAACTGATCGGTTAAGGTCTACAAAAGTGCTCTGCTAGGAGAGAATCTTGTTAAAGATCCCAAAGCTCTATTAGGAGCTATACCCTGTTAAAGGTAGTACACTATTAGGAGTAACCTCAGTAGAGGATTTTAAATCCAAACTAATGGATCACCTTGTTAGAGGACTTGTACAATGAAACTTGTTAGAGCTTACCTAGTTAGGGGATTTGACTATTGTAGTGATTAGAAAACATGTGGTGTGATCTAGAAGTAGCACAATTTGTTGGAATATATCCTCTTCTGCTCACTCAAAACTGCATCACCAACATATTCAACAACGCCTTCAACAACTCAACACTTCTATCTTGCATCATGAAAAATATAGTTCATCATAATGTCATTATATAGACATTAGATTTCATGTCGGCTCAGGAATCATATCACAATTTCCTAGGTGCAGTGTATCTGGACAATCTAACATAACTCATCACAGATTGCCACCAAATCTATCAGTTAGGGATACCTCATCATGACTGATGATAACTCATCACATAATCAGTGAAACTAGTTGGAACACCGATATCGATTAAGAGTTAACCTCTTCCAACTCATAGACCAATTGTCCTCCTTTTGCTTATTTGATCGTCTCCCTTGAATCTCCATGTTGGTGTCAAGCCATTCCTATATATACCAGTTAGACACCCTCTAAACTATTTGAACTTAGCTATACATATAATACCAGTTTAGAAATACAAAGACATAGGAGTAATACCGGTTTGTCCTAATTAAGATGACTATAACAATGTGAACATATGTGTGTGTATACATGTGCCATCAATGACAACACATGAAGTCATCCATTACAATCATCATCAAGCCAACAATGAGTTGATTTAGAGTTGAAATTTGGTTTGGTGAAAGTTCAGTTTATTTTCTATCTACTGATTCACCCCCCCCCCCCCTCTTAGTAGTTGACTAGATCTTTATAGTTTTGTCATATTATCAGGTTTCTAATGTGTTGAAGGTATTTCTTGATCGTGTCCCAATTGTTTGGTGGCTTTGCATTGAATAGCTTGCTGATATGGTGGTCCTATTTGGATCTAGTTATATTTTCTATGTTATTGGGCTGAGGGTTTCTATCGGTTGGTGAAACGTGCTGGAGATTGGTCTTAATGTGATTTCCGACAAAGATAATTATTTGGGAATATTATTTAGGTCCATTCTATGTAATTTGAAAACATAATATTGGTCTGGTGATATAGTGTGATGTAATTTTTGTAATTATGGGTTTATGGGTTTAGGGTTTAACTGACCTTATCATAAGGGTGATGATTTGTATTCATAGGTGACTTATTCATGTAATATGTCATATATGTGATTGATGGTATGTGATGATATCGATGGTTATGTCTGTATTATTAGAGGAAGTCTTCTGTGCGAACAAGTGATATATCATTCAGCAGAAGGTTTTTGGTGTTGCAGGGCAAACATCTATGCTTAATTGGAACTGTATCAAGCATTAGGAGATCCTACTTTCATAGTTCATTCTTTCTAGATTGTAGTGTGATTCTTTTGTAAGTCGGTGAGACTTCTCTTTTGTGATGAGCAATGAGCTCTAGGTTGTTGGCTTAATTGCGAGTGCAATCTCCATTGTAATTAATTCACATACTATCGCAGAAATATTATCTAATTGTGGGTAGGGTTTCCCACTGTGGTTTTTCCCTTTACCAGGTTTTCCACATCAAAATATTGGTTTTGTGTGTGTTGTGCTTTCATGTTTTATCTTTCATTATGTCAGTTTCCTTGTGCTCTATTATAAAGGTTTTAATCTGCAATAGTTCTGATTGTTGATAGAAAACTAATTCACCCCCGCCCTCTTAGTTTTCTCCTAGTATTAGATCTGTCTAACACCCTATACTAGACTTCTGAGTATGGGCACAAAGATTGTTTGAGGAGTGATTGATGAAAAGGGTCTTTCGATTCTAATGACTCTCTAGGTGAGTGTTGAAACCTAATTCTAGGATAATGAGGATAACCCTCAGATTCAAAATGATGACTGCTAAGGATTTGAAACCTATATGAGACTAGGAACTCTAAATGACACTTTTGATCATAAAGGGTACGGAATAATATGGTGACTTTGAATGTCACTTGATGATTTTTTATTTGAGCACCAATTTTGTTAGTTTAATAAATATTTTTCTCAAGACAAATGTGAAATATTGACTATGCCAATGTGACACGGCTGTTGGTGTAAATAATTATTCATCTTGGATATTATTACACTATACTTAAGTTTACTTAGGAAATGCATTTCATAGTAGTTTGGGTATGAGACACTTGGGTGTTTGTGCCACATTGAGATAGTGTGTGTAGGAGAATTTCCATCTTTTATGGTGTTGATCTTGTTGCTACATTCCACATTCAGTAAGTGATCCACCTCATGTGGAATATTTTATTGTTTCTCCTACCTACCCACACCTATTTCCTACCTACCCTTGTTTCTTATTGAGCCACATGTCATGTTTGTGTGCTTACATATCCATATAGCCTTGCCTATATAAGAAGGCTTATATTCATTGTATGTAATGCTTAATGATCTAGTTGATCATATTTTTCATCTTGATAGAATACAGTTTATTTCTATCATCTATTTTGTTCTCTCTTATTTGTGTTTTCCATTGCCTCTTGATCTTGGCAAAATCTCACATGGTATCAGAGCTATTAGAGTGTCATTGGTTTGCCAATTCAGAGAAATTTGATGCTATTTGGGGTTTGCATTTTGGAATTTTCTATTGCAAGTTATTATTGAAGCTTTATGGATCAAATCTAAGGTTACCATTGGATTGAGGAGGTCCAAGAAAGTCAATTTTGCCTTTTGTTTCATCCAAATCAGACTTCGGAGGCCAAATATAGAGGCATTTGCTGTTTGAAGCTGCAACGGAAATTTTTCCAGAAATTATAATTTTGCAAGCAATTTTCAAATAGTGATATCTCACTCATCTGGACTCGTTTTTTCGAGCAATTTTTTTTTTTTGGGGGTATAATTTCATGATCTGTATAGTGGTGTGGAATTTTTCTGATTTTTGGATATAGGGTTTTTGGAAATCACAAAATCTCAATTTTTACAACTTTGGAGGCTTCATTTGGGCTCATATAGACTCCTTTTTAGGTGCCATTTTTTTTTAAAGTGCATATTTTTTCATCTACTTTCATAATCTGCCATTTGTTTGCAGTAATTTTAAGTAGAAATTGTACTTTCATTATTTAGCCATTTTTGGCATATTTAGTACTTGCATTTTGCTTGGATCTCAATTTAGGTCACTAGCAGTATTTGTTGAAGTCTCTTAGATCTCATTTTGAGAAGTCGTAAATTGAAATCAAAAGTCCACCTTGCCATTTTTTGTAAGTGGCATATTGTACACGCACTACATATAAAGTGCCAAAATCATCATTTTTTGGGGGGGTACATTGATTGAGTGAATTTGGGGGGGGGGGGTGTCTCTTGTGCTTTTGTGCTCTTATGTTCCTTCCTTTTTGCTGCTATGGGTTCTTCTAAGTTTCCTCTCTTAACTCCTCATAATTATGCTACTTGGAAAATTGATTCATGGAGTAAACTTATGGAAAAAGGACTAACTCATTACATTGATGGAACTATTGTTGCTCCCATTCATCCTAAGGTTGATCCAGTTGCTCACTTGGATTGGCTCACTAAAAATATCATGGCAATTGGTACCTTAAGAAAGTATGTATCAAAGGATCTCATTTTTCATATTGAGAAATGTACTCTAATCAAGGATGCTTGGCAAAAGTTTCAAGACTTGTATGGTCAAGTTGATGAGATTAGGGGATATCAAATTGATAGTGATCTCACCATGTTAGATCCCAAGAACTTTGATACTATACAAGCCTATGTCACTAAGGAAAATGAGTTGAGGGCACAACTCAAAGATTGCGGCATTGATAAGAAGGATACTCAATTGATCTTCAACTTGATAGGCAAGCTTCCACAAGAATATGCAACATTTGTTTCTAGTTTCCAAACTCATAGGATGACAATGGTTTCAAGCTACACAATGCCTACATTTGATGCTTTCAATGAAATTTTGATGATGGAACAAACTAAGTTGATAAGCATGGGCATTCTTAAGGCTTCTAAGTCTCAAGAATTAGTGGCAAATCAAGGGAACAAAGGAAATCAAGGAAAGGACAACTCAAACAAGAAGAAATGGCAATCAAAACCTAAGGACAAAGCACCATCTTCTCCACAACAAGGAGATACATCCTCTTACAAGAGGGATAATTCACCAAAGAGGGAGAAACCTACTTGTACCTATTGTAAAAATTTTGGTCATGAGGAGCGCCATTGCCATTCTAAGAAGATTGATGAGCTCACACATATGATCAAAAAGAATAACATTGATTTGCCTAATGTCTACAAGAAGGATGATTCATCAACTTCCACTTCCTCACGTTCAAAAGGAAAAGGGAAAGCATTCATGGCTTCTACAAGTGGGAAGACTCACTCTTTTGGGACAAGAAAAGGAAAAGCTCTTTGTGCTACTATCAGTCATGATTCAAAGAGATGGCTTCTAGATTCAGGGGCTTCTCATCATATGGCATCTTCACAGTCTATGTTCTCTACATTTGAGCCTTGCACCATGTCGCATTTTGATGGGCAATCATACATAGATGGATGTGATTGGTAAAGGATCTATTAACATTGGGGATAACTCCTTCAATGATGTGTTGTGTGTACCCCACTTGACAAACAATCTCCTTTCTATCTATCAAATCACACATGGCACAACTAAGAAAGTTGTGGAGTTCACACCTAAGTCAGTTTTCATTAGAGATTTGGAGACTAGAGCTATCATTGCAACTGGGGTGGTTGATCATGCATCTCAGTTATACTCCTTTTTAGACTTTGTCGATGATGATGATTTCAAATTTGATGATTCTACACATGATGATCACACTTCTTGTGATGGTTCAGATTTTGAGGAGAACTTTGGGCACTTGAACATGGGGATTCTCACATGTGAACCCATTCTTGAGTCTTGTATTTAATCTCCTCATATTTATATCACATCACCTATTTCACCTGATGATACAGATAGTGCGACAGTTTTGCCTTCATGTGATTCAGTGCAGTAGGATATTCATTGTCTTCTAGCTTTAGATTCATGGGATGATTACTTGACAGACATTGCAAGTTTATTTATGGAATCCTACATTGTAGATTTGGGAGACATCATTGATGACATTCATCTTCTCTTTGATGAAGGTGATCCTTCTTCGATTGTTGTGAGGGAACACTCTGACCCTCTTGTTCATTCTCTACATGATCATTCTTTCGAGGTTGCCATGATTGTGGATACTTATGTACAACAATTGGAGGAGGTCTCTTTATTTTTTGAGGAGACATGTGAGTCTTTGGGACGTGTTCTACATCCATCTCCACTAGATCTTGGAGTGCCTTTTTCAGCAGTGTGGCATAGTTTACCACCTTTGGAGGGGGTATCATTCAGCATCGACATGGAGACACTTGAGTAGTTTTCAGAGATTCATTTCATCATGAGTTTTCTTCATACATCTTCCCTTCATGATTGGGGAGACTTCATGGATACACCTTTGGTTTTGTTTCTTCCTAAGGGAAGGAATGTTGTTCGATGTCCATGAAGCAGTTTCTTCATACATCGAGCTTCTATCATTGGTGTAGATTCCACATTGAGGGGGGGCTTCCTAGCTTCTCTTCTTCTCTCATATGGGGGGAACTTTTTCCTCACATGGGGTTTTGTCCTTCACATACTTCTATGAGAGTTCTTTGTATCTAGTTTTTCATCTCTCTTTTGCGGGAGGGTTTTTTCCCATTGGGTTTTTCTCTCTTTCATTTCATTGGTTTGCATGCATTTTCATTTGTACATGGGTACCTAACATGGCCTAGTAGCTGGGACCCATCTTATATTGCTTAGTTGCATTGTAGACTTAAGTGCATTCCCCTAAGTTGCACTTAAGGGGGGGTGTTGGTGTAAATAATTATTCATCTTGGATATTATTACACTATACTTAAGTTTACTTAGGAAATGCATTTCATAGTAGTTTGGGTATGAGACACTTGGGTGTTTGTGACACATTGAGATAGTGTGTGTGGGAGAATTTCCATCTTTTATGGTTTTGATCTTGTTGCTACATTCCACATTCAGTGGGTGATCCACCTCATGTGGAATATTTTATTGTTTCTCCTACCTACCCACACCTATTTCCTACCTACCCTTGTTTCTTATTGAGCCACATGTCATGTTTGTGTGCTCACATATCCATATAGCCTTGCCTATATAAGAAGGCTTATATTCATTGTATGTAATGCTTAATGATCTAGTTGATCATATTTTTCATCTTGATAGAATACAATTTATTTCTATCATCTATTTTGTTCTCTATTATTTGTGCTTTCCATTGCCTCTTGATCTTGGCAAAATCTCACAACGGTGACTAGGTGTATGTGAAATATTGATAGGGTGAATGCAAAAGACTAATAGGTCAAATGCAGAAGACTGACAAGAAAAGTTCAAAATTGTGATTGTGCTAATGTGAAAATGTGAGTTTTTTATTTCAATTTGGGAAACATTTGATTTGTTTCTATGTTTTTGGTCAATTGGTGAAATCCAACACTTAGAAAATAGTATTTAGACAGTATGGCTAGTTGATTTTTGAAAACTCTGAAAAATCCGAGTTGCTTGTGAAAGGGCCTTGATTGGCCCGAATCTAGATTGACTCTACTAGTTTAACACATTGGAACATTTACAGACAATTTAAAAATAATCACATGCCTACTTAGGATACAATGGAAACCATTCAATGGGGCCTATACGATAAAATACCTCAAGTAAAATAGACAAATAGAGATTCTGCTGACACTAGCTCCCCAACCATGATATTCAATTCTCAAGTACACTAGACTCTCTTACCTCAAAGATTTGGAGATCTTATAACCAAGGGATTTATGTCTCATTATAAAGGTAACATGAGAGGTAACTATAGGCTATGATATGCACTCCCTAAACCACCAAATTTAGGAATGTTAACCTCTAAGAACAAGGTTTTTATTCAGAATCCAATGTTGTCAACACTATGCATGTGCCAAGATAATCATACTCAGGATACAAACCCCTTTAAGATTAGCAAGAAAAATAAGAGCTAATACTAGCGAGCCTTGAATTTTGTCATACCCTTATTTGCATAGCAGACCAAATTAAAGTCTCACTTGGGTCACTCCCTCTCACCCACCCATTGTATCAAGAGGCAGTCCCTTTAATGGGGTTAAAAAAATAGGCTTAAGACCCCAAACACAATAAACAAAGGGTTAATTTTATTGCACCAATTGAAGTGTTATTTATTTTAAAAGAAAATACATAGTCACTTGTACTACCCCTATAACCACAAATTGTTAGTAGTTTTGGGTTTTTAATTTATCTTGGACCAATTGTAATTTCACCTCTGCCCACTTTGTTTGCCACATGCTAAAATAGAAAATTAGTAACAAAAAAATACCATGTCAAAACTAATGAAGGATTGAGAGGGGGGTTGAATTAGTCCCAAAAAAAATTAAATGCAACATATAAACAATTAAACTTCAACAGACATCCAACACATGAAAACTAAGATTTTCTATATGGAAAATTCAAATAGGGAAAAACCACAGTGAGCACCTGCCCATAATATATATCCACTGTGTACATTAGACTAAAAAGAAAAGAGCTTACTGCTCCAAATTTCCAAACCAAGTCTAACTGCTCATGGTGCAAGATACAACAAAGGACTTGCAAAACTTGAAGCTAACCACACTTAGGGCTAGATACAAAAATGATATGAAAAGAAGGATCTCTTGATCATGAAGCTATCCTTGAACTCTACATCAAGCAACCAACATCAAAACACACAACTCAGACCTCAACTTCCAACACTTTATCTCATATCTCTATCACAGTCTCAATACAACTTGCATATCATTCAAACACAACTCTTCTTCTCTGCACTTTACACAACCTCACTAATTATCCTCACATCATGCATCTACATTCCACACTTCATCACTCTTTCCTTCCTTACGACAACACAAATCAATGATACACATCCTTATATATAAGATAGATCATCAAAGATTGACTCAAGTTGGCCTGAAATAAAATATATCTTCTAGACCAAAAATACACATGATGATCCACTACAAGAGAAAGAGATGACTAAAACACATCACCCAAAGATCAACTCACTGATCTGTAATCACCAGAACATAACCAATAACGTATCCACATGTTATGCATCCATATAAGTAATTAATAGCTAAAACATATTCTCCAATGCAAGAAACTCAAATCCGGATCTCCACATTCTATAGATAGACTCATAACACATCAAACAATCTCCCACAACTCATATTCAGACCTAAGGATAGGTCAAACATACAATATCACGACTAGCAACTAAGACTGCTACAACACCTGAAGAATACAAAGATATTTCAAGACCATAAAACAATCATATAAATGATACCAAAACAATATCCAACAAAGATAACCATAATAAACAATGTCAGCAACAATTTCCAGTCTTTAACACTCTCGGAAAAAAAAAATGAACACCTGCAATATCAACACAACAACATATCTCTGCACCACAAATATTTTGAACAAATGCCATTCTGGAACAAGTTTGACATCAATGACAACCACAACAACATATCAACACATACTTCCAACATTCTCCCCCTTTTCATTGATGGAAACACTTGACAACAATTGACCATACTCAAATACTACTTAATATCTCTCCACAAATTGAATCTTCACAAATTCTCCCCATATCAAAATCTACTACACAGTCTTTGCTTAATCTCTCTCTTAGAGTTACTCAATATCTCCACCAAAGATCAAACTTGCTCAATCTCTCCCCCCTTGCCATCAAGGAAAAAGGTAACAACAACACTGCACACACCATTGCTCCCCCTAAGAGCAGCCATAAAATCAATCCAAGATATGAAATAGTCATGAAAGCTCCCCCTAGATAGATGCATCCCCATAATGCACCTAACTAGAAGAAGGAGGGGCAATAATCCCAAGCTTCTCCTGAAGAAAATTGAATGTATTCTTTCCCAATGCCTTCATGAAAATATATACAACCTACTCTTTCATAGAAATGCATTCCAATTTAACTTACTTCTTAGGAACTTTCTCCCTTAAGTAGTGATATCAGATTGAAATATGCTTTGTTCTTGAATGCATAACTAGATTCTTTGAAATATTTATTGCACTTGTATTATCACACATAATAGGAATTTCTTCATAATATATTACCTTGATATCCTTCATAGTTTATCTCATCCACATTACCTGAGTACAACAAGATGTCGTTGCAATATATTTTTCTTCTATAGTAGATAGAGAAAATTGAATCTTGTTTCTTACTAAAGTAGGAGACCAATTTGTCCCCTAAAAAGAATGCACCACCACTAGTACTCTTTTGGTCATCAACACTTCCAGTCCAATCTGCATCAGTATAGGCTTTCAACATAAAATCTCCACCTTTTTTGTACTAACATCCATAATCCACAGTACCTTTTAAATATTTGAAATTCTCTTTACAAATTGCTTGTGTCACCTTCGAATTTGCCTAGAATCTAGCTACCAAATAAATAGCCTGCATGATATTTGGACTGGATGCAATAAAATACAACAATCCACCAATCATCAACCTATACTTCTTCTATTTAACCTCCAGAAACTCATCATCTTTTCTCAACTTGCATCCAATGGTTAAAGAAGTTGTAACTAATTTGCAATCATCAAATCCAAACTTCTTCAACATTTCCTTCACATACTTGCTCTGAGAGAAAAATTCCATTTTCTAATTGAATAACTTGCAACCCAATAAAGAAAGAACTCACCAATCATTGACATTTCAAATTCTTTCTGCATCTCTTTAGCAAATTCTTTACATATACTATCATCTCCTCCAAATATAATGTCAACAACATAAACTATAACAATTAACAACTTATCTTCGTCAATCTTGAAATAAAGATTACTATTTTATGTACCTTTCCTAAAATTATTTTGAGTCAAATATCTATCCAATCTATCATAGCATTCCCTCGGTGCCTTTAAGATCATACAAAGCTTTGTTCAGTTTGTACACCATATCCAGATCTTCTATCAATCTGAAACCATTTGGTTGCTCAATGTAAACTTCTTCTAGATCTCCATTCAAAAATGTTGATTTGACATCCATCTAATAAACTTTAAAGTTCTTATAAGTAGAAAATGCAAGAAGCATACAAATAGCTTCCATCCTTTCTACTGGAGCAAAATTTTCTTCAAATTATATGCCTTCCACCTGAGAATATCCTTTATATACTAGTCTTTTTTTATTCGTTGTCACTTGTCCTTTCTCATTCAACTTATTCCTGAATACCCACTTAGTTTCTATTACATTCTTGTCCACTGGTCTAGTTAACAGCTCCCAAGTCTTGTTCTTCTAGATCTGATTTAATTCTTCTTCCATTCCTTTTACCCAACTCTCATCTTTACTTGCTTCCTCATAAGTATTCAACTCTATCATAGATAGAAAATAGTATTTGGCTTGTTCTTGAGATTCTACAATCTTCCTTCTTGTCTCCAATTATTTGAATTTTGGAATGATGCTTCTGAACATACTTAGCAGGAACTTTCTCCAAATTCTCCTCTTCTTCTTTTTTTTCTTCTTCTTCTTCATCATTTGTTTCCTTCTCTTTGCTTTCTTCTAGATCACTTTTCTTCTCTAGAACAACTAAAACATTCTCAACCTTCTATGCTAGAAATCAATTATTCTCCTTTCTATCCTTGATATAGTATACATTTCTACTTGTTCTAACTCCTTTTGCAACTCTTTTACCAATCCTCCCTTTCACACATCTGGTGCTACTAAACAATACTTCATATCCTTTTCTACACATATGACTAACACTTAACAGACTATGTCATAATCCTTCAATATAATAAACATCATCAGTTTTATGCTTACCATCAATTAAAACACTTCCAATACCTTGAGTAGTTGCACCTTCTCCGACAAACTTCACTAATCCTCCATCATACTTCTCAAGATTAATAAACCTTTCTATATCACTGGTCATATGATTTGAACATCTGAAATCTATAATCCATGTACTCGGTTCTATCTTAGCATGGAATGCAGTCTTAAGTGTTCTCTCTTCTTCTGGTTTCTTCAAAGCAACCTCCTTACCTTTAATTGCCAGAAACACAGGTTTTTCATTCGAATCATCATCAACTTCATCTTTTGATGTAGTGTATGTGTAGGATCATGAGGGGCAAAAAAGTGGCAATATAAAAAAAATTGTCTTCTCCACTCACCCAAAACGCGAAAAATCCATGTTGACTTTTTGCTTGGCTTGAATGTCAATACATTTAGCCATGACAAAATAGAAACCATATCGGATATCCGATATTATTAAAAAATTATATTATATAATATATAATAATATATTATATATTATATAAAATAATATATAATATTATATTATGTAATATATCATATATTATATATTATATAATATATTATAATATATATTATATAATATATAATATATTATATGAATAATATATAATATCATATATAATATGTTAATGAGGGAAGAACCCAAGACACAAAAAAACATAGCAATTTGCAACAGAATATTATATTATTATTATTTGAAAACTATCTTCAATACATGCAAATGCAATGAAGAGGAATAAATCCTCACAGGCTGTAACAAATTATAACTTATAGAATGTTCTGGAAAAGACATTTCTTAGAATCCAACCTTTCCCACCCAAAAACTAACTCACAAGTTTTCCCAAATTGGTCATTGTAGATAGAAATCTGGAAATCATCAAAGCAAATATAAATATTAGCCTAGCTCAATCACGAAAGCTCAAATGTAATGATCTATCCTAAACACACTCAATAAAGACATAAAGACAAAACATTCAAAACTAAATACTATGCAAACCAAACGTAAATATGAATGCTTCCTTCATGTGGCTCCATTGTTCTTCTTTCCTCTCCAAATAGCCTTTTGTTGTGGATCTCACCTTCAAGTGCACAAACCTAATGTGAAAGCAAGATTGATATTGGCACAAGAATACTAGAAGAAGTGATTATTTCTCATTATCTGATTCTATGATTATGTGATTGCAAAAGTGATTACCAATTAGCCTTGATTGATGAAGATCATCCAATTTATAGAAAAATTGAAAGACAAATTAGCATGAAATGGATATTGGAAGCAATTAATTTCAAAAATGGCACAATTGAGTGGAAAGAAGAAGGTTATGACACCTTCTATGTCATGAATTATGACATATTGCCAATGCAAAGCTTAGAGGACTAGAACCCTATGACATCTTGCTATGCCAAGAGTATGATGCATGAAGCACAAAAATAGGGAGCACTAAAGACAAATTAATTAGGTGGAAATTAAAATTAGGAAATTAGAAAATAGGTGGAAATTAGGAATTAGGAAATAATGAAAATAGGAATTAGGAAATAATGAAATTAGAAATTAGGTAAATTAATTAATAATTTGTCATTTATTAATTAATTCACAAAGAGGAATAATTAGCCAATTAAATGAACATTTAATTGTAATGAGAAGACTTAGGATAAATAAACAATTTATTAATCCTAAAGGAAGAAATGACACACACAAGGTTAAATGATTAAATCATGAAACCCTAGAACATGAATTAGGTCTTGAAAGATAATTGACTCGATTCGATTTGATTTTGGATTGATAAATGACCAATGTGATAAATGATTTGATTGAGAAAATGCGCCAATTGACGAGGAACAATGACAAATTGATCCAAATTGAAACAATTGAGAAGGACGATGATCGATGACAAATTGATCGTTAAATGACAAGATTGACAAAAAGGACAAGGATTGATGACAAAATAGATTGCAAAACGACAGGATTGAAAATGACCATGACTGATGACAAATCAATCACAAAATGACAAGATCGAACATGACAACGATCGATGACAAATCGATCACCAGATGACAAGATTGAAAATGATAAGGATTGATGATAAATCGATCGCCAGATGACAAGATTGACAAGAGGACAATGATCGATGACAAATCGATCGCAAGATTGACAGGAGGACAAAACCCTAATTAGGATTGACGATGTCCAAAATGATGACAAATGAGCATACACATTGATGCAATAAGATAAGATTGACCAAAATCATGACTGGATAGTGTTGTCGACAAGACCAAATTCGAGAGCGAGATGATTGAAGAATGTAGAAGAATGACTCGATGCTCGCAAATGATAAAGACCAAGTGCAAAACATAGGAGAAATGTTAATGTGACGCAAAAACCTAAAATGAGGCAATGCGCAAATGTTAAAGTATGACTCCACAAGCGTTGACCATTTTTAGGTGTCTACAGTCATAACTAGCCTTCCTACAGTTTGAAGCCAAAATTACATCTTGAATTTTGAAATTAGCTGAACAACTGCCAAAACTTGAAATTGGAAATTTGAAAATTGAGCCAAATTCAAAAATTGGAAAATTTTTGAAAAATTGTCCAACTTTCGACAACCATAACTTTTGATCTGGTAGTCAGATTGATGCACCATGTGAACCGTCTAAAATATCTCTAAGTGAAGAATATGCTACAAATCTGTTCCATCAATTCCCACCATTTTCGAGGTTGTTTGGGGTCATTTAATGCTTCAAATTTGACTTAGAAGAATTTTTATCAAATTTTTGGGAAACAAAAAACTTGAATAACTTTCAATCTGTAAATGATATTGACTTGATTCTTTCACCAAAGTTCTTAATTTTCCATTCTAAAGCTTCCTGCAAATTTCTCTCTCCATCTGCCTTCAAATTAAAACTTCCTAAAAATAGTAAGTTGGATAGAAAAAACAACAAAACAATTTTGAAAGTTGGAATATTTTATTCATCCAAATGGGTATCTAGAAATGCAAAAACATTAAAAGAAAACTATAAAAGGAACATTTTTTTTGGGTGATGCAAGATTGCTCTTACACCACCGGATGCTCTTGCAACATATATAATATTATAATATATTATATATAATATATAATATAATATATAATATATTATATATTATATAATATATTATATATTATATATTATATATTGGTGCAATCACCGGTTAGGAGGGACCCTAAAGAGACCAATCCGAACTGGGAAGCAAGAGTAAACACAATGGAAATGAGAAGATATGATGGAGGCAATGCAGAACTAAATGAATTAGATCATGAAAATTGATTACAAATAACCGGTAACATCCAGACTACAAGATTCAGCTCACTGGCATGCTACATAAATGCTCAATTATAGAATCGATCAACTCCAGACCTCTAAATCTTAATATATGTCTTCTATGTTCTATCTAATTGAATTATGATTCTAAATTACATTTATTTATATGGTTTGGGGAGATCCAATTGGTCCAAGAGGGATCAAATGTTGAAGAACAAGATCAAACATGTAAAACACCCGTTCGGCCTCCACCAAAGAGAATACTCCAAAAAATCCAAAGGATGAAGTGTTGATTACGGGGAAGGTCATCCACATGCTAAGGAAAAATGGAATCAATTAACTAGGGCTCCATGAGCTATGGAAAGGATCCACAAGATTAACCAATAGCAAAATAGGTCCAGGCAGTTCTGGTGTTCTAAGCCAGAAAAATTGTCTCGAAATCCGGAAGCGATAACTTGTCGAAAAATGATCCAAATATTCCATTTTTTAGGAAAATGAAGATGATCATGATAACAAGAAAAATATAGCTCCACAAGATCCAATGAGAAAATGCAAGGAAAAAATAATAAAGAAATGTTGAAACTGCAAAACAGGAACAAATTGAAAAAGAAATGTTTTTGGTTGATGCAAGATTTTCAAGAACAAGGGACGCTCCTGCATCAAACATCCAAGGTTGTTAAAAAAAAAGTGAGTCTCTCACTTAGCTGGGGTCAGAGGAAAACCAAGGTAGTCCCCCTCTTCTTGAGAAAACCAAGATGAATCTTCAACTAGTTTGTCCTTCCACTTTACAAGATACTCTTTGTACTGACTGCTCTAGGTACTATGCCTAATCCTATTGTCAAAAATATCTTCAATCTGCTCTAGTTCCTTTCGGGGCAACTATTTCTCCAAGTCTACAATATGTCTTCATTGAGTTTTGATTCATGATACTGATGTAGACTTGTAATGTTCAATATAGGTGAAATACTCAAATTATCTAGTAGCTCCACTTCATATGTGTTTCTGGAACTGAATTTCCTCAAGATCTTGCAAGGTCCAAACTTCCTCATCTGCAACTTGTTATAGGTCCCAATTGGAAATCTTTCTTTTCTCAAATACATCATTACTTCATTGCCAACTTCAATTTTTTTATGTCTCCTCTTCTCATCTTCTTTCTTCTTATACTTGTTGTTCACATCCTCCAAATGTTGTTTAACTTGAATATGTAAGGCCTTCATATGATCTGCAAATTTTTCTGCCTCTACACTCTGTTTGTCTTCATTACTGATATCTCTCAATTATGATATACCTCTAGGGTGTGCTCTGGTAAAATTCTAAAAAGGTTTTCTTTCGATACTCATGTTCACTGAGTTATTGTAGGCAAACTCTACTTGTGCAAGAATCAAATCCCAACTTTCAGTTTTCTCTCCAACTAAGCATCTCAACAAATTTCCCAAGCTCTTGTTTACTACTTATGTATGTCCATCAGCCTATGGGTGAAAAGTAGAATTGAATTCCAAATCTGTCTTCATCTTCTTCCAAAGTGTTCTCCAAAAATAACCAACAAACTTAGTGTCTCAATCTGAAACTATTCTCTTAGGTAATCCATGCAATCTCACTACTTCTTTGAAAAATAAGTCAGCTACATGCACTGCATTTGATGTCTTCTTACAAGGTATAAAATTAGCTATCTTCAAGAATCTATCCACTACCACAAATATATAACCATTCCCTCTCTGTGTCTTAGGTAATCAAAGTATGAAATCCATGCTTATGTCCTCCCAAGGTCTCTCTAGTACTATCAAAGGTGTATACAATCCCACATTCTAACTACTACCTTTTGCAACTTGACAAACTCTACAACTGCATAAATATCCTGACATCCTTATGAATCTGAGGCCAAAAGTAATGTGCATTCACCAATGCTACCATTTTGTCAATACCAAAGTGTTCGGCTAATCCTCCACTATGCTTCTCCTTTATCAATCCAACCATTTGCTTCTATCTACCATAATCGGTGCTCTATATTCTTTCCAAGGCTCTGCAAAATCTAGGTCATCATCATACAAGGTCTTCAACTCTTCAAATCATAGTACTATCACTCTCATCTCTGTCAACAAATTCCTCCTTCTACTCAATGCTTCAACAACTTTGTTTAACTTCCCACTCCTATGCTTCAACACAAAAGTGTAAATTTTCAAAACATTTTCCCATCTCTTATGTCTCTGATTCAACCAACTTTGACTATTCAAATACTGCAAAGCTTGATGAACAGTATACAACACAAATTCCTTAGGCAACAGGTAATGTCTCCACTTCTTCAAGGCTTGAATTACAGTATAAAATTCTTGATCATACACCGAATATTTCTTTCTTGCATCATTCAACTTTTCACTAAAATAAGCTACTTCTCTCCCTTCTTGACTTAATATGGCTCCAATTGCATTCCCACTTGCATCATAGTCCACTTGAAATACTTTGTTTAAACCTAGTAAAGCTAACACAGGTTGTTCAATGACCTTCTTCTTCAATGATTCAAAACTCTTATTTTATTTGGTTATCCATTTGAATTCTTTCCTATCTCCTCTCATTGTCTCAATCATAGGGATACAAAATGAATTAAAATTCCTGATAAACTTCTAGTAGAAACTAGCCAATCCATGAAATGATCTTTACCTCTCCAATGCTTTCCGGTGTAGGCCATTCAACAATTTCTCTTACCTTCTCAGGGTCCATTTTCTATCCATCTATAGATATTAGAAATCCCAAGTAAACCAACTCTTCCTTCATGAAAGTACACTTCTTAATATTTATCAACAACTTCTCTCTCAACCATTGCAAAACTTATTTTAAATGCAACAAATGCTCCTCTTTTGTCTTACTAAAAATTAGGATGTCATCCAAATATACAATAACAAACTTACCCAATAATTTCTTCAATACCTCATTCATCAACCTCATGAAAGTACTTGGTTCATTAGGCAACCCAGAAGGCATCACCAACCATTCATAAAATCCCTCATTTGTCTTGAATGTTTTCGTCCATTCATCTCCTTCTTTAATTCTGATCTGATGATATCCACTCTTCAAGTCTATCTTTATGTAGTATTTGGCTCCACTCAATTAATCCATTATGTCATCCATCCTCGGTAAAGGAAACTAGTAAATCACTTTGATCTTGTTTATTACTCTTAAATCGGTAAACATCCTCCATTCTCAATTCTTCTTAGGTGCTAACATTGTTGGTGCTACACAATAACTCGAACTTTCTCTGATCAAGCCTTTCTTCAATAATTCTTGCACTTGTCTATTCACCTCCTCATTCTCTACTGGTGTCATTCGATGTGCGGATTTGTTAGGAAAACTAGCTCCAGGAATCAGGTCCATGCAATAACTAATACTGCTCATAGGTGGTAATCTATCAAGCACATTATTCGAAATGATGTCTTTGTATTCTATCACCAACTCCTTTATCTCCTCTAGTTCTTCTTCTTCATGTTCTAGGTTCTTAGTCTTCTTAGGAACTAAGGAAAAACACACATTCTCATGTCTCTTTCCATTCAAGAATTTCCTTCCATCCACCAAACAAATTCTAACATTCATATAGACTTCACTCTTTAGGGGCTCCTCCAAGGGTAACAAGGTTTGCTTCATCCCATTCGCTACCATAGTGTATATGTTCTTTCTTCCATCATGTATTGCCTATCTATCAAACTACCAAGGTCTTCCCAACAAAAGGTGGCAAATATCCATAGGCATAATATCACACAAAACTTCATCGTAATAACTTCCAATTTTCAATTTCACCAAGCATTTCTCACTCACTAACAACTTATGACCATCTTGAATCCATGCTATCTGATAAGGCTTAGGGTGTTTCAATCTTGCCTACTTTAATTTATTCACAATTTCTTCTAAAACAAGATTATCCTAACTACCACTAACAATAACTACTTTACAACACTTACTGAATACTTTACATCTGGTCTTGAACAAATTTCTTCTCTATAAGGGTTCCTCATCTTCTCTGGTATGACACAAAGCTCTCCTCATCATCAATAGTTATCCATCTTCCAGTTTGTTAGCTGATTCGGTGGGCCTTTCTTCTACCAATGTTGTTCTTCCAGTGTTCTCTATCTTCTTACATTTGAAAGCACGATGTACTTATCCTCCACACTTAAAGCAAGTACCTCTAAACACTCTATTATCTTGTCTCCTATCATCATTTCCAAAACTTTCATTATGGTAACCATCAGGTTCTCATCTTCGGTAGAAATTTTTGTCATCTTTCCAGTATGAACTACCATCTTTACTTTCTTCTTTGTCCTTGTTTTTATCTACACAGGTTCCTCTTAATCTAGAATATCCTCTTCCTCCTTGAAAACTTCCTACATAAAACCTTCCACCTCTACCTCTCTATCTCTGCTCATGTATTTTGTTCAACTTTTCTTCTTCCTTCAAGGCATATTGGTAAGCTTCTTCAACACTCTACAACTTGATCAAACTGAGTTCATCTTGTATAGACATCCATAATCCATTCAAATACCTTGCAACTTGTTCAACCTCATCATCAACATGTCCAACTCTGATATTCAACTTGTAGAATGCTTCGGTATACTCCTTCACACTAGATTCTTTATTCTTCAATTTTTGTAACTTTCAAAACAGATTTACTTTATAACCAACATGCATAAACTTGGATTTTAACTTAGCAACCATTTTCTCCCATGATTTGATCTTCTCTTTACCTCTTCTTTGTCTATCAACCTACAAATATTCCCACCAAAGAGATGCATGACCTTTCAACTAGGTTTAGGCATATTTCACCTTTCTTTCCTCTATGGTGTTCTCGAAATCAAAATACTTCTCCATCTTCGAGATCCAATCTATTAATTCATCCAAATCCAATTTTCTATCATACTTCAGTGGGGTAAAATGGGTTTTAGTGTTTTCCCTACTCAAAAACCTCAAGAATCTATCTTCATCTACATTGATCGGCGGTGGATTTTCTACTTGTTCTACCGATGCTTCTTCTTCTTGATCTTCACACATCTTCAATATGTCAGCCTCTTCTCTGGGATGTCTCAACAAATTCTAGTCGGGCTGCAATTCCTCTCAACATTGCATTCCCACACACCACCATTCCTATTTCCTCTTTGCGCCATCTTCACACTAGTCTTCTACAGCTGCAGGTCCGATCCATAGTCCGCCACCCCACAACAAAATTTCAGCACAATGCAATCTCTAGAACAAAATCTCACTCTTATACCACTTGGTGTAGTCACTGGTTATGAGGGACCTCAAAGATATCAGTCCGGATCGGGCATCAAAAGTAAACACAACAAAAACAAGAGGATATGATGGAGGTAATGTCGAACTGAATGAATTAGATCATGAAAACTAATTACAAATAACCACTAACATCCAAACTACAAGATTCGGCTCACTGGCCTACTACATACATGCTCAATTACAAAATCGGTCAACTCAGGACCTCTAAATCTTAAGATGCCTTCTATGTTTTATGTGATTGAATTATGATGCTAAATTACATTGATTTATATGGTTTAGGAAGATCCAGTTGGCCCAAGAGGGATCAAATGCCGAAAAACAAGATCAAACATGTAAAACACTCGGTCGGCCTCTACCAAAGAGAATCCTCCAGAAATCCAAAGGTTGAAGTGCAAATCAGGGAGAAAGTCGACCACACACTAAGAAACATTGGAATCAATGAACTAGGGCTCCACGAGCTATGGAAAGGATTTGCAAGATTCACCAATAGAAAAATAGGTCTAGGCGGTTTTGGTGTTCTAAGCCAGAAAAATTGTCTCGGAATCCAGAAGCGATAACTTGTCAGAAAATGATCCAAATGTTCCATAGTTTTGGGTAAAGGAAGATGATCATGATAACAAGAAAAATCTAGTTCTCCAAGATCTAGTGAGCAAATGCAAGTAAAAATGCAAAAAGAAATGTTGAAACTACAAAACAGGAACAAACTAAAAAAGAAATGTTTTTGTTTGATGTAAGATTGCCAAGAACCACGGATGCTCCTGCATCATATATAATATATAATATATTGTATATTATACATTATATATTATACATTATATATTATATATTATATATTAAATATTATATATTATTTATTGTATATTATATAATATATAATATACATGTAAATCATATTTTTAAAACGGAAAAGGGAACATGGATTAGATATTCGATCCTTGTGGGTATTTTTATACCCGACTGATAGACCTCGTGGGTCATTTTTACCCATGGGTTTGAGAAAAAAACAATGATCAGATATCAGATTTGATCAAATATCCAATTTATAGTGCATTTTTTTTTTAAATCCTGCCAAAAGGTATGTTTTTTTTATCAATTTCTTTATATTTTTATGATTTACTCATTTTTTTAATTTGTTTTTTAATTTTTTTAATTTCAAATATACTATTATTTGAAATTTATTAATTAAATCCAAATTTTTAACTTAAATCAAGTAAAATGGGTGATAACAATGACAATCCACAACCGCCACAACTGCCACAACCACCAAACCCTCCAATACCAAATCCCCCCTCAATTCAAGATTTAATTGGTCAAAATTTGAACCAATTGAGGAGAATTGCTAATGTTTACAGTAGAATCCCTCATCTATCCCAATTTTAACCACACTATATGCTATAATAGATAATATAGAAACAATCATCATTGAGCACAATTATGTTCTTTTGTGGCAAGAGGCCATTAGGGATAGATATGTGAATTGCTTGTCCTATGACTAGGTGAAGGACCTTGAGATATCTAAAGTCAATGTTTCCACCCTGTTTATTAATTCCCACATCAAACAACTCATAGATGTGAAAGAAACAAAACTTTGCATCAAATGGTGTCAAAATGATGATATTGTAAAATACTTTTGGGATCATTGGTGGATGGTTTTTGATAGACCACCCAACAAAAATATCGATGTGCCATTCTTCTTTATCAAAAAATTGTATACTGAGTTTGTTTTGGGAAAGCACATCAAATACTTTGACATCAAGCCTTTCTAGGGTGTGCGAGGAGGTATGCCTTAGAATAGACTTGGGGCAGTTTAAGTATTACAAGGCCCATATGTTCCCCCTCCTCCCATTGATCCCCCATCTCCAATACAACATCCAAATATTATTGTTGAGGTAGCGTCACAGATTATATTGGCTATTAACTCTTTGCATCAAATATGCTTAGGTCCTTTTGGACAACCTGTTGATCCTCCCATAGGCATAATTGATTATGAGGTGCATGTTATGGATGATGCACCACATGAGATGACAAGGACCGGAGCACACCTTGGGGAGTCCTCATATGTTAAAGACAAGGAGGTACCTTCATCATACACTGATGATAAAGTGGTAAGACTTAACTTGTAATTGCATAGTGCATTTTATTTTAAATGAATATTTATAAGAGATAGTATTAAGTACTAATGTTTATATACATGGTTTATTTAATATTTGATGTCTGACGAGGAGTTATCATAGGTCCATGACGACACCCTGATAGCCATTTCATTTGGCCTTGACAGCTATACGGTATATATTATTGCACCTAGTCATTTACATTTTTTATTGTATACATGCTTGTCAGTTAAATTGTCATTAATTAAATTATATATTAAATTGCATTTTCATCTTATTTTACTCTCGTAGGACACACCTATCATGAGTATGGTGTCGCATGATCCAGGCTCTAGAAGCACAGTCAGAGACAAGGGAAAGATAATTGAATGCAAATATTATTAAATTAAGAGTTTAAATAACTTATAATGACTATACATGTATACATAGTGTTTAGTAGGTTGAAATAATTGGAATACTAAGAGGGAGGGTGAAACAGTATTCCCATATATTTAAAAACTTTCTTCTAACTTAAATCTTCCATAGAGATATCAAACTTCATCCAATAAACTTAATAGATATGAAACTATAAATGTAGAATAAACATGAAGAACACAACCACAAGACAAACACTGAATTTTATACATGGAAAACCCAAATGGGAAAAACCATGAAGAGTGTTAACTCTCAGGAGAATATAACTAGTTATATGGTGTTTAAAACAGGGTGGCTCACTACCAAATTACAAAAGTGGCTCACTACAAAGATACAAAGGAATGACTCACTGCTAGAATGCTCACTACAACATAAAAGGTTGAGCTAAAATAAATTGCATCTTCAAATGTAAGGGATTAATTCTCATATTAAGCTCATATTATAATTCACAAACTTTACAACAAATCCAATTAGAGATCTTCGTATAACTATGTTGAAGCAGGTCCGATGAAGGACTATTGCACACTGTCTACCTTTGCTATCCACAACTCACACTTTACATGATGCTACCTTCACTGCTAACTCTCTTTCATATATCACATGAACTTCCTTAATCTCCTTCTCACACACACCTGCATATCATGCTTTTTCATACCTCATCTTACTACATATTCATATATATATATATATATATATATATACCAGAGGGCACAAATACAAAATAGTGTATCGACCAAGCCCAACATGTTATCAAGACACTCATGTTGACCTCCGCAAGATCTCTACATGCTTCCTTTTTACATACTTAATTTGCCAATGCATATGTCAAGATTACCGGAATGAGGCAGGTTCATCTGGACCTAAGAATACTGACCCATTATAACAAAATCAAGCACAACATCTTCAAACTGTAGACTCCACTCATACCAAGAATATTGCAACACGAAGCTTCAAAGAGATACTATACATATTAACCAAAACAACTAATATTAGGACACATGATTGGTATCGGGATTAATGAAAACTCAAAATTTTGGAACAAGGATTTTCCAAAGATTGCCACAACATATTACCTCCATAATACTACATCATGACGCTTGTCTAAATCAATAATATCTATCCATAACCAAAGAAATGCACATATTGACTGCATACAACATCCGGACCAATATCCAGACCAATCCAAGTCATATATACTATCCAGTCTAAACCGGATAGTTGGTTTGACATCAATGACAATAATATCAACAATATTCACACAAGTCTAACAATCTTCCCCTTTTTCATTGATGGCAAAACATATCAAAAATATATCTGTGTAAGTGACACAATTCCCCCTTATGCAGTTCCACATTCCTTTCTCCCCCTTTTGACTTCAAGGACAAAGGATGCCTTTGATGAAGAAAAAGAAAAAGGGAAAAGAAGAAAAATGGGCATAATATATACAATTGCAAAAATGTCAGAATCTGAATACTACACAAGAACCTTTAGCTATTCTTGTTTGAAAAGATAAAGTTTTATTTTTCTTTAAGATCCGGAAGAAGAACTTCCCAAGAATTTATGTCCAGTTTAATGATAATTGAAATACTTTTGCACTCTACCAACAGATCAACTGCATGGGACAAAATATTCGAGGTAGATGGGTTCTACTCATACTCAACTGCATTCCTAAGCAATGCTAAAAAATGCTCCAATTTGGCCTCAACAATCTCCTTTACCTTCCAAAACATGTTTACAAAGTCTTATTTCTTCCTTTGTAGTAATAAGAGTTCATCTTGAAGAGAGTTGATTCTTTTCCTTTCCTCACCATCCTTATCATTCTCAATAGTATCAATTTTTCTTTTGTGCTTCATTGTAGTTATCAGCTAGGAGATACAACACCTATAGATTTTGCTATCACTGTGGATATAGTTCCTCAATTCCACAATACATGTTGATAAGATCTTTTGCATATTAACACATTAATTCAGTAGATTCTGCATATCCAAACCTTTTTCTTCAACTGGCTACTCAGAGAACTTCTTCTTTAGAACCTCATTCAGGGACTAGAAGCAAATTACTAATGCTCATGTTGTTCTGGATCAAATGGTTTAACATAATTCTTTCAATTCTATTTGACTCAACTAAAGTCAGCCACATCACACCAATCTTCTTGATTCCATCCATACTATCAACTAGTTTCAACAAATTAGATTCATCATCCAATTCTCCTACTTCTGGCTCTGTAACTACCAAATCTCCTTCAGCTATAGGGGATTTTGGATCATCAATCACCACAACATCTTCTACCTTGCTTCTCTTGGGCTTTAAAACACTAGCAGGAAAAGACTATCTCCTTTTCTTTTTTCCAAAGAAAGAGTCTTTAGAACTGGAAACAAAAAAATTTAGGCCAACACTCCACATGTCCAAAAAAGATTTGAAATATGTATCACAAGCTTTTTCTTTATTATTCATCCTGTTCAAATATCTAAATATCTTCCTCACAATTAGAACACCAAATTCCCATATGACATTATCTTTTTCTGGAAGGGATCCCAAACAATACATAACCAAACTCACAATTAATGACCCAAACCAAAAAGCATAATTCTTCTCTTTTGTTATCTTAATACTCTCTAACAACAATGTTTTCAACAATTCACACAAGTTGAGTGATTTTTTTCCATCATAAGAATATGTTCCATATATTGCAATTGCCAAGGTGGCACCTTCCCTATTTCTAAAATAGATTTTATAAGAGATGCCGCAGGACTTATACCTCACCACAAGGTTGATGATAGTGATAATGATCAAAGCTCATTGATCACCCTTCACACTAGTTAGGGCTTCCACTTATCTATTCAATATTGACTTCTTTGTTGAAACTTATCCACTGTCACATAGCGGCACAAGTTGGTGATCGTAAAAATAACTTCCTTTGTGATTGGATAGGGTTTATCCAACATGATGTTATCATCCCACACACAGCTAAGGATAATCCCGATAACCTTTGCATTATCAAACCAAGGGTATTCAGTCCAAAGATTTAGACCTTTTATTTCCAATCATTTGACCTTTTTCAACTCATTGTCACTCAGACTAGCTTCAACATCTCTTATTTTCTCTAGGTTAAATTAATCCAAGAGCATTTTGTCCAAAATCTAAAATTCCTTGCTGCTACATTCTTCAACAATCAATTTTCCTTCCATGATTGCTCACATTGTTCTCTTTGTTACTCTACTATTCACAATATTCTCAAGCACAAATAACTGATAATGAAAGAATGAATTCAAAAAGTCGATACTTATCTTGCCAAAAATGCTTCCTAGCTTTTTTCCACCAAGAAATATCTTATTGATGATATCAACAAGATTCCTCATATTACCAAACAGAACTTAAAGCACTGTCATGCTAGATCAATGACATGATCCAGTCAAATGGGGAGGATAGAATATTTTTCTTTCGAACAAACTCCCCTTGACCCAAATCTCTACACTTAGTTACTGGAGGAAGAGGTTCCTGCATTGGATTTTGATACATCAGGCTCTCTTCCTTTGTTCCCACTCTTCTTTCTCCAAACCAAATTTTCTTTCTTTTTTGATTCATCATTCTTCATTGCAATCTTCTCAGCATATTTCTCCATATTTCCACTTTTGCATTGATTAGCATAATGTCTATACTATTTATATTTGAAACAATTGATAACCTTCCTTTCAGGTCTTACTAGATGTGATCTATGTTTCCATTGATTAGCCTTATGTCCATAGTTATTTCAAATATAATAGTATCCATGAAAATTGTAACTCTTCTTGTTTGCATCAACCAAATTATGATTCTGATTCACAACATGATTTCTACAAAGACTTACTTTATATCCAAACCTCTTGCAACTATAACATTGAATGCTTCTACTATTTACTACCTTATGTCCAGGTTTATTGAATTTAAAATAATAGCCATTAAAAGATGGGTACCTTTGTTCATTAGGTTGTCAGATTGGTGGTCTTCTTGCATTAGAATTCTGATTCTAGGATATTCTCTCATCTTCTAACTTCTTCTCAACTCCAGTTTTGAATTCTTTGTTTTCTCCTTAATTGTTCTGATCTGAACACATATTGGGTTGAAATCCAAGTCTAGTTTTATTCGAGTTAACTTTCTACATGCTACTCAAATCTTCTAGGAGCTTGCTACCATCAAGCATCTTATTTTCTGCCTTTAGATTCTTCACCTCTTGCTCTATCTTTTTCATATTCTTCAAACTTTTGTTTAATGTTTCTTTTAAGGATTGCTCTGTCTTGTCTTTTTCTTAAATCATCTGCATTAGATCTTTAATAGTCTCATTTTCCTACTTCAAATGATTGTTAACCTCCCTGTGCCTCAATTTGAACTTCTAGATTTTTTCTCTCAGCTTCCGCACACACTCATTTAATATCTTCACATTATCTTTCAATTCTTCATTCTTTGATTCAACACTTTCCAAGAGCTATCTTCAAATCTTCATCCAGCTCTAAATATTCACTTGCATATAGGTGCCATGATTCAACCAACATGGATCTCCCTCGAGGGGTTAATCTTCCAAGCAAGGGACCAAAGCTCTAATGCCAATTTTTGACTAGATTGAAAGCACCAGAATACTGAGAGGGGGGGGTGAATCAGTATTCCCATAGATTTAAAAAATTTCTTCTAACCTTAATCTTCCACAAAGATATCAAACTTCATCTAAAAAACTTAACAGATATGAAACTACAAATGTAGAATAAACATGAAGAACACGACCACAAGACAAACACCAAATTTTATACATGGAAAACCCAAATGGTAAAAACCATAGAGTGTTAACTCTCTAGAGAATATAACTAGTTATACGCTGTTTACAATAGGGTGACTCACTACCAGATTGCTCACTACAAAGATACAAAGGAATGACTCATTGCTGAAATGTTGACTGCAACATAAAAGGTTGAACTAAAAAGGATTGCATCTTAAAATGCATGGGATCAGTTCTCAGATTAAGCTCATATTACAATTCACAAACTTTATAGAAGATCTAGTTAGAGATCTCTATATAACTGTCCTACAGCAGGTCTGGTGAAGGACTATTGCACCACTGCAACACTGTATGCCTTTGTTGTTTGCAACTCACACTTTACACACTGTTAACTCTCTTTCACATATCACATGAACTTCCCTAATCTCCTTCTGACACACACCTTTATATCATGCTTTTTTCATACCTCATGCTACTACATATGTATATGTACATATATATACCTGAGGGTACAAATATAAAATAGTGTTTCGACCAAGCCCAACACATTATCAAGACACTCATGTCAACCTTTGATCTCTACATGCTTCCTTTTACATATGTCATTTGCCAATGCATATGTCAATATTATCAAAATGGGGTAGGGTCATCCAGACCCAAGAATACTAGACCATTATAAAAAATTAAGTACAACATCTCCAAACCATAGACTCCATGCATACCAAGAATACCACAACATAAAGATTCGAAGAGATACTGCAGATATTGACCAAAATAGCTAATATCGAGACACATGATTGATACCAAATTAATGAAAACTCAAAATTATAGAACAAGGATCTTATAGAGATTTCCACAACATATTACCTCCATCATAGTGCATCATAATGCCTATCCAAAATAGCAACATTTATCTATGACCAAAGAATTGCACATATTGATTGCATACAACATCTAGACTATTTTGGGTCACATATACTGTCTGGTCTAAACTGGATAGATGGTTTCACAACAATGGCAACAATATCAACAATATTCACATAAGTCTAGCACATAGATTGATAGTTTCACATACTTGTTGTTTTTATGTACAGAGAATTGTTGGCTTCGCATCCTTGTTGACTGCACCTACAATACCTAAAGAAGTAGAAGAGATGGCTCAGGTACATGTGTTTATTTTATTTTGTGTTAAGTAGATATAATTTGTTCCTATCATTAACAATTATATTCTAACTTGTATCAATGTTATGTTTATAAACATTGTAGACATTTAAAAATGGTCAACGCTTGTGGAGTCATACTTTAACATTGGCACATTGCCTTATTTTAGGGTTTTTGCATCGCATTAACATTTCTCCGATGTTGCATACTTGGTCTTTGTCATTTGCGAACATCGAGTCCTTCTTCTACATTCTTCATTTATCTCACTTTCAAATTTCGTCTTGTCGACAACAATCTTCAGTCATGATTTTGGTTAATCTTATCCTATCACATCAATGTGCGTGCTCATTTGTTATCATTTTGGACATCGTCAATCCTAATTAGGGTTTTGTCCTCTTTTCAATCTTGTCATTTTGCATCCTCTTATCAATCTTGTCATTTTGCGATCGATTTGTCATCGATCGTGGTCATTTCCAATCTTGTCATCTTGTGATCGATTTTTCATCGATCGTGGTCATTTCCAATCTTGTCATCTTGTGATCGATTTGTCATCGATCGTGGTCATTTCCAATCTTGTCGTTTTGCAATCTATTTTGTCATCGATCGCGGTCATTTCCAATCTTGTCATTTTGCAATCTATTTTGTCATCGATCGTTTTCCTTCTCAATCATGTCAATTTGGATCAATTAGTCATTGTTCCTCATTAATTGGCACATTTGTCAATCAAATCACTTATCAGCATTGGTCTTTTATCAAGTCAGAATCATGATCAAATCAATCTTACATCAAGACCTAATTTTCATCCTTGCATTTCTAATTTATCTTCTAGGGTTTCATGATTTATTCATTTAACCTCGTTTGTCATTTTCTCTCCATTTTCTCTTTAGGATAAATAGTTTATTTATTTATCCCAAGTCTTCTTGTCACAATTAAATGTCTATTTAATTGGCTAATTAATTCCTCCTTTTTTTGTAAATTAATTAATGAATGAAAAATTATTAATTAATTTACCTAATTTGCATCAATTTCCTAATTTCCAAGTCATTATTTCCAACTTAATTTTCTAATTTCTCCAAAATTCCTAAATGTCTATTTCTATTTCAAAATCTTGTCATAAATTCTTGCATAGCAATTTGTCATAAATTGTCATGAATCCTTGCATAGCAATTTGTCATACACTTGTCATAGTTTTGCTATTTCTGATTTGAATTTCCATTCGAATCACTTTCATGCTAATCTAATCTTTTCTCCAATTTGTCTATAAATTGGATGGATTTCTTCAATCAAAGCCCCTGGTCGAATCAATCACGCTTCTAGTATTCTTGTGCTACTATCTTGTCTACTTTCTTTCATATCATTCTTATGCACTAGTAGGTGAGATCCACAAATAAAGCTATTTGAAGGAGAAAGAAGGACAATGGAGCCACATGAAGGAGACATTCAAGTTTGCAATGGTTTGCGTTTGAATTGATGTCTTGTTTTCATGTCTTTATTGAGTGTTTTTAGGATTGTTATCATTGCATTTAAGCTTTCGTGATTGAGCTAGACCAATTTCCTATTTGCTTTGATGATTTCCACATTTCCTAGCTACATTTCTTAGTGAACATGACATGAAATAACCACTTAACCATTCTTTTGAGTTCTTTTGAGTTGATTTGTAGATGAAAAACCCGAGAAACAGGGTAATTCAGGGCTTTCTGGGGACTTTTGCGCCTGTGTCAAGAATTCTACACCTGTGTCAAGAATTCTGCACCTGTGTCAAGGACTTTTGCACATGTGTCAAAGGGATCCACACCTGTGTTACTACATTCTGCACCTATGTTAGTGCATTCTGTGCCTATGTGAGACATTCTACGCCTGTGTAGGGCCAGAAACAAAGGTAGAAAGCAGTTTTTCTTACTTGCAAATTGTTTTGTTTTGCATTCTATTTCTGCTTTTTGGTTTTTTGGTACTGATTCTTTGTGCAGCACCTTGAAATTATGCATGGCAAAGACAAAGATGAAACTACTAATGAATTTTATGCAGGTTCGCTAGTCAAAGACCAAACAAATCAAACTTCTGACTTGGTGGTTTTGCAAGTTGCCTTGTACTCCAACTAAACTTTGTGTTTGTAATTCATAGTTAGGCACCTAGTATGATTGCTAAACAGGATGGAATGAACGTGTGTTTGCTTTGATTGTTGAGTTTGACATTGAAGTAGGAGAGTATGCTCTCATCCTTCTTAGGGTGATCAAAAATCCAGATCTTCGATACCATTCTCATGTTTTGGATTGTGTGTTACCTTTAGAGGGCCTTCCTTCCCAACCATTTTCTTTCTTTTTCAAGCAAGTGACAATCATGAGAAGGGAATGACCCAAAGTGAGTACATCTAGAATACCTTGGCATTCTAACTCACTATAAATAAATACCTGATGGGCGAAAGCTTTGAAGGAAGGGTTATGTGGGAATTGTAGTTACTTGGGAAGTGATGACCCTTGGACTCTTTCTCATATCAACATCTAAGTAGGGCCTCATGGTCTAAATCATGCTTGCGTGACTACATTTGTTTGGTATCTTGGTGGACTTATGTCTCAATCATGCTTGCGTGACACCAAGGAGTAACGCTTAACAGAAATCCTTATTAAACACCTTGTATTTAGAGGCCAAAAATCCTTCTAGTTGCTTGAGAAGGACAAGTTTGGATACTTGGAAGAGATACTAAGTTCGCCATGGGGAGATTCCCATGGGGACTGATGCTTGGCTGCCCTAAGAAGTGAGTGTCATGGAGGGGAGCCAGTGGGGTCAACCATCTATGTATTCTCCTTGAATCTCATAATGAGTCTACCTCTCAAGTACCTACTGTCTTTACCTACCATAAGAAATGTGTGAATGAGCATGATTGTCTTGAGTCTAAGTTGAAATATCTTGTCTTCTTTGCTTGTCAAAAGTTGAGTTGTGTCTCATTTCAAAAACAAGATAGATTGATTCAAAACAAGGTTAAACACAAGAGTATTTCATTCAGCAAAGTTCAAAACACCTTCAAACATGGTTGTCAAACATTTTTCAAAATCTTGTCTCAACATTCATATCACTTAGATTTAGGTTCATCCTAGGTTTGCATTTTGCAAATTCATTATCAATTACCAAGGTTAGGTTTCACCTAGGTCATACTCCTTTTCCTATCAATAAGGGTTATCCATTTGCATGTGTCCTCTTGCATTAGAGTAATACCATTGTCATACATTCACATTTGCATACCCTAGGTCTCTTCATCAAGCTTAGGTCATTATCATATCATATTAGGGTCATTTGCATAGTAATTGTCCCTTTGCATATAGTGTCAAAACTAGGTTTTGTCGTACTTGAGTAATGCAAATCTTTGATAGACCCTAAGTTATTGTTAGGAAGTCTTGACCTTATCAAACTTTTGTCTTTTTGTCATCAATGTCATTTGGTCAAACCTAGCTTAGTATCCAAGCATATAGGTGAGACATTGTCAATTTGTCCTATTGTCACTTGGTCCTTTTGTCCTTTGAGGTCTAGACATCATTTCAATTTCCTAAGGGTCTCATTTTTTAGAATTGCATTCATGAGTTTGTCAAAATCTTGAAAAGCAACAAAAACATTAAGTTGCATTGTCATCCTTTTAGGTTTCATTTGTCAATCCCATTAGTTGCATTGCATAGTGACATGTTTGTTGAAATGAGGTCTCAACCTTCTTATGAAGCCATTTCATCACAATTGAGCAATCAATCATGTCAATCCAATCTCTACATTTCTCAAAACTTGGATCAAACTTATCATAATGATGTAAATGTCCAAATACAAAAACTAGAGGAGAAACTAGCTCAAGAAAATGAGATTTTGGAACAAAGAGTGAAAAACTTTGAGAAGAATAGATCACAAATGTCCAAAATGTTTCAAAAATTTCCAGGTCGAAATCCAAAGATTGAGCCAATTGATGTAAGATCTCTTCTTGAACGATCAGACATACCAGCTCTCCTCTCCCAAATAGAGATGATGAAACAATTTCAAGAAAAGAGACAACATCAATTTCAACATTATGTGCCTCCACAACAAGAACAAGAAGGTGTTTACTATCAATCAGATTTTCAACCAATACAACCAATGGTTCAACCAATTGTTCAACATATACAACCAATACAACCAATGGTCCAATTTAAACAATATCTCCAACCAACTATACAATGTCAACAAATAATTCAAACAATGGTGGAATATCAACAAGTTCAACCAACATATCAATGTCAACAACCACAACCAAACATTCAAAAACAAAGGTTGCAACACACACCAACCCAAGTTTCAAACATGTCAGAACAATTGAACCAAGTCCAATATCAAAACATGACATCAGATTAGAACCAACTCCTTGCCAAACAAGTTCAAATTCCAGATACAACCATGTCAAAACCTCGAAAGAAATGTGGCTTTATTGCAAGGCTCTTAAGGAACCTACCAAGTGAGTTCTTTGAGGAAGATCAAGATAATACACTTATGTCTAGCAATGCCTCATCTCCCCGCAAGCAAATTGACTCCCCAGTGGCATCTATCCCTACACCTTTAGAAGTTTCACAAGAACTTTCCATATTGTCTTCATCAAACAATACACCCAAGGATGCAATTACCCAAGGGATATCCATAATTGATTGCCAAGATAATCCAATTCATGATGCACATCCTTTTCATGTTTCAGAAATACAAGACCCAATGCCACCATGCACTTTATTGCCATTACCTATTTTAGAGGACCCCATTTGAAGTCCCTCTTCCTCATGTTCAAGAATTGATTCCTTGCCAGAATCCATCACAAATGTTCAAAGTGCATTTCCTTCATGCCAAAACATTAATCCCTTGCCAAAATCTCCCGTGCATATCCAAAGTCCAACCCCATGTCAAGAGGATAATTTAGAGCATGAAGAAACGTGTCGTAAAATAGATCAAGATCAAGATCCTAAAACCTTATCATCCCATCCAATTGTTGACTAGGACCCCATGTTCCCAGACACTCACGATGATTCCCCTATTCTTGTCCATCCTATCCAAAGTCCTATTGACACTCCATTCCCTGAGAAAGATCAAGATATCCCAGTACATCCAATCCCAAACAATCCCCTTCCATTTCAAGAACACAATGTCCTTTCAAATCCCATTGACATTCCACTTCCTAAGAAAGATCAAGTTATCCCTTCCATCCTTTCTGATGATCCCATTGAAAGTCAAGAGCAAAGCACCTTTAAAGAGGATTCCAATGATCTTCCTCCTTGTCAAGATCAAATCATGCCTTCAGATCCTCCATCTCCACGTCCTAATCTCGCATATCCACTCCAAGGTCTCATTTCTTTTGATGATCTCGTTATTCCCCCCATTCTATCTCATGAAGAGCCTATCATTGATCCATGTCCACTACACAATCCTATTCCCCCTCATGATCCTAATCCCCCTCATGATTCTAACATGTCAGTGCAAGATGTTCATGAACCCTCGACATGCATAATGGGTTCTTCCACTTTGGTGCAATCTGATCCACTTCAAGATCTCATTATTTCTCTCATATCATATCCACCTCATAATGGACTCGTGTCTTCTTCCCAAAGAAAAGAGTATCCTACAAGTCAAGATATTCATAAAGGCAAAGGAGTAGACCTTCATGAGAAAGAACCCCTCCATATCAAAGAAGATCTTAAGGCTCATATCTACATAACTCACTCTCAAGACGTTGGTATCACTCCATCAAAATCAAAACATACACCTTCCCCACCATACCTTCCATCCATCTTAGGTCCTTATATCCCTTCATCCTTTATGCAAGGTTAGCAAAGGCACACATCCTTGAGTAAATTTCATCAATCCAAGAGAAGTCCATTTCATTCCTATCCATCCATGGATTCCTTTCCCCCTCCAAGCAATTTGGATGCCAAGTATAAAAGTCATAAGTCTAGAAATCCACATGTATTCAAGGATCAACATGTCCAATATAATCGACATGTCAAAACAAAGAAAAATATGATCTATAAAGAAAAAGAAATATCCAAAAGGTCACAAAGGCCCATTGCTCAAAAACAAAATTCAAAATATATATGGGTTCCTAAATCCCTTGTGTTAGCAATGCACTCCAAGCAACCACAAAAGCATGAAAAATCAAAAACCATGTGGATCCCTAAGCGGCTCCTTGAACCACAAAAGCCTAAAGAAACATCAAAATTGGCATCTAAAATTGCTATTCCTCCATCCAAATCTCTCAAATTTGTTCCTCCACCACCTTCTTCATTCATTTTGGGCCCTTATGTACCAAAATCCATAGCCTTTCCTCCGTCAAAATCTCAATATCCAAAATACATTTTTCCTCCATCAATCCACCACCTGTCAAGGTGTGTGCCAATGTTGATCTTGCCTTCATTTCCATCCACTCAAGCCCAATTCTTCCAATACCCCATCCATTATCCAATGCATATTTTCCATCCTTCAATCCCTTTGGTCCAATCCTTTACATAAATCCTTGCCTTAGTTTCATCTTATTTTCCATGTCCTTATCCTACCAATGTCTTTGAGCATACTTTTAAAGGTCATGGTCCATTTTTTTCAAGGCTACTATCCAAACAAAGAGATGTTTGAGTCCTTCTTCCATCCCCTATCATGTGTCCATCTTCTATTGAAAAAGTCAAAATACAAAAAAAAGAAAAAAAAAAAGTGAGAAAAAAGAAAAATGTAACGCAAAAAATAATTCATCCACTGGTGAAAACCTAGCAAACAGGCGCCTTGGGCAAGTACCGTGATGAAAAATTGGCAAACAGGTGTCATGCGTAATCTATCAACTTCTTGCATACTGTACTTGGGGGCAGGTTTTATCCTATCATATCCTTTTGTCCTTCATTGTTCCATTATCCTATCGAACCCCTATCTTTACCCTTCATATCCTATTGTCCCTCATGTCCATTTCCTCTTTCCACCTTTGATCTTGACAAGCCTGATGATCTTCATGAACATCATGCATCTTGTTTTTTGCTTTCAGTCTATCATAGCTTTTGGTCATTTATCCATTTGCTTATTATAACTTTTTATCCATATTCCCTGTCTTATTGCAAGTTTTTGTCACTATCCCGTATCCTATCCCGACCTTCAGTCCATGTCCCTTATCTATTCTTGGTCTTGCTTATCCTATCCATATCTTATCACTATCCATACACTCTTTCTATCCCTTGATCTTGATCTGACATAAGGACACCAAAATTTAAACATAGTTTCAAAAACCTCCTGACATGTCCCTCATGCCATGTCACTACTTTACATTGTCATATCCAGTCTCTTGTCCCATCATGCAACAGCCCTTGAAAATTGCATCTGTATTGTCTCCATAATAAAAGGCCTTTGTCTTCCCTCTATCCACCAACATTTCAGAAAGCTTATTTATTCACCTGTCATATTCCTTGCCTTGCTAGACACTGGGGGCAAAATCAAAAAAATTGAAAAATGTCTTGAAAAAATACAAAAAAATCAAATAATGTCTTGAAAATTTTTCTTAAAAAAGTGAAAAATGTTCTGAAAAAATCATAAAAATTGAAAAATGTCCTGAAAAAATTAAAAAAATCCAAAAATGTCCTGAAATAGTCCCTAAAAATCAAAAAATCTCCTGAAATAAATCCCTAAAAAGTCAAATAAAGTTCTGAAAAAATGATCAAAAAAAAAAAATTGTAAAATCTCAAAAAAGCAAAAAAAAAAATGTCCCTTTTGTGCATAAGAAAAATCACTGAGCATCCCTCCAACAACACGTAATCACACATTGTGCTTTAATGAAATCATGCATTAACAGATGAATTGTTCGACCAAGCAAGCATTCAAACTGATCACAATTGTCATATCAATCGAACATCAACATCAATATCATTTGTGCTTGGCACATTATCATGATCTTATATAGGGTGTGGTATGCTCGAAACTAGACTTTGTCCTATATTAGATGGGGTACCGCATTCCTTGAAACCAGACAACATGATCATCCTATCAACACTTTCAACTTTTGACAATGAAGATCAAGATGTTTGTTTGACTTGTTGGAATTTGTGCATCTTATCTTTTTATTGATTTATCTTTGGCTTCGATCATGTTCCTATGTTGCTTGATGATGTCACTGAGTGATTTAGAGTGACCAAGATGGTTCATGGTCCCTTTCTTTTTTGTTGTGATTGCTATTTGTCTGTGATGTGTCTGTCTTTTGCAAAAAGGGTTGCATTTCAGATTTGGCCTTCAATGCCATGATGCTACGCATCCATTTTGCTACATTAAAATAAAGGTTCTCACCTACAAAGTGCATTAGTGAAAGCAAGTTCTTCTTCGTCTCTAACTATCCTTTGTCTCATTTCTTCTTATTAACCTTTCTTCCATTAGTTTGGGTAGTCAGTTCAGTCTAGTCCTCCAATCTCCACACAAAAACACATATGTTGCATCCTGCATCCATTTGGTTAGTACATTTGCATTATATCAAGCATGACATCAAGAATTTTATTTCATATTATAAATGCATCAAACACACATAACAATATATCCATACATTTTCCACAATGGTACATAAATCATGCATAAGATATCCATACATAGAAAATAACTATAAGTCATAACACATTGCATCCCATCATATCGATGCATATCATATCATATGTCAAAATAATATCGAAGTACAAAATTGGACTGTCTGTACTAAGTATGGCCCGCAGGCTGACTATATAATATCAACTACATAATGTCAACTATCTATCGTAAGGAGCACATGCCTCTGTCACTGGGTGCTCCCTCTATCCTCCTTATCCCTTCCATGTCTCAAGCATGATGTCCCTCCTATCCCTAGTCCTGGCTGTGGTGGTCTCATAGGTCCACTCACCCCCATGCTACTCACTAACCTCCGAGAGCATGCCCTACACTCTATCCTCGATCGTGCCCGATATGATGCTACTCTCTGCTCTGGTCAAACTGTACTCTCATATAGTGTCCTCCAATGGCGTATCTCCTCTCTGGTCTCTACTAGCATCTGTGCCATCTCACATGCACTGGCATCTCTAATCAACCCAATATACTCAGTGACTCTCTGTTCTTCTCGTTGTGCCTGAGCTATTGTTGTATCTTGAGCCACTGTAAGTCTAGCTATCTCCACTCTGAACTGATCCTGCTCTATCCTCAAGATAGCATTCTATCTCTCTAATGTCACAATATGATCATGTTGACTTGCTATGGTAGCCCTGCACATCTCCATCTCCTCTATCCTAGCTGTCTCTAGCTCTATGGGTATATCCTGCAATGACTCCTGATCGGCTGAGTCTGGCTCATAATCGTCATCCCCCTCATCATCTTTGTCCTTTTCATCCCCCTCCTCCTCATCATCACCCTCATCCTCCTTGTCCTCATCATCACCCTCCTCCTCTCTAGCGAGTGGGAAGTCCTCCTGTCTCCTCGGTATTGGAATATCAAGATCTATCAATGGCACTGGCCATCGTCGTGCAAACCATCTCTCATACTCCTCTGTCGTCCTGGCATCCACCACATCTGATCTCCAATCCCACTGTCTCTGCTGTAGCTATGTGAAGTTGACATATGCTATGTGTGGCTGAATCATCCTCCCCCACTGACTCGTCTCTATATGAGATCGGGCAAAGTGTGCAGTCCCTCTCGGTACATCCTGCCTCTCTCCAAACTATCATCTGACTCTCTCTGGTAGGTACATTTCAATCACTCTCTGGTGATTCACTGGTCAACCAATTAGGTACCTCTCTTGTCTACAATACGATAGCTCATCACTATCATCTGACCATCCAGGGCAATCAAGATATGGCCTCCATGTGAACTCTCTCAATCTGTCTAGCTTGTGTCGCTAGTACAATATGTATCCAAAAGGACCCTGTCTTAGTGCTCCCCCATAGCAGTACACATATGTTCAATGTCGTAATACCTATCTCTCTGCAATCAATCGACATATGGCTATGTGCTCAAATGCCCATACCTGTAGCAGTGTGACTCCACAGCTCAAAGTCTGAACTCCCTGATATGCTATCTGATGCAACTGAAAATATAGCATAGCTAGTACACATGGTCCCCATGCATACACCATACCCTCTATCGCCATCCACTCTAGCACTCTTCCCCATCCAATAGGGAATCCATGTCCTCATCTGTCCCCTGCTAGTAGGCATGCTATCACAATTTCTATCACCACATATCGCTGATCATACTCTGATGCCATGGTCTCCTAGCCAATCTCCCTCTCTACGATATCTAGATCATCTACGTCGCCCTCGAATGATCTGCACAATGCATCTCTCCCCATCACTGGGTCATACTCTATCATCTCTCCATGAATCAGAATGCGGAGGATATGCCATACATCCTCTAGTGTCACCGTCGCCTCTCTGGTCGCCAGATGGAATGAGGAAGTCTCTGAATGCCATCACTCTGCTAGTACGGTAAGCAGTCCTGTATTTGCCCTAATCTTAGGCATGAATGTGATATAGTATATTCCAAGTTGTGCAAGTGTATCTCTATCTATGCTCTTGAGTCTATGTTGTAACATGAAGCAGTCTGGTCGGTTCTCCCACGTGATCAATGGATACTGTCGACTCTGCATCATAATTGGGGCACATTTTGTTAGTTTTAGGGTTTTCTCTTACAAGCTGCATTTCCTTGTTTCATGTCCAAATCAGGGTGTTTCTAATCTATTTTGACCTATCCTATCCTTATCCCCCCTTTTTGGATCATTCGCATGTTGTTTTTTACCAAAATTAAGTTTTTAGGGCACAACTGCATCTGTGTGTTGTATCCCACACCTATGTTGCATTGACTTGTGCTTGTGTACCCTACACAAGTGCAGGTTACCCTACACAAGTGCAGGATGCACTCACACAGGCGCAGAAGTCAGTTTCTGCATTCCCTGTGGGCCCCGCAATGTCCCGCCAGTAGGTCAAATTCATAAAATTGACAATATGGGTTTTTGAGATACATACCGCTGCTCCCACATCATCCAATCATCTATACATGCGTACATGTTCTCTGAGGTGATCTGCCATTGGAATGTTCACCATCTCTCTGCAAGTGTCCTTTTCCAGAGCAACAAATTCTCCTCTTTGGCTAGTGAAAATGAGCTCTTTTCACTCTCTTTGTCTCATTTATAGATCTTTGTCAGTGCATAGATGGACATGCACTCTCTCCATCTTATGCTGGTCATGGTCTTTTGCACTATCATTTGCTTGTCCTTCATGCATCCGATCTCCGATTGTCAGTTTGTTTGATCTTATCATCTTCTGTCATTCTTATCGATCAATTGGCCTCTTTTGTGGATGTTTCCGGCCAATTCCTCGAGGGGGCATGCATATGTCATTGTCAGTGTTTGGGGCATTTTCATTATTGTTCTTTGAAACAATGCTTAAAATCACATTGTCTCAAAGAGGGGCAAAATGTAGACGTTTAAAAATGGTCAACGCTTGCAGAGTCATA
Source organism: Cryptomeria japonica (assembly GCF_030272615.1). Classification (NCBI taxonomy): domain Eukaryota; kingdom Viridiplantae; phylum Streptophyta; class Pinopsida; order Cupressales; family Cupressaceae; genus Cryptomeria; species Cryptomeria japonica. Next base: position 458,704,749 of record NC_081415.1, on the reverse strand, counting down.
CTTTAACATTGGCGCATTGCCTTATTTTAGGGTTTTTGCGTCGCATTAACATTTCTCCTATGTTGCGTACTTGGTCTTTGTCATTTGTGAACATTGAGTCCTTCTTCTACATTCTTCATTTATCTCACTTTCGAATTTCCTCTTGTCGACAACAATCTTCAGTCATGATTTTGGTCAATCTTATCCTATCACATCAATGTGCATGCTCATTTATTATCATTTTGGACATCATCCATCCTAATTAGGGTTTTGTCCTCTTTTCAATCTTGTCGTTTTGCATCCTCTTATCAATCTTGTCATTTTGCGATCGATTTGTCATTGATCATTGTCATTTACAATCTTGTCATCTTGCGATCGATTTGTCATCGATCGTGGTCATTTCCAATCTTGTCATCTTGCGATCGATTTGTCATCGATCGTGGTCATTTCCAATCTTGTCATTTTGCAATCTATTTTGTCATCGATCATGGTCATTTCCAATCTTGTCATTTTGCAATCTATTTTGTCATCGATCGTTGTCCTTCTTAATCATGTCAATTTGGATCAATTAGTCATTGTTCCTCATCAATTGGTGCATTTGTCAATCAAATCACTTATCAACATTGGTCTTTTATCAAGTCAGAATCATGATCAAATCAATCTTACATCAAGACCTAATTGTCGTCCTTGCATTTCTAATTTATCTTCTAGGGTTTCATGATTTATTCATTTAACCTTGTTTGTCATTTTCTCTTTAGAATAAATAATTTATTTATTTATCCCAAGTCTTCTTGTCACAATTAAATGTCTATTTAATTGGCTAATTAATTCCTCCTTTTTTTGTAAATTAATTAATGAATGAAAAATTATTAATTAATTTACCTAATTTGCATCAATTTCCTAATTTCCAAGTCATTATTTCCAACTTAATTTTCTAATTTCTCCAAAATTCCTAAATGTCTATTTCTATTTCAAAATCTTGTCATAAATTCTTGCATAGCAATTTGTCATAAATTGTCATGAATCCTTGCATAGCAATTTGTCATACACTTGTCATAGTTTTGCTATTTCTGATTTGAATTTCCATTCGAATCACTTTCATGCTAATCTAATCTTTTCTCCAATTTGTCTATAAATTGGATGGATTTCTTCAATCAAAGCCCCTGGTCGAATCAATCACGCTTCTAGTATTCTTGTGCTACTATCTTGTCTACTTTCTTTCATATCATTCTTATGCACTAGTAGGTGAGATCCACAAATAAAGCTATTTGAAGGAGAAAGAAGGACAATGGAGCCACATGAAGGAGACATTCAAGTTTGCAATGGTTTGCGTTTGAATTGATGTCTTGTTTTCATGTCTTTATTGAGTGTTTTTAGGATTGTTATCATTGCATTTAAGCTTTCGTGATTGAGCTAGACCAATTTCCTATTTGCTTTGATGATTTCCACATTTCCTAGCTACATTTCTTAGTGAACATGACATGAACTAACCACTTAACCATTCTTTTGAGTTCTTTTGAGTTGATTTGTAGATGAAAAACCCGAGAAACAGGGTAATTCAGGGCTTTCTGGGGACTTTTGCGCCTGTGTCAAGAATTCTACACCTGTGTCAAGAATTCTGCACCTGTGTCAAGGACTTTTGCACATGTGTCAAAGGGATCTACACCTGTGTTACTACATTCTGCACCTATGTTAGTGCATTCTGTGCCTATGTGAGACATTCTACGCCTGTGTAGGGCCAGAAACAAAGGTAGAAAGCAGTTTTTCTTACTTGCAAATTGTTTTGTTTTGCATTCTATTTCTGCTTTTTGGTTTTTTGGTACTGATTCTTTGTGCAGCACCTTGAAATTATGCATGGCAAAGACAAAGATGAAACTACTAATGAATTTTATGCAGGTTCGCTAGTCAAAGACCAAACAAATCAAACTTCTGACTTGGTGGTTTTGCAAGTTGCCTTGTACTCCAACTAAACTTTGTGTTTGTAATTCATAGTTAGGCACCTAGTATGATTGCTAAATAGGATGGAATGAACGTGTGTTTGCTTTGATTGTTGCGTTTGAATTGATGTCTTGTTTTCATGTCTTTATTGAGTGTTTTTAGGATTGTTATCATTGCATTTAAGCTTTCGTGATTGAGCTAGACCAATTTCCTATTTGCTTTGATGATTTCCACATTTCCTAGCTACAAACATATATAGGTTGTTTATGAAAATCTTGATGACATCCCTACTCTACTAAAGAAATATTCTAGGACTCCCAACCATCTTAAGTGAAGACATGGAGATAAGGTAATCAAGAATTCAATGTATATTGATTTTTACGTTAACTTTTTTAATGTAAATTATATACTATAACTAATATCAATTGTGGTTTGATTTTTCTTGTGCAGGATCCTTCAGAGCCAAGGAGTGCTTCGAACAGGATCGATTTTGATGATCCATCAATAGTTTAGGATGTGATAGAGACATTTTGGGATACTGCATGTCTACTTGGTATGTATATTTAATATATGGACATAAATTTTGTTTGAGTTGGAGTTTATGTCATTTTTGTATATGGACATATACTTGTAATTATTTGACAATTTGGTATATAGAAGTTGATATTCAAAATAATTTATTCCATCTAAATCTTAAGTGTTAAATTTGGTTGCCTTTGGAAAATTCACCAAATTTAATGACCATATTGGTATTATTATTAATCTTAGTTCATGGATGTTGAATCATTTTTTGCCATGGTTTAAGGAACAACTGCAATTCTAAACCATGACAAAAAAATAAAAGTTACTCAACCCAAAGAGACGTTAGATTGCATTTATTTACTGCATTATGTTTAGACTTTACAATTCACACACATGCAAATCCTCGTATGAGTATAATATTAAAAAAAATTATGAGAAAAATGAAGACAACTTATTTGCAATAGAGCCAAATTATCAATCTATTCATCATGGGCATGAACCATCAATTTCAACACATTTGGTTAAGCATTTTTACCCTATCCATGCTCTAGTTTTGCCTCCCTACTCAGTCAAATGCTTAGGGCCATAACCTAGTGGTGTCATCCCTAGAGCATCCTAAGTGCGAAAAACTCTCAAACTTTGACAAGCCATATCTTGGAATCCGTGGTACTTGTGAATGAGCATTTTGAACCCGCAGGGTCATGTGAGGGCCATCTACAATAGTCTATCTCCTATTTTTAAGATTCAGAGTGATTTCCTTAGGGCAATGTTTTCTAGTTCACAAAAATTGTTAGATGCATTCAATGAAAAGTTGCAATGGAGCCAAAGTCTTGTTCTGTTCATCGTGGGTGTGAACCATTCATTCCAACATTTTTGGTTAGGCATTTTTACCCTAGTCATGATCTTGTTTTTCCTCCCTACTTGGTTGAATGCTCAGGGCCATACCCTAGTGGCATTGTCCCTCGAGTGCCCTAAGTGCAAAAAATTATCAAACTTTGACAGGTCATATCTTAGAATTGGTGGCACTTACGAATGATCTGTATGAACCTATAGGGTCATGTGAGGGTCATCTACAATAGCCTATCTCAAATTTTCAAGATTCAGAGTGGTTTTCCTAGGGAAGCATTTTTTCTGTTGATGAAAAAATTGTCAGATGCATTCAATGAAAAGTTACAATGGAGCCGAATTCTCGTTCTGTTCATCATGGGTGTGAATAGTTGGTTCTAACACATTCGGTTAGATGTTTTTACCCTAGGCATGCTCCTATTTTGCCTCCCTACTTGGTCAAACACTCAAGGCCATACTATTTGTCATGTAATTCGATGTTACATAATGTTCACTTTGTTGAACATTTCCACCTACAATGTAAAAATTTCCCAAATTTCACCTCCAATGTCAATTCTCAAATTTTGACCTTCAATGTCAATTCCCAAATTTTCACCTTCAATGTCAATTCTCACATTTTCACTTTCAATTCCCACATTTTTATTTCTAGATTTAATATCATGTTGAACATTTTCAATATCTACTTCAACATTATCATTCCCAATTTGAATATCATGTTAAATATTTCCAATATCAATACCTACATTTTCAATAACTTGATCAACATTTTCAAATTCAATTTCCTCTTTAATTGAATTAACATTTGCAAAGGCTTCACCAATAATTTGACATACCTTGTCTTCTCCTACTATGACATTCTCTATCTCTTTGTCTATATACTTTAATTTTCTCATTTGAAAGCTTTTGTTTACTTTTTTTCTTTTGACGATTGTTGCTCCCCATTATACCTCCACAAAGATGCTCTAAAATGATTGTCAATGACAAATTTATCTAGAAGAATCTCAAAAAAGAAATTTTTTGTCATTGTATGTTTGAAAACCCATGTTTGTTGCTTGCAAAAAGAATGTAGGGACCATTAGAATGCACAAAATGACCCACAATCCTACTTTTTGTGGACCACATATTGGATATCTGATACCTAAACATATTTTTTATATGGACACCAAAATTTCCATTGGTGCACAAATATAGAGGAATCAAATATTGAATAAAATAAATATTCGATATTTTATTTCTTCCCATATAGGAAAAGTGAGAGAGATGAGGGGGGAGAAATGGAGAGAGAGAGAGAGAGGGGGGGATAGGAAGAGAGGGAGGGAGATTGATTTGTGCTTATCTCTCTTTCATGTAGCACATTCCTCTTGCATTTGTGTGTGTGTGTTTGTGTGTGTGTGTGTGTGAGAGAGAGAGAGAGGGAGGGAGATTGATTTGTGCTTATCTCTCTCTCATGTAGCGCATTCCTCCTACATTATTTTTGAACATATGAAAATCATAAATAGTGCTCAACCCTCTTTCATGTAGCACATTCCTCTTGCATTTGTTCCATATTTCATAGATGAGAAAGACAATCATATGTAAATCATAAAAAGTGCTCAACTCTCTTTCATGTAGTGCAATCCTCTTGCATTTGTTTTACAGTTCATAGATGAGAAATACAATCATATGCAAATCATAAACAATGCTTAGCTCTCTTTTGTGTAGCGCATTCCTCCTACATTTGTTTCAGAGTTCATAGATAAGAAAGACAGTCATATGCAAATCATAAATAGTTCTTAGCTCTCTTTCATGTAGCACATTCCTCCTGCATTTGTTTTAGATTTCATAGATGAGAAATACAATCATATGCAAATCATAAACCAAACTCAACTCTCTTTCATGTAGTGCATTCCTCCCGCACTTGTTTCATGATTCATAGATGAGAAAGAAAATCATATGCAAATCATAAATAGTGCTCAACTCTCATTCATGTAGCACAATCCTCTTGCATTTGTTTCATAGTTCATAGATGAGAAAGACAATCATATACAAATCATAAATATTGCTCAACTCTCTTTCATATAGCACATTCCACCTGCATTTATTTCACAGTTCATAGATGAGAAAGACAATCATATGCAAATCATCAATAGTACTCAACTCTCTTTCATGTAGCACATTCCTCCTACATTTGTTTCACAATTCATAGATGAGAAAGACAATCACATGCAAATAATAAACAATTCTCAACTCTCTTTCATGTAGTGCATTCCTCCTACATTTCTTTCATAGTTCATAGATGATAAAGACAATCATATGCAAATCATAAATAGTTCTCCGCTCTCTTTTCATGTAGCAGATTTCTCCTGTATTTGTTTCATAGTTCATAGATGAGAAATACAATCATATGCAAATCATAAATAGTGCTCAACTCTCTTTCATGTAGCACATTCCCCCTTTGTTTATTTCACAGTTCATAGATGAGAAAGACAATCATATGCAAATCATAAACAATGCTCTACTCTCTTTCATATATCACAATCCTCCTATATTTCTTTCAGAATTCATAGATGAGAAAGGCAATAATATGCTTTCGCATATGGTGTTGCAAATCCCAAATGGATGGGACTGGGAGTTGGAGTTAAAGAATGCAAATCATAATCTAGAATTTGGACATGGTTGGAAATAATTTGCCAATCATCACAGTTTCAAAATAGGAGATATTTTTGTGTTCAAATACTTAGCAAAGTTGTAGATGGAGGTTGATATGTTTGGAAGATCTCAGTGTGTGAATAACATCAGTGCTTGTCATTTTGAGGAAACGAAGATTATTTAAAGTAAGAGATACCCTTATAACAAAATGTGCACTTTAGATCAATTTTTTTACTTATCATTTGTCATCACTAATCATACATATTATGATTACTAAGCATCTCTTGCCAAACCTCTCTCTCTCTCTCTATATATATATAATATCACTCTCCCCAATTCTCTCTCCCTGTCCATTTACCCTTATCTCTCACTCAATAATCTCTCTCTCTCTCTCTCTCTCTCTCTCTCTCTCTCTCTCTCTCTCTCTCTCTCTCTCTCTCTCTCTCTCTCTCTCTCTCTCTATTTGTTGATCAAGTTGAAAGCATCAGAATACTAAGAGAGGGTGAATCAATATTCCCAATTATTAAAAAAAAAACCTTTTTACCAATTGAAGTTGTCCTCAAAATTAAAATAGATAATGCAGAAGAAACAAGAACACAACCACAAGATGAACACTAGAATTTATACATGGAAAACCCAAAAAGGGAAACACCACGGAGAGTGTTAACTCTCAAGAAAACATAACTAGTTATAGTTTTGTTTACAAATAGGTGGCTCAATGTCGAACTGCTCACTGCAATACAAAAGAAATGACTAACTATCAGAATTCTCACTGCAACTGAAAGGGTTGAAATAAGAAAGTTTGCATCTCCAAATGCATGAGATCAGTTCCAAGTTAAGCTCATATTACAAATCTCAGACTTTACAAAAGATCCAATTAGAGATCTTTGCACTATTGTTTTGCAGCAGGTCCAATAAAGGACTACTACACTATTGATTTACTTCATTGTATGTAACTCTCACATAAACTACTTCTTTTGTTGCCAACTATCTTCCTAACATCACACTCAATCCCTCTTGATTAATTTTCTTCTATATATTCTCCATCACTAATGAGCATATATATATATATATATATATATATATATATATCAGAGAGCACAAATACAAAATAATGTGTCGACCAAGCCCAACACATTATGAATAAGCAAATGTAGGCCTCCAAAATACTTCTACATAATTTATTTACATACTTCTGATTACCAAGGCATACACCATGATTACTAAAAAAGAGTAAGGGTCATCCATACCCAAGAGAACAGACCTATCACGACAAGATCACACTCACACATCTCCTAAATGTAGACTCCACATGCACCAATGTAACCACAATAAAAAAACTTGAAGAGATACTTCTGATAGATACCGAAGTGGTAAACCACTGACACTGGGACAAATAATTGATATCGGGGTCAATGAAGACCCAATGGGACCTCAAAAGGTCATTATCTAAAACTGTCCATGCTACATAATTCTTGGCAATTGACACTCATCTAGTAAGGTGAGTTACATTTAGGGTTGTCTTTGATGGCAACTCATCTTCAGGTATTGGTATTTCTCATCGGGATTCATTGTCTTATCATTTTGTATTGATTGGTTCAGTCGATATACACACACTTTGCTTTATTCTTGTTAACTGGTTAGTCTTGGTACTAGTAATGTATATTTGGAACCCAGTTAAGGTATTTTGGGTCCCAGGTAAAATCACTTGTGGAATTTATGGTAGTATGTGGGATGACATTAATTATGATCATCGGGATAATTCATATCACGCTTTGTGATCCGGGAGCCAACAAGTTAATTTTTCTTGAAGGTTGACATGTTGAACAAGTCACAAGGCTATTTAAGGGAGATCATTCAGCGATGGATTTCATATTAGTGGTTATGTGATTTGTGATGCAAATCAGTCAAAGATTGATGGTATGCAATTTGGTCAATGAGTGGAATCTTTTGTGTGCAGTTTCACGTGCGCTATCCCAACCAATAATAGAATAGAGAAGAATAGAGTATTAGTAAACTGGTTCAAATGAGGTTGACAAAGCTTAAACCAGAACTTATCCAGCATGGTCAGATGCATCCTATAAGTTCACTTTTGTATGAAATCATTGTGTAATGTTGTGTAAGTCAATGAGAATTTTGTTTGAGCAATGAGCTCTACGCTATGAGCCTAATTGCATGTGAAATCCCCTCTATGTAATATTTGTATACCTTGATCAAGTATATAGACATTGTGGGTATCAATCCCACCATACTTTTTCTCTTTACAGGGTTTTCCACGTATAAATATTGGTGTTATGGTATTGTTGCTTAATGTGTTGTTTGGTTTATGCACTTTAATTTTATTTTCTGTTAATTGGTTCATAAGCAATAAATTCATAAATTCATTTACCGGTAGAACACCGATTCACTCCCCCCTCTCAATGTTCTTGGATTCCAACAATTGGTATCAAAACCTGGTTCCTGGGAAGAAATCTAACAACTTGAGAAAGATCTGAAACTTGGAATCAATGGAAACCCATTTGCAACAACAACTTCAACTTGCTCTTGAGGATCTTGATAATGAGCAGGTGGAAAAAAATAAATTGAAGAATGACCTAAGGCAAGCCAGAGAACACATCATTTCATTACAAGGAAAGATATCAATTGTTCAAGCTCAGAGGAAGGAAATTTGTGGTCAACTACAAAATTAGAGTAGTGATGAGGAAGATGCTTTGAAAGATTAATGTCAGAAACTCACCCAAGAGAATACTAACTTGAAGAATGAAATGCAATCCCTAACTATGAAAATGTGCAAGGACATCGAAGACATGAAGAAGAATGAAGAAAACCTAGCTCAAGCTTTGAAGGATAGATCAAATGAATGCAATAGACTGATACATGACAATGACATGTTGAAACTTGAGTTGATTCAGTCCCGGAATAATGAACAAGATCTTGAGAGAAAAATCATAATCATGAGAGATGATTTAGCCACTGCAAATGAGTACAAAGACAAGTTCAAAGCCAGCTTTGCAAGACTTGATGAACTATTGAAGAGCCAGAGAGATGATAATGACAAGAGAGGTCTTGAATATGAAGTAGGAGAAAGATCTGGTACTGCACAACAAGATCAATCATCCGGTCAAAAGTAGAATCATGCCAACAATGGGAACCATAAATCACCAGTAAGACAACCTAATGCTCACAAATTCAATGGTACATGCTTTGTTTGCAATATATATGGTCGTATAGCAAGTCAGTGTAGAAATAGAAATAATCAAAACAATGCATCATTCATCGGTCTTGGAAATGTCAAATGTCATGCATGTAGTATATTAGGACATGTGGCTAACCAATGTAGATCAAAAGGATATGAAGGAAATCAAGGGTACAACAAAGCAATTCAGAAGAACAATATTGTTTGTTATGCATGCAACAAGATTGGACATATTGCAAAGTATTGCAGAAGTAAGAATCCACTAGTAACTAATGGAAATGAAGTTGAGAAGGGAAAGGGAAAGGCAAAGGTTGAATATATTAGAAAGAAGCATGAGAGAAGATGGGTTAGGAAGTTAGATACTCTACCAGTAGATCAACCTGTAGAGCCATCTAGTCCTACACCGGAAGTAGGGACTTCATCCGGTAACTAAGGTACTCTACCTTAGGGGTAGTCAAATCATTGAATATCATGCAAACACCTTGGATTAGGTCTATAGTCAGGGAATTTTGATTGTAGATGGATATGCAGGTGATTTCAATTGTTTACCAGAACCTATATGTAGATTATGTGATCTAGTCAGATTCTCTGGTAGCATTTATGACAATGGAAAATTAGGGTTAATGGCAATAAAAAGGAAAAAAGGTAAGTCATTTCTTCACATAGTGATTGAGCATTTTGGAGAGAGATTTCTAGAGAATTTCAAGAGTCCAAAGGCAATTTGTGTGAGCATCTACATTTGGAAGCACTTCATCATCCGATAAGATCTTAAGGTATTTACCGTTTGCAGAAACCCTAGATATTTATCATGGCATCATCATCGAATGTTGATACTCCTTTGGTAGTGGAAATTAAGGACCGCCCTCATCCAAAATTCAAGAAGCATCCTTTTAAATCTCTTTTGGATGAACCGTTGGGAGCTTTTTTTAGTGTTTGGGATGGTGTTCTTCACACTAAAGACATTTGGGCATACATCCATTACGACATTAAGGAAATCAGGAGTTATGAGATGTCTTGTGTATTCACTGAGCATCTGATCATCGATAATAAACTGAAGCCGAAATATACACATTTGCAGAGGAAGGGTTTTACCAAATACATATATTTTCCATCCTTTAACAAAGATGAATGGATTAGGTATATTTTCATCTGCATTCATGGGAAATTCATATGGTTGGACCGGCCATACAATATTACTGAGAAAGTCATCAAGAATATTACATGCCTTCATAAGGTTGATGGTTTTCTAGGGCCTAGGTCAAAACTTTCTAACACAGAACTCTGTGAACTCACCAGTGCCACCTTCGACGGTAGATCAATGCGAGTTGATGCTATTAGAGATTATCAGTCCAACCTACTGAACTCTGTCTCCGAAACCAACATCCTCATTGCACATTAGATGGTGAATGAAGATACACACTATGATCTTTGCAGTGTGATGCTGAAGGAGTTAATGACCAATCTCTAGAAAATAAGGCAAGATAAGAAGAATACATTCCGGTATGGTTTTTTCATCATATGCTTGAAATTTTATTTTTTGAATATGATACTGGTTTATGGGAAGATTCAATGGGCTTTTGATAGACTAGTAGCTACCCAAATAGCTCAGATATTAGATCAACAAGGTGACAAACATCAAAAGCCTAATCTATCATGGGCATTTAAAAAAATGTTCAAGAAGAAATGAAAAACAAGGTTAGAATTCCAAAGGAAACTGTTGAAAAATATAAATATACTATTTGTTTTATGGTTATAAGGATGAATGTATGATGGAGGAAGTCTAGCCTAGAATAGTCTGGATCATGCTAATGGGATATGAAGTGGATGAGGCAAGATTGGATTCTTATGCACACCATTTATTGAAAGCTCTAGTTGATGAGAAAGAAGAAAAATTTGGCACATCTCAAGAGAAGGGTCTTAAATTTCAGCAAGAACAAGTTGCACCTTCCATAAGAAAGAAGATGAAAAGGGTTGTAACTGAGACATTACTTAGTGAGGGTCTTGACAAGGCTAAAATTGAACAGAAATTAAAATCCTTGAAGCCCAGAGAAATGAAGATATGAAGCAGAAGAGGAAGGAGGAGAGAGAAGCAAAGAAGGCATCTCAAGCCACTCCTAATGTGGTCTCGGTTACAACATAGTCATCAAAACAACTAGAAGCACCCTCCGGCGAGCCTGCCAGCCCCAAGTCGAAGGAATTAGTGAAGAGGAAACAAAAACCCGCTAGGAAATACATGACTGTATCTTCTGAGAAGATTGAATCTGATGAAGAGATCAAACAAGCTCCAAAGAAGAAAGGTGTTTTTGTAAGGGTTGTGTAGCGTCCTAAAATTGTGACACTTGCAATTTTGACTGCATTTCGGTCTTCACGATGGTGACACAACATGCAACCTGAATGGAGACCCCAAAACCTAGTTATGACACTGAAAACTGCATTTTCTTGCACCCTGGCCTGAACCTCCTTTGCACCCTGTTGTCCTGGGAGGTGGGACCAGAGCGCCCAGTGCCCTGGTTCCTGGGTCCTATTTTGGGCCCGGTCTCTTTTGGACTTCGGGTCTTTATGTTTGCAAATTGGAAAATTATCTTTCCTGGTCGGCCTAAGGTCGGGAAAATCAGTCTATCAGCCCTAATTGACAAGTATATAAACTACATTTTCCTCTTTCATTCGACATGATGGAAAAAGCGTGGAAACTATACTCAAGCATTCAAGCATTCAAGCATTCCTTCAAGCAATTGATCATTTCAAGTCTCCATTCAAGGCTAAGTGTTGCATTCAAGACAAGGATTCAACCATTGAAGAGGAGATCACTTAAAATGTACTACTACAACATACAACATACAACATACAACATCTATACCTTCGCACATAAGGATACAAACATCCTTACAACAAGGTATTAGTACTTGTTTTACATTACAGACATTTACATTTACAGCATTGCTCATTTCTTGGTTAATTCCAAAACTGGGGTTTGACCTAAAGGCAAACCCCTAATCCCTAACCCCCCAATCATCTTCGCTTTTCTATGTGTAGGTTGCAGGTACGTGGTTGAAATTGAAGATCTGGAATCCTTGTGCAGAGACGAACAGATCCCCCTTCGTTTCACGGATTTTTCGGAGGACCGTGGCACTCGGGCGCCATCGTCCTGGCAACTTTCGCTCAAATTTACAGGACAGCGCCGTATCGACATTTTACTGCTAATTCCAGGTCCGCAGCTTCATACTGTATTCCTATCTCAGTTTATAAGCGAATCTTTCTCACTTTCTATGCATTCCTAGCTTAATTCTTCTATGCACATTCTTTACAAAAGAGGGTAGCCTTGCTGTCATAACCCTTGAAACTCATTTAGCATCCAATCTTGCATTACGTGGGATTGGATCTTGTGGGTTTCAACCCCTCTTTTGAATGTAAAGTCTCTCCCCTAAGTGAAAACCATCAACCCTAGTGAATCTCCCTTCTCTCTCCTTGGAGTTGAAAGAGGGGAGAGCAACTAGGGTTTGATCACGATTTTCCGCTTTACATTTTGGTGAACCCGACGTGAACATCCTTTCTGATTATTCATAATTAGATCTGAAAATTGGATTCCTTGATTACATTTCCATGTTTGATCTTTTACAAAATTTTAGAGGTTAATTGCATAAAAACCCTAAATTTTCTTTTTAGTAATTAAGCTTGTGAAATGTCTAAATGTTAATGCTTGTTTCAGATCTACCCTTCTATTACAAATTACCAATTCATATTTGTGCTTTACTTTTGAAAATTAAGTGGTTAAGTGTTAAAACCCTAATTTTTAAAACCCTCTTGATTCAACCTTTGTCCGACAATTTCACTGATCAAAACATTTCCAAATCAGCTGTAACTTTGGATTCCGCAATAAAATCACAATATCTTTCATCCCTGAAAACTTGGAAAAAAGTTGCGAGGACCATGTGCACTCCGAGCACCATCATCCCCAACATTTTTTCCAAAATTTCGGGAGCTAGATCTTACTGTATTTTCCTGCTAAAATCCAGAATTTTGGCTGATTTTATCAATTATAACACTTTCAAAATTAAAGTCAAAGTTGGTCTAGGGATTGCTTGGATTAATGCTTCTAATCATTCAAAAATCACTGAAATTGAAATTTTGTGTCAAAATTGTGTTCTTACTGTCCTAAATCTGAAAAGTGTGTTTGCATTCATTCAAAATTTCAGTGCTTTATTCAAATTCTTACAATTTGTGACTTTTGAAATTAAGTGCTTAATTACAACAACTTTAATTTCCGCTTTCAAAATTGAATTTTGCGTGAAATTGAGTCAATTTTCAAATTTCAAAATTTGCATTGCTCTTGATATTCCCTCTAAAATCATAAAATTCAAAATTTCAGTTTCCCTCTCTTTTTCAAAATTCAAATTTTTGCATTTTTCGACAATCTTGGTAGGGTTCAATTTCGAGATTGCAACTTTAATTTGGCCTATCTACAGATCGTAAAACCACTCAATTTTTTCAGATTAGCTCCAAAATCATCATAACTTTCATCCCTGCAAATTTCGAAAAAAGTTGTCGGGACCGTGTGCACTCCGAAGCGCCACGCTCCCTGACATTTTTTCTGAAATTTCGGGAGATTGTCCCGATTGTATTTAACAGCTCAAATCCAGAAGATTGGCTGATTTTACTGAAAATTGCTACCTCTAAATTCAAAACTTTCTCTCTCTCTCTAGTGCATGAGTTTTACAACAATAAGCCCTACTTACACTATTCCTGTTAGACGAAGCCGTAGAATTAAGTCTTTCAGAGGTTGAATTACTGAGGAGATGGAACCTAATTTGAATAGCCTTTTTAACGAGGACATGGGTAATTCCTCTAATCCTCTTAATGATGAAGAAGCTCTCCATGAGGTTTCTGTAGAACAACTTTCAAAATTGGATAACCAATTTGACGATTTTCGACAATGGATGTCTCAAGAATACCCTGATAGTCAAGCTCTTCCTTTAAATGAGGGTCTAAAACGTATGCTTCAAAGTGATAAGAATGGAATTGATATTTTGCGTGGTATTGCACACATTGTGGATTCAAATGTGATGCCTATGAAGAGTTGTGCTGAAAATTTGGGTTATACACAACCTCCTACTCAAGTCAATCATTCTATTCCTTTGATGACTTCTATTGCTAGCATACCTACCTTTACATCAAACATAATGGCCACTTCTACACAAGACATTCCTCCTGTGATCACCAGTCATGGGGGCAATCCTTCTTCTTCAATTAACCCTCTTCCTTCATTCAATCCGATTTCTTCATTCACTCCTTCAATGAGTGTCCCTATTATATCTCCACAAATGAGCATGACGCAAGGGGGCAATTCATTCAATCATTCCATTCCTCCCTATAGTGTTCCTCCTGTCCAATCATCTCCTATGACTAATTATCATAGGGTCCCACCACCTTACTCTTTACCTTCTTTCAATAACATAACACCTCCATCACAATCTAACACATCTAATATGAACTCTTCGACTGAAGCGACCATTAACAATCTTGCACAAACTGTCTCTTCTTTACAGCAAAAAATTGCCTCTATGAATCAATCTAAGTTTAGTGTGCCCACATTTGATGTTGCGAGCCCACTTTCTCTTGACATTGTTCGAGCTATTCCCCCTAAACATGTTGAAATTCCACATTTGGAACTTTATAATGGTAAGGGTGATCCTCTAACACATGTTAAGACCTTTCAAACAATATGTACTGATTTTGCTTATGACCAAAGGTTGCTTGCAAAATTGTTTACTAGAACATTAAGAGACAAAGCCCTACAATGGTATTGCTCATTGCCTTCCTATTCTATTACTTCTTTCGAACAACTTGCAAATGCTTTCATTCAACAATTTCAAAACAATATAAGTCCTAAAGTTACTTTGATTGATTTAATGCATTGTAAACAAGGTGTTAAAGAAAAAGTGACTGATTTCATTGGTAGATATAAGCATTTGTATGCTCAAATTTCTTTTCCAGTGCCTGACAATGATATTCAAAGAATCTTTATTTCTAATTTACAAAAAGATATTCGAGACAAACTCCTATTTTCTGAGTTTACTTCTTTCCAACAGTTGTGCACAACTCTTCACAATTATCAACTGACTGTGAGTCAAATGGAATAATCACATCCTATGGCTCCGAGTGATAAGGGTGATAGCAGTCAACAACCATTTGGGAAGTTTAAACTGAACAGAGATTCCATCAAATTCAATGAAAACATCATCAACAACAATGTGAATGCAACATCAGGTGTGCCTCCTATTTCTAAATTTTTCAAGAAAGAAAGAAAGTATACTCCTTTGAATGAATCATTGCATAGTATTATGAATAAGTTATTGGAACAAAATGTGCTTACTCTTCCTCCTATAAGGCAAATTGATCCTGCAAAGATTACTTCACCTTATTTTGATAACAAAGCTTTTTGTCAATTTCATCGTTAGCCTGGGCATGATACTGAAAAATGTTTTTCTTTAAAGGGTAAAATTCAAGATTTGATTGATAATAATACTATTTCTGTTTCTGGAGTGAATGATAAAGGCAATACATTTGTAGCTCCTCCTAACCAAAATCTTCAGATTTTCACTGATCCATTACCTTCTCATACCTCTAATGTGATTGATACTAATGATTCCTCTTTTTCACCTGATGATCTTGTGTCTATGACTCCGAATGTGATTAACTTTGTTGAGCAGCAAGAAATCCCTAAGGAACCTTCCATCACATTTGATTCCAGTGAAACCATTAGGGCACTTGATGGTCCTTTATACATAGTTGCAAAAGTCAAGAATACACCTTGCTGTGGAGTGCTTATTGATCCTTCGTGCATGGTTAATGTTATTACTGAAGAATTTCTTTTTACTTTGCAATTGAATCAAGTGATTTATGACAAAACAGATGTGATTGTGAAACTATTTGATGCATTTTCTTCTCCTACAATTGGTTCTATTACATTACCTATTGAGGTTTGTAACAAATCCCTTGATGTGGACTTTGCTATTATTCCATCATCCAAACAATTTCATGTGAAGCTAGGCTATCCTTGGCTATCTTCCATGAAAGCTATCGCTTCTCCTATTCATAAGTGTTTGAAATTTCCCCATAATGGTGAAGTTGTTACTATCAATCATAGTCTCTTTAAACCAGCTGAAAGAACTTCTAGCGTTCCTCTTGATTACTTTTGGCCTAAACAATTCTAGTCTCTTCCTCCGCGAAGTGATCATCTTTTCAAATCTTATCAAAAGTGGAAAACAGATATGATCCTATCTCTAAGTGAACCTAGAACACCTAAACTTGATATTCCTATCATTCTTGAGAAGGAAGTTCTTCCTTTGAAAGATAAAACTAATGTCTTTCCTCAAGAAGATTCCCAACCCGTTCCCATGGATGTGATTATGTCTATGCCTAATAAACCTTCTAAGAGTAGACCTATACATCCTCGTCATGATGGGCTTGGTCTTCTTCCTAAACCAAATATTCCTCCTTTGTATGGAGCAGTTCCTCCTCCTTTTTATACAGAGAAGAGACCTTCTTCTTCTCCTATTATCCAGCCTAAGAGACCACAACCTAAACACCCAAGTGATAAGGATGAGAACATTCCTCCTCCTCAATCTTCTTCACTTCCTACTAAGACTAGACGAAATCGTTCTGCACGTGAACGCTGATGAAAGCGTCGTCTTACAGCTCAGGAAGCTGCTTCTCAAACTTTGCAATCTCCAAAAACACCTTCAACAAGCATTATTCCATTTTCTCCAAAATCTCCAAAACATAAGATGCATGATGGTCTTGATCCTGTGCGAATTAAAGACCCTATTTTTATAAATCTTGATGATGCTATAGATGAAAATGTTATCCATGATGAAAATGTTGCTTCTCTTGCTTCTGATATTGAATATGAACTTGTTGATATTGATAACCATTTATCTAATGAGTTTTCTAAAGCACTTATCCTAGCTCCTAGACAAGAACACCGCGGCTTGGGATATGAACATAGCCCTTGTTTGGATCTTGTGATAGCTCCATCTGCTGTGTTGAATGTTCCTCCTCTAGCGTGTTCCCTGCCTTCCCGAAACATTGATCAGCAAGATCGGGGGGTAGATGACATGCTAGACTAGTTACATTAGCATAGAAGATTCTCTCCTCCTCTCTTTCATTACTTCTTTTATGTGTTATTCTCATTCTTCTATTTGTTGTCCTTGGTGTTGTCTACTTGAGGACGAGGCAAAGCATTGAGATCTCTCGATCTCTCTCATGTTGACTCAAAAGACACATGTGTTCCCTTCTTCTAGGTGACCTTCCTTGATTGGGGAATGAAGAACAATTATGCATACATACATATGATATACATGAATTATCATACAACATACTTACCCCAAGGAAAGCGAAGTTACCTTGTGCTTTGTGTTTTTGTGTCTATTATCCTTGGGCTTATCTCACACTTGGGGGCTAAATCCTTGTGATAACGTGCTCCTTTCCCTTTTTCATTTTCTTATATGTATCACTACCTTAAAGCAATCACCCCCGGTGAGGCGTGTGCGATCGCTTTAACATAGGGGGGCATACATCCCGTTCATATCTTTTCAAGATACTTAAAAATTTCTTGACAAATTTAGCTTTGCCTTGAAAATTTTTGATATCTTTCTTGCATGACTCATAGTGAGGGAACCTTACTACTGACAGTCATGGTTCTCTCTTGTGATCTTCCCTTTTACTTTGTCAATCGAAGTCATAAGATCCTTAGTCCACTGGGGGCTTGGTGTATCTTGCCTCCTTGACGTGGTGAAAGTCTTTCAATATTGTTTCCTTGTACTTTACCGGAAGTATGAGCATACATACTCCTGCTAAAGTGGGGGCTAAATGTAGCGTCCTAAAATTGCGACACTTGCAATTTTGACTGCATTTCGGTCTTCACGATGGCGACGCAACACGCAACCTGAATGGAGACCCCGAAACCTAATTATGACACTGAAAACTGCATTTTCTTGCACCCTGGCCTGAACCTCCTTTGCACCCTGCTGTCCTGGGAGGTGGGACCAGAGCGCCTAGCGCCCTGGTCCTTCAGGACCAGGGCGCCCAGTGCCCTGGTCCCCCAGGAACATGGCACCCAGCGCCCTAGTCCCTGGGTCCTATTTTGGGCCCGGTCTCTTTTGGACTTCAGGTCTTTATGTTTGCAAATTGGAAAATTATCTTTCCTGGTCGGCCTAAGGTCGGGAAAATCAGTCTATCAGCCCTAATTGACAAGTATATAAACTACATTTTCCTCTTTCATTCGACATGATGGAAAAATCATGGAAACTATACTCAAGCATTCAAGCATTCAAGCATTCCTTCAAGCAATTGATCATTTCAAGTCTCCATTCAAGGCTAAGTGTTGCATTCAAGACAAGGATTCAACCATTGAAGAGGAGATCACTTACAACATACTACTACAACATACAACATACAACATCTATACCTTTGTACATAAGGATACAAACATCCTTACAACAAGGTATTAGTACTTGTTTTACATTACAAACATTTACATTTACAGCATTGCTCATTTCTTGGTTAATTCCAAAACCGGGGTTTGACCTAAAGGCAAACCCCTAATCCCTAACCCCCCAATCGTCTTCGCTTTTCTGTGTGTAGGTTGCAGGTACGTGGTTGAAATTGAAGATCGGGAATCCTTGTGCAGAGACGAACAGATCCCCCTTCGTTTCGCGGATTTTTCGGAGGACCGTGGCGCTCGGGCGCCATCGTCTCGGCAACTTTCGCTCAAATTTATAGGACAGCGCCGTATCGACATTTTACTGCTAATTCCAGGTCCGCAGCTTCATACTATATTCCTATCTCAGTTTATAAGCGAATCTTTCTCACTTTCTATGCATTCCTAGCTTAATTCTTCTATGCACATTCTTTACAAAACAGGGTAGCCTTGCTGTCATAACCCTTGAAACTCATTTAGCATCCAATCTTGCATTACGTGGGATTGGATCTTGTGGGTTTCAACCCCTCTTTTGAATGTAAAGTCTCTCCCCTAAGTGAAAACCATCAACCCTAGTGAATCTCCCTTCTCTCTCCTTGGAGTTGAAAGAGGGGAGAGCAACTAGGGTTTTGAACCAACTTGTATCGGAATTTTAGGCAAAGGAGAGTACAAGCCCATCCGGTAAATTGAAAGAGTTAATTGAATACATTCCTAAAAATATGATTCTTTGGTTAAGATTTTTGTAACTGAGGCTAAAGACAAATTTGTTGATGATTGCATCAGAGAAGGCACAACTTCAAACTTGTTTATAGTCTATTGATGATGCATTAGTAGAAGGAGGAAAGGTATATAAGACTTGTCTAGATTTTTCTAAGCTCACAGCTTCTATAGACAAGCAAATTTTGATTTGTAAAGATAAATTGATTCAAATCTCTAATTCTTATTATCCAAAAGTAAATTTAACAAGTTATTTAGATGGTCCAGTTTTGGTGGTTATGGATCAGATTTCAAGGTTAGAGAAGGAAAGGGACAACACAATAAGGCAAGCAACAGAGCTTCAAAATTTAATAGGTCCCCGGCTTGATAACCTGCTATTTCACAAAATAGAGTGTATATCTAACATGTAGTAGGATGATCCCATATAATTCAAGGCAATTGAGTATTATGCCAGTCTCTTGAATGGATTCACCTCCATTCTTGATTCTCTTAAGCAAGGTTGGGACACATACTTCTCATTTTGTATGACTTTGTATGTTGACATTTTGAAGCATGTATAGGAACCAGTATGTATATATTTGTACACCATTTTTCGTGGGTACCTCGCTTCATCATTGATGTCAAAGGGGGAGGACTACAGTGAAAAATGGATGTATATCATAGGGGTGTACACTAGATGTATATAACTGCATGGATATATAGGTAAGGGGGAGCAGATTCAGAGATTATATCATTTTTCGCATGAGTGTTTCCATCAATGCCAAAGGGGGAGATCGTTGTAAATTGACAATCATCTAGTAAGGTGAATTACATTTAGGGTTGTCATTGATGGCAACTCATCTTGAGGTGTTGGTATTTCTCGTTCGGATTCATTGTCTTGTCATTTTGTATGATTGGGTCAACCGCTATACACACACTTTGCATTATTCTTGTTAACTAGTTAGTCTCGGTATTGGTAACGTATATTTGGAACCCGGTTAAGGTATTTTGGGACCTGGTAAAATCACTTGTGGAATTTATGGTAGTGTGTAGGCCAACATTAATTATGATCATCAAGATAATGCATAATATGCTCTGTGATCCAGCAACCAACAAGTTTATTTTTCTTGAAGGCCGACATGTTGAACAAGTTACAAGGGTATTTAAGGGAGATCATTTAGTGATAGATTTCATATTAGTGGTTATGTGATTTGTGATGCGAATCAGTCAGAGATTGATGGTATGTGATTTGTTCAGCTAGTGGAAGCTTTTGTGTGTAGTTTCATGTGCACTATCCCAATCAATAGCAAAATAGAATATCAGCAAACCAGTTCAAAGGAGGTTGACAGAGCTTAAAGTGGAACTTATCTAGCATGGTCAGATGCATCCTATAAGTTCACTTCTATATGAAATCATTATGTAATGTTATGTAAGTCAATGAGAATTTTGTTTGAGCAGTGAGCTCTAGGTGGTGAGCCTGATTGCATGTGCAATCCCCTCTATATAATATTTATATACCTTGATCAAGTATATAGATATTGTGGGTATCAGCCCTACCCTGGTTTCTCTTTACACAGTTTTCCACATATAAATATTGGTGTTATGGTATTGTTGCTTTATGTGTTGTTTTGTTTATGCACTTTAATTTTATTTTCTGTTAACCAGTTCATAAGCAATAAATTAATAATTTCATTTACCGATAGAACACTGATTCACCCCCCCCCCCTCAGTGTTCTTGGATTCCAACAATAATAACTCCTAACCAGAAACCACAACAACTGAACCCAACATACATAACCGCAATAATTTGCATAGCATCCATAATGTCCATAATGTCCAAACTGATATCTGGGCCTGCATACATTGTTCGGTATAGAACATTATTCATACAACGAATAATCTCCCCCTTTGTTATTGATGGAAAAACATATTCAAAACATGATTGTGCCAACTCCCCCTTACTTAAGCAAGTCCTCAAATCCTTGAACTCATATTTTTGTTTTCTTTCTCCCCCTTCTTCACATCAAGGACAAATGATACCATTGATGAAAAAAGAAAAGAAAAAGAAGAGAAATAAAAGATATATAGAACCAAAAATGTGAATCTTTCACAAGGAAACCTTCAACTACTCTTCTTTGGAAATATAAGCTTGTACTTTTCCTTTAGTTCCAGAAGAAGAACTTCCCAAGAATTTTTAGCCAGTTTGATACTCACTAGAAGGCTTCTACACTCAATGGTCAAATCAATAGAATTTGAAAATATATCTGGAGCAATTGGATTCCACTCATACTCTACTGCATCCTTAAGCAATGTTGAAAAGTGTTCTATCTTAGCTTCCACAATCTCCTTAACTTTCCAAAACATGCTCACAAATTCTTCTTTCTGCCTTTGCAACAAAAGAAGCTCAACTTGAAGAGCATTAATTATTTTCCTCTGATCACCATCCTTATCATTCAAAAAATCAAAAGATTTACCTAGACTCATCAGTTTGGCTTAAATAGTATTAATTATTCCTTTGTGCTTCACAGCTACTGTCAGACAAGAGATGCAATATCTATAGATTCTTCTAGCACTACGGATACAATATTTCAATTCCTCTATGCAATTTGACAAGTACTTTTTGGATTTAGTACATTCATTCAGTAAACTTTCCATAACTGGTCCTTTTTCTTTAGTTGACTACTCCAACATTCTCTCTTTTAGGATCTCTATCAGCGATTCCAGAAGTAGACTACTGACATCTTCTGGACATATTATTTCAGTGTTACAAGCTAGGGTTGTCGTTGCACCAAAAGATTGACCTGTCAATGCTCGATACAACCACTAGACTTATAGAATCCATAGGAGGCTATTAAACCATGTCGTGAATCCCCATGAGGGACGCTAGCCCACTGCCAATAATCCCCCTCCCAGTGTCACTCATCGCGGCCTGCATGATTCAAACCTGTGACCAAGCTCTGATACCACTTGTTAGGTCCCAGAGAAAACTGAGAGGAGGGGTGAATCAGTTGTCTATTAATTTCAAACCAAACTTAATGCATAATACCAGTAAACCAAACTTTATGCTGGTAAACAGTTTTGACAGTTAATTGTAATGTCGGTAAAGTTTAATGCATGAAACTAAAAGACAAATAACATCCACAACACATAACACAAATATTTGTACATGGAAACCTTGTAAGGGGAAAAACCACGGTGGGAAACCTTACCCACAATCAGATGATACTATTACAGATAGTATGTGTGTACAATATGGAGTCTGCACATGCAGAAAGGCCAACTGCCTAGAGCTCACTACTCAATCACAAAATAGGAGTCACACTGACTACAATTGGATGGTTAAATCTAATGATAATGTACTGCTTAAAATAGCATCTTTATATGCTAGATTCAGTATTGGTTAAGCTCTAATTTGCCTTCTTCAAAACCTCCTTGAATCTTAAATGATGTCTGCATGTATAGCTCCACTTATATTTGCATATACCTTATTATATTCATCTTCCATAATCACACTAATCTCACAAATGAGATCTTACATATATACCAAAACCTAAGACCAAATGTGTAGGTGGGCTCACTAAAGATATTACAAAAAAATCAATTACAAATGAATCAATATGAAATGCATCATGTCAGCTCAATGCATTTACAATAATAACAAATCATCTTCATAGCATGTTCTGCTGATCTAGAATAGATAACACTTGTCGGTCCATAACCTAGACTTATTTGCCGGTAACAACAAATATGCAAACCCGATTACATCAATGACTAAATCACCAAAAAAAAATTTCCTAACAATGTCTTCGACATAACCAAGTAATCTCCAAGTCATCCTTAGTGCCGGTGAATAATATAACCTGTCGGTGAACCAGATACCGGTGACTATGCATGAGTCACTGAACATGTCGGTGAACATAACAAATAATCTCCACAAGGATAAGTGCTAACAAGTGTTGACATTAATGGTAAAACCAGTGCAACACATCCATAATACCAACATTCAGATCAATTACTTTATCAAATTACTCTCAATTCTATTTGACTCAACTGAGGTCAACCATTTCACACCAATCTTCTAAAATCCATTTGCACTGTCAATCAGATTTAACATATTAGACTCATCATTTAAGTATCCATCTTCTTGCTCATTCATTTTCAAAACTCCTTTGGCTACAAGGGATTCTAGATCATCAATTATCACCACATCTTCTATCTTTATTTTCTTTGACTCTGAAACATCAATAAGAATAGAGTGTCTCCTTTTCTTCTTTCCAGAATAAGATTCTCCAGAACCAGAAGAGAAAGAAACAGTTCAACCAGACCAACTCTCCACATATCCACAAATGATTTAAAATAATTATTGCAAATCTCCTCTTTGTTATTCAAGCTATTTAAATATCTAAGGATTTGTCTTGAAATTGGCACACCAGATTCCCAAATAAAATTATCTTTTTCTAGAAGGGATTCTAAATAGTACATGACTAAACTCACAAGCAATGATCCATATCAGAAGGCATAATTCTTCTATTTTGAAATCTTGATATTTTATAACAATAATTCTCTCAGTAATTCACACAAGTCAAAATATTTGTTCTCCATCACAAACATATACCATATACACTGGAATTGCTGAGGTGGCTCCTTCCCTATTTTTGAAATAGACTTTTATAAGAGATGCCATAGGCAACATACCTTATTACAAGGTTGATGATCATGTTGATGATAAGAGCTTTCTAATCACCCTTCATGTTGGTTAGGGCTTCCACTTCCCTGTTCAAAATTGATTTATTTGCTGGAACTTCTCCATTGTCGCACAAGCTGGTGATAATAGAAACAATCTCCTTCATAATTGGATAGGCTTTATCCAACATGATACAATTATCTCACACATGGCTAAGGATTATTCTGATTACCTTTGGATTGTCAAACCAAGGGAATTCAATCCACAAATTCAGACCTTTTCCTTCTAACTCTTTGAACCTCTACAATTCATCATCCTTGAAACCTACTTCAACAATTATGATTTTCTCTGGGCTAAACTCATCCAGGAGTACTTTGTCTACAATATGAAATTCTCCACTGTTAGATTCTCCAATGATCATTTTTCCTTCTATGATTACTATTCACTACTCACTTTACTACTGCTCTACTATTTGCAATGATCTCAATAAAATTTAACTGATATGAAAGAAATCAACTTGATACTTATCTTACTTGTAGCGTCCTAAAATTGCGACACTTGCAATTTCGACTGCATTTCGGTCTTCACGATGGCGACGCAACACACAACCTGAATGGAGACCCCGAAACCTGATTATGACGCTGAAAACTGCATTTTTCAAGCACCCTGGCCTGAACCTCCTTGCACCCTGCTGTCCCAGGAGGTGGGACCAGAGCGCCCAGCGCCCTGGTCCTTCAGGACCAGGGCGCCCAGCGCCCTGGTCCCTAGGTCCTATTTTGGGCCCGGTCTCCTAAGGGGTCTCGGGTCTTTTTGTTTGCAATTTGGAAATTATCATTTCCTGGTTGGCCTAAGGTCAGGAAAATCGGTCTATCAGCCCTAATTGACAAGTATATAAACTACATTTTCTCTCTCATTTGGCATGAGGAGGATATGTGTACAAGCGTGGAAACTATATTCAAGCATTCAAGCATTCAAGCATTCCTTCTAAGTCTCCATTCAAGGCTAAGTGTTGCATTCAAGACAAGGATTCAACCATTGAAGAGGAGATCACTTACAACATACTACTACTACATACAACATACAACATCTATAATTTCGCACATAAGGATACAAACATCCTTACAACAAGGTATTAGTACTTGTTTTACATTACAGACATTTGCATTTACAGCATTGCTCATTTCTTGGTTAATTCCAAAACCGGGGTTTGACCTAAAGGCAAACCCCTAATCCCTAACCCCCCAATCATCTTCGCTTTTCTGTGTGTAGGTTGCAGGTACGTGGCCGAAATTGAAGATCTGGAATCCTTGTGCAGAGACGAATAGATCCCCTTCGTTTCGCGGATTTTTCGGAGGACCGTGGCACTCGGGCGCCATCGTCCCAGTAACTTTTGCTCAAATTTGCAGGACAGCACCGTATCAACATTTTACTGCTAATTCTAGGTCCGTAGCTTCATCCTATATCCCTATCTCAGTTTATAAGCGAATCTTTCTCACTTTCTATGCATTCCTAGCTTAATTCTTCTATGCACATTCTTTACAAAAAAGGGTAACCTTGCTGTCATAACCCTTGAAACACATTTAGCATCCAATCTTGCATTGTGTGGGATTGGATCTTGTGGGTTTCAACCCCTCTTTAGAATGTAAAGTCTCTCCCCTAAGTGAAAACCATCAACCCTAGTGAATCTCCCTTCTCTCTCCTTGGAGTTGGAAGAGGGGAGAGCAACTAGGGTTCGATCGCGATTTTCCACTTTACATTTTGGTGAACCTGACGTGAACATCCTTTCTGATTATTCATGATTAGATCTTAAATTTGATTCTTTGATTACATTTCCATGTTTGATTTTTGCAAAATTTTAGAGGTGATTGCATAAAAACCCTAAATTTTCTTTTTAGTAATTAAACTTGTGAAATGTTTAATTATTAATGCTTGTTTCAGATCTGCCCTTCTATTACAAATTATCAATTCAAATTTGTGCTTTAATTTTGAAAATTAAGTGGTTAAGTGTCAAAACCCTAATTTTTAAAACCCTCTTGATTCAACCTTTGTCTGATAATCTCACTGATCAAAACATCTCCAAATCAGCTGTAACTTTGGATTCCGCAATAAAATCACAATATCTTTCATCCCTGAAAATTTGGAAAAAAGTTGCGAGGACCGTGTGCACTCCGAGCGCCATCATCCCCGACATTTTTTCCGAAATTTCGGGACCTAGATCTTACTGTATTTTCCTGCTAAAATCCAGAATTTTGGCTGATTTTATCAATTTTAACACCTTCAAAATTAAAGTCAAAGTTGGTCTAGGGATTGCTTCGATTAACGCTTCTAATCATTCAAAAATCATTGAAATTGAAATTTTGTGTCAAAATTGTGTTCTTACTGTCCTAAATCTGAAAAGTGTGTTTGCATTCATTAAAAATTTCAGTGCTTTATTCAAATTCTTACAATTTGTGACTTTTGAAATTAAGTGCTTAATTACAACAACTTTAATTTCCGCTTTCAAAATTGAATTTTGCGTGAAATTGAGTCAATTTTCAAATTTCAAAATTTGTATTGCTCTTGACATTCCCTCTAAAATCATAAAATTCAAAATTTTAGTTTCCCTCTCTTTTTCAAAATTCAAATTTTGCATTTTTCGACAATCTGGGTAGGGTTCAATTTTGAGATTGCAACTTTAATTTGGCCTATCTACAGATCGTAAAATCACTCAATTTTTTCAGATTAGCTCTAAAATCATCATACCTTTCATCCCTGCAAATTTTGAAAAAAGTTGCAAGGACCGTGTTGCACTCCGAGCGCCACGGTCCCGGACATTTTTTCCGAAATTTCGGGAGATTGTCGTGATTGCATTTAACAGCTTAAATCTGGAAGATTGGCTGATTTTACTGAAAATTGCTACCTCTAAATTCAAAACTTTCTCTCTCTCTCTAGTGCACGAGTTTTACAACAATAAGCCCTACTTACACTATTCCCGTTAGACGAAGCCGTAGAATTAAGTCTTTCTGAGGTTTAACTACTGAGGAGATGGAACCTAATTTGAATAGCCTTTTTAACGAGGACATGGGTAATTCCTCTAATCCTCCTAATGATGAAGAAGCTCTCCATGAGGTTTCTGAAGAACAACTTTCGAAATTGGATAACCAATTTGACGATTTTCACCAATGGATGTCTCATGAGTACCCCGATAGTCAAGCTCTTCCTTTAATTGAGGGTCTAAAACGTATGCTTCAAAGTGATAAGAATGGAATTGATATTTTGCGTGGTATTGCACACATTGTGGATTCAAATGTGATGCCTATGAAAAGTTGTGCCGAAACCTTAGGTTATACACAACCCCCTACTCAAGACAATCATTCTATTCCTTTGATGACTTCTATTGCTAGCATACCTACCTTTACATCAAACATAATGGCTACTTCTATACAAGACATTCCTCCTATGATCACCAGTCATGGGGGCAATCCTTCTTCTTCAATTAACCCTCTTCCTTCATTCAATCCGATTTCTTCATTCACTCCTTCAATGAGTGTTCCTATTACATCTTCGCAAATGAACATGACGCAAGGGGCCAATTCATTCAATCATTCCATTCCTCCTTGTAGTGTTCCTCTTGTCCAATCATCTCCTATGAATAATTATCATAGAGTCCCACCACCTTACTGTTTACCTTCTTTCAATAACATAACACCTCCATCTCAATCTAACACGTCTAATATGAACTCTTCGACTGAAGCGACCATTAACAATCTTGCACAAACTGTCTCTTCTTTACAGCAACAAATTGCCTCTATGAATCAATCTAAGTTTAGTGTGCCCACATTTTATGTTGCGAGCCCACTTTCTCTTGACATTGTTCCAGCTATTCCCCCTAAACATGTTGAAATTCCACATTTGGAGCTTTATAATGGTAAGGGTGATCCTCTAACACATGTTAAGACTTTTCAAACAATATGTACTGATTTTGCTTATGACCAAAGGTTGCTTGCAAAATTGTTTACTAGAACATTAAGAGACAAAGCCCTACAATGGTATTGCTCATTGCCTTCTTATTCTATTACTTCTTTCGAACAACTTGCAAATGCTTTCATTCAACAATTTCAAGACAATATAAGTCCTAAAGTTACTTTGATTGATTTAATGCATTGCAAACAAGGTGTTAAAGAAAAAGTGACTGATTTCATTGGTAGATATAAGCATTTGTATGCTCAAATTTCTTTTCCAATGCCTGACAATGATATTCAAAGAATCTTTATTTCTAATTTACAAAAAGATATTCGAGACAAACTTCTGTTTTCTGAGTTTACTTCTTTCCAACAGTTGTGTGCAACTCTTCACAATTATCAACTGACTGTGAGTCAAATGGAACAATCACATCCTATGGCTCTGAGTGATAAGGGTGATAGCAGTCAACAACCATTTGGAAAGTTTAAACCGAACAGAGATTCCATCAAATTCAATGAAAACATCATCAGCAACAATGTGAATGCAGCATCAGGTGTGCCTCCTATTTCAAAATTTTTCAAGAAAGAAAGAAAGTATACTCCTTTGAATGAATCATTGCATAGTATTATGAATAAGTTATTGGAACAAAATGTGCTTACTCTTCCTCCTATAAGGCAAATTGATCCTGCAAAGATTACTTCACCTTATTTTGATAACAAAGCTTTTTGTCAATTTCATTGTCAGCCTGGGCATGATACTGAAAAATGTTTTTCTTTAAAGGGTAAAATTCAAGATTTGATTGATAATAATACTATTTCTGTTTCTGGAGTGAATGATAAAGGAAACACATCTGTAGCTCCTCCTAACCAAAATCTTCAGATTTTCACTGATCCATTACCTTCTCATACCTCTAATGCGATTGAGGCTAATGATTCCTCTCTCTCATCTGCTGGTCTTGTGTCTATGGCTCCGAATGTGATTAATTTTGTAGAGCAGCAAGAAAACCCTAAAGAACCTTCCATCACATTTGATTCCAGTGAAACCATTAGGGCACCTGATGGTCCTTTATACATAGTTGCAAAAATCAAGAATACACCTTGTCGTGGAGTGCTTATTGATCCTTCGTGCATGGTTAATGTTATTACTGAAGAATTTCTTTTTACTTTGCAATTGAATCAAGTGATATATGACAAAACAGATGTGATTGTGAAACTATTTGATGCATTTTCTTCTCCTGCAATTGGTTCTATTACATTGCCTATTGAGGTCCATAACAAATCCCTTGATGTGAACTTTGTTATTATTCCTTCATCCGAACAATTTCGTGTGAAGCTTGGCTATCCTTGGCTATCTTCCATGAAAGCTATTGCTTCTCCTATTCATAAGTGTTTGAAATTTCCCCATAATGGTGAAGTTGTTACTGTCAATCATAGTCTCTTTAAACCAGCTGAAAGAACTTCTAGCGTTCCTATTGATTACTTTTGGCCTAAACAATTCCAGTCTCTTCCTCCGTGAAGTGATCATCTTTTCAAATCTTATCAAAAGTGGAAAACAGATATGATCCTATCTCTAAGTGAACCTAGAACACCCAAACTTGACATTCCTATCATTCTTGAGAAGGAAGTTCTTCCTTTGAAAGATAAAACTAATGTCTTTCCTCAAGAAGATTCCCAACCCATCCCTATGGATGTGACTATGTCTATATCTAATAAACTTCCTAAAAGTAGACCTATCCCTCCTCGTCATGATGGACTCGGTCTCCTTCCTAAACCAAATATTTCTCCCTTATATGGAGCAGTTCCTCCTCCTTTTTATAGAGAGAAGAGACCTTCTTCTTCTCCTATTATCTAGCCTAAGAGACCACAACCTAAACACCCAAGTGATAAGGATGAGAACATTCCTCCTCCTCAATCTTCTTCACTTCCTACTAAGACTAGATGAAATCGTTCTGCACGTGAACGCCGATGAAAGCATCGTCTTAGAGCTCAAGCAGCTGCTTCTCAAACTTTGCAATCCCCAAAAACACCTTCAACAAGCATTATTCCATTTTGTCCACAATCTCCAAAACATAAGATGCATGATGGTCTTGATCCTGTGCGAATTAAAGACCCTATTTTTATAAATCTTGATGATGATATAGATGAAAATGTTACTCCTCTTGCTTCTGATAGTGAATATGAACTTGTTGATATTGATAACCATTTATCTAATGAATTTTCTAAAGCACTTATCCTAGCTCCTAGACAAGAACAATGTGGCTTGGAACATGAACATAGCCCTTGTTTGGATCTTGTGATAGCTCCATCTGCTGTGTTGAATGTTCCTCCTCTAGCGTGTTCCCTGCCTTCCCGAAACATTGATCAGCAAGATCGGGGGGTAGATGACGTGCTAGACTAGTTACATTAGCATAGCAGATTCTCTCCTCCTCTCTTGTGTTACTTCTTCTATATGTTATTCTCATTCTTCTATTTGTTGTCCTTGGTGTTGTCTACTTGAGGACGATGCAAAGCATTGAGATCTCTTTTGGTCTCTCTCATGTTGACTCAAAAGACACATGTGTTCCCTTCTTCTAGGTGACCTTCCTTGATTGGGGAATGAAGAACAATTATGCATACATACATATGATATATATACATGAATTATCATATAGCATACTGACCCCGAGGAAATCGAAGTCACCTCGTGCTTTGTGTTTTGAGTCTATTATCCTTGGGCTTATCTCACACTTGGGGGCTAAATCTTTGCGATAACGTGCTCCTTTCCCTTCTCATTTCTTATATGTATCACTACCTTAAAGCAATCACCCCCGGTGAGGCGTGTGCGATCGCTTTAACGTAGGGGGGCATACATCCCGTTCATATCTTTTCAAGATACTTGAAAATTTCTTGACAAATTTAGCTTTGCCTTGAAAATTTTTGATATCTTTCTTGCATGACTCATAGTGAGGGAACCTTACTACTAACAGTCATGGTTCTCCCTCGTGATCTTCCCTTTTACTTTGTCAGTTGAAGTCGTAAGATCCTTAGTCCACTGGGGGCTTGGTGTATCTTGCCTCCTTGACGTGGTGAAAGTCTTTCAATGTTGTTTCCTTGTACTTTACCAGAAGTATGAGCATACATACTCCTGCTAAAGTGGGGGCTAAATGTAGCATCCTAAAATTGCGACACTTGCAATTTCGACTGCATTTCGGTCTTCACGATGGCGACGCAACATGCAACCTGAATGGAGACCCTGAAACCTGATTATGACGCTGAAAAATGCATTTTTCAAGCACCCTGGCCTGAACCTCCTTGCACCCTACTGTCCCGGGAGGTGGGACCAGAGCGCCCAGCGCCCTGGTCCTTCAGGACCAGGGCGCCCAGTGCCCTGGTCCCTGGGTCCTATTTTGGGCCTGGTCTCCTAAGGGGTCTCGGGTATTTTTGTTTGCAATTTGGAAATTATCATTTCCTGGTCGGCCTAGGGTCGGGAAAATCGGTCTATCAGCCCTAATTGACAAGTATATAAACTACAATTTCTCTCTCATTTGGCATGAGGAGGATATGTTTACAAGCGTGGAAACTATATTCAAGCATTCAAGCATTCAAGCATTCCTTCTAAGTCTCCATTCAAGGCTAAGTGTTGCATTCAAGACAAGGATTCAACCATTGAAGAGGAGATCACTTACAACATACTACTACTACATACAACATACAACATCTATACCTTCGCACATAAGGATACAAACATCCTTACAACAAGGTATTAGTACTTGTTTTACATTAAAGACATTTGCATTTACAGCATTGCTCATTTCTTGGTTAATTCCAAAACTGGGGTTTGACCTAAAGGCAAACCCCTAATCCCTAACCCCCCAATCATCTTCGCTTTTCTGTGTGTAGGTTGCAGGTACGCGGCTGAAATTGAAGATCTGGAATCCTTGTGCA
Organism: Cryptomeria japonica; assembly: GCF_030272615.1. Classification (NCBI taxonomy): domain Eukaryota; kingdom Viridiplantae; phylum Streptophyta; class Pinopsida; order Cupressales; family Cupressaceae; genus Cryptomeria; species Cryptomeria japonica. The sequence goes on along the minus strand of NC_081415.1, from coordinate 458,672,917 downwards.
GAGACGAACAGATCCCCCTTCGTTTCGCGGATTTTTCGGAGGACCGTGGCGCTCGGGCGCCATCGTCCTGACAACTTTTGCTCAAATTTGCAGGATAGCGCCGTATCGACATTTTACTGCTAATTCCAGGTCCGCAGCTTCATCCTATATCCCTATCTCAGTTTATAAGCGAATCTTTCTCACTTTCTATGCATTCCTAGCTTAATTCTTCTATGCACATTCTTTACAAAAGAGGGTAACCTTGCTGTCATAACCCTTGAAACACATTTAGCATCCAATCTTGCATTGTGTGGGATTGGATCTTGTGGGTTTCAACCCCTCTTTTGAATGTAAAGTCTCTCCCCTAAGTGAAAACCATCAACCCTAGTGAATCTCCCTTCTCTCTCCTTGGAGTTGGAAGAGGGGAGAGCAACTAGGGTTCGATCGCGATTTTCCGCTTTACATTACTAAAGATGTTTCATTAGGGTTTTGTTGCCAAAAAATTCCTCTGAATACTGGATACCACACAAGAAGTGTCATGTTGGATTAGTGACATGATCCATATAGATGGGGAGGCTAGAAGATTTTTCTTTCTGATCATAACTCTCCTTGACTTGAAGCTCTAAGCTTAGTTTCTGGAGGAAGAGGTGCCTGCACTAAATTATGGTACTTCAAGCTCACTTCCTTTGTTCTCATTCTTCTTTCTCCAGACCAATTTTTCCTTCTTCTTTGGTTCATCATTCATTTTTGCACTCTTTTCAACAATTTTTTTTTCTTTTGATTTCCTACATAGATTAGCATAATGTCTGGGCTGATTGCATTTGAAACAACTAGCAATTTTCTTCTCAAGTCTTACCGTATGAGATCTATATTTGCATTGACTGGATTTGTGTCCATAGATATTGCAGTTGTAACAATGTCCTTGAAAGTTATAACTTTTCTTATTTGCAACAACCAGGTTTTAACTTTGATTCACAACATGATTTCTACAAAGGCTTTCCTTATGTCCAAACATCTTGTAACTATAACATTGAATGCTTCTATAGTTCCACTGCCTTATGTCCAAATTTATTGCATTTAAAAAAATAGCCATTAAAGGATAGGTACCTTTGTGCATTGGTCTCTTGGATCAATGGTCTTCTTGCATTTTATTTCTGATTCCGATATTTCTTCTCATCTTCTGTCTTCTTCTCTACTTTGACTTGCTTACTTTATTCTTTAATATTCTAATCTGAGCATACACCAGTTTGGTAACCAAGTCTAGTTTTGCTTGACTTAGTTTTTTGCATGTTGATAAAATCTTCTAGGAGCCTACCATTGTCAAGGATCTTGTTATCTTCCTTCAAATTCCTCACTTCTTGTTCAAGCTTTTCATACTCCTCAAATTTCAGCTTTAATGCATCTTTCAGGAACTTCTCTATCTTGTCTTTTTCCTCTATCTTCTGCATCAAGTCTTTGATGTGTTGGATATTTGGTGAGATTTCTATAAATATGTGCTTTGATGATATCTGAGAGATGTGTTGTCATTGATGTGAATAGAGTTCTCTATTTGTGACATTGTTGCAGTGAAGTTCAAAGTGTTGGTTTATTTTGCTCATTGATGATCAGAGTTTGTGGATTAAAGGGTTTGTATAGGATTGTGTATAGATGATTTAATATGATTTTTAGAGGCCTGCATGAAGATTTGATTAAGTTATGGATATCTATGTTATAGCTGGTTTTTCTATTGTTCAGTGTTGCCAGAGTGTTCACTATTTTGATTTGTATTGCTCCACATTGTAATATCTTGTTTTGCAGATCTAGAGGAGTGTTTGGGATGTTGATGTGAATCTTCAATTCAGTTGGTTCATGGTTTGGAGCTCTGCAAGTTATTTTTCTAGGTTGATAGTCGTTCCAGTTAGTGTTCTTCAAGTTTGATATAATGATGATGTGATTTTAGTAATTTGAGTTGTTGCAGATGTTGTGGTGGTTATTCATGATTCTTGTGGATATTTCTAGATCATGTTCCTTTTGTGTTGGTGGTCCGCATTCATTGTTGTGCTTGTTATTGATGATTTTCTCTGGTGTGTTGGTGTTCTTCATATTTATGGCTAACTAGATGATTGTAGCATGTTGTGAATATTTGATGCATAATTCTTAGAGGTGTTTCATATTCGAGGTGTGTGATATGGGTTTGTGCTATGTCTAGGTCGACATTGCTTGGTCCAAATTTTATTTTATAGCGTGTACGGTTATATTTTTGTAATTAGGTGATATGTGTTGAGCTGACCTAGATGAGGTTGATGTCATGTATAAATTAATGTAATACCTTTGTAATTATGTATGTGATGGATGAATGTATGTGCGAATAATGTATTAATTTTTTAGAGGCAAATAAGTATGAGAAGATAGTTGTTATGTGCTTAACCGGAACTGTAACCAGGCACTAGGAGATTCTATTTCTTCATTTCATGATCTTCCAAATGTGATTTGAATCTGTTTGTAAGATAGTGATTTTTCCTCGGGGTTGTAGTGCTTGTTGTTTTTGAGCAGTGAGCTCTAGGTAGTGTGCTTAAATGCATGTGCATTCTCCATTGTAATATTTCATATACTTCTAATAGAGTATCATCATATTGTGGGTAAGTTCCCACCATAGTTTTCCCTTTGACCAAGTTTTCCACGTCAAAAATCTTTATGTTATTTGTGTCCTTGATGTGTTGTTGATTTATGCTCTCATTGTTAATAATCAGATCAATATTAAGTTTAATTTGAGTGAGTTTGTGAGACAACTGATTCACCCTTCCCTCTCAGTTTTCTATTGGTTGTCAAAGCTATTCAAACAAGTGGTATCAGAGAAGGTTCCTCTAGAGAAGCTTAATTGCTTGAGGTGATCTAGGATTGTGACTTACAAGAAGGATAGTCCAAGATTTGATGGTACTAACTACTCTCTTTGGAATAGCCACATGGAGTGTCATCTGAGATGCATTGGTGAATCTTACTAGACTATTACAAAGAACAAGTATATTGTTCTTGCTAATGGACCTTCTACTATGGATGAGATAAATGAAGCTAAATGTAATATTAGAGCTAAGAAAGCATTTTTGAGTGCCTTGACTAATTCTAAGATGACAAATGTTATGGAATTGCAGACTGCTTATGAGATTTGGAAGAAGTTTGAAACCCTTTATGAAGAAGACAGCCATGTGAAGATTGCTAAGTTGCAGAGCCTGAAAGGAAAGTATGAGATGTTGAAGATTGGAGAAGATGATAACATTACTTAATATGCAGAAGGTGAATGCATTAATATGCAATATCAAATGTATCAGTGGAAAGTAGGAAGAATCAAATATTGTTGCTAAAGTGCTCGGATCCTTGCCTGCATCCTACAAACATAAATTTGTTGCTATTGAGGAGATCTGGACTATGACTGATGTGACCAGAGACATGTTGATTAGTAATCTTTCAGCATTTGAGCCAAGTGAGTTTGGTGATTCCCTTCCAAAGATAAAATCTGCATTTAAAGCCACTGTTTCCAAAAACAATAAGCAAAGATATGATCCTGGAGAAAGTTCTTCAAGGAGGATATCAAGATATGAGAAAGAGATGAATTAAATGGAAGATGAAGAGAGAGAACTTGAGGAGCTTGAAGAACTGATTGCTAGAATATTACCTAAACAAGCCAATAAGTATGAAGGAAAGTTGTGTTGGCCATTTGGAGGAATTGATTATGTGTTGCATTGATTTTTTTTCATTGATATCAACACTAGTTGTTTTGGTTGTTTTACCAGTATCCTTCTAGTCCCAGTAAGGTTTTTGGTTTTTGGTTGAATAAGATCTTGATGATCTGGTATGCTCCGTTATGTTTAGGTTATGGAATTGGCTTATTCATCCTACTCAGATACATGTTCAATCAGTTGGTTTTGATTTGGTGATCATATGCTATCCTGTATGCTGGTAAGCTTGGTTTGTTGTTCCAGTGAGGGTTTCACCGGCAGAGCTTTGTTGAAGATCTTTGATGATATGCATAAGTGGTGTTGGTGCAGCTACTAGTGGATATTCAAGATGTTGTTGGTGATCATGTTCGAGACTTAGTTGATTAGGATCATTGTGTTGGCATGTGTGGACCTTAATTGGGTTCTAGTTTATCTAGGTTATGGACCGGCTTAATGTAACATGTGGATTGGACTTCTTGATGTGTTTCTGGGATGTCTTATCAGTTGGATATTATTTGTTTGGTCTCAGGCCGACATGTTTTCTAATTATATAATTATATTATGGTCTGGTGGTCAAACTTATTATTTATGGTCAAGGTTTTATATATATGTGATGTAAGATCTCATTGTAGATCATATAGGAAAGGGATATGGAATGGAATAGGAGAGAATAATGTAAATATCACTTATGCAGAGGATTTGGTCAATCATTGTTAATCAAGTTGGGTTTGTATAAGAGTATTTAGTCCTCTTGTATTGAGCTTAATCAGAACTATTCTTAGGCATAGGAGATGCTATCATTGTAGTTCATTCTTTCTTCTGGATTCTAGTCTGGATTTCTATGTAGTTAGTGAGACTCCTTTTCTAATGAGCAGTGTGCTGTAAGCTATTGAACTTCATGCAAGTGTAGGCCCCTTAATTTTAATCACATTCTTACTGCAAAAGTATTATCTGACTGTGGGTAGGCTTCCCACTGTGGTTTTTCCCTTTATCGGGTTTTCCACGTACAAATATTAGTGTCATGTGGATGGTATTTATTCTCTGATTGTTGTTTATGCTTAATTGGTTTATCTTCTATTTTGGTAATTCATTAATGCACTCTAGTATTGATCTTTTGGGTTTTGATAATATGAGACAACTGATTCACCCCCTCCCTCTCAGTTTTCTTTTGGTTATTTAAACAATCTAATAATTGGTATCAAAGCTCTAGTCCTCTCTATAGAAGCTTAACCACTTGAGGAAGATCCTATGGCAACTAACAGTTCAAGTTCATCTAGTTCATCTACTGCTATTTTTGGGAGAGATATTCCTAGTCTTGATGGAACAAATTATAGAGTATGGAAGATTCGAATGGAGACTCATTTGAGATGTCTCGGTAAGGAAATTTGGGAGATCATAGAGAATGGAGTTACAACTTATAATCTGGCATCTGGCAACCCTCCTCTAAAAAACTTGGATAAGGAGCTTGAGAATGATTTTAGAGAAAGAGAAGCCCTCTTGTGTGCATTTTCTGATCAGCAAATAATGGGAGTAACTGACAAATCATCAGCAAAGGCTATATGGGACAAGTTGGAGACTCTTAATGAAGGTGACCCTACTATTAAGATTGCTAAACTTGATAGTTACCGAGTCAGATATGAAAACTTGAAGATGGAAAAAGATGAAAGGATCATTGTATTCATGGAAAGGGTAAATGAGGTTGTTATGGGAATTCAATGATGTGGTGGAACTCTGAGTGAAGATGAAATAGTTTCAAAACTTCTGAGAGATGTACCATCGGCTTACAAGATGAAGGCTACTGCAGTTAATGAATTGAGAACAATGGCTAATACTTCTGTCAATAGAGACACCTTGGCTGGGAAATTATCTTTTCATATCTTGGACCTTCTGGAGCTATGAAGTCTGAACCTGCTTTTCATGCATCTGCATCATCAACCAGCAAGAAAGATTGGAAAGCTTTGTATGCAAAGGAATTGGATGATATGAAGAGAGAAGATGAAGAATTTAAGCAACTTGAAGCCATATTTGCTAGAACAGTACCTAAAGGACTAGTAGGAAGTAAGTATGAAGGAAAAGAACCTTTTAAATGTTTTGCATGTAATAAGATAGGTAATTTTGCATATAGATATCTTGAAAGGAATTCAAGATTTGAAGAGAGAGATAGAATATCTTTTAAGCCTAACCCTAGATATCAGAAAAAGTATAAGTATAGGAAACACAGAGATAAATCATGCTACATAGTGGATGAGGAAGGTGTGGCTGATTTTGATGATGAACCAACACAACACTTTGCTAGTGGTTTCAGCAATGGAAAGGAATGGGTGTTCTTGGCTATCAAGAAAGATGTTCCGACACTGGAAGAGAATGTACCTAAAGAGAAGGCCCTAGCTGCTAAAATTGAAGATAAGGATGAATGGGTAATTGACAGTGGATATTCACATCATATGACTGCAGATAAAAGGAAGTTTATATCTTTGCAAGAATTTGATGGCGGTCTGGTTAGATTTGGAGATGACAAAGCATGTATGATCAAGGGAAAAGGAACTATATCATTATATGGTAAGCACAATACTGATAATATTTATTATGTTGAAGGTTTAAGGCATAATATTTTGAGTGTCAGACAACTGGTGGATAAGGGGTTTACAATTCAAGGATTGAAAATGCAAAATCATTAATAGAATTGGATTGGAGATTGCAACTAGTACTCAGACAAAAGGTAATCTATTTCATTTGAATTCTGGTGACAAGACATGTTTGATTGCACAAATTGATGAGAGTTGGCTATGGCATAAAAGGATATGTCTTGTGGATTTTGATTGCATTATGGAGAGTGCTAATGTCAAGGTGGATGAGCTAAATAGAAGTCAAAACAGAGTTTATGAGCAAGAACTAGCAGTGGAAATGAGCATAACTGAACCGGTAACACCTTTATTGGAATAGAATGTTGAACCAGTTACTCCAGTAGTATAAGAAAATTCAACAATAACTAAAGAATTGGGAAGAGGAAAAGAGAATCAGAAGACTCCTACGTATGTAAGGATGAATCATTTAGAAGATTAGATCATTGTGGATAAGAACAATGCAGTGATGACAAGAAGGAGATTGGGAGCTAATGAGGTATGTTTAATTTCTAAAGTTGAATTGGTATCAGTAATTGAATCATGTAAAGATGAATGTTGGATGAAAGCTATGGAAGAAGAATTAGATCAGATAGAAAATAATAACACATGGACTTTAGTTCCCCATCCTAAAAATAAGAATGTTATTGAAACTTTTGCACCTATAGCTAGGATTGAAGCTGTAAGATTATTTCTTGCCTATGTTGTACATAAAAACTACAAGGTTTATCAGATGGATGTTAAGTGTGTCTTTCTAAATAGGGATCTTGATGAGGAAGTTTATATTGATCAACCTGATGGTTTTTCACTTTCATATGATAAAAACATGGTTTGCAGGTTAAAGAAAGCTTTATATGGATTGAAACAGGCACCTAGAGCTTGGTATGCAAGGTTAGATAAATATCTTTTGAAGCTTAGTTTCACTAAAGGTAATGCTAACATTAATCTATATTATAAAGTCATTGATGATAATATACTGATTATTGAAGGTTTTGTTGATGACATCATTTTTGGAGGTGAAGATAAGTTGTGCATGGAGAAAGAATTTGAAATGTCTATGATTGGGGAAATGAATTTTTTCTTAGGTTTGCAGAATAGTCAGACTGAAAAAAGGTATTTTCATCTGTCAAACTAAGTATGCTAGGGAATTGTTTAAGAAATTTGGTATGGTAGACTCTAAACTGGTAAGTACTCCTATGGTTACAAGTGAGAAATTGACAAGGAAAGATGAATCTGCACCTATAAATCCTACAAGATACAAGTATATGATTGGAGGTCTTCTATATTTGACTTAGACTAGGCCTTATATAATGAATGTTATTTATATTGCATCTAGATATCAAAGTGATCCTAGAGAAAATCATGAGAGTGCGGTGAAAAGAATTTTTAGATACTTCCAAGGTACATCTAAATATGGTTTATGGTACCCTAAGGATGATGACTTTACTTTATGTACATATACAGATGCAGATTGGGCAGGTGATGTTGATGACCACAAAAGTACTTCCGGTGGAGCTTTCTTTCTTGGAAAGAAGTTGGTTTCATGGATCAGCAAGAAACAATCATGTACTTCTTTATCTACTGTTGAAGCTAAGTATGTTGTTGTTGCTACTAACTATACACAAGTTATATGGATGAAGCAAAATATTGAAGGACATTAAAGTGCATTTCAATTGACCAGTAGTTATTCACTGTTATAACTCTTCTACTATAGACATATCAAAGAATCTGGTATTTTACTCTAAGACAAAGCACATATCTATCAAGTATAACTTTTTAAAGGAGAAGGTAGAATAAAATGAGGTTAGACTGGTTTATGTGAACACTAAAGAGAAGATTGCAAACATTTTCACTAAACTTTTGCCAAAGAGGGAGATTGTTGGCCATTTGGAGGAATTGATTATGTGTTGCATTGATGTTTTGTCATTGATGTCAACACTAGCTAGTTTGGTTGTTTTACCAGTATCCTTCTGGTCCCAGTAAGTTGCTTGGTTTCTGGTTGGATTAGATCATAATGATCGAATATGCTTCATTATGTTTGGGTTATGGAATTGGCTTATTCATGCTACTCAGATACATCTTGAGTCAGTTGGTTTTGATTTGGTGATCAGATGCTATCCGGTATGCTAGTAAGCTTGGTTTGTTGTTCTGGCGAGGGTTTCACCGGTAGAGCTTTGTTGAAGATCTTTGATGATATGCATAAGTGGTGTTGGTGTGGCTTCTAGTGGAGATTCAAGATGCTGATGGTGATCATGTTCAAGACTTAGCTAATTGGGATCATTGATTTAGCATGTGTGGACCTTAATTGGGTTCTGATTTATATAGGTTATGGACTGGCTTAATGTAACATATGGATTGGACTTCTCGATTTGTTTCTAGGATGTCTTATGGGTTGGATATTATTTGTTTGGTGTCAGGTCAACATGTTTTGTAATTATGTAATTGTTTTATTGTCTGGTGGTAGACCTTATTATTTATGGTCGAGGGTTTGTATATATATGATGTAAGATCTCATTGTAGATCATATAGGAAAGAGATATGGAATGGAATAGGAGTGAATAATGTAATAATCATTCATGCAGAGGATTTAGTCGATCATTGGTGATCGAGTTAGGTTTATGTAAGAGGATTTAGTCCTTTAGTATTGAGCTTAACCTAAACTATTCTTAGGCATTGGATATGTTACCATTGGAATTCTTTCTTTCTTTCGGATTGTAGTCTGGATTTCTATGTAGTTAGTGAGACTCCTTTTGTGATGAGCAGTGTGCTCTAGACTATTGACCTTGTGCTCTAGGCTATTTGAATTCCGGTGAGAAGACATGTTTGATTGCACAAATTGATGAGAGTTGCCTATGGCATAAAAGGATATGTCATGTGATTTTTTATTGCATTGTGGATAGCACTAATGTCAAGGTGGATGTGCTGAATAGAAGTCAAAACAGAGTTTATGATCAAGAACCGGCAATGGAAATCATCATAACTCAACCAGTAACACCTTTACCGGAACATAATGTTGAACCAGTTACTCCAGTAGTATCAGAAAATTCAACAATAACTAAAGAACTGGGAAGAGGAAAAGAGAATTAGAAGACTCCTATGTATGTAATGATGAATCATTCAGAAGATTAGATCATTGGGGATAAGAACAATGGAGTGATGACAAGAAGGAGATTGGCAGCTAATGAGGTATGTTTAATTTCTAAAATTGAACTAGTATCAGTAATTGAATCATGTAAAGATGAATGTTGGATGAAATCTATGGAAGAAGAATTAGATCAGATAGACAAGAATAACACATGGACTTTAGTTCCCTGGCCTAAAAATAAGAATGCTATTGAAACTTTTGCACTTGTAGCTAGGATTGAAGCTATAAGATTATTTCTTGCCTATGTTGCACAGAAAAACTATAACGTTTATCAGATGGATGTTAAGTATGTCTTTCTAAATGGGGATCTTGATGAGGAAGTTTATATTGATCAACCTAATGGTTTTTCACTTTTAGATGATAAAAACATGGTTTGTAGGTTAAAGAAAACTTTATATGGATTGAAATAGGCACCTAGAGCTTGGTATGCAAGGTTAGATAAATATCTTTTGAAGCTTGGTTTAACTATAGGTAATGCTGATAGTAATCTATATTATAAAGTCATTGATGATGATATACTAGTTATTGAAGTTTTTTTTTATGACATCATTTTTGGAGGTGAAGATAAGTTGTGCATGGAGAAAGAATTTGAAATGTCTATGTTTGGGGAAATGAAATTTTTCTTAGGTTTGCAGATTAGTCAGACTGATAAAGGTATTTTCATCTATCAAACTAAGTATGCTAGGGACTTGTTTAAGAAATTTGGTATGGTAGACTCTAAATTGGTAAGTACTCCTATGGTTATAAGTGAGAAATTGACAAGGAAAGTTAAATCTATACCTGTAAATCCTAGAAGATACAAGTCTATGATTGGAGGTCTTCTATATTTGACACAGACTAGGCCTGATATAATGAATGTTATTTGTATTGCATCTAGATATCAAAGTGATCCTAGAGAAAATCATGAGAGTGCGGTGAAAAGAATTTTTAGATACTTGCAAGGTACATCTGAATATGGTTTATGGTACCCTAAGGATGATGACTTTACTTTATGTACATATACAAATGCAGATTAGGCAGGTGATGTTGATGACCACAAAAGTACTTCCAGTGGAGCTTTCTTTCTTGGAAAGAAGTTGGTTTCATGGATCAGCAAGAAACAATCTTGTACTTCTTTATCTACTGTTGAAGCTAAGTATGTTGTTGTTTCTACTAACTGTACACAAGTTATATGGATGAAGCAAATATTAAATGACATTAAAGTGCATTGCATTGGACCGGTAGTTATTCACTATGATAACTTTGTTGCTATAGACATATCAAAGAATCTGGTATTTTACTATAAGACAAAGCACATATCTATCAAGTATAACTTTTTAAAGGAGAAGGTGGAAGAAAATGAGGTTAGACTGGTTTATGCAAACACTAAAGAGAAGATTGCAAACATTTTCAGTAAACTTTTGCCTAAAGAATCATTTGAGTATCTCAGAGATAGATTATGGGTTTCTGCCCCTCTGATAGAAAACTGATTGATGCTATTTGGCATTAGTCTAGTATGCATTATCAGAGATATTATTCATTCTATATTGATGCGGGGATGCTAGTACTCATAAGGAGTAGTTAACCTTGTGATTCAGTGGTTTTTGTTTTTGCTTTGATATTTTTATCAGATTTCTAGCATTGATGTCAAAGGGGGAGAAATTTTCATGTAAAAAACTTAAGGGATATATTCATCAAGGGGAGTAAGTATAAACTTGATTTTGACAGATCTTTTTCAAATTGTAACTACCCAATTACAAGGTTGAGTGAGACTATAACTCTACTAACATCTTGGCAACCTTTGTCATTGATGCCAAAGGCAGAGTAGTAGTATGAGAAAATAACCGACAGAAGACTTATCTGCTCAGGGGGAGCTCTTATATTTTTGGTAACACATTTTTGGATTACAATTCTGGATACACTTTTGAATTTTCTCATGAGTGTTTCCATCAATGCCAAAGGGGGAGATTGTTGGCATATGCACACTCCAATGAGACATTGTAGGTGATTGAAGGTTTTGTCATTGATGGCAACCTTACAATCCTATGGCACCGGTAAGGCATTACACCGGCACTAGCAAGATCAGACTCTACACCAACACTTAGACCACCAGCACCGGCAGTGGAAGAAAGCATTCCGACATAGAGGCCGACAAAATTTTTGTTATATTGTATTTTGTTTATTATTTTAAAATCTTTGTAAGCCGACTTGGCATCATTATAAAATGACTCTTATATAAGAGAGAACATTATAGAACATTTGTAAGTAAGTAAGAAGATTATATTTAGGCAAAATAAGGTAGACCTATTATGCAAATTATAGGTTAAGGGTTTATGTAAGAAGCAGAGAAGAAATCAGTACTGGATCTGGCATTATAGATGCTATTTTGAAGCAGTACAAGATACTAGATTTGTATAATCCATCATTGTTGTATGCGGGAAAAGTGGGCTGATAAAACTCAATATGTGAAAATATTGTTAAATACTTGTCCACACACACACACAGGACTTCTTGATGCAAGCTATGGAGTAATAACGTATTACTCAACTTCCTAAGGTGGGTCCCATGGTTCTCTATCTCACAATGTCCCTCAAACCAATGTTTTTGCTATCAGATCTCTGAGCAAAATGGTTTAGGGATGGTAAATGCAAGAACGAGGGATGCTTTGATAATTTTTAGTATGAGATGTATTCTAAGCTATGTATGATTCTAGAATGCAATAAAATAAATGATAAGATGACAAGATTAGTATAAATACTATCCTAACATGATATATTTAATCTATGATTGAGCTAAATGATAATAGAAAGCATTCTAAAAATGCATATTTAGAGTAATTTCTATTCTAAAGAGAGGCTAAATGATGAGCATAAAATGATATATGAGAGCTTAAATATATTTGAGCATAAGTATGATGCTACAAATTTGAAGGAGGATTGTTAAAAATGGAGAAATGAGAGCTCTATTTATAGCAAAAACAGGGCAATGGATGGTCAAGATTGAAAGAGTTGATCAAGGGTTGAGTTTGGAAGTTGGGGATCCATGTGTGCAATTTGCACCAATGAAATGGTGACAAGTGTCAACATAGGGTTGGGTTGAGGGAAGGGGTTGGAGGCATTAAATGCCTGAGAAGACCTCATGGCTATCTAGAGGCTAAGGGTCAAGTCTAAGTTAGGCTTACCCATTAGATTAAGAGTTTAATCCAAGGATAAACCTTTGTGCAAATGATTAAGAGATAATCATGGTCAAAGCATTAAAGTCCTGATGAGACCCTTGGGTTGGATGAAGGTTGAGTCAAAACAAATGTTTTAACCATGTAGGAGGGTTTGAGTTAACCATTAATGGTTATTGGAGACTTTGGGGATTAAGTGGTTGAAAGTTGGAAGCCTTTAATGGTTATCAAAGACTTTGAGGAATTAAGTGGTTGAAGGTTGAAAGCCTTTAATGGTTATCAAAGACTTTGAGGTTTTGAGAAGTGACTTCCCTTTGCTTAGGGATGTGACAAAGTTTAGAGGAGGGGTTAGGTTAATTAGAAGTGATTAGAAGATTCTAGAAGGGATTAGAAAGGGGTTTGGGATTTTGCAAGTGGATGGAGGGATAATAGGATTTAATTAAAATAAAGTAATTTAATTCAATTTGGTTGCAATTTGGGGAAATTAAATAAATTAGATTTATTCAATTTAGGATAACTATTTAATTAAATTTGAATTTAATTAAAAGTGGATAGGGGGGTTTAATTGAATAAAATGATTTATTCATTAAATAGGTATAGTGAATTTTATTAAAATAAAATGAGTAATTTACTTAATAAAATAGAAGAATGTGGATAATTTAATTAAATTGGATTTAATCAAATAGAGAAATGAACATAAAATATTCATTTAGGAATATGGTCATTTTTATATGTCTACATTTTGCCCCTCTTTGAAGTGACGTGTGTGCACATGTTATTTCAAAGAAAATGATGTGTTTTTGTGATTTATGATCAAATGCAATTTTTGTGTCGCTCTTTTGATTTGCCAGTCGTGCCCCAGATTCGATTTGATGGTGATGCCCCAGATTCGATATTTGATGGTGATGCCCCCTCGGGAGATGAATCAATATTTTGAAATTTTTTTATTTAATTGGATGAGTTGCGTATGATGTGTATGATTTCGTGCATGTAAAATGTGTGCAAATTGATTCATCTCCCGATAAGTTACGAATGTTATGGTATAGGGGAGACTGCGACCATATTACAGGTCCATTCGGCTAACCCTAATTTCATTTTCCTCTTATAAAAGGGGAAAAGGGCTTGATTTAGATTCATTTGTGCTTTGTTGACTTTGAAGAAAGAGAATTTGGTCTGCAGACAAAATGCCTATTCCTTATCATAGACACCGTTTCGAGCGTGTTCGGAGGTATCAGAGGCCTGTAGTGCGTGGACCACCAGTAAGTCAACGTTTTTTACCCTTTTTTGACTTTTCATTTTGTCATTTTGTAGTCATTTTTTGATTTTCAAGGTTCGGGTTTAATGTTTTAGCGCGTCTAAGGCGTAGTTTAGCGCATACAAAGTTTAGAGTAGCGCATCAAGTTTAATTTTAGGGGTCACGTCCGAAAGAAATAGGATAGCGCATGGCAAAAATATGTTAGCGCATATAGGCAGAATAGCGCATGGCAGCCATAGGGTAGTGCGTCGGGTCAACAGGTTAGCGCATAGGGTAGACCTAGCGCATAGGGGTCGCAGGGGTTCGCATAGGTAAGGGGGTTTAACGCGTAGGGTTAACCTAGCGCATAGGGCCAAACGGGTAGCACCTGGGGGGTGTAGATTAGCACGTAGGGTCAGTCTAGCACATAGGGTAGGTTAGGTGGCGCATGGGGTGAAAAGATTAGAGCGTAGATAGAGTATAGCACATAGGGTGAAAATAATAGCGCGTAGGAAAGACAGCCTAGCGCGTGGGGGATTTTTAGCGCATTGGGTATCTATTTTAGCACATTAGGAAAAGTTTTGTGAGATGAGCCGATTTGAAAATTTGTGCTGGTCTGTTTCTCATGTGTTTATGCATTTTGTCCAATATGAGTGTTGATATAACTTGTTTTTATTTGCGATATTTCAAGTTATGTGTAGATATCAATGTGTTGTGTTTGATCAAAATATGATTTGTTTGCGTTTTTTTTTTTTTTTAAAGTTCAATGTGTGAAGCCTGAGTTGTGTTACAAGCCGATATGGGTTGGAAACTTGAGTTGTTTTACAAGCTGATATGGGTGAAAAACTTGAGTTGTTTTACAAGTTTATGTGATTTTGGAGACTTGAGTTGTGTTACAAGTTTTGATATGGTTTTTGAGAACTTGAGTTGTTTTACAAGTTGATATGAAATGATAGGATTTTGAACTTTGATGTAGATGAGTAAATTGTTTCATGTTGTTGATGTAAGTTTGATTTTGATATCTTTGATTTGATGTGGAAACTGATATTGGATTTGTTTTGTTTGTTGACAGGAGCGATTGGGCGTGGTGCAGTCGAGGGAGAGATTTCGCAGACTGTGGACATTGATACCATGGTTGTCACAGGCCGATTTGGACATTATTGAGAGATGTGGATTGACTTCTCTCCTAGATATGCCTCGGTTCACTATGAACCGAGGGTTACTGACAGCTTTGGTAGAGAGGTGGCACAGTGATACAAACACCTTCCATTTTGCCACTGAAGAGATGACAGTCACACCTGAGGACTGTTACAGGATCCTGCGTATCCCTATAGTAGGGGCACTACTACCCTATGAGAAGTCAGAGGAGGGTGGCACAGAGGCACTACGCCACATATTCCAGGATGATATAGTCTATGGCTATGAGATTCCATGGCAGGAGTTTCTAGATTTGGATTACGCACCACTGCCATCCATACTAGCAGGGTTCATTGGTGGATTCCTTTGTCCTGATCAGAGGTCAAAGGGATTCTCGGTGGCATGGGACTAGTTTTGGAGGAGATGGTTACTCAGGGTAGGAGGTTTGCATGGGGGTCAGCGATGCTAGCTCATTTATACAAGAGTTTGCATGAGGTAGTATACCTCGGTTACAGCAGTTTGTCAGCTGGCGTGACATTATTACAGGTATGGTGCTGGGAGCATATTCCAGCAGCGAGGCCACTAGCAGACAGGGACAGGCTCGGAGGTGCAGTATATGCCTATGGATACAGGGGTCTAGTTTTCCAGCGTAAGCTGGGCAAACTAGAGCATTGGAGGAGGGTTTTTGACGATATAGATACGGTCACCTGGCAACCGTATACAGGATGCGAGGTGTGGGCGGAGCATGGGTTGGAGATGCCCTTTGTTTTCATGACCAGGTACCTGATTGGGAGGACCCCATTCATGATTGAGCAGTTTGTGGTGACCCGAGTTTTGAGACAGTTCGGGCGCCAGCAGGGTATTCCTCAGGGAGCTTGCCTTTATGCACAGCGGCAGCAGGATGTGGCCGATTGGGGACCAACCATTGATAGTGTCATGGCAGTGGAGGAGTTTGTAAGATTGGCTGGGCAGATCTGGGATTATGCCCCAGAGATTCAAGATGCGGGTATGACAGATGAGTTTTCTTGTTTGTTTGCTACGCGAGAGGTGGCCAGGATATCGGATCCTGAGGAGATGAGGCCAGCCTTCGATTCAGATGAGGAGGAGGGAGATGGGGGAGATGATGGAGATGATGGGGAGGATGGAGGAGGAGGACGAGGGAGAGGAGTTAGAGGGAGGCGGGGAGATAGAGGTGTGGAGAGAGCAGTGCGACAGGGGAGGATAGAGAGGGGGAGAGGTGGATTGGCTATCGGAGCTGGTAGAGAGGGGAGAGTGGGGGAGATGCTAGCTACAGTGGGTGGTGAGGATGCACCTAGTCGACCATCACAGAGGAGGAGGATAGATGTACTCCCATCTCTAGTACCGAGGATAGGCCGAGTGGGAGGGGTTCCTCCAGCATAGGTACCGCTACGAGTTTGAGTTCCAGGTCATATGGAGGATGCTCAGATACGGACCTTGCAGATTATTGTGTAGTAGCTACAGGCACAGATTTTGACCTATCAGTGGCAGATTTCTCAGTTGACTACTGAGCGAGACACCGAGATAGAGCGGAGGGGGCGAGCAGAGGAGGTGATGGCAAGCATGCAGAGAGCAGCAGTGGGTGGTCCGATGAGAGACACCCTGAGAGAGTTGGCGCTGAGAGTGCAGGAGGTAGAGTATTATAAGTGGCACTATGAGGCTGCAGTACCCAGGGATCGACGAGTACAAAGTTTTGCGCAGTCGAGATCCAGCCGATCTTGAGTTGCTCGGTCACGGTCTGAGAGCCGAGGTGTGACAGGGCCACCAAGACAGGACCCTCCTGGAGATCCAAGGGTGGGTGCATCTGGAGCGAGACCATCTCTGTCAGGGGATAGTCATACTTCAGAGACATGGTCTCTGTTGTATTTTTGAGCATTTGTTATTCTTTGTACTGGACACAGTGTTTGGACACAGTTTGTACATTTTGATCAGTTTTGAGATACATATATATATGGCCCCATTTTTTATCATGTGATGTGTTTATATGAATGCATGTGACGTGGGTTATTTTATGTGATGATGCAATGCTTGAATATATGATGTAATGTATGATGCAGGATGTATGCTTTTATATGCTGTGAGATGTATCTTGAAAATGAGATGTTTAAAATGATATGCAAACATGCCTAAATGATATGCCATGATTTTAAATGATATGCAACTAATTGTAAAATCATATGCAACTAATTGTTTTTGGAGCATCCCTCATTCTGTATGTACCATCCGATATAGCCATTTGTTTGCTTTCGTTGTAGATATCATCATTGAGCATTGATTTGTTGAGGATATGTTGAAAATTTATACAAGCATAATGGTATAATTGAACCATAATGACCTGAGAAAAATTTACATATTTTTTGATTTTGCAAGATAGCACAAGCGTCAAGGTATAATTGAACTAGGACGACCTGAGCGCGTATTGCATAAACAGACAAGATTTGATCATTTGTATGCGTGAAGCGGAATCAGGCCTTCAGTGATATTCGATGTATCACGTCCTGAGGCAAGGATTCACACAGTACAAGTGATCGCCTCCCAGACAGAAAACTAAGAAAATATTGGAAGTTCCCCTTGACCTCTAGCTGTGAAGCATTTAGTGGGACATGGAAGAGAATCCAATAATTCAAAAAGTTCAAAATGCAAAACTAGTCAAGATTTTATGCTATAATGCAACATTCAGTACTTCAGAAAATCATCCATCCTTGGTATTTTTGTGATTTGTTTTGTTTGTTTTGGTGATGAAGCGTAGTTTTTGTTGTTGGATGTCATGTTTTTGAGTTTTGCCTCTAGTCTTGATGTTTTGAATGTTTTCAATATTGAGATGATTGGAATGCCCCTAGCTGAGTGTGTCTCTTGATGTGAATATGTACAATGATTTCCAAGCCATGGTAGGATATGGTAAGAGGATATATATAAACAAATCAGGATAGTGACTACACTAAGTATGTCCTGAATAGATATGTGTTAAGTGTCGAGCGATGGCCGATAGTGTTTGTATGGATAACATGGTATGGAGATAGATGGAGGAGCCATTCTTTCACAAGAGCACCTGTTTACCAGGTTTTCACCCTTTGTTTTTATTGTACTTTTTTTTTGCTTTTTCTGATTTTTTTTTTTTTTGGCTTATTTTGGCTTTTTCCGTGCACTAGGCCACTTAAGTATAGTACCTTTTCAGATGGATGTTGTTAGTTGGTTCATCGAGCACATCTCCTTCAGAATTTGTTAGTTGATAGGCACCTGATCCATAGACTGATATGATAACATAGGGACCCAACCAGTTAGGTTCAAATTTCCCTTTCTTTTCTCGATCTTGCTGATTTCTTGGATTTTCTTTAAGGAGTAGGTCACCAACCTTGAAGTTGCGGGGAATGACCTTGTGATTGTAGCTCCTGCACATGCGTTGTTGATATGCTTTGAGATGAGTGTAAGCATGTTGACGTCTTTCATCTAAGAGTTCAAGTTCTTGCAGTCGGTTAACTCGATACTCTTCATCTGGGATTAAGCCTTTTAAAGAGACTCTGAGAGATGGGATTTCTACCTCCAGGGGTAAAATAGCTTCTGATCCATATACCAATGAGTATAGTGTTGCTCCTATAGGTGTGCAGATGCTGGTTCTATATGCCCAAAGTGCTGGATTGAGTTGTACGTGCCAATCTTTGCCTGCATCATTCACTGTTTTCTTGAGGATTTTCAGTATTATTTTGTTAGATGCTTCTGCTTGACCATTTCCCTGTGGGTAATATGGTGTAGAGAACCTATGTTGGATTTTGAATTTTTCACATAGTTCTTGGACATCTTGATTATTGAAGGGCCATCCATTATCTGTGACGATTGAACTTGGAATACCATATCTGCAGATTAGATAATTTACGATAAAAGAGGCAATTTGTTTCCCTATCACTGTGGTCATGGGAACTGCTTCTATCCATTTGGTAAAGTATTCTGTTGCAGTTATAATGAACTTGTGTCCATTTGAAGATGAAGGATGAATTTTGTCAATCAAGTCTAGTCCCCACTAACAAAATGGCCAAGATGTTGTAAAGGGTTGCAGTTCCTATGCTGGTGCATGTATCAGATTGCCATGGATCTGGCATTTAGGACATTTCTTGGCGAAATGATATGAGTCTTTTTCCATTGTAGGCCAGTAGTATCCCATCTGTAGAAGCTTTTTAGCAAGAGTAGTGCCACTTGAATGTGTGCCACAAATACTTTTGTGAAGCTTGTGTAAAGCAGAATCAGAATCATTACGATCAAGGCAATGAAGAAGAGTACCATCGAAACCTCGACGATACAAAGTATCAGCAGTAAGGGTGTAATGGGCAGCTTGTCAGATAAAGTTACATTTTTGGTTATGAGATTGGTCAATAGGTAAGATATTGTGCTTGAGGTAGTCGTATATTGGTCCATATAATGGAGAATCTGAACCAGTTAAGGCATAGATAACCTGGGATTCAGAGTGGTCATAGGCGGGGGAGAACAGTTGCTCTACCAGGAACTCATAACGACTTTGTTGCTCTAGAATTTGTAGTAATGAAGCGATAGTAGCCATTGCATTGGCTGCTTTGTTGTTCAACCTTGGTATTTGCTTGAAGGTGATGTGCACAAAATACTATTTGAAATCATCCACCATTCTCTTGTAGGGTAGTAGCTTGTCATCCTTTGAATGATAGTTGTTGTTGATTTGATGAATGACCAGTTGCAAGTCCCCATAGACTCTTATCTCTGTGATTTTCCATTCTACGGCCATTTTGATGCCTATGACCAATGCCTCATATTCAGCCACATTATTTGTACAGGGAAACATAAGCCAATATGATCTAGGTATAGTGTGTCCTTTAGAAGTGATAAATAGAATGCCAGCACCCGAACCATGTTGTGTATAGGATCCATCAAAGTATAAAGTTCATTGTTTAGTAGAAAGAGCAAGAACATCCCTATCTGGAAATTCAATCTCCATGGTGTGTTTTCCTGGTAGCAGTGCTTCAGCCAACTGATCTGCAATTGCTTGTCCTTTGATGGCTCATCTTTCTATGTATTAGATGTCAAATTCACTGAGAATCATGACCCATTTAGCCAATCGGCCTATAAGAGCTACCTTGCTGAGTAGATATTTGAGAGGATCAATTTTTGCAACCAGCTTGATGGTGTGTGCTAGCATATAATATCAGAACTTCTGAGATGTGAAGACCACTATTAGGCAAGCCTTCTCAATGAATGTATAGTTGAGTTCATAGCCATTCAATGTCCTATTGATGTAATATATGGCACGTTCCTTCCCTTGTTGATCTTCTTGTGCCAATAGTGCCCCCAACGATATATCTGTTGTTGAGATATATAAGATAAGAGGCTTTCCTGCGATTGGTGGAACTAGAACTGGTGGATTCATCAGGTACTGTTTGATTTGGTAAAAAGATTCTGCACACTTGGCCTCCCATTTGAATGGTACATTTTTGTGTAGTAAAGGGTTGAATGGGAGACTTTTATCTACTAGCTGAGCGATGAATCGCTTGATTGATTGAAGTCGGCCTTGTAGAGATCTGAGTTGACTAATATTATTTGGTGGTGGCATGTCCATAATGGCTTGTACTTTTGCTGGATCTACTTCAATACCTTTAGCTGAGATTATGTAGTCTAGTAACTTGCCTGACTTGGAATTTCTCCAATCGATCAAAAAAATTTGTTAGGATGTCAAGATGTTCAGCCCTAGTGAAGGATTTAGCTAACAAGTCATCCACATAGTCTTCCATAAATGTGTACATCATGTCATGGAAGATTGTTGTCATTGCTCTTTGATAAGTGGCCCCTGCATTCTTCAAGCCAAAAGGCATAACATTCCAACAGTACGTTCCCCAAGGGCAGGTGAACGTTGTTTTATCTTGATCTTCAGGAGCTATTTTGATTTGATCATAGCCTGAGAAACCGTCCATTAGTGAGAGCATTGCATGGCCTGCTGTAAGATCTACAATGATATCGATACTAGGCAGAGGAAAGTCATCTTTGGGACAAGCTTTGTTGATGTCTCTGAAGTCAGTGCAAATTTTGATACTACCATCTGGTTTTGATACTAGAACGATATTGGAAATCCATTCTGCATAGTCAATGGGTCGAATGAATCCGACGTCTAATAATTTCTTTAGTTCAGTTTTGACCATGAGTGCCACCTGTGGATTCATCTTGCGTAGCTTTTGCTTGACTGGCTTAACTCCTGTAGAAATGGACAAGTGATGCATGATTAAGTGTGGATCCACTCCAAGCATATCCGCATAGGACCAAGCAAAGTTAATTTGCTGTTCTTTGAAAAAAATGATGAATGTTGATCTTTCTGCCTCTGTTAGAGATTCTGCAAGGTGTAGGTTCTTAACTGCTTCTGTGGTACCAATGTTGATTGATTGAGTGGGCTCAATCAATATGGGCGATCACTCATGAAAGTGCTCAGGAAGAGTGTCAAGTCTCCCATCGTTAGGTGCCTTAAAAAGGTTTTCACCCTCAGATGCGTCCTTTATTTTTACTTTTTTGTGATCTAGAGCTGCCATTGACTGGTTTTCAGCATTAGATCCTTTACTTAGTTCATTTTTGTGACTGAGAGACTTGGCACTCCCTGGTTTGTAGACATCGTTATTTTGTTCACTGGTAGAGCCTGTTTCTAGATTTACGGTACATAGGTAATGGATAATAGATTCATCATTGGGGAAAATTGGTATATCATGGATTTCAGGTTCATCCCAGTCGATGAGGTCAGGAAAGACAAGTGGTAAGGAATCATTAGGTAGATCAAGTTCGGCTACTGTGAGTGTTAGGACAGAGTTTTCATCGTGATGGTTCTTGTTTTTAAAGAAGTTTCGGATTTCATCGAGGTCTTTGATGGTATTATCTTCTACATATACTTGCTCGTAATGTTCTTGTTCACTTTCTTTGGCGTCATAGATATTCTGCAGTCCAAATTCAAGAGGTCTATCTCTTGCGTTATGTTCTTCTTGAGAAAGAGATATAGAATCAGTATCATCAGGGATATCTGTAGTAGCATTGGAGCAGGTACCCCATTCATATTCATTGGAATCCGTCTCATAGGCATCATCCCAAATTCTATCTGTGCTATAAACTGGTATGTTGTATGGTGAAAACAAATCTTTGATGATGGATACCATTTTGATGGTCTTTGTTGATTTTGTGTCAGATCCGTCTTCTACTTTCTGGATTTGTTCATAGACTGTACTTCCTTGGGGAGGAATAATGGTATCTGGAGAGGACATGATTTGTTTTTGAGACATTGGTGTTTGAATGTGAGCTATCACTGCAGATAGGGCCTTCTTATGACTTAGAAGTTTTCCTAATGCAACTTCTGATCTTGACGTTCCTGTGCCTTGTGGATTGTTTCTGCTGATTCAAAGAGTGCTTCCTGCCAGGATTCTTCTTTGTACTGCATCTTTACTTTCCATTGAGGTTTGGTAGTTAGGTGTGGTGGCCTTTTCAATAGGAACGTGAGTTTAGAACTTAATCTTGCTTTGTTTCTACTAGGTTGTGAAGGAAGATCTATATGTTCAGTGACTCCTTCTTTGTGTTTCCCAATAGGTCCTTTACCACCATATCCCATTTGCTTCATGATTAAGTAGCCTTTTCCATACAGGTGTGTTGGTAGAACAATGTCCAGAGCGACTTCTCTATGATCTTCTGCTTCATCTTTATATAACCAGCTAAGAACATCTTTGTCTTCTGATTCATGTACGAGAATACCTAATTGGATGAAGGTACCATCAAATTTAGTGATGGGCTGAGTGGCTAGATGTGTTGATGTAGTAGTCAAACCATGCGATCTAGGTGATGTTGGCAATTTGGCCAAACATAACGGCTCCAAAGAGTATTCTCCCATGCCTTGGTCTTTGATTTGCATTTTCTGCTTGAAGTCTCCCCATAAGGAGTTGGGTTTTACTGTCTATAGATCTGATGTCAAGGATCGCTGCTTTTCTCTATTATGAGGAACCAAACTGTCTTGGGCTACCCCCATTCTGTTGCAATGTTGAAATGGATTGTGATCAGTTGATATGGAAATTTCTTGTCCGTCATAAGGAAACTTGACACACTGGTGATACGTAGAAGGTATTGCTTTCATTTCATGTATCCAGGGTCGTCCTAACAAGACATTTTAGGTTAGATCGATATCTAAGACTTGACATATAGTATCCTTTTGTACTGGTCCCACTTGAATATGTAATATCACTATGCCTTTAGAGGACCTCTCTTCATCATCATATGCTTTTATGGTAATCTTTTTGCAGGGATCAATAGATTCTTCTGAGAAGCCTAATGCACGGATAAGCTTTAAAGTACATATATTAAGTCCGGCTCCTCCATCTATTAAGACTCTCTTTATTCGGTGTTTGCAAACAATGACTTCAATATGGAGAGGAGTATTATGTGGATGACTCAAGGAAGTATTATCATGCTCTGAGAAGGTGAGGTTATGAGGTCCAGTCATATGGGAAACCATGGCTTGAAATCTATCTGTATCCAGATTTTGCGGTACATTTGTTTCCAATAGCGCTTGCTCCAATATGTCTTTGTGCTTTGGTGATAGTTTCAATAATTCTAGGATAGATATCTGAACTGGAGCCTTGCGTAGTTGGCTAACCAATTTATATTGGATTTTTGGTGTGGTAGTTGTAGGTGCAGTATGTCCTTTCAAGACATCTTTCTGAGTTCAGCTTGTGACATTGATTGATTCATGATCATGCTGATCTCGAATGGTGATGACATTGACTTGATGATCTTCAGCTGATATGTGGTTGATGGTGTTGTTGTAGATGTGATTAATACAAGCTCCACGTGTATCATCCGAATTTGATGCTCCATCTTTGTTGTAATTTGGGAGAGGATTTTTGAAGGCTCCGTGATCATCATTTGTTTTAAGACCATCAACTGTTAAATCACCTCGATCAATCATGTCCTGTACTATGTGTTTCAATTGCATGCACTCATTTGTTCTATGACCCTTGTTGCGATGGAAATCATAATAGTGTGAATCATTCCACCAAGGTGGTTTGATTGGGGGTTCATAATTGTTGATTGGAGGCAAGGACAAAATTTTGTTTGCCAAAAGTTCTCTGAATGCGGATTCTAATGATTGTCCCAGTGGTGTGAAGATGAACTTTTGGAAATTGTTCATGTTGCAGGAATTGGTGTTAGGTCCTGGATTCATGTTTTTGTTTTGAGTATCGTTGGTGTTGTTTGTGTTGAGTTGTCCGTAATCAGTGTTTTGTGCATATGTGTTAGCACTGGGAGTAGCATTTTTAGGATTTTTCGTGTTTTGAGGATTTCTAGATAATGCAAGCACTGGTTGCTTAGATTTGGGATCATAGGAGTCATTGTTGCCTTCATTTTTGTTTCGGGTCCAAAATCGAGATTTGTCAAGATTGGTGTTGTTCGGGTTATTGTAGTTTGATGAGTTTGTTCCTTCCTTGTAGAATTTGAGTGTTCCCTTTTTGACACATGCTTCTTCTACTTGAATGCCATTTTCAATCAATTTAGCGAAAGATGGTATGCACTGAAGTTTTAGTTTGTAACTCATCTCGCCATTCAAGTTATCAATGAAGATTTCCATTTTCTCCTTTTTGGGAATATCTCGAGGATATCGTGATACCATACGTTGCCAGCATTGAAGGAACACCATGAATGTTTTGTTGTTCTTTTGTTTGGTATTGCAAACATCTAACATGGTTATGGCATGTTAGATGTTGTAAGAATAGTGGGTTATGAATTTGTTAACCAACTCATAAATGATCTAATAGGTGGCGAAATTTTGGATAACCATTCCATGGTTTGTCCTCCCAAGATTCTGGGGAATAACCTCATCAAATAGGTGTCATCATGAGCGAATTCAAGGCTCAGTGTGCAAAATTCTTGAACATGATCTCGGGGATCACTTTTCCCATCATATTTATCAAATTTGGGAACGTTTGAGTTTGGAGGAAAAGGCACCATTTTAAGCTTCTGTCAAATGGGTAAGGACAGATTTTGTTTAAAGAGTACCGCACTATTGTCCTTTGTTGCATATCCTGTATTTTCCTTTGCAACGTTTGCATTTGTTGAGTAAGGGCTGCCAAACGTATATTGTCTTGTCGAGGAAAAAGTTTGTGCCTTGTATTGGTTCTTAGTTGAAAAGGTGTGGTAAATGGTATATTTTACTCTAGTGTTTCTAGCTTAGGTATACGCATCTCTGGTATGTGTTGTTCTGGAATGTGTTGCTCTGGAATATGTTGTTCAGGTATGTGAGTTTCTTCTTCTCTGTGTTGTTCTTGATATGCATATTGTTGAGATCCGGTTTGAAAAATGTTTGGGTCTAAATCTTCAGGAAGTTTAATGCCTTTGCTTGTAAGCATCAACAGATATTTTTCTTTGTCATTTTCCATGAGTTTTTCTACAAGTTTTTGGAAGGAAGGGTTTTCTTGACATTCTCGAAGAAGTGCTTCAGTAATTTCCGGTTCTTCTATGGGTGGAACTTCGAAAGGATTTGATAATCTTTGATTCATACTGGACTCAACATGTGCCTCGCTTTGTTTGTCTTTTTGAGAGCGAGTAACAGGCATTTTTAGTAAAAACTTTCAGTGATGAAGGGGACAAAAGCCTCATTGATATGTTGCTCGGGCGTTGGTGGCTCTAGCCGAGATGTGTTGTATGTGATGCACTCGTCAGGCAAGAATGCTGGATTGATCTTTCCTCCGCGGTGTATGGTTTGATTAAAAGCAGACTTTTGACAGTATGCTCTTGTTTTCAAAGGTTCTTTGTCAAATTTGCTAGATTTGTTTTGGATATAACGTTTGACGTGATGAAGGAATACCCGATGAGATTTGAAGAGTTGACGATTGATGTATAAAAACTTATTTCTCTTGATGAATTTGGAAAAACTAGGTTGTTGTTTCTTCAACGTGATGTTACGATAGAGGTTCTTTCTTCATAGAATAAGAGGATTAGTCATGCATGAGTGATCAATGGTTTCCTTTGATTGGTTTGGATTCAGTTGATTCTTGTTTTGAAAATTTCAAATCTTACTCTATCAAAGTGAAGGCTTTTAGATGCCCCTTCACGACAAAGTGTGTCAAATGATATGGACAAAAGCTTCCCAATCTGGAAACTGGATTTGACAATTTGAAAATTTTAACAAGTGTTTTGAGATAAAAATCCGTAGGATGGTAAAGGATTTTGCTGATACTGATGATGAGATTTCCGGATTATGATAGGAGAGACATCCTCTATTGTGCGATTCATTTAGGATTCTGACAACTTTTGTTTTGACACAAATTGAGCTCAAGAAATAGTTTTTAGTGGTTTGTTTGTCACTCTATTGTGATGAAAAATGATTTTTGATGAAAAAGGCTTCTAAAAATGTTTTTGAAATTTTGAAATTTGTCTCGGTTTTTGCTCTCTGTTTTTCTGTTTTCGATCACACGCTAGAACAGAGTTTCTATGCGCTACTGAAATTCCTTGATGCGCTAAAATAATAAGCTCACGCGCTAGGTTGCCCCCAGACACGTGCTAAAGTTCGGACTATTGTAAAATTGTTGTCTAACTATTGAAAAAGTTATGCGCTATCCTGGAAATGTCACGCGCTAACTGTTTGACTATATGCGCTAATTTTTGGTTTCCACGCGCTAAGTTGTTGCTTTCACGTGCTAAAGTTCAGACTATTTAAAAATTGTTCTCTACCTATTGAAAAAGCTATGCACTACCTTGGGCCTGTGATGTGCTAACTGTTTGACTTTATGTGCTAATGTTTGGTTCCTAAGCGCTAAGATGTTGCTTCCACGCCTTAGACTATTTTTCGGATGCGCTAAAGGACTTTACACTGTTTTGCCTTAAGATGAAAATGCTACTGTTTTGAACCAATGCGCTAATTAGAGGTTTGGATGCGCTAACAAAAGTATTCCACGTGCTAAGAGATTTCTCTAATGCGCTAAACTGCATTGATTTTTCCTTTTGGTTGGTTTCTTGTAGATTTTGAATTTTGTTGTGAAATTTTTAAGTGTGATGGATGATTTTTTTGAAGTAATAAATGCAAGCACGACACAAAAAGTACAACCATTTTGCCTAATCTAACAAAAAGTGTATGTTCTTGCGAAGATGTGTTCAAATCCCCAATGTTTTAACAGGTTTTAATACAAGTAATACACTTCAGATAGACTCTTTAGTCAAGGGTCATAAATAACATCATAGCCCACTAGTCTCGATACTCCGTCAGCTCAAATAGTCGTGTCACCCCCTAGAGGGCGCCCGTTTTTTTGCCTTTTGCCAGAAATTAACTCAAAGTGAATCACTTCACAGCTGAGTAGTTATCTTGGGAGATATATGGTAAGTAATCTTGGGGGCAGATTCTTCCCCACCCTTGCACTATGATGTTACAAATGTTTGGGTACCGAATTGGTTCAAAACTCCTATTTCTAAGGTTCGTAATCAGGCTTCTCGTTCGGCCGTCAGTGATAAACTCCCTTAGGAGGCTTCCCAACCTTTAGAACAAATGCTTTACGTATCTTGAGGATACTGGGGGAAGGCTAATCACTGCATGCAACCATTGAAAAGGACTTTCGTCACTTTCCACATTTGATTATAGTGGGTTGGAATTCTTGGCGTCAAAGTCATTCCCTACTTAGGTCGTTCCCTTCACACCGGCCATAAATGGCTTTAAGAGTTGATTGCAACTCCTCGGGAAGGCAAGCCTGCTAAAGGTTTTATTGCTTGAAATAAAGAAAGCTGTAAGAGTGGTTTGGATTTTTGATCACCCAGTTAAGGGGAGAGCATATTCCTTCCACTTTCGAGACAAAGTAATCAATTTGGTTTATTTTATCCTTTCAATTCAATGTTTTCCTAAAAATCTATGCAAAGATGTTGCTCCACAAAAACATGATGTTCATTTTACCCCTTCAAAACAATGATTTTCTGATCTACGAAAAGAAATGGTCAACAAAGCAAATTCGATATTTTGGTCAGCAAAAGAAATCGCTAAAAGGGGAAGATCTTCCCTCTTTAGTTGTAACTGACTCTGGATTTGTATGATTCTTTTACTTGACAGAAATTTGAAGTGAATCATTTTATGCACCAAAGGATGGTGAAGTTCGTTTTAAATCCCTTTGTTGTAAAAAATAAAGATTGTTTTGTTGTGGTTCGTTTTACAGCCCAAAGTAAGGTGAGTTCAATTTTCTTTAACTAGAATTAAAAAGACTTTAAATTTTAACTAACTTGAACAAGCTAATAAAATTTAAACAATTTATAGTTCTAAAAAAAAAGTCACTAAGCTCCTCCCCTTGCAATAAAATGTCAGAAATCCTGCAAAATACCACCACAGTAGTTAGAAAAACAGAAGATTTTGTGGACTTCAACAAGTCTAAAATTTCATTCCCGGTTACAATGTTTGTTTCTATCTTCGATGTGCTACATAACAGACTGTATGTGCTACGAGATACCCTTGATGCACTAAAACTAAGTATCAACGCACTACTCTATTTTCTAAATGCGCTACTCTGTATGTTGGAAGCGTTGTTCTGTCTTTTTCTCTCTCCCACGCTGAGACCTGCAGTAAAATTAGAAATTTGATGCGCTAACATGTGAATCGCACGCGCTGGATGATGGTCTATAAGCGCTGAACTATGGGATGGATGCGCTATTCTATTAATTGCATGCGCTACTCTGTTTTGTTTCCGCGTCGAGACCTACAGGAAAGTATTAGTGGAAGTCATGTGCTAAATAAAGGACTTCATATGCTAAACAGTGAGCGGGATGCGCTAGACTGTTAACCCGATGCGCTAGGGAATGTTTCCCACGCGCCGATTCCTGCTTCTCGTGGACCTGCAAAAGTGATTAGTTTTAAAAACCGATTTCATATTTGGGGTCGAGCCCCACGGTGGGTGCCAGAAATGTATGCGGGAAAAGTGGGCCGATAAAACTCAATATGTGAAAATATTGTTAAATACTTGTCTATACACACACACAGGACTTCTTGATGCAAGCTATGGAGTAATAACGTATTACTCAGCTTCCCAAGGTGGGTCCCATGGTTCTCTATCTCACAATGTCCCTCAAACCAATGTTTTTGCTCTCAGATCTCTGAGCAAAATGGTTTAGGGACGGCAAATGCAAGAACAAGGGATGCTTTGATAATTTTTAGTATGAGATGTATTCTAAGCTATGTATGATTCTAGAATGCAATAAACTAAATGATAAGATGACAAGATTAGTATGAATACTATCCTAACATGATATATTTAATCTATGATTGAGCTAAATGATAATAGAAAGCATTTTAAACATGCATATTTAGAGTAATTTCTATTCTAAAGAGAGGCTAAATGATGAGCATAAAATGATATATGAGAGCTTAAATATATTTGAGCATAAGTATGATGCTACAAATTTGAAGGATGATTGTGAAAAATGGAGAAATGAGAGCTCTATTTATAGCAAAAACAGGGCAATGGATGGTCAAGATTGAAAGAGTTGATCAAGGGTTGAGTTTGGAAGTTGGGGATCCATGTGTGCAATTTGCACCAATGAAATAGTGACAAGTGTCAACATAGGGTTGGGTTGAGAGAAGGGGTTGGAGGCATTAAATGCCTGAGAAGATCTCATGGTTATCTAGAGGCTAAGGGTCAAGTCTAAGTTAGGCTTACCCATTAGATTAAGAGTTTAATCCAAGGATAAACCTTTGTGCAAATGATTAAGAGATAATCATGGTCAAAGCATTAAAGTCCTGATGAGACCCTTGGGTTGGATGAAGGTTGAGTCAAAACAAATGTTTTAACCATGTAGGAGGGTTTGAGTTAACCATTAATGGTTATTGGAGACTTTGGGGATTAAGTGGTTGAAAGTTGGGAGCCTTTAATGGTTATCAAAGACTTTGAGGAATTAAGTGGTTGAAGGTTGAAAGCCTTTAATGGTTATCAAAGACTTTGAGGTTTTGAGAAGTGACTTCCATTTGCTTAGGGATGTGACAAAGTTTAGAGGAAGGGTTAGGTTAATTAGAAGCGATTAGAAGATTCTAGAAGGGATTAGAAAGGGGTTTGGGATTTTGCAAGTGGATGGAGGGATAATAGGATTTAATTAAAATAAAGTAATTTAATTCAATTTGGTTGCAATTTGGGGAAATTAAATAAATTAGATTTATTCAATTTAGGATAACTATTTAATTAAATTTGAATTTAATTAAAAGTGGATAGGGGGGTTTAATTGAATAAAATGATTTATTCATTAAATAGGTATAGTGAATTTTATTTAAATAAAATGAGTAATTTACTTAATAAAATAGAAGAATGTGGATAATTTAATTAAATTGGATTTAATCAAATAGAGAAATGAACATAAAATATTCATTTAGGAATATGGTCATTTTTATACGTCTACAATTGTAAGTCAGTGAGACTTCCCATTGAGCAGTGAGCTCTAGGCAATTGGCCTTCCTGCATGTGTAGGCCCCTCTTGTAGCAGTAATATTCTCTTATTGGCCAGTAAGTGAATATTTTGGGTCACAAATCCCATCAAGGTTTTTCCCACACTTGGTTTCCTCGTTAAATCATTGTGTTATGGTGTGTTTTTCATGTGGTTGCTTTTAATTCTATTTATTGCATTATTTCTTGCATACCGGTACACTGTTATTGTATGTTCTACATGTTTTAAGTTAAGAAATTCAACAAATCGGTTAGATACTGATTCACCCCCCCCCCTCTCACTATCTGGTGGAATCCTAACAATTGGTATCAGAGCTTGGTCCTCTATTTTCAGAAGCCTAACAGCTTGAGGAAGATCTTGACATCGACAGATATGGAAAATCTGATTAAGAAACTAGAAGCAGCTCTTTCAGACTATGATGCAGAGAAACTAACAATATCAAACTAGAAGATGATCTAAAGGTAGAGCAGGATATCATTCAGGCACTTCAAGAAACAAGAGAAGATAACTTTGTGAAAAGATGCAAAATGAGAATGATGAAAAAGAAACTCTTAATGATATGATAAACAAGCTAAAACAAGAGAAAATGACAACAAAGAATGAGATGCAGGATATGACTATGAGATTTTGTAAGGAAATTGAAGATAGAAAGAAGAATGAAGAATATTTGACCAGAAGACTAAGTGATGTTGCAAATGAAACACAAGACTTAGTTATGAAAATGATTTGTTGAAGACAAATCTGATGCACACTCAAAATGACTCCAATGAACTAATGAGGTAGAAAGATGTCTTAAAAAGAGAACTAGATACTGTAAATTAACATAAAGAGAAATTCAAGAAAAGCTCAGAGGAACTTGGTAACTTGCTGAAGAATAAAAAACCTAAGGGTGACACTTCTGGAATTGGCTTTGAATTTGGTGAAAGCTCCGGTACTACAAATACACAGGATCATAGCTAACCAGTAAGGCAACCTAATGCTTATAAATTCAATGGAAAATACTTTAACTATAATAAGTATGGTCATAAAGCAAATGAATGTAGATATAGAAATTATCAGAATATCAACACACCTATCGATCAATGTTCAAAATGCAACAAAGTTGGTCACAACTCTGAAAATTGTAGAATGAATGTGAGATGTTATGTTTGTGGAAGATTTGGACACCTATCTAATCAATGTAGAACACAAACCAGCATAGGTTATGGGAAATCTATTCAGAAGAATAATGTGACTTCTTATGCATGCAACAAGATTGGGCATATTGCAAAATTCTATAGAAGTAAAGGATCACCGGCAGACAACAAAAGTTCTAGCTTGAAAGGTAAAGAAAAAATTGAAGAGGTTAAGCAAGAATTCTCAAAACAATGGATTAGAAAGTCAGACTTAAAAATTGTTGGGAATACTCCTCCACCGGTAGAACCAATCAACACTTCACCAATAGGACGGAGTGATGCTTCACCGGAAAGACAAAGTAATACTCCATCGAGAGGAAGCTCTTCATCAAATTGAAGAAAATTTTCTTGAGGGTTTGGAAATCAATGAGACATATGCTATAATTCCCTTGGTTAATGGTGAGAAGATGGAAATTACTTCTATACTGGTAGACAATGTTAAGTGACTACTTAACCGGCATACATTAAATGTGGTAGATGGAAAATAAACATTATAAATTTGTGGTTTTGGCTCCATTTCACTTCACCGAGATTTCAAACATTCGAAGAGCACGAAATTTGCAGAGCTAAGGGATTTCGAGAAAAGAGGCAAAGCACTTCGGCAATCAATCCATCCAAAGGCAGAAAAAGGTATTTATCATCATGGCATCCTCCTATGCACTTGAATTCATAGAAAACCCTACAGTAGTCAAGGTTATAAAATACCCTAGGCCCATATTTCAACTAGTTCCCAAGGTAGCTAAGAAAGATGACAATGTAGGTTCTTTTTCCCAAATTCCAAAGGGAGTTGTTTTCGCAGAAGATCCCCGAATATATATTCATTGCAACATAGAGGAATTAGGAGATGAAGAAATTAAAAGCATGTATAAGATTTTTATATGTGACAATTTTGATAATGTAAAACTAGAACATAAAATTGTTGAAACCCTAGGATTCACTGAAACCCTCTGCATTCCCAAATTTCCCAAGGAGGTGATTAGGATAGTTTTGAGCAAGCTACATGGTTCATTCTTTTGGCTTGATTTGGTACACAAAATAACAAAGGAAGCTGTGAAAGTAGTAACAAGGTTACCTTCCATCGGTAATAGACCAGACAAAACCAAGAAGGTCTCCAATGACCTTGTAATGAACTTAACTAGCGCAACATCAAATAGAAGGTCTCTGAGAGTTAATGATGTGACTTATATAAATGTGAGATTTGTTAGCATGATTTTAGGGTACAAAGCAACTCATGCAAATAGACTTAACTCAGTTTCTAGTTTATGCATTAAAAGTGCTTATGACATGGTTAAAGATAATGTGAAAATTGATGTATGTGAATGGTTAAAAGATGAGTTGATTGATAACTTAGGCAAAATCAAGAAGGATAAGAAAGGAACTTTTATATTTGGAAATCTACCTGTATGCTTGATGCTACACATAACTAAACAGGTTCTCGGTATTAGTCGTAAGAATATTGGATTTGATATACCAGTAGGAAAATAGTTAATAGATCTATTCAACAACATGGGTGAGAACAAAGAAAAGAACATTCATGACTATTTTCAAGCACTAAAGGTTAGGATGAACAAAAGAATCAGACTATCATAGAAAATTGTCAATAGATACAAAGATGATATATGTTTTGTAATAAAAAAGGATGAGATCTGGATGGAATCAATTATCCCAAGAACAATCTGGGTAACAAAGATGGGTTATGAGACTGATGATCATATAATTGAAACTTATGTTAAAGCACTTCTGGAAGCACCAAATGAACCAAAGGAAGAAGTATTTGGTAGTTCTAAGACCATAGAAAAACAAATTCAATCTAAGAAGAGAGTGAAAAAGGTTGAAGCAGTTGTGAGAAGAGGTTCTAGATAGGCTAAGGCTATTAAAGAAGTTGTATTAAAATAAACCGGTATCACTAAGGATGAGTTGGGAACTCTATAGCCTGAGACTCACCTATCACTGGTAGCTACTTCTTTGGAAAGTGACATGCCTGCAACTTTCAAAAGAGTTGTAAGGAAAAGGGATCCTTCACCGGCATCCACACCTTCGCCTAGAAGGACTAGACAAAAACAACAGGCAGTGAGGTCTCCGGTTAGAAAGACCACACCAAAGAAAAAGTTGACACCAAAGAAGAAGAAGACTAAACAAAACTTGCCCCCTCTTGACAAATTGCTATATGAAAACATAGAGGAAGGGAAACTCAAAAACATAGGAAAGGTCTATGATACACTGTCAGCAGATGACAAAGAACAAGTTGGAAATAGTGTTATTTTACACATGGACTTCTATAAGAAGTTCTTAATGGAAGTAATAGATGATCTACCAGATGAATTGTTCAAAAGACTGGAAGCAAGAAGACAAGTTGTTGTAGAACTTGATAAGAAAATCAAAATTGAAAAGTTACTTGTTGTTTATCCAGTAAAATCACCTAAGGAGATAGATGACTTAATTGTAGAAGCCAACCGGTCAGTATTCTCTACTGCACATCAGCATATTGCATTAATGGTTGGAAGAGTGAATGAAGTAACAAAGGAAATAGAAAATGCATGGGACATATTTCTTGTTGAGAAAGAAAAATAGGAAGAGTACAGGAACCCCAAACCAATAAAGGTATACCAGAAGGAGAGAGACAAAGGAAAAGGAAAGGTTGGTGGACCTCTGACTATCAAAGTAAAAGATAACTTATCCCCACCGCCTCAAATTACATCACCGGTAACAACTACTGAAGATCAACCGGCAGATGATAGTATGGACATAAAGGATACTAATCCTAATCCTGAGGTACTATACACAGTTGATGTTGATACACAAAAGGTCAACATTGTGATAGACAAAGAAATAACCGGCAAGACAGATATGGCTAGTGAGCCACCGACAACTGACAGCATTGACAATACTAAAAGGAAAGTTGAAGTTGATAACACAGAGTAACAGGTAGAGACTCAGACTGAGACTAAAATAGAGCAATAAACAAAGAGACAATCAGAGCAACACGCTCTAGAACAGGAACAAGTTCACATGGAAACAGTGTCACCGACAATAGGAGAAGATCAAAAACCATTGCTTAAAGAAATGGAAACACAAACTGACCTACTAGAGGTCACTACAAGCTTGGTTACTTCCTCCACCGATGGAATTCAGAATGTTGGTTCCTCCTCAATAGGTTACAAATCAACTAATGTAACTAAAGTACTTTTGGACTCCATCAAAAAGATAATAGATTGTAGTTCACAGGATTATAAAGCTATAGATGATCTTGTTAGGCCCAATATGGAAAGCTAATGTACTGAGAGGGGAGGGGTGAATCAGTTGTCCAAAACTTTTCTTCAAAAATAACTTTATTGTTATGCAAAAACATAATAGTGCAGTAACATAAAATAAAGTTAAAGCAAATAGATAACAATCATACATGATTCACTCCATAACACATATATTTTGGTTATGCAAAAACACTTGGTTAGAGAGAAAAACTGCGGTGGGGATGGCACCCACAACTTCACTACTCCAATAATAAAGAATGCTCGGTTAGAGCTACACTTAGCTATTTCTGATAGCTTACCCTATTAGGAGTAACAAGATCTGTTAGATCTACCTTGTTAAAGGATTTTACAACATTTATTCTAAATGTTGCACTTGGTTAGAGGCTTTACAATTTATAGACTTGATTAGAGTCTTTTACCCTGTTAAAGGTTTCTCTTACAACTTCACAATATTACAATAAAATCATTACAAATATCTACAACTTTACATCTGAAATGTTATAGCAGATTCTATGTGCTTAGAATAGATTACCTTACTTATAGAATACCTCGATAACCCATATAGTAACTCTGTTCTTCGAGTGTTCTCTGAAAACCTTCTCAGTGACCTCTGTGTCTTTGTAACAGTCTTCGTTCATGCATACATACACTTAGCTCATGTTGTATAAATAGATCTCTTAAAGTGGTGATCCAATTTATTGCTTCGATCTTACAAAGAAGATTCCTCAAATGAATAACTAAACAAAATATTTCATTGGTTAGATTGATCTCATAATCATACACAATCTTTTGGTGCAATTTCCAATGTAATAATGGTTAGATGTGCCTCGATCTTGTAACACATTTTCATATGCATGTCCAGGTTAAATGTATCTAGTAACACGTTTCACTCGGTGTGTCATCTTTACTACTCAATAGTCATAAAAGGATACTCGGTAGATAGCTCGGTGTGTACTGCGTTCTGTGACTGCTTTTTGCTGTAACTGACTAGACTGTGCATACCGACTTCTCTGTGTGTACCAACTACATGATTCGTTAGTGCTAACTGACTAAAATGTATAGTATGACTTTGAATATAAAAACTAATGGCAACTTGATAATTAGTAACAATCTCCCCTTTTGACATTAGTTGAGATGTTTGACAAAAACTACTTTCAAAGTCATAACTCAAAAAATCTATATACTTTTCAAAATGACTATACTTGACAATATATACAATAGTCAATGAAATAGTATATTCAGATATACTCCCCTTATCATTATTCTGTACATAACTCTAATTGTGCATGCTCGGTTTTGTGCTTGTGTGCTCTGCTTGCTCTGCATACTCTGTATACTCTGCTCGGTATACTCCCCCTATATACTATACTATGAATATTGTATCAAAACTGTATCACTCTTCAAATATAATATTACTCCCCCTTTTTGACAAAAATCTAAAACTTAATTTTCATCCGGGGCGGTAACTGATCAAAAATAGATTTATACTTTTGTCAGGCGTCGGTGAGAGAGACTTAGAGTGCATCCTTTACACTTTCCATTAAAGAATTCTGTGCTTGAATATGGGCCAATAGTGATATTAAGCCATCAAGAGTGCTTCCCTCTTGTGTAGTAGATAGGCGTGTAGCTCGGTTAATCTATTCTTGAACTAATGAAAGATGAGGAAGAAATAATGTCTGGAGTGTCATTATATCCATCCT
The DNA here is from genome assembly GCF_030272615.1 of Cryptomeria japonica. Classification (NCBI taxonomy): domain Eukaryota; kingdom Viridiplantae; phylum Streptophyta; class Pinopsida; order Cupressales; family Cupressaceae; genus Cryptomeria; species Cryptomeria japonica. The sequence continues at coordinate 458,636,388 of NC_081415.1, read as the reverse complement.
GATCTTATGTTCTTCATTTCTGAGTTCTAACTATTAAGCCATGAGCTGTTGAAGCTTGGTATAAAAAATTCTGAACTAAATTTGGCTCTGTGGTCAACTTAGTTGAGAGATTGGTGATCTCTTTCTCAATTGCATCAGTTTTATTCTTGATATCTTTAATGAATAAGGAAAATGTACAAAGTTTCTGAAATAAATAAAGAATATGCTTGAGTTGAGGAGACAACTCAGCAATGAATTTGACAAACTTGACTTTTCCAATAGCTAGAGCTTTTTGTACCTCTGCTATCATTTTTGTAGTAAGCTCTTTGTCTTTTAGCTTGCTCAAGTACTCAAATGCATCAACTCCAGATGTTTCTATTTGATTAAGGAGTTCATCCAATTGAATATGGATGGCTGCATCGGTTGACACTGTAGCTGATGGTAGCACATCTGTTAGCAGTGTCTTTACCTTCTATAGTACTTTATTCTTCTTTTGAATGGCCATCTATTTTTCTTGTTCAGCCTTTGCTTTGCATAGTTCACTGAAATCAATAAGTGCTTGCCCCTTTAATTTTGAAATATCCACATTGGGCAACACTATCGATTTAGTTAAATCAACTTTAAAACTATGCTTTTTCACCTTCTTCTCTTTACCTTTGGTCAGTTGTACCAAGACAATAGCTTGTGAGGCTTGCTGACCCTCAGTAGGTTGCTTGGTCGAGGGAACACTTTGCTCGGTTCTTGTAGCTGTTGTGGTGTCCTTTGGTGTCTTGATATTGGGTGTCTCAGCTGTAACATTTTCAATGTTTGACGATGCTTGAGAGGTCTTTTCTTGAGTTGTACATTCTGTTGCTTCAGACTGGTGAGCTTCAGTGCCTTGTGTTGTATCCTTAGGAGCTTCGGTAGAGATAGGTGGCTTGACCGGTGGGTTAGGCTAAACTTGTTCTAAAATGGATTCACTAGATACAAGTTTTCCATATGTTGTGCCTTCGATCATTTCCTGCTCCAGTGCTTTTGCATCCATGACATCTTCATCAATTTGAATAGTGTCAGCCGGGTCTTGCTTGGTAGCATCAAGACCTTGCTCGGTGACATCAAGATCATGCTCAATAACATCAACAATTTCAACTTGAGATTGTTCACCGACATCCTTAGTTTTGAAGATTTCCTACCACTTTGCTTTTGTCTCATTTTCTAAATCAATATATAGCCCATTCATCAATTTTAAGGCTCTCTATTTGACAAGAAATTTAGAATTGTAGGTTGTCAAATGCTCCTTTATTTCCACTACAGACATATCAGGAAATAGATGGACTAGACTTCTTTCTCTAATTTGTTTCTCTAAGTCCATTGCATATTTCCACCTATTATCAATATGCAAGTAAAGTTCATTCAGAAGTGACTTTACTAGTTCTAATGGAGCTAGCCAAAACTTTAGAAGTGTGCAAATAACAACTTCTTCAATTTGTCTCTTCTCATCATTATTCCTAGTCTCATACTTGACATATCTAAATCCTACAAATCCACCATATTCTTTTAGATTGGCATAGAAGTTTTCAACACTATGAATATTTACCTTCTTGCTTTTTCCAATCTGGAATTTGTTTGCATCATCGGATTCTGTATCACTAGACTCTTTTGCCAGAATGAGTCTCCGAGTAGATTTCTTGTAGGTCTTAGTTACCTTGGGAGCAGTAACATTCTTTTGTCTCTTACTCGATGATATAGTTGATGCTCTAGTGTTAGGTCTCTTTGTTGGTGGAGTCGGTAGGGTCTTTGAAGTGTCCAATTTCTTTCTTTTTAACACTTTACCCTTAGGCAGTTCGATGCTCAATGTTATTGCTGCCTCTTGAGCTTCTGATTCCTCTTGGGTAATGGCAAGAGTGCCTTCGATAGGTGTAGAGGAGGATTCTTCTCTAAATTTCTTAGATAAAACCTTTATCATCTTTGTAGCCTTTCTTGTAGCCTTGGGTACTACAATGCTCATTTTTACTTTTTCTTTCACTTCTTCATAAGTTCCATATCTTAGCTCGATAACATGCCTTGGCAATGAAAGATAGGCATCAATTTGTTGTTGTGTGATATCATAGTCAATCTCATAACCCATTGGTGTCAAAGATTGAGTCCTCGGTTCCACAACATTCACATAACAGTAATCAGTGTCTACCTCAAAGCATATATCATCCTTATATTTCTCTACTAGCTATGATGGAATACGGTACCTGTTGTGCATTTTCTCTTGAAATTTTCTGAAGTAGTCATCCATGATATCATTAAAATTATCTCCGAACTTCTTGATAAAGTCATTAATTTGATGGGTGATTGGTCGGTGTAGCTCCCAAACTACTTTACTGACTGAGGGAAAGAACTTCTCAAAATAGAAAAACATGCATACAAGAAGTGAACCAAACTTCAGTGTATTTGTCGAGTTGTTCTTTTTCGGCTTCCTTATTGTGTTCAGGTTCTCAAACAAGTTCTTCAATAGCACTTCACATAAATCAACTTTCATTCCCTTTTTCACTATTTTATAGGCTAAGTCAACTGTGGCACATGGTACACTGTTTTCCCTTGCAGATTGGAAGAAATAATAACCAATTACTCTAATTGCAAACTTAAGTTCTGCATCAGTGACATTATTCAATTTCAGTCCTCGGTAATTAGATACTCTAGTTAAACTAATTGACTCCTTCTGTGATATCATATTCTATGCTCGTGCATGATCATAGATAGGATAACTGGTGATCACATGAATGATTTCCTTGGTGATTTTGAATGGTTGCTCTTCTAGCCACATGAAATCATCATGAACTCTGCTCAAAACAAACTTGACCCACTGGGGTTTGAACACACAAGGATAAGTTAAGGCTTCAGTTAATCCTTTGATTCTGATGTGTTCATACTTGCTATCCATTTTGCCATCGATACATAGCTCATCATATGTGTCACTAATCTCAACATGACCGAGTTCTTCAACACGGCATTTGGTGAAGAATCTAACATCTTCGACTAACAAGACTCAATCCGGGATGAGTGAAAAGGTAGTTTTGTCATCTAATTCAGAGGTGACTTTAGGAGTCAAAGTGCATTTCAGTGAGGGCTTCTCCACATTCTTGACAACTACAAGATCTTGGATCTTAGGTGCCATTTGTAAATTTTAGATAAAACTAGCAAACTATCTTTAGGGTTTGACAGTTTACAAATGACAGACGCTTCACACTCGGCAGATAATAGCAATTTGATAAGATCGGTAAACTATCTTGACAATGGGATGAGATTTGATGTAAATACCTTGGATTCACTCTGAATAAGGTTTGATCGCCTTGATTCGCTCTGCTCTGCTTCTTCAAAAACTTGGTGAATGAAAATGACCGTGAAAATACTTTTAAGTACACAAAATACCTTATCGGGCTCCGTGCAGGTTAGGTCAAAACGTTAAATGCTCTCGGTTTACCTTTAACCGATTTACTCTCTTTTCTTTCATTTTAACCAAGTAACCAAATTTTCTTCATTTATCGACTTGACAGGCTTCCTGTATACACTGACTTGATAGGTTTCCTATAAAGTACTTTTGATAGAATTCCAAACTTACTAATGCATCTTGACTATGCGGATTTTGAATTTTGTACATATTCGAATAGGAACTATTATGATTTTAACTTTCAAAGAATACAGTCCCTTCATACCTTTTCTGATTAATTTGGAATAGGTGCACCTAACTTGGTAGGTAAGGTTCTTTCTTCATCTAACATGATTTCCTTCTTTTTCCAAATCATCTTGAATTTTTCTTTTATCTCTTCAGTGTCTCTTCTAGGTTGATCTCTCCAATCTCCAGCTAAATGTCCAACTTTGTGACAATGAAAACATGCCATACCAGGATTTCTCCTTGATCTTCACTTGTTCATTCCAAATCTTATAAAACAATTGGCACTTATATGTCCATATTTTCCACAACATTCACACCATATCCTTGTGTTGTAATCCCATGGTACTGTTGCATATTGTCGGTAAGGATTTGTGTGAATTCGGTAACCTCTAGTGTTTGCTCGGTGTGCAGACCACATGTAGTTCTTTTGCTTAAGCCAACACTTCTTAGTACTATGTCCATATTTATTGTATTTTCTACAAAACCCTTTGAATTTTTCTTTTTGATAGTTGTTAATATACTTTGTCCTACATTGATTAAATGTGTGACCATATTTATTGCAATTGTAACAATAATCATTGGACTTAGAGATATTCAGTTGCTTACCTTTTCTGATTTGGCACATGTTGGTAGTATGACCTTGATTTCCACAGTAGTAGCAAATAGGCTTCTTCCTTTTGATTTTATTCTTGTTTCCAACTTGCTTTGATGATTCTCCCCTCTCGGTAGTATGAATTCCTTTCTCGGTAGAGTCTTTTCCTTTGTAACTGAGTCCTGCATCTTTGTTGGGTCTTCTTGTATTCAGTTGCTCATCCAACATCTTTGATGCTTCATAACTCTTCTTCAATGTTTCTTTGGATTTCTTCTCTGTTTCAAGTTCATTAGTCAACCTTGATACTTCAAGTTTTAATGCTTGATTCTCATCATTCTTCAGAATTGCTTCATGATGTGCATAACCTAGTTGATCTGTCATATTTTGTTGAGTCTCGGTCAACCTTATGATTTCATCATTTTTATCAGATACTAAGACTTCAAGTTGTTGTTTTTCTCTCTGTAGATCTCTTGTCTTATCCTCAGTTGTCCTCAATGCATCTAGATTTTCAGTCATCTGTGTACTGAAATATTCATGTTCTCTTTTCATTACTTTTAGTTGATCAGCCAATGCTTTGTTCTTTTTTTTCAATACTCCAATCATTTCTTCAATCTCTTCAGATATACTATTCTTAGATGATTTCTCAATTTGTTCCACCAACTCTTGAGAATCCTGTAAGTCATCAGATAATCTTCTTCTTACTTTCAGAGATTTTTGCATTTGCCTTTGCATGTCTACAATCACTTGATTAGCATGATCCAACTCTTCTTGCAGATACACAATCCTCCGAGATTGTTTATAGCCTTCCATTGATAAGATCTTTCTCTTTAGGTAGTTAAACCCTTTTCCAAGATATGAGCTCTGATACCAATTGTTTGGCCCAATATGGAAAGCTAATGTACTGTGAGGGGAGGGGTGAATCAGTACTCCAAAACTTTTCTTCAATAATAACTTTACTATTATGCAAAAACATAATAGTGTAGTACCATAAAATAAAGTTAAAGCAAATAGATAACAATCATACATGATTCACTCCATAACACATATATTTTGGTTACGCAGAAACTCTTGGTTAGAGAGAAAAACTGCAGTGGGGATGACACCCACAACTTCACTACTGCAATAATAAAGAATGCTTAGTTAGAGCTACATTTAGCTATTTCTGATAGCTTACCCTATTAGGAGTAACAAGATCTATTAGATCTACCTTGTTAAAGGATTTTACAACATTTATTTTGAATGTTGCACCTAGTTAGAGGCTTTACAATTTATAGACTTGATTAGAGTCTTTTACCCTGTTAAAGGTTTCTCTTACAACTTCACAATATTACAATAAAATCATTACAAATATCTGCAATTTTACATCTGAAATGTTATAGTAGATTCTATTTGCTCAGAATAGATTACCTTTCTTATAGCATACCTCGGTAACCCATATAGTAACTCGGTAAACCCTTCTATTTACTCTATTCTTCGACTGTTCTCTAAAAACCTTCTTGATGACCTCTATGTCTCTGTAACAGTCTTCTTTCATGCATACATACACTTAACTCATCCTGTATAAATAGATCTCTTAAAGCGGTGATCCAATTCATTGCTTCGATCTTACAAACAAGATTCCTTGAATGAATAACTAAACAAAATATTTCATTGGTTAGATTGATCTTGTAATCATACACAATCTTCTGGTGCAATTTCCAATGTAATAACGGTTAGATGTGCCTCGATCTTGTAACACGTTTTCATATGCATGTCCATGTTCAATGTATCTAGTAACATGTTTCACTCAGTGTATATCAACTCGATGTGTCATCTTTACTGCTCGGTAGTCATAAAAGGATACTCGGTAGACAGCTCGGTGTGTACTGTGTTCTGTGACTACTTTCTGCTGTAACCGACTAGACTGTGCATACCAACTTCTCTATGTATACCGAATGCATGATTTGGTAGTGCTAATTGACTAAAATGTATAGTATGACTTTGAATATAAAAACTAATGGCAACTTGATAAGTAGTAACAAAAACAATCCCAATTTTGAAGGTAATAGCTCCTAACTGTAACATAGACAATAAGGATTCTTTAAGACAACTTGACACTTTGTGTAAATACATCACTGAGAACACAGTGACTATTGAGAAAATAAAGGAAGAGACATTGAAGGGTAAGGTAGAAATTGAAAAGGAAAAATTCTTTGAAGATCAGATAAAGAAGTGTACTAGGGAATTTGACACACTTCTACCGGAACTATGTAACTTATTAAAGGAATTCAAAACACTCTACAAAGATACTTGCAAGACAAACTTTTTGACAGCAGACATAGATAAGAAAATGAGCCAGGTACAAGATGAAATCAATAAACTTGTAGACAATTTTGTTAACTCACCTGATACATTATTAGTTTTTGAGCAAAGGATAACAAGTTTTGAGGAAGAATTACTTAAGTTGGAAAGAGAAAAGGAGAGAATAGTAAATAAGCCAAAACATTTGAGACTAAGACCGAGTCCAAGATTGGACTATCTAGCATCATTACGGAAGGAAATATCTGAGGCACTAGTATAGGGACAGAGAACGTCAGCAGAGCATATGCAACACCTCATCGGTACAGTTAAAAGAATAGAGACAGCAATAAAGGGCAACAAGAAGTTTATGGAAAGTATAAACTTGATTTTGATAGATCTTTTCAAATTGTAACTACCCAGTTACAAGGTTGAGTGAGACTAAAACTCTACTAACATCTTGGCAACCTTTGTCATTGATGCCAAAGGGGGAGTATTAGTATGAGAAAATAACCGGCAGAAGACTTATCTGCTCAGGGGGAGCTCTTATATTTTTGGTAACACATTTTTGGATTACAGTTTTGGATACACTTTTGAATTTTCTCATGAGTGTTGCCATCAATGCCAAAGGGGGAGATTGTTGGCATATGCACACTCCAATGAGACATTGTAGGTGATTGAAGGTTTTGTCATTGATGGCAACCTTACAATCCTATGGCACCGACAAGGCATTACACTAGCACTAGCAAGATCAGATTCTACACCTACACTTAGATAATCGACACCGGTAGTGAAAGAAAGCATACCGGCACAAAGGACGACAAAATTTTTGTTATATTGTATTATGTTTATTATTGTAAAATCTTTGTAAGCCGACTTGGCATCATTTTAAAATGACTCTTATATAAGAGAGATAATTATAGAACATTTGTAAGTAAGTAAGAAGAATATAATTAGGAGAAATAAGGTAGACCTATTATGCAAATTATAGGTTAAGGGTTCATGTAAGAAGCAAAGCAGAAACTGGTACTGGATCTAGCATTATAGATGTTATTCTGAAGTAGTACAAGATACTGTATTTGTATAATCCATCATTATAAGTCAGTGAGACTTCCCATTGAGTAGTGAGCTCTAGGCAGTTGGCCTTCCTGCATGTGTAGGCCCCTCTTGTAGCAGTAATATTCTCTTATTGGCCAGTAAGTGAATATTGTGGGTCACAAATCCCACCGAGGTTTTTCCCACACTGGGTTTCCTTGTTAAATCATTGTGTTATGGTTTGTTTTTCATGTGGTTTTTTTTAATTTAGTTTATTGCATTATTTCTTGCATACCGGTACACTGTTATAATATGTTCTACATGTTTTAAGTTAAGAAATTCAACAAACCGGTTAGATACTGATTCACCCCCCCCCAGTATCTATGGGAATCCTAATAGTTTTTAACATCTAGTGTTGCCATCAATGCCAAAGGGGGATATTGTTGGGCATTTGGAGGAATTGATTATGTGTTGCATTGATGTTTTGTCATTGATGTCAACACTAGTTATTTTGGTTGTTTTACCGGTATCCTTCTAGTCCCAGTAAGTTGCTTGGTTTCTTATTGGATTAGATCATGATGATCCAGTATGCTCTGTTATGTTTGGGTTATGGAATTGGCTTATTCATGCTACTCATATACATCTTGAGTTAGTTGGTTTTGATTTGGTGATCAGATGTTATCCTGTATGCTGGTAAGCTTGGTTTGTTGTTCCAGTGAGGGTTTCACCAGCAGAGCTTTGTTGAAGATATTTGATGATATGCATAAGTGGTGTTGGTGTGGCTTCTAGTGGAGATTTAGGATGCTGATGGTGATCATGTTTGAGACTTAGCTAATTGGGATCATTGATTTAGCATGTGTGGACCTTAATTGGGTCCCAATTTATCTAGGTTATGGACCGACTTAATGTAACATGTGGATTGGACTTCTCGATGTGTTTCTGGGATGTCTTATGGGTTGGATATTGTTTTTTTGGTGTCAGGTCAACATGTTTTATAATTATGTAATTGTTTTATTGTCTGGTGGCAGACCTTATTATTTATGGTCGAGGGTTTGTATATATATGATGTAAGATCTCATTGTAGATCATATAGGAATGGGATATGGAATGGAGTAGGAGTGAATAATGTAATAATCATTCATGCAGAGGATTTAGTCAATCATTGGTGATCAAGTTAGCTTTATGTAAGAGGATTTAGTCCTCTGGTATTGAGCTTAACCTAAAATGTACTCAGGCATTGGAGATGTTATCATTGCAGTTCATTCTTTCTTCCAGATTGTAGTCTGGATTTCTACGTAGTTAGTGAGGCTCCTTTTGTGATGAGCAGTGGGCTCTAGGCTATTGACCTTCCTACAAGTGGAGGCCCCTCAATTGTAATCACATTATTACTATAGAAGTATTATCTAACTGTGAGTAGGCTTCTCACCGTGGTTTTCCCTTTATTGGGTTTTCCATGTACAAATCTTGGTGTCATGTGGATGGTATTTATTCTTTGATTGTTGTTTATGTTTAACTCATTTATCTACTATTTCAGTAATTTGTTTATGCATTTTGGTATTTATCTTTTGGGTTCCAGTATTAAATTTTTAATTGCTTAAGGTTTCGGTAATCTAAGACAACTGATTCACCCCCCCTCTCAGTTGTCTTTCGATTATTTGAACTATCTAACAAGTTGCCTCTTAAATGTTTCTCATGTAATTAGATAGGACATTTTGCCTACTGGTGTCCTGAAAGAGTTTGTAGGAAGACTTACAAGCCTAAATTTTAGAAGAGATGTTATTATGTTTCTGATGAAGGTGTGTTAGATGATAAATCGAATAAAGGGAATACAAGTGATAATGAATGGGTGTTTATTACTATCAAGGAAGATGATCTAATACCTACTGATTCTGATAGTTGCATGAATGTGGAAAGAGATTTGGTTGCACAAGTTGAGGATAAATATGAATGGGTGATTGAGAGTAGATGCTCTCATCATATGACAAGTGATAAGAGTAAATTTGTGAGCTTGGAAGGTGGACTTGTAAAATTTGGAGATGATAATGTTGCTGGTAACTGACACTCATTCGGTAAGAGTTAATGGCATTTTGGGTTGTCATTGATGGCAACTCATGGGAACTCATCTTCAAGTGTAAATATATTCTATTTGGATTTATTGTTTTATCACTTTGCTTTGTTTGGGTTAAATAAAGCTCATTACACTTAACCGATATTCACTTTGCTTCACAATCAGCTAAGTCTTGATCCCGATAACGTGTATTTGGAGCCCAGTAATGGCTAGGACCTGGCTAGGAGATCTTATGGCCCCAATTATATCTTTTATAAAATTTATAGTAATGTGTGAAGGCTGACATGATCATTGGAATTATGTTTGAAATTCATTATGATCCAGCAGGTGACAAGATTATACTTTTCATTGAAGATGACATGGTGGAAGATAGAAGGATATTTAAGGAGATCCTTTCAGCAATGGATTAAAAAAAAAATGGGAATGCAATTTTGGTTGCAAATTATTCAAATATTATCGATATGTTGGTCAGTGAATGAAAGCTTTTGTGTGCAGTTTCATGTGCACAGCCTAACCGGTAGCAGAACATGGTAGAGCAGAGCATTAGCAAACTGGTACACGATGAAGGTTATTAGAGCATGAATCGAAACTTATCCAGCATGGTTAGACGCATCTTATAAGTTCATTCTTCTTTTAATTACTTTGTAATACTTTGTAAGTCAGTGAGACTTCTCATTTTGTGTTGAGTAATAAGCTCTAAACAGTTGGCCTGATTGCATGTGCAATCCCTTTTATGTAATATTTGTATACCTTGATCAAGTATATAGATATTGTGGGTATCAGTCCCACCATGGTTTTTCCCTTTGCAGGTTTTTCCATGTTTAAATATTGGTGTTATGTTGTTGCCTCTTTATGTGTTATTTGGTGTATGCACTTTAATTTTATTTACTATTTACCAGTTAATAAGCAATAAGTTGAAAACTAACATTACCAGTAGAACACTGATTCACCCCCCCCTCTCAATGTTATTGGATTCCAACATTTGGTATCGGAGCTTGGTTCCTTGAAAGAAGTTTAACCAATTGAGGAAGATCTAGAATTTGGAATCAATAGAAACTGGTCTGCAATATCAACTTCAACTTGCTCTTGAGGATCTTGATAATGAGAATATCTAGAAAAACAAATTAAAAAATGAGTTGAAGCAAGCCAGAGAACACATCATTTCATTGTAAGGAAAGCTTTCAATTGTTCAAGCTAAGAGGAAAGAACTCTATGATCAATTGCAAAATTAGAATAGTGATGAGGAAGATGCTATGAAGGATCAATGTCACAAACTCACTTAGGAGAACACTATCTTCAAGAATGAGATGCAAGCCTTAACCATGAGAATTTGCAAAGAGATTGAAGATAGAAAGAAAAATGAACAAAACCTAGCTCAAGCATTGAAGGATAGATCTGATGAATGCAATAGACTGACACATGAGAATGATTTGCTAAAACTTGAATTGGTCCAGTCCTAGAATAATGAGCAAGAACTTGAGAGACGGATTATAATAATGAGAGATGACTTGGTCACTACAAATGAGTACAAGGACAAATTTCAAGCTAGCTCTGCTAAACTTGATGAACTACTAAAGAGTCAAAGAGATGCTAATGACAAGAGAGGTCTTGGTCATGAAAAAGGAGAAAGGTCTAGTACTACACAAAAATATCAATTATCTGGATAAAAGAATAATCATGGCAACAACCGGAACCAGAAACCACCAGTAAGACAACTTAATGCTCACAAATTCAATGGTACATGCTTTGTTTGCAATAAATATGATCGTATGGCTAGTCAGTGTAGAAATAGGAATAATCAGAACAATCCATCATTCACCGGTCTTGGAAATGTAAGATGTCATTCATATAGTAGATTTGGACAAATGGATAACCAATGCAGATCAAAAGGAAATCAAGGGTTTAACAAAGAAATTCAAAAGAACAATATTGTTTGTTATACATGTAACAAGATTGAACATATTGCTAAATATTACAAAAGTAAGAACCCACCGACAACTAATAGAAATATAGATGAGAAGGGAAAGACAAAATTTGAAGACATCATAAAATAGCATGAGAAAAGATGGGTAAGAAGATTAGATACACCATAGGCAGAACACCTAGTAGAGTCATCAGGTCCTACACCAGTAGCAAACACAACCGGTAACTAAGGCATCTGCCTTAGGGGTAGGCAAATCATTGGAGACCATGCAAATACCCCAGATTAGATCTGTAGTTAGATAAATCTAATTTTGGATGCGTACTCAGGAAAGTTCAGATGTTTATCAGAACCTACTTGTAGACTATGTGAACCGATCAGCCCTCTTGGTAGCATTTATGATAGTGAAAAATTAGGGTTAATGATGATAAAAAGGAAAATTAAAGTTATTTTCTTCACATAGAGATTGAGGATTCAGACAGGTGATTTCAAGAGCAATTTAGAGTCCAAGGTGATTTGTGCAAGCACCTTCTTTCAAAAGCGATATCATCTACTGGCAGTTTCTTAAGGTATTTTTTTGTTTGCAGAAACCCTAGTTTCAGTATCCTGTTATCATGGATTCATCATACAACATCAATACTCCTTTGGTGGTGTAAATCAAGAATCGCCCCCATCCTATTTTCAAGAAGCATCCTTTCAAATCCCTTCTAGATGGACCTTTGGGAGCGTTCTCAAGCGTTTACCATGGTATTCTTCACACCAAAGATATTAGGGCATACATTCATTGCAACATTGAGGAGCTCAGAGGATATGAGTTATCCTGCATTTTCAAAAAAAACCTGATCACTAACAACTAGCTGAAATTGAAATTTGCCCACTTACAGAAGAAGGGTTTTACCCAATTCATGGATTTTCCCACTTTCGATGAAGCAGAATGGGTCCGATACATTCTGAGCCGTATTCATTGAGAATTTATCTGGTCGGACCGGACGTACAAAATCATGGAGGAAGTGATCCGGAACATCACTTGTCTACACAAGATTGGAGGTGTACCCGACCCTAGGTGCAAGCTCTCTAATGCAAAACTCAACAAACTTACTGGTGCTACTTTTAATGGATGCTCGATGAGGTTGATGATGTAAGAGAAATTGATGTCAAGTTTGTCATGATGATTATTGGTTACAAGGTCTATCAGTCTAACCAGCTAAACTCTGTCTCCGAAAACAATATTTTGATTACTCATCAAATGGTAAAGGAGGATGCACACTATGATCTCTACAGTGTGATGTTGAAAGAGTTTATGACAAACCTCTAGAAAATTAAGCAAGATAAGAAAAACACTTTCTGGTATGGCTCTTTTTTTATACGTTTAGCATTTTACTTTTTGGGCACTGTTCCCAGTTATGGGAAGATTCAATGGGGTTTTGACCATCCAGTAGCAACTCAGACAGCTCAAATTTTGAATAGGCAAGGAGATAAGTTAAGTAAGGCTAATTTATGGGAATTTTTCAAAACCTTCCAAGAAGAAATGAAAAATAGATCTAAAATTCCAAAGTCTATAATAGAAAAATATAAGGATACAATATGTTTTATGGTTAATAAGGATGAATGCATGATAGAAGTTGTACAACCCAGAATTATATGGATCATGCCTATGGATTATGAGGTGGATGAGGCCACATTGGATGCCTATGCACAACACTTATTACAAGCCCTAGTTGATGATAAAGAGGAGAAATTTGGTACAACCCAAGAAAAGGGGCTAAAGGTTCACCAAGAATAGGTTGCACCTAATATTAGGAAGAAGATGACTATGGTTGCAACCAAAACACTTATAAGTGGAGGGCATGACAAGGAAGATGTTGAACAAAAAGTAAAAATCCTTCAAGCCCAGAGGAAAGAAGAGATGAAGAAAAAGAGAAGAGAGGAAAGGGAAGCCCAGAAGGTAGCTTAGGCCACTCCCAATGTGGTTCTGGTACAGACAAAGACTTCCAAGCAATCGGAAGCATCATCCACTAAGCCTGCCAGTCCTAAACTGTCTGAATCAGCAAAGATAAAGAAAAAGGCTACCCAATAATATATGACTGTTTCTTCTGAGGAAATGAAAATCCGATAAGGAAGTTGCAAAGAAGAAAGGGTTTTTGCTAGAGAAGTGAGGGAGAAGGAGGAGAAAAAGAAAGAAACCTTTAAGGAGACTCCCCAGAAATCTAATATCACAATTGTACATAAGCGTAAACCTAAATATGATGAGCAACCCAAACTGGAAGCCAAGAGAAGAACTCGTAAGAAGAAATTAGATGCTCACTATCTAATTGATCAAATTATTAATGATGGTAACTTAGATAACATTTCTTCATTCTTTGATGGATTTGATGAGAAGGATAAAAAGAAAATTAAGGAAGCAATTCTTTAATATCTTGATTCTTTTAGTAGGGCATTGGTTGAACTTGAGAAAGTTTTGCCTAAGGAGTTGTATGATAATTTAGAGGTTAGAAAATTACATGCTCAGACTCTAGATTGGAAAATAAAAGAGATAGAACTAGTTAATCTTTATCCAACAATAACCCCTCCAGAGATGGAAGATCTAATAAATAAAATTGGCTCATCCGAATTTAATCCTAAGCACAGAATAAATAACCTTAGTTTGGAAAGGTTTGAGGAGATCTGAAAGGAAATAATAGACATTTAGGTAAGAAATATTTTGAGTTTGGGTTATGAATTGAGTCATAGTTTTGTACAGTCTCAGAATATTTAGTTGCCAAAAGATAAGCAATTGATAGATACTAAACAATTTGCGAGTACTCCACCGGCTACCACTGTACCGGCTAGTGACTCAAATTTTGTAGCAAAGGATACATAGGAAAATGTAGATAAGGATTCAGATAATAAGGCTACAAATGATGTTCAAGATCTGGATAGGGCACTAAGTGGTGAAGCCACTGATGCACAAGAGTTAAAGAGTTCTAAGGATACCTCTCTAATAGACAAGGGTAAGGAAGTTGTGAGAGATATCTCTTATGGCTTGGCAATTGACACCTTAGCCATAGCCAAAGGGAACTTGTCACAATTTTCTATCAGTTTTGACAAACCCTACCACAAGATGTCACCAGCTGAGAAAATTTTGGTGGTAGTAGCACTTCAAGCTCGGGTAGCCCAGGTGTTGTCTCAAGCAGAGTCAAAAGATAGGGAATTAATCAAGCATAGTTTTGAAGTTTTAAACCATTTGGTACCAAAATGTTGGCCATTTGGTGGAATTGATTATGTGTTGCATTGATGTTTTGTTATTGATTCCAACACTAGCTATTTGGATTCTTTACCGGCACCCTTCTGGTCCCGGTAGGATGAGTGGTTTCTAGTTGATTGGGATCCATAATGACCCGGTAGGCTCTGGTATAGTTTAGTAATGGAATTGTCTTGTTCATGATACTCATGCTCATATTTGGTCAGTTGGTTTTGGTCTGATGATCAGATGCTATCCTTCTTGCTTATAAGTTTGGTTTTTGGTTCCAGTGAGGGTTTCACCAGTAGAGCTTTTGGTGAAGATCTTTGATGAATTGCATAAGTGGTGTTGGTGAAACTTTTGGTGGAGTTTGAAGATGTTGTCGGTGATCATGTTTGAGACTTGGCGGATGAAGATCACTATTGTAGTGTGTGGACCTATATTGGGTCTCGGTTGATATAGGTTATGGACCGGCTTTAATGTAATATGTGGATTGGAGATATCAATGTATTTCTGGGATGTCTTATATGTAGGATATTATTTGTTTGATCTAAGGCCGACATGGTTTGTAATTATGTAATTGGTTTATGATGGTATGATGAAAGAATAAGTATCCAGTAGAATACTAAGAAAGGGGGGTGAATCAGTAAACTAAAAAACTGATACAAACTTCACAACTCAAACTCAATCACATAAAGTAAACTTATCAATGTCAAGATCAATACTCATAAGAATACTCAACATCAACCTGTTAATTGCAGTTACATTTCTATAACACATAACACCACAAAAACCATGGTTATACGTTATAGAAACTTATCTGATGTATAAATAAGATTGTAACCACAAAAACATTCACCACATAACACAAATGTTTATACGTGGAAAACCCAAATAGGGAAAAACCACGATGAGATGACACTCACAAGATAGCTATTTGAACTCTTCTGAAGTTCACCATTTTAGGAGCCAAGCCTGTTAAAGCTTTTACAATAATACCAATTAAGAACTGATCCTGTTATGAATCACCCGGTTAAGGGATTTACAAATGCCTTGATGAAAATAAAATACCCTATTAGGAGTAAACTCAGTAGAGGATTTGAGAATCCAAGATAATGGAACACCTTTTTAGAGGTTTTAAGAAGCAACCAAGCTTGTTAGAGCTTACCTAGTTAGGGTATTTCAATTCTATTGTAATTATTAGAAGATAAGTTTTTCTTGATCTATCTGAATAGCACTACATTTGCTTGATTAGATCCTTTTAAGCTTCAATATGCCTTTACACAAACTATAGATCCATTCTCTGGTTAGGCAACCACACACTCAACTGATTTCTACCAACACCTTTTACAAAACAACTTCATCGACCTTAAATACAAATCAATTAGGTCGGTAACACAACAAAAACCTAATTCTCACATAGAGATTACAAAAAAATCGGTTCAAGTGTGACCATTGGATTTGCATAGAAATCTATACAAATTCTTCAATAAAATTCCAACCGCTCCATGATCACCTCTTCATCGAACTTGTAACTCATCACACGCTTTGCATTAGATGCAATCAACTTTGTTTATTCCCTAGACAATCAAAAAAATGTGCCAAAAACAATATGAACTTATCTTCGTACAATGACCACATGTGTCACCTTCATTACCACTCATCATTAGATAATAAACCAACATACCCATTTCAGAAAACTTAATCAGTTAGGGTTTAATAGAAAAAACAATTGGTAGCATTTACCGGTTACATTGCATAGAAAGGGTTTAACCTTACACACCAATTACCGGTTCAACTCACATACTTATATATCTATTTACAACATCTTCCTCAAATCTCTTCCTACCAGTTACAAGACAATAACAATAATAACAACAATATCAGCAATATCATATATACCATTACTGGTTCAATTGACGTCAATGACAACATAACATATCATTAATGCAATCTTCACGCAAATGACAACAATCTCCCCCTTTTGCATTGATGGCAATACAAATATCAACGCCTCTAATTGTTGTTGTGAATGGTGAATAGGAATCTTGGTTTACATTACCAAATATTCACCATGCTCTGTCTATCTTCAGCCTATCACTAGTTTCCCTTTGCCATAATCACATAAATCTTCTCCTCAATCATATAATTCTTCTCCCCCTTTGACATCAATGCCAAATTGAAAGTAAAACATGTAATATAAAAATTTCACTGTGCATCAACATCATACTGCAACTTGATGCTCCCCCTGTGGAATACATCCACTTCTTCATCAATCCTTCTAAGATTTTGCAAGTAATTCATGGACTGATGCAATCAGCATCATGCTGAACTAACTTCATGAAGGGGTACAACCCCTAGTTGACTTCTAAGACACTCAAATGTAGTCTTAGGCAAAGGTTTGGTAAAGATATCTGCAAGTTGCTCCTTGGTAGAAACATGCTCTAAGATAACATCTTTACTTTGAACTTTTTTCCTCAAAAAGTGATACTTCAATTCAATGTGCTTGGTTCATGCGTGCAAAATAGGATTCTTAGAAATATTTATGACACTTGTATTATCACATAAAATCTTTATAGGTTCTAAGATTCTCATCTTAAAACCTTCCAAAATGTGCCTCATCCAAATAGCCTGTGTGCAATTCATATAAGTTGCAACATACTCAGCTTCATTAGTAGATTGTTAAGTACAACTTTTCTTCTTACTACTCCATGAAACAAGCCTTCCTCCTAGAAAGAATGTTCCACTGGTATTGCTTTTCTAGTCATCAACATTTCCTTCCCAATCAGCATTTGTGTATGCCTTCAAATCAAAGTTTCCTCCATATGGATACCATAATCCATAGTCAATAGTACCTTTCAGATACCTAAAAATTCTCTTGGTTGCTATCAAGTGTGTCTCCTTAGGATTCTTTTGTAATATAGTAACTATGCCAACTGCATGGGCTATATCTGGTCTACTATGAAGAACATAGTGTAATATTCCAATCATTGACCTGTATTCCTTTTCATCAATAGACTTAGATTCATCTTCCTTGGATAATTTACAACCTATAACCATTGGTGTTCCAACTGGTTTACAATCACTCATGCCAAAAGTCTTCAAAACCTCTTTCACATACTTAAATTGTGTAATGAAAATACCATTCTTCATTTGTTGTATCTGCAAGCCTATGAAAAAATTTATTTCCCCTACTAAAGAAATTTCAAACTCATTTTTCATTTCATCTGGAAAACTATTGCTCATGACATGATTACCTCCAAAAATAATATCATCAACAAATACCTCACTAACTAGTATTTCATCTCCTTTAGACTTGAGATAAATATTAATATCATCACTGGTTCTTGCAAAGCCTATCTTCATCAGATGTGTATGAAGACTTTCATACCATGCTCTGGGTGCCTGCTTTAATCCATACAAAGCTTTATGCAATTTTCATACCATATCTTTCTCATCTATCAAAGAATAAACATCTGGCAGCTCTATGTATACCTCTTCTTCCAATATATCATTAAAAAATGCAGACTTAACATCCATTTGGTATACCTTAAACTTCTTATGGGCTGCAAATGCAAGTAAAGTTCTGACACCTTCTAGTCTTGCTACTGGTGCAAAATTTTCTCCATAATCTTCTCCTTCTTCTTGTGCATAACCCTTGTAGACTAGTCTTGCCATGTTGCGAACTACAACACCATCTTCATTCAACTTGTTTCTGAATACCCATTTAGTACCTATCACATTCTTATTTATCGGTCAGGGTACCAGGTTCCAAGTGTTGTTCTTCTAAATATGATCCAATTCCTCCTCCACATCTTTGACCCAATGATCATCACCAAATGCCTCCTTAACACTTCTAGGTTCAATGGTGGAGATCATGCAAGAGTTCTCTCTTATTATCCTTCTAGTTAGTACTCCTGCATCCTTATCCCCAATAATCTGTTTAGGACTATGGTCTAGTCTCACATACCTAGGAATAACATGGTCATTCTCTTCAGGTTTAGCTTCTTTATTATCATCTTCTTCTAAATTTATTTGTTTCGGTTGAACAAATGCATCAGAATTTGCTTTACTAGTTTCTGATTTAACAGTTTCAGGTTCCAAAAGCAAAATGCAAGGATCTTCATCCTTTTTCTCTAAACTGGTTCCTTATGAAACTTTAGGACATTCATCTACATGAACTTTAGCACTCTCAACAATTCTTTGTGTCTGGTTATTGAAGCATTTATAGGCCTTACTCTTGGTGGAATAGCCAAGAAATATGCCTTCATCACTCTTAGCTTCAAACTTGCTAATGTAATCACCTCTTTTAATAAAACATATGCTACCAAATATCTTAAAATAGCTAACATCAGGTGATCTTCCATACCAATATTCATAAGGTGTCTTGTTCTTACCTCTTTTGACCAAAACTTAGTTCATTGTATAGATAGATGTACTTATAACTTCTTTCCAAAATATTTTCTCTACACCTCCTTGTATCAACATTGTCCTAGCAGCTTCAACCACTGACCGGTTGTTCCTCTTTGTGATACCATTATGTTGTGGTCTCCTTGGTGCAGAAAGTTTTCATTTGATACCATTCTCATCACAGTACTTAGTGAATTCCTCAGAAGTAAATTCACCACCTTGATCTGTTCTCAGACATTTTATGTTTTTGCCACTCTCTTTCTCACCTAAGGCCCTGAATTGCTTGAACTTACCAAAATCTCCATTCTTATCCTTCAAGAATGTGACCCACATCATCCTTGAACAGTCATCTGTGAAGATCATGAAATATTTATCACCTTGAATTCATCTTGTTCTTATTGGTTCACATAGATTTTTATGAACCAAATCTAACAAGTTCTCTATTGAGAAGGACTTGCTCTTGAAAGTTGAAGAAGTCATCTTTCCTAATTGGCATTCTTTGCAAAGAGAATTAATTGGTTTGTCTAGCTGAGGTAGACCTCTAACTATCTTGGACTTGCTCACTTTGACAATGTTATCAAAGTTTATATGACAAAATCTCCTATGCCAAAGCTAACTATCATCTATCTTTGTAATCAAATAGTTGCTAACTTTAGGATTAAGATGAAACAAATTACCTCTAGTTTGTTTCCCAGTTGCAATCAATTCACCTTTATTGTCAAATATTTTGCACATATTATTTCTAAACTCTAGTGGGTATCCTCTGTCATTAAGTTGTGCCACACTCAGAAGATTGTTCTTTAGAGCTTCAACCCAATAGACATCATCATCACTGCTCTTCCCATTAAGAGAAATAACTCCCTTACCTTTAACCATACAGGGTGAGTCATTGTCAAATCTGACAACACCGCCATCAAATTCTTTCAATGAAAGAAATTTCTTTCGATCACCGGTCATATGATGTGAACAACCACTATCAATGATCCAATCATCAGAGTTATCCATCCTGGATACCAGTGCCTTCTGATCTGATATATCTTCCTTAATAGCTACAAACACAATATCTTCACTAGCATCATCATCAGATTCTTCATCACTGATACCACTGTCAACCTCTATAAGACAATCTCTCTTGCCTTTACCCTTATATTTCTTGAATTTGTCTCTCTTGTGTTCATTTTCACCATTAGGACAATTAGCTACTATATGACCAATCTTGTTGCATGCAAAAAAATTTAAAGGTAGTTTACCTTTGTATTTCCCAGTGCCTCTAGGCAATCATTTTGCTAATAATGCTTCAAGTTCCACTAGGTTGTCTTCATCATCAGCATCTCTATTGGATCTAGATTCATAGCTATGACAAGTATCTCTACTTTTTCTCACAGATGGGTTAGAGACAGAAGCTTTGAATGCAAATTATTATTTTTGTACACTACCATCATAGCCATTTAATTCAAAAGCAGTAAGTTTGCCAATGATAGAGTCAAGAGTTACCTTAGCTTTTCCAATGGACTTCAGCTCTTGAATAGTTGTAACTTGGATAGCATAGACCGGTAGCAGGGTTCTTAGTACCTTACTGATCACTATGGCATCTTCCACTTTCCCTCCTACACTCTTTATTTCACCAACTATCTCTTTTATCCTTTGACCATACTGTTGGATACTCTCACCTTCATACATTCTTATGTCATAAAAGTTTCCTCTTAGGCTCTCCTCTTTAGCAATCTTAACATGTTCATCACCACTATAAATCTCTTCAATTTTTTTCCATACTTCATGTGCAGTTTCAAGACCATGAACATCTACATATTCAGAATTAGATAGGGAACTGATAATAGCCTTCAATGCTTGATGATTTTCTTGTTGTTCTTTCTTCTGATCATCAGTCAAAGTTCTAGTAGGTGTAACATACTGAGTTTCTACATGATCCCAATACTGACTTCCCAAACTCTTGATGTAAATCTTCATTATGTCGCTCCATATCCTATAGTTTTCTCTATTGAACTTCAGACCTTCCCTCTTCATCATGATCTACAAGATCTTTTCCTCAAGTTGTTAGGCTTTTAGATTTAAGAGGACCTAAGACGCTCTAATACCATTTGATGGTATGAAAGAATAAGTATCTGATAGATTACTAAGAGGGGGGGTGAATCGATAAATTGAAAAAATGATACAAATTTCCCAAACTCAAACTCAATCACACAAAGTAAACTTATCAATGTCAAGATCAATATTTATAAGAATACTCAACATCAACCAGTTAACTATTATAGCAACTTAACAGTACACAACTTTAATCTTGTAAACATCCAAATTCTTAATCATATATCAACATGCTCCATCTCTCAATGCTTCCAGTTATCATGCCTTATCAGAATAGTTAAGTAGTTAATCAAATCAACAAATAATATCATAACCAAAAAAACATTCACCACATGACACAAATGTTTATACATGGAAAACCCAAATAGGTAAAAACCATGGTGAGATGAGACTCACAAGATAGCTATCTGAACTCTTCTAAAGTCTGCCCTATTAGGAGTGTTGGTATTATGGATGACCTCGTCATGTGTTGCCGGTTGCATTTTGCACTCTGGTTATATTGGTTTGTTGATCAATCAGCACATTATGGTCCCGGTATGGATATTGACTTATACATACTTACCAGTATATGTTTCACCGATAGCTCAGAAAGTTGATGATGACTTGCTATCATCTGGAGATCAGTTGGTTGTGTTGAAGACATGGATTGGATGTTTGCATTCGGTGTTTTGCATATTGGAATAATCAAGTTCACATATTTGCCTTGATCGGCAGATAGGTTTAAGTTATGAACTGGCATAAGAAAACATGTTCCACATCAGCACGACACATTCTGGAAATGATTTATTGATTGGATAATGTGTAAATGTATTGAGGTCGACATATTGTATTGCACCAAGACTTATTTTGTAATTGATTTAAATTTTAATATATTTTGGGATTTGACCTAATGGTTAGGTCTTAGGTTTTGTATAAATAATTGTAAGGTCTTATTTAAAAGAAGTGTGTGTATGTGTTGAGACTATTGTGAAGAGAGAAAACAAGCAGATCCTTGTGCGAATCAAGAAGACATAATTTGAAGGTTGAAGGAAAGAATGTTAAAGGTCATGAAGGTATTTAGTCCTCATGCGCAGAGCTTAAATCGATAATGAATCTGGCATTGAAGATGCTAAATTGAATCAGTACACTGATTATTGGATTTAACCATCCAACTGTGTATTCAGTGAGACTCCTAATTTTGTGATTGAGCAGTGAGCTCTAGGCGGTTGGCCTTTCTACATGTGCAGACCCCATTATTGTATTCACATACTATCTACAGTAGTATCATCTGATCGTGGGTAAGGTTTCCCACATGGTTTTTCCCCTTACAGGGTTTCCATGTCAAAATCTCTATGTCATGTGTTGTGGATGTTGTTTTGCTTTCTATTTCATGCATTAAGTTGTACCGGTATTAATATAACTGTTAATTTGTTTTATCGGCACTGAGTTTTAAGTTGGATTAATCTGTTTTAGGTTGCAATTTATTGAAAACTAATTCACCTCCCCTCTCAGTTGTCCTTCCTAGTTCCTAACAATTGGTATTAGAGCTTAGTCCTCTTTTTGCAGAAGCCTAACAAATTGAGGAGATCCTATGGTAGCAAGTATCTTCAGGAAGGACAGTCCTAAACTTGATGGAACTAACTATGGTATATGGAAGATTAGAATGGAGACACATCTGAACTACATTGGAAGAGAGATATGGGATGTTACAAATAATAGCTATGTTGCTCCTAATCAAAATAAACCTAATCCACCAACCTTGGCTAAAGACTTAGAGAATGATTGCAAAGCAAGAGAACCACTTCTAAGCGCATTATCAGATTAGCAAATCATGGGATTATTAGACAGATCTTTAGCAAAATCAATTTGGGATAAACTAGAAACATTGAATGAAGGAGATTCCACTGTCAAAATTGCAAAAATGGAATGTTACTAGGTCAGGTATAAAAATTTAAAAATGGAAGAGGATGAAAGAATTTCTACATTTATGAAAAGAGTTAATGAAATTGTCTTAGGAATACAATGTTGTGGAGGATCTTTAAGTGAAGATGAAATTGTTTCTAAAGTTTTATGAGCTTTGCCACCGGATTATGAAATGAAAGTGACAACTATTAATGAGTTGAGAACAATGCCTAATACATCATTATCTAGAGATACATTGGTTGGAAAACTTTCAGCATTTGAGCTTGAAGAATTTGGTCTTGCTACTATAGTCAAGAATGATATAGCCTTCAAAGCATCATCATCATCATCATCATCACCTAACAAATCTGACTGGAAAGCACTTTATGCAAAAGAACTTGAAGATATCAGAAGAGAAAATGAAGAATTGTAAGAACTTGAAGCACTATTTGCAAGGAAAATGCCTAAAGGTCCAGCAGGAAGTAAGTATGAAGGTAAAGCACTTTTCAAATAATTTAATTGCAATAAAGTTGGTCATATGGCGTCTAGGTGTCCTGGTAGCCATTCAAGACTAAGAGATGAGGCAAAGAGAACATATAAGCCTAACCCTGAATATCAGAGATACAAATCTAAGAAAAATAGAGATAAGTCATGTTATTATGCAGATGAAGGTGTTAAAGATGATTCTGATGAAGATCTAGTAGATAGTGGATCAGCATTTGTTGCAATAAAAGAATATCAAACAGCACCTGTTGTCAAACCAGTAGAGCAGGCATTAGTAGCAAAAATTGAAGAAAAGGATGAATGGATAATTGATAGTGGATGATCGCATCATATGACTGGTGATAAAAGAAAATTCTTATCATTACAGGAATATCATGGAGGTCAAGTAAGATTTGGAGATGACAAAGCTTGTTTGATCAAAGGAAGAGGCACTATATCTTTGGATGGTAAGCACAATACTGACAATGTTTATTATGTTGAAGGTTTAAAGCATAATCTTTTGAGTGTTGGTCAATTAGTGGAAAAAGGATTTCAATTACAATTCAAGAATGGAAAATGCCAAATCATAAACCGAACGGGATTGGAGATTGCAATCAGTAATCACACTAAAGGTAATATCTTTCATTTGGATACCAGCAATAAGACATGTTTGATTTCTCGAATTGATGAAAATTGGTTATGGCATAAAAGACTTAGTCATGTGAATTTTGATTGTATCGTAAAGATCAGTTCAACCAAGGCAATAAGGGATTTACCTAAAATTGTGAAACCTCATAATTCAGTATGTAAAGAATGTCAAATGGGAAAGCAAGTTAGAACAACATTTAAGAGCATTTCTGATAAATCCAATAATATTCTTGATTTAGATCATACTGATTTATGTGGTCTAGCAAGAAAAAGAAGTCCTCAGGGTGATAGATACTTTATGCTAATAATTGATGATTATTCTAGAATGTGTTGGGTTACTTTTCTTAAAGAGAAATCCGAAGCTTTTGGGAGATTCAATATATACAAGGCAATGGTAGAGAATTAAACTGGCAAGAAAATCAAATGTTTGAGATCTGATCAAGGAGGAGAATTCAAAACTAGGGAATTCAATGCATACTATGAAGAGAATGGAATCAAAAGACAACTATCAACACCCCGGACACCCCAACAGAATGGAGTTGTGGAAAGGAAGAATAGAACTATACTGGATGTAGCAAGAACCATGTTAATGGAAGCAAATCTACCTCATATGTAGTAGAGAGAAGCAATAAATACAGTAGTTTATACTTTCAATAGAGTTCACATCAAAGGTGAAACCAGCAAGACCCCTTATGAACTATGGTTCGATCATATTCCTACTCTTAAATATTTTAGAATATTTGGAAGCAAATGCTATATTAGGAGAGATGATTCTATTGGTAAATTTGATCCTAGAAGTGATGAAGGAATATTTCTTGGTTATTCAACTAGAAACAAGGCATATAGATGTTATAATAAAAGATTGCAGAAAATCATTGAAAGTATTAATGTGAAGATAGATGAACACTCTAGAGGAGAATCAAGATCTAAACTAGTAGTAGAATTGATTATAAATCAACTGGCACAGATTGCAGCAGAACAAAATTAAGAACCAGTCACACCAGCATCATCAGAGAACTCAACTATGACTAAAGAACAATAGCCTATGAATGGAAATCAGAAAAAACCCAGGTATGTAAGATTGAATCATTCAGAAAATCAGATAATTGGAAATAAAAATGAAGGTGTTATGACAAAAGGAAGATTGGCAAATGAAGAGGTATGTTTAATCTCTCAAGTTGAACCAACATCAGTTGTTGAAGCAAGTAGAGATAAACATTGGATAAAAGAAATGGAAGAAGAATTAGAATAGATTGAAAATAATAATACTTGGACATTAGTTCCCCGGCCTAAAGACAAAAATGTAATTGGAACTAAATGGGTATTTAGAAATAAACCAAATGAAGATAGTGAAGTAATCAAAAACAAAGCAAGATTAGTTTGTAAAGGTTATTCTCAGTCAGAAGGAATTCATTATAGTGAAACCTTTGCACCGATAGCCAGAATTGAAGCAGTAAGACTATTTCTTGTATTTTTAGCTCACAACAACTATAAGGTTTATCAGATGGATGTAAAATGTGTATTTTTGAATGGAGATCCTGAAGAAGAATTTTACATTGAGCATCCTAATGAATTTTTATTAACAGATGATAAAGATGTGGTTTACATATTAAGAAAAGCTTTATATGGATTGAAGCAAGCTCCCAGAGCATGGTATGCTAGACTGGATAAATATCTTTTAAAGCTAGGATACACAAAAGGTAATGTTGACAATAACTTGTATTACAAAATTACCAATGATAACATTTTGATTATTGAAGTATTTGTGGATGATATTAGTTTTGGAGGAGAAGAAGATTTATGCAAAGATTTTGCTAATAAGATGAAGGAAGAATTTGAAATGTCTATGATTGGAGAGATGAAATTTTTTCTAGGTTTGCAGATTTCTCAAACAGATAAAGGTATATTCATTTGTCAAAAAAATTACTTGAAGGAAATTTTGAAGAAATTTGGAATGGAAAACTCCAAACTGGTAAGCACTCCTATAACTAGACAACTAATAAATTGACATCAAAGGATGATTCAGCACCTATAAATCCGATAAGGTACAAATCTATGATTGGAGGGTTACTGTATTTGACACAAACCAAACCTGATATAATGAATGTCGTATGTTTAGTTTCAAGATTTCAAATAAATCCTAAAGAAAATCATGAAACTATAGTAAAAATATTTTTCAGTACCTGCAAGGTACAACAAATTGTGGTTTATGGTATCCTAAGGATGACAGTTTTGAGTTATGTACATATACAGATGCAAATTGGGCAGAAGATGTGGATGACAGAAAGAGTACCACTGGTGGTGCATTCGTTTTTGGGAGAAGATTAATTTCATGGATCAGCAAGAAGCAGACTTGCACATAATTATCTACAGCAGAAGCAGAATATGTTGCAGTAGCAACTAATTGCACTCAGGTATTATGGATCAAGCAAATGTTGAGGGATATCAAGGTAAAATGCAATGAACCAATAGTTATTTACTATGATAACTCAGTAGAAATAGATATATCAAAGAATCTGGTATTTCACTCTAAAACAAAGCATATTTCTATTAAGTATAATTTTCTAAAAGAAAATGTTGAAGTAAATGAAGTGAGATTGGTTTATGTGAACACTAAAGAGAAAATTGCAAATATTTTTACAAAGCCTTTGTGTAAAGAAACATTTGAATATCTTAGAGAGAAGCTTGGGGTAATCACCCCACTGCTAGAGACTTAAATGATGCAGATTGCCATCAAACCGATAGGGACTAATAGAAAAATATCTTTTTTCAGTTTGGTGAAGGAGACCTACTGCTCAAGGGGAGTAGTTAGTTGTATGTTATGTTCTGATTTTGATTTTTAACTACTTTAGCATTTGATGTCAAAGTGGGAGAGATGTCTATGGAAAAACGTTGTACTTTGAATATAGGGGAGAGATGTATTTTGGTTTTTGTTATATTGTTTCTATTTTTGGTACAGAACTTTGTGTTGATCTATTTAGGGGGAGATTGTTGACATTCTGTTTCTGACACTTATATTTTTTTCCATCTACTGTTGACATCAATGCCAAAGGGGGAGATTGTTGGTATTATAAATAATTTCATCATGTGTTGCACTGGTTTGGTATTATTAATGACTTTGTCATGTGTTGCATTGTTTTTGTCATTGATGTCAACACTTATCCTTCTGGGAGGTCTACATTATTGATTTGGCAATCTGGTTATATTGGTTTGTTGATCAACCGACACATTATGGTCCCGGTATGGATATTGGCTTATGCACAGTTACCGGTATATCTTTCACTGGTAGCTCAGGAAGTTGATGATGACTTGCAATCATCTAGAGACCATTTGGTTATGTCAAAGACATGGATTGGATGTTTGCATTCGGTGTTTTGCATATTGGACTGATTAGGTTCACATATTTGCCTTGACTGGCAGATAGGTCCAGGTTATGAACCAACATAAGAAAACGTGTTCCAAATTAGCACGACACATTTTGGAAATGATTTATTGATTGGATAATGTGTAAATGTATTGAGGCCAACATATTGTATTGCACCAAGACTTATTTTATAATTTATTTAAGTGTAATATCTTTTGGGAGCCGACCTAATGGTTAGGTCTTAGGTTTTGTATAAATAATTGTAGGGTCTTATTACGAAGAAGTGTGTGTATGTGTTGAGATTATTGTGAAGAGCGAAAACAAGCAGATCCTTGTGTGAATCACACATACATCATATGAAGGTTGAAGGAAGGAAAGTTAAAGGTCATGAAGGTATTTAGTCCTCATGTGTAGAGCTTAAACCAGTACTAAATCTGGCATTGAAGATGCTAAATTGAAGTAGTACATTGATTATTGGATTTAACCATCCAACTGTGTAGTCAGTGAGACTCCTAATTTTATGATTGAGTAGTGAGCTCTAGGCGATTGGCCTTTCTACATGTGCAGACCCCATTATTGTATTCACATACTATCTGTAGTAGTAGCATCTGATTGTGGGTAAGGTTTCTCATCGTGGTTTTTCCCCTTACAGTGTTTCCATGTCAAAATCTTTGTGTCATGTGTTGTGGATGTTGTTTTTCTTTTTGTTTCATGCATTAAGTTGCACCAGTATTAATATAACTATTAATTTGTTTTATTAGCACTAAGTTTTAAGTTGGATTAATCTATTTTGGGTTCCAAATTATTGACAACTGATTCACCCCCCCTCTCAGTTGTCATTCCCAGTTCCTAACAAGGAGCCAAGCCTGTTAAAGCTTTTATAATAAGTCCTGTTAAGAACTGATCCTATTAGGAATCACTCGGTTAAGGGATTTACAAATACCTTGATAAAAAGAAAATACCCTATTAGGAGTAACCTCGGTAGAGGATTTGAGAATCCAAGCTAATGGACCACCTTGTTAGAGGATTTAAGAAGTAACCAAACTTGTTAGAGCTTACCTAGTTAGGGGATTTCAATTTTGCTGTAATTGTTAGAAGACAACGGGTTTTTCTTGGTCTGTCTGAATAGCACTACATTTTCTTGATCAGATCCCTTTAAGCTTCAATCTGCCTTTACACAAACTACAGATCCATTCTCTAGTTAGGTAACCACACACTCAATTGATTTCTGCTAGTGCCTTTTATAAAAAAACTTCATCGACCTTAAATACAAATCAATTAGGTCCGTAATACAACAAAAACCCAATTCTCTCATAGAGATTACAAACAAATCGGTTCAAGTGTGACCGTTGGATTTACATAGAAATCTATACACATTCTTCAAGAAAATTCCAACTGCTCCATGATCACTACTTCATTGGACTTGTAACTCATCACGCACTTTGCATTAGATGCAATCCACTTTGCTCATTCCTTGGACAATCAAACAAACATGCCAAAATAATCTGAACTTATCTTCATACAATGACCACATGTGTCACCATCATTACCGCTCATCATCAGATAATAAACCAACCTACCCATTTTAGAAAACTTAATCGGTTAGGGTTTAACAAAAAAACAATTGGTAGGGTTTACAGGTTACATTGCATAGAAAAGGTTTAACCTTACACACCGATTACCAGTTCAACTCACATACTTATATACCGGTTTACAAAATCTTCCTCAAAGCTCTTCCTATCAGTTACAAGACAATAACAATAATATCAGAAATATCATAAATACCATTACCGGTTCAATTGGCATGAATGACAGCATAACATATCATTAATGCAATCTTCATGCAAATGCCAACAGTTTATTTTTTGGTGGCTGACCTGAATGTTCTAATTAATTAAAAAATATCTTTTCAGGACCCAAAACCTTTACAACATAAATAGAGAAAAAGCACTAAGAAGAATAGTGCTTTAAAGTCCGCATACAAAAAGACTGGCCAAAAGACCAGCAGACAGAAAGAATAGCTTAACAACAAAAAATAGCAAAGAAACAAAGAAGGCACTACATAGTAATTTTCTTTAGCAAATCCTCTACCTTAATCACCAGGTTGTCGTAGGTGGCCACAACAACTTTCAGGTCTTCCAGATCCTTGTTCGGTTTCTTTTCCTTCCTTTTGCCTCTAGTGTGGGTTTTGGGACCTTGAGCTTCTCCTATTCCTTCAGCTTCCAGGCCTATGTCCTAGATTTCCTTTTCTTCATCCAGTTTGCTGATGAGGGTGTGGGTGTTGTTAGCTGAGATCTTCAGGATACTTAGGCTCTATTCAACAATGTTCTTCAGACACTCCTCAATTTTAACAATTTTGGTAATGGTATCCGAGAGGGTTTTATCGCTAGTGTCAGCAAGGCTCTTTCTTTCTAGCAAATCCTTCTCAATCTTCTCAAACCTGGGGTTAAAAGCATCTCTGATGTCTTAAACTTTGGCAATGGTGTTTTTTAGGTCCTCAATATAGTTGGCCATAGTGTTCTCTTCCCCAGTATTAATGGTTTCTAGGATCAAGACTCTGTTGCAAAGTTTTTTGTTTTGATCCTTAGCTTTCTTATAGCCATTAATGAGCCACTCCATAGTTTCCATGAAACCATGCAAACCCTCAGGAGGAGGACTAAATGGGGGGGCAGCTTTTCCAAGGGTAACCTATTCCTCTTTAGGGATGTGGAGGGCAGAAATTGTATCAGCAGCCCTAAGAGTCTCTTCCATGGTCTCCTTTTCCAGACTCTGATTAGCTTCCAGGGCCTTAGCTTGCTTGTCGACTGTCGGGTCCATACCAGTCTCCTCTTTCTTCTTATGCTTTTTCATGGTCTAGGTATGGTCTTTTGTTTTCTTCTTCGGTAACCCTTTAGGGTTCTTCTTTTTAGAGTCATCTGAGTACTCCTCTTCTGAAGAGATGCTGATCAGGGGTTTGCTTTTTGGCTTTTTGCCCTTAGAGGAAGAGGGTCTTGTTTTACTATATTTCCTCTTCTTCCCACTTTTATACTCCAAGACATCAGTGCTATCCTCTATGTTAGTTGAAGAATCACTATCAGATTCCTCCTCCTTAGAAAAGATAGAATCAAACATCTCTTCCTCAGAGTCCACAGAGGGTTGCATCTGAGCTATTTGGTTGGCTTTTAAATGGTCATAAATGAGGACCATAAGGCCTTGGTGCATAGCAGAATCACCTAGAGGATTCTCCTTATAGGCCTTGAGGGATGCATTCATCGAGCAAAGTAGGAAATAAGGGAAATTAACCTTATCATTGTGCCTAAAGTGGTTTAATAAAACAAAGTGATAACCATAAACTTTCATAAACCTACCATCTAGAGTGATATAACGCATTAAAACAAAGAGGATTTCCCTCCATGGTTTGGCAAAAGCCCTGGGCGGGTAGTATGTTTTGCTCAACTTTACCAGTCATTTTTTCTCTTTCTCCATTTCTGAGTACCTTTCAATGGCTTCCCTGCTAACCTTCCTATCTTTGTAGAAATTGTAGCCTTCCCTTGTGAGGTCCGTAGCTTGAGAAATTAAGTCTTCATCGATTTCAACCATTTGATCGCCCATTTTTAACATGCCCTTCTTCCAGTTCTTGCAGAAAAGACTGGTAACCATACCATCTTGACCATGGAGTCTCTCCATGAAGTTTGAGAGACCACCCTAATGTAGTATACCCCAAACCTCTTCCTTCTGTTTCCATTCTTTACAACTACTTGGTTCATATCTCCTCCTGTTTCCACCCATGTTGTCGCTACCCATGGTCAAATTTTGAAGCTTGCAAAGCAAATAAACCATAGAGCTTTTCAGAACTATAATAGTTACCCAGAAAGCATGAGAGTTAATGGCATTGATGTTAGAATGAGTGATATTCTCATTATTATAGTAACTCGAAGTACTCACATTAGTACTTTTCATAATTATCCTATCCATCAAGAATCTTTGCAGTGCTTCTATATCTCTCATTACTAATGATTTGTCTGACGTCTTCAGGGAGTCCGCATTCACCCATCCACATGGTAATTTCCTCACTTTTAACCACCGCATTGGCAACCCAGTCAGTAGAGCCATTGGCCTCTTGGTAGATGTGGGATATATGGCAATTTTAAAGGTGCTAATAAGATCAATAGCAGAGGTGATTATGTTGTGAATCGACCATGAAGGTTTTGAATTCCCCTTAAGACACTTTATAATATTATTTGAATCCCCTTCAATCCATAGATAGGGGCATTTCCACTTTTTAGCTAGGAAGATGCCTTGAAGAGCTGCCATTGCTTCAGCTTTATGGTTGGTTTGGGTTCCAATAGGAATAGCAACCATTTCCTTGCAAATTCCTCTGTCATCTCTCAGTATAGCTCCACAACCAGAAGGACTAGGGTTACCTTTGGCAGCACCGTCAAAATTAACTTTGAACCAGCCTTGAGGAGGGGTTTACCATTTAGCTTCAATCCTTTTATTGTGGTTGTTAGGACCATCAGTAATCTTCATATTCCATACCCTAAATATGTTTGATTCTAGTGAATTGTTCGAGTAACAAGGACCCTCAATGATCCTTATATTTTCCTGAATCGACCATTGAATTTTCAGAAACACAATATCTTGATTAAGGGAGACATCCCTAAAGATTTAGTTATTTCTTTCTTTCCATAGTCCCCACAAGATGTGAGGAAGAGAGTGCTGCCACAAACATCTCAAAAAAGAGTTAGTCCATTTAATATTCCAGGAGGAGAACAGGTCACTGATGTTATTCGGAAACACCCAGGCCATACTAAAACTCTTGAGAAAACTTTCCCAAACAGAGGCTGAGAAGGAACAGTGGAGAGCAAGGTGGTCCACAGACTCTTCCTCTTGAAGGCATAGCACACATGTATTAGGGAGGGAAAAGCCTCTACCTTTGAGGTTGTTAGGGGTCAGAATCTTATTTTGGAGGCTGGTCCAGAAGAAAAGATTGATTTTGGGGGTGAGACCCTTAATCTAGGCTTTAGACCAGTAAGGGTTGATTGAGAGGGGGGGAAAGGACACAATACATAGAGGAAACAGATAAAGTACCTTTAGGATCATGTTTCCAAATCATGGAGTCTTCTTCTTTATTCAGCCATATTGCAGACAGATGGATCTTGAGCTTAGAAAGGCTAGGGTGGATGCTTTCAATGTTCTACCATTCATTACCAACCCAGTACTCAGCAACTAAGGAGCCAAAAGTTATAATACAAGAGGGAGCATAGGGGGCCCATTCATTAATATCATTCAAGGGTTTATCAAAAAGCCAAGGATCCTCCCCAAATTTAACTTTCCTACCATTTCCTAGTTTCCAGATCACTCCTTGGCTATATCTTCTTTACATTTAGAGGCATGATTCCATATGTGAGATCCATTAATACTAAGGTCTGAATGGATAAAAGAATAGAGAGAGGAGGATAGAAGAGAGTACTTACTTTGCCAAATTTTACACCATTCAGAGTCTAAATGAAACATTCTCCATACTTGTTTGGATGGGAGAGCTTCATTTAGGGTATGAATCCTTCTGATGCCCAGCCCACCTTTTCTTTTTGGCCTACAGACCTGGTCCCAAGCCACCAAAGACATTCTTTGCTTATCCTCAACCCCAGACCATAGGAATCTTCTTTGAATTTTCTCGATTGCATCAGCATACTTAACTGGAATTCTGAAAAGACTCAGAGCATAAATCAGAATACTTTGAAGAGTAGCCTTAAGGAGTTGGAGCTTGCCAGCTTGACTTAAGAGGGCTCCTTTCCAACCTCAAAGTTTTTTATGAAATTTGTCCACAAGAGAACTCCAGAAGGGATCAGGAGGTTCAATGCCCATGGGGAGACCAAGGTAGGTAGTAGGAAGATCAGCAATCCTACACTCCAAGATTCTATTGATCCTCTATTGTCTTCTCTCAGGAGTATTAATGAAAAAAACTTCACTTTTAGCCCAATTGATAAGCTGACCAGAAGCATAGGCAAATTTACATAGGATGCTCTTCAAGACTTTAGCTTCTGAAATACTTGATTCTCCCATAATAATAGTATCATCAACAAACTACTGGTGGGAATAGATAAGGTCAGTAGAAGATGGTTGGAGGCCCTTAAAGGAGCCTTGCAACACCATTTTTTCCATAGTCCTTCCAAAGCATTCTGCCATAATGATGAAGAGGATGGGGGAGATATGATCCCCTTGCCTTAAACCTCTAGAAGCTTGGAAAAAAGTTGAGGGAGAATCATTGACAAGAATAGCGAAAGTAGTAGAGGTGGTAAGCTCAGAGAGGAGGTCGACAACTCTGGAGGAAAAACCAAAAGAAGTGAGGACTTTCTGAAGTAAAGTCCAGTCAACCTTGTCATAGGCTTTGGAGAGATCAAGCTTTAGGATGAAACCCTATTTCTTTTCTCTAACAAGAGAATGAATGTTCTCATGGATCGTAATAATGGAGTCAAGAATTTGTCTTCTAGGAACAAAACCATTTTGCTGGTGTTTAATTAAGGCAGGAAGGACAGACAAGATTCTAGAGGTAAGAACCTTGGAAATTATCTTGTAAAAAGAATTGCAGAGGCTAATAGGTCTAAATTTGTCCAAAGAATCAGCACCTTGAGTTTTGGGTATGAGAGAAATAAAAGTGCCATTGATTTCTTTCAAGAGTTTTCTAGCCCCCAAAAATTCCTTAACTCCATTGGATACATCTTTTCCAACAATCTCCCAAAATTCTTGGAAAAAGAACATTGGGAAGCCATCTGGGCCAGGCGCTTTGTTACAATCAAAGGAGAAAACAATATTTTTTATTTCCAAGTTAGAGGGAATGGAAGAGAGAAAGACATTCTTTTGATCATCAATGAGACAAGGAATGTTCTGAAGAAAGGACGATTAGGCTTTAGTGTCCAGGCTATGATCCCTCTTGAGGAGGTCCAAGAAATACCTTTTAGCTTCATTCCTTATTTCATCCTCCTTGACCAACTCCACATTATCCATCACTAGCTTGTTAACCCTATTAACTGTTTTATGCTTAATCATCGACATATGGAAGAATCTTGTGTTCCTATCTCCTTCCTTAAGCCAAATGCATCTCGATCTCTGCTTCCAGAACGTTTCCTCTTTGGCAATGATATCATGGTATTTTTTGAGAGTCTCATTTTCATCAGCAATAGACACGGCACTGAAACCATCCTTCTGGATTTGATCCTATATTTTTTTAAGGTCTTCCTAAACTTTTCTCTTAGCCTCAAAAATATTCCCAAAGATGGTTTTGTTCCAGAGTCTTATGTTGTCCTTCACACTTTTGAGATTTTTGACAACTTTAAACATAGCCATTCCCTCAACTTGAATGCTCCACCATTTCTTAATATTTCTTTTGATTTTGGGGTGGAGGGTCCACATTTTTTCAAATCTAAAGGGAAAGCTTCTGCTTCTATTGATTGAGTCAGCAATGAAGGTGATAGGGAAATGATTAGATCCAACCCAAATGTGGGCCATCAAAGAACAGAAGTAATGACTATACCAGTCATCAGAGATGAGGGTTCTATCAAGACGCACTTGGATAAGATCATTGCCAGTTCTTCTGTTAGTCCAAGTGTAAGTGTATCCCTGTATTTCCAAGTCATTGAGAGCCTAAGAATTAATAAAATCCATGAGGGTCATCCTACTTTCCAGTTGAGGAGGACTTCCTCCAAATTTTTCCTCCTCTCTCAAAGGAGTATTGAAGTCTCCCATAACCACCCAGCTAATATTTTTGAAGCTATCCCTAGCCTGTGTAATTTTTTTCCAAAAATAGTTCCTAGCCTTCAAAGTATTTGGAGCATAAATATTAGTGAGAACCCATGAAGTGCCATCTTTTAAATGCTCAAATTTGATACAAGAGAAATTATTGTCCTGAATAATAACATGACCTTTAATAGTATTGAGGTTCCAGATGGTAGCAATACCTCCTGAAGCACCTTCAGAGCCACCACCACTAACATTACCATTTTTAAAGAACTTCAAAGATTCAACTTTGTCTCTACTCATTTTGGTTTCTTGAATTAGAAAAATATCAGGATTACTATCTCTTATCATATTTCTAATGATATCACGTTTATGGGGATTATTGAGTCCCCTAATATTCCAAGAGATAATCTTCATAACTACTTATCGATTCCCAACTCCTTAAGAGTCTTTTGGGTTCCATCTGTAATGTTCTTGTTTACCTCCTTATCTCTGACTTTATGGTTAGAGGGTTGCCCTGGGGAAGAGGAGATGTACTCCACATCAACTTGAGCTATCCTGCTAGATTTCCTTAGAAGGGAAGTCGCGGGAGTAGATCCTTTCTTATTCATGTATTTTGGTTGCTTCCATTCAACTTCTATCATAGGAGCCTCTTCCGGGTTGCTGAGGATTTTGGAGATTTCTTCTTCATTACCCCAGTTAGGAGTTCTAAAATCAATTGAAACATTGTTCACTATTTTTGAACTCTGTTCTGAGTCCGATAGGTTCATACCCAAAATTGCACATTTTTGGGCTTCTTGAATTTCAAAACTTAGTGAGGTTAGTGAAGAATCAGTCCTTTCTTCTTGGGGGTCAGGGATCTCCCCTTCCTCATTTTGGGAATATTTTGCTTCCAGTTCCTTGCCTTCATAAGTGTCAACAACCACTTCAGCTAACTCATTTGAAGATTCAGTCTAATCTTTCATTTCCTCTTTTTGGGTAGTACTCAGGGGGCTGGCTTTGGTTGATTCATTTCTCACTGCTTCCTAGGTTGAGGGGCTAGAGATAGAATTTGATGTCACTTGCTTCTTTTCCCCCAAAGGATTAAAGCAATTGGATTTATCTTCCTTATTCTCTGAGTTTTTAACTTGCCACGCCATTTTCTCTGGCAGCTTTTGGTTTTCAATTTGGGGTTTAGGCTACTTAGGTTCTACCGTCGGCTTGTTTGGGCAAGACTTTACCCAGTGACCTACTTTTTTATAGTGGAAATAGGAAAAAGGGATAGATTCATATTCAATGTGTTGTTTCCAAGTTCCCAACTTTGAAACTAGGTCTATATGTTCCGGCATATTTGCATCAGGGGATACTCCTACACAAAACCTAGCATGACTCAGTCTCCTTTTTGAAGCAATGACTGGGTCTATAGAGAGCAGCTCACCAAAGGAGTTTGTAATTCCAGAGAATATACTTTCTACCTAATATTCAAGAGCCAAGCCTAGAAGCTTTATCTAGACTAGAACTTGCGCCAAGAGAGAATCGTTCATATTCAGGTTCGGATGCCATTTTTGAAGGAC
This sequence comes from Cryptomeria japonica, assembly GCF_030272615.1. Taxonomy (NCBI): domain Eukaryota; kingdom Viridiplantae; phylum Streptophyta; class Pinopsida; order Cupressales; family Cupressaceae; genus Cryptomeria; species Cryptomeria japonica. The sequence goes on along the minus strand of NC_081415.1, from coordinate 458,599,495 downwards.
CAATGTTGTCTTTCCTACCATCCAGGGGCTTCCGCACAGAATCTTAACCTTATCTTCTTCACATGAAAAAGAAAAAGACAGAAGGCCTCTAGGTAAAGCCGAGACTTCAACATTTCCCTTGAGGACCCATTTTCATTTGACAAAATCCCTAACAACTTCAATATTAGGACGAGAACCCATAAATTTCCCTACCAAGGAGTTCGACATACTATTTATATTATGGTCCAGAACCTGGTCAGGGATAGAGATAGCTAACTTACCACTAGAAGGGTCAGAGATATTCTTGACAAGAGGTAGGGAAGATTTACCAGTTGGTCTAGTTCCAAATAGGGAAGACCATTTCTTTTTTTCCTTTCTGCTATCAACGGAGTCATCATGTGGAATGGGTCCCCCATTGGACCCTTCACCCAAAAGCCCAGATGAACTCGCTATCTCTTCTGGTAGAACATGACATGCCCAAAATTTAGGGCAAAAATGGAACAAATTTTTTTTTTAAAAATACATACTAATTAATTAACAAGTTCACTCCCACGGCAAGCGTTAAAGAAATTTTCATAATTATGTTCGAGCTAATTCTGAAATGAACTAAGCATCGATAATTTGTTAAATATTATTTGCAGAAAACTAACTGGTTTAATTTTATCTCCACGAGATACCTAGTCATTAAGTTTGTTAAAACAATCAAGCTAAAGGAATAGGAGAGGAAAATTAATTTAATCTCCAATATGACTATATAGTCTAATCAACCATTTTTTTAAAATTTCTCTTTATTACTTACTTCAAATTATAACCAGAATTATATATATATATATATATATATATATATATATATATATATATATATATATACATATATATATACATTTATAATTAAATACTTACTCCAAATTATCACCAGAGCTATATATATATATATATATATAGATACATATATATTTACATATATTTTATATATTTTAATTCTTTTTTTTTTTTTAAAAGCACAATAACTTTCTAATTATTAATCAATATTTCTCCAACCCTATTTAGGGTTCTATATTTTTTTTATATATATAATATCAATTCTAAATTATCATAATATTTTATTTTTTAAATTCATTTGCCCTAGCCCTACCCAGGCTAGGGTTTAACCCTTTTTATTATTTCCACTGAATTTTTCAACAGGGCCGAACAAGCGGTGGCGGCCATGTTTTTGTGCAGGTTATGAAGATGGAGGCGGGTAGGGCCGTGGCGCCATTGTGTGGGTGCACAGTGGGCGCCGCGACACCATTGTGTGTCCACACAGTGGGCGCTGCTAGCGGCTCCCCCACTATGTGGCCACACAGTGGCGGCCGCGGCCGTCCACTGTGTGTCCACACAATGGGAGCCGAAGCAGCTCCACTGTGTGTGCACACAGTGGGCGTTGCGCGGCCCTCACTGTGCGTACACACAGTGGGGTCCGCGTGGACCCAAGACAATTTTCCCTTTTTTTTATTTATTTATTTTTTTAAAATATATTATATATAAATATATATATATATATATTTATATATATATATATATTTATATTTATATATATATTTATATTTATATAAATTTATATTCATAGTTAAAAGGGTGAAAATATTCCAATATATATATATATTTTTTTAAATAGATTTACATGCAACAATTTTAAACTAATATAACAAAGGAAAAGCATTAAGTTAATTCAGAAACATATATATATATATATATATATATATATATATATATATATATATATATATATATATATATATATATATATATATATATATATATATATATATATATATATATATATAAATAAATTTATATATATATATATATATATGTATGTATATATATATATATGATATGTGTTTTTTAATCAACACTAACTAAAAAAACAATTTAGAAATATATTTTAAGAAATACAATATACTTCTCTAGAATAAAAAGATTCATTGATTTTTCCTCTAATAAAATATTTACATAAAACATCTTTTTTTCTTTAAAATACTTAAGATCTTTCAGCATAAATAAACTCCTATTTTGCCACAAGTAAAATATAGATAAAATTTAAATGAAATCTATTCTTCTTTTTTTTCTAAAAACATAGAAGCTTTTGCATGCAACTCAAAATAACTTTTCTTTTACTAAAACCAGAAGTAGAAATAAAACAAGCTTTTCTTTTTTTTTAACAACTCTAAGATATTCTACCAATTTACAAGATGTTTCTTTGTATAGCCACAACAATAAAACTTCAAGTCTATTTTCAAGAATTACAACTTGCTTCTCTTTTCTATGAATGAGGCATACTTCTATAACAAATTTAAACAAATATCTGCAACTGAATTTAAGTATCTTCAATAATAATCTTCTATGTCTTTTTCATCGTTCCTATTCTCTTTCTCCTGACTTTCCTGCATAATAGAAAAACACAAATATGACCACGGAGTGCTCACCTCCTAGCCTAGGCTAACTGGTAGCCACCCCTGAACTCGGAGAACCAATTCCTAGATGGGTAACAAACAGGCAAACACATAGAAAGCAAATGCATACAGATTTTCTAGACACATTCCCAACTTGGCTTTCACAGCACCACACTTTGGTGATGAACTTTTTCAAAGGGTGGTAGTGGACCAATACCCTGAGGAGAACTGCAAGTATGAATAAACCAGAAGCCACCTCATGGCACAGTAAAAATATCAAGAAACTCAACCCCTTATTCCTTATGCCCCCCAAAGGCATTCTAGCCTTATATCCCTCCTTATGACCCCCATTGCACAAACAAGCCATGCAGCAAGGGTCACACAAAGATCCCTTGTGATCGCTCTCAAAAGAGAGTCTCTCACTCGAGGGTTGTCACTGCTACCACCCTCAAGATCCTCTTCTCTCCCAAGAGTAAGAGGTCTTGAGAAAACTCCCAAAACACATACAAATCATAATGCAAGAATACCAAAAAGATTTTTTTACACAAACATACAAGAACACAGATTTCTTACACCAACATACATTTAGACATAAGCAAGAAGAAAACATTCAAATGAATAACTGAAACCAACCTTATCTGCCTAAAGGTATTATGATATTTGATGAAGAGCTGCCCAATCCACAAATATTTTTCCTTCTATCCTTAATCAATTTTTCTATTCCATAACATTATTTTCCTTTCAAATTTTCTTCTGTCTCCAAAAATGGAGAGTGGGTGATTACCCTCCAATTCTCAAAAATCTTGCTTAAGAAGCTCACTCTCAGAGTTCTCACAGGTTTCTAAAAACCAAAAAGGAAAGAAAGCAAAAATGCAAAAAGACTCTCATTCCAAAAGGAAAAATCTTGATTAGATTTTACTTCTAATTTTCAATTTTCGCTCAACTCAAAAAAGCCAATTTTTAAAGAGTTAAAAAGATCATTATAAAGTAGAAACTTGTCTAAAATTACCCCTAACCTCTAGGTATACCTTATGGGCTTTAGGAAACCCTATTAAACTACCCCTAGGTGTTCATTTAACCCATTTTAAACCCCTCTGAAGTTTATTTTCGGGTCAAACATAAGTTGACCACCCCAAATATTATATTCCCAAAGTATTTTTGACAACACATTATTTTATTTAAGAAGAACTATAATTAAACACTTTCCCACCAAGAGACAAAATAAAACATTTAAATTTAAATCCACACATGTGTCAAGTGACACAAATAAAACACTCTTACAAAAATAAAACATAAAATTGTCTCTTGTGGATTTTACACAATAAATTTAAACAACACTTAACACTCATGCAACATATACTGTTACGAATAAAATACAACACAAACGGGGTGTTGTCTCTCCAAATAGACAAACCCTGGCTTACGAATATACATAAGTCTAGGTTTGATTCTCCGTAATTTCCATGGTCACATGGTAAATTTTCCTGCGCATCTCAATTTATACATTAGTACTTCCAAATATCCATATATAATATAATTCAATATTATAACAATACACATCATAACTTGCATACAACTTTTATCTACACAGATCAAATACAGCTTTTACCAAGCAACTTCACATAAGCAATTTCATCCCAATTCACATAAACTAACCATACATCATAGTTCTATATTCAAGGTAAAGTCCTGCAAATTCAATAACGACATCTATCATTGCAATATCATTCTATCTAACCATCATGTAGTGTTCTATCTCAGAAAGCATATAAGTAAATCATCAAATCATAGCAATGTTATCCAAATCCTGAAATCATATAAGTTCTAAGTCTCAAAATGCATCAAAATAAAGTATCCATAATAGTCTAAATGCAAAATCCACTGAATGCCAGACTGAGTCGAGGTGAGGCCTCACATCTTCCTCCTCTAGGCATGAACTTCCTCCTGGAGTTCATCAAAGAGGTGGGGGTACTCTGATCTCATACGTGCTACATCCTCCCATGAAGCCGTAACCTCATCATAACAATCCCACTGGACCCTAACCTGATCCAGCTCTCGACCTTGAAGGGACAACGTCCGGTGTGCCAAAATGCGAATGGGCTCCAAAGCTAACTGCCCGTCTGACTCCACCTGCAAGGCATCCCAATCTAAAATGTGAGACTCATCATAGATACATTTTCTCAAAACTAAAACATGAAACACATCGTGGATGCGTGACAGGCTAGGTGGCAAAGCTAAACGGTAGGCAACTGGGCCTATCCTCTCCAGAATCTCAAAAGGTCCTACAAAGCGAGGTGCGAGCTTAGAACCCTTTCTGTAACGGATTGGACTCTTATGCGGTCGCACTCTCAAGAAAACTCTGTCTCCAACTAGATAGCTACGATCTATCCTCTTTGCATCGGCATACTTCTTCTGCCTATCCTGAGCCTCTCTGAGATGCTGCCTAATCAAATCCACTTGCTGTTCCATATCTCGAACTAACTCAGGACCAATAGCAACTCTATCCTCTATGCGATCCCAACTCAAGGGCGTCCTGCAAGGCCTGCCGTATAATGCCTGATAGGGTGGCATCCCCAAAGAAGTGTGATGCCCATTGTTATAGGCAAACTCCACTAAGGAAAGATACTCCTCCCATCGGGTCTGATGATCCATGACGTACATGCGAAGCATATCCTCTAACACCTGATTGACCCTCTCTATCTGACCATCTGTCTCCGGGTGATAGGCTGTACTGAAATTGAGCTTAGTGCCCATAGCTGCCTGTAATGACTTCCAAAAGGAAGAAGTGAAAAGAGAATCCCTATTAGAAATAATCTTGCGGGGTACGCCATGTAGTCTAACAATGTCTCGCAAGAACACCTGTGCTACTGCTAGAGCTGTGAATGTAGTACGAACTGGTGAAAAGTGAGCTACTTTGGTCAACTTGTCAACTGTCACCAAGATAGCATCATGGCGACAAGAAGACATAGGGAGACCAATGATGAAATCCATGGATATAGTATCCCACTTCCACTCTGGTATAGCATGAGACTGAAGCAACCCACCTGGATGGCGGTGCTCTGCCTTTACCCTCTGACACTTGAGACATTGAGCTACTATCTCAGCAATGAGCTGCCGCATTCCCGGCCAATGATACAACTACCTCAAGTCAGCATGCAACTTCTTAACCCTGGGATGCGCTGCATAAGGAGCTCTATGAGCTTCCGTGACAATGAACTCTCGCAATCCTCTAGAGGAAGGTACATAAATGCACCCTCTGTGGCGTAACAGTCCATCGGACTCCAAAGAATAATCCATATATTTCCCTTCTAGAGTAACCTGAGAACATAATACCTGACAAACCTGTGCATACCATCCATCCTCTGACAAGTGCTGAAGTATACGATCTCTCAAGTCTGTGCCCATGGATATGGTGTAAACCTCATGACGTCTCCTACTCAAGGCATCTGCAACTACATTTTCCTTTCCCTTGATGTAGTGAACATCAAAATCATATTCGCACAAGAACTCCATCCAACTCCTCTAACGTGCATTAAGGTTCGGCTGAGTAAAGATGTACTGAAGACTCTGATGGTCTGAATGCAACTCAAAGTGATGACCTAAAAGGAAGTGTCTCCACCTCACAAGTGCATGTCTTACTGGTGCGAGCTCAAGGTCGTGACTGGGATAATTAAGTTCATGAGTCTTAAGTTTCCTAGACTCGAAAGCTATGGCCCTACCATCCTGCATAAGAACTGCCCCTAAACCCTCTAGGGAAGCATCTGTACAAACCATGAAGTCAGCTGTAGGGTCTGGTACAACAAGGATAGGAGTGCTAGTAAGTGCCTTCTTGAGTTCCTGAAAGGCCTTCTTGCACTTCTCTGTCCACTCAAATTTCTTCCCTTTACGCTGAAGAGAAGTAATAGGGTGTGCGACTCTGGAGAATCCCTCGACAAAACGTCAGTAATACCCTGCTAAACCCATGAAACTCCTGACCTCTGTCACACTAGTAGGCGCTGGCCAATCCATAATAGCCCTAATCTTTGATGGGCCGACTGAGATCCCATCACCGAAAATAATGTGCCCAAGGTACTTGACCTCAGATCGAAAGAAAGCACACTTCGATAGGCTGCCAAACAACTGGTTATCTCGCAAACACTGCAATACCTGTTTCAGGTGCTCCTCATGCTCCTTCTCATTCTGAGAATATATCAGTATATCATCGAGGAACACAATAACAAAACAGTCCAGAAAGGTATGGAACACCCCATTCATGAGGCTCATAAAAACTGCTGGGGCATTCGTAAGTCCAAAGGGGACTACGGTGAACTCATAGTGACCATATCTAGTGCGAAATGCGGTCTTGTGGATATCACTTTCCACTATTCTCAACTGATGGTATCCTGACTTCAGATCTATTTTGGAAAAGACTTTGGCACCCTGAAGCTGGTCAAATAAATCATCAATTCTGGGCAAAGGATATCGGTTCTTGATGGTTACTTTATTTAGCTACTGATAATCCATGCACAACCGGAGAGATCCATCCTTCTTCTTAACGAAGATGACTGGTGCACCCCACGGGGATACGCTAGGATGGATATGACCCTTCTCAAGAAGTTCCTTGAGCTGAATTTTAAGTTCATTAAGCTCATTTGTGGTCATTCTATAAGGTGCTTTGGAAACTGGCTCGGCTCCTGGTACTAGGTCTATATGAAAATCAATCTCTCTGCGAGGACGCATTCCCGGTAACTCTAAAGGAAATACATCTGAATATCCCTTAAGGATAGGATGGTCATCCAACGATGTTTCTTTTTCCTCCTCTTCCCCTCTGTCACTGATTGTGATAGCAAAAGCTGACATCCCTTCCGCATGCTCCGCTTAAGCTGCATTGCGGAGATCATATGAAGAGACACGGGCCTCTGAATCCTGGTGATAACTATGGGCGAACCATGATCATCCTCACACTCAATCTTTTTCAGACGGCAATCCATCTTGGCTCTGTGGGCATAAAGCCAATCCATGCCAAGTACGATTCCGTAAGATCCAAGTGGAGTCACTCTAAGGTCTACTAAAGTGGTGGTCTTGCCAATCTGCAGCTGACATGCCCTAACCTCTGATTCCACTGACACTCTAGCCCCTAAAGCTAATTCCACTTCCCAACTGACACCCTGCCTAGTTGCCACTAGCCCGCAACGCTCCACAACCGATGGAGATATAAAGGAGTCAATAGCTCCTGAATCAAACAAAATAGATACATTGTTACCTTTGATTATACCTGTAGATTCGATAACCGTGGCTTGATGCTCAGCCTAGCGATTGTCAACCGCTGTGAATACTCTATGGGACCTGCCCATATCACCAACTGTCAGCTTTGAAGAGGCCATCCGCTGACTCCCTGCTACTTGTCCCTGAGGGCAATCCCTCGCCATATGCCCCATGGCTCCACAAGTAAAGCAAGCACCTTGTGCCTAGAACTAGGCACCCTGAGGCCTAGAGAATGCCTGACCTCCTATCCTACTGGATCCACTGTACCCACCCCTGGAGGACTGCTGAGTCCCCGCCGACTATGTGTACTGCCCCTGTGCTCTCTGATCACGTTTCTGTCCCTGAGTCTGCCACTGCTTGGGCTTGGAGCCCTACTGATACTGTGGAGGCTTCTGCCTCTAGTTCTGTGGTGTCTGTTGTGGAGGAGGGGGTTTGGAGAACCCTTGAGAATTTTGGTTATTCCCTTTCCAATATGGTTTCTGGAATCCATAAGTCTGAGGTGCGGAATTTCGGTTCTGAAACCGATCCCTATTGTCCTGTGGTCTAACCTGAATTTCCTCGGCAATCAGTGCCTTCTCTACAGCAACCCGAAGGCTCTCTGGAGCGGACATCCTAACAGGCCCGGCTATACCAGCATTTAATCCCCTGATGAAGCGGTTTACAAGAAGTTTCTCATCCTTTAGATAATCTACATATGGCAACAACTCAAAGAATTTACTCTCGTACTGGGTTACTGACAGGCCTTTTTGTTGGAGATCATGAAATTCATCTATACGACGCTACCTGAAGTGTTCTGATAGGTACCTCTCACGGAACCTCTCTGTGAATATCTCCCAAGTGAGTGTATCAGGAACTAATCCGCATTTGTACTCTTCCTGTCTCCACCAAGTGGAGGTTGTCCCTCTCAGAAGATGAACTGCAACACATGCTTTCAAGTTGCTCTCATATGAACGCAATGCAAAACACCTCTCAAGACTCAAAAGCCATGCCTTGGCCTCTACTCCATCTGTTGAACCTCCGAAGGATGGTGGTTGGAGGTGCATGACCTCCTTGATGAGATCCCCTGGATCTCGACGACCTCTCTCAAAATAAACTGGTTCCACCGCTGGAGGTGGTCCTGGCATATGCACTGACTCTGGCTCATTACCACCCTGACTCTCTACAGGAATAGGAGCTGGGCTCCTGCTTCGTTCTCTATCAACAGATCTATGACTCCCAGAGTCATGACTCCTAACCTGAGGGTTCTTTGCTAGGATCCTCTCCTGAACAATGCCAATAAGATTCTGAATGGCTGCTAAGAGGTCTTGGTTAGGTTCATTTGGCTATTCGGGAGGTGCTTCTGGGTTCTCCTCTGGAACCGATGCCTCCCTCTCTACCTCATCGCGTGCTATGCACACACGTCTAGGACCCCGTTCGCGCTTGCGAGCTTGTCGCGTCGTCGGAGGCATCCTAAGAGGAAATAAGGCAAGACAATTAATTTATTTCTTTTAGCATAAATTCAATTAAATTTAAAAATAATTTTAAATATTCTAAGGCGAAATGTAAGTGAGTAAGGTTCCTAGTGTGGAAACCTTGCTCTGATACCAAAATGACATGCCCAAAATTTAGGGCAAAAACGGAACAAATTTTTTTTTTAAAAAGACATACTAATTAATTAACAAGTTCACTCCCACGGCAAGCGTTAAAGAAATTTTCATAATTATGTTCGAGCTAATTCTGAAATGAACTAAGCATCGATAATTTGTTAAATATTATTTGCAGAAAACTAACTGGTTTAATTTTATCCCCACGAGATACCCAGTCATTAAGTTTGTTAAATCAATCAAGCTAAAGGAATAGGAGAGGAAAATTAATTTAATCCCCAATATGACTATATAATCTAATCAACCATTTTTTTTAAATTTCTCTTTATTACTTACTTCAAATTATAACCAGAATTATATATATATATATATATATATATATATATATATATATATATATATATATATATATATATATATATATATATATATATATATATATATACATATATATTCATTTATAATTAAATACTTACTCCAAATTATGACCAGAGCTATATATATATATATATATATATATATATATATATATATATATATATATATATATATATATATATATATTTTATATATTTTAATTCTTTTTTTTTTTTAAAAGCACAATAACTTTCTAATTATTAATCAATATTTCTCCAACCCTATTTAGGGCTCTATATTTTTTTTATATATATAATATCAATTCTAAATTATCATAATTTTATTTTTTTTAAATTCATTTGCCCTAGCCCTACCCGGGCTAGGGTTTAACCCTTTTTATTATTTCCACTGAATTTTTCCACAGGGCCGAACAAGCGGTGGCGGCCATGTTTTTGTGCCGGTTATGAAGATGGAGGCGGGTAGGGCCGTGGCGCCACTGTGTGGGCGCACAGTGGGCGCCGCGGCACCACTGTGTGTCCACACAGTGGGCGCCACTAGCGGCTCCTCCACTGTGTGGCCACACAGTGGTGGCCGCGGCCGTCCACTGTGTGTCCACACAGTGGGAGCCGAAGCGGCTCCACTGTGTGTGCACACAGTGGGCGCCACGCGGCCCTCACTGTGCGTACACACAGTGGGGTCCGCATGGACCCAAAACAATTTTCCCCTTTTTTTTTTATTTATTTATTTTTTTAAATATATTATATATATATATTTATATATATATATATATATATTTATATATATATATATTTATATATATATATATATATTTATATATATATAGATATTTATATATATATATATATTTATATTTATATAAATTTATATTCATAGTTAAAAGGGTGAAAATATTCCAATATATATATATATATTTTTTTAAATAGATTTACATGCAACAATTTTAAACTAATATAACAAAGGAAAAGCATTAAGTTAATTCAGAAACATATATATATATATATATATATATATATATATATATATATATATATAAATTTATATATATATATATGTATATATATATGATATGTGTTTTTTAATCAACACTAACTAAAAAAACAATTTAGAAATATATTTTAAGAAATACAATATACTTCTCTAGAATAAAAAGATTCATTGATATTTCCTCTAATAAAATATTTACATAAAACATCTTTTTTTCTTTAAAATACTTAAGATCTTTCAGCATAAATAAACTCCTATTTTGCCACAAGTAAAATATAGATAAAATTTAAATGAAATCTATTCTTTTTTTTTTTTTAAAAGCACAGAAGCTTTTGCATGCAACTCAAAATAACTTTTCTTTTACTAAAACCAGAAGTAGAAATAAAACAAGCTTTTCTTTTTTTTTTACAACTCTAAGATATTCTACCAATTTACAGGATGTTTCTTTGTATAGCCACAACAATAAAACTTCAAGTCTATTTTCAAGAATTACAACTTGCTTCTCTTTTCTATGAATGAGGCATACTTCTATAACAAATTTAAACAAATATCTGCAACTGAATTTAAGTATCTTCAATAATAATCTTCTGTGTCTTTTTCATGGTTCCTATTCTCTTTCTCCTGACTTTCCTGCATAATAGAAAAACACAAATATGAGCACGAAGTGCTCACCTCCCAGCCTAGGCTAACTGGTAGCCACCCCCGAGCTCGGAGAACCAATTCCTAGACGGGTAACAAACAGGCAAACACATAGAAAGCAAATGCATACAGATTTTCCAGACACATTCCCAACTTGGCTTTCACAGCACCACACTTTGGTGATGAACTTTTTCAAAGGGTGGTAGTGGACCAATACCCTGAGGAGAACTGCAAGTATGAATAAACCAGAAGCCACCTCATGGTACAATAAAAATATCAAGAAACTCAACCCCTTATTCCTTATGCCCCCCAAAGGCATCCTAGCCTTATATCCCTCCTTATGACCCCCATTGCACAAACAGGCCATGCAGCAAGGGTCACACAAAGATCCCTTGTGATCGCTCTCAAAAGAGAGTCTCTCACTCAAGGGTTGTCACTGCTACCACCCTCAAGATCCTCTTCTCTCCCAAGAGTAAGAGGTCTTGAGAAAACTCCCAAAACACATACAAATCATAATGCAAGAATACCAAAAAGATTTTTTTACACAAACATACAAGAACACAGATTTCTTACACCAACATACATTTAGACATAAGCAAGAAGAAAACATTAAAATGAATAACTGAAACCAACCTTATCTGCCTAAAGGTATTATGATATTTGATGAAGAGCTGCCCAATCCACAAATCTTTTTCCTTCTATACTTAATCAATTTTTCTATTCCATAACATTATTTTCCTTTCAAATTTTCTTTTGTCTCCAAAAATGGAGAGTGGGTGATTATCCTCCAATTCTCAAAAATCTTGCTTAAGAAGCTCACTCTCAGAGTTCTCACAGGTTTCTAAAAACCAAAAAGGAAAGAAAGAAAAAATGCAAAAAGACTCTCATTCCAAAAGGAAAAATCTTGATTAGATTTTACTTCTAATTTTCAATTTTCGCTCAACTCAAAAAAGCCAATTTTTAAAGCGTTAAAAAGATCATTATAAAGTAGAAACTTGCCTAAAATTACCCCTAACCCCTAGGTATACCTTATGGGCTTTAGGAAACCCTATTAAACTACCCCTAGGTGTTCATTTAACCCATTTTAAACCCCTCTGAAGTTTATTTTTGGGTCAAACATAAGTTGACCACCCCAAATATTATATTCCCAAAGTATTTTTGACAACACATTATTTTATTTAAGAAGAACTATAATTAAACACTTTCCCACCAAGAGACAAAATAAAACATTTAAATTTAAATCCACACATGTGTCAAGTGACACAAATAAAACACTTTTACAAAAATAAAACATAAAATTGTCTCTTGTGGATTTTACACAATAAATTTAAATAACACTTAACACTCATGCAGCATATACTGTTACGAATAAAATACAACACAAACGGGGTGTTGTCTCTCCAAATAGACAAACCCTGGCTTACGAACATACTTAAGTCTAGGTTTGATTCTCCGTAATTTCCATGGTCACATGGTAAATTTTCCTACGCATCTCAATTTACACATTAGTACTTCCAAATATCCATATATAATATAATTCAATATTATAACAATACACATCATAACTTGCATATAATTTTTATCTGCATAGATCAAATACAACTTTTACCAAGCAACTTCACATAAGCAATTTCATCCCAATTCACATAAACTAACCATACATCATAGTTCTATATTCAAGGTAAAGTCCTGCAAATTCAATAACGACATCTATCATTGCAATATCATTCTATCTAACCATCATGTAGTGTTCTATCTCAGAAAGCATATAAGTAAATCATCAAATCATAGCAATGTTATCCAAATCCTGAAATCATATAAGTTCTAAGTCTCAAAATGCATCAAAATAAAGTATCCATAATAGTCTAAATGCAAAATCCACTGAATGTCAGACTGAGTCGAGGTGAGGCCTCACAGAACACCTATTAGGTCCCAGAGACAACTGAGGGGGGGGTGAATCAGTTGTCAAATAAATTCAAATAAAAACTTATTAACCAACTTAATTCTTAATATCGGTAAACCAGTTAAGTATGCTGGTAGACAGTTTTAACAGTAAATTGCTATACTGGTAAGGATTAATGCATGAAACATAAACATAAAGTCATCCACAACACATGACACCAATATTTGTATGTGGAAACCCTATAAGGGGAAAAACCACAGTGGGAAACCTTACCCACAATTAGATAATACTACTGCAGATAGTAAGTGTACATAAATGGGGTCTGCACATGCAGAAAGGCCAATAGCCTAGAGCTCACTATTCAATCACAAAATGGGAGTCACACTGACTATAGTTGGATGGTTAAATCCAATAAGAATGTACTGCATAAAATAGCATCTTCATATGCTTGATTCAGTACCGGTGTAATGCTGATATACTTCTACAAAAACCTAACTTCACCATCGAATGATGTCTTCATGTATATCCTAGTTTGATCTCGCATATACCTTCACTCAATTCTTTTTTGCATTCCACACTTGATCTTACAAATAAGATCTTACATTTATACCATACCCTAAGACCAATTTTAGTAGGTCGGCTCTACAAGATATTACAATAAAAACATTTTACAAACAATATAATATCTGATGCACTAACCGATTAAACATGTCAGCTTTATGCATTTACAACAATAATAAATCTCCATAGTGTGCCATGTTGATCTGGAAAAGATAAACCTGTCGGTGTAACCCTAGATAACCTAGACCTATTTGCCAGTAAAAGAAAATATGCAAATATGAATGTACCAATGATTATTTCTTCAAAATAAAGTGTCCACATGATGTCTTCAACATTAACAAGTGTCTTCCATATCATTCCAAGTACCGATGAACAATATATCCTATCGGTGAACCATATACCAGTAACTATTGCATAGTTTACTTGCTTGTCAGTGAATGTTGTTGGATCTCCAAAGTAGGTGTATTAGTAGGTGTTGACATCAATGACAAAACCATACCAAAATACCAACAACACCATCAAACTGCAAGTCAACAATAGCCTCTGGGATGTCCAGAGGCTTATCCTTATCCCCTATGGGACCAGCTGTATTGATCTGGCTGCTCCCACCATTAGAACCAGAGTTCCCGCCTTGCAGAGAATTTGAAATTTGAGTTCGCCCATTACCGCCACCTTGTCCCGCTCCCATTGCCTCTCCTGAGAGGTTCAAGATTCCTTACTAATGTTCCAACATGGCTGACCTGATTGTTTATGGCTGTTTGTTTGTATATATAGATGTAAGATCTCATTGTAGATCATCATGGTTATGTTAGAGGTCATGGTCAAGGAGTTTAATGTGCGAATAATGTAATATTATTGAGGCAGAGGAGTTGCTCAATCATTGGAGATTGAATTGGGTTTATGGAAGAGGATTTAGTCCTCCAATATTGAGCTTAACCAGAACTGTACTCAAGCATATGAGATGCTATCTTTTGCAGTTCAACACTTCTCCGGATTGTAGTCTGGATTTATATGTAGTCAGTGAGGCTCCTTTTGTGATGAGCAGTGTGCTCTAGGTTGATCACCTTCTTGCAAGTGTAGGCCGCTCAATTGTAATTCACATACTTACTACAGAAGAATTATCTAACAGTGAGTAGGATTCCCACCGTGGTTTTTTCCTTTATCAGGTTTTCCATGTATAAATCTCGGTGTCACGTGGATGGTCTTTATTCTGTGATTATTGTTTATTCTTTATTGGTATTCCAGTATTAATGTTTTGGGTTCCGATATTAAATTTTAAATTGCTAATAGTTCTGGTATCCATGACAACTGATTCACCCCCCTCTCTCCGGTTATTTGAACTGTCTAACAATTGATATTAGAGATTTGGTCCTCTCTACCGAAAGCTTAACCGATTGAGGAATATTCTAAGGCGTCTAATAGTTCAAGTTCATCTAGTTCTTCTAGAGCTATCTTTCAGAGGGATATTCCAAAGCTTGATGGAACAAATTACACAGTATGGAAGATTTTAATGGAGACTCATCTGAGATGTCTTGGCAAGGAGATTTGGGAGATCACATAGAATGGTGTCACACCCTATAATCGGCGATCTGGCAATCCTCCTTCGGAAAACCTGGACAAGGAGCTTGAGAATGATTATAGAGCAAGAGAAGCCCTCTTTTGTGCACTTTCTGATCAACAAATAATGGGATTAACCAACAAATCATCTAGAAAGGCTACATGGGATAAGTTGGAGACTCTTCGTGAAGGTGACCCTACGGTGAAGATTGCTAAACTTGATGGTTACCGAGTGAGATATGAAAACCTGAAGATGGAAGAAGATGAAAGGATTACTACATTCATGGAAAGGGTAAATGAGATTGTTATTGTAATTCAATGTTGTTTTGGAACTCTGAGTGAAGATGAAATTATTTCTAAAGTCCTAAGAGCCCTACCACCGGCTTACAAAATGAAGGATACTATTATTAATGAGTTGAGAACAATGGCTAATACATCTATCAATAGAGATACTTTAGTTAGGAAACTATCTTCTTTTGAGCTTGAAAAATTTGGACCTTTTGGAGCTGTGAAGTCTGAACCTACTTTTCATGCATCTACATCTACAACCAGTAAGCAAGACTAGAAATATTTGTATGCAAAGGAATTAGAAGATATGAAAAGAGAAGATGATGAGTTTGAGCAACTTGAAGCACTATTTGCTAGAAGAGTACCTAAAGGACTGGTAGGAAGTAAGTATGATGGAAAATCACCTTTTAAATGTTTTGCATGTAATAAGATTGGTAATTTTGCATCTAGATGTCCTAAAAGGAATTCAAGATTTGAAGAAAGAGTTAGAAGATCATTTAAGCCTAACCCTAGATATCAGAACAAGTATAAATATAAGAAAAATAGAGACAAATCATTCTACATAGTAGATGAGGAAGGCATTACTAATTCTGATGATGAACCGGCAAAAGATTCTGCTAGTGGTTTCGGCAATGGGAAGGAATGCGTGTTCCTCGCTATTAAGGAAGATGATCTGGCACTGGAAGAGAATGTACCTAAAGAGAAGGCACTTGCTGCTAGTCGACATTCTACACTCTAGTGAGAAATGATGGTGTTGTCATTGATGGCAACCTACAGGCAACCACCCAGCATTCATCTAGTAAATCACTGATAGGCACCGACACCGACAGCGACAACAATGTATACAAGCACCCCAACCGACAGGATTTTGTTTATTATATTTCATTGTAAATATCTTTTGTAAATCCGACAAGCCATATTGTAATAAGACTTATATATGTATGAGATCTTGTAAATCATTTTGAAATGAGGTAGCATGGATGTAGAAGTGATAAGCGAATATTAAGGCAAATTTTGTATAAGGGTTTATGGTTATAGTATGAGCTTAAAACAGTACTAAGCTTGGCATAACAGATACTGAATTATAGCAGTACATTATATTGGGTTCTCATAATCCATTTTGTAAGTCAGTGAGACTTCCTTTTGTAATTGAGCAATGAGCTCTAGGTAGTTGGCCTTCCTGCATGTGCAAACCCCTCTTGTAAGTAATATCCATTCATTGGCCAATAAGTGAATATTGTGGGTTACAAATCCCATCGAGGATTTTCCCACACTGAGTTTCCTCGTTAAACATCTTATGTTATGGTGTGCTTTCTATTTTGTCTTTACTGTTCATATTTACGGCATTAATTCTTATTTACCGGTACATTGTTTTGGAATGCAAAATACTTAATAAGGTTAAATATTTTGTTAAACTAGTTAGATACCGATTCACCCCCCCTCTCAGTATCTTTGGGACTATCATCAATCCTAACAATTGGTATCAGAGCCTGGTCCTTTATTCTCAAAAGTCTAAAAACTTAAGGAATATTCTGACATCGGTAGAGATGGAGAACTTAAGAAAGCAATTAGAAGGAGCTCTTGTGGACTATGATGCAGAGAAGTTGAAGAATATCAAACTTGAAGATGATTTGAGGACTGCATAGGAATTCATTCAAGGACTTCAAAAGAATCTCACTATTGCTAGAAATAAGAGAAAGGAACTTCATGAGAAGATGTAGAGTAATGATGATGAAAAGGAAACTCTTAATGAGCTTGTAAGCAAGATGAGGCAAGAAAACATGACTTTGAGGAATGAAATGCAAGACATGACAATGAGATTTTGTAAAGACATTGAAGACGGAAAGAAGAATGAAGATGAGCTGACTAGGAGACTCAATGATGCTGGAAGTGAAAATCTAAGACTCGGTCATGAAAATGATATGTTGAAGACAGATTTGATTCACATGGAACATGATAAAATTGAACTTATGAGACAAAAGGGAATTCTGGAAAATGAGTTGGCTACTATAAATCAACATAAAGAGAAATTCAAGAAAAGTTTTGAAGAACTTGATGGTAAGCTGAAAAGTGAGAAACCTAATGGAGACACTAATGGACTTGGATTTGAAGCCGGAGAAAGTTCTGGTACTTCAAACAATCATGATCACAGTAAATCGGTAAGACAACCTAATGCCTACAAATTTAATGGGAAATGTTTTAATTGTAACAAGTATGGTCATAGAGAAAATCAGTGTAGATCTAGAAACAATCAGAACATTAATGCACCCACCGGTCAATGTTCCAAATGTAATAAAATTGGTCACAATTTAGGAAACCGCAGAATGAATGTAAGATGTGATGTTTGTGGAAGATTTGGGCACTTGTTTAATCAATCCATAACACAAACTGGCATAGGATATGGAGAGGTTATTTAGAAAAGCAATGTGACTTGTTATGCTTGTAACAAGATTAGCCATATTGCAAAATTTTGTAGAAGCAAGACTTCACCTGCAAACAATAAAGGACCCAATTTGAAAGGTAAAGAGAAGGTTGATGAGGTAAAGCAAGAATTTGCAAGACAATGGATTAGAACGACAAATCAGAATGTTGATGAGGCTATTCCTTCACTTGTAGAACAGAGTATTACTCCACCGGCAGGAGACTCTTCATCCAACTGAAAAATTAACCCTTGGGGGTATTGCAACAGGTTGAAAATCATGCAAATTTACCCCCGCTTGATTGTGAGAAGATGGACTTCTTCTCTACCGGTAGATGTGTTAAGTTTCACTTAACCAACAAGCATTTATTGCAATTATTAGAGGAAAAGACATTATAAATCAATGATTTTCTCTCTTTTTCAATTCACTGAGAATTCAAACTTTCAGAGAGCGCAAATTCGAGTGAGGGCATCCACTAGCAAAGAAGTTGACACCAAAGAAGAAAAAGCAACAACAGGTTATACCACCATTGGATAACTTATTGAGTGAAATAACTAATGAAGGCAACTTAGCTAATGTTAGCAAACTGTACAATGCATTCACCAGTGAAGAAAAAGAAAGTATTGAGAATAGCATAATACTACATCTTGATATATACAAGAAAGTATTAATTGAAGTTGTAGATGATTTGCCTAGTGAATTATATAGGCGGTTAGATGCAAAAAGGATTGCAGTCATGGAGCTTGATAAGAAACTAAAAATTGAAAAACTACTAGCGGTTCATCCAATTAACTCTATAGAAGAAATTGATGAATTAATTAGTGAAGCTAATAGGTCAGTTTTTTCAAGTGGGCATTGGCATGTGAGCCTAATGGCTGGCAAGGTAAATGAAATTGCAAAAGAAATAGCAGACAAGTGGGATATTTTCTTTGTAGAGAAGGAAATATAGGAAGAGTTGAACAGACCAAAGAAAACTTTCAAAGTTTATCAGAAGGACAGAGACAAGGGGAAAGGTAAAGTAGGTGGATTACCCAACATTAGAGTAACTGACATCCTACCACCACCTTTGGTTAATCCACCAGTATAGACTGATAGCACACCGGCTACTGAGAATGTGGATACACCACATGAGGATACCAACCCTGAGTCAGGAAATTTGTACACTATGAATATTGACACTCAGGAAGTAAACATTGTAGTTGATAAAGCGAAAATAGAGGAAAAGAAAAATGATATTGCTACTGAGCAACTGGTAGTTAATATTGAGGTTGGAACATAGGGAGATAATATTGGGGTTGAGACACAAGCAAAGCAAGCTGAGCATTCAATGGAAACATTGGAAAGTGGAATAGTTACTAATAATATTGATGCAAGCACTGAGAAACTTGCAGAGACAGTAACTGAAACACCGGTAGTGGATAACACAGAAAAACAAATTGAGAAACTAGCAGAGTCACAGGTACACATTGAGGTAGTGAAACCGGCAATCACAGAGAAAACAAAACCATTGCTAGTGGAAATGCAGACACAGACTGACCCACCAGAGGTCGATTCAGGCAAATTGGTTACTCCCACTAGAAGCATAGAAATTGTAAAGGTAGTTGGCCAAACATCTGGTACTTCACCAATAGAATTTAGACCTACTAATGTGACTGAAGTACTTTTGGATTCAATAAATAAAATAACAGATTGTAATGCTTTGGCCTATAAGGAAATTAATGACACAATTCCTATTCTTAAGTTGATTGCACCCAAATGCAATTTAAAGAATGTAAAGGATTCTTTAGGTTAGTTAGACACATTGTCTAAATATATTACTGGTAATATACTGATAGTTGATCAAATACATGAGGAAATGTTCAAGGAGAAAATGGAAAAGGAAAAAGGCAAATTCTTTGAGGAAACAATAAACAAGTGCACAAGACACATCAATACACTTTTATCGGCACTGAATAAAATAATTTTAGAGCATAAAGAACTATACAGAGATACTTGCAAGACAAATATGTTGACAGTTGACATTGATAAGGAAATTAGCAAAGTTCAAAAGGAGATAAATAATATAGCTGATAATATCATTGGTTCATCTGAACCTATATCAATTATTGAACAGGAAATTGCTAGATTTGATGAAAAACTAGAGAAGTTAGAGAAAGAGAAGGAAAGGTTAAAGGGAAAAGCCAAAGAGCTTAAGTGAAAACTTGGTCCTAAGTTAGATAACCTTATCTCTCTAAGGAAAGAAATCTCTAAGGCATTAAGTCAAGGAAAAAAGACACTGGAGGAACAAATGCATCATCTCACTGGTACAATTCAAAGAACTGAGGCAGCTATGAAGGATAATAACAGGTTTATACAGAGCTTAAACTTGGTATTAGCAGACGTATTCCAGATTGTAACCAACTGGCTACAAAGTTCAAGTTGAAATCTACACTCATTTGACAATTTTTGACAACCTTTGTCATTGTTGTCAAAGGGGGAGTAGTGGACAGAGAAAAATGATCATTAGAGGAGATCATCTACTCAGGGGGAGCACACATTTTTGGTAAAATTTTGGACTTCATTTTTGGGATAGATTTTTGGATTTTTCTCATGAGTGTTGCCATCAATGCCAAAGGGGGAGATTGTTGGCATTCTACACTCTAGTGATAAATGATGGTGTTGTCATTGATGGCAACCTATCGGCAACCTATAGGCAGCCACTCGACATTCATCTGGTAAATCATTGGCAGGCACTAGCACTGGCAGACACTTCATCGGTAGTGACAACAATGTATACCGACACCCCAGTTGATAGGATTTTGTTTATTATATTTAATTATAAATATCTTTTGTAAAGTCGACAAGGAATATTGTAATAAGACTCATATATGTATGAGATCTTGTAAATCATTTTGAAATGAGATAGCATGGATGTAGAAGTGATAAGTGAATATTAAGGCAGATTTTGTATAAGGGTTTATGGTTATAGTATGAGTTTAAACTGGTACTGAACCTGGCATAGAAAATGGTGAATTATAGCTGTACATTATATTGGATTCTCATAATCTATTTTGTAAGTCAGTGAGACTTCCTTTTGTAATTGAGCAGTGAGCTCTAGGCAATTGGCCTTCCTACATGTGTAGGCCCCTCTTGTAAGTAATATCCATTCATTGGCCAGTGAGTGAATATTGTGGGATTTGTATTGTGGGTCACAAATCCCACCGAGGTTTTTCCCACACCAGGTTTCCTCATTAAACAACTTGTGTTATGGTGTGCTTTCTATGTTGTCTTTACTATTCATATTTACTGCATTAATTCTTGTTTACTGATGCATTGTTTTGGAATGCAAAATACTTAATAAAGTTAAATATTTTGTTAAACCAGTTAGATACTGATTTACCCCCCCCCCCTCAGTATCTTTGGGAATATCATCAATTCTAACACTGCTAAAATTGAAGACAAGGATGAATGGGTAATTGACAGTGGTTGTTCACATCATATGACTGGAGATAATGGGAAGTTTTTGTCTTTGCAAGAATTTGATGGTGGTCTAGTTAGATTTGGAGATGACAAAGCATGTATAATCAAAGGAAAAGGAACTATATCATTGGATGGTAAGAACAATACTGACAATGTTTATTATGTTGAAGGTTTAAGGCATAATCTTTTAAGTGTAGGACAATTGGTAGATAAGGGATTTAAATTTTAATTTAAGGATGGAAAATGCAAAATCATTAACAGATCTAGTTTGGAGATTGCAACTGGTACATAGACAAAAGGTAATATATTTTATTTGAACTCCGGTAAGAAGACATGTTTGATTACACATATTGATGAGAGTTGGCTATGGTATAAAAGGTGTCATGTGAATTTTGATTGCGTTATGAGGATCAGTTCAACTAAGGTAGTTAGGGATATACCTAAGATTATGAAGCCCTATAATCCGGTATGTAAAGAATGTCAAATGGGTAAACAGGTCAGAACCACTTTTAGGAGTATACAAGATAAATCAAATGATGTTCTTGATCTTATCCATACTGACTTGTGTGGCCTTGCTAGAGTTAAAAGTTTTCAAGGTGATGGATATTTCATGCTAATCATTGATGATTATTCTAGAATGATGTGGGTTACTTTTCTTAAAGAAAAATCTAAAGCATTTGAAAAGTTTAAAATCTTTAAGGCTAAAGTAGAAACTAAGATAGGATTGAAGATTAAATGTTTGAGGTCGGATCATGGTGGAGAATTCAATTCCGGTGAGTTTAACATCTTTTGTGAGAAGCATGGTATAAGAAAACAATTTTCTGCTCCCCGACCACCTCAGCAGAATGGAGTTGTGGAAAGGAAGAATAGAATAGTGAGCACAGCGGTTTATACATTCAACAGAGTACATATCAAAGGAGAAACCAGTAAGACGCTTTGTGATTTATGGTTTGGCAACACACCTACAGTTAAGTATTTCAGAATTTTTGGTAGTAAATGTTATATCAGGAGAGATTATATCATTGGTAAATTTGATCCTAGATGTGATGAAGGTGTATTTATTGGTTATTCTAATGAAAGCAAAGAATATAGATGTTATAACAAGAGATTGTAGAGAATTATGGAGAGTGCTAATGTCAAAGTAGATGAGCTGAACAGAAGTCAAATCAGAGTTTATGAGAAGGAACTAGCAGTGGAAATGATTATATCTGAACCGGTAGCACCTTTACCAGAACAAAGTGTTGAACCAATTACTCCGGCAACATTAGAGAGTCTACAGTAACTGAAGAACAGGGAAGAGGAATAGAAAGTCATAAGACTCCTAGGTATGTGAGATTTAATCATTCATAAGATTAAATCATTGGAGATAGGAGTAATGGAGTGATGCCAAGATAGGAGTAATGGAGTGATGCCAAGAAGAATCCTAGCAACTAATGAGGTATGTTTAATTTCACAAGTTGAACCAGTATCAATAATTGAGGCATGTAAAGATGAATATTGGTTGAAAGCTATGAAGGAAGGATTAGAACAAATTGAGAAAAATAACACATGGACCTTGGTTCCTGTAAAGCGGAAAAATATCGAACCCTAGTTGTTCTCCCCTCCCCAACTCCAAGGAGAGAGAAGGGGGAGTCACTAGGGTTGATGGTTTTCACTTAGGAGAGACTTTACATTCAAAAGAGGGGTTGAAACCCACAAGATCCAATCCCATGCAATGCAAGATTGGATTCTATATGAGTTTCAAGGGTTGTGATAGCAAGGATACCCTCTTTTGTAAAGAAATGTAGATAGAATGATTGAACTAAGAATGCACGTAAAGTAGGAAAGATTCACTTATAAATAGAGATAGGAATATGATATGCAGCTGCGGACCTGGAATTAGCAGTAAAATGTCGAGATGGTGCTATTCTGCAAATTTGAGTGAAAGTTGACGAGACGATGGCGCTCGGCGTGCACACGGTCCTCCGAAAAATCCGCGAAACGAAGGGGGATCTGTTCGTCTCTGCACAAGGATTCCAGATCTTCAATTACAGCCGCGTACCTGCAACCTACACATAGAAAAGAGAGGACGATTGGGGGTTAGGGATGAGGGGTTTGCCTTTAGGTCAAACCCTGGTTTTGGAATTAACCAAGAAATGAGAAATTGCTATAAATGTAAATGATTGTAATGTAAAACAAGTACTAGTACCTTGTTGTAAGAATGTTTGTATTCTTACATGCAAAGGTGTAGATGTTGTTGTATATTGTATGTTGTATGTGATATGTGATCTCCTCTTCAATGGTTGAATCCTTGTCTTGAATGCAACACTTAGCCTTGAATGGAGACTTAGAATTATCAATTGCTTGAAGGAATGCTTGAATGCTTGAATGCTTGAATATCGTTTCCACGTCTTGTACATATCTATCCTTCCTCCTTTCATCTACCCAAATGGGAGAGGAAAATGTAGTTTATATACTTGTCAATTAGGGCTGATAGACTGATTTTTCCGACCTTGGGCTGACCAGGAAAGAGTATTTTCCAATTTGCAAACTTAAAGACCCGAAGCCCCATAGGAGACCGGGCCCAAAATAGGGCCAGGGACCAAGGCGATGGGCGCCATGGTCCCACCTCCAGGGGCAGCAGGGTGCAAGGAGGATCAGGCCAGGGTGCTTGAAAAATGTAGTTTTTGGTGTCATAAACAAGTTTCGGGGTCTCCATTCAGGTTCCGTGTTGCATCGCCATCGTGAAGACCTAAATGCAGTCGAAATTGCAAGTGTCACAATTTTAGGATGCTACAGTTCCCCAGCCTAAAAATAAAAATGTTATTGGAACTAAATGGGTTTTTAAAAATAATTTGAATGAGGATGGTCAAGTTATAAGGAATAAGGCTAGATTGGTTTGTAAAGGATATTCTCAGAAGGAAGGAATTGATTATGGAGATACTTTTTCACCTGTAGCTAGGATTGAAGCTGTAAGATTATTTCTTACCTATGCTACTTATAAAAAATACAAGGTTTATCACATGGATGTTAAATGTGATTTTTAAATGGGGATCTTGATGAGGAAGTTTATATTGAGCAACCTGATGGTTTTTCACTATTAGATGATACAGATATGGTTTGCAGGTTAAGGAAAGCTTTATATGGATTGAAACAAGCACCTAGAGCTTGGTATGCAAGGTTGGATAATTATCTTTTGAATCTTGGTTTTACTAAGGGCAATTCTGACAGTAATTTATATTAAATCATTGATGATGATATACTGATTATTGAAGTATTTGTTGATGACATTATTTTTGGAGGTGAAGATAAGTTATGCATAGAATTTTCTAAGAATATGGAGAAAGAATTTGAGATGTCTATGATTGGTGAGATGAAATTTTTCTTAGGTTTGCAAATTACTTAGACTCACAAAGGTATTTTCATCTGTCAAACTAAATATGCTAAGGAATTGTTGAATAAATTTGGTATGGGAGATTCTAAACCGGTAAGTACTCCTATGGTTACAAGTGAGAAATTGACAAGAAAGGATGTTTCTACACAGATAAATCCTACAAGATACAAATCTATGATTGGAGGTCTACTTTATTTGACTCAGACTAGGTCTGACATTATGAATGCTATTTGTATTGTTTCAAGATTTCAAAGTGATCCGAGAGAAAATCATGAGATGGCGATAAAAAGGATTTTTAGATACTTGCAATGTACATCAGAATATGGTTTGTGGTACCCTAAGGATGATAAATTTACTTTGTGTACATATACAGATGTTGATTGGGCTGGAGATGTTCATGATCAAAAAAGCACTTCTAGTGGAGCTTTCTTTCTTGGAAAGAAGTTGGTTTTGTGGATCAGCCAGTAACAGTCATGTACTTCTTTATCTATTGCTGAAGTTGAGTATGTTGTTGCTCCTACTAATTGTACACAAGTTTTATGGATGAAGCAAATGTTGAAGGATATAAAGGTGGATTGTGATGCACCAGTAGTTATTCATTGTGATAACTCTGTTGGTATTGATATATCTAAGAATATAGTATTTCATTCTAAAACAAATCACATATCTATAAAGTATAACTTTTTGAAGGAAAAGGTGGAAGAAAATGAAGTTAAACTAGTTTATGTGAACACTAAAGAGAAGATTGCAGATATTTTCACTAAACCTTTGCCCAAGGAATCATTTGAGTTCCTGAGAGACAAATTGGGAGTGTTTGCCCTTTCGATAGAGACTTGATTGATGTGGTTTGGCATTAGTACAGTATGCATTATCATATATACTATTCATTCTGGCACTGATGTGGGATGCTACTGCTCAAGGGGAGTAGTCAGCTTTGTGATTCAGTGGTTTATATTTTTGCTTTGATATTTTTGACAAATTTCTGGCATTGATGTCAAAGGGGGAGTGATATTGATGTGAAAAAGAAAAAGAAAGTGAAAAAGAAAAGAAAGGGGGATAGATATTGATAAGGGAGAAATTCAGAGCTTGATAAAGATATTATTCATAGGGGGAGAGATATTGTCATTCAGAGCTGTATGTGAGAGATTGTTGGCTATCTTCCATTGGGGGAGACTTGTTTGGCATTCTTTCGGTACTTAGATGTTTTTCACATCTAGTGTTGCCCTCAATTCCAAAGGAGAAATTGTTGGCCATTTGGTGGAATTGATTATGTGTTGCATTTATGTTTTGTCATTGATGCCAACACTAGTTGTTTGGATGCTTTACCGGCACCCTTCTGGTCCCGATAGGATGAGTGGTTTCTGGTTGATTTGTATTTGACATGATTCGGTACGCTCTGGTATAGTTTGGTGATGGAATGGTCTTGTTCATGATACTCATGCTCATAGTTGGTTAGTTGGTTTTGGTCTGATGATCAGATGCTATCCTGCTTGCTTAGAAGCTTGGTTTTTGGTTCCGGCGAGGGTTTCACCAACAGAGATTTTGGTGAAGATCTTTGATGAATTGCATAAGTGGTGTTGGTGCAACTTCTGGTGAAGTTTCAGGATTCTATTGGTGATCATGTTCGAGGCTTGGCAGATGTAGATCATTTTTGTAGTGTGTGGACCTATATTGGGTCCTAGTTGATCTAGGTTATGGACCAACTTTAATGTAACATGTGGATTGGACCTATCGATGTATTTATGAGATGTCTTATGTGTTGGATATTATTTGTTTGGTCTAAAGCTAACATGGTTTGTAATTATGTAATTGGTTTATTGTTTGGTGGCCAACCTAATTGTTTATGGTCGAGGGTTTATATATATAGATGTAAGATCTCATTGTAGATCATCATGGTTATGTTAGAGGTCATGGTCAAGGAATGTAATGTGCAAATAATGTAATATCATTTAGGCAGAGAAATTGGTCGATCATTGGAGATCAAATTGGGTTTATGTAAGAGGATTTAGTCCTCTGGTATTGAGCTTAACCAGAACTATACTCAGGCATAGGAGATGCTATCTTTTGTTGTTCAACACTTCTCCAGATTGTAGTCTAGATTTATATGTAGTCAGTGAGGCTCCTTTTGTGATGAGCAGTACACTCTAGGATGTTGGCCTTCCTCCAAGTACAATCCCCTCAATTGTAATTTGCATACTTACTACAGAAGTATTATCTGATTGTGGGTAGGCTTCCCAGTGTGGTTTTTCCCTTTACCAGGTTTTCCACGTATTTTTTTTGGTGTCATGTGGATGGTTTTTATTTTGTGATTATTGTTTATGCTTAATTGGTATTCCAATATTAATGTTTTGGGTTCTAGTATTAAAGTGTAAATTGCTAATAGTTCTGGTAATCCGTGACAACTGATTCACGCCCCCCCCCCCTCTCAGTTGTCTTCTAGTTATTTGAACTGTCTAACATAGAATTCCAAGCACAAGAGAGCACAAGCTCATTTGGTAGATTGGAGGAAATCATCAATTCTATTCCCAAGCATTATGATTCTTTACTGAAAATTTCATTGACAGAGGCTAAAGATAAATTTGTTGAGGCCCGGAAGAAGACATTTTTGCAAATGATTAAGTTTGACAAGGGGAAACTCTAAACTTGCTTGCAATATATTGATGCAGTACTAGCAAAGGGAGGTAGAGTATATAAGACTTGTCTAGATTTTGATAAGCTCACAACCCCTATAGACAAGCAACTTTTAGATTGTAGGAATAATTTGACTCAGATTTCCAACTCTTACAACCTAGCAATTAACCTAACAAGTTCTTTGGATGGTCCAATTTTGGCGGTTATGGATCACCTTTTGAAATTAGAGAAGGAAAGGGACAGTATAATAAAGAGAGCAAATGAGCTCCGCAATCTCATTGGTCCCCAGTTGGATAATTTATTGTTTCATAAGACAATGTATTTCTAACATTAAGAAGGAGGATCCCACTACATCAGAAGAAATTGAATATTATGCCAGTCTCTTGAATGGATTCATCTCTGACTCCCTTAATCAAGGTTGGGATACCTACTTTTCATTTTTTAAGTCTATATATGCAAACATTTCAAAACCTGTATAGAACCGGCTTATGTTTTTAACAGTACAAAATTCTTTGTGGGCACCCCACTTTGTCATTGATGTCGAAGGGGAAGAAATAGAGTGAAAATGTATATAATACTCAGGGGGAGCATCAGATGCATATAGAAGATTCATGTATAGGTAAGGAGGATGTGAAAATTTAGTGACATCACCATTTTTCACATGAGTGTTGCCATCAATTCCAAAGGGGGAGATTGTTGGTAATTGACACTCATCCAGTAAGAGTTAATGGAATTTTGGGTTGTCATTGATGGCAACTCATGGGAACTCATCTTCAAGTGTAAATTATTCTATTTGGATTCATTATTTTAACACCTTACTTTGTTTGGATTAACTAGCATTCATTACACTTAATTGGTATTCACTTTGCTTCACAACTGTCCAAGTCTTGATCCCGGTAATGTGTATTTGGAACTCAATAATGGTTAGGACCCAGCTAGGAGATCTTATGGCCTCGATTATTTCTTTCATTGAATTTATGGTAAGCGTGTGAAGGTCAACATAATCATTGGATTTATGTTTGAAATTCATTATGATCTGCCAGCCAACAGGATTATATTTTTCATTGAAGCCGACACAGTGAAAGAAGGATATTTAAGGAGATCCATTCAGCGATGGATTAACAAGTTTTTGGGAATGCGATTTTGGTTGTGAATTATTCAGAGATTATTGGTATGCATTTTGGTCAGTGAATGAAAGATTTTTTTTACAATTTCATGTGCACAGCCTAACCGGTACCATAACCAGGAAGAATAGAGCATCAACAAATTGGTACACAGTGAAGGTTATGAGAGCATGAAGCGGAACTTATCCAACATGGTCAGATGCATCTTATAGGTTCATTCTTCTTGTAATTACTTTGTAATGCTTTGTAAGTCAGTGAGACTTCTTCTTTTGCATTGAGCAGTGAGCTCTAGATGGTTGGCCTGATTGCATGTGCAATCCCCTTTATATAATATTTGTATACCTTGATCAAGTATATAGATATTGCAGATATCATCCCCACCATGGTTTTTCCCTTCGCAGGGTTTTCCACGTATAAATATTTGTGTATGGTGTTGCATCTTTATGTGTTATTTGGTTATGCACTTTAATTTTATTTACTATTAACTGGTTAATAAGCAGTAAGTTGAAAACTAACAATAACAGTAGAGCACTAATTCACCCCCCCTCCCCCGCTCTCAGTGTTCTTGGATTCCACCAAAAGATGGTATAATCTATGGGAGAGGTTCTATTTCTCTTGATGGTAAGCACAATAATAATTATGTCTTGTATGTGGAAGGCCTAAAGCATAATATTTTGAGTGATGGATAGATGGTTGACAAGGGTTATGATCTTCAGTTAAAAAATGGAAACTGTAGAATCTTGGATAGCTCCAAAACTGAGACTGCATCAGGTACAAAGACTAAAGGTAGTATCTTTCACTTGAATAGTGTCGGTAAAAGATGGTTGATTTCTCAAATTGATGAAAGTTCATTGTGGCATAGAAGGACGTGTCATGTGAATTTTGATAACATTATTAAGATAAGTTATACTCAAGTAGTAAGAGATCTTCCTAAGTTGATGAAACCTCCTAACCCTATATGCAAGGAATGTCAGTTAGGGAAACAAACTAGAATATCCTTAAATAGTAAGAAGCATTTTTCAAATGGATTGTTAGATCCCTTACATACTAACTTGTGGGGACCTTCTAGAGTTAGAAGATTGCAAGGAGATAGATATTTCATGTTGTTGATTAAGGATTATTCAAGGATGATGTGGGTTACTTTCTTGAGGGAGAAGTTTGAAGCTATGGTTGAGACAAAGACAGGTTTGAAGTTGAAGTGTTTGAGATCTGACAAAGGTGGCGAATTCACTTCTGATGAGTTTAATGCATTATGTGAAGAGCATGGGATAAGAAGATAGTTGTCTACTCTGAGAACTCCTCAGCAAAACAGAGTTGTGGAAAGAAAGAACATAACCATTCAAGAAGATGCTAGGACAATGATGATTGAAGAATATGTTTTGCATGTTAATTGAAGAGAAGTTGTGAGTACTATTGTTTACACTTTTAATCGGGTGCATATTAAAGGTGATACCGGTAATACCCCTTATGAATTATGGTTTGGTAATGCTCCTACTGTTAAATATTTAAGAATCTTTGAAAGTAAATGTTATATCAGAAGAGATAAAGATTTATGAAAGTTTGATGCTAGATGTGATGAAGAAATATTTCTTGGTTATTCTAATAAAAGAAAGGCCTACTGGTGTTATAACAAGAGATTAAAAAAGATGGTTGAGAGTGCTAATGGTAGGGTTGATGAAGACAATGAGAGTCAGATCAGATCTTGCAGATATGATTCAAATGATCAGAGTGACAGTGCAAATAAAGGAAAGCAACCACAGATGCGGAATAAAGTTCAGATCATGCCGGTGAATCCAGTGAATCAAGAGGAAGGAACTAGTGCAAGTGCAGTAGAAAGAAATCAAGAGTCTAAAATTGAAGAAAATCCTAAGACTCTCAAGTATGTAAGGTTGAATCATTCAGAAAATCAAATCATAAGAGATAGAAATAAAGTTGTTCAGACTAGAAGAAGAATAGTAGAAGATAAAGTTAGAGTATTGTTTGATTTCTAAGATTGAACCTAAGGATGTAAATGAAGCATGTAAAGATGAACATTGAGTAAAAGAAATGGAAGAAGAATTTTATTGGATTGAAAAGAACAATACATGGATTCTTGTTCCCAGACCTAAGAACAAAAATATAATAGGAACCAAATGGGTCTTCTGGAATAAATTGAATGAGAAAGGTGAAGTTGTTGGAAATAAACCAAGACTTGTTTGTAAAGGATATTCTCAAATGGAAGGAAATGATTTTGAATAGACTTTTTCTCTAGTGACAAGAATTGAATCTGTTAGATTATTTGTTGCTTATGTTGCTTACAAAGATTTCAAAGTTTATCAGATGGATGTCAAGTCAACATTCCTAAATGGGGAATTGGAAGAAGAGGTGTATATAGAGCAACCAGATGGATTTCAGTTGTCTAATCAGAGTGATATGGTGTACTGGTTGAAGAAGAACCAAGAGAATGGTATGCCAGATTGGATAAGTATCTGTTGGAGCTCGGATTTAACAAAGGTATTGCTGATAGTAATTTGTATTTCAAGATTGATCATAATAACATTCTGATTGTTGAATTTTTTATTGATGACATTATTTTTGGAGGAAATGATAGTTTGTGCAAAGAATTTGCAAATAAGATGTAGAAGTAGTTTGAGATGTGTGAGGCCCTACCCCAACCCATTCTAGCATTTAAGTGATTTTCATGTTGGAACTATTATGGATGCTTTATTTTTATGCATTATGGATATAGAACTTTATATGATCCCAAGAATTGGATAACATTGATATATTGATGCTTCATTTCTATGCATTGTGGATATAGAATTTTATATGATTCTAGAATAGGATAACATTGAGATGGTGTAGGTCATTATTTGATTTACAGGACCTTATTATGATGCTAGAAATATGATGCATATCTTATGAATAGATTAAGTTTATGAGGACGATGATAATTGCATATGTGGATTTGCTTTGATATATGGTAAATTGATTTGTATGATGTCAATTGTATGCAGAGTGATTGATTTATATTCTTATTTATGTGTTTAATATTATATGAGACTATTGGAAAGTACTAATGTGTAATTGAGATGCGCAGGAAAATTATCCATGTGACCATGGAAACATTATGGAGAATCAAGCCTAGGCCTATGTACGTTCGTAAAACCAGGGGTTGTTTATCTGGAGAGACAACACCCTATATGTATTGTATTTTATTCGTAAATGTAAATGTTGCATGTGTATAAATTATATTTATTAAATTGTTTAAATCATTCAAGGGACAATTGCCATGTGTGCATTTGTGATGTGGAATTATTTGATAGTGTCACTTGACACATATGTTGTATGTTGTGTTGGCAATTGTCATGTCACCTTTTTGAGAGATTTACTTTTTGTTTAATTAATATATTTCCAAATTATCCTTGAAGGTTCCAAGAAATCTAGGATAGTGAGCCATAAGGAGGGTCAACTCGGAGTTGACCCATAGGTTAACTTTAGGTGGACTTTCAAAGGGTCAAATCAACTCCTAGAGTAAGTTTTGGAGCATTTTTATTGGGCCTCATGGGGTACCTATGGTGAAGGCCAAATTTGGCCATGTGTCCTTTCCCTAGGACTTGTTTAACCACCCAAAAAGTGGGTTTTCTTAGATGGCTGAATTTCATCTTTAGGAGTGTCATCCTTGGTTAGATAACCTTCTTGGTATGTGTCATTCCTCTTCCCCATTACATTCCTCTTCTTGAGGTGTCTTGGTTAGGGAGTGTGTAAGACCTAGGAAAGACCAACCAATGGGAGCCTCTCACTCTATCCAAGAGGTTGGAAAGAGTGGGAGAAGCCTTCTTAGGAAAGAGATTGAGACTTAGTGAGCTAATCACCCACTCTCCATTTTTGGAGATCTTGCAATTTGAAAAAAAACTAGTTTTAGAATAGAAATTTTGGCTAAGTGTTATAGAAAAGATTTGTGGAGTTGGCTGCTCTTCTCCAAGCTATGCCTAGAAATACCCTTGGCAGATTCAAGGTTGGTGTTTTTTCTTACTTGTATGTTTGAAATCTATTTGTAGGAATGCTTGAATGTAAATGTTGTTTTTCCTTGTCTTTTCCTTTGTGAAAATATTATGTGATCTTCCTCTTATTTCTATTTATGCATTTTCTTGTGTTTTGGGAGTATCCAAGGCCTTCTTAACCTTGGGAGGGTAGAATGGTCTTGGGGGTGGAAGGACTTTGACAGCCTTAGAGTGAGAGGCTCTCATTATGAGAGTGATCTCAAGGGTTGTTTATGTGACCCTTGGTGCATAGTTTTGTTTATACATTCGGGGGTCATAAGGGGAGAAAATATGGCATGTATGCCTTGGGGGTCATAAGGATGTTGGGTTAAGATGATTTTTGTTGTGTTCTTGGTTGCCATGAGTTGGTTGTGATCTACTATCTTGTAGTTCTCCTCAAAGGTATTTGGTCCACTTCCACCCTTGTAAACATCACATTAAGTGATGAAGTTTCAGCCTTGGGATGGGGATGTGTTTGCTTGAGTTTGTCCCTTGCTTGTTTGTGTTGCTTGAGTGTAACCCATCTAGGACTTGGTTCTCCAAGCTCGGGGGTGGCTTCTAGTAAGCCTAGGCTAGGAGGTGAGCACCCCATGGTCACAACCTTAAGATTTGTATGCAGGTTGCTTGGAAAAGAAAAAAAAGAAAGAAAGCTAGGAGTTGTTGATTTCAGTTTAGTTGTAGAAAAAGAATAGGAAATGTAATACTATATTTTAGTTGTAGAAATGTAAATGAGGGGCTTTATGTTGTATTTATTTTTGTATAAAGAAATATATTATTTTATTTAAGTCCTCATTATTAGGAATGAGAGACCAGTTGGGGTATTTCACCCATTGTAGAAGTTGACTATTATATTCAGGTTATTCTTGTAAAAATTGCATCCTTTTAAAGTTGACATTAAAGGAAATTAGTTATGCATTCTTCCCTTTTAATATTTCTAAGTATTTCCTAGTATATACTATTCTGCTATCATTTATCTAAATCTGTCATTTATCTAAAAACTGTATTTTATTTAAATCTGTCTTTTAACTAAATTCCATCATCTATTATCTCTGTAATTTATATATAAAAAAACGGAGATGCAGAAAGAGAAATGAGAATGTTTAAGTGTTTTTTTCTATAATATTTAAATACTGCTCTAATTTTACTTTTTCTATCATTTATCTATTTCAAAAAAAAAAAAAATGTTAAGGTAGACAAATTTATCTTCCCTATAGTTAACTATTAGAAGTTAAAATGAAAAGAAATGTTGTTAGATAAATCTGATAGTTTTAGAGAGTTTGTTTGTTATGTGATTAAAAAGAAAATACATATACAGATTTAGGCATAGCAGATAAATCTAGAGATTCAGGTAGATAAGAAGTGAAATAAAAAGGGTTAACCCCTATTCTGTGATTGAAATAAAATAGTCTGTTAAAACAGTTTGAAGTTCATATTTTACCATAGTAGGTTGTATATATATACAAATACAAATATATATGTGTGTGTGTGTGTGTGTGTGTGTGTGTGTGTGTGTGTGTGCAAATATATATATATATATATATATATATAACCTGGGGAAAACATGCATGGCTTCCACATTAAGATTCAGACAGTTAAAAGACAGACAGTTATATATATATATATATATATATATATATATATATATATATATATATATATATACCTTGTATCTAAAACAAATAAATATATATATATATATATATATATAAAACAAATTTATCTTCCCTATAGTTAACTATTAGAAGTTAAAATGAAAAGAAATGTTGTTAGATAAATCTAATAGTTTTAGAGAGTTTGTTTGTTATGTGATTAAAAAGAAAATACATATACAGATTTAGGCATAGCAGATAAATCTAGAGATTCGGGTAGATAAGAAGTGAAATAAAAAGGGTTAACCCCTTTTCTGTGATTGAAATAAAACAATCTGTTAAAACAGTTTGAAGTTCATATTTTACCATAGTAGGTTGTATATATATACAAATATAAATATATATATATATATAACCTTGGGAAAACATGCATGGCTTCCGCATTAAGATTCAGACAGTTAAAAGACAGACAGTTATATATATATATATATAAAAACCTTGTATCTAAAACAAACATATTTAATATATAATTATTAAATTAAAAAATTAAAAATAAAGGGGGGTTGACGTGTCACAGCATGACCGAGCTACTGTGTTTAAACATAGTGGACGGCGGGGGCTAAGCCACTGTGGTTAAACACAGTGGACGACGAGGGGTCAAGCCACTGTGGTTAAACACAGTGGATGGCATGGTCGAGCCACTATGTTTAAACATAGTGGACGGCACAGCCAAGTCGCCACTGTGCTTAAATACAGTGCACGACATGGGAGCCGCCACTGTGGGTTCCCTCTACCGCCCCTTCAAACTGCCGCCCTGCCTCCATTTCGGTCACCACCTCCACCGTACCCTACAACACACACAAAATATATATATATATATATAATAAACCCTAACCCCATTTCGGGTTAGGGTAAAAGCAATAAAGAAAAAAAAGAAAAGAATTCTAGTTGTTAAAAATGCAACCCTAACCCAATTTTGGGTTAGGATTAGCATTTAAATAACAAACATATATTAGAAATGCAACCCTAGCCCATATTCGGGTTAGGGCTAGCATATAAGAATAAAGAGAAATTAGAATTATAGTTTTAATTATAACTTTTCAATTTAGGGTTTTTGGGTGTAAGATGTAGTATTATAATTAGTTGGTATAGCTGGATTATTTAATTTAACACCATATATATATATATATATATATATATATATATATATATATATATATATATATATATATATATATATATATATATATATATATATATATATATATATATATATATATAGATAAGAGGTTAATTTGAAACCAAATTGATTTTATTTTTTATTAATAAATATTAATGAATATTTAAGTAAAACAATTAGACCCTTTCACTTTTGGCTGATATTAAATTGGGGGAGATCAATTTTATATAGTTCCAATATCACAATTATCAATGTAATTCTATCAAAGATTATTAATAAGGATATTCCATAGATAATATTTGTATTTAATTAAATGTGGACGTCAAGTTAAATTTAGTTTGGGGGAGATTGGTTAATGAAAATTATTAATTATTTTATACGAATTTTTAGCCTATGAGGCCAATCTTTGGCCAAATTATTTAATAGTTGAAATTTGAAGGTTTTGGGGAGATTAATATTGACTATAGTATAAATTACATTTATTGGGCAAATCAAATTATTGAATTTGTAACCCTATTGGTTAAATTTAAATAATGAATTTGTGTGCGCCCAATTAATTAATTTTAAATTTAAGATATCATTATCATTATTTTTGGTCTAGAATGTTTTAAATGAAATTGAGATATTGAAATATCCCTTGACTTTAATTAGCGGTGAATTAATTAGGTTGATTTAATTAATTAAATTGTGATGATCTTCTTAGGAAATAAATTAGTCTTCACTAACTATTGTCACCCTATTGATTGAATTAATTATTCCAATCCTAGTAAACAATACTATCTACATCTTAGTTAAGACAAAACGTAATTGACTTCATTATAAATGTAGATTATTCTATGAGATTTGATGTTCAAAAATAAATTTTGTTGTTCCATTTTTGCCCAAAAGTTTGGGCACGACAAGATGTCTATGATTGGAGAGACAAAATTATTTTTGGGATTGCAAATTACTCAATTGGAAAAAGGTATTTTTATATCACAGTCCCAAGTATGTGAAAGAGTTGTTGAAGAAGTTTGGTTTGGATGATAGAAATCCAATTGGAACTCCTATGGTGATCAGATGTAAGTTGACTAAGGATGATGATTCCCCTAAAGAAAATTACACTAGATACAGATCTATGATTGGTGGACTCCTATATTTAACTCAAACTAGACCAGATATTGTGAATGTTGTTTGTCTTGTTTCTAGATATCAAGTTGATCCTAAGGAATCTCATGTTGTAGTTGCTAAAATAATTTTCAGATATTTGAAAGGAACTCTTGATTTTGGTTTATGGTACCCTACAAATGATGATTTTAAATTGAGTGCTTTTACAGATGTTGATTGGGTAGGAGATGTTGATGACTGGAAGAGTACTAATGGTGGTGCATTTTTCTTGGGAAAAATATGGATTTCTTGGTTAAGTAAAAAGAAAAACTCTATTTCTTTATCTACTGCAAAGGTAGAATATATTGTTGCTGCTAATAATTGTACTTAGGTAATTTGGATGAAGAAGATGTTGAAAGATATTAGAGTAGTTTGTGATGAGACAATGGCTATCTATTGTGACAATTCAAGTGTAATTAACATTTATAATAATCTGGTGTTGCATTCAAAGAATAATCATATATCAATCAAGTTTCACTTGTTGAGAGATAAGGTAAATGAGAAGGAAGTCAGATTGGAGTATGTGTCTACAAAGGAATAGATTGTAGACATTTTTACGAAGCCTTTGCCTAAAGATACTTTTGAGTAACTCGGAGAGAAGCTAAGGGTGATTTCCCCTCCAAGTCAAAACTAAGATACAATGGTATGCATTAGTCCGATGCACTTAACATTCATATCTAGTTATCCAGATTGATGAGTGGAGGCTGTTGCTCAAGGGGAGTAGTCAGTGAGTCAATTTTGTGAGTCATTTACTATATTTTATGGTGCAAATATGTACCTTTTCCATTGATGTTAAAGGGGGACAGATTCATGTGAAAAACTAAGTAATAATCTAAGGGGAAGAGAATATTTGGAAGTGTGAGAGAGTTGTTGATTTTTGTCAATGATTATTTTTCACATCATTTGTTGTCATCAATGCCAAAGGGGTAGATTGTTGGATGTTTGGTGTGATTCCTACAAATATGTATTTTAATGATATCTAAGAGATGTGTTGTCAATGATGTCAACATATTTCTTTGTCTATGACAGTGTTGCAGTGAAGTTCAGAGTCTTGGTTTTTATGCTAATTGATGATCAGATTTTGCAAATTAAAGGGTTTGTAGATGGTGTAGTCACCAGTTAGGAGGGACCTCAAAGAGATCAATATGGACTAGTCAGCAAGAGTAAACATGACGAAAACAAGAGGATATGATGGAGTCAAAAGAGGAATTGAATGAATTAGATCATGAAAACTGATTACAGATAACCGATAACATCCGGCCTACAAGATTCGGCTCCCAGGCTTGCCACATACATGCTCAATTACAGAATAGGTCAATTTCGGACCTCTAAATCCTAAGATCTATCTTCTATGTTCTATATCACTTATCTCTAATGCTCATTTACAATGATTTATATGATCCAAGGAGATCAGGTTGGCCCAAAAGGGATCAAATGTCGAAGAACAAGATCAAACATGTAAAACCAACAGGTTAGCCTTCGCCAAAGAGATTCCTCTGGAAAATCCAAAGGATGAAGTGTGGACCAAAGGGAAGGTCAGCCACATGCCAAGGATCATTG
Organism: Cryptomeria japonica; assembly: GCF_030272615.1. Taxonomy (NCBI): domain Eukaryota; kingdom Viridiplantae; phylum Streptophyta; class Pinopsida; order Cupressales; family Cupressaceae; genus Cryptomeria; species Cryptomeria japonica. The sequence goes on along the minus strand of NC_081415.1, from coordinate 458,561,440 downwards.
GAATACATGAAAAGGGGCTCTGCAAGCTATGGAAAGGGTCCACAAGATTCAACAAAATGGGTCTACGTAGTTCCGGTGTCAAAGCCAGAAAATTGTCTCAGAATCTGGAATCGATAACTTGCCAAAAAATGATCCAAATGTTTCATGGTTTAGAAATAAGGAAGATGATCATGTCCTCAAGAAAAATCCATCTTCACAAGATCCGGTGAGCCAATGCAACAAAATATAGAATAAAATGTTGAAACTACAAAACAGAAAACAAACTGAAAAGGAAATGGTTTTTGTTGATGCAAGATTGCCAAGAACCGGGGATTCTCCTGCATCAGAGATCCAGGGTTGTTGAAAAAGTGAGTCTCTCACTTTGCTAGGGCTAGAGGAAAATCAAGGTGGCCTACCTCTTCCTGATAAATCCAAGATGAATATTCAACTAGTTTGTCCTTCCATTTTACTAGATACTCCTTGTACTGATTGCTTCGGGTACTACGCCCAATCCTACTGTACAAAATGTCTTCAATCTGATTTGGTTCCTTTCGAGGCAACTATTTCTCCAAGTCTACAACATTGTCCACTGAATTCTGATTCATGATACTAATGTAGATCTGCAATGTTGAATCTAGGTGAAATACTCAAACTATCTAGTAGCTCCACTTCATATGCATTTTTGGAACTGAATTTCCTCAAGGTCTTGCAAGGTCCAAACTTCCTCATCTGCAACATTTTATAAGTTCCAATTAGAAATCTTTATTTTCTTAGATACACCAACACTTCATCACCAACTTCAAATTCCTTATGTATTCTCTTCTCATCTTCTTTCTCCTTATACTTTCTATTGATATCCTCTAAATGCTTCTTAACCTGAATATGAAAGGCCTTCATGTTATCTACAAATTCTTCTACCTCTACACTTTTCATATCTTCATTACTGATATCTCTCAATTTTGATATACCTCTAGGGTGTGTTCTGGTAACAATCTCAAAAGGTGTCCTTTCAGTACTCCTGTTCATTGAATTATTGTAGGCAAAAATCTACAAGAATCAAATCCTAACTTCCAGTTTTCTCTCCAACTAAGGATCTCAACAAATTTCCCAAGCTCATGTTTACTACCTCTGTCTATCCATCAGTTTGTGGGTGAAAATTAGAACTAAATTTAAAATGTGTCTTCATCTTCTTCCAAAGTGTTCCAAAAATAACCAACAAACTAAGTATCTCTATCTGAAACTATGCTCTTAAGTAATCCATGCAATCTCATCACTTCCTTGAAAAATAGGTCAGCTATATGCATTGCATCTGATGTCTTCTTACAAGGTATGAAATGAGCCATCTTCGAGAATTATCTATAACCACAAATATAGAATCATTTCCTCTTTGTGTCTTAGGAAATCCAAGTATGAAATCCATGCTTATGTCTTCTCAAGGTCTCTGTGGAACTGTCAATGGTTTATACAATCCCACATTATGACTACTACCTTTTGTAACTTGACAAACTCTACAGCTTTTCACAAATTTCCTAACATCCTTATGAATCTGAGGCCAAAATTAATGTTCACTGACCAATGGTGCTATTTTGTCAATACCAAAGTGTCCGAATAATCCTCCACTATGTTTTTCCTTTATCAGATTCTCACTCATAGAACTCTTAGGTATACACAACTGAACTCCTCTGAATAAAATCCCATCCTAAATGAAATAATCCAACCATTTTCTTCTATCCACCATAATCGGTGGTCTACATGCTCTCCAAGGCTTTGTAAAATCTGGGTCATCATCATACAAGGTCTTCAACTCTTCAAATCCTAATATTGTCACTCTCATCTTTGTCAACAAATTCCTCCTTCTACTTAATGTATCAGCAACTTTGTTTGACTTCCTACTCCTATGCTTCAACACAAAGATGTAACTTTGCAAAAATTCTACCCATCTCATATGTCTCTAATTCAACTTACTCTGACTGTTCAAATACTGCAAGGCTTGATGATTAACATACAACATAAATTCCTTAGGCAACAAGTAATGTCTCCACTTCTTCAAGGCTTGGACTATGGCATAAAACTCTTGATCTTACAATGAATATCTCCTCTTGGCATCATTTAAATTCTCATTGAAATAAGCTACTGTTCTTCCTTCCTAACTTAACAGGGCTCCAATTGCATTCCCACTTGCATCACAGTCCACTTGAAATACGATGTTGAAATCTAGAAAAGCTAACATGAGTTTTTCAGTCACTTTTTCTTCAACAATTCAAAACTTTTATTTGCTCTATTTGTCCACTTGAATTCTTTCCTATCTCCTCTCATTGTTTCAGTCATAGGGCTACAAAATGGACTAAAATTTATGATAAACTTCTGGTAGAAACTAGCCAATCCATGAAATGGGTAGAAGTTCACATTGATTTCTTTGAAGGAGAAGGAGAAGGAGGTGAATAATCTGAGTCCTGAGAAAAGTTGCAGTACTAAGAAACCGGTGGCAGAGGTTATGCCGGAAGGTTTTCAAAAAGATCTGATAAAATCAGCTGCAGAGGTTATACCGTAGGGTGACATGAGTTTGCAGAAGGATCTGACAGATGAGCTTGATGGATAGATGGAACCGGATGACATAGAGCTTATGGTGACAAACCAGATGAAGTCTTGTGGCAAAAAAAAATCAGAGTTGCAGAAGAAAGAGAGAAATAAATAGAGACAATGTACAGATTTGAAGAAAAGGAAGAGAAATAAAGAGAGATAGGGGTTAGAGAAGTCAGTTGAGGCATCAGAGGAGCTAAAGCATAGGTTGGCAGATAAGGAAGATGTTTGGATCAGAAATGAGCATGGGGTCTTTTTCTGAATCCTTTTAGATGTTCATGAGTTGCCTCTCATGGAACATATTTTTCTACCTAAGTTGTCTGATGTAGGAGCATCCCTAGTCGATGAGTAGTCTTGAATCAACCAAAAATATTTCCTTTCAGTTTTGTTCTTGTCTAGTTCTTTGTGCAGTTTTCTGTGTTCTTACCAGTTGGTACGGGTAGTTGCTTTATTTTTGTGGTAGATCTTATTTTTGGTTTCCAGGCTGGTTCATGTGCTTAATTATAGATTTTGAGCTCATTTAGGTTCTTTTTCGGTCTGTTTTTGCTTTCGGTTGACTATTTCTAGGTTTTGGGACAGTTCTTGTGCTTATCGGTTGGTTTTCCTTCATTTTCGGCATGATTATTGGTGTGTGGATATATTTTGGGTCTTCTCTGCTGTTTTGTGGCATGCCGATGACCTTCCTATTGAACAGCACCTCTTGGTTGTTATTTTCTAGAAAGATTTCTTTAATTCTTAGGGCTGACCTAGTTACACATTTCATTTTCTTGCATTGGTAAATGTAATCTTATGAGGCCAACTTGGATATGTTTTGGTGGGTATATATATGACATTATGTTATCATTTGTAGGGGTAGGGAAAGTAGAATTGAGAATAAGGATTGAAATTCATATTTTGTGTTCTGGTTGATTCTTAGAGTCTCAGTTGGATTGTATCTGGTTGACAGCCTACATGTAACTGGTTAACTACCAGATGTTCTTTGATGATTATATGATGATAACTGGATGGTTGCCTTAATTTCTAAAGCAATAATATGATTTGTTTATGTAATTTTGTTATGTTTTCTTGTTGCTTTCGTTGTGTTACTCTTGTTGCATAAGCCAGTTGGTTCTCTTTGAGGGTGTTACCGGTTATGGCTGTAGACGTATAAAAATGACCATATTCCTAAATGAATATTTTATGTTCATTCCTCTATTTTTAGTTAAATCTATTTTAACTAAATCACATGCATTCCTCTATTTAATTAAGTAAATTATTCAATTTATTTAGTTAAATTCACTTAAGCCCTTTATGTCATTTAATTGAATAAATCATTTTATTTAATTAAAACCCTTCTTCTTACCTTTTAATTAAATTTACATTTAATTAATAGTTTACCCCAAATTGAATAAATCTAATTTATTCAATTTTCCAAATTGCAACCAAATTGAAATAAAGCAATTTATTTTAATTAGATCTATTTTCCCTCATCCATTTGCATTTTCCTACATCCCCAACTTGCATCCTAAACCCTATTCCTAATCTCTTCTAGAATCCATATAATCCTAATCAATTAACCCCAAACCCATCCATTATCCCCTTTCCTTAATTTTAGGAGGTCACTTCTCAAATTTGGAGTAAAGTCTTCAAAAGGCATTAAAGCCTTTATCCATTCAACAAGCTAACTTGTTGAATACCCCCAAATTTGGAAGGACTCTTACAAAATTGTCCCCAAAGTCTTCAAACCATTAATGATTAACTAACCCTTAGTGGCATGGTTAGAGACGTTTTGACTAACTTAACCTCCATCTAACCCAAGGGTCTCATCAAGCATTTATTGCTTTGACCATGGTTATTCCTTTAACCTTTGCACAAGAGTTTACCCCTTGGGTAAAAGCTTTATCCAATGGATAACCCTAACCTAACCTTAACCCTTGCCTCCTAGGGTAACCATGAGGTCTTCTCAAGAATTTAATGCTTCTTACCTCTCCTCTCAACCAGCCTTATGTTGACAATTGTCACCAGTTCATTGGTGAAAATTGAAAACATGGATTAACAACTTTCAAACTTGACCCTTGATTAACTCTTTCAATCCTGACCATCCATTGCCCTATTTTCACTATAAATAGAGCTCTCATTCCTCCATTTTGAGGATCCATGCAAGCTTTTCGTATCTCATTTATGCTCAATTTTATTAACACATTTAGCTTCTCTTTGTAATAGGAATAAATCTAATAAGCATTTTAGACTATTTCCTTTATCATTAGCTTAACTCATAAACTAGTATATCATGTTAAGATAGTATTGCTACTAATCTTGTCATCTTATAATCTAGTTTATTGCATTTGTAGAATCATGCATAGATAGGATGCATTTTCATTACTAAATCAATCATAAGCATCCCTCGTTCTTGCATTTGTCATCCCTAAGCCACTTTTCTTTGTGATCTGAGAGCAAAGGAATTGGCTTGAGGGACCTTGTGAGATAGAGAACCATATAACCAACCTTGGGAAGTTGAGTCATTCTTCATGACTCCATAACTTGCACTGAGAAGTCCTATGGGGGTGTGGACAAGCCTCTTTGAACTTCATTTATTTTACATTTTAAGTTTCATCACCCCTCTATTCCCGCATACATTTCTGGCACCCACTGTGGGGCTCTACCTCATTAATCAAATCGGTTTATAAAAATAAACACTTCTGCAAGTACACGGGAAATAGGAATCAACACGTAGGGAACATCCCTTAGCACATCTGGTGTATCATTTAGCACATACAAACTACTGTTTGGCGCATGGGACTCATTTCCCAGTGCGTGAAGATCACACTTTAGCACATCATCCTCACTAACCTTTTCCTATAGGTCTCGGCACGGAAGAATAATAGCTTAGCGCATTTGGAAAACAGCTTAGCTCGTCGGGTTTGTCCGATAGCGCATCCTGGCTATAAAGTAACATGTACAGTTTGTTCTATAGTGCATCATAGGCAGAGGCAAAACTAGAAACTGTAACCGAACGTGAAAATTAGACTTGTTGAAGTCCACAAAAACCCACAGATTTTCTAACAATTTTACTTGTATTTTTGTAGGGTTTTAACAAATTTCTTGCAGATAGGAGCTTGATTTTAAGATCATTAAATAGTTTACATTTTTACTAACTTGGTTAAGTTAGTTGAGATATAAACTTCTTTTTATTCTTGTTAAAATTGAACTCACTTTTATTTGGGCTTTAAAAAGAACCACAAAACAAAACAAAAATTGTTTTTCTAGGAGAGAAAATTTAATTGGGTTTTAAAAAGAGAGAACAAATTAAATTTTTTTCAAGTTTTGCAAACAAATGGATTAAAAAGAACTTCACCATCCTTTGGTGTAAAAAAGGATCCATTTTAGATTTTAGCAAAATAAAGAACCACACAAAGTCCCAAAAGTCTTTTTCTTTTTTTTTTGCAACTAAAGAGGGAAGATATTCCCCTTTCGATCGATTTCTTTTGTTGATGAAAATTGCATTCATTTTGTTGACCAAATTCTTTTTAGATAAGAAAATCATTGCCTTGAAAAAGTTAAAAAGAACACCATGTTTTTATGGAGCAACATCTCCATATAGGATTAGCAAATCATTTCTTTCAAGCGATAAAAAGAACTTGTGTGCTTTGTCTCGAAAGTGGAAGGTATATGCTCTCCCCTTAATTGGGTGATCAAAAATCCAAACCACTCTTAAAGCTTTCTTCAATTGAAGCAATAGATCCTTTAGCAGGCATGTCTTCCTGAGGGGTTGAAAAACTCTTAAAACCATTTTTGGCCGATGTGAAGGGAATGACCTAAGTGGGAAACAGCTTTGAAGCCAAGTGTTCCAACCCACTATAATCAAAAGTGGAAAGTGATGAAAGTCCTTTTCAACGGTTGCACGCAGTGATTAGCCTTCCCTTAGTATCTTTATGATATGTAAAGCCTTTGTTCTAAAGGTTGGGAAGCCTCTTGAGGGATTTTATCATTGACGACCGAATAGGAAGCTTGATTATGAACCTTAGCATAGAAACTTTGAGCCAAGTCAGTAACCAGACATTTGCAATATCATAGTGCAAGGGTGGGGAAGAATCCGCCCCCAAGATTGCTCACCATATATCTCCCAAGATAACTACTCAATTGTGAAGCAATTCACTCTGGGTTAATTTCTAGAAAAAGGCAAAAAAATGGGCGCCCCTTAGGGGGTGACACGACTGTTTAAGCTGAAAAAGTATCAAGACTAGTGGGCTATGATATTGCTTATGACCCTTGAATAAAGAGTCTGGTTGAAATGCATGTTGTATCTAAACCTATTGAAACATTAGGAATTTGAACACATCCTCACAGAACATAGACTTATTGTTTAGATTAAGAAAAATGGTTGTCTCTTTGGTGTCGTGCTTTCATTTGTTATTTCAGAAAATCATCTATCAGCACTAAAAAACTCAAGGCAAAAATTCTAAAATTGCAGAAAACACCCAAGTCAATATATTTTAGGGTAGTTTAGTGCATAAGAGCAACCTCTTAGCACGTAGGAACCATCTTTTAGTGCATTAAATCTTCTCTTTAGCATGTCAAGTCTTATTAGTAGCGCTTCACCAAAATCTAAAAATAGGCAGTGACAGTTAGCACGTTTTTAAAAATAGTTTAGCACTTTGAAGCATCAGCTTAGCACGTAGAGGTCAAAATTTAGCGCGTAGGGTTCAACTGTTAGTGCATAGGTGGCCCATATTGGTGCATAGCCTTTTGAACAAAAGATGAAGCGATATTAAACAGTATTAACCAGTTAGCACGTATCAAGGGGCAGGGTAGCACATGGAGTCTTTTTGCTAGCGCATAGAGAAGTTTTTATAGCGCATTGCAACTCTAATCTAGCGCATAGTCAAAACCAGAAAAAAAAAGAAAAAAGGGGGGGCAAAACAGAGGTCAATTTTGAAAATTTTGAAAACAATTTTGAAAGCTTTCCTTCATCAGCCTAAACTTCATCAATTAGAAAAACCAAAAACATAGTATCAAAAGCTATTTCTACAAGCAAATTTCCATCAAACAAAGTTGTCTGAAAATCTGAAACTAGTCACAAGATAAACATATCTGTCCTATCAAAATCAGGAAACATCATCACAAGTGGCAAACAGGTCCTTTAAATCAAACCGATTTTTATCTCAAAACACACTTGTTTAAAACTCTAAGTTGTCAAATCGAGTTTCCATATCGGGAAAGCTCATATTCCATATCATTTGACGCACTTTGTCATGAGGGGGCATCTAAACCTTCACTTTGATAAAGTAAAACTTAAATTTCCAAAACAAGATAAACTGAATCCAAAACAAATCAAAGAAGGAACAAGTTCATCCAATTACAACAACCAAAACAACAACAACTTGGACAAATCCAGATTCTGGACCAGAAACAAAAACAATGGGAATGAAGGAGGAAGTGAATCAAATGACCCCAAATCAAAGCAGCCCTTGCTCGCATTATCAGGTAATCCTCAAGCTACAAAGAATCCCAAAAGTGCTAACCCATGCACTGACACTTATGCACCGAATACTAATCAAAATCAACTCAACACAAACAACAACACCAATACCCAAAATAATAACACCTAATCCAAACTCATGGGGTAATGCAAACAACTTTTTGAAATGCATTTATACACCACTAGGGCAATCACTAGAGTCAGCATTCAAAGAACTCTTGGCAAACAAAATTATCTCTTTACCAGCAATCAACAACTTTGAACCACAAATCAAACCACCCTGGTGGAATGACTCACACTTTTGTGATTTTCATCGCAACAAAGGTCATCAAACAAATGATTGCATGAGATTGAAAAACATTATTCAAGACATGATCGATAGAGGCAATTTAATGGTCGATGGCCTCAAGACAAATGGTGACCATGAGGCTTTCAAAAATCCTCTTCCAAACTACAACAAGGATGGAGCTTCAACCTCAAATGATACACGTGGAGCTCGTATCAATCACATATACAATAACACCATTAATCACATATCAGCTGAGGACAATCAAGTCAATGTTATCACAATCAAAGATGGGTGTGAACATCAATCCGTCAACGTAACAACCAGAGCTCAAAAATATGTCTTGAAGGGACATATGTCAACAACAAACACCGTACCCAAAATTCAATATGATCTTGTCAGTCAACTGCGCAAAACTCCTGCTCAAATATCTATACTGGAATTGTTAAAACTTTCAATAAAACACAAAGACATATTGGAACAAGCCTTATTGGAAACAAATGTACCGCAAGATCTGGATGCTGACAAATTCCAAGCCATGGTGGCTCTTATGACAAGACCTCATAACCTCACTTTTTCTAAGCATGATAATATCTCGTTGAGCCATCCACACAATACTCCACTCCATATTGAAGTCATGGTCTATAAACACTGATTTAAATGAGTATTAATAGATGGAGGAGCTGGACTTAATATTTGTACCTTAAAACTTATTTGTGCATTAGGCTTCTCTGAGGAGTCTATTGATCCACACAAGAAGATCACTATAAAGGCATATGATGATGAAGAAAGATCATCCAAAGGAAGTGTGGTGTTGCCAATTCAAGTAGGACCAATACGAAAGGATACTATGTGCCAGGTCTTAGACATAGACCTCACATACAATATCTTATTAGGTCGACCTTAGATACATGAAATGCAAGTGGTGCCTTCCACTTATCACCAGTGTGTTAAATTCCCCTACAATGGGTAGAAGGTTTCTATATCAGCTGATCATAATCCATTTCAGCATTGTAATGCTCTGGGGGGCAACCCAAGACAACTTGGTTCCACATAATAGAGAGAAACAAAATTTCTCAGCACCAGATCTCCAACAAGAAAAGTCTAAATCATTATCTATGTATTTCAAGAAGAAATGAAAATCAAAGAACAAGGCATGGGAGAATACTCTTTGGAACCCATGTGTTTGGCCAACCTACCACCATCACCTAGATCTCATGGATTACCTACAGCATCAACACATCAAGCAACTCAGCCCATCACCAAGTTTGATGGCGCATTCATTTGACTCGGCACTCTAGCACATGAATCCGAGGAAAAGGACATCCTTAGTTGGCTATACAAAGATGAGGAAGTAAACAGAGTAGCTACTATGGAAGTAGCTATACCAACACACTTATATGGAAAAATCTACTTAATCATGCAGCAAATGGGATACAATGGCAAAGGACCTATTGGTAAGCCAAAGGAAGGCGTCACAAAACCATTAGATCCTCCTTCACAATTCAATAAAGACAAAAAAGGATTGGGCTTTGAACTTACTCTACTACCAAAGAGGGCACCACGCAAATATCAAAAACCTCAGTAGAAAGCAAAGAAGAAATACAAAGAAGACTCCTGGTAGGAGGCACTATTTGAGTCAGCTAAGACAATACGCAAAGAACGTGAACATCAAGAATGAAAGCAATGTCAAAAGCAACCTATCAATCAAAAGAAGGAAGCATATACTGCAAAAGCACATCATATTAAAGAACCAATATCCAACAAAGAAGAATCACCTCCTGATTACATCATTCCTCCCCAAGGAGAGATAGTATATGAACAAATGCAAAGAGTGGAAGAAGGATCTGACATAGAATCAAAGAAAACTATCAAACATGTCTCAATTATCAAAGACTTGTTCTCAATTTACAACATACCAGTTCACAACACTGCTAGAATCTAGGATAATACCTCTGAGACTGATTCCAATGAATATGAATGGCATAGTTGTTCTAATGTTACTAAAGATATTTGTGCAAATGATAGTAATACACCCATCTCTCAAGAAGAACGCGACACAGAATCTAGACCACTTGAATTTGGTCCACAAAATATCTATGACACCAAGGAAAAAGAGCAACAACATTATGCACAAGTCTATATGGAAGATGACACCATTGAAGACCTTGATAAAATCCTTAACTTCTTTAACACCCTAGCTAATCACAATGATACCTCCGTCCTGACACTTACAGTAGTCGAACTTGATCCACCTAATGATTCCTTACCACTTGTCTTTCCTAACCTCATAGACTGGGACAAACCTAAAACTCATGATATACCAATTTTCCCAAATGACGAATCCATTATCCATTACTTATGTACCATTACCTCAGAGACAGACTCTACCAGTAAACAAAGTAACAACATCTGCAATCAAGGGAGTGCCAAGTCTCTCAGTCGCAAAAATAAACAAAATAAAAGATCTACTGCTAAAAACCAGTCAATGGAGGCAATAGATCACAAAAGTAAAAATAAAGGATGCATCTAAGGGTGAAAACCTTTTTAAGACACCTAGGGATGGGAGACTTGACACTCTTCCTGAGCATTATCATGAGCAATCACCCATATTGATTGAGCCCACTCAATCAATCAACATTGGTACTATAGAAGCATCCAAAACTATACACCTTGCAGAATCTTTAACGGAGGAAGAAAGATCAGAATTTATTAAATTTTTTAAAGAAAAGCAAATCAACTTCACTTGGTCATATGTAGATATGCCCGGGATCGATCCACAATTAATCATGCATCACTTGTCCATTGCTCCAGGAGCTAAGCTAGTCAAGCAAAAACTAAGAAATATGAATCCACATGTAGCGCTCATGGTTAAAGCTGAGCTAAAGAAACTATTAGATGTCAGATTTATTAAACCTATCGACTATGCTAAATGGATTTCAAACATTGTACTAGTATCAAAACCAGATGATAGAATCAGAATCTGCACTAATTTTAGAGATGTCAACAAAGCCTATCCAAAGGATGACTTTCCTCTGCCTAGTATCGACATAATTGTAGACCTCACAGTAGGCCATGCAATGCTATCACTAAGGGATGGTTTTTTAGGCTATAATCAAATAAAGATAGTCCCAGAGGATCAAGATAGAATAGCATTTACCTGTCCGTGGGGAACGTATTGTTGGAATGTCATGCCTTTTGGCTTAAAGAATGCAGGAGCAACTTATTAATGAGTAATGACAACAATCTTTCATGACATGATGCATACCTTCATGGAAGACTATGTAGATGATTTACTAGCTAAATCCTTCACCAGAGCAGAACATCTAAGTGTCTTAGAAAAGATTTTTGATAGATTGGAAAAATTCCAAGTTAGGCTCAATGCTAAGAAGTGTGCCTTCGGGGTTACATCAGGAAAATTACTAGGCTACATAGTTTCAGCTAAAGGTATTGAAGTGGATCCAGCAAAGGTACAAGCCTTTATGGAGATGCCACCACCAAAGAACATCAACCAGCTTAGATCTCTACAAGGATGACTCCAATCAATTAGGCGATTCATCGCTCAACTAGCAGATAAAAGTCTTCCATTCAATCATTTGCTACATAAAAATGTACCATTCAAATGGGAAGCCAAATGTGTCGAATCCTTTTATCAAATCAAGCAGTATCTAATGAACCCACTAGTTCTAGTACCACCAATAGCAGGAAAGGCACTCATCCTCTACATTTCAACAACAGACATATCACTGGGGGCATTATTAGCACAAGAAGATCAACAGGGCAAAGAGTGAGCTATCTATTATATCAGCAGGACATTGAACAGATATGAACTCAACTATAAATTCATTAAGAAAGCTTGTCTAACAGTGGTATTTGCCTCTCAAAAATTTTGACACTACATGCTAGCTCACACAATTAAGCTGGTTGCAAAAATTGATCCTCTCAAATATTTAATCAGTAAAGAAGCTCTAACAGGCAGATTGGCCAAGTGGGTCATGATCCTCAGTGAATTTGATATCCACTACACAGAGCGAAGAGCTATCAAAGGACAAGCAATTGCAGATCAACTAGCAGAAGCACCACTACTAGGAAAACAAGCTATGGAGATTGAGTTTCCAGACCAAGACGTTCTTGCTATCTCCACCAAACAATGGACCTTATATTTTGATGGATCCTGCACGCAACATGGCTCAAGTGCTGACATTCTATTCATCACTCCTGAAGGACACACTATACCAAGATCATATAGGCTTATGTTTCCATGCACCAATAACATTGCTGAATATGAGGCATTGGTTATAGGCATCAAAATGGTCGTAGAATGGAGGATCACAGAATTAAAAGTCTATAGAGATTCACAACTAGTCATCAATCAAATCAATAATGACTATCAGACAAAGGATGACAAGTTGCTACCATACAAGCGAATGGTGGATGATTTTAAATAATACTTTGTACACATCACCTTCGAGCAAATACCAAGGTTGGATAATAGAACAGCTGATGCCATCGCTACTATCGCTTCACTACTACAAATTCCAGAGCAATAGAGTTGTTACGAGTTTCTGGTAGAGCAATTGTTCTCCCCAACCTATGACCATTCGAAATCACATGTTATCTATACCTTGATCAGTTCTGACTCTCTGTTATATGGACTAATCTATGACTATCTTAAGAACAATATCCTACCCATTGACCTATCCCAAAACCAAAAATGCAACTTTATTTGGCAAGCCGCTCATTATACTCTTACTGTTGATACTTTGTACCGTCGAGGTCTAGATGGTACTCTTCTTCATTGTCTTGATCGTAATGAATCTGACTTCGCTTTACATGAGCTTCACGAAGGTATCTGTGGCACACATTCAAGTGGTACTACTCTTGCTAAAAAGCTTCTAAGAATGGGATATTACTAGCCAACAATGGAAAAAGACTCATTATTTTGTGAAGAAGTGTCCTGAATGCCAAATCCATGGCAATCTTATGCATGCACCAGCACAGGAGCTGCAGACATTCACAATATCATGGCCCTTTTGCCAGTGGGGACTAGACTTGGTTGGAAAAATTCATCTTTCATCTTCAAATGGACACAAGTTCATTATAACTACAATGGAATACTTTACCAAATGGATTGAAGCAGTCCCCATGACCATAGTGACTGGGAAACAAATTGCCTCTTTTATCCTTAATTATCTGATCTGCAAATATGGCATTCCAAGTTCCATCATCACAAATAATGGATGACCTTTCAAAAACCAAGATGTGCAAGAACTATGTGAAAAATTCAAAATCCAACACCATTTTTCTACACCTTACTACCAACAGGGAAATGGTCAAGTAGAAGCATCCAACAAGATAATATTAAAAATCCTAAAGAAAATGGTGAATGATGCAGGCAAAGATTGGCATGTACAACTCAATCCAACACTTTGGGCATACAGAACTAGCATCTACACACCAACATGAGCTACACCATATTCATTGGTATATGGATTTGAAGCAATTATACCCTTAGAGGTAGAAATTCCATCTCTCGAAGTCTCTCTAAAAGGCCTAATTCCAGATGAAGAGTATCGAGTTAACCGACTACAAGAGCTTGAGCTTCTAGATGAAAGACATCAATGTTCCTATACTCATCTCAAAGCATATCAGCAACATATGTGCAGGAGCTACAACCACAAATTCATTCCCATAATTTTTAAAATTGGTGACCTAGTACTCAAGGAAAATCCTAGGAATCAGCAGGATTGAGAAAAGAAAGGGAAATTTGAACCTAATTGGTTAGGTCCCTATGTCATCATATCAGCCTATGGATCAAGTGCCTATTAGCTAATAACTTCATAAGGATATGTGCTCGATGAACCAACTAACAACATCCATCTAAAGAAATACTACACTTGAGTAATCTAATGCACGGAAAAGTCAAAAAAAAAATCAAAAATATCAAAAAATCAAGAAAAAGGTAAATAAAAAGGTACAATAAAAGCAACTGGTGAAAACCTGGCAACACACACTATTGTGAGAGGACAACTCCTCTATCTATATCCACAGTAAAGCACTATCCACCATCGCCTAACATTTTTATCACAATATCCATCTAGGATATACTTAGCGTAGTCACTATCTTGGCTTATCCGCATATCCTTTCACTGCATCTCACCATGACTTGGTCATCACTATACAATCCACATTTAGAAGCACACTTGACTAGGAGCAGTATAAACTTATAGCACATTCAAGCCATCAGAACTTGTCGCAAACTCAGAACTTCATATCCAGCAAACAACACTCGCACAATTGCAAAATAAAACATTGATCGCTTAAACAGGATTCACAAAATATGATGGATGATTTTCTGAAGTATCAAATGTTGCATCTTGCATAAAGTTTTGACTATTTTTGCACTTGAACTTTTTGAATTGTTGGATCCTCTAAATTTTCTCAACAATGCTTCAAAGATAGAGAATGTCTTGGGGACTCCAATATTTTCTTAGTTTTCTGTCTGTGAGGTGATCATCTATACTATGTAAATACTTGTCTCGAGACGTGATTCGCAACATATCACTAAAGACATGATTCCACTTTACACATACAAATGATTTAATCTTGTCTATTTCTATGCAATCTGCACTTAGGTCGTCCTATTTCAAATATACTTTGATGCTTGTACTATCTTGCAAAATCAAAAATCATGAAAATTTTTCTCAGGTCATTATGATTCAAATATACCATTATGCTTGTATAAATTTTCAACATATCCCAAAATTAATCAATGCTCAATGATGATACATACAAAGAAAGCAAACAACATGTGGCTATACAGGGATGACAAGTATAGAATGAGGATGCTAAAACTCAATTAGATGCATATAATTTTACAAATTAGTTGCATATCATTTTAAAACTAGCATCAGTCTCACAACATATCATTATCATACATCTCATTTTCAAGATACATCTCACAAACATCATGCATTATCACATCATATTCATCACATATCACATAACATGCATGCATTGCACCATCATAGAATAAACAAACAGCATGTAGAAAACATAATCCATAACACATCACATAAGAATCAAAGAAAATGGTGTCATATATAGATCTCAAAGAATGATCAATGTACAAAATATGTCATGTCTATGCCAATACAACAAAATGATCAAAATACAATAGAGACAATGTCTCTCAGGTATGACTATCTCCTGAGGGAGACGATCTCGCTATAGATGTCCCAGCACCTGGATCTCCAGGTGGATCATGTCTAGAAGGCTCTGTCACGCCTCTACTCTCTGTCCTCGACCCAGTATCTCGAGATTGACTCGATCTCAACGCTGTAAAACTCTGCACTTGATGCTCCCTAGGCACCACATCCTCATAATGACATCGGTAATACTCTACCTCCTTGGCTCTCAAAGCCATCTCTCTCAAGGTGTCTCTCATCGGACCACCTAGTACAGCTCTCTACAAACTCACTGTGAGCTCCTATGCTTGACCCCAATGCTCTATCTTAGTATCACGCTCTGTGGTCAGCTGAGTAATCTGACACTGATGTGCCAGCAACTGTGTTTGCAATTGTTTCAATGACAACTATAGCGATCTAATCTATGCATCCTCTAGATGCACTGGAATCCGCATCTGTAGGGGTACCTTTGAAGGGGTACCCCTGTCCCTCTACGTGTCCTCGATGCTGGTGGAGGTAGCACATCTGACCTCCTCCTCTAGGCCAGTCATCTCATGTCATCATACCCTCCCACTTTTGCTATCACCTCCCCAACCCTCTCCTCACCCCCAACTCTGATAGCCAAACCTCCTCTCCCTCTATCCAGCATAGCCCGCCACATAGCTCTCTCTGCCCTATCCCCCTATCCCCCTATCACCACCATCTCCACCCTTGTCTCCTCTCCTCCCCGATCCAATCTCCCTCTATCTCCTCACTGACCTTGGCCACCTCCTCTACCATCTTTGACATCACCTCCTCCTTCATCACCACCTCCCTCATCTACCTCCTCATCATTATCAAAAGCTGAAATCATCTCAGTTGGATCTGATATCCTGGCCACTGCACGCACTGTGAATAGTCCTACAAACTCGGCAGTCATCCCTGCATCCACTATCTCAGGGGCATAATCCCAAATCTAGCTGGCTAAATGAAAGAACTCCTCTATAGCCATCACACTATCAATTGTAGGTCCCCAATCTGGAATGTCCTATCTCTGTTGAGCATATAGGCATGCTCCCTGTGGAATACCCTGTCGTCGACCATACTGCCACAGCACCCGACTATGCAGGAACCTCTCAATAACAAAGGGTGTCTGCCCTATCAAATATTTGGTCATATACACATAGGGCATCTCCAGCCCATCCTCAGCCCATACCTCGCAACCTGTATATGGTCACCAGATGACCATATCAATATCATCTAACACTCTCCTCCAGTGCTCTAGTTTGCCCAACTTACGCTGGACAACTATCCCTCTATACTCGTATGCATACGCACACCCAACAGGCCTATCTCTATCTGTCAATGGCCTAGCTGCAGGAATATGCTCCCACACCCATACCTAGAGCAGTGTCACTCCAGCTGATAAACTATCATAACCTACGTATACCACCTGATGTAAATCCCTGTATAAGTGGGCCAACATAGCCGACCCCCATGCAAATCAGCAACCCTGTGTCACCATATCCTCCAGAACCAATCCCTACCCCACTACTAGTCCCTTCGACCTATGGTCAGGACATAAGAAACCACCTATGAAACTTTCCAGCACTGATGGTAGAGGCACGTAATCCAAATCCAAGAACTCCTGCGAGGGGATCTCATACCCGCAAATAGTATCATCCTGCAAGATCCGGTGAAGTGCCTCTGTCCCACCCTCCTCAGTCTACTCATAGGGTAGCAATGCACCTACCACAGGAATCTGTAGAATCTGGTAACAATCCTCAAGCGTCACTGTAATCTTGCCTATCGCCAAATGGAAGGTGTTTGTATCACTGTGCCACCTCTCCCCCAATGCTGTCAATAAACCCGGTTCACAATAAACCAAGGCATATCTAACAACGAGGTCAAGCCACACCTCTTAATAATGTCTCTATCTGCCTGTGTCAATCATGGTATCAATGACCACAGTCTCGAGAATCACTCACGTGACTGAACCACTCCAAGTCACTCCTATCAAAAAGTGAAACAATTCCAATATCAGTTTCCTCATCACAACATAGATGCCAAAATCAAATTCATATCAAAACTTGAAAATTTTACAATCTAAATCAAGGTCCACATCATATCAATCATATCAACTTGTAACACACCTCAAGTTTCATATCAACTTGTAACACAGCTCAAGTTTCACATCCATATCAACTTGTAAAACAACTCAAGTTTCACATCCATATCAACTTGTAAAACAACTCAAGTTCCACAATCAATGCAGCTTGTAAAACAACTCGAGATCCACATATATATCAACTTGAAACAATTTATATCAAATCAAGTTCATATCAAAAACTACAACATTTTGAATCTGCATCAAATCTATATCAACTTGAAAAATCGCAAATCAAATCAAGTTATATCAGAACTCATATTGGACAACTTATCAAAACAATGATAGAAAATATGCAGATCGACAATTTGCACCTATCCTGGCAGAGCTGGCATCAGCCTACCAATTTTCTTCATTCACAAATCACACTATACCAAAAAATTTCCCTCTGCGCTAACCAATTTTGTCTACGCACTAAACTAATTATCATACACTACCCTATTCATTAAACCCTACGCGCTATGAAAATTATCGTATGCACTATTTCTTGACCCTGACGTGCTAAACCGCCAAATCCGCGTGACAAAATCAAAAACATGATCATAAATGACAAAATAAAAAATCCAAAAGGGGTCAAAAAGGTTGACTTACTGGTGCTCCATACGCGACAGGCCTCCGATACCTTCGAATGCACTCGAATCGATGCGAAGCATAAGGAACCGACATGTTGACTTCTCTCCAAAAATCACTTTCTCCAAGGTCAACAAGCACAAATGAGACAAAAGAAATCACTTTTTCCCTTTATATAGGGTAAATCAAAATTAGGGTTACATGGAGGAACGTGTAAAATTGCTCGCGGTATCTCCTACAACCTTGCCAAATGGAAATTTCAGGAGATGAATCAAATTACCACATTCAACATAGACAAAATTTTACAATGCAATGAAATTTATCAAAATTATCTAAATCAAATCAAATTTTCAATTTTTTTGATGCATCTCCTGAGGGGGCATTATCAACATCATTTATCAACATCGTTTATAAAATCTGGGGCATGACATGAAAATCTCAAAATGACATAAAAAAAAATTGATCATAACTAAATCATGACGACACATCATTTTCTTTGAATCAACATGTGCACACATGTCACTTCAAAGAGGGGCAAAATGTAGACGTATAAAAATGACCATATTCCTAAATGAATATTTTATGTTCATTCCTCTATTTTTAGTTAAATCTAATTTAGCTAAATCACCTACATTCCTCTATTTAATTAAGTAAATTATTCAATTTATTTAGTTAAATTCACTTAAGCCCTTTATGTCATTTAATTGAAAAAATCATTTTATTTCATTAAAACCCTTCTTCTTACCTTTTAATTAAATTTACATTTAATTAATAGTTTACCCCAAATTAAATAAATCTAATTTATTCAATTTCCCAAATTGCAAGCAAATTGAAATAAAGCAATTTATTTTAATTAAATCTATTTTCCCTCACCCACTTGCATTTTCCTACATCCCCCACTTGCTTCCTAAACCTCTTCTAGAATCCATCTAATCCTAATCAATTAACCCCAAACCCATCCATTATCCCCTTTCCCTAAATTTGAGGAGGTCACTTCTCAAATTTGGAGTAAAGTCTTTAAAAGGCATTAAATCCTTTATCCATTCAACAAGCTAACTTGTTGAATACCCCCAAATTTGGAAGAACTCTTACAAATTTGTCCCCAAAGTCTTCAAACCATTAATTATTAACTAAGCCTTAGTGGCATGGTTAGAGACTTTTTGACTAACTTAACCTCCATCTAACCCAAGGGTCTCATCAAGCATTTATTGCTTTGACCATGGTTATTCCTTTAACCTTTGCACAAGAGTTTACCCCTTGGGCAAAAGCTTTATCCAATGGATAACCCTAACCTAACCTTAACCCTTGCCTCCTAGGGTAACCATGAGGTCTTCTCAAGAATTTAATGCTTCTTACCTCTCCTCTCAACCAGCCTTATGTTGACAATTGTCACCAGTTCATTGATGAAAATTGAAAACATGGATTGACAACTTTCAAACTTGACCCTTGATTAACTCTTTCAATCCTGACCATCCATTGCCCTATTTTCACTATAAATAGAGCTCTCATTCCTCTATTTTGAGGATCCATGCAAGCTTTTAGTATTTCATTTATGCTCAATTTTATTAACACATCTAGCTTCTCTTTGTAATAGGAATAAATATAATAAGCATTTTAGACTATTTCCTTTATCATTAGCTTAACTCATAAACTAGTATATCATGTTAAGATAGTATTGCTACTAATCTTGTCATCTTATAATCTAGTTTATTGCATTTGTAGAATCATGCATAGATAGGATATATTTTCATAACTAAATCAATCATAAGCATCCCTCATTCTTGCATTTGTCATCCCTAAGCCACTTTGCTCAGTGCTCTAAGAGCAAAGGCATTGGCTTGAGGGAGCTTGTGAGATAGAGAACCATGGAACCAACCTTGGGAAGTTGAGTCATTCTTCATGACTCCATAACTTGCATCGAGAAGTCCTATGGGTGTGTGGACAAGCCTCTTTGAACTTTATTTATTTTATATTTTAAGTTTCATCACCCTGCTTTTCCCACATACAATGGCTACATCATAAAGGCATCACCAACCATTCATAAAATCCTTCATTTGTCTTGAATGATGTCTTCCACTCATCTCCTTCTCTAATTCTGATCTGATGATATCCACTCTTCAAGTCTATCTTTGTGTAGTATTTGTCTCCACTCAAACAGTCCATTATGTCATCCATCCTAGGCAAAGGAAATCAGTATTTCACTGTGATCTTGTTTATTGCTCTGGAATCAGTACACATCCTTCATTCTCCATTCTTCTTAGGTACTAACACTGTTGGTACTGCACAAGGACTCAAACTTTCTCTGATCAAACCTTTCTTCAGCAATTCTTGCACTTGTCTATTCAACTCTTTATTCTCTATTGGTGTCAACTAGTGTGCAGCATTGTTAGGCAAACTAGCTCCGGGAATCAAGTCCATGCAATGACTGATTTCCTCACAGGTGGTAATCCATCAGGCACATTATCTAAAATGATGTCTTTATACTCTATCAGCAATTCTTTTACCTCCTTTGGTTCTCCTTCTTCTTGCTCCAGGTTCTCAGTTTTCTTAGGAACTAAGGCAAAACATACATTCTCATGTCTCATTCCATCTAGGAATTTCCTTCCATCCACCAAACAGATTCTATCATTCATACAAACTTCACTCTTCAAAGGCTCCTCCAAGGGTAACAAGGTTTGTTTCATCCATTTTCTACAATAGTGTATATGTTCTTTCTCCCATCATGTATTGTCTGTCTATCAAATTGTGAAGGTCTACCCAAAAAAAGGTGACAAATATCCATAGGCATGATATCACACAAGATTTCATCATGATAATTTCCAATTTTCAATTTCACCAAATATTACTCACTTACTAACAACTAATGACCATCTTGCATCCATGCTATCTAATAAGGCTTAGGGTGTTTCAACCTTTCCAACTTAAATTTATTCGCCATCTCTTTTGAAATAAGATTATCCAAACTACCACTATCAATAACTACTTTACAACACTTACCAGATACCTTACATCTGGTCTTGAACATATTTTGCCTCTGCAAGGGCTCTTCATCCTCTCTGGTATGACACAAAGCTCTCCTCATCATCAACAGTTCTCCATCTTCTAATTTTTTAGCTAATCTGGTAAGGATTTCTTCCATCAAGGTCATTCTCCCAGTTTTCTCCATCTTCTTACATTCAAAAGCATGATGTCCTTCTCCTGCACATTTAAAGCAAGTACCTCTAAACAATCTCTTATCTTGTCTTCTGTCATCTTTTCCAAAACCCTCATTTCGATAACCATCATGTTCTCTTCTTGGGTAGAAATTTATTTCATCCTTCCAGTGTGAATTACCTTCTTTTCTTTCTTCCTTGTCCTTTTTATGATCTATACAAGTTACTCTTCCTTCAGAATATCCTCTTCCTCCTTGAAATCTTGCTCCAGAAAATCTTCCACCTCTACCTCTCTATCTTTGCTCATGTCTTTTGTTCAACTTCTCTTCTACTTTTAGGGCATATTGATAAGCTTCTTCAACACTCTACAACCTAATCAAACTGATTTCATATTGCATTGATGTCCACAATCCATTCAAATATCTCGTAACTTGTTCAACCTTATCATCAACATGTCTGGATCTTATATTCAGCTTGTAGAATGCTTCAATATACTCCTTCACACAGATTCTTTCTGCTTCAAGTTCTACAACTTTTGGAACAGGTTTACTTTATAATAAGCTAACATAAATTTTGAATTTTACTTGGAAAACATCCACTCTCATCTTTTGATCATCTCTTTACCTCTTCTTTGTCTATCGACCTGCAAATGTTCCCACCAAAGAGATGCATGGCCTTTCAACTGGGTACATGCATATTTCACCTTTCTTTCTTCTGTGGTGTTCTCAAAATCAAAGTACTTCTTCATCTTTGAGATCCAATCCATTAATTCATCTAAATCTAATTTTCTATCATACTCTAGTGGGGTAAAATATGGTTTAGTGTTTTCCCTACTCAAAACCCTTGAGAACCTTTCTTCTTTTGGATCGATCACTGGTGGGTGTTCTACTTGTTCTATCGGTGCTTCTTATTCTTCATCTTCACTCACATATTCAATATGTCAGCCTCTTCTCTGGGCTATATCCATGGCTTCTAATCGAGGTACAATTCCTCTCATCATTTTCATCACAGCAGGGTATGCATTCCCACACACTCCAACATTCCTATTTCCTCTTCATGCCATCTTTACGTTAGTCCTCTGCAGCTGCAGGTTAGATCCACAATCTTCCACCCCATAATAAAATCTTCATGACAATGCAATCTCTAGAACAAAATCTTGCTTTGATACCACTTGGTGCAGTCACCAATTAGGAGGGACCTCAAAGAGATCAATTTGGACCGGTTAGCAAGAGTAAACATAATGGAAACAAGAGGGTATGATGGAGGCAAATGCAGAACTGAATGAATTAGATCATGAAAATTTATTACACATAATTGGTAACATTTGGGCTACAAGATTCGGCTCCCAGGCCTGCCACATACATGCTCAATTATAGAATAGGTCAACTTTTGACCTCCTAATCCTAAGAACTATCTTCTGTGTTCTATATCACTAATATCTAATGCTCATTTACAATTATTTATATGATCCAAGAAGATCCGGTTGGCCCAAAAGGGATCAAATGCCGAAGAACAAGATCAAATGTGTAAAACCAACAAGTTGGCCTCTGCTAAAGATATTCCTCTATAAAATCCAAAGGATGAAGTGCAGATCAAAGGAAAGGTCATCCACATGCCAAGGAACATTGGAAGCCATGAACAGGGGCTCCGCAAGCTATGGAAAGGGTCCAAAAGATTTAGCAAAATAGGTCCACGCAGTTTCGGTGTCAAAGCTAGAAAACTTTCTCGGGATCTAAAATAGATGAGATGCTAGAAAATGATCCAAATGTTTTGTGGTTTAGAAATAAGGAAGATGATCGTGTCCTCAAGCAAAATCCAACTTCACAAGATTCGATGAGCCAATACGAGAAAATACAGAAAGAAATGTTGAAACTACAAAACAAAAAACAAATTGAAAAGGAAATGTTTTTGGTTGATCCAAGATTGCCAAGAATCGGAGATTCTCCTACATCAGTAAAGGATTGTGTATAGATGATCCAGTATGATTTTTAGAGGTCCACATGAATATTTGAGTAAGTTATGGATATCTATGTTGTAGCTGATTTTTTATGTTGTTCAATGTTGCCATTGTGTTCAATATTTTGATCCATATTGCTCTGCATTGTAATATCTTATTTTTGTAGATTTGGAGGAGTATTTGGGATGATGATGTGTATCTTCAATTCAGTTGGTTCATGGTTTGGAGCTCTGCAAGTGATTTTTCCAAGTTGACAGTCATTCCTGTTAGTGTTCTTTAAGTTTGGTATAATGATGATGTGATTCTAGTAATTTGAGTTGTTGTGGTGGTGGTTCATGATTATTGTGGATGTTTCTGGATCATGTTCTTTTTATGTTGGTGGTCTGCATTTATCGTTGTGCTCGTGATTGATGATTTTCTTTGGTGTGTTGGTGTTCTTCATATTTATGGCCGACTAGATGCTTGTAGCATGTTGCGGATGTTCAATGCATAATTCTTGGAGGTGTTTCATATTTGAGGTGTGTGATATGGGTCTGCACTATGTCTTGGCCGACATTGCTTGGTTTTCATTTTATTTTGTATCTTGTATGTTTATATTTTGTAATTATGTATGCGGTAGATGAATGTATGTGCGACAATGTATTAATGTTTTGAAGGTAGGGAAGAAGTATGAGAAGATAGTTGTTATGTGCTTAACCGGAACTGTAACCAGGCATTAGGAGATGCTATTTCTTTAGTTCATGATCTTCTATATGTTTTGTAAGATAATGAGTCTTCCTCAGGGTTGTAGCCCTTGTTGTTTCTAAGCAATGAGCTCTAGGTAGTGTGTCTAAATGCATGTGCATTCCCCATTATAATATTTCATATACTTCTAACAAAGTATCATCATACTGTGGGTAGGTTCTCATCATGTTTTTTCCCTTGACCGGGTTTTCCATGTCAAAAATATTGGTGTTATGTGTGTCCTTGGTGTGCTATTGATTTATGCTCTCATGGATAATAATTAAATCAGATATTAATTTTAATTTGAGTGAGTTTTGTGAGACAACTTATTCACCACCCCCCACTCTCAGTTGTTTGTTGGTTGTCAAAGCTATTCCAACATAATGGTCCCATTTTCTTAATTCAACTGATTGTTAACCTCCTTATGTCTCAACTTGAATTTCTAGATTTTCTCTCTCAACTTATGTACACATTCATTTGCAATCTTCACATTCTCCTTCAGTTCTTCATTCTCTGATTCAACACTTTCCAAATATTCAAAGGTTGTCTTCAACTCTTCATCCATCTGAAATTCTTCATCCAAGTATATAGGTGTCATTGCTCAACCAACATGGGTCTCCCTCAAGTGGTTAGGCTTTCCAACAAAGAGACCAAAGATCTGATACTAATTATTAATCAGGTTGAAATCTCTAGAATACTAAGAGGGGGGTGAATGAGTATTCCCACTTAATTAAAATAATAAACCTTTTACCAATTGAAGTTGTCCTCAAAATTAAAATAGATAATGCAGAATAAACAAGAACACAACCACAAGATGAACACCAAAATTTGTGCGTGGAAAACCCAAAAAGGAAAAAACCAGAGAGAGTGTTAACTCTAAGGAAAATTTAACTAGTTATAATTTTTTTAACAAATAGGTGGCTCACTACCAGGTGGCTTACTACCAAATTACAAAAATGGCTCATTGTCAGACTTCTCACTGCATATACAAAAGAAACGACTAACTGTCGGAATGCCCACTACAGTTGAAAGGGTTGAACTGAGAAAGTTTGCATCTCCAAATGCATGAGATTAGTTCCAAGTTAAGCTCATATTACAAATCTTGAACTTTATATAAGATCCAGTTAGAGATCTCTGCACTATTATTCCACAACAAATCTGGTAAAGGACTACTGCACTACTGATTTCCTTCGTTGTCTAAAACTCTCACATACACTTCTTCTTTTGCTACCAACTATCTTCCTCACATCACACTCACTCACTCTTGATTAATTCACTTCTCTATATTCTCCATCATTCATGAACATATATATATACCAGAGAGCACAAATACAAAATATTGTTTCGGTCAAGCCTAACACGTTATCAATAAGTACATGTCGGCCTCCACAATACTTCTACATAATTTCTTTACATACTTCTAATTACCGAGGCATATACTGTGATTACTTAAAAAGAGCAAGGGTCATCAAAACCTAAGAGAATGGACCTGTCACCACAAGATCACACTCAACATTTCCAAAATGGAGACTCCACATGCACCAATGAAACAATAATCACAAAACTCAAAGAGATACTTCTGATAGATACCAAAGTTGCAAACTGCTAACACCGGAACACATAACTGATACTGGGGTCAGTGAGAACCCAATGGGACCTCAAAAGGTCATCATCCAAAACTATCCATGTTGCATAATAACTCCTAACCAAAAACCACAACTGAACCCAAAATACATAACTACAACACTTTTCATAACATCCATAACATCCATAATTTCCATAATGTTTGGACTAATATCTGGACCTACATACATTACCCGATATAGAACTGGATGACTGGTTTGACAGCAGTGACAATATTATTCATACAAGTATAACACTCTCTCCCTATCCCCTTCTCTCCCTACCTAGATACAAGGTATCAAATCTCTCTCTCTCTCTCTCTCTCTCTCTCTCTCTCTCTCTCTCTCTCTCTCTCTCCCTATCCTAAACAAGGTATTAGATATTCTTTCCCTCTCCCCCTCTCTCTAGATCCCTAACCCTAAACCCTAAACCCTAAACCCCATTCTCTTCCTTTCCCCTTATCCCTTGCCAACCATCTCTCTCTCTCCATCTCTCTCTCTCTCCCCCTCTCCCTCTCCCTCTCCCTCCCCCTTATCTCCCTCTCCCTCTCTCCCTATCTTAAACAAGGTATCGGATATCAAATATCTGATATATTTTATTTTAATGTATTAATAAAAATATTAATAACATATATTATTAATATATGTTAATATATATTTATATATTATAATATCAATATATAATATATGCAATGCTCGCCAAAATACCCTAGAGAAAAATAACTACCAGTACATAATGCTACAAGTACTCATATGCATTAGTCATAATACTACATGAATGTGTAAATATCTTAAACACAATCTTATTTTTAACAACATATTATGCAAGCGAAAATAACGATACATCAAATATCCATCCCTAGGGTACCTCAATGCCATTACTTAACTAACAATAACACAAAAGCACATCCATAATCATGATACCATTAATATCCATTGCATTTAGTTCATAATCAGTTACTTTCTTCCTATCATGAGAATTATGAGCTATTAAATACATATCTTCATAACCCCATTAACTTCCTAAGTTCATTTTAAAATACCAAATCAAATGTTCCTAATTCCCATATCCTTTCATTATTCATCTAACATGAATCCATATATATCCTTCTCCTACAAATGAATCTAGATTACTTCCTTAAAAATAACTGTTACACATTCCATCAAGATTTTTATCCACATACATATGCAATAATTATAACAAGTAATCTTCCTTTTAATTAGAAACCCATACTACTAGACCAATACAAGAACCATATGATACAACAAGTATGCACATTATCCAACTACTCAATTTCCTCACAGGATCTCATTCTTAATATAATGAACATACCATTACAATATAGGTCAAAAAAATATTACACCATCTCATCCTATCACAAGTCATGGTGTCATCTTATCTACATCTTGCTCTAATGCATACATAGACAACATAAAGTTACACAATCTCTTTGCATTTACAATGTCATCATGTTACAATATACTATCTCAACACTGAAAATTCAGCTTTGCATAATAAAAAATCATAGGGACCATACAAATCTATTACTACTCATTTATTTCCATATCTCAAGGATATCTAACATTAAGATTAACATCTTTAAAATCAAGGCATACCTATCATTAACATATTCACTACCATTCACAAAATAAACACATGATATTTCAATCGTATCACTCAATCATAAAATTCCTTTCCAATCTAGAATTACATATACATTGAATATCTATATACAACAATATCATCCAATACATCTCATTCTAAAATTATCCTACTACAAGTCCTATTACACATTTTCTCAAGATTTTGATTATATAATATTCTTACAATTACATCTTTCTTGAGTTACAAACCACATGATATAAATTCCAATTACATAGATTATGCTCTAAGATCCATCCACATGATGAGATAATATAAATCCATGTCCATGCAAGCAAGCAAAGAAGAACATGTCAATGGAAGAAGGCATCAAACCACCCAAACATGTGGAACCAAATAGGAACCACCCCTCGTGCTAGGAGATGACATGGCGTTCCAACTTACACTCAAGACCTAGGATGACACTTAACAACCAAGGGACTCAACAAGACATCCACAAGAGACAAAAACCATAACAACGAACCAAATCACATCACAAGGCTGGTCATAAATCAATAAACTCTCAGAGGCGTGATTAACAAATCAAGGTATAAGGATAATGGACACATGAAGGGAAAGAGTATCATCACATGTTATCCTTAAAATAAAAGGGGCCAAGCCACACCCTGATAGACATGTGGAACTGTCTCAACCTTGGAGTCATTCAAGGGAGTTTGATTTACCACTCCTACAGTCTTCCCAAGATCATCATGAGCCAACGCTCAAGGGCAATGAGGTGGGGCCACAAAACCATTTATTATCTTGATTTATTGAATTTATAATTACCAAAACCCACTAATTATTTATTAAGGTTACCACTTACAATTACAAAGAAAACTCTTCATGTGGTTCTAACAAGTCTAGACCCCCTCCTAGAGGCCTAATGCTCAAGACCCCGGTCCACACATGCAAGATCCCACTCTCCCAACCATGCACCATAATCTTAGGGTAAACATAACAATACATCACATGAACATTCAATCCAAAAGCATAAATGATAGCCATAATCAACCACAAAGAACCATACACCAAATACCAAGCCATATAGCTCACAATGCCAAATTACAACAATAGTCAAAAAGCCTCAAGAAGGACAAATATACATAAATAGGGGCAAAACATAATGTCAATATCACCACTTAAACCTCTACAGTGAGGCACAACATATCCTCTTGTTGGAGCAACATTAATCCATCCTCAAACAGTAAGGATTCACTCAACTTGTTGGAGCAACATTACAAAACCTCAAAGTACAAAAACTCTTGCTAGAGCTCAAATGAATTCAATTACAGAAAATATGAATACCACAATGCCCCAAAAATATCAAACACATCATATCCAAGCCTCTAGAGTCAAAACAAATCAGAAAAACCAACCAAGAAGGGTCAAAACTGTCAAAACACATACTGATACCAGTTTGGCTCTATTGTCACCTAAAGTAGCGCTTTTGTTTCATAAAGTGGCGCTTTTGTAATAAGATGCATAAAACTCAAAAACTAGGACCCAGACTGATCCATACTTGCCCAAATTTGGACACAGACTTCACAATAGCATTAAATCAACCCAGAAAGCCCGAAAAACCAAAATAAAATTAGAATAAAGCTCTAATAAGGCCAACAAGAAAAAACTCCAACAATTTGACAACAATCTAGGGCATTATATTGTATGGATTAAGACATAGACTCATCCCTTCTTATCTAACTTAACCAAAAGGACAAATAACTCAAGAAGGTCTTGATACAAGGTATGCAATGGCAAATAAAGCCTACAACACAACAACAAACACAAATGCCCTTTTCCGGCAATGCACACACACAGATATATATCCAAAAGCACCCCCACAAATTCTCAAAAAGACAATTAATAAAATCTTATTCAAAAACTATAGAAGAATACCAGCCAATCAAAATATTCCAATAAACTATATTCTATACCAAACCCCTACCAAAAATTGAGCTAAGAATATAAAATAATATTATTTACTTACCCCCAAATCTCAACCAATAAAATAATAGGGTAGGTATAAACATAATATTTAATTACTCATTTAGTAACAAGAGAATGCAACAAAATTAATAACCAATAATAATAAATCAAAGCCCAATAAAATAAATCAAAGGCAATATAAATAAATGCTCCAATTAAATATAAAACCACAATAATATAAATAAATAAACAAACAATTAAATAATAATTTCCTCACAATCACAACTCCTAAGAGGGCCAATCATAACAAGGGGTAGGTACATAAATAGTAACAAGTAAATAAAACAAGGCAAATGAATAAATAATCAAAACAATAAATAATTAGATAAACAATAAATAACCCAACAATAAATAAATACATAAATAAATAAATAAACAATAGACAAATAAGCAAAATGGATAATAAATAAGTAAATGTATGGACAAGTGTAAATACTCAACTAGATTAATAAATAAATAAATAATAATCCAATAAATCAAAATATCATATAGCAAATATTCAATTAAACAATAAATCATGAAAACCATTTAAATTAAATAAATAGAATAAAGTAAAATAAAATAAGATAAACATTAGAACCCAATAAATAAATAATACCAATTAATAAATAAATCATAAAATAATATTAATACCTAAATCTAACCACTTAATAAACTGTGTAATAAAATCAATTATTAATTTAATTAAACAATCATACTCACAAGACCACATGATAAGGGTCCTAACAACCACAATGTGCCACAAGAGAATTCTAACATGATTCAACTGACAAGGCGACAACTTAAGCCTAGAGTGTGCGAGGGAAACACATGCCATCTCCAACAACTTGCCATTGTGATAAAGACATGCTCAGACCTGTGAGACTAGGTGGAGTCGATAACTGGTACCTACAATCTTGAATCCACCACTAAATGCAATACAACATATATACATCATAAATGATCAATCAAGTGATAGATAATCGTAATGTCATATCATGCTCATAATGAGTGGTATGGCATCGTCTCTAATCATGAAGACACTAGAAGACAATCACAAACATTGTAGCATCGACTCAGTCATCATAATTATAGAGTAGGGTTAGCGTAATCATAATGTCATCAAAATCCCATAAGAAATATGATCCATCATGAATAATGAACACATATAAATTATCAAATATAGATCCACCATCATATCCAATACAATCATGAAATAAGGTTAGTACATAGCATGATACCATCAAAGCATCATAATTAGACTAAGTTAGATCAATATAATCCTTTGATGTACAAAAAGACAAGATGAATCAAGGAGGGGCACTACAATATATATTATATATTAACATTATAATATATTAATATATTAATACTATACAATATATAATAATATACTATATGTTATTAATTATATTTATAATAAAAAATAATAAAAATTGGATATCAAATTAATATCCGATATCTAATATCTCTGACAAAAATTTGAAACCTTGGTATTTGGCGAGGAAATGTCAAACTTGGAAAGTCAACAGAAAAAACATGTTTTCAAGTGTTCCTTGCTTTTCCAAACTTCGCTCTGGTGGTTGACGACTTTTTTCTTAGTTGAAATAGGTGAAATGAAAAGGGATTTTTAAGGACATTCCTAGATTTTCAACAATATAAGGTTTGCCTTATTTTGACTTTAATAAATAATTATTATTCATTTTCTAATTGAATTTTGAGTAAAGTCTTGATTGATAGGTTGATTGAAAAACATCCATAACTTTCAAATAGTATCACATTTTTTGAATCTGAAACACGTGTCACATTCTATTTTTTGCCTACTATAGGATTAAAAAAAAAAATGGAATTTCCTAATGTTTTGACCAAGTTAAAGTGGTCAGACATATGAGTTTTTATATTTCTAAAAATTTGTACTAAAAAATTCATAATTAATTATTTACTTCAAAAAAAATTACAAAATAATATGTGTCACATTTGAACATGAGTCTACTACTTATATTTAAAATCTTATAAAAAAATTATGATTTGATTGTGGTTAGGGTGGTCAAACATACACCTATTTTTTATCTTTTTCCTGAAATTTTAGTAAAACTACATTGAAATTTCAAATTTTCGTCAAATTGATTATTTTTTTTAGAAAACAACTAGTAGCTTAGAAACTAAATTCAATTTTCTACAGATTTTTTTCTTACATATTTTTAAAATAATGTTCATAACTTATTCAAATTTTTACGTCAAGTTGCCCAACTCTGTTTTTCTAAAATCGCATTGCCACTTAAGGGCCTGTTTTGGCCCACCATGCTCCTACACATACCCTGCATGCTCCTCAATATATCATAAGCCCTTCTTCTCTCTTCTATTAAATTTGTGTCTCTTAAACTTGTTTTTCTTCTCATCATCATTCGGTCTCTTATAGTCTTCTTTGTAATTACAATTAGAAGCATAATGTCCAATTCTACTACAAGAAAAATATTTCAGAGGTAACTTACCTTTGTATTTTCCAATGCCTTGTTGCAATCTTCTCACAAAATTTGCTTCAACTTCATCTAGATCTCCACTGCATTCTGGAATATCATGCCTTGAAACATTAAATGCTGCTTCTTTCTTTTCTCTTTTCTCTTCCTCCATTTCTGAAATCTCATATGTTGCTAAAGTACCAATAAGTTGATCAATGGTATACTTACTCAAATCAATTCTCTCTTGTATAGAACATCTATGTGGCTTGTAGGATTTAGGCAAGGTCAGGAAGATCTTATGAACAACATCATATTCTTCCAAATGTCCATTGACAACTCTAAAGCCATCAGCAAGATCGGTCACTCTATAAATATAGTTCTCAACACTTTCATCTTCTAGCATTCATAGATACTCATACTTCTACTTCAGATTCATCAATCTAACCTGCTTTGTCTTCGGATCTCCTTCATATGCTAAATACAACTATTCCCATATAGCTTTTGCTTCCTTTAATTTTTTTACTCTTTCAAACAATAAATCACTTATACAAATGAAAATTATAGATCTAGTCTTCATATTATTTTCCTTCAATTTTATCTCATCTAAAGCCTAAGCACCACCCTACAGAGGTGTATATCTGGTCTGAATGATTCCCCAAATTCCATTTTTCAATGTCTCCAAATGTGACTCCATTCTCTCTTTCCAGTATGGAAAGTATGTACCATCAAAGATTGTAACTTTGTAATGCACATCTTGCACCATACCGGGTCTACCTTAAGTGGTTAAGCTTACTCAAGAGGAACCTTTCTCTAATACTAATTTTTGAACCCAAGGTAGGATTGTGAGGGGGGTGAATCAGTCCAAAACAAAAGTTAAATGCAGCATATAAAAAAATAAACTTCAACACACATCCAACACATGAACACCAAGATTTTCTAGGTGGAAAACCCAAATAGGAAAAAACCATAGTGAGCACCTGCCCACAATATATATCCACTATGTATACCAGATTACAAAGAAAAGAGCTAATTGTTCTGAACTTGCAAACCAAGGCTAACTGCTCATGGAACAAGATACAAAAGAGGACCTGCAAAACCTGAAACTAATTGCAATCAAGGCAAACTACAAAAATGATATGAAAAGAAGGATCTCTTGATCATGAAGCTATCCTTGAACTCTGCCTCAAGTGACCAACATCAGAACACACAACTCAGATTTTAACTACCATCACTCTGTCCCATACCTCTGTCAGAGTCTCAACATGACTTGCATATCATTTGAACACAAATCTTCTTCTATGTACATTACCGAACCTCACTAATTATCCTTGCATCATGCATCTACATTCCACACCTCATCACTCTTTCCTTTCTTTCCACAACACAACTCAATCATACACATCCTTATATACAAGATAGATCATCAAACCTTCACTCAATTAGGCCTGAAACAAAATATATCTTCTAGACCAAAAATATACACACTGATCCACTCCAGGAGAAAGAGAGGACCAAAACACATCACCCAAAGATCAATTCATTGATCCACAATCACTAAAACATATCCACATGCTACACATCCATATAAGAAATTAAATGTAAAAAAATATTTTCTAATGCAAGAAACTCAAATCCAGATCTCAACACACTATGATGCTCGACCCATAGCACATCAAAAAATCTCCCACAACTCATATCAAGACCTAAGGATATGTCAAACATAGAATATCACAACCACAAACTAACACTACTACAACACCCATAGAACACAAAGATATTTCCGGACCATAAAACAATCATATCATGTTGGCAAGAGACACTGCACATGTCATCCAGTGTTGTGATTGATGGAAACCCAAGTCAGTTATTCCATCTACACTATCTGATTTTATCCTACCGAAAATCAGATTAGAGATTAGTTCAAGTCCGACAAGCTTGAACAGAGTATCCAGTAGAGATCAGTATTTTAATTGGTACATCTTTTAGGGTTATCATTTTGTATTTCATATTTTAGGGAAGATAGATGGATGTCTGGATTTCCCTATTCCAGATTTTTATCTTTCGATGGTGACTGGTTCGTGAGTTAGAAGCCTTTGTGTATTGGTTTTCAGTTTGGCAATGCAGAATGGCAGTCTTGTGTTGATAATCCTTATGTGGATTATGTGGATCAATTTTGGTGATGGTTTTTGTGATCTAGGTATTTTGTCTAAGGGTTGTGGTAGTGTGTTGACAATTGTTTTGGTCTGCATTGGTATTTGAGTTTGGATTAATCCGACTATGTGGACACAATTCAATAATGTTCTAAGTGTAGATCAGAAAATTCAAAATCATCAAAACAATAGCAATTAGGACAACCACAAAACCTAAAGCTGCTATGAAAGCAATCCCAATCCAATCAATGAAGACATAAAGACAAGATATTCAAATCAAATGAAATCGAAACAAACCGACGTAGATATCTCCTTCATGTGGCTCCATTGTTCTTCTTTCACCTTCAAATTTTATGTGGATCTCACCTACAAGTGCAAAATGCAAGTGGAAAGCAAGTTGTTGATGAAATTCATAGTATAAGGTTACTCAAAAATGTGATTTGTTCCATTTTCATTGAAGAAAATCTTCCAATTTATAGACAAATTGGAGAGAGGACAAGATTAGCATGAAGAGATTTGAAAGGAAATTCAAATAAAGAATGGCAAAATTATGACAAATGTATGACAATTTCTATGCAAGGTGTATGACAAATAATGACAAGTTGCTATTTTCATGACAAAAGGAATTAGGAGAAATTAGCAAATTAGAAAATTGAGGAAAAAGATGAAATAGAAATTAGGTGAATTAATTAATAGGTTTTCATCCATTAATTAATTCATGAAAGAGACCTAGGACTAAATAAATAGATTTATTTAACCCACAAAGAAGAAGAAAAGGATTAAATGAACAAATCATAAAACCCTAGAAATAAGAGGACAAGGAATTAGGTCAAGACAACAAGAAATTAATGTAGGTTTGATCATGATTCTAATTGACAAAGGACCAATGTTGATAAATGATTGAGTTTGGTTGACAAAAATCAATGACAAATTGACCAAGATTGACAAGGAGATCAAATTGATAGGCGCCAATTGATGAGGAACAATGACTAATCGATCCAAATTAACATGATTGAAAAGGAAAAGGATCGATGATGAATTGATCACAAAATGACAAGATTGACAAGGACAAGGATCGATGACTAATCGATCGCAAAATGACGAGATTGACAAGTTGATAATCGCAAATGATTACTAACAAGCTAAAGATGATTGAAAGATTCACAAGAGGACAAAACCCTAATTCTATCATCGATTAGGATTGACGATGTCCAAAATGATGATAAATGAGCATGCACCATGATGCGACAAGATAAGATCGACCAAAATCATGACTGAAGATTGCTATCGACAAGACCTAATTTGAAAGCGATAAAAATGAGGAATGCAGAAGAAGGACTCGATGCTCGCAAATGATAAAGACCAAGTGCCAAACATAGAAGAAATGTTAATGCAATGAAAGAACCCTAAAATAAGGCAATGCACAAATGTTAAAGTATGACTCCACAAGCGTTGACCATTTTTAGATGTCTACATTTTGCCCCTCTTTGAGACAATGTGATCTAAGCATTGTTTCAAAGAACAATAATGAAAATGCCCAAGACAATAACAATGACATATGCATGCCCCCTCGAGGAATTGGCTGGAAAAATCTAGAAAAGAGGCCAAGTGATCGATAAGAATGACAGAAGATGATAGGTTCGAACGGATCAAAAATCGAAGGTTGAATGCACAAAGGACAAGCAGTGGAAGGCGCAAAAGACCATGACCATCATAAGATGGAGAGTATGCACATCCATCTAGGTACTGACAAAGATCTATATAGGAGACAAGGAGAAGGAAAAGAGTTCATTTGCACTGGCCAAACTGGAGGAGTTGTTGCTCAGGAAAAAAGGACCCTTGCAGAGAGATGGCGAACATTCCAATGGCAAATCACCTTGGGGAACATGTACGCATCTACAGATGACCGGATGATGTGGGAGCAACGATATGTAGCTCAAAAACCCATATGTTCAATTTCATGAATTTTGCTTGATTGCAGGACATTACAAGGCCCATAAGGTAGGGAAAAATGTAGATATGAGCCTGTGTGGGTGCATTATGCGCCTGTGTAGAGATGTTCTACACCTGTGTAAGGTACATAGGTGCAGCTTGATGCTGCACAAGCGCAAGATAGTGTGCACAAGCGCAATTGTGCACTTATGACTGAACTAGAACGAATGAACTGCCAAGACTAACGGAAGAAATGTTAGTAAGAAGAAATTAGACAGAGGATAGTTAGAGATGAAGGAAAACTTGCTTTCACAAATGCACATAAGTAGGTGAGAACCTTTATTTATTGTAGCAAAGTGGATGCAGAGCATCATCGTATTGAAGGCCAGAGTTGGAACGCAGCCCCTTTTGCAAAAGATAGACACATCGCACACAAGGAATGAGCGAAGCACCCTAGGGTGCATACATCAAGGGTCGAGGTATATGCGGCATTCACAAAGAAAATGTACTTATCACAAACACCCAATGATATAGTTGCCCCAGGTTGTGAC
This sequence comes from Cryptomeria japonica, assembly GCF_030272615.1. NCBI lineage: Eukaryota > Viridiplantae > Streptophyta > Pinopsida > Cupressales > Cupressaceae > Cryptomeria > Cryptomeria japonica. Next base: position 458,525,081 of record NC_081415.1, on the reverse strand, counting down.
AAACATTCCACAAACAACAAACACAACAAAAAAAAAAGAAAGGGACCATGAACCATCCCAGTCACTCTAAATCACTCAGTGACATCATCGAGCAACATAGGAACATGATTGAAGCCAAAGATAAATTAGTAAAAAGATAAGATGCACAAATTCAACCAAGTCAAACAAATAGTCTGATCGTCATTGTCAAAAGTGGAAAACAAGAATGATCATGTTGTCTGGTTTCAGGGAATGCGGTACCCCGTCGAAGACAAGACGCAGTCTGGTTTCGAGTATACCACACCCTGTATAAGACCCATGATAATGTTGACAAGGACCAATGGTAATGTTGATGCTATTTGGATTGATGTGACAACTGTGATCAGGTTGAATTCTCGCTTGGTTGAACAGTTCATCTATTAATGCATGATTTCATTAAAGCACGATGTTTGATTGATTGTCGTTGGATGTATGCTCAGCAATCTGTCTATGCACAAAGGGAACCATTTATTGACAAAATGCAAAATGCCAAAGAAATTGTTTTTGGACTTTGATGTTTTCACTTTGTAGGAATTTCGAGTTTTTTACCATTTTTTTGTTCGTTTTTCAGGACATTATTTGATTTTTTAGGGATTTTTTTTTTTTTCAGGACATTATATGGTTTTTAGGGATTTTTTCAGGACATTATTTGATTTTTAGGGATTTTTTTAGGACATTATATGAATGTTTTTGAATTATTTCGAAACATTTTTCAAAATTTTTAGGACTTTTTTTTTTTAGGACTTTATTTGATTTTTTTGGATTTTTTATGATTTTGCCCCTAGTGTCTAGCAAGGCAAGGAATATGACAGGTGAATAAATAGGCTTGCTGAAATGATGGTGGATAGAGGGAAGACAAAGGCCTTTTATTTTGGAGACAATGGGAGAAGAGATTGGATATGGCAATGTAAAGCAGTGATATGGCATGAGGGACATGTCAAGAGGTTTTTGAAACTATGTTTAAATTTTGCGTCCTTATGTCAGATCAAGATCAAGGAATGAAAAAGAGTGTATGGATCGTGATAAGATATGGATAGGATAAGCAAGACCAAGAATGGATAAGGGACATGGACTGAAGGTCGGGGTAGGCTAAGGAATAGTGGCAGAAAGTTGCAATAAGCTAGGGAATATGGATGAAAGGTTATAATAAGCTAATGGATAAAGACCAAAAGCTATAATGGACTAAAAGCTGCAAACAAGATGCATGATGCTCATGTTGATTCTCAGCCTTGTCAAGATCAAAGGTGGAAAGGGAAACTGGACATGAGGGACAATAGGATATGAAGGGTAATGACAGGGGTTCAATAGGATAATGGAACAATGAAGGACAAAAGGATATGATAGGATAAAACCTGTCCCCAAGTACGGTATGCAAGAAGTTCATAGATTACACATGACGCCTGTTTGCCAGGTTTTCATCATGGTACTTGCCCAAGGTGCCTGTTTGCTAGGTTTTCACCAGTGGACGAATTATTTTTGCTTTACTTTTTTTTTTCTTTTTTTTTCACTTTTTTTTTTTGGATTTTGACATTTTAGTCGAAAATGGACACATGATAGGGGATGGAAGAAGGACTCAAACATCTTTTTGTTTGGATAGTAGCCTTGAAAAAAAAATGGACCATGACCTTTAAAAGCATGCTCAAAGACATTGGTAGGATAAGGACATGGAAAATAAGATGAAACTAAGGCAAGGATTTATGCAAAGGATTGGACTAGAGGGATGGAAGGATGGAAAATATGCATTGGATAATAGATAGGGTATTGGAAGAATTGGGCTTTAGTGGACAGAAATGAAGGCAAGATCAACATTGGAACACACCTTGATGGGTGGTGGATTGATGGAGGAAAAATTGATCTCAGATTGTGAGATTTGGATGGAGGAATAGCTTGAGATTTTGGGACATAAGGGCCCAAAATGGATGAAGAAGGTGATGGAGGAACAAATTTGAGAGGGTTGGATGGAGGAATAGCAACTTTGGATTCCAAGTTAGATGTTTCTTTAGGCTTTTGTGCTTCAAGGAGCCGCTTAGGGATCCACATGGTTTTTTATTTTTCATGCTTTTGTGGTTCCTTGGAGTGCATTGTCAACACAAGGGATTTAGGAACCCATATAGATTTTAACTTTTGTTTTTGAGCAATGGGCCTTTGTGACCTTTTGGATTTTTCCTTTGCTTTATAGATCAAATTTTTCTTTGTTTTGACATGTTGATTATATTGGACATGTTGATCCTTGAATACATGTGGATTTCTAGACTGATGACTTTTATGCTTGGCATCCAAATTGCTTGGAGGGGGAAAGGAATGCATGGATGGATATGAATGAAATGGATTTCTTTTGGATGGATGAAATTTACTCAAGGATTTGTGCCTTTGCTGACCTTGCATAGAGGACGAAGGAATATAAGGACCTAAGATGGATGGAAAGTATCATGGGGAAGGTGTATGTTTTGATTTTGATGGAGGGATACCAACGTCTTGAGAGTGAGTTGTGTAGACATGACCCTTAACATTTTATTTCATATTGAGGAGTTCTTCCTTGTGAAGGTCTACCCTTTGGCCTTTATGAATATCTTGACTTGTAGGATACTCTTTTCTTTTAGAGGAAGAGGGAAGTCCATTATTAGGTGGATATGATATGAGAGAAATAATGAGATCTTGAAGTGGATCAGATTGCACCAAAGTGGAAGAACCCATTATGCATGTCGAGGGTTCATGGACATCTTACACTGACATGTTAGAATCATGAGGGGGATTAGGATCATGAGGGGGACTAGGATTGTGTAGTGGACATGGTTCAATGACAGGCTCTTCAAGGGATGGAATGGGAGAAATAATGGGATCATCAAAAGAAATGCGATCTTGGAGTGTATATGGAGCATTAAGACAAGGAGATGGAGGAACAAAAGGATCTTGTGGAGGATTTAAAGGAATAATTTGATCTTGACAAGGAGGAAGATCATTGGAATCCTCTTTAAAGGTTCTTTGCTCTTGACTTTAATGGGATCATCAGAAAGGATGGAAAGGATATCTTGATCTTTCTTACGAAGTGGAATGCCAATGGGATTTGAAAGGACATTTTTTTTCATGAAATGGAAGGGGATCGTTTGGGATTGGATGGACTAGGATATCTTGATCTTGCTCAGGGAATGGAGTGTCAATAGGACTTTGGATAGGATGGACAAGAATAGGGGAATCATCATGAGTGTTTGGGAACATGGGGTCCTAGTCAACAATTGGATGGGATGATAAGGTTTCGGGATCTTGATCTTGCTCTTTTTTAAGACACGTTTCTTCATGCTCTAAATTATCCTCTTGACATGGGGTTGGACTTTGGATATGCATGGGGGATTCTGACAAGGGATCAATGTTTTGGCATGAAGGAAATGCACTTTGAACATTTGTGATGGATTCTGGAAAGGAATCAATGCTTGAACATGAGGAAGAGGGACTTAGAATGGGGTCCTCTAAAATAGGTAATGGCAATAAAGTGCATGGTGGCATTGGGTCTTGTATTTCTGAAACATGACAAGGATGTGCATCATGAATTGGATTATCTTGGCAATCAATTATGGATAGCCCTTGGATAATTTCATCCTTGGGTGTATTATTTGATGAGGACAATATGGAAGGTTCTTGTGAAACTTCTAAAGGTGTAGGGATAGATGCCATTGGAGAGTCAATTTGTTTGTGGGGAGATGAGGCATTGCTAGACATAAGTGTATTGTTTTGATCTTCCTCAAAGAACTCACTTGGTAATTTCCTTAAGATCCTTGCAATAAGGCCACCTTTCTTTTGAGGTTTTGACATAGTTGTATCTGGAATTTGAACTTGTTTGGAAAGGAGTTGGTTCTGGTCTGATGTCATGTTTTGATTTCAAACTAGATGTTGATCAAATTGGTTTGACATGTTCAAAATTTGGCTTGGTGCATGTTGCAAGTTTTGTTTTTGAATTTGTCATTGTAGTTGTTGATATTGAGTTTGTTGTCGATAATTAATAGTTGGTTGGACATATTGTTGAAATTGGACCATTGGTTGTGTTGGTTGTATATGTTGGACCATTGGTTGTGTCTGTTGGGAATATTGGAACTGTTGAACAATTGGTTGTGATGGTTGAAAATGTGATTGATAGTAAACACCTTCTTGTTCTTGTTGTGGAGGCACATAATGTTGTTGTCTCTTTTCTTGAAATTGTTTCATCATCTCTATTTGTGAGAGGAGAGCTGGTATGTTTGATTGTTCAATAAGAGATCTCACATCAATTGGCTCAAAGTTTGGGTTTTGGACCTTGAAATTTTTTAAATGTTTTGGACATTTGGGATCTAATCTTCTCACTGTTTTTCACCTTTTGTTCAATAATCTTTGTTTCTCGAGCTAGTTTCTCCTCTAGTTTTTGTATTTGGAGACTTGTTTCATCATAAAAAGTTTGAGTTTGAATTTCATGTTGCAGGTTCAGTTGATTCCAGTCAAAAGGTGCATTTTCCCTTGGCATTGGTGGAACACTCCCATATCCTAGTTTAATGGGTACAAACACTAGCTCATATAATGGAGGTGGTCCAAGTTGAACCATTCCATATTGTGGTAATGATGTGTTTGATGAACCTTCAATTTGTAATGTTTGACTAGGTTGAAGCTATGAGTTTGATACGTTGTCAATGGGTTGATATATTGGTTCACCCATCTTCTTAGATTTTTACCTTGTTTCAACAAGCATGTCACTATGCAAATGCAATATTTTTGGGATTTTTTATTTTTATTTTAAAAGGATGATGTATGATATGCAAATAAATGCAACCTAAATAGATGAAAATGCAATCTATGGCAAGAATGCAACCTATGTTTTTGTTGTTTTTTTCAAGAATTGGACAAAACTTTTTGGAATGCAAACCTAAAGACTCGACCTTGGGAAGTTGAAATGAAGCCAAGACCTTAAAGGACAAAGGGCCAAATGACAATAGGACAAAATGACAATGTCTCACCTATATGCTTGGATACTAAGCTAGGTTTGACAAAAAATGATATTAATGAAAGGACAAATTTTAGACAAGGTCAAGACTCCCTAACAACAACTTAGGGTATCATCCAAAGTTTTGATTTTTTAAGTTTGACAAACCAAATTTTTGAGACTAAATGCAAGAAGACAATGATTACGACAATGACTTAGGATATGACATGAAAATGATCTAAGGATATGATATGAAAAGATGAAGCCAAGACAAGATGACAATACAACGATAAGGATATGCAAAGACCAATGACTTGGAATATGCAAAATGCAACCTAGGCAAGACCTAATTTTAGCATGACAAGGATAATGCACGAATGTCACCTAAATGGAAATCTAGCTTGGATATGACAATGAAATGCAAACTTAGGGAAATGATTTTGAACCTAAGTGCAAAATGAGGATGCTTGCAATGAAAAGGACTAAAATGAAGGGAGATGACAATATGTCCTAGGACCTAAGTTGGACTCTGCAAAACCTAGCCTAAAGTGACATGAATTTTGAAACAAAGATATTCAATGTCTTGACAAGCCATGTTCAAATTTTGGATGAATACTTGGACAAATTTGGACTTTTGTTTGGATTTTGTTTTGAATTGAAGGTTGTTGATTTTGAAAACCCAAGTTGATTATGAGCACTTTTGAAAGTTTGTTTTTTATTTAACTTTTGACAATCATGGAAGACAAAATGTTTGTTTGAATTTGACTCAAGACAATCAAGCACATTCACAACAAATCCTATGGCTGGCAAGGGCAATATCTGCTGAATCCTCTAACCATAAAATACAACACTCAGCCAGATAGCTAGATGCTTGGTAGCACTGGCTCCCCCTTACAGTGCACTCACTTCTCAGGCATACCAAGCTTCAAGTTCAAGGGGCATCACTTCCCAAGAACTTGCTATCTCTAACTAAGGAGTACATGAGAGGTGTCTTCAGCATGCACGTATCACAATGCCTGAGCCAACAGATAGAAGGATTTTGGCATCTAAAAACAAGAGATTCTAGTAAGGGCATCCATTCGGGTGGGTATTGATCCAGCGAATAAATCGTCGTAATACCATTCCAGCACCCGTTGTCTACAACTTCCGTTGCATCCACAGTTATTTAGAGTGGTTCAGAAGACCTTAGCTTTAGCCCGTCACCACTTTGGGTCATTCCCTCTCACCAATGCCTGTGCAAAGTGCCAAGCAATCGGGAGGCAGGCCCAGTTCTAAGGGTTAAAACATGCAATCAAATTAAAAACAAACAAAGCATGCATGGTGTTCATTAACCTTTAAGAAATGAAATGTGCAACTACTTTAAAAATTGCAAGCAAGATGTTTTAATGAGAGTCTTTGACCGCATCCTGCATAAGATTCATTAGTAGTTGCATTTTTAGTCTTCGTCACACGTAATGCCAAGATGCTGCACAAAGAATTAGTACCAAAGAAAAACCAAAATGCAAGAAACAAAATGAAAACAAACAAATTTGCAAGTAAAAACAACTGATTTCACCTCTATTTCTGGCCTTGCACAGGCACAAAATGCCTCAACACAGGCGCAGAACCCATCAACATGGGCGCATAAAACTTCAACATAGGCATAGAATGCCTCGACACAGGCACATAACCTATCAACATAGGTGCAGAAGTGCCCAGAGAGCTCCGAGTCGCCCTGTTTCTTGAGTTTTTCACCTGCAAATAACTCAAAAGCACTCAAAACATGGTTAAGGGGTTATTTCACATTGGGTTCACCAAAAATGTAGATCAGGAAATTGAAAATCATCAAAACAATAGCAATTAGGACAACCACAAAACCTAAAGCTGCTATGAAAGCAATCCCAATCCAATCAATGAAGACATAAAGACAAGATATTCAAATCAAATGAAATCGAAACAAACCGACGTAGATATCTCCTTCATGTGGCTCCATTGTTCTTCTTTCACCTTCAAATTTTATGTGGATCTCACCTACAAGTGCAAAATGCAAGTGGAAAGCAAGTTGTTGATGAAATTCGTAGTATAAGGTTACTCAAAAATGTGATTTGTTCCATTTTCATTGAAGAAAATCATCCAATTTATAGACAAATTGGAGAGAGGAGAAGATTAACATGAAGAGATTTGAAAGGAAATTCAAATCAAGAATGGCAAAATTATGACAAATGTATGACAATTTCTATGCAAGTTGTATGACAAATTATGACAAGTTGCTATTCTCATGACAGAAGGAATTAGGAGAAATTACCAAATTAGAAAATTGAGGAAAAAGATGAAATAGAAATTAGGTGAATTAATTAATAGGTTTTCATCCATTAATTAATTCATGAAAGAGACCTAGGACTAAATAAATATATTTATTTAACCCACAAAGAAGAAGAAAAGGATTAAATGAACAAATCATAAAACCCTAGAAATAAGAGGACAAGGAATTAGGTCAAGACAACAAGAAATTAATGTAGGTTTGATCATGATTCTAATTGACAAAGGACCAATGTTGATAAATGATTGAGATTGGTTGACAAAAATCAATGACAAATTGACCAAGATTGACAAGGAGATCAAATTGATAGGCACCAATTGATGAGGAACAATGACTAATTGATCCAAATTGACATGATTGAAAAGGACAAGGATCGATGACAAATCGATCACAAAATGACAAGATTGACAAGGACAAGGATCGATGACGAATCGATCACAAAATGACAAGATTGACAAGTTGATAATCGCAAATGATTACTAACAAGCTAAAGATGATTGAAATATTGACAAGAGGACAAAACCCTAATTCTATCATCGATTAGGATTGACGATGTCCAAAATGATGGTAAATGAGAACGCACCATGATGTGATAGGATAAGATCGACCAAAATCATGACTGAAGATTGTTATCGACAAGACCTAATTCGAAAGCGATAAAAATGAGGAATGCAGAAGAAGGACTCGATGCTTGCAAATGATAAAGACCAAGTGTGCAACATAGAAGAAATGTTAATGTGATCCAAGAACCCTAAAATAAGGCAATGCACAAATGTTAAAGTATGACTCCACAAGCATTGACCATTTTTAGATGTCTACACTAGGTGTTCTTGAGCCGACTAGCGATGGATGTGATTTCTTATTGCGGATATATAAGATCAATTGTTATGATCATTTTGGATATTGGTGGGTATGTGAAAGGTGTTGGTGATTGATTATGCCCATTTTCACGTGCACAAGTCAAAGGTTTGTGGTCCAGATTAGTGCAAAATAGTGAATCAAAGCAGTATAAGGCAGAATATGAAATGTTTGTAAAATATGCTTAACCGAAACTATAATCAGGCATTTGTAGGTGCTATTATTTAATTCATGTACTTAAATGATCTATTGTAATTCATTTGTGGGCAGTGAGCCTCTCTTTCTTGAGAAGTGAGCTCTAGGCAGTGTGTATGAATGCATGTGCATCCTCACTATAAAACTTTATATTTGAGTATACTCATTTGTGGGTCTCACTCCCACCGTGGTTTTTCCCTTGACCGGGTTTTGCACGTATAAAATATTTGTGTTATGGTGATGTGGTTGATTTCTTTGTGTTCTTTCATCTTTCTTTTGGTTCAATGTATTAAGTGGTTGAAGGAACAAATTAACAAAGTTAAAATTTGCAAAACACTGATTCACCCCCCCTCTCCATGTTCCTTGATTTCAATAATTGGTACCAGAGCCTAGTTCCTCGGAAGAAGTGTAATAGCTTGAGGAGGATTTGGGAAGGTAATTCAATGTATTTCGGTAGTATTCAACATAAACTTCTTGTTGCACTAGATGATCTTGATCAATCCAAATCTGAAGTCCAGGAATTGAAAGCAAATCTTAAGGATGCTGAGAATTTCATTTAGTCATTCAAAGAGAAACTGAACAAGTCTAAGGAGAAGAGAAAGGAAATCTCTAATTAGATAAAGAAGAAAGAAAGAAAAAGCATGGATGGTGATCACTTAAGTCAAGCCTTGAAAGAGAAGATAGGAGAATGTGAGAAACTTGCAAAAGACAATGCAGTCCTGAAGCATGAGATGGAATCTATAGTGATGGGGTTGACCAAGGAGATTGAGGGAAGAAATAAAAATGAAGAGAATATTACTCAATCCTTGAATGATAGATTTGATAAATGTTGCAGACTTAACTATGAGAATGATCAGGTGAAGCTTGAACTGCAACAATCCAAAAACAATGAGAAAGAGCTTGAAAGGCAGATTGTCATTCTTAGGGATGAACTTGCTACTATAAATGAGTACAAAGAAAAGTTCAAGATTAGCTCAGCTAAACTTGATGTGTTGCTGCAAAGTCGGATGAATGAGGATGACAAGCGAGGTCTTGGATTTGAGAAAGGTGGGAGCTTCAGATCTGGTAAAAGAAATCATGTCATAAATTCAAAAGAACAAAACTAAAAGGTCTTTGGTAAGACAACCTAATTCTCAAAAGTTCAATGGAAATTGTTTGGTTTGCAATAAATTTGGTCATAAAGATAGTCAATGCAGAAGAAGAATGAATCAAAATTTTCCATCTTTCTTCGGTCAGTGTTTCAAATGCAATAAGTATGGACATAAATCAAGTGAATTCAGAAGTATGATGAATAACACTTTCAATAAAAGGAATGTTAGATGCTATGCATGTGGTAGGTTTGGTCACATTGCTAATCAATGCAGATCAAGAGGAAATCAAGGAAACAATAGATCTAGATAGAGAAATGTTGTGTTCTATAACTACAACAAATTTGGTCACATTGCGAGATTTTGTAGAAGCAAGAATGTAGACAGGAATGGTCTGACAGACAAGAACAAGAATGTGAAGACATGCGATAAAGGAAAAGAAAAAGTGGATGAGATCAGGGATAAAATGATGAAGACATGGGTAAAGAAGAGTGATTCTGATGCAAGAAATGGATCCATGCCTGACTCTGATGTTGGAAATTCCTCCGGGAATTAATATAAGACCTCTGGCCTAGGGGGACTTTTCAAGAAAATATTATTCTCCCCTACTAGTAGTTGGTACCAGAAGATTGGTAGATTGTCAGTAGCTATATTATGGTATTGTAGATATTTTGGAAGAATTTCCAGGAGAGATTGACCATTATTAATGATCTGTAAGAGAATTTTTGTGACCATTTTGTGAAAGTAGGGTATTTGGAAGGTTTAGGGCAAGTGCATTTATTACACCAAAAAGTTAGATATGCAAATGATAAAAATCAACTTAACCCTCTCATTTGTCACTTTTAATTCAAAGAGAAAGAGGTTTAGAGTGCTCTGCTAGCATATTTCCCAGTGATCGAAGTGTGACGAAGATTTTTGTGTGAAACCCTAGTCTAGCAAAGTAAGGTATTTTTCTGAAGAGCTTGTCAATTTGATATTTCTGGAAATGGATACTCCATTGGTAGTTTGATATTACTGAGAAATCCCACCCAAAGTTCAAGAAGCACCCATACAAATCAGTAGAAGATGATTTGCTAGGTGCATTTTCATCGGTTCTATATGATGTTCTTTATGTTGAGGATATTAGGGCATATATTGACGCAAATCTTGAGGAGTTGGGAGGATCCCAGTTGCTAAATATGTACTCCAATCACATTTTGGGAGAGAATTTCAAGGTCAAGATTGAATTCAATGCTTTGAAGGAGAAGAACCTTATGCAGGTCATTAGGTTTCTAGTGTTCTATGAGAATGAGTGGGTCTGGTATGTTCTAATATGAATTCATGTGATTGAATCATCCATTTAAAATCACTAAGGATGTAATCATAACTATAACATGTTTTAGCTCATCCGGTGGTTTGCCCACACTCCAGTCTATGAAGAATCAAATGGTTACCGATGAAACCGATTCCAAATTTGACAAAAGTGCTATGATGATCAATGATATTATTAAGTCAAATGTGAACTTTGCTTCTATGGTTGTTGGGTACAAGTTTTGTCACTTCGGTAGGGAGAATTCGGTATCCAGTATGGCAATCTATGCTACATACCAAATGGCAAAGGAGAACAAGGAGTATGATCTATGTGAGCTACTCTAGAGCTAGCTGATGGAGAATCTCACTTCAATCAAGAAGGATAAGAAGAATACATTCAAATATGGTACTTTGATCTTATGCTTATTCTTTTATTTTATGAATGAGATTATGGGTATTGGTAATGTGCAATGGGCAAGTGACAGACTGGTAGCAATACAAATTAGAGATCTTTTGTATAGCATTGGAGATAGCAAGGCCTAAAGAACTACACTTTAGGGATACTTCAAGAATTTCCAAAGTATGATGCAAGCTAGGGAAAGGATCCCTAAATTGGTTATGCATAAATACTAAGATACAATTTTCTTCATGGTTGAAATTGATCAATTCTTAATGGAAGTAGCTGAGCCTAGGATATTATGGATTATGTCCATGGGGTATGAGGTAGAGAAGTAGATTCTGGAAATGTATGTTCAACATTTGTTGACCAAGGTTGTTGATGCCTTTGAGGAGAGATTTGGAACTTTTGCTAAGAAGGATTTGCAGTTGCATGCTCAGTTTAAGAAGCCATAAATTCTAAGGAAGGTGAGGAAGGAAGTGGAGCATTATGCACAGAGCATTGGCATTACTGTTGAAGAAGTTTGAGAAGCTAGGAAGATGAATATGCCACTTGTAGAGGAGCCAGTCAAGGTTAAGAAAGCTAATTCAGAAGCCTCCTCTACAAAATCAAGACAATCCAAAATATTTGCACCCTCCTCTGGTTCTAAAAAGCTAGCTAGCTCTATAAAATTTGAAGCCAAATCATCTGGTAGAGAAGGGAAGAGGAAGAAAGATAAGGGCACAAGGGTGTATATTATTGTTCCTGATGATGAAGAGACTGAATCTAATGAAGTTTTGAAGGAGATGAAGTCCAAGGGCACCAAAGCATCAAAAATTTCTAAGGACAGACCCTCCAATGGAGAGAAAGCAAGTAAGAAGATGAAGACTGATTCTGACAAATCTACTATGTAAGTTAGAGATGTGAAGAAAGTTGTTATAGTACAAGGTAACTTAAAACCACTCTCTAAATTCTATGATAAGTTTGAGGATGTCGGTCAAAGAACTCTAGAAGAAACCACTATCAAATATTTGGACAAATTCAATAGGGCTCTTGTAGAGATAATGTCAAAAATTCCCAAGAGTTTATATGATGTCTTGGAGATGAGAAGAGTTAGTGCTCAAGTTGAGGATGACAAACTAAGAGAGTTTATCTTAGTCAATCTATGTACGGTGATATCTGTGGAATAAATAAATTAAATACTTAAAGAGGCCAAAAAGGAATTTAGAAGCAAGACAAGGATTAATAAGCTTATGATTTGACAATCAGAGGAAGTGATCAAAGATACCAAGAAGATCTTAAGGTCAGTCCTGCTTAGAACATTTTTGATGTTGTCTCAATAGAAGCTCCTATTTGGTGAGTCATATGTTCTTGAAGGTCATGGAATGAAATCAAAAGATGAAGAGTTGAGGTGAATTCTCCTTCTTTTCTGAGAGAAGAAGAGTTGATTAAAGGTGGTAATGTATCAGTGAAAGCAGATGCAGTTGAGGATACTCAAAATCCTCCAGTAGTGCAAGCTAAGACATCCATGAAGAATGAAGGCCCATAAAAGGAAGAAGCAAATAATGGGACTGAAGATAAGGAGGTTGAGGCCAAAGAACCTATTATAGAAGCAAGAGACATTGCAAGGCAGTGAAGGAGTTCTTGGAGAAGGATCAGTAGGAATTGTTTGATCCTGAATTGGTTCAAGGCCCTATCAACTTAGCCACTCTATCCCCTATTTAGAAGATACAATTAGCATCATTTACTCAAGCTAAGGCAAGGGAAGAGATTCTAAAATCTCACATTGAGGATAGTGAGCTACTGAGTTTTGCATCCGGTGCCTTGGAGAAGATCATGCCTACATATGTCAAGGATTCATCTGATACTCCCTTCATCTAGCTGAAGAATCTAATAATATTTGTAAGTACTCATTTTGAATCTCTTGATAAATCAGCAGAGGTCAAGGTCTGGAATGAGTTTGATACAAATAGGTTTAGTAAGTTAAAGGGAATGATTGAAAATGATGGAATTTTGTTAGATACATGTATAAAGAGTATTCAAGATGTCTTATCCGAAGGAGGCACTATATACAAATGATGCTTGTCATTGTCTAATTTTACTAAGGATATTCATAAATAGATTAAGGAGCATGAGAAACAATTGGTAGGTATAGCTAAATCTATTGATCCTTTGACTGTCTTAGTGGCTAGTCAGGAAGGTCAAGTCATTTCTTTGCTTTACAAAATTAAGAGTTTAATGCCTAATAAGGACAAGGTTGTCAGTAGGGTTGGTGAGCTCTGAAGTCTAATTGGTCCTAATATGGAGACAATGTTCAATTCCTTGAATGAAGCTCAAGATGACATAGCCACAAATGATCCCTCAGATCTTCAGTCGGTAGAGATGCAGACATATATTTTCAGTGGCCACATCTCAATTTTGGAGAGTCTCAAGAAAGGTTAGGACAGTGATTTGAGCTTATTGAAAAATATTTTTGCAAATGTATTTAAGTTTTTATAAGTTGATGAAGTCTCTTTGTACATATGTGGTCTTTTCATAAGATTTTTGTACAAGTTTTGGTATGCGTAACTCCACCTTTTCCATTGATATCAAAGGGGGAGTGTAGGGAAATGAAAAATGTTATACTCATCTCAAGGGGAGGTTTGGGAGTTTTGGAGTTATGATATTTTAGTTTTACAATGTATGTATATGTTGGTACTGATTCTAATACAACCATTTTTCACTAAGTGTTGCCATCAATTCCAAAGGGGGAGATTGTTGGCAAGAGACAATGTACATGTCATCCAGTGTTGTCATTGATGGCAACCCAAGTCAGTTATCCCATCCACATTGTATGATTTGATCCTACTAGAAGTTAGATTGGTGATTGGTTCAAGTCTGACAAGCTTGAACAGAGTATCTAGTAGAGCTCAGTATTTTGAGTGATACATATTTTTGGGTTATCATTTTGTATTTCAAAATTTAGGGAAGATAGATGGATGTCTAGATTGCTCTATTCCATATTTTTAGCCTCTAGTGGTGACTGGTTCATGAGTTAGAAGCCTCTGTGTATCAGTTTTTTAGTTCGATAGTGCAGAATGGTAGTCTTGTAATGATAATCCTAATGTGGATTATGTGGATCAATTTTGGTGATGGTTTTTGTGATCTAGGTATTTTTCTAAGGGTTGTGGCAGTGCTGGACAATTTTTTTGGTCTGCATTGGTATTTGAGTTTGAATTGAGCCGACTGTGTGGACACATTTCATTAATGTTCTAAGTGTTCTTGAGCCGACTAGCGATGGATGTGATTTCTTATTGCAGATATATAAGATCGATTGTTATGATCATTCTGGATATCGATGGGTATGCAAAAGGTGTCGGTGATCAATTGTGCACAAGTCAAAGTTTTGTGCCAGATTACTGTGGAACAGTGAATCATAGCAGTATAAGGCAGAATATGAAATATTTGTAAAATATGCTTAACTATAACTATAATCAAGCATTTGTAGATGCTATTATTTAGTTCATGTAATTCATTGATCTATTTTAATTCATTTGTGGGTAGTGAGCATCTCTTTCTTGAGTAGTGAGCTCTAGGTAGTGTGCTTGAATGCATGTGCATCCTCATTGTAAAAATTTATATTTGAGTATACTCTTTTGTTGGTCTCACTCCTACCATGGTTTTTCCCTTGACCAATTTTTCCACATATTAAATCTTTGTGTTATGGTGTTGTGGTTGATTTCTTTCTATTCTTGCATCTTTCTTTTGGTTCAATGTATTAAGTGGTTGAAGGAACAAATTAACAAAGTTAAAATTTACAGAACACTGAGTCCATCCCCCCTCTCAGTGTTCCTTGATTCCAACATATCCATGATACCAAAACTATATCCAACAAAGATAACCATAATAAACAAAGTCAGTAACACTTTCCATGCCTGAACACTTCTGGAACAAACAATGAAAAACTGCAACATCAACATAATAAGATATATTTGTATCAGAAACATTCCAAACGAATGCCATTTCAGAACAACAAGTTTGACATCAATGACAACCACAACAACACATCAATACATACTTCCAATAAACCAGAGACCTGATTTAAAACAAAGGAGACAAAATCTATTAGTCGATTGCGAAATGCTAAGTTAGCAATTGTGGAATTAAAAGACTAGGAATGTGAAATACCGAATGTGAAATAGTATATGGTCAAATGCGATAGACCTAACTGTCGAGCACAAAATAGTGATACCTTGGATGCAAAATTTTGTTGATTGAACCTGTAGTGACAAATTTGTAAAATATGGAAATTAAACAGAAATCGGAATATTAGCATGAAACTTAGGCACATGTATTTTTGTCTGTATTGGTAAACTTGCATATGGTAATTAGAGAGCTTGAGATATTCATCAACTTTTTCTATCTCTCTTTCCACTCGCAGTATGTTCTAGAATTTCCTTTCTTGTCACTTTTGTTCTGCTCTCTATCGAAATCCTGCAGGTCTGATTTTTATCTTGCATGACATTTTATTAGCTATATACCTAGATCAAGATTTTATTTTATTCTGTCATTTCCTAATTTGTAGATATATTTTGAACAAAAACCGATTTGTAATTTCACATTCACAAAACCAAAAATAGTGGCTTACCAAATTTTTACCTTCAACGAATGCGAAAATCCCAAGGAATGAATGTGAGATAGCACACTAGTGATTGCAAAATCTGGAATTGGCAAATGTGGATTGTGTTTAATCAAATGTGAAACTCTAAGTGCAGGTGCAAAAATCCATACATGTTCTTGCAAAACAAAGAAAAATAAAAAGAATCAGAATGTTGTTTGTTTCACATCAGGTTCACTAAATGTAGTATGCTTGAAATCATCAAAATCAAGTCAATTAGATAAACAAGGGAATCATGAAATCCCTATTCTAATCAACAAATTCCAAACATGTACCAATGAAAGTACATCCAAGAAACATGTAAAACAACAATGAAATCATTATGAAAAATAATAATCAAAATTAATTAAATTATATTTTAATTAATTTTTTCACTTTATCCATATAACTTATTAAATTAATTATATCCATTTTTTCTAAAATTAATTCAATTCCCAACCTTAGTCAATTTCTTCAAGATTCTCCTCTAATCTTGATTAGTTAATTAATCCTAATTAATTAACTAATACCCTGATTCCTACAAATCTTCCTCCTAATTCCTCTCATTTACCCTAACTAATCCTAGCCTAATCATGATCATCATTTTCCTCAATTTTAAATTCCTCCACTCATTCTCTCTCCTCATGTTTCATCCTCCTAAAAAACCTACCTTCTCTCTTAAACCTCCATTATCTCACCTAATCCTCTCACTAATAATTTGCACATTCCTAATCACTTTGATTATGAGATGGTCAACTTCTTTCCATAAATGGCTTTCCCATCTCACCTCCCAATCTTAAATGCCACCCACTTTTATCTTTCCAAGGAATTTTGAATTCCTTGAGTCTCCCCCTGCCCTCTCTTCCTAAAAAATTTTAATTCCTTTCATCCTTTATCCTTCCAATGCCCCCTTTTTTTCTAAGAATTTTTTAATTCCCTTTTTCATCTCCCAAGGAAATTTAATTCCTTTCTCCTCTTCCCCATGTACCTGAGAAATGTGGAGACAAGAAAGATCTTTATGACAAAGATCTCTTGGATCTCTCACTTTTCCTCCCTAATCCACCTTATCTTCCTTCAATCCTATCCCTCCATTTCTTTTCAATCTTGACCATCCATTTCGAGCCCCTCAAATCTATAAATTGGAGTCGTCACCCTTCACAATCCATCTCATTCATATTGTTATGCTACCAAGTTGAGCCTAAAAATCATCCATCACACTATCGTTATGCCCAAATTTAACCACACATAATCCATCATCCACTCATCCTATTTTGTTGTTTATCTTGGAGAGCAATCCACATTCATCACTCAAAGGAGAAAATCAAGTGGAGAAGGATGCACTCTACTTCAAGCTCAATTCGAGGAAGGTAGAAAGAAGGTATAAAGGTTGTTTTCTTTTTGAATGCTTTTGTTGTGTTTTATGTTTTAATATATGCAATTAAACTTTCTCCATTTTTTCTAATCTTCATCTTGGCATGCTTGGTGGGACCCCAAGTCCCTAAATATAAAGAATATTTGAGCTTTTTTGTGAAGAGTTTGCATAGGTAGAGCATCGGCATCTCCACCCCGAATCACTATTTGAGCTAGCAAAATACCATCTCTGAATTTGAAATGACATCTCTGCCCTTAGACTTTTTGCTAATCACCTTGTTTTGCAAGTTTTGTAGATCAACACTTGCATCTACAGAACATCCTCTTCACCTAGGAAACAACGTCTTCATAGTGGTGAATCATCATCTCCACACTAGCCAGTTTTCTATGTAGCTTTATATCAACAATTTTTTTATTTTTTCATAAATTTAAAAAGAAAAAATATATATATCAATTTTTACAGTTTTTATTTTTTTGTTTATTTGTAGATTTCTCTTTATTTAATATCTGATAAATATAATTTTATTTTGATTTTGCGAGCTAACTATTTTCTACAATGACCTGAAACAACGTTTGCGTCAGCATCTCTGTTTCAACATCTACATAGATGGAGCGTCGTCTTCTCTTGTCCTTCAGCGTCTCTGCCCCAAACTAGTTATTTGTGATTTTTTTCTAATCATTTATGTTTGCAGCTTATCTCTCGATTGTCCAAGACCAATTTTCACAAACTACCAACTAGTTTTTTGTAGGATTTTGCTCAAGACAATTTCTCATACTAACTACATGCTTAGGTTTCAAATTTTTGCATTAGTAACTAGTTAATATCGTGTTTGATGTACTTGTGTGGAATAGTAAGTATATGCTCTCCCCTTGTGAAAGATTGGGTGACCAAAAATCTAGACCTACCCCCATTTTTGTCATAGATTAGAACTTGAAACACTTTGGGGTATCCTTCCCTCTTCGGTGGGTGAGAATAAAAACGTAGTATTTCTTTAGAGGGTCTGCCTCCTAGAGCATTTGTGCAAGTGAGAGGGAATGACCCAAGTGACACTCTTTTTGTTTTCTAAATAAATAATTATGCGGGTGACGAAAGTCAAACCACTTGATGTCGTTGTTCTATACCAACAAATGTCTCCCTCAGTATCCTTGTGATGTGTTAAAACCCTTGTTTTAAGGGCTAGGAGGCCTCTTAATTGAGTGAACTGTCACATTTATAGACACCAATATTAACCCAAAAGCTGAATAGATACCTTTGTCATAGTGGCCAAAATCCTTATACTTGCTAATGCAAGGGATGTGGATCATACCCCGAAGTTAACCCTTTTTGTAACCTTCATTATGAGACACGAAATTCCTTAGTCAAAATATCTTTGGACCTTTAGTGTAAGAGATTTAGTACCCCCGTGCTATGGTGGGGGAGCTAGTGTCACCATATCTCTATGTGTCTTCTTTATTTAATCTATTGCTATTTATAGAAAAGGGGCTTAGCAGGTAGTATCCTCCTTCTAGCCTAGACAGTGCTTGCTTGAAAGTGTCTTCAAATGTGAAAACCTGTAATGTTCAAATCAGGTTAATTTAGGCCCTCCATCATTTCATGCTCATCTCAAGAATTCCCTTGGTTAATGTGTTTTATTGTTTGATATATGTTGCCAAGAAGACAATTCCCAAATTCCAACTTTGACAAAAAAAAATTGCCAAAATTCATCAAAATTTGCCATATCTCTATCAAAACTATCCACCACCATCTCTGCCTCTTAATCACATCTCTGCTCATAAAATGTTGTCTCCATTTTTTTTCAAAACCCCATATGTGCCTGTAAACTAGCGTCTTCGCCTCAGTTTCAGTGTCTCTTCCTAAGTCAAATTTCCAATCAGACCCCATCCAAACGTCAATGCACCATACCCAAAAGTCTCTCGAGCATCCCAGGAGGTCAATTTACTACCAATTCAAGAAAAAGAAGCCAAGTCTCAAGAAAATATGAAAATGAAGAAGCTTCTTGTACAATAATTATAAGCTCTTATTGAAACATTAAGTCTTGTTTCACTTTTTCCACGACTACCTTCACAATTTCAACAGTGAGTTTGACCAAGAACCTTTGAGAACATGCAATTTTGAGAAAAGGTCAGCCTTTTCCCAGAAAATCAATAGGAGTGGTCATATTTCATTTTCTCCCCTTCCCCAACTAGAGATACTATACTAAGTGTCTTTCCCATCTTGGGTAACCTCCATCTTTTCACTTTCTTTAATCGACAATCCATTCTTCCATAATCATTATCTTCCCATATTTGAGGACTTAGTACACTAATCCAAATCAATCCTTAATCTAAATTTCATCTATTAATCATCAATCCTAAACCAAGGTCAACACTTTGCAAAGCCTAATTTAGATCTTTATCTTTTGTTGATCCCTAATTGGTGTGGTGCTTGAGAAACTATCTATCTCAAGTA
Source organism: Cryptomeria japonica (assembly GCF_030272615.1). Lineage (NCBI taxonomy): Eukaryota > Viridiplantae > Streptophyta > Pinopsida > Cupressales > Cupressaceae > Cryptomeria > Cryptomeria japonica. The sequence goes on along the minus strand of NC_081415.1, from coordinate 458,505,559 downwards.
CCTTGCTTAATTAATCCTAATCATTTGGGTTGATCAAAACCCTAAACCTTGTCTAATTTTTCTTAGGAACTTAGCCTATCCTAAGTAGAAGAGGACTCAATCCAAATTCAAATCCTAATCCAAAAGATATAGATTTAGCCTAGCTTAGTTATTACCTTTCTCTTGGCCCACATCATTGATCCCTATAACTTGCCTAATCCTAATCTAGGGACTAAGGTGTCATCCAAATCCAAGGACCAGATTTTTATCTAATCTAATCATATCAAAACAATCCTAAATCCTTCATTTATCAAATCCAAGGTTACTAAGTTCTAGTACTCATTTCCATTTCAAATCCCCTCGTAATTTCTTGACCAACTCCATCTATCCACTCTCAATCTACTTTTCATTCTTGTCCATCTTGAGGTCACCCTTGTATGGTCTAAACATGCACCCAAAAGAAAAAAATGGCTCCCCAAGGCAATGAGCTACCCAACCCTAACCTTTATGTTGATCATGATGCTCGAATAGAGGAAGAATATGTCAACCAACCCAAGCATTCTCCACACTTGAAAACCTTTGTGGATGACCCATACAATCATGAAATAATGGAAAAACTTATAAAAAAGGATCCTAGCACATTACTAAATGGTCTTATCAAACAATGGGCCCATTTAACTCTAAATTTTGATCGGTCCATTCGTGACATGCCCATAAAAGGCATTTTTTCTTATTGGCCTCTCCTCAACCCCATTCTCAATCCCCAGCCTACCACTTTCGCACCTGCTAGCACCTCCAACCCTACTTCCTGACCACCTAGAACATCTTCACCCCTTCATAATTCTACCAACTCTATCAATACCAACTTACCACCTATTAGTGCAATTTTTGCCTCACGTCCTCTGATCACCTCCCAAGTTCCCATTTCCTCATATCAATATATTGGTGGTGGTATTTTGGCCATGTCTACCTACATCTTGACATCTAGCTCAGGTCACCAGATCCCTAATGTTCAAAATCAACTACTTGACCTTATAAGAGAAATTTAGGACATGAAGGACCTAATCAAGAACCTAAAAGAAGGGACCTATAAGAAATCATATACCTTTGAGGAAATAGGACCCTATCCTTATGATCCTTCAATCTCAGTGGCTTCATATCTGCCTAGTTTCAAAATTCCAAAATTTGACAAGTATAAAGGCAAAGGTGACCCTAGGGAACATGTGAGAGAATTCTACATTGCTTTTCAGGAGGTTTCCTACAATGACATCTACCTGCGAAGAATTTTACCGAAGAGTTTAAGTGGGTCAGTTCTCGCTTGGTTCTTAGCCTTGCTTCATAGTTCAATTAAGGCATTCCTTGACCTTGTTGAAAAGTTTGTGTCTCGTTATGATTACAACTTTGAGAATGACACATCCATGATAGACCTATGCAATACAAAACAAAGGATTGGAGATACTTTTCCTAACATTTTACAAAGGTGGCAACGTCTTATTAGAAAATTCCCTTGGGACATATCTGAATCTTATCAAGTAGAGTTGTTTTAACACAACCTGGTCCCTAAAATGCTTCATCCTTTGAGTTTCCAATATCTTGAAATCTTTGAGGAAGTCACCAAGAAAGGACTAGCATTAGAGCGAGTTCTCATAGAACAAGGTGTCCTCACACCTTATTAGAAAGACTCTTAGGGTCCTCATCTAATGACAAGTATAGGTACTAGTCCAAGAACAAGAATTTTGTCAATTATGGAGTCACATATGCTAAGCATGTCCAAACTGTGACCATCCCAACCAAACCAACCACCACCAATAACCCATCCAACAACCAATCTGATTTACAAAACCAATCCAAACTCTACAACAACATCTCCATTCCTAGTTGATTATCGCATCCCAGTAATCAACCTTGATGTGAATACACTCCTCTTGTTGATCCTATTGAGGTTGTCTTCCAGAAGGTAAAGAGGCATTACTCTTATAAGAAAGGAAAAGATATTTGAAAAAAATATATCTTGCAACAAGTGTAAATGGAATCCTTTGGAGGAGAAGAGATCTTTTCTCAAAGACATCTACCTCCAAGAGGAGATTTTTTTTAAAAAAATGACATCATCAACCAAAAGAGAGGAAGGAGAACAATAATGCATAGCTTCCCCCTATTTCTAAGTGAAAGGGATTCTTGATGAAGGATGACATACTTTTAACCCAAATTTAAGGGTTTTTTTATAATAGATATACATTGCCAAGTGTAGAAGAGGTTGTAGTCAAGGTTACACACCTCATGCATAAGAGAGAATCTGTAAGGAAGTTAAGAAGTGGAACAAATTCCTATACTAACCTTGAGAGGAGGGTAATGCAAAAAAATTACAGATCGTTACAACAGTTATAGAAACTTAACAAAAATGAACATAATATCATGCATACCACAACATAGTTATTTATGTGGGGAAAACCCTTTACGAAGAAAAACCCCACACTCCAAAAGCAACTCAATATATTATTTAGCAATCAATAAAGAGTACAATATACTTGTAGAGAAATTTCTTCACACGAGTACCACTACTTAGAGATTCAGAGGTAACTCAATAGCCATAAGACTCTTACACATGACCTCTATCTCACGCACCTCATATATAGGAGATATTGTTAGACAGTTCAAATAACCAGAAGACAACTAAGAGGGGGGTGAATCAGTTGTCACATATTATCAGAACTATTAGCAATTTAAAACTTTAATATGGGAACCCAAAACATTAATACCAAAATAGCAATTAAACCAATTAAACATAAACAATAATCATAGAATAAAAACCATCCACATGACACCGAGATTTATACATGGAAAACTCGGTAAAGGGCAAAACCATGGTGGGAAGCCTACCCAAAGTCAGGTAATACTTCTGTAGTAAGTATGTGAATTAGAATTGAGGGGCTTTCACTTGCAGGAAGGCCAATAGCCTAGAGCGCACTACTCATCACAAAAAGAGCCTCACTGACTACATAGAAATCTAGACTACAATCCAGAGAAGTGTTGAACTGCAAAAGGTAGCATCTCATATGCCTGAGTACAGTTCTGGTTAAGCTCCAATGATCTATTGGTATTATGGATGAATTCATCATGTGTTGCATTGGTTTGGTCATTGATGTCAACACTTATCTTCTTGGAGGTCTATATTGTTGATTTGGCACTATGGTTATATTGGTTTATTGCTAAACCGACACATTTTGTTCACTGGCATGGTTAGTGGCTTATGCATAGTCACCGGTATATGTTCACCAGCAGGATATATTGTTCACCAGCAATGATGATAACTTGTTATCAACTATAGATCATTTGGTTATGTCAAAGACATGGATTGAATGTTTGGATTTTGTGTTTTTCTTATTGGTCTAATCGAGTTGATAGATTTGCCTTTACCAGCAGATAGGTCTAGGTTATGGACCGGTACATGATATCTATTCTAGATGAGCACAACATGTTGTGGAGATGGTTTATTGATTGGATAAAGTGGTAATTGCATTGAGCCAACATATTGTATATACTTACTATCTGTAGTAGTATCATCTGATTGTGGGTAAGGTTTCCCACCGTGGGTTTTCCCCTTACAGAGTTTCCACGTCAAAATCTTTGTGTCATGTGTTGTGAATGTTGTTTCTCTTTCTGTTTCATGCATTAAGCTAAACCGGTACTGCTATAACTATTAATCTATTTTATCGACACTTAAGTTTGGTTTACCGGCACTAAGTTTAAGTTGGATTAATCTGTTTTGATTCATAATTTATTGACAGCTGGTTCACAATTGATTCACCCCCCCTCTCAGTTGTCCTTCTTGGTTTCTAACATGATTGACCAAATCCTCTGTCTGAATGATATTACATTATTCGCATATTACATTCCTTGACCATGACCTCTAACATAACCATGATGATCTACAATGAGATATTACATCTATATATACAAACCCTCAACCATAAACATTTAGGTCGGCCAGTAGATAATAAACCAATTACATAATTACAAACTATGTCGACCTTAGACCAAACAAATAATATCCAATACATAGGACATCTCAGAAACATATCGAGAGGTCCAATCCACATGTTACATTAAAGTTGGTCCATAACCTAGATCAACCAGGACCCAGTATAGGTCCACATGCTGCAACAATGATCTCCATCTGCCAAGTTTCGAACATGATCACCAATAGCATCCTAAAACTCCACTAGAAGTTGTACCAACACCACTTAGGCAATTCATCAAAGATCTTCATCAAAATCTCTGTCGGTGAAACCCTCGCTAGAACTAGAAACTAAGCTTCTAAGTAAGAAGGATAGCATCCGATCACCAGACCAAAACCAACTAACCGGACATGAGCATGAGTATCATGAACAAGCCAATTCCATCACCAAACTATACTAGAGCCTACTGGATCATGCCGGATCCAAACACAACTAGAATACACTCAACCTATTGGGACCAGAAGGGTGTCGATAAAGCATCCAAATAGCTGGTGTTCGTATCAATGACAAAACATCAATGCAACACATAATCAATTCCACCAAATGGCCAACAATACAATACAAGAAACTATAAAACGATATTACAGAACCATAGGCCAAAACTACCCAATAAAGTAGAGATGACCTTATCTCCATTCTAGATTCCCTATGACATGTCAAAACACACATCAACACATTTTCCTCCTTACAACTCATATATGTGTTTGATGCAATTTATATTTCCTATTTCAAGAGTCCAAACTTTCGAAGGCCATAACTTGTGAACTGTGCATCTGATTGACAAACTATTTGATGCACCAAAAAGCTCACAAAGTTCTCTATCACCTTGTCACCCACAATGCTAGTTAAACCCACTTTTTAGGACATTTAAGGTCCCCTAAAGTCCTCAAAATTATTTTTAAACCTTTCATCACACCCTTCAAAAATGAAAACTTTAATATCTTCAAAACTAGTTGTGATCTTGCGATGAAAATTTACCAGCGTGCTTATCTAGCCAATCCAAAGCTTTGGGGAGAATCTCTTGCCATTTCATGCTCAAATGAAAAATTACTATAAATAGTAACCTCATGTAAATGCAAGGTTGAGACACCATTTTCCCAACAAAAGTCTTGAGCAAACAAGCCACTTCACACAAGGAATAACATTGTATCATAAGAAAACACCACTCAACAAAATAAATGTGGATCCTTAGAAAGAATAGAAAAGATCAATGTCCCCCAAGAATAGGTACAATGAGAAGGATTACACAACCTCCAAAGAGAAAATATACATAATAAGTTGTATCACTTCAAGAAAAAAAAGGTTCCTAACAAGGAACACACATGAAGAACAATTCCATGCAAAAAAAGACATTAAAATATGCACAATGTAACTCTAAAGAAGAGGTAATGTTCAAAAAGGTGAGAGAGAATTGAATATATATCATCATTTCCCCCCAAGAAAGGAGACAAGTAAAAGATATGTTGTTTCCCAAGTAGGATTGTTATTTAAAAAGCATCACCACTCATGGAAAATAGTCCCCAATTAAGTTTACTATGATTTCCATAGGGTGAATGGAGTGTCATGGCACTACCTCTTCACCAAGAAAAAGTGCAAGATTGGTTGTAAGAGCTATGCGAGATCGATCATATTGGTCTTGAAAAAATGCTTTAAATGCTTTACAATTTCCAAGAGAACGATAATAACCATGATGAAAAAGATAATGCTCACCACTTTCCTTATTCTTATAATTGTACTTAAGTTTAATAAATGGAAAAACAATATTCTTATCATACTTCAATCTCATAAATATTCTTGTAGCCAATTTCTCTTGATCATCAATAGGAGTAGGTCTTGTCCCTTGAGATGTAGGACAAGGGTTTCTAGAAGGAGGAGGATTGTCTTCTATGATTTTGATATTTCCATTATTATGAGTTCTTGTATTCCCTTTTGAAAATTAGGACAATCTTTGGCATGATGATTGTGGGTTTGATGATATGAGAAAAAAGTATTATTTGAGGAAGAAGCACCTTTAGACAGATGATAGAGTTTATGTTTTGAAAAATACTCCTTAAGCTTTTGCATCCTAAGGAGATCATTTGTAGGTGAATGATGAGGATGTCATAAGCCTTTTGTACTAGCTTGTGAAGAAGGTTTTATAGGGACTTTGATTCCTTGTTCATAATTTCCAAGTCCTTGTCCACTGTAACCTTGTTTCGAGATTATGTTATAACCACTCCTATAAGAGCTTTTTAATTGTGAAGAAGGACTATTATCATGAATTTATTTCAAATTTGTAGCATAAGGGCGCATGGAAGGATCAAAGGGATAATTATATGAAGAAGGAATATCCTTTGTAGGAGGACTCTGCTTTCTATCACCATTATTCATATCCTCTTTGATAGGTTGGGATGAAAGGTCCCTATTGTTAGATTTGTGTGAATGTTGTCATTGATGTCAAACCCGATAATCCGGTTAGGATCGGATATGGCATCTTGGGCAACAATGAAAGATAGGTATGTATGTGATATGAAGCAATAAGGAATATATGATCTATTGGAGTTATTTCTGGAAGATCCTCTTCTCTGAAATCTTATGTTTTGCTATTCATGGTTTGTATCTAGTTCCAGTATTAGTTGTATCTATTGCATTGCTATCCAGATGATTATATTTCATGGTTCTATGTTCCAAAATATGTGGCATCTATATCTTTAAGTTAGGAGACATTGTGCTTGGAGTTTGTGCTTATGGGTCCGAGTCTATGGGTCTGGTAGACCCCATGTTTTGTTCTAGTAATTAAGGCATATGTTTTGGTAAATGAAGCATGTGAAGGAAGCATGTGGAAGATCATAAAAGGCTGACTTGATTACTCTATTTTTCATTGAGGCATGTTTTTAGATAACATGTTAATCCGGGCAATGCATTATTGTTTAAATCATTTGTGCTTGGTGGACATACTATATTGATATATGTGCTTACCGATATATATACAGATATATAGAGTGATATGAGAGTGTGGTATGTAAGTAGAGAAGTGTGTGTGGCTATGTTATGTGGTGGAGTAAGAAGTATGTGAGTGATAGAGTTGTGGATAGAAGAGTAGCTATTGTAAGAGAGCAGTATACATCATGAGCAGTGGAATATGATATATGAGCGAAGGTGTGTGAAGAAGAGTCAGAGTGCAGGTAGTTTTGTAGTAATCATTTATCAGATCTACTACAATCAGTTGGATTAATAGAGTGGAGTCACAGTGTTGCAGTAATCCCTTATAGGATATGTTCCAGGTAGGCGTAGATATTTTGGAGAGATCACTTACCAGATCTGTTGTGAGATTTTGTGAGTTGATATATGAGCTTATCTTGGAACTGACTTCATGCATTAGGAGATGCAAAATTCCTCAATTCATTTATTTCTATTGTAGTGAGAATTCTAGTAGTGAGTTGCTTTGTAATCTATTAGTGAGCCATCCAGTAGTGAGCCACCCATTTTGTAAACACCATATAACTAGTTATATCATCTTGAGAGTTAAACCCTCTCCATGGTTTTTCCCATTTGGTATTTCCACGTACAAAATATGGTGTTCAATTTGTGCTTGTGTTGTTTGTTATTATGAATTTGTTGATGAGATTAATTGCTAAGGTTAATAGATTTGTAAAAGTTTTATAAGAGTAGTAATATTGATTCACCCCCCCTCTCAGTATTCTTGTCCATTCAACCATTAAACACTTATCATCTAAGGCTTCATCTTTTCTTACTGTTATGTGAGGAGATGGATTATGAATAAAATGCATAAAATCATCTTCTCTATAAATATTTTGATGATTAAGATGAGCTCTAGGAGAATAAGGAGGATCTAGAGAGATTGGTAAACCCACATTTTGATCTTGCATGAGAGTATGCCTATGAGAAGAGGAAGATGATGTCATGTTTCTCTTCAATTCTTGATCTCCTTTGGACACATCATTGATAGGAGTATTGACTCTTTCCTCATTCACATTAGATATCATAGGAGAGGTACAAGTGTTAGCTTTGTTAATGGTGTCTCTAGGATAATCATTGTCTACAAAAGCCTTTATGTGCTCTACACATGTAATGCATTTTCTTAAAAATGTCAACATGAAATAACATATAACATGGATAAAAGCTTTAAGATATGATTTTAAAGTAAGAAATATCTTTGAAACCCTAAAAATGTTGTATGCAAGAGTATTGTGAATGGAAAGAAGTAATGCAAAATGAAAGAAGCCATTATCCAGCACAAGATTGTGATCAATGTAACTAAATAGTAATGTATTCATATGTAAAATAGAAAAAAAAATCATATTTAGTAAATTCCATTATGAGTACCTAAAATTATATTTGAAAATATAAGTGAAAATTTATGCAACCCATAAGCCAAAATTAGCAAAATAAATCATTTTTTTATGAAATTAACTACTAAATTTATGTTTTTATGATCTATGAATGAAAATTTTATTTTTCCAATGCCTACAAATCAGATCTGAGACCAAACATTAGAATTAAGCATGAAATATGTCGGGTTCACCAAAATGTAATGGGGTGAGGATTAGGAATTAGGGTTTCACCAAGTAAATCCGCTAAATAACCTAATAATCACACACATACATTGAAATAGGATTGAACCCAATAGATCTAGGCCTAATCCTAATGAGGAAAGGTCTAAGATTCTATTTGGATTCAAGTGGTTGGGGTTGATTATCCTCTTTATAAGTTGAATTTGGAGTGTAATTGTGAAATTAGGAAAAAATGAGGGGTATTTAAAGTAAATTGGTAGAAACAGTAAGCTATAGATGTCCCATGTAGCCACCAACTGAGATCTAGGAAAAATAAGATGTTTAGAACTTGTTCCCAGAAGTTCGGCCTAATTTTTGAGGACTAGGTAGCATAGATCCAGCCTGGTCCTTTGAATTTTCTATCATCAAAAGTTGAACCTTTTCATCATTGTTGATTATGCAGGAATTCCCAAGTACAACTCTTGCACCTATTTATTAAATACATAAAGAAAGGGAAAGATGTTGTAGATAGGGGTTTTCCTAAGTCAAACCCCGATTTAGGAATTAACCTTGAATGAAATATTGAAAATACTTAAATAAATGTTAAGGAGATATACCTCAGATTTACAATTATTGATGATAATGCAATGCTCTTTGAATGTAATCACAAATGTTGAACGTAATGGCATGACAAACACATGGAAATGAAAAACCCTAATCACACACACATTCTTACATGAAGATTGATGTAACTTTACTCCACAATTCTTTGATGATGAATATGCAACCTTGAATCTCTTAAAGTACTTGATGATGAATGCTTCATGGATGCATGAATAATATAGATGGAGTCTTAGATCTAAAATAAATTGATAGGATGTCTTTATAAAGGGTTCCCTAGGTAAATTACTAATTAGGCTAACCTCCAATGGTCATGTGTAGCCCCAGGGATCAAATGTCACTAAGGAGATATAAAACTACCCTTTTCAAATTGGGGCTCATTTGAGAGGAACCAGGGTGTTTTGGGGTGCCTTGCTCCAGACCAGGGCATCCAACACCCTAGTCCTTCTACAAATAGGACCAAAAAAAAGATAAATGGGGGAGGGAATCCCATGGTAGGACCCACCAAAGGATGTCCATGACATCAAAGTTGGGGAATAGGGTCAAATTATACCTAGAGAGGCGATGGGGATAGGACACACTAAAGTATAAGGAGCACAAACATGAGGTGTAAACTGGACTAGTTATAATTTATGATGCTACAAGATGATGATAATGTAGTTCATGCTAAAAATGTTGATTCTAATGATTATGATGATATGTATGACATTGTTGAAATTAATCATGAGTTATATTCACATTTTTCAAAAGAATTAAACCTAGCTCCTAGTATCAGACAAAGTGACTCATCATTAGAGCATGGTCCTTGTTTGGAACTTGCAGTAGCTTCATATACTATGCTAGAAGTGGCTCCTCTTGCATCTTATCCACAATCCATAGATGATATTAAGCAAGATTGGGAGGTAGATGATTTGCTTTACTAGCTTCATTCATGTTGTAGATTCTCTTTTGTGTGTATTTCTTGTTTGTAATTTGCTTCCCCCATGATGTGTTGCTTGACATGTATTTTTGTTATGTTTGGTTCTCTTTAGATGACCCTTGTTACTCTATTGGTGCAATGTAATAAAGAGGTAAATTTTTTTGTGACATTCCTCTATTTGTATCTCAATTCTTCTATATGTCATCTCTATGTTATGTCATACATGTGCTACTGTTTGTAAATGCACCTTATGTTGTCTACTTGGGGATGATGTAAAGCATTGAGATCTCTTTTTGGTCTCTTCCATGTTGATTAAAAAATACATTTGTTTGTTCTCTCTTGTGCTCCTCTTCCATTATATTCTTAGTTCCACTACCTTTGGGGGATGAGATCAATTCAATACAAATATTATTGATATATATTATTTATCATAAGAGCATCTTGACCCCAGAATTAGTGGATCCCTTATGTTCTTTTTTCTATGTTTTGTGACCATTATCCTTTGATTTTTTCTTTATTAGGGGCATCCCATTGTGGTAACTTTCTTGTCTTTTGGATGCATTCTACCTTAAAGGAATTGCTCCTATTAAGGTGTATGAAATCAATTTAAAGTGGGGGAATGCAATCTCTTTAATGTTAGACTTTATACACACACCATGGCATGTTTTTGATACTCAAGTTACTTTGCAAACTGATCCTTTTGCTTTGTAATTTGGTATTTTTCTTTCTCATGACTCATACTAAGAAAACCATACTAGGCCAGTGCAGTCATGCTCTCTCTTTCCATTTCATGTGTTGTCCCTTTATCTTGATATTAAAGTACTAAGATCCAAAAGTACCTAGGCTTGGTGTGTCTTGTCTCTTTGATATATTGGAGAAAGTTTTTCAATGTGACTTTGTAGTTTACCGTCAGTATGCTTAGTCTCATACTCTCGCTAAACTAGTGGGAGATAAATGTAGTTTCATAAATTATATCTGCATACAATTTCATCTTCACCTAGACCTCACCTTGGTGCTTCATCTTTTGATGCCTAATTTTTTTTTTATTCTACTCACACCACCTAGAATCCTACATTTTCATCTTATTCCCTACCTTCCCTACCTTCCCTGCCTTCCCTCCAAGTTTGATTTCTAATTGTCAAGACCATGGTGTTGGGTGCTCTCATTCTAGCAGGGCACCCAATGCCTTGGTCCTCTCAATTAAGACCCCTTTTTGGTCCTCATAATGGTCATCTCAGATGAGCGAGAAATTTGATCGTGTTTCAACCCACTTCAAAAATTCAATAAGTTTTTGAGTAGTCAAGTATAGAAGGAGGTTTACCCCTCTCATTTGAAATCTAATTATAGCATCCTAAAATTGCACCCTTTGCAATTTTGACCACATTTTGGGCCCTCACCTTATCGGTCTCGTCCCCATTCTTGATCGAGACCTATTTTTGCCTCTTTTAGGCAGCCATAGTTCATTTTTCACCTTGCACCTTGCATGGCCACCTTGATCCTGCCCCAAAATAGGGTAGGACTAGGGAATGGAACCCTGGGATCCCCTAAAGGGGACCTATCTTGGCCCCTCTCCCTTGGACCTATCTCAAATATGAGCGGGAAATGATCCCCTATGTCAGCCTCTGTCACAAAATTAAACAATTAACTACAGGCAAGTAAATAAGGAGGTCTTCCCCTCTCATTTTGATATACAAGCATAGCACACGATAAGGAGAAGATAATAGATTCATGAAGGCAAAATTGGATCTCAAGCATTCAAGAATTCATTATCAAGCACTCATCCATTGGAGCAACATTGTTTCATCATTCATTTGCAAGAATGTGTGTGTGTTAGGGTCTTGTCATGTTCATGCCATTTCAAACAACATGTGTGATTTCATTCAAGAAGAAAAGCATCATTATCATCTATTGCAGATCTAAAGGTATACCTTTCCATCATTTATTTCAAGCATTTGTAGTATTTCATTCAAGATTGATTGAAGACTGGGGTTTGAATTAGGCAAATCCCTATTCCCAACCCCTTCTTTTTTCTTTTTGTGTGTAGGAAACAGGTATGCAATTGTTTTTCTGGAATTAAGCTTTATTTGCAAAGATGGAAAAACTATTTTCGACGCACGGAAAGTTTGAAGGACCAATAGGAGGGTGCCCTTGTCTGGACACATGGTCCCTGCAACTTTTGCCATATTTCATAGGGAAGCTCCAAATCATCTCAAACTTCCTACATCCAGGTGCATGACTGAATCCTGAATCTGTAGATCATTGTTTTTGCTTACTTTGTCTTCAATTTCAACACTTTATCTATTCAACTTACAAAGAGGGTCAAACACATTCCAAACACTATCAATCTACTTAGTATTTAGTCCTTGCATCACTTTACGATTAGATCTAGTAGATTCAACCCCTCTTTTGAATGTAAAGTTTCCCTTAGTGAAAATTGAGCTTAGTGAATCTTCCCTACCACGTGGTGAATTGGCTAAGATCTCTATTTTCCAATTTACATTTTGGTGAACCCAACTTCTTACACCATTAATTCTGATTTTTGTTTTCAGATCTGAGTGTATATAATTTAAAATTCAAATTTACATTTACAAGTTTGATTTCCTTGCCAATTTTAAAAAGTTAGAGGTTTATTTCATTAAAACCCTAATTTTTAAATTCAAAAATTGAGCTTGTGATCTACATAATTTGGATTAATTGTTTCAGATCTAAGAATTCATTCAATTTGCAAATTCAAATTTTCATCTACAAGTCAAATTTCACAATTAAATTTTAAAATTAAGTGGTTAATTTTGTTGGTTCCTAGAAATGGGTTTACACTGCAAGGAAGCAAAAAACAAGATGATTCTTCAAATAACTATGGAGAAGCCAACTCCAACTATTAAAATCCTCAAGAACTTGGACCAACTGACAAGGATTCTGCAAATCCTTCTATGCTTTGGGCTCTGCAAGACCTGGGAGGGTGATCCCTTTAGTGAATTTTATTGATCTTTGCACCACACTCAAAGATTCACTAAAGCAAGGTAGATGATCTCATATACAGGCTCAACAAAATGGAGAATGCTCAAGGATGGCAAATCCTCTAGTGATCCTCGACCTAATTGGAGCATGAGATGGGTAGAACAGATAATAATAGGCAAACGAATTGAAAAATGTTATGATAATCAATAGTTTGTAACAAAGATAAATAAATGGAGCACAAAGCAAACTGAAAAGACTTTGAAAAGATGACAACTAGTGCCTCATCCATTGGGCAATCAAATTCATGAAATATAAGGTAAATTACAGTAGAAACAATTTGATAGCATATTGATCTAAGAGTATATTGCCTTGCAATACATCTCAACTACAACCCAGGCCCTAAACTACTTATCAAAATCCTTGCACAAGCCCTACCACTCTGTGACTTTATTTAAGCATTTAATCGACCCCTTGGACCAAAGCATAAACACAAATCACATACATCATAACAATGCACTGAAGGAAGTAAACCCTTGATTTATGTCATTTAAAAGATAGTAAGATCATACATTGGAGAGAAGTAAAGCCTGAATTTCATTTTATTTATTTCAAATGCTATATCTGTCATAAAATAGTATACAATTCAGTCCTTCAAAACCTACAGGAAAAATGACACCAAACTCATTCTATTTTGCTCAACAAAAGACTCTATACTTTGCTAATTCCACTTAAAACTTGCTACGGAACTAGAAAAGGAACCCTAAAGGAACTAAAATTTGACCTTTCTTATAATGGCCTTGATTTCCTTTTATAGAAGAAAAGGGAGCAACAAGATTCAAGCCAAGAGACACATGTCAACAACAGATTTACTCTCAGCAATTAGGCCTAAAAAGCCATATGCGATTCTATTATAAAAATATTCCTTATCCATATGCTAGCACCCGTGAATCAAAATTTTCAATTAAAAATTGGTAGAAACAAAACTGCTTGAGTCATGCCATTATCACCCTAATGCCTCTGAGACCATCATCCTTACTTATCTAATCAACCTTAACTTAGTAGAAACCTTCAAACTAGTCCCTCAAGACTAAGTTAGCATCCAAGTGTCTCGACTTGTCACTATCCTATTCCATGTCGACAAGCCTGCATTCTGTTTTCTCTAATTTTCCCACTTGGGTGACAAACAAAGCCTTTAATTTCCTTTTTAAATTCAGTTTAAAATTCTGCTATAGATCTTACCCAGCCTAGCAAATCAAATGATCACCAATGGTCAATCTGACATTGACCTTCCATCGTGCCTTATGGACCCATCAAATATGTGGCGTAGCAACGCCATGTCATCTCCTAACCTAATGCTATCAGTAACCCCACCGTTGGTCTTCTTGGTCAACTTGGGATAGATGGCATCATCTCGTGATGCCACGGTCCATACACTTCTTGCATCTTCCTTCATGGGGTTATGAGGGCCATTGGATTTGTTCGCACTTTACCTTGCAGCCACAATGCCTACCAACCTTTGCAAATTAAAAGTTGAGCACCTTTTCGCCTAGATTATAACATCGACGTCCATTTAAACATGTGCAAATTGATGGAACCATTAGTAGTCCAGTCTTTACCTCTTGAGAATCGGTTAAATCAAAGGTTTAAAAAATCAAACTGCCAGCTCAACCTTCTCCATCGGGGACACATGGCATCATCTTGTGGTGCCATGGTCCTTATCTTCCTTGCACTTTCAATCACAGGGCTGAGCGAACCATAGAATTTGCTTGCGATTTAACATAAGGTCACTGGTAAAATACATAAGACTTTAGACAAGAAAATTTAGGCACTGGCAGAAAATATTAAACGAGATCCACCTAGGGTAGTTCTATTTGCAACTTAGGAAAAACAATAAAGGGACCAGTTGAATGCAACTTAATTCCTAGGAAAAACAATGGCCATGCCAGCGGTAACCGTCCCTTGGCTTTAAGTGGAAAAAGGTAACACTGAATTATAACAAGCTTAGGGTTTTTGATAAAAAATTATCAAAATGCATAAAACCCTAAAACCCTAAACTCTGAACCTTGGAAAGAGGGCAAAATTACTCCATAATGACCAATATTTTGACTAAGGCATGAAGATTATTTGCACAGTCATTTTTACAACTATCAAATTTCAGAACCCCTATTTGTTTTTTTATAATTGAGCTTGTGGGTTGTTTAAATTTTGAATTTACCTCTTCAAATTTGGTTGCTAATTTCAAATTCAAATTCAAAATTGCAACCTTGGATCAAATTTCAATTTCAAATTTAAATTTTAAAATTAAGTGGTTAATTAAACAAACCCTAATTTCTAAATTTAAATTAATCTTGTGCATTTTTGAATTTTTCAAATTCCAAATTCCAATCTTAGATCTATTTTCAAATTTAAATTTTAAATTAAGTGGTTCTTTCTACAAGACCCTAATTTTAAATTTAATTCTCTTGTGGACAAATTCAAATTTTAATTTTAAAAATATTAAGAGGTTAATTAAAAGAGCCCTAATTTTTAAAATTAAATTAATTCTTTCAATTCTCAAATTTCAACATTTCAAATCTTAAAATTAAAAGGTTATTTAACAAAGCCCTAATTTTAAAATTAAATTTTCATTGGACAGATTCAAAACTTCTAGTGGGTAATTTCAAATTTAAATTAAGACGTTACTTTCAAGGCCCTAATTATAAATTTAAATTTCCTGGGAGGTTGCATAATTGAATAATCATTTTTCTCAAATTTTGAATTATTCAAAATTTCAATTTCCAAATCTCAACTTTCAAATTATCATTTTCAAATTTTCATTTCACATTTTTCAAAATTTAAAAAAAAAAATCAAATTTAAATTTCATCAATTTAAATAAATTAAGTGGTTTTATTTATAAAATCCTAATTTATTTACAAATAATTTTCTTGAACTTAAATTTTAATATTAATCATGGCAATTAATGGACTTGATCTATATTTCACATATGATTAGATTGCTTTTTACATACATTTATTATGATCATGTGTTGGATAATGGCTTCTTTCACTTCATGTTACTTCTTTTCATTCATAGCACTTGGACATATTGCATTTTTCGGATTTTCAAAATGGTTTCTTTTCATAGATTAGATCTCAAATCTTTCATTTTTCATATATGTTATGTTATGGTGATATTTTGGGGACAATGCATTTCATACGTAGATTGCCTAAAAGCTTTTGTAGATCCTAATCCTAGAGATGACAATGAGAAATCTAATACTTGTACCTCCCCTAGGGTATCTGATGTGAATGAAGAAAGAGCTAATACTCCTATAAATGATCTCTCTAATGGAGAGAAACATGTCCCCATCTTCTTCTCATACACATACCCTTTCACAAGGGAGGCAAAATCAAAATATTGGTGTTTCCATCTCTCTAGATCCTCCTTATTCTCCTAGAGCCTATCTTAAACATAGAAACATTTGTAGAGAAGATGATGTCATGCATTTCATTCATGATTTCTCTCCTCATATAACATTAAGCAAATATGAGGCCTTAGATGATAAGGATCTTCCTTCCCAATATATCAAAGAGGACATGCATGATGAAAGAAAGGAAAATCCTCCTCTACAAGATATTCCTTCTTCGTCTACTAATCATTTCATTCCTTCTAAACATCCTTACACTACAAAATTCAAAGAAATTTATTGTAATGTTCCCCCGCCTTCCCAATTAAAAGATTCTTATAGGAGTGGATTTAACATAATATCAAAACAAGGTTTTAGAGGACAAGGACTTGGAAAAATTGAACAAGGAATTGGAGTCCCTATAAACCCTCCTACACAAACAACCATAGAAGGCCTAGGAAATGATAATAAATCTCCTATGGATGAACTCCTTAGGATTCAAGACTTCAAAAATCATCTTGCAAGACAACAAGCCATTAGTGCTCGTAAAAGAGCTTCTTCTTTAAAAAATCTTTTTTGTTCATTCCATCTAACCCATGATCACCATGCCAATGATTGTCCCGATTTTCAAAATTCAATAAAATAACTTATCGATAGTGGTAAAGTTAAAATCATGGATGACAATCCTTCTTCTTCTAATAACAACTATTATCCTCAATCTCCAAAGAATGAGCCTACATCTATTAATGATCAAGAAATATTAGCAACTAGAATCTTTTGGAAATTGAAGTATGATAAGAATGTTGTCCTTCCTTTTGTGAAGTTTAGCAATAAACATAAAGAAGGAAATGGATATTGTCTTTTTAATCATGGTGGTTCTCATTCTCTTGGAAAGTGTAAAGCATTTAAGTAATTTGTTCAAGAACAACATGATCGTGCTCGTATATGTCTTTCAACATATCTTGCTATCTTTCTAGGTCAAAAGGTAGTGCCTTAGCACTCCTTTCCCCTCATGTTGTTCCTCGCCATATGATATAAGAAGTTAACTTAATTGGGGGATCTTTATCATTAGAGGTGGTGTTTCTTTAAAATTAAATATCTTGGGGTAGCAACATGATTTCCCCTCTTTCTCTTCTAAGGTTTCACTATGATTCTTAGTGATTGCATTATTCAAAAATTGATGCCCTTTCTTGCATGGAATAATCCTTCATGTGAACACATGTTTTTTCCTTGATCGGAACCTATTTCTTTCTTGAGATGGTGCATCTTTTATGAATAATCTCTCCCTATAAAATTTTTGTAAACCTTCCTTCTTCTTCCTCTTCCCTGCTCTTTGAAAATTATCTCCTCTTTTGTATTGTGTTAATCATCACTTGATGTCTTTTCCTGCATAGATTTATCCTTCATGTGAGCACATGTTTGTTCCTTGGTTAGGACCTATTCTTTGTTTGAAACGGTTTGTCTCGTATGAATAACCTCTTTCTAGAAGATGTGTAATTTTCCTCTTTGTCCTCTTGCTTGGGGGCAAGGATAGCTTTTTCACACTTTCTTTCTATCTAATATATCACTATTCCCTTTAGGGACTGCATTTTTCATGCGTTGACATACTTTCTTTCAATGACACGTCTCTTATAAATAATCCCTGCTTAGGGGAATATGTGAACTCTCTCTCTCTCTCTCTCTCTCTCTCTCTCTCTCTCTCTCTCTCTCTCTCTCTCTCTCTTTGAATATTACCACTTATTTTGAGATGCATTTTACATAAACTAATGTCTTTTCTTGCATTGGATATTTATTCATGTGAGTTTATTGTGCATTTCCTTATGCTTAATCTCTCCTTCGAAGATTGTGTAATTCTTCTCATTGTCCTTACACATGGGGGGCAATGATTGATTTCTCTTCCTCTCTGCCTCTCCTCTCTAACTACTTTTCCTTTGTGGAGTGGTGTTTGTTCATGATTGGGTGTCATTCTTTGTGTGAAGTTATTGTTTTCTCAAGGATTCTCTATTATACAAGAGGTGTAAGTCCTTGGCTACAACCTCTTCTTCACTTGGCAATGTACATCTATCATAAAAAACCCCTCACATTGGGTCAAAAGTGTGTCATCATTCATCAAGAATCCCTTTCACCTAGCAATGGGAGGAAGGTATGAATTCTTGTTCTCCTTCCTTTCTTTTGGTATAAGATGTTATGTTTGTTCAAGATAGCTCCTCTCGAATGTAGATTTCTTTTGAGAAAATATCTCTTCTCCTCCAAGGATCCCCTTTACACTTGTTGCAAGATATCCCTTTTTCAACTATCTTATCCTTGCTTGAAGAGTATACCCTCTCTAGCTTAGGATTTATGGTATTGCTGCCTAAAGGATATCTCATTTGTGTTGAAGGTAAGGTATCCTCATCTCTAGTTTCCTTAAGACATCAACATAAAACTATTTTGACATCTTAAGGGGGGGGCACCCACATCGCTCCCTTTGTACCATATTGTACTATGCTCTTGCATATCATTTTTGCATGTCTTAAACAAGGTGTTCATTCTCAGAACCAAAGTAAAAATATTAGAGTGAGATGCTTCACACTCAAAACTAGACACAACATTTGGTATATGTCTTAGACGGGGTTAACACGTCATCAAAAACAACAAAGTCTTAAATGGGATGGCCTCGAAACCAAACATGCATATTTTCCACTTGGCATTTACACATTTGCACGCACACAATTTCCCTATTATACAAGAGGTGTAAGTCCTTGGCTACAACCTCTTCTTCACTTGGCAATGTACATCTATCATAAAAAACCCCTCACATTGGGTCAAAAGTGTGTCATCATTCATCAAGAATCCCTTTCACCTAGCAATGGGAGGAAGGTATGAATTCTTGTTCTCCTTCCTTTCTTTTGGTATAAGATGTTATGTTTGTTCAAGATAGCTCCTCTCGAATGTAGATTTCTTTTGAGAAAATATCTCTTCTCCTCCAAGGATCCCCTTTACACTTGTTGCAAGATATCCCTTTTTCAACTATCTTATCCTTTCTTGAAGAGTATACCCTCTCTAGCTTAGGATTTATGGTATTGCTGCCTAAAGGATATCTCATTTGTGTTGAAGGTAAGGTATCCTCATCTCTAGTTTCCTTAAGACATCAACATAAAACTATTTTGACATCTTAAGGGGGGGGCACCCACATCGCTCCCTTTGTACCATATTGTACTATGCTCTTGCATATCATTTTTGCATGTCTTAAACAAGGTGTTCATTCTCAGAACCAAAGTAAAAATATTAGAGTGAGATGCTTCACACTCAAAACTAGACACAACATTTGGTATATGTCTTAGACGGGGTTAACACGTCATCAAAAACAACAAAGTCTTAAATGGGATGGCCTCGAAACCAAACATGCATATTTTCCACTTGGCATTTACACATTTGCACGCACACAATTTCCCTATTATACAAGAGGTGTAAGTCCTTGGCTACAACCTCTTCTTCACTTGGCAATGTACATCTATCATAAAAAACCCCTCACATTGGGTCAAAAGTGTGTCATCCTTCCTCAAGAATCCCTTTCACCTAGCAATGGGAGGAAGGTATGAATTCTTGTTCTCCTTCCTTTCTTTTGGTATAAGATGTTATGTTTGTTCAAGATAGCTCCTCTTGGATGTAGATTTCTTTTGAGAAAATATCTCTTCTCCTCCAAGGATCCCCTTTACACTTGTTGCAAGATATCCCTTTTTCAACTATCTTATCCTTGCTTGAAGAGTATACCCTCTCTAGCTTAGGATTTATGGCATTGCTGCCTAAAGGATATCTCATTTGTGTTGAAGGTAAGGTATCCTCATCTCTAGTTTCCTTAAGACATCAACATAAAACTATATTGACATCTTAAGCGGGGGGCACCCACATCGCTCCCTTTGTACCATATTGTACTATACTCTTGCATATCATTTTTGCATGTCTTAAACGAGGTGTTCATTCTCAGAACCAGAGTAAAAATCTTAGACTGAGATGCTTCACACTCAAAACTAGACACAACATTTGGTATATGTCTTAGATGGGGTTAACACATCATCAAAAACAACAAATTCTTAAATGGGATGGCCTCGAAACCAAACATGCATCTTTTCCACTTGGCATTTACACATTTGTACGCACACAATTTCCCTTTGGAATTTGCATTTACATTATATGTCTTAAACAGGTTGAAGCACACTCAAAAATAAAGCAAAGAATCTTACACGAGGTGCTATACACTTGAATCCAGACATCACTTCCACACATGCACGAGGATGGGTGGAACTAGCTAAAAATAGCTAGACTATTCTTACTCCCCTCCCCACATGAATCCCCTAGATAAAAACATCTAGGGGTGAGTTGTCCATGTCCTTTCTCACCATGGATCACCTAGATAAAAACATCTAGGGGCAAGTATTCCATGCCCTCTCTCTCATCATTCTTCTCATGGATCACCTGGATAAACACATCTAGCATGTATTCATTCTCTCTCTCCTTCCTCTCATGTGCTCGTAGCTTTTCTATTGACAGTTCATGGATGATACATGCTTTTCTCTTTTATGTGATCATTTATGTTCATGAGATGACATTTTCAAGAATTATATTAGTTGTTGAGACATTTTGATATCAAGGTCTCTTTGGCTTGTTGACTTGAGGTCTTGTGTGCCTTTGTGTCTTTTCTCTTTGTTTGTATTTTTATGTTTGTTTTTCTTTTTATTTTTGTCTTGTTTTGTGTGCCCTTGCATATGTTTGAGTGAGTTAAGATCCTAAGATTGGGGACTTAGTTCCTCAAAATTAGTGATATCTTATACTCTTTGTGATTTTGCTTCGCACTCCTCATCTTCATCTCCCTTTCTTCTACTTTACCATGAGTATTTGTGTAAGCTCATACTCCTGCTAAAGTGGGGGCTAAATGTAGCATCCTAAAATTGTACCCTTTGTAATTTTGACCATATTTTGGGCCCTCACCTTATTGGTCTCATCCCCATGCTTGATCGGGACCTGTTTTTGCCTCTTTTACACAACCATACTTCATTTTTCACCTTGAACCTTACATGGCCACCTTGATCCTGCCCCAAAATAGGGCAGGACCAGGGCATGGCGCCCTGGTCCCCACTACGACTAGCGCATGGCACCCTGGGAAATTAAACAATTAATGACGGGAAAGTATATAAGGAGGTCTTCCCCTCTCATTTTGATATACAAAAATAACACACGATAAGGAGAAGATCATAGATTTATGAAGGCAAAATTGGATCTCAAGCATTCAAGCATTCATCCATTGGAGCAACATTATTTCATCATTCATTTGTAGGCATGTGTGTGTGTTAGGTTCTTGTCATGTTCATGCCATTTCATACAACATATGTGATTTCATTCAAGAAGCAAAGCATCATTATCATCTATTGCACATCTAAAGGTATGCCTTTCCATCATTTATTTCAAGCATTTGCAGTATTTCATTCAAGGTTGATTCCAAACCAAGGTTTGACTTAGGAAAATCCCTATTCCCAACCCCTTTCTTCTTCTTTTTGTGTGCAGGAAATAGGTTTGTAGTTGTACTTCTGGAATTAAGATTTATTCGTAGAGATGCAAAAACCCTTTATGATGTGTGGAAAGTTCAAAGGACTGATAGGAGGGCACACCTATCCGGACACACAGTCCCTGTAACTTTTGCCAGATTTCACAGGGCAGCTACGAATCATCTCAAACTTCCCAGATCCAGGTGCACGACGGAATCCCAAATCTATAGGTCACTGTTTATTCTTACTTTGTCTTCAATTTCAGCACTTTATCTATTCAACTTACAAAAGAGGGTCAAACACATTCCAAACACTATCAATCTACTTAGTATTTAGTCCTTGCATCACTTTAGGATTGGATATAGTAGATTCAACCCCTCTTTTGAATGTAAAGTTTCCCCAAGTAAAAATTGAGATTAGTGAATCTTCCCTCCCACGTGATGAATTGGCTAAGCTCCCAATTTTCCACTTTACACTAACCTCGGTCAAGATCTCAATTACACTCTAAAAAATTCAAGTGAGCAAGCATTCAAACATTCATCAAGCATTGGAGAAGAACTGAAGTCAAGTTCAAGAATTGTGGATGGCATCCATGATCAACTTTTTATGAAGACACTTTACAAGACATCCTAAAACCCTTGCATGAGGATCTGAACAAAACTTCATCAAGGTATACATTTTAATTACAAGCATTTTATTTCAGATATGGTCTTTCCCTCAAAAGAAAGGCATCTTGCAATAATTTCCATTTCAATCACTATTTCAATTTCATGATTAATTCCTAAATTGGGGTTTGACCTAAGGAAAATCCATATCCACAACATTTTCCCTCTCTTTCTGTGTGCAGGAAATTTTCTCAGGAGCTTTACTTAGGGATTTCAATAGAGTTGATGACAACAAACAGGTTCAACTTTCAACAAAGTGAAATTCAAAGGACTAGGGCAAAAGTGCACTACCTAGTTCCAAAAAATCAAGTTGAACTTTTGGGTACAGATTCTAAACATCTTTTTCTACCCAGATCTTAGTTTGTGGCTTTGTTGAATAGCTATAGTAGTCTATTTTTGTCAATTTGCTTCAAATTCTCAAGTATTTTCCCTAAATTCAAATTATATGATTCCAATTACATGTTTAACTCACACAAAAGGGGAATAAGGACTACAATAAACATTCAACCCTCTTCCTAACATAATTGAGGTTGAATCTATTGTATTTATCCTCCTTTTGATGTAATGAAGTTGAAAGTTAGGTTATTTCCTAAATTCCTAATTTACAAAGCATAACTTGTGAAACCTTAATTTATTCACCATATTACAAGGGTAAGTGATAAGCCTAATGATTGACCCTCGAGTCTCCTTGTAGTATTCTAGAGGTTGGTTTTCTTGTTTCATCCATAAGATAAGGTGAACACTAAACTCCTAACCTTTGAATCCCTACAAGATTGAGAGGGAGTAAGACCTTCTAGTTAAGGAACCACTTGTGTAGGTTTGCCTTTTTGTTGAAGATTGCCCTGGCCCTTTTCAATGGACTACAGGTGCTAGTGTCATCGCCCTACTCCTTATCTTAGAAATTATCAACATCTTTCTCTAGTTAAACTATGTTGGGTCTTAAACAACCATCATCTATATTTTTGATTAAGGATCAAATAGGTTTTGAGGGGACCTGAAACCCCTTACAAGAAGTTTTCAAGGGACCTAAAACCCTTGGATTTTGCATGGATCCGGAACCCAAACAAGAACGTTGCTAAAAGATACAACATAGACTACCAACAACCCAACCTTATCCAAACATTACAGAATAATCCTAGAAGAACCAAGTGAGAAAAGGAGGCCGAAACCATCCACCAAAAACCTTAGAGAACACTAAAAGATGTTAATACTGATAGTATGATGAAAGAATAAGTATATGGTAGATTACTAAGAGGGGGGGTGAATCGGTAAATTGAAAAACTAATACAAACTTCCCAATCTCAAATTCAAACTCACAAAGTAAACTTTGACTATCAAGATCAATACTCATAAGAATACTCAACATCAACCGGTTAACTGTTATAACAACTTAACAGTAAACAACTACAATCTTGTAAACATCAAAATGCTTAATCATATATCAACATATTTCATCTCTCAATGCTTCCAGTTATCATGCCTTATCAGAAGTTAATCAAATCAACAAATAAGATCATAACCACAAAAACATTCACCACTTGACACAAATGTTTATACGTGGAAAACCCAAATAGGTAAAAACCACGGTGAGATGAGACTCACAAGATAGCTATTTGAACTCTTCTGAAGTTCGCCATGTTAGGAGCCAAGCCTGTTAAAGTTTGTACAACAAGCCTTGTTAAGAACTGACCTTGTTAGGAATCACCCAGTTAAGGGATTTACAAAATGCCTTGATGAAAAGCAAATACCCTATTAGGAGTAACCTCGATAGAGGATTTGTGAATCCAAGCTAATGGACTACCTTGTTAGAGGATTTAAGAAGTAACCAAGCTTGTTAGAGCTTACCTGATTAGGGGATTTCACTTCTATTGTAATTGTTAGAAAACAATAGGCTTTATTGATCTGTCTGAATAGCACTACATTTTCTTGATCAGATCCTTTTAAGCTTCAATCTGCTTTTACTCAAATTGCAGATCCATTCTCCAGTTAGGCAACCACACACTCAATTGATTTCAGCCAACACTTTGCCAACAACTTTACAAACAACTTCATCAACCTTAAATACAAATCAATTAGGTTGGTAACACAACAAAAACCTAATTCTCTCATAGAGACTACAAACAAATCAGTTCAAGTGTGACCATTGGATTTACATAGCAATCTATACACATTCTTCAACAAAATTCCAACTGTTCCATGATCACTGCTTCATTGGACTTTGTAACTCATCACACACTATGCATTAGATGCAATCCACTTTTCTCATTCCCTAGACAATCAAACAAATGAACCAAAACAATCTGAACTTATCCTCATACAATGATCACACGTGTCAATATCATTATTGCTCATCATTAGATCTTAAATCAACAAACTTGATTGGTTAGGGTTTAACAAAAATAACTGGTAGGGTTTACAATTTTAACTCACAAACTTATATACTGGTTTACAACATCTTCCTCAAAGCTCTTCCTACCGGTTACAAGACAATATCAATAACAACAACAATATCAGCAATATCATAAATACCATTACCAGTTCAATTGACATTAATAACAACATAGCATATCATTAATGCAATCTTCATGCAAATTCCAACAATCTCCCCCTTTGGCATTGATGTCAATACAAATATCAATGCCTCTAATTGCTGCTATGATTGGTGAATAGGAATCCTAGTTTACATTACCAAGTATTAACCATGGTTTGTCTGTCTTTATCCTGTCGCTGGTTTCCCTATCCCAATCACATAATTCTTCTCCTAATCACATAATTATTCCCCCCCTTTGACAATAATGCCAAATTGAAAGTAAAACACGTAATTACAAATTTTCATTGTGCATCAACAACATACTACAACTTGATGCTCCCCCTGTGGAATACATCCACTTCTTCATCAATCCATGTAAAATTCTGCAAGTGATTTAGGGACTGATGCAATCAGCATCATGCTCAACTAAGTTCATGAAGAGGGACAACCCCCAACTGACTTCTAAGATACTCAAAAGTGATCTTAGGCAGAGGTTTGGTAAAGATATCTGCAAGCTGCTCCTTGTTAGAAACATGCTCTGAGATAACAACTTTACTTTGAACTTTTTCCCTCAAAAAGTGATACTTCAATTCAATGTGCTTGGTGCGAGTGTACAAAACAAGATTCTTGGAAATATTTATGGCACTTGTATTATCACATAAAATCTTTATAGGTTCTAAGATCTTCATCTTAAAACCTTCCAAAATGTGCCTCATCCAAATAGCCTGTGTGCAATTCATATAAGCTGCAACATACTCAACTTTAGCAATAGATTGTGAAATATAACTCTACTTCTTATTGCTCCATGAAACTAGCCTTCCTCCTAGAAAGAATGCTCCACCGGTAGTACTTTTCCAGTCATGAATATTTCCTGCCCAATCAGCATTTGTGTATGCCTTTAAATCAAAGTTTCCTCCATATGAATACTATAATCCATAGTCAATTGTACCTTTCAGATATCTAAAAATTCTCTTGGTTGCTATCAGGTGTGCTTCCTTTGGATTCTTCTAAAATCTAGCAACTATACCAACCGCATGGGCAATATCTAGTCTATTGTGAACAACATAGTGTAATTTACCAATCATTGACCTATATTCCTTTTCATCAATAGACTTAGATTCATCTTCCTTGGATAACTTACAACCTGTAACCATTGGTGTTTCAATTGGTTTACAGTCACTCATGCCAAAAGTCTTCAAAACCTCTTTCACATACTTAGATTGTGTAATGAAAATACCATTCTTCATTTGTTGTATCTGCAAGCCTATAAAAATTTTTATTTCCCCTACTAAAGACATTTCAAACTCATTTTTCATTTCATCTACAAAATTGTTGCTCATGACATCATTACCTCCAATAATAATATCATCAACAAATACTTCATTGGCCAATATTTCATCTCCTTCAGACTTGAGATAAATATTACTATCATCACTGGTTCTTGCAAAGCCTATCTTCATCAAATGTGTATGAAGTCATTCATACCATGCTCTATGTATACCTCTTCTTCCAATATCCCATTCAAAAATGCAGACCTAACATCCATCTGGTATACCTTGAACTTCTTATGGGCTGCAAATGCAAGTAAAGTTCTAACACCTTCTAGTCTTGCTACTGGTGCAAAAGTTTCACCATAATCTTCTCCTTCTTCTTGAGCATAACCCTTGCAAACTAATCTTTCCTTGTTGTGAATTACAACACCATCTTCATTTAACTTGTTTCTGAATACCCATTTAGTACCTATAGCATTCTTGTTTACTGGTCAGGGTACCAGAGTCCAAGTGTTGTTCTTCTCAATTTGATCCAATTCCTCCTCCATAGCTTTAACCCAATAATCATCACCAAATGCCTCCTTAGCACTTCTAGTTTCAATGGTGGAGATAATGCAAGAGTTATCTCTTACTTTTCTTCAAGTTATTACTCCAGCATCCTTATCCCCAATAATCTACTCAGGGCTGTGATTTAGTCTCACATACCTTGGATTAACATGAGCATTCTCTTCAAGTTCCGCTTCTTCATTATCATCTTCTTTTGAATTTATTTGTTCCAGTTGAACAAGTAAATCAGAATTTGCTTTACTAGTTTCTGATTTAACAGTTTCAGGTTCCAAAAGCAAAATGCAAGGATCTTCATCCTTTTTCTCTAAATAGGTTCCTTCTGAGACTTTAGGACATTCATCTACTCGAACATCAACACTCTCAACAATTCTTTGTGTCCAGTTGTTGAAGAATTTATAGGCCTTAATCTTGGTTGAATAGCCAAGAAATATGCCTTCATCACTCTTAGCTTCAAACTTGCTTATGTAGTCACCTCTTTTAATAAAACATTTGCTTCCAAATATCTTAAAATAGCTAACATCAAGTGATCTTCCATACTAATATTCATAAGGGGTCTTGTCCTTACCTCTTTTCATTAGAACTTGGTTCATTGTGTAGACAGTTGTACTTACAGCTTATTTCCAAAATGTTTTCGCTACATCTCCTTGTATCAATATTGTCCTAGCAGCTTCAACCACTGACTAGTTGTTCCTCTCTGTGATACCATTTTGTTGTGGTGTCCTTAGTGTAGAAAGTTGCCACTTGATACCATTCTCATCATAGTACTTAGTGAATTCCTCAGAAGTAAATTCACTGCCTTGATCTGTTCTCAGACATTTTATCTTTTTGCCACTCTCTTTCTCAGCTAAGGCCCTGAATGCCTTGAACTTACCAAAAGCTTCATTCTTATCCTTCAATAATATGACCCACATCATCCTTGAACAATCATCAGTGAAGATCATGAAATATGTCACCTTGAATGCTTCTTGTTCTTATTGGTCCACATAGATCTGTATGAACCAAATCTAACAAGTGCTCTATTGAGAAGGACTTGCTCTTGAAAGTTGAAGAAGTCATCTTTCCTAATTGACATTCTTTACAAAGAGCATTAACCAGTTTGTCTTGCTGAGGCAGACCTCTTACTGTCTTGGACTTGCTCACTTTAACAATGTTATCAAAGCTTATATGACAAAATCTCCTATGCCAAAGCCAGCTATCATCTATCTTTGCAATCAAACAGTTGCTAACTTTAGGATTAAGATGAAATAGATTACCTCTGGTTTGTTTCCCGGTTGCAATCAATTCACCTTTGTTGTCAAATATTTTGCACATACCATTTCTAAACTCCAGTGGGTATCCTCTATCATTAAGTTGTGCCACACTTAGAAGATTGTTCTTTAGGCCTTCAACCCAATAGACATTGTCAGCACTGCTCTTCCCATTAAGAGAAATAACTCCCTTACCTTTAGCCATACAAGGTGAGTCATTGCCAAATCTGACAACACCGCCATCAAATTCCTTCAAGGAAAGAAGTTTGCTTCGATCACCAGTCATGTGATGTGAACAACCACTATCAATGATCCAATCATCAGAGTTATTCATCCTGGACACTAGTGCCTTCTGATCTGATATCTCTTCCTTAATAGCTATAAACACAATATATTCACTAGCATCATCATCAGATTCTTCATAAGTAATACCACTGTCAACCGCTATAAGACAATCTCTCTTGCCTTTGCCCTTATACTTCTTGAATTTGTCTCTCTTGTATTCATTTTCACCATGAGGACAGTTAGCTGCTATATGACCAATCTTGTTGCATGCAAAACATTTTAAAGGTAGTTTACCTCTGTATTTCCCAATGCCTCTAGGCAGTCATTTTGCCAACAATGCTTCAAGATCCACTAAGCTCTCTTCATCATCAGCATCTCTATTGAATCTAGATTCATAACCATGACAAGTATCTCTACTTTTCTCACAGATGGGTTAGAGATAGAAGCTCTAAATGCAGATTCTGATTTCCGTACACTACCATCATAACCATTTAATTCAAAAGTAGTAAGTTTGCCAATGATAGAGTCAAGAGTTACCTTAGTTTTGTCAATGGACTTTAGCTCCTGAATAGCTGCAACTCAAATAGCATAGACTGGTAGCAGGGTTCTCAGTACCTTACTAATCACTGTGGCATCTTCCACTTTCCCTCTTGCACTCTTTATTTCACCAACTATCTCTTTTATCCTTTGACCATACTACTAGATATTCTCACCTTCAAACATTCTCATGTCATCAAACTTTCCTCTTAGGCTCTCCTCTTTAGCAATCTTAACATGTTCATCATAGCTATAAATCTCTTCAAGTTTTTTCCATACTTCATATGTAGTTTCAAGACCATGAACATCTACATATTCAGCATCAAACAGGGAACTGATAATAGCCTCCAATGCTTGATGCTTTTCTTGTTGTTCTTTCTTCTGATCATCAGTTAGAGTTCCAGTAGGTGTAACATACAAAGTTTCTACATGATCCCAATACTGACTTCCCAGACTCTTAATGTAAATCTTCATTATGTCGCTCCATATCCTATAGTTATCTTTGTTTAACTTCAGACCTTCCTTCTTCATCATGATCTACAAGATCTTTTCCTCAAGTTGTTGGTCTTTTAGGTTAAAGAGGACCTTAGATGCTGTAATACCAATTGATGGTATGATGAAAGAAGCATCTGGTAGATTACTGAGAGGGGGGGGATGTGAATCAGTAAACTAGAAAACTGATAGAAACTTCCCAATCTCAAATTCAAACTCGCAAAGTAAACTTTCACTATCAAGATCAATACTCATAAGAATACTCAACATCAACCAGTTAATTGTTATAAAAACTTAACAGTAAACAACTTCAATCTTGTAAACATCAAAATGCTTAATCATATATCAACATATTTCATCTCTCAATGCTTCCAGTTATCATGCCTTATCAGAAGTTAATCAAATCAACAAATAAGATCATAACCATTAAAACTTTCACCACTCGACACAAATGTTTATACGTGGAAAACCCAAATAGGTAAAAACCATGGTGAGATTAGACTCACAAGATAGCTATCTAAACTCTTCGGAAGTTCACCCTGTTAGGAACCAAGCCTGCTAAAGATTTTACAATAAGTCCTGTTAAAAATTGATCCTATTAGGAATCACCCGGTTAAGGGATCTATAAAAAACCTTGATGAAAAGAAAATACCTTGTTAGGAGTAACCTCAGTAGAGGATTTGAGAATCCAAGATAATGGACCAACTTGTTAGAGGATTTAAGAAGTAACCAATCTTGTTAGAGCTTACTCGGTTAGGGGATTTCACTTTTGTTGTAATTGTTAGAAAACGACAAGTTTTCTTGATCTGTCTAAATAGCACTACATTTGCTTGATCAAATCCTTTTAAGCTTCAATCTGCCTTTACTCAAACTGTAGATCCATTCTTTGGTTAGGCAACCACACACTCAACTGATTTCAGCCAACACTTTTCCAACAACTTTACAAATAACTTCATCGACCTTAAATACAAATCAATTAGGTCGGTAACAAAATAAAAACCTAATTCTCTCATAGTGATTACAAATAAATTGGTCCAAGTGTGACTGTTGGATTTACATAGCAATCTATACGCATTCTTCAACAAAATTCCATCTGCTTCATCGGACTTTGTAACTCATCACGTACTATGCATTAGATGCAATCCACTTTGCTCATTCCCTAGACAATCAAACAAACAAACCAAAACAATCTGAACTTATCATCATACAATGATCACACATGTCACTATCATTACCGCTCATCATTAGATCTTAAATCAACAAACTTGATCGGTTAGGGTTTAACAAAAACAATTGGTAGGATTTACCGGTTCAACTCACAAACTTATATACCAATTTACAACATCTTCCTCAAAGCTCTTCCTACTGATTACAAGACAATATCAATAACAACAACAATATCAACAATATCATAAATATCATTACCAGTTCAATTGACATCAATGACAACATAACATATCATTAATGCAATCTTCATGCAAATGCCAACAAATATAATAAAATCCAAGGGTTTTATCAAGGCTCCCTTAACCTTCGTATTGGGTTTTGACTTGGCTCCCAAAACCGTCAAATTGAAACCAACAAAGACAATCCAGCTAAAAGGCAACTTCCTAGCACAACCCCTCTCCACCTCAATAGGAACTAAAGAGAGACAAACCACTAGTTGAACAAGCCAAACACTGATCAACCCCACCAGATCTAAAGACAAAAGATCATAACAATTCCAGTTTGCTAGAATATTGAGTTTTAAGAAGACTCCCATAACCTCAAGAAATAGGGCAACAAATGCCCCCAAAAGACTCCATCCAACTTCACCCATCCATCCATTCTCACCTCAATAGAAGAGACATTCACCTCAATAGAACTAGCAAAGAAGGAGAAAAGAGGGAAGGAGAACCAAGCCCATCAGTACGCTCTCTAGAGCAGTTGCGGAGCCCCACATGAGAAAAATGGAAATAGAGAAGCACAAGGTCCCTAGAACAAGTAGAAGACAAATCCTCGACACCAGGACCCAGGAGATCCACCACAAATAGCATATGTCATGGAAAGAACAGAAACCACGAACATAGGGAGAAGATTAAAAAAAGCATCTGCCATAGCCAACAAGATCCATGTCGTGCAAGTGAAGGGAGGAGACCAATAATGCCACAAAATAGCCCGCACGTGGAAGATCCACATCCTCGACAGGATCACCAACATCCCCATCGCTAACCAGCTTGCTCAAAGCCCTATCCCCTCCACCACAACACCCATCAAGCAAGGCAAAGAGGCAGGACCAACAACCACCACAAGGCCTCCCATTGGCACAATAAAAGAGGGTCATACAAGAACCCAACACAAAGAGCAACATCCACCAGATTTGTAAGGCTAGGGCAAGAACCCTTGTCTACACCATGACCCACTCCATGAAAAGATAGTCACCACAAATAGAAAACATCTAAGAACTAGCAATTGATATCCGGACCGAGCCCCAAGGCAATGAATCTATAGAAGGAAGAGAGCCTAGAGCTGCATCTTTTTCATCGTTTGCATCCTCATCGCCTTCTCCAGACACCTCTCTGTTTGAAACCCTCGCCCCACGTGCTTCTCACTCATCTTTCCCTTCTTTTGTGATGTTATATTGTAGCCATCATTGATGTTGGTTTCTAGTATGTCATTAATATTTTTATGTGTGCATTGGAATGTATTATAGGTTGATGATTCACTCATCCTATCATTGTGAGGTGTCATGAGAAAACTTGATCATGAGCTTGTCTCATATAATCTTTTTGATGGTGTTATTTCTCTCTTGTAGATTCATCATGGTGGTTTTGTCTCATAACTATTAAATTTTCATTAGTACCACCTTACATATGCAATGGTGAGGTTATTCTTGTTTCCATTGCCTTTGTGTCATGTCATATACAATACTTGTGTTCATATTTTAGTGCAAGTGCAACATGTCATTATCATATCTTTGATGGTGTTGTTTAAAAAAAAAATTGTTTCGTTCCATTTTTTCTTGGCCCTTCGAATAGGGCATTACACCATCAAATATTGGTATCATACAAAAAATAAAATCTTTGTAAGACCTCAAAATACCCATAAACCATAAAAGTCAAAAACACAAAAAAAGTTGAAAAAGATGTCCATAAAATCCAAAAAAACTAAAATTAAAACTATAAAGGACTCATAAATAAAGAATGGAAACTTTTAAAATGATGCAAAATAAATTAAAAATTCTATCATTATTGACCAAAAGTGGTGATTGATAAGGTCTCTTAGGTGACCCGTGGTTCACCCAAAACCTAAGCTAAATGGTAGGGGCATGTAAGAACCCTAAGCCTTAATACAAGTGATTAGGTAGGGCCAAAAGGTGTGACCCTACCCATGCCACAAGAAAATCCCAAGTATTCTAAGTCAAAATTATTAAAAAAATAAAAAAAATAAAAACCTAAAAATAATCTATTGTAATAAACAAAGGTGTATTTCATAGACCATTTCAAATGAAACTGACAAAAAATAAAATAGAGGTAAAATAAGTTTTATCACTTTTTTCACCTAAGGGACCACGAGAGGCAAAATCATTTCCATAAATTTGATCCTCTCATTAATAGCTCTATGTCAAGTATAATCTCACACAATTATATCATTGTCTCTATATAGCTCCTATTTTCTCTTTCTCCAATCACAAATGAGGTTCTGAATGAACCAAGTTTGGTATATATAGACATGTTTCCCTCCTTTTTGATACTTTATTTACATAAACTAAATTAAGCATAGGTATACTCCATACCTCGATGTCATGATTTTGAATCAGTGATGGGGGCATGTACAACAAAGGTGGTATCTCTCAAACCCCACATTGATATAAAGTACTCATGTCATTGTTCATTATAACGTTTCATGATTCTCATATTACATATCTTCACATGTTTTATTTTATAATTCCAATGTGGGACAATAACAATAGGTAAGTTTGTGTCCTATTTATCTATCTTAGAGAATGAGTTTTGCCTTCCATGTGGACTAGCATACCCAAGGGGGAAAATATGTAAGTGCACAAAATTGTATGGGTGATATGATAGTTTGATGATGATTTAGCAACCTAGCTCATTATCCATGTGACATGATTATTTTATTCTCATAGCTTATTTGTCTTGACAAATTTCCTTTCTTTACCTTTACAACCTTCCCCCATGTGTTTTCCATCCTTCCTAGCCACTTACTCAAGTTGCATGTCATCTCCTTCTTAGAAATCAAGCACTTGTGCTCTCAACTACAAGGGCACCCAAGAGACCTCAGGGGGGTCACTCAAGTCACCGAGGTTAAGTTTTATGGTTTCCCAAGTGATATATCCTAGTAAAATAGGAAACCTACCTTTTTAAAGCAAGGACCATATCATATTTGGTTGGTGCATGAATCTTCTAGTTATGATAGTTTCTCTTTTAGTTTGCCCTCCAATTGACATTCCTCTTATGTTTTTATGACACCAATCACTCCCCTTGATTGTTGATTTTCTATACTCTAATTGATAGATCATTTTTCTTTTGTAAATGTCTCATTCCTTCTTCATCTATGAATGAAATAGAGAAGAAAAGAGTAGAAGATAACAGGTAATAATCTTGCTATTATTTGGTTCCTATGCATGATTTTACTAGAATATCTATATTTTTTCTTTAATGATAGGATCCATCTTTAGAAATTTGTAGACCTCCCTCAAGCCAAACCAAAGATATATCATCTAGCAAGGATATAGCCTTCTCCTAGAAAACTAATCTTTTTATGAAGCTTTCATGCTTTCTAAATAATCTCTAATCTATCAACATCATTTGATCTTCCGTCCATGAAGAGGAGTACCTTGAAACTAGAGAGGAAAAGTTACAACAACAAAAGATGGATCACTTGATGACATATATCATGACAAATTTAAGGAATTTTCTTTGAAGGTTCACTTAGGTTCCCTAGTTTTAGTTGTTTTGTAGAAGATTTCATTTATATAATAATTTAAAGTTTAATTAGATTACAAAATATTGCCTAAGAAATATAATATTCTATGATTTTTTGTTAGTTAGATTAAATTAGATTAAATTTATTTTGCATTCTTAAATCAAACTTGATTAAAAATTTATTTTATTTTATTTATTTTAAAATTGTCTATTTAAAAAATAACATCCGTTCTTCTTGAAACAATAAAATTAAAAAATAATAATCTATCATTAAATAGAAATTGACAAAACATAAAAAAACATAAAAAAAAAATGTATCCATGAAAATTATATTCATTTAACTACATCCATTTAAAAAATGAGGTTAATTTATTCATTGAAAAAATCATTTCTTAAAAAAGACAAAAGAAAATACATACTAAAATTTGCATCTATATAAAACTGAAAACCGAAAAAACATATGATACTATGCTCTTCTTTTCATAGGTTTTGAAAACCTCTTCAATATCTTCAAAGTTGAACAAAATCAATAATCTAAACAAGTCAAACATTAAATACTTTTCAGCGAAGTAAGACACTCAAATTTGCGAAGATTTTCTCTTTTAAATTTTCATTCTTCTACCACGTGGCTTTTCATACTCAATGTGTTTTAGAGTTAAGTAAATTGCATTGAAGTAATTTAAGATGAGTCTAACCATACAAGAAACATCAACAAAAGAGGAAGCTCATGAATATGCCAAAATCCATATATAAATTTAGTAGGTCAATGAAAGGAGGTATATAAGAGAAGAATTTTGTGTGAAAGAAATTGTTTTTTTGGAGGAAATAATTGAATTAATGGAGGGAAGAGTTAATATTTTTGTGTCTTCATAATTAATTAGTTCAAAAAAATCAGTCTTTGTGATTCATCATACTAAATTAGTATCACAATAATTACACATCTTTTAATAATTTGCAAGCGAAAATTTCAATACACCACTAAGACAATTCTTCCTCATGAAGTGTGTAATGTCTCCTTTTGTGATATTCTCTAAAACAATAATATTCACTCAAGATATGACCATAGTTTTTATCAAAGATTTCAATTACACACCTATGTATATGTATATGTATATGTCTATGTATATGAATATATATATATATATATATATACATATATATACATATATATATGTATATATATATATATATATATATATGTATATATATATATATATATGTATATATATATGTATATATATGTATATATATATATATATGTGTGTGTATATATATATATATATGTGTATATATATATATATATATGTGTGTATATATATATATGTATATGTATATATATATGTATATGTATATGCATATGTATATGTATATGCATATGTATATGTATATGCATATGCATATGTTTGTATATATATGTATATGCATATGCATGTATGTATGTATGTATGTAGGTTAGTAAACCATATCACAATACCCAAAGTTGATCAAATTTTGAATTCTCTAGAAATACTTTGCAGATTTGTTGAATTCAAGGACCCCATCCCTAATTCAATAGCGACAATACCAAGCAACTCATCCCATGCATGTCAAAGGTAGGAAAATACTACATCATCAAAATTCAAGAAATCTAGATCATCGATTTAGAGAAAAAAATTAGAAATACACTCAACCATACCCATAATTTTATAAATTCATTCAAGAAAAATTTATAAAAGCATTCAAATATTATTCAAGGGATCTATTGTCAATCCATCAAGAAATATTATTCAACAATAGTCTAGCAATTACATCAAGTGATCATTTTTGAATTCCATGTAGTATAATTTGCAAGTTGTATGGGGTCCAAGCTCACAAGGTGAGCTAAGGTTTGGAGAATGAGGTCTTTTCCTACATTTGACATGTTAGGGACGAGGTCCTTGGTATTGTCACTATTGAATAGGGGACAAGGTCCTTGAATTCAACAGATTTGAAAAGTATTTTCAAAGAATGCACTATTTGATCAACTTTGGGTAGTGTGCTATGATTTATTTAGACACACACACACACACATGATTGCAATCTTTGATAAAAATATTGTCATAATATGAGTGAATATTATTGTTTTCAAGAATATCCCAAAAGGGGACATTACAAAGTGAGAAAACTGATTGGTCCAACCCTCACTCATCATGATGATATCGTTGTCACTTACTAGAATATCCTTCTACACGAATAGGGTAGTACATTAGATTCTTCACAACGTAACTAAATGTATCCACGAGAGAAGAAGGGATTTGATTCGCTCTATTAGCACAAGCACAAAACATACATTATCTTGTGTACACCTCATTCACTTTTGTGTTGAGTCAAATCAAAGTATCATATGGACATCAAATATTAGCATCATTCATTCAAAAGAAACTTAATCATAATTGCATTAGTATTAATCTTAGGCTATATTGCATTTTCATTTGCATATTTTATTGACATGTTTTCAATCTTTGTATATTGACAAAGAGGCTTACTATTGTCAAAGAAGTCAAGACTCTTCCATATACCATATAACTAATTCCACTATGCTCTTTAGCACAACCCTTTGCCCAATGAACATTTACTAAGAACTCAAGTACATTCCAGAAGGTCGCATTACTCCTAAACAAGGACTTATTAGTCAAGCCTTATCACATACTCTAGCCTACCACGAGACAACTCAATAAAATTCTATTATCAACAATAAAAACCATACAAAGTCTTTGATCTATATTTTAGATTCTAATCTTTTATACCAATAAAGACAAATTGGATATCACACCAAAAATCAAATGAACTTGTAATTATTCCATTTCTAAATCCCATTTTCTCAAATCTTAACATTTTACTAGAATTGTTCTAAACTCAAATCCTGTTGACACTAGAAACATAGACCACAGTTAGTATAGGAAAGCAATGCAATGTATTCCTATGAAACAACACACCATGGTAGGTATAAGAAAAAGGCATTACATTGTGGTAGGTGTACCTAGTTGAGATGATTGACAATATGCTTTTCATATGTCAAGGTCATGTAGGCATGTGGCTCCATATAGTTATGATAGCACAAGTGGAGTCACTAGTACAAATGTCAATTAACACAAAGGCCAATCTTCGCAATAATTGCAGAGGCACACCACACATGGTATAGGTCAACATATAAAGTTATAATTATGGGTAGGCGAAGAAATAGAGAGAGAGAGAGAGCGCTTAAGTGTTAGGAATAGAGCTAAATATTCCCAACGAAGCCCTTTTTAATGGTCCCGCCAAAAGTCCAGATTTGCCAAATAAATAAATAAATAATTAACGTCCCATCCCGGGATTCGAGGGAGCACGGGATTTGCTGCGCCGTCACCAGCGCCCAAGTGCTATCCGGTCGCCCGGTTTTTACTCCCACGTGTAAGTGTTTGGGTACACTTATTATCTTCGCCGGGGCCCCACTTTCTTCCACCCACTTACCGCCCTCTCCCCCATTTCTAACCACTCACCCGTACACACTCTCTCCCCAAGGGTGCATGCAATTCTAGTAAAAATGGAGAGTCACTTGCTAAAGAAAGTGAAAAATGCACACTATTCATTTTTGTTTTTAACCATTCAATTTTATCATTTCTAATTTAGAGAGGGGAGAAGAAGACAATATTACCATCTACTGATGTTGTTTGGGTCTTATAAGTTGTTAAGATGCACACTATTCATTTTTGTCTTTTAATATTTAATTTTATCATCTCTAATTTAGAGAAGGGAGAAGAAGACAATTTTACCATTCACGTTTATAAAGTTGGGTTGGGTGTTGTTCGTGGGTCTTATAGGTTGTTAAAATGCACACTATTCATTATTGTCTTTTAATATTCAATTTTATCATCTCTAATTTAGAGAAGGGAGAATAAGACAATTTTACCATCCACGTTTATAAAGTTGGGTTGGGTGTTGTTCGTGGGTCTTATAGGTTGTTAAAATGCACACTATTCATTTTTGTCTTTTAATATTCAATTTTATCATCTCTAATTTAGAGAAGGGAGAAGAAGACAATTTTACCATCCACGTTTATAGAGTTGGGTTGGGTGTTGTTTGTGGGTCTTATAGGTTGTTAAAATGCACAATATTCATTTTTGTCTTTTAACATTCAATTTTATCATCTCTAATTTAGAGGGGGGAGAAGAAGACAAATTTAGTGTCCACGTTTATAAAGTTGGGTCTAGTGTTGTACGTGGGTCTTATAGGTTGTTTGGGCTTCATGGATGTTATTAAAAATCTTTCAATCATTTTTGTGTACAATTTGTTTAATATTTTGTATTTTTATAATCAAATAATCAATGGGCCCTTGGTTTGCTGGTGAAATTGAATGGTTCTTAATGAGCCAAGCAAGAATCAAGTCTTTGTTGAGTGCAAGGCTACGACATCACAAGGGATGGGGCTAGGATCATGCCCCAAATGAATTTGGCAGAAATGACACCTTTCAGTCCTTGGTTCTTAGTTGAAGAGGTTTTAGCCTAAAGGCTTGTGCTCTTGTATCGAGCAGCAACAAGATTTTGTGGATGATATAAAACCCAAAATAAAAAAGGGTTGTAGTTCAATTGGTGAGGGTAATGGTATGTTCCTTGATTACACCATCCACCATAGTTCAAACTTTTGAAAGTATGATAAAGAGATGAAGTTAGGATTGTGTCGTGGACGACTTTGCTGGAATGGATACCTCTTAGTCCTTGTCTCTCAAATGAAAAGGTAATAGCATAGACTTGTGCTCTCGTGTTAGATAGCAAAACACACTTTGTGGATGATTTAAAATTCTCCATCAATGGAATAGATAATTATATTTTATTTTTTAAATATAAAATTTCCAATTTCATTCTTAGATTAGATTCTAGAGACTATCATGTTAATGCTTTTATTTTTTCTATGAGATTGCTTGCCAAAAAAATTTCAATCTATAAGTTTTAAGTTTTTCTCTCTTTTTTATTTTCAAATTGTTGGTTCTTTACATGTCTAAATGGTTATAAACCACCAAATTTTAATTTTTCAATATATAATAAGTGCATTCACATCAATTAAGCGCAACACAACACAATAGAGTAGAAAATATTAGTACACTTTTATAGTTACACTCATACCTATACATATTTAAATATTACACCCTAATTACATTAGATATTTCCACACACTAGTACCAAGGATTTATTCCAATCTTACAAACTTTTATTAAGGTTTGATTACTAGAAAGGAATTCTCAAAAATTTCCATAAAAACAAAGCCCCCACTAATATTTATGACACCACCTTCTCTAGAAATCAAGATTTGTTTTTTATTGTAGATGGTGAAAAGTACAACATTGTAGAGACAAACCCACAACCAACAAAAGCCAATACATCCAAAAGACATCACTATGTTTGTACAAACATTATTGTGCACAGAGGGATGTTGTTATGTGCATTCATGTCCTCCTCATATAAAGACGACAAGCAAAAAAGACAGAGAAAAGATAATTTATATTTTTCATAACATTTTCTAATCTGAAATAGTGTAAAGTAGAACCAAAATTGAATTATGACAATATTCAGAAAAAAATTAAGCCTCTCTAAACCATATCTTTATGTTTTCTATTCTACAAACAAAGATTTCCCCTCTTTACTTTTGCAAGGACATAAAATACTTGTTTACATAAAATCTTGGGATGATTCAATAAATAAGAATTTATGGATAAATTCCTTAAGAATATGAGTTCAGATTAATAAAAATCATTAAATACTTAAAATCAAATATATAACATGCCACTTAGCTCTTAATTTGTTGTAGAACTAGATCCTACTAGTTTTTAAAAATTGAGTCATTCTTGCAACAAGAAATAAGACAAGTTAGATGAATGCATTGGAATTAGTAAAAAAAATATTTGTCTATATCACTTCTACAACTTTAGATCTACTATGTGCAACTATACAATTGATCTCACTATTGGGTACTTGAGAGTTTGCACATGATAAGGATAATTCCCATCAAACATTGCAAGAATGCTAAATCAAAAACTTTGAGCAATGACCAAAGATACCTATAAAAAGGGTATAGTTATGGATACATGTGCCATTTTGGTATATGCTTCATTATAATAAGTGTTTGATTCAAAATCTTGCAAACATAGAAGAGAGATAATCAATGAATAGATAGCATTAAAAATAAGCATAAACATAACAACTAAGTATCTATAGAAATAAGTAAAAAATATGATACCCATTGAGAACTGATTTGATATTATATAAGAAACTAAAATGATACTGCACTTAGTAGCTATAGGACGTCAACAAGGATTAGTTCATAAGCTACTACTTAAAGACAACTAATATGATATTGCATGAGAAACTAAAATGATATTATGTAGTGCCTCTCCATGATTCATACTTTATGATGGTTATGATAGATATTGATGGACTATTCTCATGTCTTGATACTACTTGTTTCTGTTGGCAATATGTTGGATTTGGTTAAGTGTTGTCATTGATGTCAACACCGTATCTGAGTTGGAGACTATCCCAGTTAGATCTATCTCGGTTAGTCTTGGTGATCTTCTTGGTTTTGGTTGTGATTCTGATCCGGTGTGATCAAATCTTTGGATTTGGTTTTGGATGCTTATTCTGGTTGGTTACATGCTATATTCTGTTGGTTCAAGTTTTGGTTCTTTGGGTGTTATCACTTTTGGTATTTACCAGTACCGACTAGTTTCTGGTTTTATCGGCTTGCCTCTGCTATCCTGGTTAGCTTTACCGATATGCATTATTTGGTGACTTGGTCAGTGGATTTTGGGTCCAGCTTATGGAATCAGTTTCTATCATGCTGAAGGTGCTTCTTGATCATATTTCGAGTATTTGGTGACTTTGCATTAGATGATGTGTTGTTATGATGGTCCTATTTGGATCCGGTTAAACTTTTTGTTATTTCACTGACGGTTTCTATTGGTTGGTGAAGCATGTTGGATTTTGGTCTTAGCGGAATTTCCGACGGATATAATTGTTTGAATACTTGATTTAGGTCCATGCTATGTAATGCAAATCATAATATTGGTCTAGTGGCATCATGTGATGTATTTTTTGTAATTATGGGTTTATGGGTTCGTGGGTTTAGGGTTTAGCTGACCTTGTCAATAAGGTTGATGATATGTATTTATAGGCGACTTATTCATGTAACTTGGATATCGATGGGATGGATGGTTATGTCTGCATTATCAGAGGAAAGATTATGTGCAAATAAATTCATATCATTCAAGTGAAGGTCGGAAAGGTTTTGTATTGCAAATCAGACATCAATGCTTAACCAAAACTATATCAGGCATTAGTAGATGCTACTTTCACAGTTCATTTCTTTCTGGATTGTAGTCCGATGTTTATGTAAGTCAGTGAGACTTCCCTTTGTGTTGAGCAGTGCGCTCTAGGTTATTAGCCTTTTTGCAAGCGCAAACCCCATTGTAATTATTCATAATACTACTGTAGAGTATTCCTCTGATTGTGGGTA
Organism: Cryptomeria japonica; assembly: GCF_030272615.1. NCBI lineage: Eukaryota > Viridiplantae > Streptophyta > Pinopsida > Cupressales > Cupressaceae > Cryptomeria > Cryptomeria japonica. Next base: position 458,463,640 of record NC_081415.1, on the reverse strand, counting down.
GGGTTTCCCACTGTGGTTTTTCCCTTTTCGGGTTTTCCACGTCAAAATATTGGTGTTATGTATGTTGTGCCTTCATGATATATCGTTCATTTGTTGTGCTCCGGTATAAGGTTTATAATTGAATTAATTGTTGTACTTGTGAGTAAACTGATTCACCCCCGCCCCCGGTCAGTTTACTATTGGTATCAGATCATTCCAACAGTTTCATGCTTTTCTCTTTCTTATTCTGAGATACTTCTGCATATCAGTGGATATAGTATGGCATTTATGATGACGATTCTAAATTTAGGGCTACTAGATGATGTTAGGGTTTACTATTTGATGGAGTTGGTGATGATGCATTTCTTAGATGATATGGTTTATGTTTACTACTTATGATGTTTATATCTTGTGCTAACCCTAATTGTGATAGTCTTATTGGATATGGATGATGGTTGTTTCATTATGCTATATCTATGTTTATGTTGTTTTATTGTCTAGAAGTGTGTAAGGGATGATATCTATGTTTTTGTTTGTTCCTAGATGATATTGTGCAAGAGTACAGGTACTAGGCACCGAATCCACCTAGTCCCATAGGTTTGAGCATGCCTCCTTTCCCAATGGTGGTTGATCGGAGGTGACACTAAGGCCCTACCACACCTAATCCTAGTTCATGTCTTGGTTTTGACCATGGTCTTGATTTCTTTACCTTTGGTTTAATCTTCATTTTAGTTATGTGCTCTTGTGGATGGCCATGCGAGTAATCATGCTTTATCCCTTTAATTCTATTTTATCTAATTTGAAGTATTAATTATTTATTTTGTTATATGGATAAATATTATTAATATTAATTTATAAATTAAATGTCTATTTTATAAGTTTAGGTGCAATTATTATAATGTCACCCTTTGCATTAAATATGTGTGTAGTTGTGTTTTGTTTCCTTTTATTCTATTTTAATTTATTTAATTTATTTGAGGTTTATTATGATATTAGATTAATTATTATTAATATTGATTTATTAAATTATTAAATACTATTTATATTGGATTAAGTGTAAGTTATAATATTGCTGGGTGAAAATTTTGTAAACTGATGAAGGTTTACAAAATGTGAATTTCATGACAGCACATGAGATAATATCTTTGAGAAGGCAAGACATGATCTCTCCTAATTGTAAGGGAAGGATCCCCCTTTCTATTGCAATTACTTTCTATTATATCTACTTGCTAACTTTACACTATTCTAGGATGAAACAACAACTTAGTCCTCTTTTTTCAGAACCAGTTATATCTAATTCTCTTTTCAGAATAGATTCCTTTAACTAATACAATTTCATTTTTGCAATAATATTAAAACTAATCTAACTAGGAAGTAAAGTGTATGTGAAAGAACAAAGTTTTTTGTTACGTCCCTTTTCTAAAAATGACTTGCGGATAGGCCTTATGTACACCAAGAACTCAAAGATTTTTTTAAATACCTAAGTCCTATCAACCAGTGTAACCCAAATACAAATATATTGCTAGCTCAAAGACTTATAGATATATTGGAAGATTTTCTACTCTAGCAAGATAATCGGCACAACACAAAGACTTTACTTTTTACCCTTCCAATACAAACTTTAGAGATAAATTGTAAAAGGTCAAATATGTGAGGCCCTACACCGACTCACCCTGGCATTTCTGTTATTTTCATGATGAGAATATTATCGATGCTTTATTTTTATGCATTATGGATTTAGAACTTATATGATTCCATGATTTGGATAACATTGACGTATATTGATGCTTCATTTTTATGCATTATGGATATGAAACTTTATATGATGCTAGAATAGAATCACTTTGAGATGATGTATGTTATTATTGGATTTGCAGGACTTCATTATGATGATAGAAATAGGATGCTTATAATATGAATGGATCAAATTTTGAGGATTATGATAATTGCTTATGTGGATCAATTGGGATATATGAGATATTGATTTATTACTGTCAATTGTATGAGTGTTTGATGTGTATTCAAATTCATGTGTTTAATAATATATTTGTGGTTATTTGGAATTACTAATGTGTAAATTGAGATGCACAGGAAAATTATCCATGTGACCATGGAAATATTATGGAGAACCAAACCTAGACCTATGTACGTTTGTAAAGCCAGGCGTTGTTTATTTGGAGAGACAACACCCCATTTGTATCGTATTTTATTTGTCAAAGTAAATGATGCATGTCTGTTAAATTGATTTTATTAATTTGTGTAATCCAACAAGAGACAAATTCCATGTATGATTTTTATAATGTATTTTATTGTGTCACTTGACACGTGCTGATTAGTGTCATTGATTTTGACTTGTCTCTTGGAGGGAGTTTGTTTCTATCAAAGCCATTTCAAACATTTGAGTGTGGTCCCAAATTTGCCTTGGGTAGGGAGTCTTGGGAGTGGTCAACTCAGGTTTGACCCGTAGGTTAACTTCAGTTGGGTTTCTAAGGGGTCAAATGGACTCCTAGGGTTAGTTTTAGGGCTTTTCCAAAGGTCCAAAGGGTATACCTATGGGTTCGGGGTATTTTTAAACATGTGACTACTCCCATGTGACTGTTTAGTCACCTCAAAAAGTGGTTTCTCCAAGGTGAGAAAAAATTCAACTTAGAAAGTTCCTCCTAGGATAGACTACCTTCCCTTTTGATGTCAGACTCTCTTCCCCATCCTCTCTTACCTTTTCTCTTTCTAGTTTTAGCAACATGTAAGATGTTGGGAAGACCAACCAATGGGAACTCTCACTCTATCCAAGGGGTTGGGAAGAGTGAGAGAGGCCTTCTTAGGCAAGGATTAGGGACTTAGTGAGTTAATCACCCACTCTCCATTGTTGGAGATCATGCAATTTTGGAGAATAGTTGTAGGATAGAATTTTGGCTAAGCGTTGGTGAAAATATTGTGTGGATTTGGGCTGCTCATCCCCAACTAGATCTATCAAAACCTTTGGGGAGATTAAGGTTGGTTCTTACTCTCTTGTTGTTTATTTTGTATATTCATGTTTGAAGAAATGCTTGTATGAAAGAGTTGTTTATATATATTTTTCTTTGTGAAAGAAAATGTGATTTTTCCCTTCGTGTTCTTTTTATGCTTTTTCTTGTATTAGGAGTGTCCAAGGCCTTCTACTCTTGGGAGAGTAGGATGGTCTTGGGGTGGAAGAAGTTTGATAGCCTTGGGTGAGAAGCTCTCCTTTAAGGAGAGTGATCTCAAGGGTGTTCTTTGTGACCCTTGCTGCATAGCCTTGTTTATGCATTTGGGGGGTCATAAGGAGAGATGATATGGCTTATATGCTTTTGGGGGGCATAGGGATGTGGGGATGTATTTGTGTTGTATTTGGTTGCCATGAGGTGGCTTGAGATGTTCTATGCTTGCAACCTCCCCAATGGTATTTGGTCCACTTCCACCTGTGGAAAAATCATCACAAGTGGTGAAGTGTAGCCTTGGTTGGGAAAATTGTTTGTTGTGTGTTTACCTCTTTGCTTGTTGTGGTTGTATGTGTGTAACCTGTCTAGTGCTTGGTTCTCCAAGCTCGAGGGTGGCTTTTAGTAAGCCCAGGCTGGGAGGTGAGCACTCCATGGTCAAGCCTTATGTTTTATTTGTAGGTTACTTGGGAGGAAAGAAAAAAAAAGGAAGCTAGGAGTTGCTGGTTTTTATTTGACTTGCAGAAAAGTTGGGAAAGGGAATATGGTATTTTAAATGGTAGCAATGTAAAAATGAAAAAGTATATATTGTATTTATTTTAAAAAGATATGTATTCATTTTTATTTCAAGTCCTCATTTAATGGGACGAGAGACTAGTTTGGGTATTATACCTTTTGTAATATTGACTACTTTGTATTACAGATGCTCTTGAAAGAATTATGTATTTTCCCTATTAAGTTATTTTTGCAAAAAAAAAGAAGTGTTATTTATGGATTAAGTTCCTATAGTTGTTGAAATAAAATATTTGTTGCATTCTTATTAATGAAAAAATAACAGTCTATTCTTTCTGCTATGCAAAATAAAAATAGTGTAGTTATGTAAATTAGCATAACATGTGAGTTATTAAGCTGAGAATGAACTCTTAGTCATATTAGTTTAGTTCCAAAATGCATACATAGTTACATTTCCTTAATCTGAACACTATGTTGTATTTAACTTGAAAAAGAAAAGGTTTTAAAATGATATTTCAGTTTTATTAATGCTGCTGTAGTTTAATTCATTCTATCATTTTTTCTTTTATTTACTGCAGAAAATAAATTTAAAGTAAAAAGCTTATTTCTTAAGTTAGCATCTAGACTTAGTAAATGAAAGAAACACATTGGAGCTTGATGTTAGTGTTTTAAAAAAAAGAGAGAGGAAATATACAGTATGCTTAAAGCAATGAACCAATGTAGTATTTCCCTTTAAGCTAGGTTTATTATGCTAAGGAGATAACTAGTATTTTTTTATTTGCAGTTAAAAAAAAAGAAAATGATAATAACAAAACAGAATTTAAAGCATACATATTAACATATTAGATAAATGAAAATTTCATTTATTGCATACTGTCATTATTTTGCCAGTTTTCTGTATGGTTTATATAAAAATAATAATACTGAAAAAAAAAGAAAACATATAAATTGCTTAAGTGTGTTATTATAAATATATATATGTATATATGTATATATGTATATATATATATATATATATATATATATGTATATATGTACATATATATATATATACATATATATATATATACATATATATATATTTATATATTTAAATATTTTAAAAAAAATAATACAAAGAAAAAAATTAATAAAGATTTTTTTTTTGTTTCCTTGACCAACCCTACCCCCAGAGATTACTCGGAGCCGAGGCTTCTGCGGGCACCCTGGGGTGGCATGGTCCCTTTGTGGGCCGAGTCCCACAGGGGTGCCGCGACGCCGCTGCGGGCCGTGACTCGCAGGGGCGGCTGAGGCCACCACTGCTAGCTGCGTCCCGCAGGAGCAGTCGAGGCTGCCACTACGGGCCGAGACCCATAGCGGTGTCGACGCCACTGCGAGAGGCTAGGCCTTCCACCAACCTTCGCCCCCCCCCCCCCTCGTGTTGTACTCCACCACCCCTTGTGAATACACCGTGCCGCTACTTGTACAAAAACCCGCGGCCATGTTAGATCGCCTCCGCCATAACATTCCCCCCCCCTGCGTCAAACATAAAACCCTAACCCGTTTCGGGTTAGGGTAGAGAAGTAGTGAAGAAAAACGTAAAAGGATGAGATAGCTTATAGTATAAATTTAGGTTTTCACTCCTTATTTTATTTTATTATTTTCTTGTTGGGAAATGGAAAGAGGGGGGAAATGCCCTATTCGAATTTTGAATAGGGTATCCCCATAAACTAAAAGATTATATTGTTTAACATAACTCACTATCTCTTATATACATAATTTTAATTTTATATATATATATATATGTGTGTGTGTGTGTGTGTGTGTAAACATATATATTAGATTTATAAATTAAAGACCTTAGTTGGCTTTACTCTTCGATAGTGAACTCCAACTTTAATTGAGTAGAGTTTTCTAAGGGTTTATTTAAAAGCTAATTTCTTTGAATCCTTTTTGGGCTTAAATTTCATGGGAAAATAATAATAAGTTCTTTTGCAATATTTAGCACGAGGAGTTAAATTATTTTGGCCAACTTTAATAAAATTTTATAGCACAATTGCACTATGGGATTAATTGACCCTAGAGTCATATTTTAGACAAATTATAGTTATTGTTAAAATAAATAATAGGATTTATAAAGCTAAGTGCTAGGGCCAATTGATTTAATCCCTAGGAAATTAATGGACTATTTGTGATTAATAAAATCTCTTGCAAAATTTATTTAGAGACTTTTGTTTAAACGGAATTATTATTACGAATTATTTGATGAGATAATAATAATTCTTTGGAGAATTAAAATTCTGCATTTAACTTAGATCATCTCCCTTACTTGATCAATTGTAAAGATTACTATTAGTCGAAAAGAAAACCAAACTTAGTTAAGACAAGACTTATTAATGCATCATTTAGCAAAGTTAGATATATTAGGTTAAGTTTTAAAAAAAAAAAGAATTATTCCGTTTGTGCCCAAAAGTTTGGGCATGACATTTTGGTATTAGAGCGAGGTTTCCAACACTAGGAACCTTTCTCCATTACGTTTCGCTTTAAATATTTAATTAATTAAATTATATTTATTTTTTTATTTATTATAGTTAATTTTATGTAAATTAAATCTTTCTCCGAAAAATTATTTATTTATTTCATTTTCTTATAAGGATGCCTCCAACTACGCGTCAAGCTCGCAAATGTGGTAGAGGCCCTAGGTGTCAACACATGGCACATGAAGAGGTCGATAGGGAGGAATTGGTCCCGGAAGGGAACCCAGAGGCTCCTCCCGAACAACCAATTGACCTGAACCGAGACATCTTGTTAGCTCTATAGAACTTGATTGGCATAGTCCAGGATAGGCTTTTGATAGTGGATCATCATGTTGAAAACCAGAACTCAGGGAGCCATAGGACAGTAGAATGGGAATGAAGTAGGATTCCACCTCCTAATCCCATAGAGAGTTAGGCAAGGCATGAGCCCGAGTCTGTTCACCTACCAGAACCACCTCTAATAATAGTACCAGTGTATTATGAGAGGGCACATCGGGATCTAGGGGATCTAATTAGAGAGGTTATGCGCCTTTAGCCACCATCTTTTGGGGGATCTACCGACAGGGTAGAAGTAGAGGCATGGCTTTTGAGCTTGGATAGGTGCTTTGCATTGCGCTCCTACGAGAGCAATCTAAAGGCATGTGTAGCAGTCCACCTATTAAGAGGAACAACCTCCACATGGTGGAGACAGAAGGAATATAAGTGTGGCTTAGTGGCAGATACTCTCACATGGGAGATTTTCATAGAGAGATTCAGGGAGAGGTACTTATCAGAGCACTATAGACAGCGCATGGTGGATGAGTTCCATGACCTCCAATAGAAGGGTCTTTTAGTGACCCAGTATGAGAGCAAGTTTTTCGAGCTCTTACCATACGTGGACTACCTGAAAGACGAGAAGCTTCTCGTCAACCGATTTATCAGAGGGCTGAATGTCGGCATAGCAGGACCAGTGAGGATGGCCGTTCCAGGGAGCCTTTGGGTTGCCATGGAGAAGGCCTTGATAGTAGAGGAGATTCAGGTCAGGCCTCAAGACTTGAGGGATCAGTCTCAGAATCGAAACCCTATACCCCAGACTTATGGATTTTAGAAACCCCATTGGAAGGGTAACAACAGACACACTTCAGGGTTCTCCAAACCCCCTCCTCCACAGCAGTCACAACAGAACCAGAGGCAGAGGCCTTTGCAGAGTCAGCAGGGCGTAAAGCCCAAGCAGTGGCAGTCTCAGGGTCAGAGATGAGACTAGTGATCTCAGGTTCCTTACACACCTCCAGAGAGGACTCAACAGTCCTCCAGGGGTGGGTACAGTGGTTCTAGCAGAACAGGGGGACAATCTTTCTCCAGACCACAGGGCGTGCAGTTTCAGGCACATGGCGCTTGCTTCATATGTAGAGCCATGGGACACATGGTGAGAGAGTGTCCTTAGGGTCAGATGGCAAGCAGTTAGAGGATGGTAGCATCAGAGCCGACAGTTGGGGATATGGGCAAGTCCCATAGGGTCCTCGCAGTAGTTGACAATTGCCAGGCAGAGCATCAGGCCACAGTTATTGAGGTTGCGGGTATGATCAGAGGTAGCAGTGTATCTATATTATTTGATTCGGGAGCTATTGACTCTTTTATATCTCCATTAGTTGTGGAGCATTGCGAGCTAGTGGCAATTAGACAAGAGGTTAGTTGAGAAGTGGAGTTAGCTTCAGGGGCTAGAGTGTCAGTGGAAACAGAGGTTAGGGGATGTCAGCTTCAGATTGAGAATACCACCACCTTAGTAGACCTTAGAGTTACACCACTCAGATCATATGGCATCGTACTTGGCATGGATTGGCTTTATGCCCACAGAGACAAGATGGATTGTCACCTAAAAAAGATCGAGTGTGAGGATGATCATGGTTCTCCCATAGTAATCACTAGAATTTAGAGACCCGTGTCTCTTCTTATGATTTCTGCAATGCAGCTTAAGCAGAGCATGCGAAAGGGATGCTAGTTATTTGCCATCACCACTAGTGATAGAGAAGAAGAAGATGAGAAGGAGCCATCTATTGACGACCATCCTATCCTTAAGGGATTTTCAAATGTATTTCCTTCAGAGTTACCCGGTATGCCGCCCCATAGAGAGATTGATTTCATATAGACCTTGTACCAGGAGCCGAGCCAGTTTTGAGAGCACCATATAGGATGACCACAAATGAGTTTAATGAGCTCAAGATGCAGCTTGAGGAACTCCTAGAGAAGGGCCACATTCGTCCTAGTGTATCCCCTTGGGGTGCACCAGTCATCTTCGTGAAGAAGAAGGATGGATCTCTCCGATTATGCATGGATTAGCGTCAGTTGAACAAAGTAACCATCAAGAACGGATATCCTTTGCCCAGGATCAACAATTTATTTGACCAACTTCAGGGTGCCAAAGTATTTTCCAAAATTGATATGAAGTCAGAGTACCATCAGTTGAGGATAGTGGATAGCGATATCCACAAGACTGCATTTTGCACTAGATATGGCCACTATGAGTTCACCATGGTTCCATTCGGTCTTACGAATGCCCCAGCTGTTTTCATGAGTCTCATGAATGGAGTTTTCCACACATTCCTTGACCATTTTGTGATTGTGTTTCTCGACAACATATTGGTATATTCACGGGATGAGAAGGAGCATGAGGAGCACCTGAGACAGGTTTTGTAGTGTTTGAGGGATAATCAGTTGTATGGCAGTTTTTCGAAGTGTGCTTTCTTTAGAACAGAGGTCAAGTACCTTGGTCATGTTATATCCGATGATGGGATCTCAGTTGACCCATCAAAGATCAGAGCCATTATGGATTGGCCAACGTCAACCAGTGTGATAGAGGTTAGGAGTTTCATGGACTTAGCAGGTTATTATCGACATTTTGTTGAGGGATTCTCTAGAGTCACACATCCTATTACTTCTCTTCAGCATAAAGGGAAGAAATTTGAGTGGACGGAGAAGTGCGAGAAGGCCTTTCAGGAACTTAAGAAGGCACTTACTAGCGCACCTATCCTTGTAGTGCCAGATCCCTCAGCTGACTTCATGGTTTGCACAGATGCTTCCCTAGAGGGTTTAGGAGCAGTCCTTATGCAGGGTGGCAGAGCTATAGCTTTTGAGTCTAGGAAACTTAAGACTCACGAGCTTAATTACCCTACTCATGACCTTGAGCTTGCAGCAGTAGTGCATGCACTTGTGAGGTGGAGACACTTCCTTTTCGATCATCATTTTGAGCTACATTCAGACCATCAGAGCCTTTAGTACATATTCACTCAGCCGAATCTTAATGCACGTCAGAGGAGATGGATGGAATTCTTGTGCGAGTATGATTTTGACATACACTACATCAAAGGGAAAGAAAACGTAGTTGCAGATGCTTTGAGTAGGAGACATCACGAGGTATACACCACATCTATGGGCACGGATTTGAGAGATCGGATAATGCAGCAGTTGCCAGAGGATGGATGGTATTTAGAGGTTTCCCAGGCTATATGATCTCGGGAAACTTTAGAAGGGAAATATGTGGATTATTCCTTAGAGTTCGATGGATTATTACGCCATAAAGGGCGCATCAATGTACCTTCTTCCGGGGGATTGCGGGAGTTCATTATCATGGAGGCTCATAGAGCACCTTATGCGGCACATCCCAGAGTTAAGAAGATGCATGCAAACTTGAGGCAGTTATATCATTGGCCAGGAATGCGGCAGTTTATTGCTGAGATAGTAGCCCGATGCCTCGAGTGTCAGAGAGTCAAGGCAGAGCACCACCATCTAGGTGGGTTACTCCAATCTCATGCTATACCAGAGTGGAAGTGGGATACTATATCCATGGATTTCATCATTGGTCTCCCTATGTCATCTCGTCGCCATGATGCCATCTTGGTGATGGTTGACAAGTTGACCAAAGTGGCCCACTTTTCACCAGTGTGGACCACCTTCATAGCACTAGCAGTAGTGCAGGTGTTCTTGCGAGAAATTGTCAGACTTCATGGCGTTCCACGCAAGATCATTTCTGACAGGGATTCCCTCTTCACTTCTTCCTTTTGGAAGGCATTACAGGAAGCTATTGGTACCAAGCTCAATTTCAGTACAACCTATCATCCGAAAATAGATGGTCAGATAGAGAGGGTTAATCAAGTGTTAGAGGATATGCTTCGCATGTATGTCATGGATCACTAGACCAGATGGAAAGAGTACCTTCCCTTAGTGGAGTTTGCCTATAACAATGGGAACCACACATCTTTGGGGATGCCACCCTATCAGGCATTATATGGTAGGCCTTGTAGGACACCGTTGAGTTGGGACCGCATAGAGGACAGAGTTTCTATTGGTCCTGAGATAGTTTGGGATATGGAGCAGCAGGTGGATTTGATTACGCAGCGTCTTAGAGAGGCACAAGATAGATAGAAGAAGTATGTAGATGCGAAGAGGATAGATCATAGCTACTTGGTTGGAGACAGAGTCTTCTTGAGAGTGCGACCGCATAAGAGTCGAATCCATTATTGAAAGGGTTCTAAGCTCGCACCTTGATTTGTAGGACCATTTGAGATCATTGAGAGGATAGGACATGTTGCCTATCGTTTAGCATTGCCACCTAGCCTATCGCGCATCCACGATGTGTTTCATGTTTCAGTTTTGAGGAAATATATATATGATGAGTCTCATATTCTAGATTGGGATGCCTTGCAGGTGGAGTCGGACGAGCAGCTAGCTTTGGAGCCCATTCGCATTTTGGCACGCTGGACACTGGCCCTTCAAGGTTGAGAGATGGACTAGGTTAGGGTCCAGTGGGATTGCTATGACGAGGTTACAACTTCATGGGAGGATGTAGCATGTATGAGATCACAGTACCCCTACCTTTTTGATGAACTCCAGGAGGAAGTTCATGCCTAGAGGGGGAGGGTGTGAGGCCCTACCCTGACTCACCTTGGCATTTCTGTTATTTTAATGATGAGACTATTATGGATGCTTTATTTTTATGCATTATGGATTTAGAACTTATATGATTCCATGATTTGGATAACATTGACGTATATTGATGCTTCATTTTTATGCATTATGGATATGAAACTTTATATGATGCTAGAATAGAATCACTTTGAGATGATGTATGTTATTATTGGATTTGCAGGACTTCATTATGATGATAGAAATAGGATGCTTATAATATGAATGGATCAAATTTTGAGGATTATGATAATTGCTTATGTGGATCAATTGGGATATATGAGATATTGATTTATTACTGTCAATTGTATGAGTGTTTGATGTGTATTCAAATTTATGTGTTTAATAATATATTTGTGGTTATTTGGAATTACTAATGTGTAAATTGAGATGCACAGGAAAATTATCCATGTGACCATGGAAATATTATGGAGAACCAAACCTAGACCTATGTACGTTTGTAAAGCCAGGGGTTGTCTATTTGAAGAGACAACACCCCATTTGTATCATATTTTATTTGTCAAAGTAAATGATGCATGTGTGTTAAATTGATTTTATTAATTTGTGTAATCCAACAAGAGACAAATTCCATGTGTGATTTTTATAATATATTTTATTGTGTCACTTGACACGTGTTGATTAGTGTCATTGATTTTGACTTGTCTCTTGGAGGGAGTTTGTTTCTACCAAATCCATTTCAAACATTTGAGTGCGGTCACAAATTTGCCTTGGGTAGGGAGTCTTGGGAGTGGTCAACTCAGGTTTGACCCGTAGGTTAACTTCAGTTAGGTTTCTAAGGGATCAAATGGACTCCTAGGGTTAGTTTTAGGGCTTTTCCAAAGGTCCAAAGGGTATACCTATGGGTTAGGGATATTTTTAAACATGTGACTACTCCCATGTGACTGTTTAGTCACCTCAAAAAGTGGTTTTTCCAAGGTGAGCGAAAATTCAACTTAGAAGGTTCCTCCTAGGATAGACTACCTTCCCTTTTGGTGTCAGACTCGCTTCCCCATCCTCTCTTACCTTTTCTCTTTCCATTTTTAGCAACATGTAAGAGGTTGGGAAGACCAACCAATGGGAACTCTCACTCTATCCAAGGGGTTGGGAAGAGTGAGAGAGGCCTTCTTAGGCAAGGATTAGGGACTTAGTGAGTTAATCACCCACTCTCCATTGTTGGAGATCATGCAATTTTGAAGAATAGTTGTAGGATAGAATTTTGGCTAAGTGTTGGTGAAAAGATTGTGTGGATTTAGGCTGCTCATCCCCAACTAGATCTATCAAAACCTTTGGGTAGATTAAGGTTGGTTCTTACTCTCTTGTTGTTTATGTTGTATATGCATGTTTGAGGAAATGCTTGTATGAAAGAGTTGTTTATATGTATTTTACTTTGTGAAAGAAAATGTGATTTTTCCCTTCATGTTCTTTTTTTGCTTTTTCTTGTATTGGGAGTGTCCAAGGCCTTCTACTCTTGGGAGAGTAGGATGGTCTTGGGGTGGAAGAAGTTTGACAGCCTTGGGTGAGAGGCTCTCCTTTAAGGAGAGTGATCTCAAGGGTGTTCTTTGTGACCCTTGCTGCATAGCCTTGTTTATGCATTTGGGGGCTCATAAGGAGAGATGATATGGCTTATATGCTTTTGGGGGGCATAAGGATGTGGGGATGTATTTGTGTTGTATTTGGTTGCCATGAGGTGGCTTGAGATGTTCCATGCTTGCAGTCTCCCCAATGGTATTTGGTCCACTTCCACCTGTGGAAAAATCATCACAAGTTGTGTTGAAGTGTAGCCTTGGTTGGGAAAATTGTTTGTTGTGTGTTTACCTCTTTGCTTGCTGTGGTTGTATGTGTGTAACCCATCCAGTGCTTGGTTCTCCAAGCTTAGGGGTGGCTTCTAGTAAGCCTAGGTTGGGAGGCGAGCACTCCATGGTCAAGTCTTATGTTTTATTTGCAGGTTACTTGGGAGGAAAGGAAAAAAAAGGAAGCTAGGAGTTGCTGGTTTTTATTTGACTTGCAAAAAAGTTGGGAAAGGGAATATGGTATTTTAAATGGTAGCAATGTAAAAAAGAAAAAGTATATATTGTATTTATTTTAAAAAGATATGTATTCATTTTTATTTCAAGTCCTCATTTAATGGGACGAGAGACTAGTTTGGGTATTATACCTTTTGTAATATTGACTACTTTGTATTATAGATTCTCTTGAAAGAAATATGTATTTTCCCTATTAAGCTAATTTTGTAAAAAAAAAGAAGTGTTATTTATAGATTAAGTTCCTATAGTTGTTGAAATAAAATATTTGTTGCATTCTTATTAATGGAAAAATAACAGTCTATTCTTTCTGCTATGCAAAATGAAAATAGTGTAGTTAAGTAAATTAGCATAACATGTGAGTTTTTAAGTTGAGAATGAACTCTTAGTCATATTAGTTTAGTTCCAAAATGCATACATAGTTACATTTCCTTAATATGATCACTATGTTGTATTTAACTTGAAAAAGAAAAGGGTTTTAAATGATATTTCAGTTTTATTAATGCTGCTGTAGTTTAATTCATTCTGTCATTTTTTCTTTTAGTTACTACAGAAAATAAATTTAAAGTAAAAAGCCTATTTGTTAAGTTAGCATCTAGACTTAGTAAATGAAAGAAACACATTGGAGCTTGCTGTTAGTGTTTTTTAAAAAAATAGAGGAAATATACAGAATGCTTAAAGCAATGAACCAATGTAGTATTTCCCATTAAGCTAGGTTTATTATGCTAAGGAGATAACTAGTTTTTTTTAATTTGCATTTAGAAAAAGAGAAAATGATAATAACAAAACAGAATTTAAAGCATACATATTAACATATTAGATAAATAAAAATTTCATCTATTGAATATTGTCATTATTTTACCAGTTTTCTACATGGTTTATATAAAAATAATAATACTGAAAAAAAAAGAAAACATATAAATTGCTTAAGTGTGTTATTATATATATATATACATTTAAATATTTTTAAAAATATAATACAAAAATAAAAATTAATAAAGAAATTTTTTTGTTTCCTTGACCAAACCTACCCCTAGAGATTACCCAGAGCCGAGGCTTCTGCGGGCACCCCAGGGTGGCATGGTCCCTCTGTGGGCCGAGTCCCAAAGGGGCGCTGCGGCACCGCTGCGGGCCGCAACCCGCAGGGGCGGCCGAGGTCGCCATTGCGAGCTGCGTCCTGCAGGGACACCGCGGCGTCACTGCGGGCCGAGACCTGTAGCGGTGTCAATGCCACTGTGGGAGGCTAGGCCTTCCGCCAACCTCCCCTCCCCATGTTGTACTCTGCCGCCCCCTATGAATACACCACGCCGCTACCATAAAACCCTAACCTGTTTCGGGTTAGGGTAGAGAAGTAGTGAAGAAAAATGTAAAAGGATGAGATAGCTTATAGTGTAAATTTAGGTTTTCACTCCCTATTTTATTTTATTATTTTCTTGTTGGGAAATGGAAAGAGGGGGGAAATACCCTATTTGAATTTTGAATAGGGTATCCCCATAAACTAAAAGATTATATTGTTTAACATAACTCACTATCTCTTATATACGTAATTTTAATTATATATATATATATATATATATATATATATATATATATATATATATATATATATATATATATATATATATATGCCATATAAGCATGTAGGAATATATGTGTAAACATATACATTAGATTTATAAATTAAAAACCTTAGTTGGCTTTACTCTTCGATAGTGAACTCCAACTTTAATTGAGTAGAGTTTTCTAAGGGTTTATTTAAAAGCTAATTTCTTTGAATCCGTTTTGGGCTTAAATTTCATGGGAAAATAATAATAAATTCTTTTGCAATATTTAGCCCTAGGAGTTAAATTATTTTGGCCAACTTTAATAAAATTTTATAGCACAATTGCACTATGGGATTAATCGACCCTAGAGTCATATTTCAGACAAATTATAATTATTGTTAAAAGAAATAATAGGATTTATAAAGCTAAGTGCTAGGGCCAATTGATTTAATCACTAGGCAATTAATGGACTATTTATGATTAATAAAATCACTTGCAAAATTTATTTAGAGACTTTTGTTTAAACGAAATTATTATTACGAATTATTTGATGAGATAATAATAATTCTTTGGAGAATTTAAATTTTGCATTTAACTTAGATCATCTCGCTTACTTGATCAATTGTAAAGATTACTATTAGTTGAAAAGAAAACCAAACTTATTTAAGACAAGACTTGTTAATGCGTCATTTAGCAAAGTTAGATTTATTAGGTTAAGTTTTAAAAAAAATAAAAATTATTCTATTTGTGCCCAAAGGTTTGGGCATGACAAAATACTTTAAACAATCTTCCCAACCTATTTCCAATTCTTGAATTTTCTAAGTAACTCAAAGATTAGTCGTAAAAAAATCAAACAACTTTTCAATATTTAGCATCAAGAGCTATACTCAAGTTTAATCTTTCAAGAAAAATATGACATAAATGACACGAACATTCATATTGTAGTGTCCACCCTTGACTTGACTTGTTTTGACTAGAGTTGACTTTTATTTCATGCATGATAGACTTATCTAGACTATTTATGATGATATGGATGATGATTACTCATGTGTTTTAGTTACTCATTATGATGTTATACATTATTGGGCACATGCTATTTGGATGATTTATATGATGATGACTTTATGATTATTGATCGAGTGATTTGATGGATTCCATATGCTTACTATGTGATGGATTATTGATAGATTGGGTGATCATGATTTTGATATTGGTTATGGATACTAACCCTATTTCATGATTACATATGATGAGTTGATCATGAGATGTGTTTGATTATTGTATGTCTGTCTTCATGAGAGGGATGATGTCACATCACTCATTGGGAGCGGGGATGTGTCGTTACGATTCCCTATCGCTTGTCTATTATTTTATATATATATATGTTGTATCATTGCTTTGTGGTTGCAGGATTTGTAGGTACTAGACATTGACTCCACCTGGCTTCATAGGTCTGAGCATGTCTTTAATCCCAATGGTTTATATGGTCCAGAGATGATATGAGTTCCCTACACATACTCTAGGACTAAGTTGTTCATCGTGTGTCATCGGTGTATTGGCGTTATTCACCATGTCAGTTAGTAAGATTGATCTTCTTGGTGTTGTGAGTATGTTAGTAATTGTGGATTTATTTAATTATGTCTAGATTGATTATTTGATCCTTGATATGTGTGATTCTATGGTTTTTGAATATGGGAAAATGGGTTTTGATGGGCCCCTGAAACCCAATACAGTTCGAAAATCAAAAGATAAACATTACAGCACAGCAAAAAGACAACAAACAAAGGAAAGACAACTACCAAACTAAACACCAACAAACAAGAGAATGCGGATTATAGACCAAAAAGGACTGACAGTAGTCCAGGCTTAGGTTAATTTCTGAAGCATCTCCACCACTTCAAGCTCCATCTATTTCATATTGTCTGCTGCATGCTTAATCTCCTCGATTTCCTTACTGTGGCTTTGCATCCTTTTAGCGCTTGCTCTCGTTCTTCTCCCTAGCCCTGTGTCCCTATCATTTGGGGTGCCATCCTTAACATCAATAATGCCCACTGTGACCTTATCCCCTTGGTAGTTCTCCAACTTGCAGATAAGGGCTTTCATGCTGGCCAAGGTAGCCTTCAGAATCTTGTGGCTTTGCTCCCCTATTTTTTTGAGCGTTTTCTCAATACCATCAAGTCTCTTTTCAGTTGCTCCTGCTATGTTTTCCCTATGGTTAATAATGTTTAATTTAATATAATTAATTTATTGGCTTTGGATATTTAATTATTTGGTAATTAATGTTTATTGATTTTATGGCTGTTTAATATTTATTTAATATTTATGATTTAATCCTTTTGGGGTTTGATTATTTAATTGGTATTTATTTATTTCATTTCCTATGGTTTAATATTTATTTGGTATTTGATATTTTATTTGGTTCTTTAATTTACTTATGAGTCTTTGGTTTATTTATTATTAATTTCCCTATTTGATAATTTATTTATAGCTTATGTTTTATTTATATAGTTGTCTGTTATTTATATTTGTAGTGGAGGTGCATAAACACATAAGAATAAAATAAAATAATAATATTATTCCCCACTTGGTGTATAAACATGTTTTATATTTTCTACCTACCCTCTATTCTTATTGGTTGACCTTGGAGGCTAGGGTTTAGGTTTGGTTTTCCTTTTTATTTGGTTGCTTGCGTATGTTGTCGGGTTACCTTCTTGGAGCTACTTTTTTGCAAATTGATTTTTGGAGCTTGAATTTTTCTCTGAGGAGCTTGTTGGATTTCTTGTGGGTGCTTCATCAGATTTTTCTTTGCCATTACTTCTATTTGCAGGTCAGTGGACTCGTTTTGTTTTATTTTTCATTCACTATGTCTGCAGTAATATGGTTGTATGCGGGTGATGCTCTGCAAAAAGGATTAGAAAATCTGTTTGATGGCAACACATACAAGAGCACAAGAAACAAACGTTAGTGTTAGCAACAAAAGATTATCCTAAACAGGCATATCAAGAGAGATATTAAGCATGAAATAGAAAGCATATAAACATAAAATGAAATAGCTAATCAAGATGCTCATAGTTGCTCCTCCCTTGTTCCTCTCCTCTCCAAGTCCCAAATGAGTGTAGCTCTCAGCAGCTTTTTGCACTATGGATGCTTATGGAGGATTGAGATTTAATACTAAGCTTCAAATATGAAATGAAAAGCTAAATACTATGCTAGAGTAGATAGTGATGCTATGAAAAAGCTCTATGCTAATGCCAGTATAACAACAATACTCTAAAATGCTTCTCCTTTTGCTTGAGGAGAAGGGTTCTATTTATAGAAGAAATAGGGAAATGAAGGGTTAAGATTGAGCAATCTTAACAAGGGTTAGGATTGAAAGTTGGGGATCCATGTGCACAATTGGCACCAATAAAATGGTGACAAGTGTCAACATAGGATTGGGTTGAGAGAAGAGGTTGGAGGCATTAAAGGCCTGAGAAGACCTCATGGTTATCTAGAAGGTAAGGGTCAAGTCTAAATTAAGATTACCCACTGGATTAAGAGTTAATCCAAGGATAAACCTTTGTGCAAATGTTTAAGAGATAATCATGGTCAAAGCATTAATGGCCTGATGAGACCTTTGGGTTGGGTAGAGGTTGAGTCAAAACAAATGTTTTAACCATGTGGGAGGGTTTGAGGTAACCATTAATGGTTATTGGAGACTTTGGGGATTAAGTGGTTGAAGGTTGGAAGCCTTCAATGGTTTTCAAAGACTTTGAGCCATTTAGTGGTTGAAGGTTGGAAGCTTTCAAAGGTTATCCAAGACTTTGAGCCATTTAGTGGTTGAAGGTTGGAAGCTTTCAAAGGTTATCCAAGACTTTGAGGGTTAATTTGTTGAACACACAAAGCATTAATTGCTTTTCAAAGACTTTGGAGTCTTTGAGAAGTGACTCCAATTTGCTTAGGAATGTGACAATATTTAAGGGATGGATTTAGGCTAATTAGGAAGGGTTTAGAAGAATCTAGAAGGGGTTTAGGCATACAAGTGGATTTTGTAGGAAAATGCAAGTGGGAGAAATTTTGGTATTTTCAATTAAAATAAAATCATTTATTTCAATTAAATGGTGTAAGTTGCATTTGGATAAATATTCAAATAAATATTAATTTATTTAAATGAGAAAAATGAAGATAAAGCATTAAAATGCTTGAAGACTTTGAGGGAAACCATTAAAGGCTTGAAGACTTTAAGGAAAACCATTAAAGTCTTAAGAAGATTATAGAAGGAAGCCATCAAGTTTGAAGACTTTAAAGCCATCAAGTTTGACTACTTTAAGGGAAACCATTAAAGGTTTCAAGTGGGTGAGGATAAATAGGATTTTAAATAAATAATTTATTTAAAATAGTTGTGCAACTTGCTTTTGTAAGAAAATACAAGTGGGTGGAGGATAAAGGTGATTTAAATAAATTATTTATTTAAATGTGAGAGGTGGGATTTTGGGGGATTTAAATAAATATTAATTTATTTAAATGTGAGAGAAGATTTAATTAAATAAATATGATTTATTTATTTAATTAATGGTTTGAATTTGGTTAAGTGAATTAAATCAAATAAATTGAATAATTTATTTAATTAATAGGAGAATAGGGTTAAGATGAATTAATTAAATATTAATTTAATTAATTATTAATTGATGGTTAAATAATCAAATAAATACTAAGTATTCATTTAATTAAGTGGACAGATTTATGTGACTACATTTGCCCCTCTTTGAGACGGTGCAGTTTATCGCATCGTTTCAAAGAAAGAAAAATAGGTGTGAAGAAATGCCCCATAAAATGTAAATTTAATGGGTGGTATGCCCCCTCGAGAGATGGGCCGAATTTTTTTTTGAAAAATCGGGCGATCTCTCGAAAAAGAATGAAAAGTGGAGGGGAGGTAGAATAGAAGAAATTAGAACTAATGATGAAAGAATGGGAGAAAATGGAGTGAATATGAAGAAACAACAAGCCAGCGAGTACCCTGAGGTCATGCAAGAGATACATAGCAGATGTAGTGTGGGGTTTTGATTGATGCTATACAATTGATCAAAATTGGTTAGACAATCTGGTGCAATCGGTTGAATTGCCCCGGTCAAGTCAAAGCGTGACAGTTGATGTCAGTTGGTCGCTTGAACATGATAAAGTCTGAGTAAGTGAATCAAAGTGACCTGATGGTGACTTAGACAATTGATGTAATTGCCCGATGAAGTCAAGGTATATGAAGCAAAATACTCATTGAGACGTAGACAATTGATGTAATTGTCCGTTGGATTGTGTTTGATTGGTTGATCAATTGATAGTATGTGCATGTGATGGATGGTTGTGGGGAATCATGGCAGCCCCGTTGAGACTAGGTCATTATGATAAATGCCTGATGTAGTCTAGGATTACCATAATCGATTACCTGTTGAGACCCGAAGATACTTGATCAGAGTATCTGTTGATAGTCTAGGTGTGTGGGAGTCGATGTATCTGTGTAGATAGAGTAACTGGCTTAATTGTGTGGATGAGTGAGGATGGGAAGTGATGAAGGGATTAGGATGATGTTGATGATCAAGATAGGGAGGGTGAGGGGGGATTCGATGTTAGATAGAAGATATGGAGGACTAGGATCGAGTCCTATGGAAGAAGATGAGTAAAATAGAGTATGCATTATTATGACTACGTATGCATGATATGCAGCTATTATGAATGTATGGATGGGTGGAATGCAACGAAATGCAATATATATAGATGAGATGGAATGACGATCCATAGTGCTCTATTTTCATCATTGAGCTTTTAAAATGTTGGAAGAGAATACAAGCATCTTGACATAATGATTCAAGATGACCAGAGTATTTCTTACATGGATTTTTATATAGCAAGTTAATACAAGCAACTTGATATAATGGATCAAGTTGACCTGAGTATTGCTTGCGGAACAGATAAGGATTATCTCCTTTCATGCATGACTTGGAACGTCCTCCTTGATCTTAGGCTGATCATATCCTGAGACAAGTGCATACCGTAATAAGAGATAAAACCTTTATCCAAATTGGATGAGGAGGAACCAAAGAATGAGCATTGTACCTGTAAACAAACAATATATACATAAAGAATAAAGAATATGGATCCTTGGTAATGGTTCATGCTCATATGGTCGAAGTATATGCTGTAGTCAGCAAGCCGTAGTGATCTATGACTGTGTTTTTGCCTATGATCACATAGCTTAGTGAACTTCCCACGTAGACACCATTAGTACATGCCCCAGAACTTCATCGGAAATAATGCGCAAATGATACAAAACAATGCTGAAAGATCCTAATATAAATTACTAGACCAGAAATCAACCAAGTATTTGATAGTGTAAACAGAATTTTCTTGTCAAAGAAAATGTCATCTTGTCTTTGTTTTTGTAAGGAAGGATGCATCCTTGTTTAAAGACAGTTTCTGATTGTTTGATGTTGATTGGTTTGATTGATAAATGGTCATTTTGTTAAGTATGTCGCAATGTTTGTTTGGGATCTACTCAGATGGGTATGTACAATGTATTGTCGTGTTTTTGTTGGATTTTTCAATGGTTTGTCGATGTTTTTGGATTTTGAATTGTTTTGAATGTTTTTGGTATTTTTGCGAGATATTTTTGAATGTTTTTGGATTTTTGATGATTGCCTAAATGAAGAGCATAATGATATATAAGACAATGTAGAATCCACTTCCATCACTAGGGTAAGGGTATTGCCCCCAGTTTGTAGACCTGACTATAAAAAGGTGGGATGCTAGACGCATGGAGTACTTTCTTAATTGTAGATCAAATAACAAGCCATGGTTGGGATGGATGGATGTATGTGTGCATGAATGTGATTACAACGAGCCTGAAAGATACTAGAGCCATTGCCTTTACGAGTGGCACCTGTTTGCTAGGTTTTCACCATCGCACTTACCCAAGGTGCCACCGGAGTGGTTGTTCACCGTTTGGATGCATGATTTTTCTTTACTTTTTTGAATGTTTTTGTATTTTCGTCAGGAATTTTCTGAATGTTTTTGGTATTTTTCTGATATGTAGGGGAGCCTGATGCTCTGTACACCTTAGGTATAAAACCGTTTGAGGTGCATGCTATTGATTGGATCTGCAAGCGGTTCGCCTTCTGATGTAGCCAACTGATATGCCCCGGACCCGAATACAGCAGTGACAACATATGGGCCCAACCAGTTTGATTCAAACTTGCCTTGATGTTCTCTGTTTGGTTGGTTGCGAGGATTTTCTCGAAGAACAAGATCACCTACCTCAAATGTACGAGATCTAACTCGGTGATTGTAGCTTCTACTCATGCGCTGCTGATAGGCTTTGAGGTGATTGTATGCAGCTTGTCGCTTCTCATCAAGTAACTCTAAGTCCTTAAGACGTGAGACTCTGTATGCTTCATCATCGATGAGATTATGCAAGGAAACTCGTAATGATGGTATCTCAACCTCAATAGGTAAGATAGCTTCTGCACCATAGACCAATGAATAAGGAGTTGCACCTGTAGGGGTTCGAATGCTAGTTCGATATGCCCATAATGCTGGATTCAATTGAACATGCCAATTACGACCGGCATCATTGACTGTCTTCTTTAGGATTCTCAATATGTTTTTATTGGATGCTTCAGCCTGACCATTGCCTTGTGGGTAATAGGGAGTGGAAAAGCGGTGTTGGATATGAAATTTCTCACAAAGCTCACGGACATCTTGATTTTTGAAAGGAAGACCGTTATCGGTGACAATGGACATGGGCACACCATACCGGCAGATGATGTAGTTGAGGATGAATGAGGCGATCTGCTTGCCGGTGACTTGGGTAAGTGGAACAGCTTCGATCCACTTGGTGAAATATTCGGTGGCGGTAATAATGAATTTATGGCCATTGGATGAAGATGGATGGATTTTACCCACAAGATCAAGACCCCATTGACAAAAAGGCCATGGTGTTGTGATTGGTTGCAGTTCCTGGGCCGGTGCATGTATCAGGTCGCCATGAACTTGACATTTCTTGCATTTTTTGACAAAGTAGTAGGAATCCTTTTCCATAGATGGCCAATAATATCCAGCTCGCATGATCTTCTTGGCTAGTGATGGACCACTTGAGTGAGTCCCGCAAATTCCTTCATGTACCTCTTCCAAAGCCTTTGTTATCTCACCTTGTTCTAGACATCGAAGGAGAGTACCATCAAGACCGCGTCGGTATAGGGTTTCGGCAATAATGGTATATCGAGCAGTTTGGCGAATGAAGGTTTTACGTTGGTTATTTGATTGGTTGGGAGGAAGGGTGTGATCGCGGAGATAGGTGTAGAACTCACCGTACCATGGGGATTCAGAACCAACAAGGCAACATATCATTTCAGATTCGGGGATATCATAAGCGGGGATCCAAAGTTGTTCTACCAAGAACTCGTAGCGTGTTGAATTCTGTGGAAGATCTAGTAGAGATGCGATGGTAGCCATGGCGTCAGCAGCTCGATTCTGATCTCTTGGTATCTGCTCAAAAGTGATAGTAGTAAATGATGTCTTTAGACTGTCCACCATTTGCTTATATGGCATGAGTTTATCATCTTTGGTCTGATATTCATCTGTTGCTTGTCGAATGACTAGTTGGGAATCACCATATACTTGTAGTTCTTGTAATTTCCATTGTACGGCTAACCTGAGTCCTGTGATCAAGGCCTCATACTCTGCTATGTTGTTTGTGCATGGAAATGTGAGCCTGTAAGACTTCGGGATGCTATCACCTTGAGGTGTGATAAACAGAATGCCTGCCCCCGAGCCGTGCCTAGTGTATGAACCATCAAAATATAATTTCCATGACTGTGCTTCTGTAATCATGAATATCTCTTCATCTAGAAAATTGGAAATGAGAGGATGATCGCCTATGAGAGGTGCATCAGCCAACTGATCTGCAATAACTTGACCTTTGATAGCTTTACGGTCCACATACTCAATGTCAAATTCACTTAGAATCATTACCCATTTGGCCAAGCGACCTGTCAATGCTGCTTTGCTGAGTAAATACTTGAGTGGATCAATCTTTGCAATGAGTTGTACCTTGTGTGTTAATAGATAGTGCCGCAATTTAGTGGCTGCCAGGATTACTGCTAGGCAAGCTCGCTCAATAGGTGTGTAATTGAGTTCATAGCCAACCAGTGTACGAGAGATGTAGTATACAGCACACTCTTTGCCTTCTGCATTATGTTGTGCCAGTAATACACCTAATGCTGTACTTGTCGCTGAGATATAAAGTAACAACGGTCTACTTGGATCTGGTGGCATCAACAATGGTGGATTCATGAGATAGTCTTTAAGCGCCTGAAATGCTTGCTGGCATCGGGCATCCCACTGAAAGCGGATGTTCTTGTGTAGCAGGTGTGTGAAGGGGTGACACTTATCAGCCAATTGTGCAATGAATCTGCGGATGGATTGAAGCCGTCCTTGTAGTGTCCTTAGCTGACTGATATTCCTTGGAGGTGGCATGTCCATGATTGCCTTAACCTTTGCTGGATCGACCTCAATACCTTTGCTTGAGACAATGTATCCTAGAAGCTTCCCGGAGGTCACTCCGAAGACACATTTCTTTGGGTTGAGTCGAACATGGTATTGTTCCAGTCTATCAAAGATTTTATCTAAGATGTGAAGATGTCCTTCTCTAGTAAGTGATTTTGCTAGTAAATCATCCACATAATCTTCCATCATAGTATGCATCATGTCATGGAAGATGGTGGTCATTGCTCTTTGATAGGTCGCTCCTGCATTCTTTAGACCAAAAGGCATTACATTCCAGCAGTATGTGCCCCATGGACATGTGAAGGCTGTCTTATGTTGGTCCTCTGGTGCGATCTTTATTTGATTGTATCCTGAAAAGCCATCCATGAGTGAAAGCATGGCATGTCCTGCTGTCAAATCTACTATGATGTCGATATTTGGTAGAGGGAAGTCATCCTTAGGACATGCCTTATTTAGATCTCTGAAGTCTGTACAAATGCGGATGCCCCCTTTTGGTTTGCCAACTGGTACAATGTTGGAGATCCATTCTGCATAATCAATTGGTCTAATGAAACCAACATCCAGGAGTTTCTTGAGTTCTGTTTTGACTAGCACGGCAATCTGAGGATGCATCTTACGAAGCTTCTGCTTGACAGGTTTGGCTCCTTTTGCTACTGTGAGATGATGCATGACTAAATCAGGATCAAGCCCAGGCATGTCTGCATATGACCATGCAAAGTTGATCTGACGCTTCTGGAAGAACTCTATAAATTTAGGTTGTTCCTCTGGAGTGAGAAGAGATGCCAGATGTATGATATGAGGATTTTCAGGAGTCCCCACATTGTATTCTTTGGTTTCCTCGATAAGAATCGTTGATCATTCCTGTTGTGTACTAGCAGGGAGGATGTCAAACCCTTCATCCTCAGGCGCCTCAGAGAGGTTTTCACCATTGGATACGCTCTTTCTTTTTACTTTTGTCGGATCAAATAGTGCCACAGTGTGGTTTTCACTGGAAGATCCATGTTTTATTGTTATATTTTTGCAGCTGAAGGATTTGGCATCCGCCCCGAAGTATGCTGCGCTATTAAGTTCAATGGCGAATCCAGCTTTGTGATCCCCGCTTGGTAGATTATCCCTTAATTCCAAAAAGTCAATGATAGCCTCATCGTTCTGGAAGAGGTCAAGACATGGGGGATTTGGTTGGTTCCATTCAATGAGTTCAGGGTGGATAATGGGCATTACTTCATCGATTAAGTTAAGTGCGGGAGATGTATCAGTGAGGGTTAAGACAGTGTGGTGAAGGTCGTTGATGGTACTCTCCCTGTCAGAATCAGGCGTAGGATGAGATGTAGGGTCTGTGGAAGATGTTTCCAGCTCAGGTACCCAAGTGGTCTTTATCTGTGCTTCTCCATAAACAGGGATGTCTTTGCGGGGTGGAGGTGGTGATGTGTCTTCCTCATCTGAAGTGTTAAGTTGCACTGAATCGAATTCCCACTCATGTGAGTCGGTCTCTGAATCACTCTCCAGCATCCGATTGCTATACCATACTGGGATGTCTTTGGAGTTAAATACTGTAGGCGTGATTGGTTTATGTACTTTTGTGGTGATCAATGCTGCAGGAACCGTGATGGGGTTTAAAGGATTTGTTACTGGAAGTATTGGTAATGGTGACTCAGTGGCTTCTGCTAGAACTACTGGCGCCATAGATGTTGCTGCGGGTTCTGATACAGTTGCTGCTGCTATTGGTGTTATTGACGGGATTACTGGTTCGATTGGTGGTATGTTTGGCACTGGTGATGGTTGCGGTGGGGTTGTGAGCCTCGATGGGGCAATGGCAATATTGCTTGATGGTGCTTTGATTATGAAAGGTGTCCTCTTTACAGTAGGTGGGCAAAATGGTTTGCTAGGTTTTCCTTTAAATCTGAGTTTAGGAAGGATCTCTTTTTCAAAGCCTAGGCCTGTATTACCTTTGGGCTTGAACTCTGGCAGCAGCGGTTCATGTTGTCCTTGTTTGCAGTATCCCAAAGCACTCTGACCATCATATCCCATTCTTTGCATAATGAGGAGGCCTTTGCCATATTGTTCCGTAGGAAGTGTAACTCGCGGTATGTCAGTGGTGATGGGATCCTTATAGATCCAGTCCGCTAGGTCCTCATCTTGTGTTTCTTCCTCTTGACTCTTTCCAAGGATGAAAGGCGTTAAGGCACATGCTGGCGTGATTAGTGGTTGCTGGAGCAATTGCTGTGGTTTACCATGTGTTCTAGGAGAAGTGGGCATTTGTCCCACACAAAAGAGCTGACTCAAGTTGTATTCTCCAGGACCTTCCTCTGCGACTTTCATCTTAAGCTTTTCTTGCTTGGGTATAGGGGTGTTTGAACTGGCAAGAAAGGCGGGATTTACATATGATGTGGAGGAAATGGCTTCCCTATTATTAGGAACAGTAATCTCTGGTTGATGGCTGATATTATGGCAAAATGCAAAGGGATTTGCATCACCCAGGATTGTGATCTCTGCACCATTATGTGGGAACTTGATACATTGATGGTAGGTAGATGGAACGGCTTGCATGGCATGTATCCAAGGTCTCCCTAATAATAGATTATATGGCAGAGGAAGGTCCAGAACCTGGCAAATGATGTGTTTTACCACAGGGCCAACCCGGATTGGTAGTACTACAGCTCCTTTGGATGAACGCTCTGCATCATCATAGGCCTTGATGGTGATCTTCTTGCGAGGATCCACTGATTCTATTGCATATCCCAATGCTGTGACCAACTGTAGTGTACAGATATTTAGGCCTGCTCCATTATCAATCAAGACTCGCTTGATCCTGTGTTGGTTGACAAAGCCTTCAATGTGGAGTGAGGCGTTATGAGGTTGCTGGAAGGAAGAGTTATCACTTTCGGAAAAAGTGAGACAAGGTGATGACTTTAGACTTCCAACCATGGCTTGAAATTGGTCCGTGTTCAGGTTTGCAGGGACTGACGCCTCTTGGAGTGCTTGATCCAAGATAGTTTTATGAGAGGGTGACAGACGCAATAGCTCCAAAATGGATATAAGCGCAGGTGTTTTGTCTAATTGTTCCACAAGATTGTACTGCTTTGGGATGGAGGTGGTGCCTTGTGGAGCTGCCTTGATGGTGACCTTGCCATGACGTGTAACAACATTGCAATTTGAGGTGGGATTTTTGAAGGTAATAGTTGCAATTTGTTCACTAGCATCATACAGGTGATTGACAGTGTAATTATACGCAGCTTGCGTATAATCAGTGGTATCAGGACCTCGTCTGGACGTGGAAGGACCCCTTTGATCTTGCGATGGAAGTGGATTTTTGAACATCTGATGATCATTATTGGTTGTTTTTGGATCATGTCCTTCAATCTCAATTTCTCCTCGATCAATAAGATCTTGAATGAGATCTTTCAATCGGTGACAATTACTTGTCTTGTGTCCTCTTCCTTGATGGAACTCACAGTGTTCAGTATCTCTCCACCATGCAGGTTTGACCTGAGGCTCATAATTTGATAACTTAGGTAGAGTGATCAAATTCTGAGAAATGAGTTGTCGCATCACCGTTTCAATGGGCTCCCCTAAGGGAGTGTATGTGCGTTTTTGTTTTTGTGGACGAGGTCTTGGTTCATCATGAGATGTGATGCGACCTTGATTAAGAGGAACATTTGTGTTATTTTGAGGTGGAGGATTTTGTCCTGCAAACTGAACCACAGGTTGTGCATTTTGGACAGTCCGAGCATCCACAACCCCATCGTTGACGATATTCTTATTCTTGTTCCAGAAGTTTGGTTTATCACTATTGAAGCGCGGGCGAGGACCATCTTTGGGTTCATTAAAGATTTTGATGAGTCCTTTTTTGATGAGTGCCCGTTCACACTTTATACCTTTGGTGATCATATCGTTAAAAGAGTCTGTGTCTTTGACATCCAGGTGAAATTCCATTTCTTCGTTTAAGTTGGAAATGAAAATTTCCACTAGTTCTCGTTCAGGTAACTGAAGAGAACGTCTGCTAGACATTTGGCGCCATCGTTGCAGGAATACTGAGAATAATTCACCTGGTTTTTGTTTGGTGTTGCACAGATCAGCCATGGTGATGTCGCGTTCAATATTATAAGAGTAATGAGATAGGAACTTCTGGATGAGTTCCTCAAATGTTCTTATGCCACCTGGTAGTCGGGAAAACCATGATGTGGTTGTTCCTCCCAAGCTTTGGGGAAAAAGGCGCATTAGGTATGTGTCCTCATAAGCGACTTCGAGACAAGCGGAATGAAATTCTCGGACATGATCACGGGGATCTCCCTTTCCTCTATATTTTTCGAATTTTGGTGTTTCGAACCCGCGTGGAAAGGGTGGCATATAAAGATTCCTATCAAACGGATAGGGACAGATGTCGTTAAGTGAGAATTGATTGGTCCTAACACCACTATGAAGTTGTTGGGCGAGATTCTCGACTTGTTGCCGCAACATCTCCATTTCATTTGGAGGAGGAGGTGGTGGGTTACCTCGAGGGATGTTATATCTGATGTGATTTCTACCTCTTTCCTCCTCATGGCGACTTTGTCTTTCTGATGCTTGTCTTAATTGGGCAAGATCAAAGTCTAAGGGGAGTTTGGCTCCTTCTTGAGCAAGTCTTAAGAAGTGAGCATCTGCGTTGCTCCTTAGTATTTCATCAAATAATCTGTTAAAATGAGGGTTATGCTGAACCCTTTCGATTGTTGAAGGAGTGGGTGTACCTGGGTTTTCATCATTCCCAGTTCCTCCAAGTGCTTCTTGAAATTCATTGAGGTTGTCCTCTTCTTCCTCAATTTCTATTTCTCGCTGCCTTGATCGTGATCGGGTTTGAGCCATTTTGTTTGCAAGTTTGTTTTGAAGTTGATTGAAGAGGATGATGAGTTGGTGATGAAAGATTGATGATTGGTGATTTGTGTTGTATGGGGATCTCTAGCACTTTTAAGGTAGATGTAACCGAAATTCCTTTCTTTGAATTGCTTGTTTGTTTGATAAGTTTGGATGTGATAAGGTGTAGAGAAATCTGAGATGTGTTACAGATTTTGACTACCTAGCAATGAGAGGATTCACTCATGAACTAGTTTTAACCTGCGTAGATGTGTCTCTTAGGATGAGCTTATCCTAGATGTAGAAACAATCTAAAAGTGATGTGATGTGTTTGATTTCAAGCAATATCTAAAAAGGAATCTTGGGACAAGAACCTCTTAATGTTTTGAGAGTTGGGATGGATTGATGATGAAGTGATGATGTATGAGTGGGATGATGGATGAAAATGTTTTCAACTTTCAATCTTTCAATAAAAACTTTGTGTCACAAATGGAACAAACTCTTCTTCTTCCCTTTCAGGTGTTGGTGGCACTTCTCGAGCTGTGTTGTAGGTGATACAAATGTTTGGGAAGAATTTGGGATTAATCTTTCCTCCTTGATTTTTGTGATAACTCAGAGCTCTATATTGCATAAAAGCTCTGCGGTTCAATGATTTGGAATCAAACTCGTTTGTTTTACCTTGAAGATAGAGACGCATGCGATGTAGAAAGACTCTATGGGAGACAAAGATTTGTCGATTGATATAGAAGAATTTCCTCCTTTTGATCAAAGCCTTTGAGCTTAGTGGTCTCCTTTTCAAGGTGATATTTTGATGACACTTCTTCTTTCGCAAGATGTGAAGAATGGTCATAAATTTTTGATTCTTTGTTTGTTTGTACCTTGTTTTTGATGTTTTTGGTTGTGTTGACAGATGTTGGATGAATACTTTGTTTTTGGGATTGATTTTCTGATTTTTCTTTGACAAGAAAACAAAGCAAGCACACAAACACAAGAATGTTGCCTCAAAAGGCACAAATGAGTATGGGTCTAGATCAACCCAATCCTTGGACTTGTTTTTGACCCTTCCTTTAGATTTATTTTAAGGTGTAATTCCAAAGCCTGAAGTCGGCTCAATTTGCACTAGGTCTGTAAAACGAACACACTTCAAACACTCTTTATCCCTAAGGTCAAATGGCCAGTTGTGATAAATTTAGCCCACATCTTGATATTTCTTCGACTTTGGTACTACATACCTTATGAATCCCGCCGTGGCAGGTAAGGATGTGATATACTAAGTCTTGCACGAGCATAACAAATAGATGATCCCTATGATGGGGGAGTCACCACTTTTATCAAGCCACAAGTGACCTTTCAAAAAGCTATGTTTCTACTCAAGGAAATATGTATGGTGAGTATCTTGGGAGCAAAACCATCTATGCTCTTGCACTAAATTATACCTCAAATATCCTCAATCAATAGAACGGGTGGGCTACTACTTAAAGGTGTTTAGTCATGTTCGATGTTTTTGGACATAAGTTCATTCTGCAGTGACTCACTTAAGAGCCTTGTAACTGGTGGTGGGGCCCATTTGTCCTTTCGGCCAGTTACACTGTAGGAACAGCTATACCCAAGGCTACAGCTTTCGCTCACACCTGATTTCTATAGCGGCTCGAAGGATTTACCGCTCAAGGTCGTTCCCAAGAGTGATGTGTCTCTTGGCAGGCCTCTCTTAAAAATATAAAATTTTGAGTGTTACTAACACTTTTCTCTTGCACCTAGGACCACGAGAGCCAAGGGAGAGGATAGTGTGTGTTAGAGGTAGGACCACTCGACCAACTCTTTGCACAAGTGTGCCAAGCACGAAAAACACTTGTTCTTTTTAATCTATCATTGCAATGTGATCTAACTATTTGGAGATGTTGCTCCAACAATCATGGTGTTCTTTTTAATTTTCAAAGACAATTGTTTGAGTAAACTAGAATTTGAAAATCCTGGTCAACTTAATGAAAAACACGTTTGCATGAAGTAAAATTGCTTTGAAAATGAGACAAGTTGATTGTGAATTTTATTTGCACCAAAAATGGAAGTGTGGATTGTGAGTTTTATCTTGATGCAAGAAATAAAATTTGCCTTGTTGATTTTAAGCACCAAAACGAAGTTTGTTTTCTAACTTGCAAAAAAAATAAAGTTGTTTTTGTATAAGTTTGTGGTTCTTTTTACCTTTGAACAATGAAATTCTTTTTAAGAGCCCCAAACAAATGTGTGATTCTTTTTTAAAAGCCCAAATTTGAAATGTCAAGTTAATTTTAAACCAAAATAAAAAGTGAATTCATTTTTAAAACCAACTTCAAAAACAAGTTAGTAAAAAAATATAAATCTACTCTTTAATCTAATTTAAATCTGCACAAAAGAGAAAAATAGTTAGTAAAATCTGCCTATTTGGTGGGCTTCTACAAGCCTAAATTTTTTTTTTTTTTTTGGTTACAAAGTGATTTGTACAACGTTTTGTTACAATAGCGCTAGTCTGCGTTTGAACAGAGGCACTATTTAACACAAACGTATTAAAAGAAAGGGAAAGACAGAGAAGGGAAAAGCACTGAAACAGGGGGAATAGCGCCAAAATAATGCCAAACGCACCAAAACAGTGTCAAAAGCGCAACCTGTGTGACATTTTCAACATTCAAACATGTTATTGGTTAAAAAAAAAAGTTGATCAGAAGGTTGCGTGTTCGATTCACGTCGGGTTCACCAAATGATGCTCTGCAAAAAGGATTAGAAAATCTGTTTGATGGCAACACATACAAGAGCACAAGAAACAAACGTTAGTGTTAGCAACAAAAGATTATCCTAAACAGGCATATCAAGAGAGATATTAAGCATGAAATAGAAAGCATATAAACATAAAATGAAATAGCTAATCAAGATGCTCATAGTTGCTCCTCCCTTGTTCCTCTCCTCTCCAAGTCCCAAATGAGTGTAGCTCTCAGCAGCTTTTTGCACTATGGATGCTTATGGAGGATTGAGATTTAATACTAAGCTTCAAATATGAAATGAAAAGCTAAATACTATGCTAGAGTAGATAGTGATGCTATGAAAAAGCTCTATGCTAATGCCAGTATAACAACAATACTCTAAAATGCTTCTCCTTTTGCTTGAGGAGAAGGGTTCTATTTATAGAAGAAATAGGGAAATGAAGGGTTAAGATTGAGCAATCTTAACAAGGGTTAGGATTGAAAGTTGGGGATCCATGTGCACAATTGGCACCAATAAAATGGTGACAAGTGTCAACATAGGATTGGGTTGAGAGAAGAGGTTGGAGGCATTAAAGGCCTGAGAAGACCTCATGGTTATCTAGAAGGTAAGGGTCAAGTCTAAATTAAGATTACCCACTGGATTAAGAGTTAATCCAAGGATAAACCTTTGTGCAAATGTTTAAGAGATAATCATGGTCAAAGCATTAATGGCCTGATGAGACCTTTGGGTTGGGTAGAGGTTGAGTCAAAACAAATGTTTTAACCATGTGGGAGGGTTTGAGGTAACCATTAATGGTTATTGGAGACTTTGGGGATTAAGTGGTTGAAGGTTGGAAGCCTTCAATGGTTTTCAAAGACTTTGAGCCATTTAGTGGTTGAAGGTTGGAAGCTTTCAAAGGTTATCCAAGACTTTGAGCCATTTAGTGGTTGAAGGTTGGAAGCTTTCAAAGGTTATCCAAGACTTTGAGGGTTAATTTGTTGAACACACAAAGCATTAATTGCTTTTCAAAGACTTTGGAGTCTTTGAGAAGTGACTCCAATTTGCTTAGGAATGTGACAATATTTAAGGGATGGATTTAGGCTAATTAGGAAGGGTTTAGAAGAATCTAGAAGGGGTTTAGGCATACAAGTGGATTTTGTAGGAAAATGCAAGTGGGAGAAATTTTGGTATTTTCAATTAAAATAAAATCATTTATTTCAATTAAATGGTGTAAGTTGCATTTGGATAAATATTCAAATAAATATTAATTTATTTAAATGAGAAAAATGAAGATAAAGCATTAAAATGCTTGAAGACTTTGAGGGAAACCATTAAAGGCTTGAAGACTTTAAGGAAAACCATTAAAGTCTTAAGAAGATTATAGAAGGAAGCCATCAAGTTTGAAGACTTTAAAGCCATCAAGTTTGACTACTTTAAGGGAAACCATTAAAGGTTTCAAGTGGGTGAGGATAAATAGGATTTTAAATAAATAATTTATTTAAAATAGTTGTGCAACTTGCTTTTGTAGGAAAATACAAGTGGGTGGAGGATAAAGGTGATTTAAATAAATTATTTATTTAAATGTGAGAGGTGGGATTTTGGGGGATTTAAATAAATATTAATTTATTTAAATGTGAGAGAAGATTTAATTAAATAAATATGATTTATTTATTTAATTAATGGTTTGAATTTGGTTAAGTGAATTAAATCAAATAAATTGAATAATTTATTTAATTAATAGGAGAATAGGGTTAAGATGAATTAATTAAATATTAATTTAATTAATTATTAATTGATGGTTAAATAATCAAATAAATACTAAGTATTCATTTAATTAAGTGGACAGATTTATGTGACTACAGCGGGTATTTGGGAAAATATTTTATATAGTTTCTCCTATAGTTTAAAGAGAATTATTTCCTTGCATAGTTTTTATTATATAGTCTAGACTTTAGAAAAAGGGAAAATATATCTGGGAAAATTGTTCCTGCCGTACGCAGGGCTCTGTATAAATTTTCTTTCTATGATTCTTCTCTCTATGTGAGTTCCCTGTCTTGTTTGAGAATGCATTTATAAGTTCCCCCTTGTCTGTTTTACTCCGTGAATACCATTTGGTTATTTAAGCTCTTTGTGAGTCTATAGGAAGTTTTTCGTATGTCCAACCGTGAGATTTCATATCAGTATAACTTCTACTATAGTCAATGATTTTTCCTTGTATTTAAACCAATTTATTTTGTATGTATAGGCATTTCTATTGAGCCCTTATTTGTAATATTTCATTATGCCTTTGATTTTATATCTTCATCACAAATTTTACCTTTTCGTTTGATTTTATGTTCGAGTTTGTAGCATATGCGCTAATACTATAAATGCACTATTTCTCTTTGTATACGCCCTAAAAGAATTAGTAAATGTGTTGTTTAATACTGCAAATGTGTTGTCTGTTTCTATGAAAGCGCTATTCTTTATTGAATGTGTCGTTTCATTCTATGTATGCGGTGAATGAGGTTGCAAATGCACTATCTAGTGTAGTAAAGGTGTTATAGAACTTGGCATATGCACTGCACTTCGTAGTGTATGCGTTGAACTGTCCAATTTTGATGTTTTGGTCTGATTTGCTTATTCTGTCATATTTTACAATCTGATTTTTGGTACCAGAGGCTTGAGTGAGGTCTGCTGTTATTTTCTAGATTTGTCCTTGATCAGATTTGATGTTTTCATATGGTTTCTATGCTTATATGTCTTCCTATGTTATTATGGATGTATTTGTACTCTCTCCATGTTGACAAGCCATGGTCAATGAGTTGGTTATATTGATGTTTTGGACCAGTAAGTGGATTGGCTTTGTTGTGATTGTAGCCATGTGTATATTGGGTGGATTTGTATGGATGTTTTTGGATGCATTTGGATGTTTACATTTCAGATTTCCATGCTGGATTAGAGTCTGTTGTGTTTTATTGTTTGGGCCATGTTAGGGGGAGTGGGCTTC
Organism: Cryptomeria japonica; assembly: GCF_030272615.1. Taxonomy (NCBI): domain Eukaryota; kingdom Viridiplantae; phylum Streptophyta; class Pinopsida; order Cupressales; family Cupressaceae; genus Cryptomeria; species Cryptomeria japonica. Next base: position 458,428,894 of record NC_081415.1, on the reverse strand, counting down.
CTTGTGATCATCGAGGTCATGAAAGATAGGCTTGCATGAGGTTCCTTGTAAGGATGCATGAAGTCTAGACCGACAGGGCACATTGGAAGTTTACCATGATGTAAACAAGTGATAACATAATAATAAATTAATGGGCTGGGTAAATAATTCGCTAATCAAGATAATGAAAAGTTGTGAGCCCCATGACTTGATCCTAGGGAGGATGTTTTAGGATAGGCATGTGAAGGCCATTATGATGGAAAGTCAATCTCCCTTGATCTCTCATAGGTTGAGATGGCTCCACATATCCACTAGACTTGGGCCTTATGTTATAGTATTTGTTATGTTGAGGATGGCATGTAATGACACTCCACTCCTACATATGTCCCCTTGTTGATTGTTCATATGCCTTGTGGATATGTATTTATGACTTGTTGATTTGTAAGCCTCTGGGAGTTTCTTCTTGTGAATATTGTGATTGGTTTATGCTTGAGAGTCCTTGTATGTGTGTCGTCTCTTTGGTTGTTGAGTGTCAATCTAGATGCAGAGTGTGTGTTGGGACCTTGTGTCATCTCCTAGCATGGGGGGTGGATACTTTGGTTCCACATGGCCGCGTGGTTGGTGCTTTCAATCAATGGGATATTCTCTTGGATTCTTCATGAGTGGATGTGGATACTTCTCTTTGTAGTGGTTCATGGATGTTACATGTAGAAGATTTGTGTAATGGATATTATGTATTCATGTAATGTATTACCTTGTAAAAGTAGATGAAACAATGTGTTAGGAATGAGTTGCACACTTGATGTATTATTCATATAGATTTAATTATATTGTAGTTGGTACTTAGGATTATGACATGATTTGTAATATTGGAACCATGGGATGTATGGTAATGTTCTTGTATAATGAATGCAAACGAATTTCATGTACGTAGTTGTTGCAATGGATTTACATTTGTAAAAGGATAGATTCATGATATTATTATGTTGGTTTAGATTCTATGGTTATTATCTAGGAGTAGATTCATATGTGAAAATACCTTAAGAAAATGGAATGAATAAGATGTAGGAATTGTGGTTGGTCACTGAATATCTTGTAGATAAGATGTTGTTCATGTGGTTGTGTTGGAAGCTAGGAAGTATGCATAGGATATAAGATTAAAGGAAATAATTAAGATACTTGCATTAATGCATTTAGGATTCAAGATGAAGGAAATGATCATGTTAGGTATTTAGATTCATGTGTAGTATGGATAAAAGACAAGTAAGAAAAAATATGCCTATGCATTAGTATTGCAATTACCATTGTAAATGGATAATGATCATGTAGTTAGGAAATGGTTAAGGGTTAAAACACATTTGGATTTGGATCATAAAATGAACTTAAGAAAGGGGATTAGTTTGCATTGAAAGAGTAAATGTATCATGCTAGAGAATGGTAGATTAGCTTGCATATCATATTTGGTAAATAATCTAGAGGGCTGCATATCTCATGGTTAGTAAATGAATATGATGCATTAGATTAAAGGTTGATTATTATTAGATGAGACTATCATGTGAGTAGGATGTCATTATGGTAGTTAATTAAGTAATGACGTTGAAGTACCCTAGGGAAAAGTTAATGATGTTATGTTTATTTTCACTTGTGTAATTTAATCATTGTGCTATGATGTATGTTCATAATGGTTAATTAATTAATGATTGTAATTAGAAGATGATGTTATGTGTTGCATTAGTTGATATTTAATTTTTTTATCTCCATGAGTGTATTAGTTTCTTAGTTTCTCTAGGGAATTTTGATGGGCATTACACATACCATACACAAAATTGATCTCAACACAATGTTTGAAAGCAAAAATTGTCTTCTCTTTGATTAAATTGAATATTTACAAAATGAACGCCATCTCAATTTGATCTTCACTTTGGCAGAGTTTCGTTGCATAAACAATGATGGAAAAATGATCAAGATCCTTATTATAATAATAACCCTCACATATATAGAAGAGGGGTGCAACATGAAATTAGGAAAATACTACTAATTTTAAGACTAAGTCAAAAGAAGAGTTTGATTTGACCTAGGATTTGTGCACTCAACACATGCACATGAGTATATACAAAATGGAACCTGAGGTGTTGATTTACATAACAAAATGTCATTGGGAAAAACACAAAAATGAATAAGTGCCATCTTCTTCATGCCAAGTCTCTTTTTTGGAACTCTTAAAATTTATGCAAGGCATTCTTCATTTGAACTCTATTGAGTCCCTAGGTATTTTTGGTGATGACCTTGACTCACATGATAGAATCCTCTAAGTCAATGCAACACTTCTTGTGTTTCTTCAGGAGTGATTCCAAAAAATCCAAGATGAATTGAAGATCAAGCAATCTATCAATTGAGGACGAAGAAAAATCCTCTCTATCAATTTAAGCAACCACAAGCAAGCTAAATTCTTTGATGACCTCATCAACATCAAGAAATTTTTCATTTTCATCAAGGAAAGCACACAAAATTTTATCAACAATTTCTTTCTTCCTGTCAGCACATTCTTTCTGAGCTTTCCTCATGTCCTTGACTAGGCGCTCTACAATGTTCATTTGATGTTCCAACGCCTCTCGTTGTTCAACATACATATGTCATGAAGGAATAGGGTATGTGCACAAAGATGGTGGTTAGAAAAGTGGACACCACCAAAAACAACATGAAAAAACAAGTAGGGCGTACGTGGTTCTAAAATTTGAAACCACCCCATACATGCTTAGGTCTATTGTTCCCATGCCTAAAAAAGATAGCGCGTATGCACTATCTTTAGGAAAGTGAGCGCGTATGCTCTCATAAGCCCTAAAGAACAACATATGCGGTACCTATCATAAAAAGTTTTTTTTAAAAAAACTGGGTCTTATTTTCCCATGACCACGACATTTTTTCCTCCATTTCCTCCATGAAATCGTGAACGCGCTGCCTCATTTCTCCTCCAAACTCTATGGATCAAGGTTATTTTTTCTTAATTTTTGTCTTTCTTTCTCATTTATTCAATTTGTTTTACGTTTTGAATTTAATTTAATTTATTTTGATTAGGTTTTTTTATTTTTTGTTTCAAAAACTAGATTCTAATAATCCACAATAAGAACAACAAAATGCACCTCCTAAAAACCCTGAAGAAAGCCCACAAGATACACCTCTAGTTCCTCCTTTTGACCGTACACCTGAAACATAGTAGCAATTGATTAATCAGTTAGGGCAAAACACGTCTACAATAAATAGACTGATTAATAAATTGAAAACATTTGAGCTTGAACATTATAAATCCCTCACCACTAGCCTAGAAACATTAGCTAGTGGTGCCATAGTCGTTTCCACACAAATTACAAAATGGGGAAACTTTAGGGATAGGTGTCGTCAATACTATGTTGATGGGTTATCATACGAGGGAGAGATTACAAAAATATTAGTAAACAACAAATATGTGCCCTTTTTGTTGATCCTAAAACTGGCCAGTCATTACCTCTTAATGCAAAGAGGTTTCCCATACATTGGTGTACCAATGTGAAGATGAAGAATCTTTTTTGGCAGAGGTGGTGGATGCTCTTTGATGATCCACCTTGTAATAATTATGAGGTGCCATTGTATTTTTTGAGAAAAGTATACTGTGAGGTTGTCCTCAATGTGTGGCCAAACTATTTTGACATGAGAGAGTTCCATGGTAGAGGTGGCAGATCTGCCCAAGATAGACCTGGAGCTTGTAGGCGAGTAGCCTTAGAGAGTCGTCACCCCCTAGAACCCAAACCCAAGGTGCATCAGGCTGTTCCAGTAGAGGTGAAAGAGTTGATGGAGCTATAGACTCTTTAGACAACCACAACATTGATCGGTGCCATCATCCAGCATGGGATGTCATTAGCACACCCTCTTATACTAGATGATGAGCCATCAGTTGCTCCAGGTGGCGACAAAGAGCCGATTCAACATCTATGTGTCAGTTGCTCATAGTTATTCTAAGGGACAAATGACGAGGCCACTGCAGATGGATCCACATCTCATTTGTGCATGATTTGCAAGAGTAGATGTTAGGCCCACATGGCTAAGGATGTGGCGCTGACAGAGGAGTTGTTGCATATGTTGTTTCCCCATCAACGACAGACACAAGTGTATTGATTTGAATTCATAACATTTTATTTATCAGTCACTTTAAATTTGTAATTATAAAAATGAATTTTCATTTATACATCGATTTAAATTGAGACAAATAAGATGCATTTTAGATTGTAGCAGCGGTATCCCATACTCCTCCCACAATTACTACAGCTGCAACTTTGATGCCCGAGGTATAAATTTTGTAACATGTTAAAATGGATTAGTACACTTTGAATTAAAAAAATTTACAAGATATACTAACTATCTTTAATGCTTGGTCCAATTTTTGGTTTGTAGGTGTTGACAGGGGACAAAATGTCCCAGATTCATGGCATCACGCTCTCAACGATCGATTTTGGCCTACAAGGCTATACGGTATCATATTTTGTACAACCTTTTTTATGTATTGTTTTTATGGAATATGAAAGTCATTTCATTTTAGATTTTTAAAATTATGTTTAATATATTATCTGTACTAACATCTCATATTGATTTTGTTTTTTTAGGGTACCCCCTCTATGTCTAGGCCTCATCCTAAGCAAAAGAATTCCTTGAAGACGCCAAAATGTGGGAAGAAGGTAATTGAACACATTTTTAGTTGCACAATTGTTTGAAAATGTTGAAATCAAGTCTTAGTTGGGGTTTGTAGATTTATTAGTGTTTTTTTTCTATTTTACATGTACAATGACCATTGAGCTATGTGGATTTGTTGAATGCACCTGATTCGCCCGTGGATCGAGAAAGGGCGAAGGTATGTATCTCTACTTTATTTTCTTGATTTCATGATTATATGCACGTGTACATGTGAACTTGTGATAAATTATAGTTTATAATTTTTTTATAAAGGAAATATCCATAACTACTCCATCAATGGTGAGCCCTCCTCTGTGTACTGGAGAAGTATCTCAGGATCCAGTACACTTTTGTTTGATATATTACATTAATTATTTTTAACCTACAATACTTATCATTATATTAATTGTATTTAATCTTTGATCATTTTTTGTATAGGTAATAGAGATAGTTTCTCCATCAATGGTGTGCCATCCTTAGTCCATTGGAGAAGCATCTCAGGCATCGGTATGCCATTGTTCTCTATATTATAGATTTTAAGTGTTTTTTATGTATTTATGTTAGTACATTGTATTGATTTTACATTTAATCTACAATAGCCCCCTTCATGGTTCGGCCATAACATGGATCCTTTTAAGTTTGTTTTCAAGAAAACTCTTAAGAGTGATAAGGAGAGGAGAGTGAAGACGTTAGCTCCGAGATCCATCGATGAGGTAATATACATTTCAATTGCAAAGGAATTATAGTTAAATTCATAGTTATGTTGTTAATTGTGAACTATTTTCTACAAAGAATTCTAATTTGGCTTTTCAATTGTGGTTTTGCAGCCATCTATAGAACTGCGTACTGCATCGAAGAGGCTTGATTTTGATGATCCACCACAAGTTTAGGATCATATAGTGTTAGTTGTGGTCATATAATGATCAATACATGTAGATATATTCTACATTTTTATTGTATATTGATTTGGACATGGCATATGTCACATTTTTGTAATGCTTGTATTGACTTGGCAGACATGCCTTTTATATATATATATATAAATGTTGATATTCAATCCAATAAATGTGTATTGAGTTCATTATTGTGTATTCATTGTATTTCGTGGATATCCTTTTATAAAGTTAATTGATCATTTGCCTATGTAATCAACAATATGAATATAAACAACAAAAATCTATGATATAAAATATTTCAATCATGGAATATGATTTGATAAAATCTCTAATGTTGAATTAACCCTATAAAACTCCTTGTATTTAGTTCATTATTGTATATTCACTATATTTGGTGGCTTCCCTTTTATAAATTTAAATGAATATTTGCCTATTTAATCAACAATATGAATATAAACAACAAAAATTGACAATATGAATATAAACAAAAATATGTGTGTGGTGCGAGAGCACTCTCATGCTCACAATGGTCAAATTTTGGTTCTCATGTGAAAAAAATGACATCATGAGCATGTCTGAGTGGGGAGGTTTATGCTAGGCATGCTCCTCTCATGCATCCCAAAGTGTCGAAACGTTGAGTCATACCCTACCAGCGCGATCTCTCAAGTGCCTTGAGTCCGAAAAATTGTCAAACTTTGACGGACTATTTCTTCCAATCCAAGACACATATAATTGATCTATTTTAACCTATGGGGTTATGTGAGGCTCCTCTACAATGGCCTATCTCGGCTTTTGACGACTCAGAGCCATTTTCAATTGGTAGCATTTTTTTGCCAGTTGCAAAAATTGTCAATTGCATGCAATGCAAAGTTGCAAGATAGGCTAGAATATATTTGGTTCATCATGTGCACAAAATGACATCATGATGTGTCTGAGTGGGCAGGTTTACTCTAGGCATGCTCCTCTCATGCATCCCAAAGCGTCGGAACGTCGAGTCATACCCTATCGGTGCAATCTCTCAAGTGCTCTGAGTCCAAAAAAAAATCAAACTTTGACGGACTATTTCTTCCAATCCAGAACACATATGATCGATTCATTTGAACCTGTGGGGTCACATGAGGCTCCTCTATAATGGCCTATCTTAGGTTTTGACTACTCGGAGCCATTTTCAATTGGTAGCATTTTTTCACCTGCTCCAAAAATCATCAGTTGCATGCAATGCAAAGTTGCAAGATAGGCTAGAATTGATTCAGTTCATCGTGTGAAAAAATTGACATCATGAGCACATCTGAGTGGGTATTTTAATGCTAGGCATACTCCTCTCATGCATCCCAAAGCATCAAAATGTCAAGAGTAATACCCTACCGATGCGATCTCTCAAGTGCCCTGAGTCCAAAAAATTGTCAAACTTTGATGGACGGTTTCTTCCAATCCAGGATACATATGATCAATCCATTTGAACCTGTGGGGTCATGTGAGGCTCCTCTACAATGGCCTATCTTGGTTTTTGACGAGTCAGAGCCATTTTCAATTGGTAGCATTTGTTTGCTTGTTGCAAAAACCGTCAGTTGCATGCAATGCAAAGTTGCAAGATAGGCTACAATTGATTCGGTTTGTCATGTGCACAAACCAATGTCATGAGTGCATCTGGGTGGGTAGGTTTATGCTAGGAATTCTCCTCTCATGCATCCCAAAGCGTCAGAACGTTGAGAGTCATACCCTAGTGGCACGATCTCTCAAGTGCCTCGAGTCCAAAAAATTGTCAAACTTTGACGAACTGTTTCTTCCAATCCAAGGCACATATGATTGATCTATTTGAACCTGTGGGGTCATGTGAGTCATACCCTACCAGTGATGTACAAGTTGCTTGACAACTTTTTTGACAATTTTTTGACAATAATGATATTTTTTGCTCAAATTGTATCTAGACTCAATCTATGACTTCTATGACCTGATAATGACTCAAATAAGTATCCATGATTATACAAGAATCAAGAATGCTCATGATTGACCATTATCAATAATGGTCATGATTGACCTTATCACATCACATAAACTTAAAACATAGTCACAAAACATAAACACAAAAAATAGTCACAAAACATTGTCACATATTATTCAAAAAATTGCCTTTAAATATGGTCAAATCAGCTCTTGGCTATTTGAATATACAAAAAAAATTCTTACAAATCATCTCATGGGCTTTTATATAAAATTTGGCATTACAATATGTGTGATTCAGCTCATCGCCATTTTAATATACAAAATTTGGTATCTAAATATGTACAAATCAGCTCATTGCCATTTAAATATACAAAATTATGCCCCTAAACATGTAAAAATAAGCTCATGGGCATTTATATATACAAAAAATGAATATAGAACAATTCATCGACGATATATACAAAATTTTCAAAATCATTCTACTCTGAACCGTCAAATCAATCAAGTGATCCTTCAGGATCGACTCTAACCCGTATTGTGTCAAGTATTGCCTCGTAGTCAGATTCATGGAATTTCCATAAAATCTTGTTATGAGGTCTACCATGATACTTCATCAAATGAATATTTGTTTCAACAACAAGGTTAGAGAAATGAAGAATATGTCTGTGTGTATCAAAGTCCTCAAACAACCAAACATCAAAATTCTTGATAGGGTATCTTCTAAGCCATGTTCCTATCATGACAATAGACCCTATTGGGTACTCAATACCCTCTCCGTTAATGATTGTGGTTGTCAATCTTATTTTAGGATCAACACAACAACACAAATAGTAATTTGTTCCTTCTTCATTGTTCTCTTCTACAACAACTACATACACATGACTTGCATTTTATAAAGTGATAATTAATACCAAAAATAAAGTGTGATGTACTACAAAATGAACCAAAAAGAATACTTGCAAAAAAATTAACTCAAAAAATCACCTGAATCCACTAGGTCGGATACATGGTCAAAATCCACTGATGTCTCCATCTAGCTCAATTGTAGTCCTTTGGGAATTTGATATGTATCAATGGGAACCAATGGTCTACAAGACCATTTGTCAACCCACTCTTGTGATTCACATTCTTCCCACAAACAATACATACATGAAGAGAAAAAACATACCATTTGTTTGTATAAATTACTAGTGAACTTGCATTTGAACTCATAAATGAGTGCATGTCACTTGATCTTGCAGCTGTACACAAATCTAGATAGTTTTCAATGTTAGATTCAGTGATCAACTAAAAATATCTACGAACCATTGATGTAATTGGATTACTTGGACCCATCATAGATTTACACCATCACACAATTGTTTCTACATCTATCAACTCAACACCACCTTCATACTTCAATTCTTTTCTAGCTAGGGCTCTTTTTACACATGCTCCTGCACCATCGTGCTCTCTCTTACCATGTCCAGCTTCAGTGAAATTTCAAAAATGTTGTACACCGCTTGTGATATGCATCCTTGTCAGACAATAAAACATCCTTGCATTCTTGAATTATGCGGTGCAATTATCTGACCATATTAAGTGTCAGTTGTATTGTATGTTTCTTTCCTTTAAATTATCATAGAAAACTTTAAAGCATGCTTGTACAAACTTCGATGAATGAGTACGATCATCACTTATGTAGAAGTGATACTCTCTTACAACCTTTCTATCCTCCTCTGTGCTATCATCTGGATGCATGAATGTTATGTGTACAAAAATGGAAACTTGTGTAGAATGATAATACATAGATTGCACTTCATTTTAAGGTTGTAGTGTATAATTTTCAGCAAAATCAATGATAGAGACAATGCTGCCAAGAGGAAATGTGTCCTTACATAACTTGAATTGCTCATCTAACCATCGAGCTCTATGTGTATGCATTATGTACTCATAAACTAGTTTCTCTTGAAACATTTTCATAAATTCAGCTACACATATCATTTTTCACTATCTCACATCTCTTCAAATGTTTTCCATCTTTAACTCCATATGTGACTGTCTTGTATTTTCCAAAAGAAATTAGTTTCCTACCAATTTCATGTGTGCTCTCCAAATGTACACATCTTGGTAAATGTTGCAAACCGCCACATATAGCACAAGAAACTTCCAAACAAGACATCTTATAATAAATGCAACCATCATGTCTATTACATAGCACACTTGAAATAAATTCTCTTACCAACTTAGGAGGTGCTTGAATATTGCATTCATGCAAAACATCATTAGTGTAAAGTAGAACAAATATGACAAAAAATATCATAGTCCATAGAAAATTCAATATGCATCCTACAACAACATGTGGTGCATACATGATTAATCTTAATATAAAAAGGTTTTGCCATTTCAAAAAAACTTTGAGAAATTCTTATTTGAGGAAACTTTTCAAGGAATATTTCATAAAATTTTGTTTGAGTCATATCCAAATAGTGTTTGGCATGTGGCTCACGATTTGTAGACCCAATTCACCTTCTAAAAACATCTCTTTGGTTGGGTGAAACTCTTGTGTTGTCATGCCAAAAATTTTCAATTAATGTTCTTAGTGCATCAACAACAACCTTGTCTTTGCGTGGTAGTCTACCTGAGAATTCCCAAAGAGAATTATTGTTAGGTTCCTCTATTTTTTATTGCCTCTGTAATGCTTTACTTAATGTTGTTCTACTAACGTTTAATGACTTACTTGTTTTGCTTATCAAACGATCTTTTTTTATTTTCTTGCTCATTATGGTTGATGTAATGACATGTCGAGTAGCGTTAGAATATTTAGTACGTGATTTTGAACCAATAGCTTGATATGCATCAAATATATTTCTCACAATACTTCTTTCGCTGTTACTTTCAGATGATCTTAGGCCTAGAATTTTCATCGTCTCTCTAAAATTTAAATTTTTAATCATTTGAGCAATTAATTGACATCGTGTGGTTTGATTTAAGTTTTCAAAATAGTTTTGCCATATTCTTTTAACCATTCTCCTACAAGTTCGTTCATTCATTTTATCGGGCATTGGCCTCAATATATTCTCATCAATGTCAATTAGATACTTTGGTTTCCTACGAATGATTCTAGGAGGTGTTAACATCAGTGCATTGTGTACATTCAATTCATCAAATAGAGAAGGTGTATGTTCATCATTTAATTGATTATTCAATGTGGTATCTTCTTCAATTGCATTAGGTTCATATGGTAAATCAAATATCTCTTCTTCAATTTCACTAGGTGCATTATGTTTGTTTGGTAAATCGAATTGAGATGTTGAGGATGACATACCTTCTTCTCCCATTGTTCTTATGTCACATAATTTCTTCATATGGTGCCTTTGTCTTTCCTTTTTAGCCTCTCGTAGTTCCATCGTTCCTCGCTTGTTCTTTCCCATGGTTGATATCGGTTTTCCTAAATAAAAATATTACATATATATGTAAATAATGTTAGGCCCAATATGGAAAGCTAATGTACTGAGAGGGGAGGGGTGAATCAGTACTTCAAATGTTTTCTTCAACAATAACTTTCCTGTTAAGCATATACCAAAAACTGTTGTAACATAATATAATGCTAGAACAAATAAATAACAATCATACATGATTCACTCCATAACACATATATTTTGGTTATGCAGAAACTCTTGGTTAGAGAGAAAAACCACGATGGGGATGGCACCCACAACTTCACTACTGCAATAATTAAGGTTGCTCGGTTAGAGCTACATGTTTAGCTATTTCTGATAGCTTACCCTATTAGGAGTATCAAGATCTTTAGATCTACCTTACTAAAGGATTTTACAACACTTATTCTAAATGCTGCACCTGGTAAAGGCTTTACAATTTATAGACTTTGTTAGAGTCTTTTACCCTATTAAAGGTTTCTCTTACAACTCAAAATATTACAATCAAAATCTTACAAAATATCTGCAACTTCACATCTGAAATGTTATGGCAGATTCTATGTGCTCAAAATGAAATTACCTTGCTTATAGCATACCTCGGTAAACCATAAATTAACTAGGTAAACCTTTTTGTTTACTCTGTTCCTTGACTGTTCTCTAAAATCCTTCTCGGTGACCTCTGTGTATCTCTATCAATTGTAACAGTCATAACACTCAGTGCTTTCCCATGATTTTTTTTTTTACATATGTCTTGCTTCACACACATATATTTGATCTTCAATTCATGTTGTATAAATAGATCTCTTGTAATGGTGATCTTGTTCATGCTTCGATCTTACAAACATGATTCATTAAATGAATAACCATACAAAATTATTTCATTGGATAGATGTCCTCAAAATCATTTAAAATTTATAAGTGCAATTTCCAATGTGTTAACGGTTTCTTGTTCCTTGATCTTTGTAACACGTTTCCCATATGTGTCTAGGTTCAATGAATCTGGTAACATGTTTCACTCGGTGTGTATTAACTCGATATACCATCTTTGCTGCTCGGTAGTCATAGAGTGTTACTTGGTAGATAGCTCGATGTATACTAAACTTTGTGACTTGTAACTTCTGTAACCGACTGCTCTATGCTTACCGATTGAATATTTCGGTAGTAATAATCAACTAGAGTATATAGAATGACTATGGACATAAAACTAATGAGAACTTAGTAAATAGTAACAAATAAAAGTTCATAAACAAACAAATAACCATAAATATGCATCTTATCATTATTTTTTGAATCAAAACTATTAAACAATCACAATAATATTGACAAAACTAATAAAAACAACAGTTCAATCATTTGAAATCATGTAAAAACAAAAAAATCACTTACTTCTATGCATAAAATAGTGATAGAAGTACAGACACAGTTGCAGTGGGACCTTCAACGACCTCAAAAACTTCTTTTGAGGTTGTTGAGGCTCTTGGGCAAATAAAACTATGTCTAAGTACCCTATACGTAATATATTAATAACTGTGTGTGTGTTATTAGTCCCTAAAATGTTGGCAAGCCCAATGGTATTTTTTTTTCACCCTATACGTGCTTAGAACTCATAATTAGCGCATACGCACTCCTGCACCTTAAAAATGTTATGGTAGGGCAGCGAACTAATAGGCTCAGTACCCCATACGTGCTATTTGTAGTAAAGAAAATATGAAGGAAAAGGGAGGGAGAGAGGGATAGGGAGAGAGGGAGAGGGAGGGAGGGAGAGAGAGAGAGAGAGAAGGAGAGAGAGGGGGGAGAGAGGGATAGGGAGAGAGGGAGAGGGAGGGAGGGAGAGAGAGAGAGGGAGAGAGGGGGGAGAGAGGGAGGGAGATAAGAAGAGAGCAGGACGGGGTATGGAGGAAGGGAGAAGGGGAGAGAGAGAGAGGGAGAGAGAGAGAGGGGGGGAGAGGGAGGGAGGGAGAGAAGAAGAGAGAGGGATGGGGTATGGAGGAAGGGATAAGGGGAGAGAGGTAGAGGGAGGGAGAGAGAGGTAGAGGAGGGAGAGAGAGAGAGAGAGAGTATGGAGGAAGGGAGAAGGAGAGAGAGAGAGAGAGAGAGAGAGAGAGAGAGAGAGAGAGAGAGAGAGAGAGAGACCTTGTACGTGCTTGAGAGGGGAGCGAGGGAGACAATACACATGTGTGTATATATATATACTTAATATATTATATATTATATATTATTATATATATATATATATAAATATTATATATTATATATAAATTATATATTATATATATATACACATATTATATATACAATATCATATTATACACACTCCCAAATTTTAAACAAAAGTAGTGCATATGTGATGTTTATACTAAAAACAACGCGTACACGATGTTTATAGTAAAGATAGAGCATATGCACTTCTTACACCATAAGTACCCTATACGCGCTTTTTATACCATAGGTACCCCGTACGCGCTTTTGACTATTTAGGCTTGGAAATAGGTCTGAATGATGAAACTATGGTTTGGAAGTTTGATTTCCCTCCATTTCGCTCCTTTTTGACATGTTTTATTTTATCAACTTGGTTTCTCGACTTTGTCATCATCAGGTTTACACTTCATCAAGTGGGTATTTCTAAAATTGCCACCATATTTTCACCCATCTTCTAAGCTTTCTAACCATATAATTGTTTTAAAATTTGAACAACAATAACATAATATTGAATTTCTTTTACCAGTGTCTCCATAGTTCTCACAGACATACGTGTACCATTTTTTTAATAACTTTTGATATACTTATCTAAATTTAAAAAAAATATATATTATTGTAGTGTACTTGATTCTTTACAATTAAAAAAAATAAATTGTATTTTTTATTTTTTAGTGCAAGTTATGCTTCATGCACGAATAGGTACCTAATTTTCAAGATGTGCTCGATTGGAAAAATCATAAAAAAAAAATACTAAACAAAAAATTACAAAAAAATACACATCTTCTAGTTCTCACTCTTAACTATCTTTCTGCCAAAGGATTTATCAAAATACTAAATATAACGATGACTTTTTTTATGCACACATCAGATAATATGTTATGTTTTCAGAAAAAATCAGGGTCTATTTTTTGTGCACGAAGGATTTGACCCCCTTAATCTTATCCAATTTTGAAAAAGTTAAGTAGTTTGAAAACTAGATTCTGAGTACTATAATATTGGTTTTTTTATTATCTTCATATCTTGAGTGGATGACTTTCAAATTTTGCCTCCAAGTTCAGGTTCACCTGATTTCAGAAAAAAGTTTCCACTTATACCCCCCTTTTTGACCACCATCTTTGTGCACTTACCCCTAAATACATCATTCTTAATATCTATAAATCCCTCATGAATATTTTCTTCAAGATAAAGTGCAAAGTCAAAAAACATTGTGAAATCGGGACATTGAATCTGAATAGCCATATACATGAAATCCAGTGGCATGATTGTAATAGGGTTGAAACCTAAAACTTGGCACAAAGAAAAGAAAGTGGCCTACAAATATTTGGCGAAAGCACCAATAGGAAAAGGCTCCACTGAACTTGGGCCAATGTGGTATGTTGTGTCTCCTACTTTCACCAAATGGACTGGGAGGAGGTTGGCTCTGATGAAACCTTTCATTCTATAGTATTCAACCTTTAATTCATTCAAATCCACCTAAACCAAGATGGTAGAAGGTTCATACAAATAAAAAATTTCCTGGAATTCATCCCTTCGGACTATCAACAAAAGTTCTCCATAATTTCCCCTTGTTACTCTTGAAATAGGGTCATATATGTTTGCAACTACCTTGAGAAGGTCGACATCCATGAATACATTGGGCACCACTAACTTTCCCAAGTCATATTGCCATGCACTTGAAAACGAAGATTGCAAATTCCTCTATCCATGCCATAACTTAAACATCTCCACCCTAATCATGGGTACCCTAGCATCTGAAATAGTATATACTTTATCAACTAACCCTTCTCCTAGGGGTTTGCCTTGTATAAGCCTCTGCCCCTGATATTTATCATTTTTTGAAGGTTTCAATTGGTCAAGAAAGTCATCAAACATATTTCTCTTTAGATACTTTATCAGTACTGAGTAGTTTTGTGAGGGATCCATCCTACTTGAGTAGGGCCTTTTTAACAATTACAAACAAATGAAGGAGAGATACTAGGACTTAACATGAGACTTAAAAATCTCAACACAGAAAAATGAAAAATCTCACCCCTTTTATGCTGAGATTTTTAACCCTATAACAATTCACAATCCTTTCACCACAATCTCATGCCATTCACAACTTTCAACAACTTTGAAAACACAGAAGGGGAATTCAACAACTTACTGCTTTATATACACCAGGTGAACCTCAATTCTGCACTGCAAGAACTCATCTAGATCTTCTTTGGCTCTGGAATCACCTTCTGGTCACTAGTGAATTGCTTTGTGAGTCGAGAATGATTTTGAAAAGGCTTATTATCATTCTGGAACCAAGAGTCACCATCTTGTCCACCATTACTACTTGCGCGAGTGGTAAAGGACTCGAATTCATATTTGGACCAAGTTTGAAACTGGATTGTTGATTCTCTCCATGATGGCATATCACATGATTCATACTAGTCAATCAAACATTGACCATTTCTTATGGAAAGAAAATACATCAAAATCATGACGTGACACCCCCAACTCATCATCCCCTTCATTATCGTTAGTAGCCCCCACCATTTGGCTTATCTCAGTCCACCCTAGACATGTGGTATCATCTCATAATTTCATGATCATTATCTCCCAAGCATGTTCGACCATGGGGTAGCGAGAGCTGTCAGATCTATTCAAGATTCATCCTGTTGGCCATGGTGTCTGCCTTCTCTAGCCATTTAATGACCAAGCCTCTTTTGATCAAGATTAAAAGATCTTCATCCATTAACACATGTACAGATAGTAGGAAACTTTAGTAGCCTGACTATTATCATAAAGATATCGACATCAATACTTAAGGTTGGACTTAGGAAAAATTTATGCAGCCGATGAAATATTAAAATGGATCTTGCCTAGGAGAAATAAAATGCAAACTTAGGAAAAACAAGGACCGTCGAACAAATTAACACCTAGGACACAAAAAAGGTCCTGCCAATGTTACTAGAACCCTCAAACTTAAGTGAAAAAGGTAATGTGAAATTACAACCAGTTTAGGGGTTTTAACCATGACTTAAACAAAAATGCATAAAACCCTAAACCCTAAGCTTGAAGCATATGACAAAACACAAAATTTATCTAGAAATAACCAACATTTTGCCTGAGGCATGAATATTTTCACTAGGTCATTTTCAAGACTATCACATAGATTTGATAAACTATAGTAACAACAAAGATAAGAAAATTGAGAATACAACACACAACACCAAGATTTTGATGTGGAAAACCCGGTTAAGGGAAAAACCACGGTGGGCACCTACCCACAGTAAGATGATACTTCGCAGTAGTATGTGAAAATATTACAATGGGGAATGGACATGCATTCAGGCACACTGCCTAGAGCTCATTCCCAAATATAATGGCCTAGAAGGCTACACTCCTCAGGGAAGTCTCACTATCTTACAATAATATTCAGACTATAATTTGAAAGAAATGAGCTAAAAGAATAACATCTACAAATGCCTGATCACAGTTCCGATTAAGAATAGTTGTCTTCTTTGCAACACCAATCTCTCCTCAATCTAAAAACCAAAGGATAAATCTCTTGTTTGCATATACAACACTCTTTGATAATGCAGACATAACATCAACACCTAAATTACATGAATATATCACCTATATATATAATTCATCAACCTTGATAACAAGGTCAACTAAGCCCTCAACCCTTAATTATAAAATTACATCACACGATACAAATATCGACCACTAGACCAATATAATTATTTAAATAGAATAGCATGGACCTAAATCAAATTCCCAAACCCACAACTCCACCGGAAATCATGCCAAGATCAACCGCAACACACTATACCACCAGAAAAACCACATAACGCAAAAATCATCACCAATTCATAGAAACCATAAAAAACTTGCACAAAGATCAATATAGATTGACAAAACAAATAGGACACGACTAGGAAACACCAGCAAGTATGTTAGAATCATTAGGAATTGCTACACCAACACCAGTTATCAAATCTTCATCTATCAACATCTGATTGCTCAAGAACACAACCAATCAAAAACTATCACAAAGAAAGATAATGTGGGAAGCACCAAATCATGATCCATCTGAAATGAAGCTACAAAAGACAATCCTAAAATATCCCAAAATCTCAGCACAAGATCTTATCACATTGGAATATACCAAAGGAAAGACTGAACAGACTGAACTCTGCAAAACAGTGATCAACAAAACAAAACTACAAAAACTGGATCATAAGATCTTCCCAAACACACTGGAGAAAATCACAGGAATATGTTGAAATCAATGACAACAACATATCCTAGCAGCAACTGTGACCAACAATATCCAACAATCTCCCCCTTTGGCATTGATAGAAACAAATGAATGTGAAAAAAAAATCAATGCAAAGAAAGTAGATATCTCCAACAAACTCCCCCTAAGATGAGGACATATAAAACAATTTTTCACATGATCTCTTTCCCCCTTTGACAACAATGCCAAAGATCTCAAAACAAAAAATCAAACTTACTCTCCCCCTTTGAATATGAAACATGAATCTCTTTCCCTAGAGCACAAGCTACTCTACTAGAGGAACAACACTGACTCACCAATCCAGATAAAAGGATAAGACTCTAAAATCCACCAGATTGATGCAACTTAATGCATCTAGTTCTCATTAGGAGGGGTGGATACCCCTAACTTGTCTCTCAAATAGACAAATGTATATGCAAGCAAAGGCCTAGTGAAAATATCAGCGATTTTTTCCTTTGTAGATACATACTCCAACTTCACCTTCTCTTCACTAACTTGCTCTCTCAGGTAATGATATTTGATTGACACATGCTTAGTCTTTAAATGTTGCACTGGATTCTTTGACATGTTAATAACACTATAATTATCATAGTATATAACAGTAGGCTCATTATAAATAACTCTGATATCCTTCAACATTTTCTTCATCCAAACTACCTAAGTGCAATTACTAGCAACAACAATGTACTTAGCTTCAGCAGTAGATGCAGACACCGAATCTTGTTTCTTACTAGCCCATGAAACCAATTTCTTCACCAAAAAGAATGCTCCACTAGTAGTAATCTTTCAGTCATCAACACCACCAACCCAATCTGTGTCAGTGTAGGCACATAGCATGAAATCATCATTCCTCGGATACCATAGACCATAATTCATAGTTCCTTTCAAGTATCTGAATATCCTCTTCAAAATAGTGACATGACTCTCTTTTGGATCAGCTTGATATCTAGCAGCCATGCACATAGCATGCATAATATTCGGTCTAGTCTTACTAAGATATAGTAGTCCACCAACCATAGATCTGTACAAACTCTGATTAGCTTTCAGATATTCATCATTCTTAGATAATTTATAGCCAGTCACCATACAAGTTCCAACTGGTTTGGAGTTATCTAACCCAAACTTCTTTAGCAATTTCTTCACATACTTAGTTTGAGATATGAATATGCCTTTTTCAATCTTTGAAATATGCAAACCTAAGAAAAATTTCATCTCACCAATCATAGACATCTCAAATGCTTTCTGCATATCACCAAAAAACTTCATACTCAAGTTATCATCACCTCCAAAGATAATATCATCAACAAAGACTTCAACAATCAGGATGTTATCATTTTCTATCTTAAAATATAGATTACTATCAACAATACCTTTATTAAATCCCAATTTCAACAAATAGTTATCTAATCTAGCATACCAAGCTCTAGGGGCTTGTTTCAATTCATAAATAGCTTTCTTCAACTTACATACCATGTCTCCATCATATGATAATGAAAATCCATCAGGTTGCTCAATGTAGACTTCTTCCTCTAAATCACCATTCAAAAAGGAATATTTGACATCCATCTGATATACCTTGAAATCTTTATAAGTAGCATATGCAGCAATAGTCTAACAACTTCAAGTGTGTCCAGTAAAGCAAAAGTCTCCTCATAATCAATCCCTTCTTTATGAGAATATCCTTTGCAAACCAATCTAGCTTTATTTCTGACAACTTCACCAACTTCATTCAATTTGTTTTTGAATACCCATTTAGTGCCAATAACATTCTTATTTTTACGTCTAGGCACCAAATCCTAGGTATTATTCTTTTCAATCTGATCTAATTCTTCTTCCATAACTCTCATCCAATTTTCATCTTTACAAGCTTCAACAACATCTTTAGGTTCAACTTTAGAAATCAAACATACTTCTTCAGTAGCTAACCTACTTCTAGTCCTTACACCTTTATTCTTATTACCAATAATTTGATTTTTAGAATGATCCAGTCTTACATACCTCAGAGTCTTCTGATTGTATTGACATATGGAGATGTTTATGAGATGAGTAGATGACTAGTAAAGTTATTGTTGGCATAACTTGTAAAGTTGATGGAGATTGTTGGCTAGATGTTGTTGATATAGTTGTAAGTTGTTTGATGAATTTATTTGTTTTTCATTGATGGCAACCATATTTTTTGAGTCAATTAAGTCATCTAGGCCTACCGGTAAAGCCTAACCAATAGAGGAATGTGTTAGATAACAAAACTGCTAAATCGGTTTACAACAAGGTAAGCAGGAACAATGTGATGATTAAGACATCGGTATAGATGATTGGTGAGGAGTTAGGCATTGTAGTTTTACAGGAGTGTTGAAGATAGGAACATGCATCTATGTTCCACACTGCATCAATAAATTCAATATATTGAGTGAGTTATGATTTACTTTCATAAACTCTATGAAGAAGAATGTATACCGGTAACAGATCTTTAACCGATAATGATTTATGGTTTGGCGGTGGATCTTATCATGTTCATAACTTAGTGATGACGTGTTATAAACCATGTGTAATGATAAGATTGTTTTTAAGCGCATACAAGGATCAGATTTCTTGGGAAACAACAAAGTGCTTAGCAGAATGTGACAAGGGTTTGATTGCTTATCAAATCGATGTGTTGTGATAAGTGGTGATCATTCAACAGTAGAAATTATCTAAAAAATTGTTGTAATGATCGGTAATGTATTTTGGCAAATTGTTTGGCTGCACTTATTATAAATTCATTGTATTTTGAATGTGGTTAGGGTTATGTAACTGACCTAGTTGAAAAGTGTATTTATGTCAAGATTGAGAAGAGATTTTGTGTTGGTGGTTTGATAAGAAGAGTGTGCCAAAGAAGATTGAAGATTCTGCATGTGTGAAGAAAGATTGAGCTGAAAAGGATCTACTAGCAAGAAAGGAAGTACTGTGATCATATCATTTTCCCAATTGTTCCCTAATGGTTACAACAGTTTGAAATCCCTTAATCGGGTAGATCCTAACAGGTCTTATTTGTAAATCCCTTCACCGGGTGGCTCATTAGCTTGATTTTAAAATACTCTAACAAGGTTGCTCCTAATAGGGTAGAGATTCTAATAGGGCTAAGGAAAAATCCCTTAACCAGGTGACTCCTAATAGGGTCTGCTCTTAACCAAGCATATTGTAAAGCTCCTAACCAGGCTCGGCCCTTAACCATGCACATTTTGAAAGCGTGCAAATATTTTATGGGTTTTAATTACCACCGTGGTTTTTCCCATTTAGGTTTCCACATGAAAAATCTTTGTGTTCATGTGGTGGTGCATTATTGATGTGTGGATTTGATATCATTACTTTATTTGCATGTTGATGAACACTTAAGTGAATGGTTTGATAAATCAGTTTAAAGGACTATTTGAGTAGTTACCGGTGCTGGTTTTTGAAGTGTTTTTAAAGTATTGCAGATTTGTTTAACTAATGATTCACCTGCCCCTCTTAGTAGTTATGAGATCCTCATAATAATAATTGGTATTAGAGCACTAGGTCCTCTTTGTGCAGAAGCTTAACCACTTGAGGTAAATATTTGTGATGATTAAGAAGGAGGGTCTTAAGTTCACAAACGATAACTACAAAATATGGAGTGATAGAAAGAAGATATACATCAAAGGAATGGGGCACCAATTCTGGTTGCATGTTGAAAATTAGTATTCACCTCCTATCGGTACTCTTACTGCAGATCAACTTAAGGAACAACAAGAGAATATTCAAGCATTGGAAGCCATTGTAATTACACTTTCTGATTCTGAGTATATTGATGTCTATGGTCTTGAAACAACTTATGAAGTTTGGGAAAAGTTAAAGCTGATTTATGGTGGAGATGAAAACATGTGCAAAAAGCTAAAGAAGAAAGCCTAAGAGGCAAGTTTGATGACACGAAGATGATGGAAGGTGAGAAGATCACCTAGTATGGACAAAGAATAAAAGAAGTAGTTGGAGGAATCAAAAGTGCTGGTGCAACCATAACAAAAGACACGGTGGTAAGTAAAATGATAAGAACCTTATTTCCTGCTTATGCTATTAGAGTATCTTCTATCCAAGAATTAAGGTTAGTCATCAAGATTAAGTTACAATTGATTCTTTGATAGGCAAGCTTACTGCTTTTGAGTTGAATAGCTTTGACAATAGTGTACCTAAAGTAGAATCACTTTCAAAGCATTAGTATCTAATGCACTGGTAAGAAAAGGAAAGGATGTCTATAAGTCAAGTCAACATGGCAGTGGTAATGAAGGAATGAATGATGAAAGCAATTTGATTGAATTTGAAGCTTTACTAGCTAAGAGACTTCCTAGAGGCACTGGTAAGTACAAAGGAAAGCTTCCTCTTAAATGTTTCTCATGTAACAAGATAGGACATATTGCTGCAAACTATCCTAACAATGATCAAAAGGAAAAGTTCAGAAAGTATAAAGGAAAAGGAAAGAAACAATGCTATGTTTTAGTTTTTGAAGGTGTTACCAATAAAGAATCCAAGGATGAAGATAATGAGGAAATTGTTTTTGTAGCAATTAAGGAAGATCTCTTTGACAAGAAAGCTTTAGCATCTCATATTGACAACAGTGATGAGTGGGTCATGGATAATGGTTGCTCACATTACATGACTGGTGACAAGAACAAGTTCATATCACTTGAAGAATTTGATGGTGGAGTAGTGAGATTCAACAACAAGTCACCATGTTTGGTAAAAGGTAAAGGATCAATTTATTTGAATGGAAAAAGTAATGCTGATGATGTGTATTGGGTTGAATGATTGAAGAATAACTTGTTGAGTGTTGGTCAGCTAAATGATAAAGGTTATCATCTTGAGTTCAAGAGTGGAGTGTGTAGGATTTTAGGAAGCAAAGGAGAATTGATTGCTACCAGTAAATAGACAAAAGGTAACTTATTCCATCTAAATACTAATGTTAACAGTTGTTTGGTTGCAAAAGTTGAGGACAACTGGCTATGGCATAGAAGATTTTTTCATGTAAATTTTGATAATTTGGATAAGGTCAGCAAGTCAAGTATGGTTAGAGGTATTCCACAACTAGTCAAATGAGACAATGTGATTTATAAAGAGTGTCAGTTGGGTAATATGACTACTTCCTCTTTCAAGAGAAAATCATTTTCTTTTTGAAAATATTTTAGATTTGGTGCACACTGATTTATGTGGTCCTATGAGGACTAGGAGTTTTTATGGTGATAAATATTTCATGATATTTACTAATGATCATTCAATAATGATGTGGTTTACATTTTTGAAGGAGACGATAGATGGTTTCAGCAAGTTTAAGGCATTCAAATCCTTAGTGGAGAAAGAAACCAGTAAGAATATTAAGTGCCTGAGATCTAACCGGGGTGGAGAATTCACATCAGCTAAATTTGTGAAATAATGTGATGAGAATGGAATCAAGAGACAAATATCTGCACTAAGGACACCATTGTAGAATGGAATTGCAGAAAGCAAGAACCAGACCATAGTTGAGGCAACTAGATCGATGTTGATACAAGGAGATGTACCTGAAATATTTTGGAGAGAAGAAGTTAGCACTGAAGTATACATAATGAACCAGGTGTTGGTCAAGAAAGGTAGTGACAAAACTCCCTATGAATTATGGTATGTGTTGGCCATATGATGGAATTGATTATGTGTTGTGTTGATGTTTTGTCATTGATGTCAACACTTGCTGTTATGGTTATTTATTGACTTTTGGTAGATGGATTGGATTGGGAAGACTTTCAGTTGATTGCCACTAGTATGAACTGGCTGATTGAATAAGTCTGTATGGATGGTTCACATGCTTTTGAAGTATGTTTCAATTAGTTGGTATTGACTTGATGATCAAATGATATCTTATGTTCTAGTAATCTTTCTTTATTGGTCTGGTAAGGGTTTCACTGATAAAGTTTTATTGAAGATCTTTGACGTAATAAATAAGTGGTGTTGGTTTAGCTTTTAGAAGGGATTCATGATGCTGATGGTGATTGTGTTTGTGCCTCGTTTAATTGGTGTCATTGCTTTGGCATATGTGGATCTAATTTAGGTCCGGTGCTATCTAGGTTATGGATCAGTTTGCATGAAACATGTTGGTGGATCCTCGGATGCACTTCTAGGATGTTTTATTGATTGGATGATATTTGTTTGGCCTTAGACCAACATGTGTTATGATCTTATTTCAGGATTATGTAATGGATCTATTGTCTTATCATTTGTGTGGCCGACCTAATTGGTTAGGTCCCAGGTTGGTATAAATATATGTAAGATCTCATTGTAGATCATGTGAGAAAGGAACAAATAATGTAATAATCATTTGTGTAGAAGATTTGGTCGATCATAGGTGATTGAGTTGGGTTTATGTAAGAGGTTTTAGACCTCTGGTATTGAGATTAACTGGAACTGTAATCTGACATGTTTGATGCTATCACTGAGAGTTCTTCTCTTTGGATTGTAGTCCAAATATATTGAGGTGGTTGACATCTCTGTAGTCAATGAGACTCCATTGTGATGAGCAGTGCTCTCTAGGCAGTGTGCCTTCCTGCATGTGTAGGCCCCTATTGTAATCATACTTTCTACAAAAGTATCATTTGACTGTGGGTAGGGTTTCCCACCATGGTTTTTCCTCATTGAGGTTTTCAACGTACAAATCATGGTTTTATGTGTTATGGTTGCATGGTATTGATTCTTTGGTTTTCATTTATGCTTTAATTCTTAATCAATTATATTGGTATAAGGTTGTAAGTGCTTTAATTCACATAATTTGTTAACAGCTAATTCACCCCCCCTCTCAGTTGTTCTCTAGTTATCCTAACAATTGGTATCAAAGCATGGTCCTCTTTTTGCAGAAGCTTAACCTCTTGAGGAAGATCATGTGGCAACTAATAGTTCAACTCATGTTTTCCAGAAGGACAACCCTAGGCTTGATGGAACAAACTATGGAGTATGGAAGATTTGGATGGAGACTCATTTAAGATGCATTGGAAAGAAATTTTGGGAAATAACTCAGAATGGTTACATTACTCATAATTCAACATCTGATATTCCTGCACCGACAAACTTAGATAAGAACATTGAGAATGAATGCAGAGCTAGAGAAGTCCTCTTAAGTGCCTTATTAGATCAACAAATCATGGGACTATAAGACAAATCATCGGCAAAAACTATATGGGACAAGTTGGAGACTCTGAATGAAGGTGATCCTACCATTAAAATTGCAAAACTTGAATGTTACTAGGTAAGATATGAAAGATTGAATATGGAGGAAGATGAAATAATTTCTGCATTCATGGAAGGGTTAATGAAATTGTATTGGGAATTTAGTGTTGTGGTATATCTCAGAGCGAGGAAGTGATTGTTTCAAAAGTGTTAAGGGTTTTTCCATTGACATATAAGATGAAGGTAACTACAATTAATGAGCTAAGAACCATGCCTAATTCTTTTGTCAATAGAGACACCCTTTTTAGGAAGATATCTGCTTTTGAGCTTGAGGAATTTGGTCCTCCTGGAGCTACAAAGATTGATACTACATTTAAGGCATCTCCATCATCAATCGACAAGAAAGATTGGAAAGTTTTGTATGCAAAGGAATTGGAAGAGATTATGAAAGAAGATGAAGAGCTTGAGCAACTTGAAGCCTTATTTGCTAGAAGGATACCTAGAGGTCCGTCAGGAAGTAAGTATGAAGGAAAATATCCTTTCAAATGTTTTGCATGTAATAAGATAGGTCATTTTGCATCTAGATGTCCTGAAAGGAATTCTAAATTGAAAGAAAGAGCAAGAAGATCTTTTAAGCCTAACCTTGAATATCAGATCAAGCATAAGTATAGGCAATACAAAAATAAACCATGCTACTATGCTGATGAGGAAGGAGTAACTGATGAATCAAAAGAAGAACTGGTAGGAGATTCAACTAGTGGATCTGACAATGGAAAAGACTGGGTATTTTATGCTATGAAGGAAGACGATCTAGAACCACTTATCAATAATGAGGAAAAGGCCCTTGCAGCAAAAGTTGAAGACACATATGAATGGGTAATAGATAGTGGATGTTCTCATCATATGACAGGTGATAACAAAAAGTTTCTAACCCTGCAAGAATTTGATGGTGGTCAAGTCAGATTTGGTAATAACAAGGCATGCATGATCAATGGAAGAGGAACCATTTCATTGGATGGTAAGAATAACACTAATAATGTTTATTATGTTGAAGGTCTGAAGCATAATATTTTGAGTGTAGGAGAATTGGTAGACAGAGAATTTCAATTACAATTCAAGGATGGAAAGTGCAAAATCATTAGCAAAACAGGATTGGAGATTGCAATTGGTACACAGACAAAAGGTAACATCTTTCATTTGAACTCCGGTGAAAAGACATGTTTGATTGCACATATTGATGAAAGTTGGCTATGACATAAGAGGTTGTGTCATGTAAATTTTGATTACATTGTAAAGATCAGTTCAACTAAGGCAGTTAGAGATTTACCTAAGATTGTGAAGTCTCATAATCCGGTATGTAAAGAATGTCAAATGGGTAAGCAAATTAGAACTTCTTTTAAGAGAATACCTGATAAATCTAATGATGTTCTCGATTTGATTCATACTAACCTATGTAGTCTTGATAATACAAGAAGCTTTCAAGGAGATAAATATTTCATGTTAATCATTGATGACTATTCTAGAATGATCTGGGTTAGCTTTTCTAAGGGAGAAATCTGAAGTCTTCAAGAAATTCAAGATCTTTAAAGATATGGTTGAGATAGAGACAGGAATGAAAATCAAGTGTCTAAGATCAGATCAAGGTGGTGAATTCACATCCGGTGAATTTAATAATTATTGTGAGAAAAATGGCATTAGGAGACAATTATCTACACCCTAGACACCTCAACAGAATGGAATTGTGGAAAGAAAGAACAAAACCATTTTGGATGCAGCCAGAAGCATGATGATGGAAGCTAATTTGCCTCATATTTACTAGAGAGAAGCAGTAAGTACAACAATTTATAGATTCAACAGAGTTCATATCAAGGGAGATACCGGTAAGACACCTTATGAATTATGATTTGGTCATTCTCCTACTCTTAAGTATTTTAGAATCTTTGGAAGTAAGTGTTATATCAAAAGAGATGATTCCATTAGAAAGTTTGACCCTAGATGTGATGAAGGAATATTTCTTGGTTATTCAACTTGTTGGTGTAAATAATTAGTCATCATGGATATTATTACACCCTACTTAATTTTACTTAGGAAATGCATTTCATAGTAGTTTGGGTATGATACACTTGGGTGTTTGTGCCACATTGGGATAGTGTGTGTAGGATAATTTCCACCTTTTATGGTGTGATCTTGTTGTTACAGTCCACATTCAGTGGGTGATCCACCTCATGTGGACTATTATATTGTTTCTCCTACCTACCCACACCTATTTCCTACCTACCATTGTTTCTTATTGAGCCACATGTCATGTTTGTGTGCTCACATATCTATATAGCCTTGCCTATATAAGTAGACTCATATTCATTATATACATCGCTTGATGATCTAGTTGATCAGTATTTTTCATCTTGATAGAATACAGTTTATTTCTATCATATATTTTTGTTTTCTCTCATTTATGTTTTCCATTGCCTCTTGATCTTGGCAAAATATCACATGGTATTAGAGCTGGTCCATGTCTCACATGGTATCAGAGCCATTAGAGTGTCATTGGTTTGCTAATTGAGAGAAATTTGATGCTATTTGGGGTTGTGTATTTTGGAGTTTTCTATTGTAGGTTATTATTGAAGCTTGATGGGTAAAATTTAAGGTTACCATTGGATTGAGGAGGTCCAAGAAAGTCAGTTTTTCCTTTTGTTTCATCCAAATCGGACTTTAGAGGCCAAATCTAGAGGCATTTGAAGTTTGACGCTGCGACAGAAATTTTCCAGAAATTATAATTTTTCAAACATTTTTCAAATAGCGATATCTCACTCATCCGGACTCGTTTTTTCGAAAATTTGTTTTTGTTTTAGGGTATAATTTCATGATCTATATAGTGGTGTAGGAGTTTTCTGAATTTTGGATACAAGTTTTTTAGAAATCATGAAATCCTAATTTTTACAACTTTGGAGGCTTCGTTTGAGCTCATATGGACTCCTTTTCAGGTGCCGTTTTTTTTGAAATTGCATATTTTTTCATCTACTTTCATAATCTATCATTTGTTTGTAGTGATTTTAAGTAGAAATTGTACTTTTAGTATTTGGCCATTTTTGGCATATTTGGTACTTGCATTTTGCTTGGATCTCAGTTTAGATCACTAGCAATATTTGTTGAAGTCTCTTAGATCTCATTTTGAGAAGTTGTAAATTGAAATTAGAAGTCCACTTTGCCTTGTTTTGCAAGTGGCTCATTGTATACGCACTAAGTATAAAGTGCCAAAATCACCATTTTGGGGGATTTCTTGATTGAGTATTTTGGGGGGGTGTCTTGTGTGATTGTGCCTCTCTCTATCATGTGTTTTTTTCATTTTGGTTCTATGGGTTCTCCTAAATTTCCACTTTTAATTCCTCATAATTATGCATCATGGAAAATTAAGGCATGGAGTAAACTAATGGAAAAATGACTCATTCATTATGTAAATGAAACTATTATAGCACCACTTGATCCTAAGGCTGATCCTAATGCTCAAATTGAGTGGCTTACTAAGAATGCTATGGCATTTGGAACTCTTAGAAAGTATGTATCAGATGACCTCATTTTTCACATTGATAAGTGTACTACAATTAAAGAGGCTTGGGATATTTTTAAGAAATTGTATGGTCAAGTTGATGAGATTAAGGGCTACAAGCTTGATAGTGAACTCACAACTTTGGATCCCAAGGATTTTGATACAATCCAAGATTATGTCACAAAAGCAACTAAGCTAAGAGCAAAGCTAAAGGATTGTGGAATTGACAAAAAGGATGCTCAATTGGTTTATGACTTGTTGGACAAGCTTCCTTTAGAGTATGTAGCCTTTTTATCTAGCTTTTACACCCATAGGTTAGCTCAAGGTTCCTCATACACTTCTCCCTCATTTGATTTATTCATGGAGATGTTGATACTTGAGCAATCTAAGTTGACCACAATGGGGATTCTCAAATCTTCGAAGTCACAAGCTTTGGTGGCTAATAAAGGGAATCAAAGTAATCAAGGAAAATGCAAGAATCAAAAGCAACCTAAGTCAAAACCACATCAAGATGGAGCACAATCTTCTTCTCCATAACAAGGTGATTCACCATTCTCACCTAAGAGGAAATCATATAAGGACAATCTTTTTTGTGGATATTGCAAGAAGTCCGGACATGATGAACATCATTGTTATAAGAAGGATATTGATGAGTTGAAGAATCTTCTTGAGAAGAATAGAATCAACCTACCTTCTAGAATTTCTACATTGGCTTCTTCTTCCAAGGATAAAGGAAAGGATCACTCTTTTGGGATAGATAAAGGAAAGGGACAAGCTCTTTGTGCTACTACAAGTCATGATTCAGGGAGATGGCTTCTAGATTTAGGGGGTTCTCATTATATGACATCTTCACAGTCTATGTTTTCTACATTTGAGCCTTGCCGCATGCCACAGATTTTGATGGGCAATCATACATACATGGATGTGATTGGGAAAGGATCTATTGCCATTAGGGATAACTCCTTCAATAATGTGTTGTGTGTACCCCACTTGACAAATAATCTTCTTTCCATCTATCAAATCACACATGGGGCAACTAGGAAAACTATGGAGTTCACACCTGATTCAGTTATCATTAGAGACTTGGAGTGTGGAGCTATCATTGCGAATGGGGTGGTTGATCATGCATCTCGGTTGTACTCTTTTTCAGATTTTGGTCCTATTGATAAGGTTGGTTCTTCCTATGTTGATGATTCAGATTTTGAGGAGAACTTTGGGCATTTGAACTTGGGGATTGTCACATGTGACCTCGTTCTTGAGCCTTGCATTTCATCTCCTTCTATTGATATCACACCACCTATTGCACCTGATGATGCAACTAGTGCGATAGTTTTGCCTTCTTATGATTCAGTGTAGCAGGATATTTCATGTCTTCCAGCTTCAGTTGATTGGGATGCCTACTTGACAGACATTGCAGATTTGGGAGACACCATTCATGAAATTCATCATCTCTTTGATGAAGATGATCCTTCTTTGATTGTTGCGAGGGATAAATCTGACCCTCTTGTGCATTCTCTACATGATCAATCTTTAGAGGTTGACATGATTGTGGATACTTTTGTACAACACTTGGAGGAGGTCTCTTTATCTTTTGAGGAGACATATGAGCCTTTGGATATTGTTCTACATTCATCTCCACTAGATCTTGGAGTGCCTTTTTCAGTAGTGTGGCATGGTTTACCACCTTTGGAGGGGGTATCTTTTAGCATCGACATGGGGACACTTGAGTAGTTTTCAGAGATTCCTTTCATCATGAGTATTTTTGCTTCATCTTCCCTTCATGGTTGGGGAGACTTTTTGTATTCACCTTTGGTTTTGTTTCTTCCTAAGGGGAGGAATGTTTTTCGACGTTCATGGAGCAATTTCTTCATTCATCTTTGAGCTTCTATTATTGGTGCAGATTCCATATTGAGGGGGGGCTTCCTAGTCTCTCTTCTTCTTCTCTCATATGGGGGGGACTTTTTCCTCACATGGGGTTTTGTCCTTCACATACTTCTATGAGAGTTTTTTGTATCTATTTTTCATCTCTCTTTTGGGGGAGGGTTTTTTCCCATTGGGTTTTTCTCTCTTTCCCCGCTTTGTGAGAGATTTCATTGCATTGGTTTGCATGCATTTTCATTTGTACATGGGTACCTAACCTGGCCTCATAGCCGGGACCCATCTTGCATTGCTTAGTTGTATTGTAGACTTAAGTGCATTCCCCTAAGTTGCACTTAAGGGGGGGTGTTGGTGTAAACAATTATTCATCATGGACATTATTACACCTTACTTAAGTTTACTTAGGAAATGCATTTCATAGTAGTTTGGGTATGAGACACTTGGGTGTTTGTGCCACATTGGGATAGTGTGTGTAGGATAATTTCCACCTTTTATGGCGTGATCTTGTTGTTACACTCCACATTCAGTGGGTGATCCACCTCATGTGGACTATTATATTATTTCTCCTACCTACCCTTGTTTCTTATTGAGCCACATGTCATGTTTGTGTGCTCACATATCCATATAGCCTTGCCTATATAAGCAGGCTCATATTCATTGTATACATCGCTTGATGATCCAGTTGATCAGTATTTTTCATCTTGATAGAGTACAGTTTATTTCTATCATATATTTTTGTTTTCTCTCATTTGTGCTTTCCATTGCCTCTTGATCTTGGCAAAATCTCACATGGTATCAGAGCTGGTCCATGTCTCACACAACTAAAATCAAAGCATATAAATGTTATAACAAAAGATTTCAGAGAATTGTGGAGAGTGCTAATGTGAAAGTGGATGAATAGTATAAAGACCAAGAGAAATCTTATGATAGTGAACCAACAGTGGAAATAATCATAATTGAACCGGTAGTGCCTATACCAGAACAAAATACTAAACCAGTTACCTCGACATCATCAAAAAATTCAACTATAACTAAAGAGAAGCATAGAGAATCTAAAATTTAGAAAACACCGAGGTATGTAAGGCTAAATCATTTTGAAAAATCAAATCATTGGAGACAAAAACATGGGAGTTATGATAAGGAGAAGATTGGCAAAAAAAGAGGTATGTTTCATTTCTCATATTGAACTGGCATCAATAATTGAAGCTTGTAAAGATGAATGTTGGATAAAATATATGGAAGATGAATTAGATCAGATAGAAAAGAACAATACTTGGAATTTAGTTCCCCTACCTAAAAATAAGTATGTTATTGGAACTAAATGGGTTTTTAGAAACAAACTAAATAAGGATGGACAAGTTGTAAGAAACAAGGCTAGATTGGTTTGCAAAGGATATTCTCATAAGGAAGGAATAGATTATGGTGAAACTTTTGCACATGTAGCTAGAATTGAAGTTGTTAGACTATTTCTTGCTTATGCAGCCTATAAAAACTACAAGGTCTATCAGATGGATGTTAAGTGTGCATTTATGAATGGATAACTTGAAAAGGAATTCTTTATTGAGCAACCAGATGGATTTTTTCTGATAGATGACAAAAATATGGGTTGTAGATTAAGGAAATCCCTATATGGAATAAAACAGGCTCCTAGAGCTTGGTATGCAAGGTTGGATAAGTATCTTTTGAAGCTTGATTTTATAAAAGGTAATGCTTCTAGTATTCTATATTATAAGATCACTAATGATGACATTTTGATTATTGAGCATTTGTTGATAATATCATTTTTGGAGGTGAAGAAAAAATGTGCATGGAATTTTATGATAATATGCAAAGTGAATTTGAAATGTCTATGACTAAAGAAATAATATTTTTTCTAGGTTTACAGATCACTCAGACTGACAAAGGTATCTTTATCTATCAAACTAAGTATCTAAGGGAATTGTTGAAGAAATTTGGTATGGAAAATTCTAAATTGGTTAGTACTCCTATGGTTACAAGTGAAAAATTGTCACTTAGGATGTATCCCCTTCAATAAATTATACAAGATATAAATCCATGATTGGTGGTTTGCTATATTTAACTTAGACTAGACTAGATATAATGAATGCAGTCAGTATTGTATCAAGATTTCAAAGTAATCCAAGAGAAAATCATGAAAGTGCAATAAAAAGGATATTCTAGTATTTGCAAGGTACAACTGAATATGGTTTATGGTACCCCAAAGATGATGACTTTACTTTATATGCATATACAAATGCAGACTGGGTAGGTGATGTTGATGACCAGAAGAGCACATCCAGTGGAGCATTCTTCCTTGGGAAGAAGTTGGTTTCACAGATCAACAAGAAGCAATCATGCATTTCTTTATCTACTACTGAAGATGAATATAGTGCAGCCGCAACCAATTGTACTCAAGTTCTATGGATGAAGAATATATTGAAGGATATACAAGTGATTTGTAATGATCTAGTAGTTATCCATTGTGATAACTTTGCAGTTATTGACATATCAAATAATTTGGTATTTCACTCCAAGACTAAGCACATATCAATCATGTATAACTCTTTGAAGGAAAAGGTAGAAGCAAAAGAAGTCATATTTATTTATGTGAACACTAAAGAGAAGATGGCAGACATCTTCACTAAACCTTTGTCTCAGGAATCATTTGAGTATTTGGGAGACAGATTGGAGATTTCTACCCCTCTGATAGAGACATAAATGATGCATATGTGCATCAGTCTAGTATGCATTATCAGAGCTATCTTCTACTTTGGATTGATGAATTTATGCTACTACTCAGGGGGAGTAGTCAACCTTGATATTTAGAGTTTTCATATTCTGTTTGATTCTTTGGTATTGTTGTCAAAGGGGAAGGAATATATGTGAAAAACCATTGCTATTTATTGATTGCACTCCTTAGGGGGGGTTTGGCGGTATTTGGTCCTTTTGTTTCAGATTTGGTTAAGAGATTCATTGCTATATCATTTTATGGGAGATTGTTGGCGGTCTTCCATTGGGGTAGATTTGTTTGGCATTTTCTTGGCACTTGGATGTTTTTCACATCTAATGTTGCCATCAATGCCAAAGGGGCAAATTGTTGGCCATATGATGGAATTGATTATGTGTTGCATTGATGTTTTTTCATTGATGTCAACACTTGCTATTATGGTTATTTACTGACTTCCGGTAGATGGATTAGATTGAGAAGACTTTTAGTTGATTGCCATCAGTATGATCTGGCTGATGGAATAAGTTTGTATGGATGGTTTATATGATTCTGAAGTATGTTTCAGTCAGTTGGTATTGACTTGAAGATTGGAATCTATCTTATGTTCTAGTAAACTTGCTTTATTGGTTTGGTAAGGGTTTCACCAGCAGAGCATTATTGAAGATATTTGATATAATGCATAAGTGGTGTTGGTGCAGCTCCTAGAAGGGATTCAGGATGTTGGTGGTGATTGTGTTCATACCTTGTTTGATTGGTGTCATTGCTTTGGCATATGAGGATCTAATTTAGGTCTGGTGCTATCTAGGTTATGGACTGGTTTGCATGAAACATGTTGGTGGATCCTCGGATGCGCTTCTGAGATATTTTATTGATTGGATGATATTTGTTTGGCCTTAGGTCAACCTGTGTTATGATCTTATTTTAGGATTATGTAATGGATCTATTATATTATCATTTGTGTGGCCAACCTAATTGGTTAGGTCCCAAGTTGGTATAAATATATGTAAGATCTCATTTTAGATCATATGAGCAAGGAGAGAATAATGTAATAATCATTTGTGTAGAGGATTTGGTCAATCTTAGGTGATCGAGTTGGGTTTATGTAAGAGGGTTTAGACCTCTTGTATTGAGCTTAACCGAAACTCTAATCTGACATGTTTGATACTATCACCGATAGTTCTTCTCTCTGAATTATAGTCCAAATATCTTGAGGTGGTTGACATCTTTGTAGTCAATGAGAATCCATTGTGATGAGCAGTGCACTCTAAGAAGTGTGCCTTCCTGCATGTGCAGGCCCCTATTGTAATCATATACTTGCTGCAGAAGTATCATCTAAATGTGGGTAGGGTTTCCCACCATGGTTTTTCCTCATTGAGGTTTTCCATATACAAATCATGGTGTTATGTGTTATGGTTGCATGATATTGATTCTCTGGTTTTTATTTATGCTTTAATGCTTAATCAGTTATGCTGGTATAACGTTTTAAGTTTTTTATTTCACATAATCTGTTAACAACTGATTCAACCCCCCTCTCAGTTGTTCTCTGGTTATCCTAATAGTATGGTCATACTCCTAATGTTAGTTATTTCAAAGTATCTGGTAGCAGGCATTACATAAAGATAGATGATTATACTAGAAAGATTGATCCTAAGAGTGATGAAGGAACATTCCTTGGTTATTCAACTAAGAGAAAAGAATTCAAAAGCACCAAGAAGCTTGTGGAAAGTGTTAATGTGAAAGTTGATGAGTATTTTGATAAATTTGATGAGATCAGTAAGTCTGATGTAGTTGAGGTACAAAAGCTAGTGATTATTGAATTAGAATTTCAAAATGATGCAGAGAAAAATAGTGTGGAGGATACTGCTCAACTGATAGATGAAGAAGATGAAGATGAGGAGCGACTTCTATACTAGAACCAGTTATACCTAGATATGTAAAGATGAATCACTCAATAGATCGGATAATTGGAGACAAGAATGGTGGAGTAAAAACAAGAAGAAAGATCAAAGAAAGTGCTTGTTTGATTTCCATAATTAAATCAAAGATAGTGAGGGAAGCTCTTAAGGATGATGATTGGATAAAGGCTATGAATGAAGAGCTTGATCAAATATTGAAGAAAAACACTTGGTCACTTGTCCCCAGACCAACTGATAAAAATGTGATTGGTACTAAGTGGGTGTTTAGAAACAAATTGGATGAAGATGGTGAATTGATTAGAAACAAGGCTAGACTAGTTTGCAAATGATATGCACAAGAAGAAGGTGAAGAATATGGAGAAACCTTTGCACTAGTTTCTAGACTTGAAGGTGTTAGGATGCTACTTGCATTTGCAACGTTTAAAGGATTCAAATTTTACCAAATGGATGTGAAATCTATTTTTTTGAATGGGATCCTAGAAGAAGAATTTTACATAGAACAACCAAATGGGTATGCATTGATTGAAGACAAGGATATGATATGCAAATTGCATAAAGCTTTATATGGATTAAAGCAAGCTCCAAGGGAATGGTTTGAAAGACTTCATTCACATCTGATAAAGATTGGATTTTAGAGAACCAGTGAGGACAACAACATTTACTTGAAGACAGAAGGAGATAAGTTATTAGTTGCAGAAGTATTTGTTGATGATATCATATTTGGAGGAAATGATAATATGAGTCTAAATTTTGCAAAAGAGATGAAAAAGGAGTTTGAGATGTCTCTGATAGGTGAGATTAATTTTTTCATTGGTTTTTAGGTACAACAAATGGAAGGAGTAATCTTTATCAGTCAGTCCAAGTATGTGAAGGAGGTATTGATAACTTTTGGAATGGAAAACTGTAAACTAGTTGGAACCCCTATGGTTACTGGTTGTAGATTATCAAACGAAGATGATTTAGATCTAGTGAATAAAACTGAGTATAGATCTATAATTGGAAAACTACACTATGTTGTTCATAGTAGACTAGATATTGGTCATGCAGTTGGTATAGTGGCTAGATTTCAGAATAATCCTAAAGATACTCATATGGTTGCAGTGAAGAGAATCTTCAAGTATCTTAAAGGAACTATTGATTATGGATTATAGTATCCATACAAAGGAAACTTCTCTTTGAAGGTGTTCATAGATGTTGATTAGGAAGGTACTGTAGATAAATAAAAGAGCAGAACGGATGGCACATTATTTCTAGGAGGAAGATTGGTATCTTGGACTAGTAAGAAACAAAGTTTCATTTCTCAGTCTACAACAAAAGTAGAGTATGTGGCTGCATCCATGAATTGTACACAATCAATATGGATGAGACATGTATTGGAAGGATTCAAGGAGACTATGACAGAATCGATGATCATATATTGTGACAATAAAAGTGCAATAAGTATTTCAAAGAACCTAGTATTGCATGCTAGAACAAAGCATATTGAACCGAAGTATCATTTTTTGAGAGAGAGAGTGTAGGAAAAGATAGTCACGATGGAACATGTGTCAAGTAAGGAGTAGTTGGCATACATATTCACTAAGCCATTGCCTAAAGAGACCTTTAAATATCTCAAAGGCAAGCTAGGGGTTATAAGCCCACTAAAGGTCAACTAAGATGTTGTTGAAGCATCAATCCAATGGACTAATTGAATATCTTTCACCATGGATTGATGAGAAGTGGGCTACTTCTTAGGGGGAGCAGCTAAGATGAAGGAAGCAAGAGCAGTAGAAGATGAATTTGACACTTTGTACCTTTGGCATTGTTGTCAAAGGGGATGAATAAATGCAAAGGGGGAGAAGAACAATGATAGGGGGAGAAGTAAAGAAAAGAAGGAGAAGAACATAGAAGATCAAGAGCAACGGTCATAACTAGAACTCTAATAGTTATGTATGGTGAGTGTTTAAAAGGTACCCTAATTAGATCTAGCATAGAAAAAAAAGGATTTTGGATCTGTAGCATCCTAAAATTGTACCCCTTGCAATTTCGATCGCATTTGGGTCTTTACCTTAGTAATTGCACCCCTTGGCCTGATTGAAGACCTAATTATTCTCATGCACATCACAAAAATAAAAAAGCCTAATTGGCACCCCCTTGGGCATGAGCTTTTGATGAGCTTTTGGTATTGCCATTTTGGTGTTGCCATCAATGCCAAAGAGGGAGATTACTGGCATATGGAGATGTTGATGAGATGAGAAGATGACCGATAAAGTTATTGTTGGCATAAATTATAAATTTGATGGAGATTGTTGGCTAGATGATGTTGATATAGTTATCATTGATGAAAACCATGTTTGTTTAGTCATCTAAGTCATCTAGGCCTATCGGTAAAGCCTGATCGGTAGAGGAATGTGTTAGACAATAAAACTTGCAAACCAGTTTACAAGGAGGTAAGCAGGATCAGTGCGATGATTAAGACACTGGTATGGACGATTGGTGAGGAGTTAGGCATTGTGGTTTTACAGGAGTGTTGAAGATAGGAACATGCATCTATGTTCCACATTACATCAAAAAATTTAGTATATTGAGTGAGTTATGATTTACTGTCATAAAATCTATGAAGAAGAATGTATAATGGTAACATATCTTTAACCAGTAATGATTTATGGTTTGGAGGTGGATCTTATCATGTTCATAACTTAGTGATGATGTGTCAGAAACTATGTGTAATCATAAGATTATGTTTAAGCACGTACAAGGATCAAATTTCTTGGGAAACAACAAAGTGCTTAGCAGAATGTGACAAGGGTTTGATTGCTTATCAAATCGATATCCGGTGATGAGTGGTGATCATTCAATGGTGGAAATTGTCTAGAAATTTATTGTAATGATCTATAATGTATTTTGGCAGATTATTTTGCCGCGCTTATAAATTTATTATATTTTGAATGTGGTTAGGGTTATGTAACTGACCTAGTTGAAAAGTGTATTTAGGTCAAGTTTAAGAATAGATTTTTTATCGGTGGTTTGAGAAGAAGAGTGTGTCAAACCAGATTGAAGAGTCTGCATGTGTGAAGTAGAGATTGAGATGAAAATGATATATACTAGCAAGCAAGGAAGTGTTGTAATAAAATCATTTGCCCTTTTGTTCCCTAATAGTTACAACAATTTGAAATCCCTTAATCGGGTAGATCCTAATAGGTCTTATCTGTATATCCCTTCACCGGGTGGATCATTAGCTTGAGTTTAAAATCCTCTAACAAGGTTATTCCTAATAGGGTAGAGCTCCTAATAGGGATAAGGAAAAATCCCTTAACTAGGTGACTCCTAACATGGTCTACTCTTAACCGAGCATATTGTAAATCTCTTAATTGGGCTAGGCTTTTAACTGGGCGCATTCTGAAAGAGTGCAAATATTTTGTGGGTGCTAATTCCCACTGTGGTTTTTCCCATTTGGGTTTCCACGTGAAAAATATTTGTGTTCATGTGGTGATGCATTATTGATGTGTGGATTTGATATCATTACTTTATTTTCATGTTGATGAGCACTTAAATAAATGGTTTGATAAATCAGTTTAAAGGATTGTTTGAGTAGTTACTGGTACTAGTTTTTGAAGTGGTTTTAAAGTAATACAGATTTTTTTGACTACTAATTCACCCCCCTCTCAGTAGTTACTAGATCCTCATAATAATATATTGTTTTGATTATCAAGTTCCTGGACCTCTTCATTGGTAGCAAGAACATTCGAGTTAACTATATCTACCGGATGAGTCTTCTTAGGTTATTTAGTCTAAACATGGGCTAAAACAATATGTTGTCCATCATCATAACCACATGATCTGATCTCTTTTCTAAGGTTCTCATCCACCTTCACATTTGCACTTTCCATTATCTTTCTCAGTCTCTTATTGTAGCACTAGTAGGCTTTTCTATTTGTAGAATATCCCAAGAAAATTCCTTCATCACTTCTAGCATCAAACTTTCCTACATCCTCATCTCTCTTGATATAACATTTGCTACGAAATACTTTGAAATATTGCACAGTAGGAACATGAACAAACCAAATCTCATATGGAGTCTTACCAGTAGCACCTTTAATATGAACTCTGTTGAATGTGTAAACAATAGTGCTAAAAGCTTCTCTCCTTTATATCT
Organism: Cryptomeria japonica; assembly: GCF_030272615.1. NCBI lineage: Eukaryota > Viridiplantae > Streptophyta > Pinopsida > Cupressales > Cupressaceae > Cryptomeria > Cryptomeria japonica. The sequence continues at coordinate 458,390,094 of NC_081415.1, read as the reverse complement.
TAGGAACATTTCCTTCAATCAACATAGTCCTTGCAACATCCAAGACAATTCTATTCTTCCTTTCAACAACTCCATTCTACTAAGGTGTTCTAGGAGCAGATAATTGTCTTCTAATCCCATGCTTCTCACATAATGAATTGAACTCACTGGAACAAAATTCTCCACCTCTATTAGATCTCAAATACTTCACCTTCAAACTAGACTCAGTCTTCACCTTAGCTTTGATTATTTTGAATTTGTCCAATGCTTCTGATTTCTCCTTCAAAAAGACAACCCACATCATCCTGGAATAATCATAAATTAGCAACATGAATTATCTATCACCTTGCACACTTCTAACATTTGTAGGTCCACAAAGGTCAGTATGCACAAGGTCTAGCAATCCATCTGATGTATAGTATTTTCTCTTGAAAGAAATCCTTGTTTTCTTACCCAACTGACATTCCTTACATACCGGATTAGAAGGCTTAACAATCTTAGGAAGATCTCTAACAACTTGTGTAGAACAAATCTTAATCATTGAATCAAAATTTACATGACAAATTCTCCTATGCCACAACCAACTTTCATCAATCTAAGAAATCAAGTAACGTTTCTCACCGGTATTCAAATGAAAAATGTTACCTTCAGTCTTGGTTCCAGAAGCAATCTCTATACCAGAGGCATTTAGGATCTTGCATTTTCCATCCTCGAGTTATAGATCATAACCTTTATCAACCATCTGTCTAACACTCAGAAGATTATGCTTCAAACCTTCAACATACAAGACATCATCAGTATTAGGCTTACCATCAAAAGAAATAGAACCTCTCCCATAGATTACATAGGCTTTGTCATCTCCGAATTTAACTATTCTACTATAATATCTTTCCATAAAAAAATTCTTTTATCACCAGTCATATGATCTGAACAACCACTGTCAATCAGCCATTCATCTTTCTCTTCAACCTTAGTAGCTAAAGCTTTCTCCTCAATAGTGCAGCTTGTGGAATCAACAGGTACATGTCCATCTTCCTTAATGGCAAGGAATACAACTTCATCTCCTTCTGATTCTTTATCTATAATACTTTCATCAGTTGCATAATAACAGTTCTTCTAATTCATGTACTTCCCATTAGGCTTGTAGGGCTCATCATATTTGTCATGCTTCTCATATCTATCATTCCTATCATGGTTATCAAATTTATCATGCCTGTCACACTTAGCCATTCTCTCTAGGCATCTAGAAGAAAAATGTCCTATCTTATTACAAGAAAAAAATTTCAAAGGAAACACTCCATCATACTTACTAGCTCCTTTAGGCAATCTCCAGGTAATCCATGCTTCAAGTTCATCCAGCTCCTTTTCTTGCTATTCCATCTCTCTTCTCTCTCTTTCATATATGGATATTTTGTAGTCATCAGGATCATACTTCTTCTTACTGGATATAGATGTCGATGCTCTGAATATTATCTCACACTTTCCATGTGATTCTCCAAATTCACTCAACTCAAATGCAATAATGTTTCCAACCAGTATATCTCTTGTCATTGTAGTCACACTCCAGATCTCATTAATAACAACAACCTTATGTTTATAAGGAGGCAAAGATCTCAACACCTTAGCAACAATTTCATCTTCCTCAATGGTTCCACCAGCACATGATACCTAGGAAACGATAATTCACCTTAGCCATGAAAGAGTGTATGTTCTCATCATCTCCCATCTTCAACATCTCACATTTTCCTTTTAAAATTTGTAACTTAGCAACCTTCACTTTTTTATCATCTTCATATAGGATCTAAAGCTTCTCCCAGATTTCATGTGCAGTCTGAAGTCCCATTACATTTTTCATCTCAGAGTCAATTAGGGCACTAAGAAATGCTTCCTTAACTCCAATATTATGTTCAACTTCCTTGATCTCATCAGGAGTAGTTGGTCCATTTAGAGGAGCAAAATAGGCATTCTTTGTAATCTTCTAGTAATCTTCTCCAAGAAATTTCAAGTGCACTTCCATCTGGTCCTTCCATATAGCATAGTTACTTCCATCAAACCTTGGACTGTCCTTTCTAAAGATAACACCTTGAGATGCCATCCTAGATCTCCTCAAGCAGTTAATCTTCTACCAGAGGATCTAGCTCTGATACCAATTGTTAGCAGTAGCCAAGAAGGAAGACTGAGAGGGGGGGGGGGTGAATCACTCTTCACTGGATAAACCAACTTAAACATAAAAAATAGATCTAATAAACTATAGTAACAACAAATATAAGAAAATTGAGAATACAACACACAACACCAATATTTTGATGTGGAAAACCCGGTTAAGGGAAAAACCACGATGGGAACCTACCCACAATAAGATGATACTCTACAGTAGTATATGAAAATATTACAACGGGGAATGCACATGTATTCAGGCACACTTCCTAGAGCTCACTGCTCAAATATAATGGCCCAAAAGGCTATAACCCTCAGGGAAGTCTCACTGAATTATAATAAGATTTAGACTACAATCTAGAAGAAATGGATTGAAAGAATAGCATCTCCAAATGCCTGATCACAGTTCTGGTTAAGCACAATTGTCTGCTCTACAAAAACAATCTCTCCTCAATTTCAACACCCAAGGATAAATCTCTTGTTTGCACATAAATCACTCTCTAATAATGTAGACATAACATCGACACCTAAATTACATGAATATATCACCTATATATACAATTCATCAACCTTGATAATAAGGTCGACTAAACCCTCAACCCTTAATTACAAAATTACATTTCATGATACAAAGATAGACCACTAAACCAATACAATAATTTACATAGCATAGCATGGACCTAAATCAAATTCCCAAATGCACAACTCCATCATAAATGATGCCAAGATCAACCGCAACAGGCTACACCACTTGAAAAACAACATAACACAAAAATCATCACCGGTTCATAGAAACCATCAAAAACTTACACAATAATCAATATGGATCAACAAAAAAAATAGGGCACGATTAGGAAGCACCAGCAAGCATGTTAGAATCACCAGGAATAGTTGCACCAATACCACTTATCAAATGTTCATCTCTCAAAGTCTGGAAGCTCAAGAACACAACCAATCAACAACTGTCACAAAGAAAGAGAATGTGTGAAGCACCAAATCATGATCCATCTAAAATGAAGATACAAAAGACCATCCTAAACAATATCCCAAAATCTCAGTACAAGATCTAATCACACCAAAATATACCAAAGGAAAGACTGAACAAACTGAACTCTGCAAAACAGTGATTAACAAAACTAAACTGCAGAAACTGGATCATAAGATCTTCCCAAACACATTGGAGCAAATCACAAGAATATGTTGACATCAATGAAAACAACATATCCTAGCAGAAACAATGACTAACAATATCCAACAAAGATAAGCAAGTTCTGATTGTTCCGGTGAATTCAGTTACTTAAGAAGGAAATAGTGCAAGTGAAAAAGAAAGAACACAAGAGCCTGAAAATTAAAAAAATCCCAAGACTCCCAAGTATGTAAGATTAAATCATTCAAAAAATTAGAATATAGGAGATAAAAATAAAGGTGTTCAGAATAGGAAAAGAATTGTAGAAGATTGAGTTGATTATTGTTTGAATTATAAGATTGAACCTAAAGATGTGAGTGAAGCATGCAAAGATGAACATTAGGTGAAAGAGATGGAAGAAGAATTGAATCAGATTGAAAAGAATAGTACATGGATTTTGGTTCCCAGATCAAAAGACAAAAATGTAATTGGAACTAAATGGGTTTTTCAGAATAAATTGAATTAGGAAGGTGAAGTTGTTAGAGACAAAGAAAGACATGTTTGTAAAGGATATTCACAGATGGAAGGAATTGATTTTGAGTATACTTTTTCTTTGGTGGAAAGAATTGAAGTTGTAAGATTATTTCTTGCTTAGTTTTCTTACAGGGATTTCAAAATCTATCAGATGGATGTCAAGTCAACATTTTTAAATGGTGAGTTGGAAGAAGAGGTGTGCATAGAGAAACCAAATGGATTTGAATTGATAGATCAAGAAGACATGGTTTTTTGGTTAAGGAAATATTTGTATGGATTGAAGCAAGTGACAAGAGCATGGTATGCCAGATTGGATAAGTATGTGATAAGGCTAGGATTCAACAAAGGTACTACTGATAGTAATCTATATTTGAAGATTGATCATGATAACATTCTAATTGTTGAAGTTTTTGTTGATGACATTATTTTTGGAGGGAATGATAGTTTGTGCAAAGAGTTTTCTAATGGGATGCAAAATGAGTTTGAGATGTCTATGAATGATGAGATGAAATTCTTTTTGGGATTGTAAACTACTTAGTTAGATAAAAGTATCTTCATATCTCAGTCAAAGTATGTGAAGTAATTGTTCAATAAGTTTGGATTAGACGACTCAAAGGCAATTGGTATGCCTATGGTGACCGGATGTAAGCTAACTAATGATGATGATTCCCCTAAAGAAAATCAAACCAAATAAAGATATATGATTGGTGGCTTGTTATATTTAACTCAAACTAAACTGGATATTATGAATGTTGTTTCTCTTGTTGCTATATTTCAAGTTGATCCTAAGGAATGTCATGTTGTTTCTGTTAAAAGAATATTTAGATATTTGAAAGGAACTATTTATTTTGGTTTATGGTAACCTAAAGATAATGATTTTACTTTGAGTACTTTTACTGATATTGATTGGGAAAGAGACGTTGATGACCAAAAGAGTACTAGTAGTGTTGCATTTTTATTGGGTAAGGGATTCATTTCATGGTTGAGTAAGAAGAAAAATTCTATTTCTTTATCTACTGCAAAGGTAGAATATATTGTTGTTGCTAGCAATTGTACTCAGTTGGTTTAGATGAAGCAGATGTTGAAAGATATAGGAGTTGTGTATGATGGGCCTATTGCTATTTACTGTGATAATTCAAGTGCTATCAACATTTCTAAGAATCTGGTATTGCATTCAAATATTAAGCATATATCTATCAAGTTTCATTTTTCGAGAGAGAAGGTAAATGAGAAAGAAATCAGGTTGGAATATGTGTCTACAAAGGAACAGATTGCAGATATTTTCACAATGCCTTTTCCCATGGATACTTTTGAGTATGTCTGAGAGAATTTAGGGGTGATTGCCCCTCTTGATCAAAACTAAGGTGCATTGGTATGCATCGGTCCAATACATTTCACAGTCATATCTTGTGATCTAGACTGATGAGTGGTGGTTGCTACTCAGGGGGAGTAGTCAAATGTTCAGATTTATGAGACTATGTGTTTGCAAATATGTGCCTTTGCCATTGATGTCAAAGGGGGAGAGATTCTTGTGAAAAACTGTGTAGTGATTTAAGCGGGATAGAGTTATCTGATAGAGTTGTTGATTTCTTTGATATTGATTACTTTTCACATCATATGTCTACGTCAATGCCAAAGGGGGAGATTGTTGGATATTATTGTTGGTATGTTTTTGTAAAGTGGAAAATTGGACACTTGGCCAACTCTCCACTCGGAAGTGGGGAATTTACTAAGCTCAATTTTCACTTGGGGACAACTTTACATTCAAAAGTGGGGGATGAATCTACTAGATCCAATCCCAAAGGATGCACAAATTGAATACTAAGTAGATTGGTGTTGATTGGAATACAATTGATGTTCTTTTGTAAGTTGATTAATTGAATTAAGGCTAAGCGCTGAAAATGAAGACAAAGTATGCAAAAATAGCGAGCTACAGATTCAAGATTCAGTCGTGCACTTGGATCTGAGAAGTTTGAGATGATGCAAAGATGCTTTGTGAAATTAGGAAAAAAATTTCAGGGACCGTGTGTCGGATATGGGTGATGATGAAAGAGAATCCCTAGTCGATGAGCAATCTTGCATCAACCAAAAATATTTCCTTTCAGTTTTGTACTTGTTTAGTTCTTTATGCAGTTTTATGTGTTCTTACCGGTTGGCACCAATAGTTGTTTTTTTCTTTCTGGCAATTCTTATTTTTGGTTTCCTGGTAGTTTCATGTGCTTGATTCCAGGTTTTTAGTTCCTTTAGGTTCTTTTTCGGTCATTTATCACTTCGGGTTGACTGTTTCTAAGTTTTGGGACAATTCTTGTGCTTACTGGTTGGTTTTCCTTCATTACCGGTGTGATTCTTGGCACGTGGATCTATCTTGGGTCTTGTTCGATGTTCTTTAGAATGTAGCCAACCTTCTTGCTGAACCACATCACTTGGTTGTTATTTTTCAAAAATATTTATTTGATTCTTAGGGCCGACCTAATTACACGTTTTATTTTCTGAAAAATATAGATAGTGGAAGCACTAATAATTTAGTATCTGAGGAGACGGTTGTGATGCTTGGGTTGAAGAGGCTTAAACATCCTTGTCCTTATGAAGTAATTTGGTAACAAGATGATCAGAAGATATAGATAAAGGATTAGTGCTTGGTGAGTTTCAATATTAGGTCTTTTAGTGATGAAGTTTTATGTGATGTTGTGTCTATGAGTGTTTTCCATGTCTTGTTGGGAAAACCTTGTCAGTATGATAGAGGCACTATTTATGACTGTAGAAGAAACCTAGTTACTATTGAAAAGGATGGGCAGAAGTCCACATTGATTTCTTTGAAGGAGAAAGAGGAGGTGAAGAATTTGAGTCCTGAGAAAAGTTATAGTATTGAGGAACTCGTGGCATAGGTTATAATAGAAGGTTTGATAGAACCAGTTACAACAGTCATACCAAAGGTTTTGAAGAAAGATTTGATAGAATTAGTTGCAGAGGTTAAACCAAAGGGTGACATGAGTTGGCAGAAGGATCTAACAGTTTAACTTGATGGTTAGGTGGAACCAATTGACAAAGAGCTTATGGTGATAAATTGGATGAAGTCTTATGGCAGAACCAAATCAGAGTTGCAGAAACAAAGACAATACGCAGATCTGAAGTAAAGGAAGAGAAAGAGAGAGAGAGTCAGAGGTTAGAGAGGCTAATTGAGGCACTAGAGGAGCTAAGGAAGAGGTTGGCAGATAAGGAAGATGTTTGGATCAGAAATAAGCATGGGATCTTCATTTCGAATCCTTTTAGATGTTCATGAGTTGCCTCTTATGGAACATCTTTTTCTACCCAAGTTATCTGATGCAGGAGAATCCCCAGTTGATGAGCAATCTTGCATCAACCAAAAATATTTCCTTTTAGTTTTGTTCTTGTTTAGTTCTTTGTGTATTTGTTTTGTGTTCTTACTGGTTGGCACCGATAGTTGCTTATTCTTTGTGGTAGTTATTATTTTTAATTTAATGGTAGTTTCATGTGCTTGATTCTACATTTTCAGTTCATTTGGGTTCTTTCCCGGTCGAATATCGCTTTTGATTGACTATTTTGGGTTCTGGAATAGTTCTTGTGCTTATCAGTTGGTTTTCCTTCATTACTGGTGTGATTATTGGTGTGTGGATCTATCTTGGGTCTTATTCGATGTTCTTTGGTGTGTGGCCAACCTTCCTGCTGAACCACATCACTTGGTTGTTATTTTCTGAAAAGATTAATTTGATTCTTAGGGCTGACCTAATTACACATTTCATTTTCTTGCATTGGTGAATGTAATCTTATGAGGCTGACCCAGATATGTTCCAGTGGGTATAAATATGATGTTATGTAATAATTTGTAGGGGCGAAAGAAGTAGAACTTAGAATAAGAATTGAGATTTGCATGTTGTGATCGGGTTGGTTCTTAGAGTCCCGATTGGATTGTATTTTGCTTGAAGCTTGCATGTAACCAGTTAATTTACCAGATGTTCTTTGATGATAATATGATGATTTTTGGATGATTGCTGGAAGTTATAAGGCTTTAAGATGATCTATTTATGTGAACTTGTTATGTTTTCTTGCTACTTTCGTTGTGTCTCTCTTTCTACATAAGCCAGTTGACTCTTTTGAGGGTTTTTATCGGTTATGGCTGCATCAGGCGACCTCCACTTGGTCCTCCGAACTTTCCATGCATCAAAATGGGTTTTCCATTTTTGCAAATAAAGATTAATTCCAAAAGTACAACTACGCACCTATTTCTTGCACATAGAAAGAAAGGGAAATGTGTTGGGAATAGGGGTTTGCCTTTAGGTCAAACCCCAGTTTTGGAATTAATCAAGTGGTTGAAATAATGTATGTGAAATGACTAAAAGTAGAAATCCTCCTCTTTGAGGGGATGCTGAATTGCTTGAAAATGAAATGCTTATACCTCCTTGTAAAATTTTGCTTGCCTCCACATGGAATAATGATTTCATGAAGTAGAATGATGATCTCCTTTTCAACGCTTGAAATCTTGACTCTATTGTTGCTCCAAAGCTTGAAGGAAGACTAGAAATGCTCAATTGCTCTTCAATGCTTGAATGCTTGATCTCTTGAATGCTGGGTGACCTCTTGTGTGTATGCCTTAGATGTTAAATGAGAGGTAAAATCCCTCTTATATACTTGCCAGTGGAATTAATTGACTGATTTTATGACTTGAGCCAACATAGAGGGGATTTTCCAGCTCCATTTTGAGAAAGGTCAAAGGGAGTGACCCCAAGATAGGTCCCCTTTAGGGAATCCCAAGGAACCATGCCTTGGTCCTAGTGGATCCTAGGGAAACATGCCCTAGTCCTATCCTATTTTGGGGTAGGATCAAGGTGGATTTTGAGTACACAGCTAAGCAAAATGCAGGTTTTGACTTGTATGAGCATATTCAGGCCGAGTGGTGTAAACATTAAGGCGAAGACCCAAATGCAGTCAAAAATTGCAAGGGGTGCAATTTTAGGACGTTACATTTATCCCCCACTTTAGAGGGAATATGAGCTTACACAAATACTCTTGGTAAATTACAAAGAATTTAGATTGAAAGACTTTCACCACATCAAGGAGGCAAGATTCACCAAACCCCTAGTGGACTTTAGGATCTTATGATTTCAATGATAAGGTAAAAGGGAAGATCATGAGGAAAAAGAGAACCATGACTACAACTAGTAAGGTTCTCTTACTATGAGTCATGAAAAGAATACCATAAATTACAAAGCAAAGAAAAAGTTCGCTAAGTAACTTAAAGTATCAAAAGAGATAATCATGAGCAGAGTGTATACCCCCACATTAAAGTGATTGTGCACGCATTATCGAGAGCAATTAATTTAAGGTAGGATACACCCAAAGAAGAAAATCAAGTTATCACAATAATTTATCCCCCAAGAGAGGATAAATCAAAGGATAATGAACACAAAGCACAAAACATGAGGTGGTTTTACCTAAATTTGAAGTGAGTATTCTTTTTATGATAACTCATGTATATCATGTATATGTATATGCATAGAATCTTCCTCATCCCCCAAAGAGAGGAAACCACCATGGAAGAAGGGAACACATGTGTCTTTTGAGTCAACATGGGAGAGACCAAAAGAGACCTCAATGCTTTGCATCATCCTCAAGTAGACAACACTAGGGACAAAAGATAGAAGAATGACACAAGAGAAGAGAGAGGGAAAGGGTCTATGGCGCTAATCAAGATAATCAAGAACACCATCCTCCCTGTGATCTTGCTGATCATTATTTCAGGAAGGTGTACAACACATAAGAGGAGCCACATAGAGCATAGTAGATGGAGATATTGAAAGTTCTAAAAAAGGACCATGCTCTAATGTTGAGTCACTTTGTTTGTTACTAGGATCTAAGATTAACGCTTTTGAAAATTTTGCAGAAAAGTCATTATCAACATCAACATATTCATATTCATCATCTGAAATATTAGGATCAATATTTTCATCATTAAGAACATTGTCACCTATTTCTTCATCAAGATTAATAAGAATAGGAGCTCTAATAGGAATAGTGTTGATGTGAGTTTTGAGTTTTCTCAACATTCATAATCTCTTTCTCTCAACCGTGAGTTTATGTTCTTGAAAGGTTTAGGAGACCTAGACCTCAAAGATCAAGACATCTTGTAAGACCCTATGGTTCTACTCAGTATCATACATCAACTATTTTGTATACGAGGGGATTCCAATTAGTTCCTTTAATATAACCTAGTTATTGTAGTCTCTGGAGGATTATTTCCATTATAGTTAACAATTTTTCATGATACTTTGAAATAAAGACAAACAAAATGAACTTAAATGTTGAAACAAATTTTGATATCCTAAGATAGTATCTCAATACATCCTTTATGAAATAATAAGTAATGATAAAGAACAATTTTACAAATAACCAAAAATATTCTCTCAATTATTTATAAAACTGTGCGATTCACAAATGAAACACTGAATTAAACAAAGTCAGGGATATAACACACTGGAAACCCATGCAGAGTTATATTTTACTTCATACAAAATAGTGAAGTACAATCACATATCATCGACTATAAGTCCTTAATACTTTATCATCACTATTACTTGCAAAGAATAGACACTATTGAAATAACTATTTTGTAAGAGAAACGAGAAAAGAGGCTCAAACTTGTCAGAGCTCTCAAAAGTCTACAAATCTCAAACTATTTTCAAAATGAACATTATTCTGCTTTTATAGCAGATTCCTAGCAAAAGGACAAAATATTGATAGCTCAACATCATTCTTGCTCCTGGTCAACATTTGACTTTTCTCTCAACTCAGAAGTTTTGAGCTATTGCTCCTAGTAGTGTTGAAGGCTTGTCAAAACATGGGCCATCTCTTTACTTTTAGACTGCTTTACAGTGGACAAATTGTATTCCTGCACTCGACATTTTACCCACACCGGTTTTGTGTTTTGATCTTCCTCAAAAATGTTGTCTTCATACAACCTTGACCAACTTTGGATTTGTCCTATGTCTCCTAGGACCCATGGATCAACTTCTCTGCCTAACTTTGATTCTCTCCTATTCCATTCATCTTTGAATTCTCCTAATATTGAATCTTCACCCATCTCAATTATGTCTTCTACCACTCCTCCCATCAATATTTCAATGAGTTTGGCATTTTGGTGTTGGGCCTCTACCATGTCTCTTTTTGCTTCTTGCAACTTCTCTATTCCTTTCCGCAAACTATTTATTTGCCAAGTATTAACCGTTGTTCTAATTTTCACTTGATACAATTATTCCATAGTCAATATATCTTGGTTAATGATTTCCTCCATAGCCATTTCTTTTGCCATCTGGAAATATGACTGTAGACATCTAAAAATGGTCAACGCTTGTGGAGTCATACTTTAACATTTGCGCATTGCCTTATTCTAGGGTTCTTGCATCGCATTAACATTTCTTCTATGTTGTGCACTTGGTCTTTATCATTTGCAAGCATCGAGTCCTTCTTCTGCATTCCTCATTTTCATCGCTTTTGAATTAGGTCTTGCCAATAGCAATCTTCAGTCATGATTTTGGTCGATCTTATCTTGTCGCATCATGGTGCGTGCTCACTTATCATCATTTTGGACATCGTCAATCCTAATCAATGATAGAATTAGGGTTTTGTCCTCTTGTCAATATTTCAATCATCTTTAGCTTGTTAGTAATCATTTGCGATTATCAACTTGTCAATCTCATCATTTTGCGATCGATTCATCATCAATCCTTGTCCTTGTCAGCCTTGTCATTTTGCGATTGATTCGTCATCGATCCATGTCCTTGTCAATCTTATCATTTTGCGATCGATTCGTCATCGATCCTTGTCCTTTTCAATCATGTCAATTTGGATTGATTAGTCATTGTTCCTCGTCAATTGGCACCTATCAATTTGATCTCCTTGTCAATCTTGGTCAATTTGTCATTGATTTTTTGTCAATCAATCTCAATCATTTATCAACATTGGTCCTTTGTCAATCAGAATCATGATCAAACCTACATTAATTTCTTGTTGTCTTGACCTAATTCCTTGTCCTCTTATTTCTAGGGTTTTATGATTTGTTCATTTAATCCTTTTCTTCTTCTTTGTGGGTTAAATAAATCTATTTATTTAGTCCTAAGTCTTTTTCATGAATTAATTAATGGATGAAAACCTATTAATTAATTCACCTAATTTCTATTTCATCTTTTTCCTCAATTTTCTAATTTTCTAATTTCTCCTATTTTCTCTCTTCCCTTTCGTCATGGGAATAGCAACTTGTCATAATCTTGTCATAATTTGTCATACACCTTGCATAGAAAATTGTCATACATTTGTCATAATTTTGCCATTCTTGATTTGAATTTCCTTTCAAATCTCTTCATGCTAATCTTGTCCACTCTCCAATTTGTCTATAAGTTGGATGATTTTCTTCAATGGAGGGGAATCAATCAATCACATTTTCGAGTAACCTTATGCTACGAATTTCATCTCTCAACAACTTGCTTTCCACTTGCATTTTGCACTTGTAGGTGAGATCCACATCAAATTTGAAGGTGAAAGAAGAACAATGGAGCCACATGAAGGAGATACATGCTTTGGTTTGCATTTTATTTTAGTATTTCATCTTCATGCCTTTATTGAATGTATTAGGATTTCTTATCATTGCAATCTAGTTTTTGTGGTTGAGCTAGTTTAATATTGCTTTGATGCATTCCATTTTCCTAGTTACAATGACGTTTCTACTTTAACATGCACCAACAATTCTTCATGTGTGTCCTGGACTCTATGAATCCTCCTCATCAATTTTCCCCAAGTGGTGTATCTATATATTGCAACTTTTAGCGAAGCTTTGGCTTGTTCTAATACTTTCTCGGTCCAGTTGTCAATTAGTTTGGCTTTTCTTCTTTAACACATCCACTGCTTCAGCTTCTTCTTGGGGTTCTAGGGATGAGTTGATATTTTTTGTGGATTTTCTCCCCTTTTGGTAATCCCTTTTATAAATTTTACCAACTGGTCTATTTGCATTTTCTTCTCTTTTATCTTTCTTTCGTCCATCTGCATCCTGTCTTCCATCAGGGTGATTCCTTTAGTGACCCTAACCATTTATGCTCTTGACGGTTTGCCCAACTGAATTGTAGTTATTCAACATTCTTGATTCTTCCTCAACCTCTCTGATTACTGGCTCTACATTATGCAATTCTCGCTCTCCTTCGAGAATCTTGGGTTGTGTATCAGGCTTTGACCATTTTTCTGATGTAGGAGCATCCTCGGTTCATAACAATCTTGCATCAACCAAAAATATTTTCCTTTCTATTCTGTTTGCAGTTTTGGTTTTCCTTTCTTTGTGTCCCAGTTTTGGCTCACCAGATCCTGTGGAGTTGGATTCTACTTGAAGACTTGATCATTGTTCTTGCTTTCAAACCACATCTCATTTGGATCACTTACCAACAAGATATCGTCACTAGTTTTCATGACAAATTCTTGTTACTGGTTGTTCCTTTATTATTGGTTGCCTGAGACCTATTCTGTGTTAGAGTAATCAGGTCTTTACTTGATTAATTAAATGACATTTGTTTAATTAATTAAGTTCCCCTTTATCTCTTTTACACTTAAGATAACATTAGGTCAAATAATAATTAATTCTTTTATTAATTATTATGTGCAAGCCTAGGGTTTTTGCTTTTAGAGTTTCTTGACCTATTAGATGTTAATTCTTTTCTTTGTATCATTATCACATTACACTTTTTTGTGAATACATAACTCTCATCCTTTTTGAGCATTTTTCTATGTATTTGGTTTTTATCTATTGCTTCCTTGCTTCTCCTTGTAACAGGTTTATTTCAGCTTGCAAAGATCATTTGGGCTCTTGTGGTGTTGTATTTCTCAACTCTCACATGGTGACAAAGCTTCAGATCTGCAACTACCTATTCTTGTTTTGAGTATTTTGCATTAGAAGCAGATTTGGGGTTTTTCAAAAGTTTTTTTGTGCACCTAGGGATAGGCCTTTTTTTTTTTTTTTTTTTTTTCCCTGAGCACTTTAGGCCTAACTAACCTCACCATCGTGGTCATAAGGCCCCAAAACCCCTATGGTCATATAAAAATTGACCAATTTCAACACCTGAGCCTCTGGGGGTATATTTTTCTTCTGTACCAGGTCGCACGACCTTGACACGTAGTTTGAGAAAACAAATTCAATTTTTTTTTGCCTTTCTTGCCGGCCGCCGCTATGCCACCCACCGGCCACTACCGCCATCGTAGCCCTGCCACCACCCAGCTCCATCTCTCTACCACTCCACCACTAGAGCGCCGCCCATGGGCCACCTCCGCCCGAACCTGCCACTAGACCGCCTCCCTCTTGCCTTTGTAGGAGGGGTTGGTTTTTTCTTCATAACTTGAGCATACAAAGTTTTTTTTTTGAAATTGAATAGGCATCGGAAAGTTGGTTCCAAGCCGCACCTCATAGTATTGAATTTTTTTTCCAATTTTTTGATTTGACTATACTTTTTTCTAGTCAAAGTGTGGTCTCTTTTCTGCACTTCCGGGGCTGTAGAATGGGCAAACAAACTTCATTTTTTGAAAACAAATAGGTGTTGGAAAGCCATTAGCATGCTCTATTCAAATATGTGATCTTGTTTCTCAATTTTTTCATCAAGTACATGAGATTTGAGTTTGAAGTTTTTTTTTCTTATGCACTACTTCCTTCTCATTAGTATGTACTAGGGTTTGGGTTTATCTCTTGTGGGGGGGTGTTTTTTCTCGCTTTTTGTCATTTATATCAGAAATATAGAACACCAAAACTCTCAAAACAAACAAACCCTTCTGCATCTTTTGTCTATTATGAAAGATTACATAATAAAAAAAACCACAAGCAGGTACAGGTGCAGAGTTTCATGGCAGATCCTTCAGTTGAGTTGTTGACATCACACAACTATCACACCTAGAAGCCTTGCATCATGATGATTCTATGAGCATGAGGGTTTTGGTCTTGTTTGGATGAGGTTTAACCTCTATTGCAGTGTCCTTATGAGCTTCTTCAACACAAAAACAAGATGGATGAGGCCATGGGTTTTCTCTCTTTACATGCTTCTGACAGTCTTTTGTTTCACCTTGATGAGTTTCTCACTCCTTGCACTATGTGGTTGAAGTTTGAGACTCTCTTCAGAAGGGTTAATGAGATCTAGACATTACAGATTGAAGCAGAGTTGGTTTCCTTGTCACCTCATTCCTTTCCCACCATTGAGGATTTTTTGAACAAATTCAAGACTACCCGATCTATTCTCTAGGGGTGTGGAAAGATCAAGACAGACACAGAGTGCATTCACTTGATCCTTTCGAAGCTTTAGGGTCATTTTTAGTTTTTTGCCTCTGCTTTCTACTCCATCATGGATGGCTTGGGTTCTCATTTCACCATGCCCACCTTTGATGTGTTTTGTAAGCGGTTGTCTCATGAGCAGTCTCACCTTTCTTAGCTAGACATGCTCTCAGTGTCCATGAACAAAGCATTGGTTGCTCAGTCCTCTAAGGAGAAGCAAAAGTGGAAATTGAAGCCAAAGAAAAATTTTGCAGGCAGTAAGCATTCCTCCAAGCCCCCTCCTAAGTCTAATTCTAAACTACCCTTTCCTCCGAAACAAGGGAAATATTCATAGTCTGGTGAGTCTTCCTCCAAGACTAAGAAGAAATCAGGAGATACTTGCAGTTTTTGTGGCAAGGAAGGACATCCAGTTTCTAGGTGTTAGAAATGATTAGAGGCTTTAGAAGAAGCCATGCAATAGCATCACATCTCCTCACCTCAGTTGTCTTCTCCTTCCATGGGGAAAGGTCATGCTCTCACTGCTTGATCTTTGACCTATGGGTCCACTTGGAATTTAGATTCTTGCGCTTCTCACCATATGACTCACACTCAGCAGTTGGTTACTTCTCTTGCCTCTTGTGGTACTTTATAGATTATAGTGGGTGACTCAGTTCAACTTTCAGTCTTGGGTTTAGGTTCTGTCTCTTTGGATGGGGGTACTCTGCAAGATGTTCTGGTTGTTCCTGACATCTCAACGAACCTCCTGTCCATTTATCAGATTTTCCATTTTGGCTCTGGTAAGATAGTTGAGTTCTCACCACATGATATGGTTATTCAAGACCTCCATGACTCTGATTTGGTTATGGCTATTGGGAGTGTAGATACTACATATTGTCTTTACAGATTTGATGGATTTGAGCCCTCTACGGGTGCAAGTTCTTCTCTTATAGCACACGTGGATTCAATAAGTAAGCTTTGGCATGAGCACTTGGGCCATGTCAATTACAGATATCTTCAGCAGATGAGTACACAGGCACTTGTACTTGGGCTCCCACAAATTTCTTGTATTGATGGTGTTTGTCATGGTTGCATCCTTGGCAAGCATCTAAGGGATCCCTTTCTGAAGGGAAAAGCCCCTCATGCTTTGGCACCTTTGGAGTTGATTCACAGTGACCTCATGTCATTCCCTACTCCTTTTTGTGGGGCTGAGTATGTACTCACTTTTATTGATGAATTCTCCAGACGCACATGGGCGTACTTTCTTAAGTACAAGTCTGATGTCTTTGATTTATTTCAAATCTTCAAGAGATTTGTAGAGAAGCAATCTGGTTGTTCTATTCAAAGAATACATACAGATAATGGGGGGGAGTATGTGAATCAGCATTTTAGAGATTTTTGCACTAAGCATGGTTTGTAGCATCAGTTTACTATTCCCTACACCCCTAAGCTGAATGGTGTCACTGAGTGAAAGAACAAAACTTTATGGGAGATGGAAAATTATACAATTCAGTCCAAGTCCATGGATTCATCTTTTTGGGCTGAGGTAGTCAATTATGCCAACTACATTCAGAATCAGACACCTCACAAGGTGATTCAACATATGATTCTTGAGGAGGCTTGGTCTCATGACAAGCCTTATGTTTCTTTTTTCTGAGTATTTGGTAGTGAGGCATGGGCATTTATTCCTAATTCTTAGAGGAAAAAAATGGAGTAGAAGAGCCGACCCCTCATTTTTGTTCGCTACTATGAGGATGTTAAGGCATACAGGTTGTTTGATCCTAATTCCAGAGAGGTCCTGTTTTAACAGGATGTTTAGTATGATGAGCGCCTTCCCATAGTGGATACCCTGTCTCTAGTGTCTACCACTCTTCCTACTCCTCCCACTGCATCTTTTTAGGATTATTTTGAGGATGATTCTGATGATGCTACTGATGATCCACCATCTCCACCTCAGATGCCCAAGTGGGCTCACTTTACTCTTGAGGCGGAAAGATCTATGGTTGATGATCCTTCAGATACTTGTTGCACCTGTTCTCATACTATGGGTTCTAGTCTTTTGAGTCATTCCATTTCAGATGATCTTCAGAAGTTTTCAGAGGCTACAAGACACCCTGAGTGGGATTGTGCTATGGAGGAGGAGCATTCTTCTTTGATGAGGAATAATACTTGGGATCTTTGTCCTCTTCCTAAGGGCAGAAAGATGGTTTGGTACCACTGGTTGTATCACACTAAGTATGTTGTTGATGTTTCAATTGATAAGTACAAAGCACATCTTGTTGCGAAGGGTTTCTTGAAGGTTGAGGGTATTGATTACTCTGAGACATTTTCCCTTGTCGCCAAGATGAACTCTATTCACTTTGTACTATCTCTTGCAGCTTCTAGGGGATGACCCATTTTTTAGATGGATGTGAAGAGTGCTTTCTTGCATGGAGACCTACATGAGGAAATCTATATAGAGCAGCTTCAAGGATTTGTGTAGGACAATTCTCTAGTTTGTAGTCTTCAACGTTCATTGTATGGTCTCAAACAGGCCCCTCAGTATGAGAAGATGGACTCCTTGATCTCCATTGGTTTCACACACTATCATTCCGATCACATAGTGTACATTCAACTTATTGAGGTTGAGATCCTGATTCTTGTGCTATATGTTGATGATCTCCTCATCACAGGTAGCTCATCCTCTATGATTTAGCATGTTCAGCGAGCTTTGATGGACTAGTTTGAGATGACAGATCTTGGTCTTCTACACTATTTTCTTGGTCTTTAGGTGATTTAGTCTTATGATGGGATCTTCATTTACCAGTAGAAGTATGCTCTTGACATGCTTCAGTGCTTTGGCATGCTTTATTGCAAGTCCACTCCCACTCCTTTTCAGTTAGGAGTTGTTTTGATTACCACTTTCTCCAATCCTTCCGTAGATTCTACACTTTACAGGTAGCTGGTTGGCAGTTTGTTGTACTTGACTCACACTTGTCCCGATCTTTCCTTTGTGGTTGGCCTTGTCTCTCGATTCTCCCATTATCCTCATGAGAGCCATTGGCAAGTTGGCAAACATATTTTGTGGTACATTCAGGGTTCCATTTCTCATGGCATTCACTACACATGAGGGGAACCTCACATTGTTGGCTACACTGACTCAAATTGGGTTGGTGATGTCAATGATTGGAAGTCTACTTCTAGCTTTTTTTTCTATTTTGGCTCTGGTCCTATCACATGGTCTTGCAAGAAGCAGACTGCTCATACATTATCATCTATAGAGGCTAAGTACTGAGTTGTTGTGCTCGCCAGTCAGGAGATCTTATGGCTTTGATAGTTGATGACTGAGTTTGGTTTTCCTCTTGATAGTCTCACCATTCTTTGGCGTGACAATCAGAGTACTATTCATATTTCTTGCAACTTGGTAGAGCATCAGCGGATGAAGCACATTGAGCTTCATATATATTTCATCCGCCAATTGATTCAGGATGGTTCTCTCATCTTGGAGTACATTCCCACTACTGAGCAGGTTGTAGACATCTTCACGAAACCTTTTGCATCGCCGCACTATCTTGAGTTGCACTCTATGCTTGGGGTGAAGGAAGTTGTCCTTAGGGGGTCTTTATGAGGCCTTCCTTCCTTCTTATTTCTTTTAGCATGTTATTTTACCTCTTTTTGGAGAGGAGTTTTTTCCCACTGGGTTTTCTCCTTTTTCTCCATTTAATAGAGATTTCATTATATTTGGGTACTAGATCAGGCCTTGTTGTCGGGACCCATATTTCTTGCTTTCAATAGTTGTTCTAGGTTTTAGCTTCTCCCTAAGTCTATCTTAAGGGGGGGTGTTAGAGTAATCGGGTCTTTACTTGATTAATTAAACATTTGTTTAATTAATTAAGTTCCCCTTGATCTCTTTTACACTTAAGTTAACAATAGGTGCATAATAATTAATTCTTTTATTAATTATTATGTGTAAGCCTAGGGTTTTCCCTTTTAGGGTTTCTTGACCTATTGGAGGTTAATTATTTTCTTTGTATCATTAGCACATTACACTTTTTTGTGAATACAAAACTCTCATCCTTTTTGAGCATTTTTCTGTGTATTTGGTTTTTTTCTGTTGCTTCCTTGCTTCTCCTTGAAACAGGTTAATTTCAGCTTGTAGAGATCATTTGGGTTCCTATGGTGTTGTATTTCTCAACTATCACATTCTAGTGATCTATCAAAACCCCCTTTCAAGGCTTACAGAGCCTTGAGCAGTGATTTTGATGTTCCTTGGTGTGTGTTTGACCTTTTCCTATGATATATGTTTCATCCTTTGGATTTTCTGGAGGAATCTCTTGGTGGAGGCCGACCTTATTCATTTTGCACGTTAGATCTTGTTCTTCGAGTTTTGATCCCTTGTGGGCCGATTGGATCCTTTAGATCAATATATATATATATTTCATCATGCTTTAGAATGTAATCAATTAGAATCAATCAGAGTATCCAATAGATAGACTATGCCTAGAAGATAGATCTTTTGATTCAAGGTCCGGGTTCTGACCTATTCTACCAGGCCCGTGTGTCGGTATGTTGTAACCTGATTGTTATCGATTGGATGTAATCAAGTTTCATGCAATAAAACTATCTATTCTACATTGCCTCTATCATATCTGTGTGTTTCCATTGTGTTTAATCTTGCTTATAGTTGGTAATTGACACTCATTTGATTGGTTTCAATATGTTTTCATTGATGGCAACATGTTCCAGCTTCATATTTTCACTGGCATCGACACTAGCACCAGCATGTATCTTCATTGATAGGAGGAATTCTTTGGTTATCTGCATTGTAGGCTGCCATGACTTCATCAGGTTATCAGTATTGGAGGCCGAAATCATTTTGGAGATCCAACATCAGCAATTGATTTTGATATTTATGTATATATGTAATTGAGCCGACATGAATGTTCATTTTGTAATTATCTTTGTTAGATGACATAAGGCATGATGGATTATAAGGGTATATAGGTCAGTTGATTAGATCATTTTGTAACAGGTAAGGATAAAAAAATGTGATAATGTTTTGTAATGCAAAGTTTATGTAAGAGGTTATTCCGATAAGGGTTTAGGGTTTCAGACTAGAATATACAAATCTTAACCGAAACTGTATTCAGGCATAGAAGATGTTATCATTGCAGTTCACTCATTTCTTTGGATTGTAGTCTAGATTTGTATGTAGTTAGTGAGGCTCCTTTTGTGATTGAGCAATGTTCTCTAGCCTATAAGCCTTCCTACATGTGCAGGCCCCCATATTTTGTAATATCCTTTCATATGGCTAGTGGATTGATATTGTGGGTCACAAATCCCACCATGGTTTTTCCTCATTGAGATTTTTCATGTATAAATATCTATGCTATGGTATTCATTTGTGTAATTGGATTATTGGTTTCTTTACTTCTTTCAATTCTATTTGTATCGGTATACCTGTTGGTGAATGCATATTTTAATAAGGTTAAAGTTGACATTCCAGTAGAACACTGATTCACCCCCCACCCCTCAGTGTTCTTGGATTCCAACAATTGGTATCAGAGCCTTGTTCCTCAAAGGAAGTTTAACAACTTGAGGAAGATATTGAATCTAGAATCCATGGATATAAGTTTGGAGAAGCAACTTGAGGTAGCACTTGAAGATTATGATGCTGAAAGGATGAAGAACTTGAAGTTACAAGATGAATTGAATTCTTCTCAGGAATTCATTCTTATCCTACATGAGAGGCTATCATCTATTCAAGCTAGGAGGAAGGAACTATTGCAAAAATAGGATAATGAAGAGAAGGATGCCCTTAATAAGAAATGTTAAAAGCTAAGTCAGGAGAACATGGTCATGAGGAATGAAATACAAGCCTTAACTATGAGGATGTCAAAGGAGATTGAGGGCCGAAAGAAGAAGGAAGAAAATATTGCTATATCTCTAAAAGACAAATTTGAAGAATGCACCCAGTTGGTTCATGAGAATGAGATGTTGAGAATAGATTTATTACAATCCCAGAGTAATGAACAAGAACTTGAGAGACAAATGATAATTTTGAGAGATGACCTGACTGCTACAAGTGAGTATAAAGAAAAATTCAAGGTTAGTTCAACACAACTTGATGAATTATTGAAAAGTCAAAGACAGAATGGAGATTCCAGTGGACTTGGATTTGAACAAGGTCAGAGCTCTGGTACTGCAAATGAAGATCAAAACCAAAAGACACCGGTAAGGCAAATTAATGCTTAGAAATTTAATGGTAGATGCTTTGTTTGTAAGAAATCTGGTCACATGGCTAGGCAATGTAGAAATAGAGCAAATTAGAAATATAATTATGCTCTTGGTCAATGTTCTAGATGTAATAAGTATGGTCATAAGATAGAAGATTGCAAAATGAATGTTAAATGTTATACATGTGGAAAATTTGGAGACATGGCTGATTAGTATAGGTCAAGCAATTATACTGGTTTTAGAAAAGTAATTCAAAAGAAAAATATTACATATTATGCATGTAATGAGGTTGGATACTGTAGACACCTAAAAATGGTCAACGCTTGCGGGATCATACTTTAACATTTGCGCATTGCCTCATTTTAGGTTTTTGCGTCGCATTAACATTTCTCCTATGTCACGCACTTGGTTTTTATCATTTGCGAGCATCGAGTCCTTCTTCTACATTCTTCCTTCGTCTCACTCTCGAATTTGGTCTTGTCGACAACACTATCCAGTCATGATTTTAATCGATCTTATCCTATTGCATCAATGTGCGTGCTTATTTGTCATCATTTTGGACATCGTCAATCCTAATTAGGGTTTTGTCCTCCTATCAATCTTGCGATCAATTTGTCATCGATCGTTGTCCTCTTATCAATCTTGTCATCTGGCGATCGATTTATCATCAATCCTTCAATCTTGTCATTTTGCGATCGATTTGTCATCAATCATCATCGTCTTCTCAATCATGTCAATTTGGATCAATTAGTCATTGTTCCTCATCAATTGGCGCCTATCAATTTGGTCTCCTTATCAATCTCGGTTAGTTTGTTAATCAATTGAATCATTTATTGCATTGATCATTTATCAAGTCAAAATCATGATCATGATCAAATCGACATCAAATCAATTTTCAGTCACGACTTAATTGTCATTCTTGCATTGCTAACTTATCTTCTAAGGTTTCATGATTTATCATTTAAACCTAATGTGTCATTTCTTCCTCTAGGATTAATAATTATTTATTTATCCTAAGTCTTCTCATCGCAATTAAATGTTCATTTAATTGGCTAATTATTCCTCTTTGTGAATTAATTAATAAATGACAAATTATTAATTAATTTACCTAATTTCTAATTTCCATCAATTTCCTAATTTCTTAATTTTCTAATTCCTAATTTCAAATTTCCTCCTATTTCTCTCCTAAATTCATGGAAATGACATGTCAATTTGTCATAAATTTGTCATAATTGACAATCAATCAATTTTGCATAGAAGGTGCATAATTTGTCATAATTTGTCATAATTGACATAATTGATTTGCAATTTCCATTTGAATTGAATCATGCTAATCTTGTCATCTCTCCAATTCTTCTATAAATTGGATGAATTTCTTCAATCAAACCCCTTAATTCTTAATTGGTAATCAGACTATCGAATTTACGCTTCTAGTACTCTTGATCAAAAAATCCCATCTACTTGCTTTCAATTGTGTGTGCACTTGTAGGTGAGATCCACAACTATTTGGAGAGGAAAGAAGAACAATGGAGCCGCATGAAGGGAACATCTGGTTTGCATAATCTTTTTGAATGTTTTATCTTTGTGTCTCTATTGAATGTGTTTAGGATAGATTATTACTTTTAAGCTTTTGTGATTGAGCTAATGATTAGTATTTTGATATGTTTGTGATGATTTCCTATTTCCTAAGCTACATTAATTGGTGAACCCGACGTGAAGACTAACCATCTAACCTCTTTATGGTGTTTTTGAGTGCTCTCAAGTTGATTTGCAGGCCAAAAAACCCAAAAACAGGGTCGTGCAGGGTTTTCTGGAGACTTCTGCGCTTGTGTCCTGCATCCTGCGCCTGTGTTGAGCATTCTGTGCCTGTGTTGAAGACATTCTGCGCTTGTGTCCTACATTCTGCGCCTGTGTAAAGTCCAGAACAGAGGTAAAAAATGCAGTGTTTACTTGAAATTTGTTGTGTTTTTGCATTCTGTTTTCTGTGCTTTGGATTTTGGTACTAATTATCTATGCAGAATCTTGGCATACGCATGGAAAAGACAATAAATCAAACTACTAACACGCTTTGTGCAGATTCAAAAGTCAAAGAATAAGCGTATCAAACTTCTAACTTGGGTTTTTGCAGGTTGCCTTGGAGAAACAATCAAACTTTGTGTTTGTATTTAATTTTTAGGCACCTAGTGATTTTTAAATAGGTTGGAATGAATATGTTTTTTCTTTGATTGTTGAGTGTGACATTGGAGTAGGAGAGTATGCTCTCATCCTTCTTAGGGTGATCAGAAATCCAGATCTTCGATACCATGCTCGTGTCTTTGATTGTTTGTCACCTTTAGAGGGCCTGCCTTCCCGACCACTTTGCTTTTGCAAGCAAGTGATAATCGTGAGAAGGGAACGACCCAAAGTGAGTATGGCTAGAATACCTTGGCATTCTAACTCACTATAAACAAATACCTGATGAGCGAAAGCTTTGAAGGAAGGGTTACGTGGGAATTGCAGTTACTTGGGAAGTGGTGACCCTTGAACTCTTTCTCATACCAACATCTAAGTAGGGCCTCTTGGTCTAAATCATGCTTGCGTGACTACATTTGTTTGGTATCTTGATGGGCTTAATGTCTCAATCACGCTTGCGTGACATCAAGGAGTAACGCTTAACAGAAATCCTTACTAAACACCTTGTTTTTAGAGGCCAAAAAAACCTTCTAGTTGCTTGAGAAGGACAAGTTCGGATACTTGGAAGAGATACTAAGTTCGCCATGGGGAGATTTCCATGGGGACTGATGCTTGGCTGCCCTGAGAAGTGAGTGCCATGGAGGGGAGCCCGTGGGGTCAAGCATCTATGTATTCTCCTTGAATCCCATAACAAGTCTACCTCTCAAGTACCTAATGTCCTTGCCTACCATAAGAAATGTGGGAATGAGAATGATTGTCTTGAGTCTATGTTAAAATATCTTGTCTTCTTTACTTGTCAAAAGTTGAATTGCATATCATTTCAAAAACAAGACAAAATTGATTCAAAATAAGGTTAAACATAAGAGCATTTCATCCAACAAAGTTCAATACACCTTCAAACATGGTTATCAAATATTTTTTAAAATCTTGTCTCAACATTCATGTCATTTAGATTTAAGTTCATCCTAGGTTTGCATTTTGCAAAGTTCATTGTCAAGTACCAAAGTTAGGTTCCACCTAGGTCATACTCCTTTGCATATCAATAAGGGTCATCCATCTGCATGTGTCCTCTTGCATTAGAGTCATATCATCATCATACATTCATATTTGCATACCCTAGGTCTCTTCATTAAGCTTGGGTCATTATCATATCATATTAGGGTCACTTGCATATTAATTGTCCCTTTGCATATAGTGTCAAAACTAGGTTTTGTCATACTTGAGTAATCCAAATCTTTGATAAACCCTAAGTCATTGTTAAGAAGTCTAGACCCTATCAAACCTTTTCTCTTTTTGTCATCAATGTCATTTGGTCAAACCTAGCTTAGTATCCAAGCATATAGGGGAGACATTGTCATTTTGTCCTTTTGTCACTTGGTCCTTTTGTCCTTTGAGGTCTAGACATCATTTCAATTTCCTAAGGGTCTCATTTTTAGAATTGCATTCATAAGTTTGTCAAAATCTTGAAAAAAGAACAAAAACATAGGTTGCATTCTTGCCATAGATTGCATTTCCGTCTATTTAGTTTGCATTTAGTTGCATATCATACATTATCCTTGAAAAATTCCAAAAACATTGCATAGTGACATGTCTATTGAAACAAGGTTCCAAGCACCAATGATGCAACAAAGTTTGACGTATCAACCGACAATGCAATCAAATTTTAATCCAAGGCAATCACAATTATATCCAACCCAACAACAAAGCAGCATTGGTCAAACTTATCATGATGATGTAAATGTCCAAATACAAAAACTAGAGGAGAAGCTAGCTCAAGAAAATGAGATATTGGAACAAAAAGTGAAAAACATTGCGAAGAATAGATCACAAATGTCCAAAATGTTTCGAAAATTTCTAGGGCAAAATCCAAATATTGAGCCAATTGATGTAAGATCTCTTCTTGAACGATCAGACATACCAACTCTCCTCTCCCAAATAGAGATGATGAAACAATTTCAAGAAAAGAGACAACATCAATTTCAACATTATGTGCCTCCACAACAAGAACAAGAAGGTGTTTACTATCAATCAGATTTTCAACCAATACAACCAATGGTCCAATTTCAACAATATGTCCAACCAACTATACAATGTCCACAAATAGTCCAACCAATGGTGGAATATCAACAAGTTCAAGTTAAATCAACATATCAATGTCAACAACGCCAACCAAACATTCAAAAACAAAGGTTGCAACCCACACCAAGCCAAATTTTGAACATGTCAAACCAATCTGATCAACATCTAGTTCGAAATCAAAACATGACATCAAATCAAAAACAAGTTCAAATTCCAGGTCCAATCATGTCAAAACCTCGAAAGAAAGGTGGCTTTATTGCAATGCTCTTAAGGAAACTACCAAGTGAGTTCTTTGAGGAAGATCAAGATAATACAATTATGTCTAGCAATGCCTCATCCCCCCACAAGCAAATTGATTCTCCAGTGGCATCTATCCCTACACCTTTCAAAGTTTCACAAGAACCTTCCATATTGTCCTCATCAAATAATACACCCAAGGATGCAATTATCCAAGGGCTATCCATAATTGATTGCCAAGATAATCCAATTCATGATGCACATCCTTGTCATGTTTCAGAAATACAAGACCCAATGCCACCATGCACTTTATTGCCATTACCTATTTTAGAGGACCCCATCCGAAGTCCCACTTCCTCATGTTCAAGCATTGATTCCTTGCTAGAATCCATCACAAATGTTCAAAGTGCATTTCCTTCATCCCAAAAAATTGAGCCCTTGTCAGAATTCCCCATGCATATCCAAAGTCCAACCCCATGTCAAGAGGATAATTTAGAGCATGAAGAAATGTGTCTTAAAATAGATCAAGATCAAGATCCCGAAACCTTATCATCCCATCCAATTGTTGACCAGGATCCCATCTTCCCAGACACTCACGATGATTCCCCTATTCTTGTCCATCCTATCCAAAGTCCTATTGACACTCCATTCCTTGAGCAAGATCAAGATATCCCAGTCCATCCAATCCCAAACGATCCCCTTCCATTTCATGAAAAAAATGTCCTTTCAAATCCCATTGACATTCCACTTCCTGAGAAAGATCAAGATATCCTTTCCATCCTTTATGATGATCCCATTGAAAGTCAAGAGAAAAGCCCCTTTAAAGAGGATTCCAATGATCTTCCTCCTTGTCAAGATCAAATTATTCCTTCAGATCCTCCACAAGATCCACTTGTCCCTCCATCTCCTTGTCTTAATGCTCCATATCCACTCCAAGAGCGCATTTCTTTTGATGATCCCATTATTTCTCCCATTCCATCTCTTGAAGAACCAGTCATTGAACCATGTCCACTACACAATCCTAGTCTCTCTCATGATCCTGATCCCCCTAGTGATCCTGATACCCCTCATGGTTCTAACGTGTCAGTGCAAGATGTTCATGAACCCTCGACATGCATAATGGGTTCTTCCAGTTTGGTGCAATCCGATCCACTTCAAGATCTCATTATTTCTCTCATAATCTCTCGTGATCCTGATCCCCCTAGTGATCCTGATACCCTTCATGATTCTAACGTGTCAGTGCAAGATGTTCATGAACCCCTGACATTAACAATGGGTTCTTCCACTTTGGTGCAATCCGATCCACTTCCAGATCTCATTATTTCTCACATATCATATCCACCTCATAATGGACTCGCGTCTTCTTCCCAAAGAAAAGAGTATCCTACAAGTCAAGATATTCATAAAGGCAAAGGAGTAGATCTCCATAAGCAAGAATCCCATCATGTTAAAGAAAATATTAAGGGTCATGGCCTCAGTGAAATTCCTCAAGACATGGGTACCCCTGCTAAATCCAACATCCCTTCACAATCCAAGCATACACCTTCCCCATCATACCTTCCATCCATCTTAGGTCCTTATATCCC
This sequence comes from Cryptomeria japonica, assembly GCF_030272615.1. Taxonomy (NCBI): domain Eukaryota; kingdom Viridiplantae; phylum Streptophyta; class Pinopsida; order Cupressales; family Cupressaceae; genus Cryptomeria; species Cryptomeria japonica. The sequence continues at coordinate 458,362,727 of NC_081415.1, read as the reverse complement.
TTCATCCTCTATGCAAGGTCAGCAAAGGCACACATCCTTGAGTAAATTTCATCCATCCAAAAGAAGTCCATTTCATTCATATCCATCCATGCATTCCTTTCCTCCTCCAAGCAATTTGGATGCCAAGTATAAAAGTCATAAGTCTAAAAATCCACATGTATTCAAGGATCAACATGTCCAATATAATCGACATGTCAAAACAAAGAATAATATGATCTATAAAGAAAAGGAAATATCCAAAAGGCCACAAAGGCCCACTGAGAAAAATAAAGCAAAGTCAAAATCTATATGGGTTCCTAAATCCCTTGTGCAAGCAATGCACTCCAAGGAATCACAAAAGCATGAAAAATCAAAAACCATGTGGATCCCTAAGCGGCTCCTTGAAGCACAAAAGCCTAAAGAAACATCCAACTTGGCATCCAAAGTTGCTATTCCTCCATCCAACCCTCTCAAATTTGTTCCTCCATCACCTTCTTCATCCATTTTGGGCCCTTATGTCCCAAAATCCCAAGCCTTTCCTTCGTCAAAATCTCAATATCCAAAATACGTCTTTCCTCCATCAGTCCATCACCCCTCAAGGTGTGTGCCAATGTCGATCTTGCCTTCATTTCCATCCACTAAAGCCCAATTCTTCCAATACCCTATCCATTATCCAATTCATATTTTCCATCCTTCGATCCCTTTGGTCCAATCCTTTGCATAACTCCTTGCCTTAGTTTCATCTCATTTTCCATGTCCTTATCCTACCAACGTCTTTAAGCATACTTTTAAAGGTCATGGTCCATTTTTTTTCAAGGCTACTATTCAAACAATAATATTCTTGAGTCCTTCTTCCATCCCCTATCATGTGTCCATCTTCTATTGAAAAAGTCAAAAAAAAAAAAAAGTGACAAAAAAAAAAGAAAGAAAAAAAAGTAAAGAAAAATAATTCGTCCACTGGTGAAAACCTGGCAAACAGGCACCTTGGGCAAGTACCATGATGAAAACCTGGCAAATAGGCATCATGCGTAATTTATGAACTTCTTGCACACCACACTTGGGGGCAAGTTTCCTCCTTCATATCTTATTGCCCTTCATTATCCTATCAAACCCCTGTCATTACCCTTCATTATCCTATTGTCCCTCATGTTCATTTCCTCTTTCCACCTTTGATCTTGACAAGGCTGACGATCTTCATGAGCATCAAGGATCTTGTTTGCAGCTTTCAGTCTATCATAGCTTTTGGTCATTTATCCATTTGCTTATTACATCTTTTCATCCATATTCCCTATCTTATTGCAACTTTCTGCCACTATCCCTTAGCCTATCCCGACCTTCAGTCCATGTCCCTTATCCATTCTTGGTTTTGCTTATCCTATCCATATCTTATCACTATCCATACACCCTCTTTCTGTTCCTTGATCTTGATCTGACATAAGGACACGAAATGCAAAACATAGTTTCAAAAACCTCTTGACATGTCCCTCATGCCATGTCACTACTTTACATTGTCATATCAAGTCTCTTATCCCATCATGCAATAGCCCATGAAAATTGCATATGTATTGTCTCCATGATAAAAGGCTTTTGTCTTCCCTTTATCCACCATCATTTCAGCAAGCCTATTTATTCACCTGTCATTTTCCTTGCCTTGCTAGACACTGGGGGCAAAATCATAAAAATTGAAACATGTCCTGAAAAAAATCTCATAAAAAATTTTAAAATGTCCTGAAAAAATCTCAAAAAAATTGAAAAAAGTACTGAAAAAATCATAAAAAAAATCAAATAAAGTCCTGAAAAAAAATCTCATAAAAATTGATAAATGTCCTGAAAAAAAATCTCATAAAAATTGAAAAAAGTCCTGAAAAAATCATAAAAAAAAATCAAATAAAGTCCTGAAAAAACAATCATAAAAATTGAAAAATGTCTTGAAAAAAATCCCTAAAAAGTCATAAAAAGTCCTGAAAAAATGAACACAAAAAAATTTCAAAACATTAAAATCCAAAAAACAAGACAAATCACTGAGCATACATCCAACGACATGCAATTAAACACTGTGCTTTAATGAAATCATGCATAAACAGATGAACTTTTTACTCAAACCAGGCATTCAAACTGATCAACATTGTCATATCAATCACCCTCAAAATCATTCGTCCTTGGCACACTATCATGGGTCTTATACAGGGTGTGGTATACTCGAAACCAGACTATGTCCTGTCTTAGACGGGGTACCACATGTCCTGAAACCAGACAGCATGATCGTCCTATCAGCACGTTCAACTTTTGACAATGAAGATCAAGGTGTTTGTTTGATTTGTTGGAATTTGTGCATCTTATCTTTTTTATTGATTTATCTTCAATCATGTTCCTATGTTGCTCGATGATGTCACTGAGTGATTTAGAGTGACCAGGATGGTTCATGGTTTCTTTTCTTTTTGGTTGTGATTGCTGTTTGTCTGTGATGTGTCTGTCTTTTGCAAAAAAGGGTTGCATTTCAGCTCTGGCCTTCCATGCCATGATGCTACGCATCCATTTTGCTACATTAAAATAACGGTTCTCACCTACAAAGTGCATTACTGAAAGCAAGTTTTTCCTTCATCTCTAACTGTCCTCTGTCTAATTTCTTCTTCCTAACATTTCTTCCGTCAATCTTGGCAGTCTGTTCAAACCTATCGTCCTCTGTCATTCTTATCGATCAATTGGCCTCTTTTCTGGATTTTTCTGGCCAATTCCTCGAGGGGGCATGCATATGTCATTATTATTGTTTGGGGCATTTTCATTATTATTCTTTGAAACAACGCTCAAAATCGCATTGTCTCAAAGAGGGGCAAAATGTAGACACCTAAAAATGGTCAACGCTTGCGGGATCATACTTTAACATTTGCGCATTGCCTCATTTTAGGTTTTTGCGTCGCATTAACATTTCTCCTATGTCACGCACTTGGTTTTTATCATTTGCGAGCATCGAGTCCTTCTTCTACATTCTTCCTTCATCTCGCTCTTGAATTTGGTCTTGTCAACAACACTATCCAGTCATGAAATGTGCGTGCTTATTTGTCATCATTTTGGACATCGTCAATCCTAATTAGGGTTTTGTCCTCCTGTCAATCTTGCGATCAATTTGTCATCGATTGTTGTCCTCTTATCAATCTTGTCATCTGGCGATCGATTTATCATCAATCCTTCAATCTTGTCATTTTGCGATCGATTTGTCATCAATCATCATTGTCTTCTCAATCATGTCAATTTGGATCAATTAGTCATTGTTCCTCGTCAATTGGCGCCTATCAATTTGGTCTCCTTATCAATCTCGGTTAGTTTGTTAATCAATTGAATCATTTATTGCATTGATCATTTATCAAGTCAAAATCATGATCATGATAGAATCGACATCAAATCAATTTTCAATCACGACTTAATTGTCAGTCTTGCATTGCTAACTTATCTTCTAAAGTTTCATGATTTATCATTTAAACCTAATGTGTCATTTCTTCCTCTAGGATTAATAATTATTTATTTATCCTAAGTCTTCTCATCGCAATTAAATGTTCATTTAATTGGCTAATTATTCCTCTTTGTGAATTAATTAATAAATGACAAATTATTAATTAATTTGCCTAATTTCTAATTTCCATCAATTTCCTAATTTCTAATTTCCATCAATTTCCTAATTTCTTAATTTTCTAATTCCTAATTTCAAATTTCCTCCTATTTCTCTCCTAAATTCATGGAAATGACATGTCAATTTGTCATAATTGACAATCAATCAATTTTGCATAGAAGGTGCATAATTTGTCATAATTTGTCATAATTGACATAATTGATTTGCAATTTCCATTTGAATTGAATCATGCTAATCTTGTCATCTCTCCAATTCTTCTATAAATTGGATGAATTTCTTCAATCAAACCCCTTAATTCTTAATTGGTAATCAGACTATCGAATTTACGCTTCTAGTACTCTTGATCAAAAAATCCCATCTACTTGCTTTCAATTGTGTGTGCACTTGTAGGTGAGATCCACAACTATTTGGAGAGGAAAGAAGAACAATGGAGCCACATGAAGGGAACATCTGGTTTGCATAATCTTTTTGAATGTTTTATCTTTATGTCTCTATTGAATGTGTTTAGGATAGATCATTACTTTTAAGCTTTTGTGATTGAGCTAATGATTAGTATTTTGATATGTTTGTGATGATTTCCTATTTCCTAAGCTACAGATACATAGATAAGTTCTGTAGAAGAAGAAATCCACCGGTTAACAATGATGAATAAAATGATAAAGAAAAAGAGAAGGTTAATGAAATCTAGCAAGTTCGTATCAAGAAATGGATCAGGAAGTTAGATGATCAATCAATAGATGGGAATGCTTCGGTTACTCAACTGACAGAGGAGGTTTCTCTTGTACCAATAGGAAGCTCATCCGGTAACTAAGATAGATGCCTTAGGGGTAGGCAAAATTCATGAAAATACTTCTTATGCCTTGGGAAGAGGTTCTGGAAGATGTTCCAGAGATTGGAAATGCTTGTCTGACATGGAGATGTTTGACCGAGATCCAATATCTTTCACCGGAAGTCATTCATATTAGTGATAGATTAGGGTTTCTTGGAGGATAAAAGGTTGAATATACTTAATTTTTGACCACTTTGCATTTAGAGCAATTCAAAGTGAGTCTAAGGAAATTCAGTGTGATCGATATCTTCTTGAGTGATTTCACCAGCGATCGAAAGAGTTCTTTAGCGTTTCACGGACAACTATTCACAGGTATTTATCTTTCATCATGGAAGCAGGATTAGCCTCTGTACCTACTATAGACATATAAATCTGGCCACTTTCCTAAATAAATATTTAATATTTATTTTAACCCCCATTCCTCCTAATAAATAAATTTTATTTAATTAATTTCTTCATTTTCATCTATTCGATTAAATAAATTACTTAATTTATTTAATTAAACTCATCTTAACCTTTGCTATCCTTTAATTAAATAAATCACTTTATTTAATTAATTCCCCTTTCTCCCCTTTTAATGTAATTTACATTTAATTAAATTGATCCTTGCAAATAAATAAATCTAATTTATTTATTAAATCCCCCCAATTGTATTTATGCAAGTTGCATCTATTTTTGTTGAAATAAAGTAATTTTATTTTAATTAAAATCCTCCTCCATCCACTTGCATTTTCCTACATCTCCCACTTTCCTCCTAAACCCCTTCTAGATTCTTCTAATCACTTCCAATTTAGCCTAATCATCTCCTAATTATTGTCACATTCCTAAGCAAAGAGAAATCACTTCTCAAAGCCTCCAAAGTCTTTGAAATGCATTAAAGGCTTTATGTCTTCAACAAGTAAACCCTCAAAGTCTTCCTAACCATTAATTGTTAACTCAACCTTCTTGCATGGTTAGAGACTTTCTCTCTAACTTAACCCTCATCTAGCCCAAGGGTCTCATCAAGCATTCATGGCTTTAACCTTGGTTATCCTATTAACCCTTGCACGAGAGTTTATCCCTTGGGTAAAAACTTTATCCATTGGATAACCCTAACCTAACCTTGACCCTTACTTCCTAAGGTAACCTTCATGTCTTCTTAGGTATTTAATGCTTCTTACATCTCCTCTCAAAAAACCCTTTGTTGACAATTGTCACCATTTCATTGGTGAGAATTGTAAACATGGATTGATTAACTTTCAATCCTGGCCCTTGTTAAGATTATTCAATCTTAACAATCCATTGCCATATTTTTCCTATAAATAGATCTCTCATTCCTTATTTTCATATCAACAATCTTTCATGCATCTACATTATAGTCTAATTTACTAAACATTTTAGCCTCTCTTTGTTAGAATATCATAAATAACATTTAAGAGTATTTTTCATATCATAGAATATTCATGCTAGACTAGTTTATCCTATTAGGATAAATTTGCTAATCCTTTATCATATCATCATCTTCATACTAGCTTAATCTATTGGCATTATGTGAACCGATATGTGGACTTAATGATATTGTATGTTGTCATTGATGTCAATATGTTGAAGAAGTGAGAACCGGCATATGAGAGAATCGGTAGAACACTGTGAACCGACATTAGTGCCAAAGTGAAGCGGTGTGCTTGTTCAAGGTGAACCGGCATATGGTTATGGGAACCGACACATGGAAGCATTGTATGACTACCGATTGGTAGTCTCAACTTTAGGGTTTCCGATTTAAGTGCTTCAAGCCTGTGTGGCTCAACGGGTGACATTTTGTGATGAGTTAGCATTGTAATGAAGAACACATCATGTTGCCACGTCAGCCTTGTGCGCATGAAGGATCTTGCATGAAGGAGATTGTTCCTATCTACCTTGGGAATGTGCGAAGTCTGTAAAATGGTGATAACTTGTGATGGGTTATCAGCCACCATGAAATCGATGAAAATGGATGATGGAGAATGTCTTTAGATTGGATCAAGACTGTTGCAATTAATGGAGTGTTCTCAATGGTCAGGATTGAACCATTTGAATTCCTTAACCTAATAAGTTTAGGGTTTAGGGTTTATGCTACCGACCTATCTATTTTCCTATAAGGTAGATGTTGTGTCTCTTTCTAAGGTTGTTGGCAAAAGTTGTGTGTGTGTATCTGAGAGAAGGGATTCATAATTCTTGCTAGACCAAAAGGAGAGAAGTGATACCTCCATAGTGTAAGTGTAGAAGGTGAAGAGGAGCTTAAGCGGATCTGCATTGGCATTGAGTGCGGTTATCAGATCATTGTAATACCTATTGATATCTAACCACCTCAATAGTTGGAAAATCCCTTAACAGGGTAGCCTTAACCGGCTTGCTGTAAATCCTTTAACAGGGTAATTCAAAGCTTTTGAGTTCAAAATCCTTTAACAAGGTAACCTTTAATAGGGTTTAACCCTTAACCACGTATTGTAGCCATCCCTTAACCGGGTGATCTTTAATAGGATCGGTTCCTAGCAGAACCTATTGTAATGTCTCTAACCAAACAAGGCTCCTAACAGAGCGGACTTCTAAAGAGTTCAAAACAGCTTGTGGGTATTCATCCCCACCATGGTTTTTTCCAATTGGGTTTCCACATGAAAAATATGTGTGTTATGTGTGATTCTTTTATCTTGTGATGCTTTCCTATTATCTGTCAAGCTTATGATGGTTCTATGTTTTATGCCTATCAATAAAACATGTTGAGCTAGCTGTTATTTTGATTTGATGATAGATTACCTATTTATGCATAAGGGTGAAATGGTAGTGTAGTCTTGAGTTGAGTGAAAAGCTAAGTGAGTAACCAGTTAATGCTTGTCACAATGATTCTTAGCTTTACCAGTTGCACTCTGTCTCAAACCGGTGTCACTGCTTGCCAGTCATTTGAAGTATCTACTGTCAAACCAGTTTAGGACTATATTTTTGTCTGTACTGATTCACCCCCCCCTCTCAGTACCGGGTTTGTACTATCCGTTCATCATTGAGTTATCATAATCATCATAGTTCTAAACATCATATATATCTTAGAATGCATTCATGCATATAAATCAAACATCACTCATTCTTGGAGTTGTCATTATTAAGTCACTTTGCTCAATGATCTGAGAGAAACACATTGACTTTAGGGATCTTATGAGATAGAGAACAATGGGACACCCCTTGGGAAGTTGAACTGATTGAATCAATTCATATACTTCAACCAAGAGTCTCATTGGTGTGTGAGTCTCAATGGTTTTTATCAATGATTAGTCTTCCCCCAGTATCTGTAAGATACGTAAAGCCTTTATTATAAAGGTTGGGGAGCCTCCCAAGGGAGTTTATCACCGAAGACCAAATGGAAGCCTGATTAAGAACCTTAGCATTAGAAACTTTGAACTGAGTTAGGCGCTAAACATTGGCAATATCATAGTGCAAGGGTGGGGAAGAATCCACCCCCAAGATCACTCACCATATATCTCCCAAGCTAACTACTCAATTGTGAAGCAATTCACTTTGAGTTAATTTTTGGAAAAAGGAAAAACAATAGGTGCCCCCTTGGGGGTGACGAGGTTGTTTGAGCTGACGAAGTATTGAGACTAGTGGGCTATGATATTGTTGATGACCTTTGAATAAAGAGTCTTCTTGATATGTCTTCTTTTTAATCCAAACTAGTAAAAACATTGGGGATTTGAAAACATCCTCAAAAGAACATACACTACTTGTTTAGAATAGACAAATTGTTATCTCTTCTATATGTCGTGTTTTAAGTCATTTTCATAAAATCATCCATCAAATCACAAGAGTTATTTTTCAACATCACAACAAAAACATCAAACGAATAAATTAGGATAGTTAGCACATAGGAACAACAACCTAGAGCATCTCGAGCATTCAGTAGCGCATTTGCACCAAAACATAATGCTTTCATCACTCAACTTAGCGCACAATCAATATCATAATGGTAAATTTAAGTTAGCGCTTATCGACATCATTATAGCATATTCAAGCATCAGCCTAGTGCATTCAAGACATATTATAGTGCTTTCATTTCAAACTTTAGTGTGTAATAGGGATATATTAACACATAACCTATCCAACAAAGTTGTTATCAAACAGTCTAAAATAGCACGTAGGAGAGGCAGCATAGCACATAGTGAACATTCTGTAGTGCTTCGAGAACTTTATTTAGCGTATTAGGTCTCTATCTTGGCACATGATCACTATTAGTGAAAAATAGAGAGCTAACCATTCACTTTGGGAAATTTTTATCAACAGTTTCAAATACCCTTCTGGGTCCTTTAGCAAATCCAGCAAAAAAAACTTCAAAAAAAAATCATTAGTGAGAAAATTCCAAATCCAATAAAGAACTCTTAGAATGAGTTTTCAAATCACCAACTAGCTTGAGATCAAACTTCATCCAACAAAATTAAGGAGTATCAGGACAGTGATCAAAGTTCCACCATCCAGCGGATCCTATAAAAATAATACCAAGTTGGGTCCTCAAGTTGTCAAATCAAGTTTCCATATCGGGAGACTTTATCCATATCATTTGACACACTTTGTCATGGAGGTGAATCAAACTAAACCTCTACTTGATAAAGTAAAATTGATTATTCAAAGAAAGTATCCATATCCAAACATCAATATCAACCTTTGATCATTTGTGTATGACCACTCCTCATATTTTGAGAAGAACAAGTCTTCATCAAAAGACTAAGTTGAAGAAGAGACAACCTATTTCTAAGACACTTGTTAAAAGGAATAAATTTCTCTATATCAATCATCAACTCTTTGCATCACATCTTGCATTATTGCATCATATGTGATTGTATATCCAAGGAAAAACACATGATTTTGACAAAGAGCCTTTGAGAAGTGGGGCTTACATTCAAAAAGTGACATTCAACCAACGCCTAAATCGCGGAGGAAATATTAACCCTGCTTTGTTTCCAAAGTTCCTAATCACTTATAATGAAGCTCATCCCAAGCCATCAACTCCACCAAGAACCCCAATAGAAGAAGAAGAAGAATTCATCATAGTAGAGTTATATTAATGCCCACTATCATTAGATCTCAGAGAAACAAATAGAAAGAATCACAACCAAAATCAAGTATGGGTCGTAGATTGTCCAATCCTTTTGATGAGTATGTAAATATGGGAGAAACTGAGATCACCGAAGAACTCCAAGAATATCAAGAAGACAAGGCTTTCCAAAAACTTGTAGAAAGACTTACAGAAGATAAGGAAAAATATCTACTCATGCTAACTAGAAAATGAGTCAACATTCATGAGGATTTCAACACTAAGAAATTAAGGAATATAGATGAGAGAATTTCAAGAACAAGGTCAAGAAACTATGCCTATCAAGAATGATGAAGAGAAGAAGAGACACATGATCTAGAACACATACGCAACCAAGATCGCACCCATGAATAAGACAACACCCACGAACAAGACCATGCTTGCAATTGGGACAATCTTAATGAACGAGGGGAAGCTCCCCATCAAAGGACAAATGCACCCATGGTTGTGTTGGCATTATGTGAACTGGTATGAGGACATGATGACATTGTATGTTGTCATTGATGTCAATATGTTCAAGAGGAGAGAACTAGTATATGTGAGAACCGGTTTAACACTGTGAACCGACATTTGTGCCAAAGTGAAGCGGTGTGTTTGTTTAAGGTGAACCGACATGTGGTTATGGGAACCGGCACATAGAAGCTTTGTATGACTACCGGTTTGTAGTCTCAACTTCAGGGTTTCTGGTTGAAGTGCTTCAAGCCTGTGTGGCTCAACCAGTGACTTTGTGTGATGAGTTAGCATTGCAATGAAGAACAGATCATGTTGCCAAATCAGCCTTGTGCGCGTGAAGGATCTTGCATGAAGGAGATTGTTCCTATCTACCTCAGGAATGTGCGAAGTCTATAAATGATCATAACGCATGATGGGTTATCAGCCACCATGAAATTAGTGGAAAAAAAATGATGGAGAACATCTTGAGATTGGTTCAAGATTGTTGCATTTAATGCAATGTGCTCAATGGTCAAGATTGAACCGTTTGAATTTCTTAACCTAACAAGTTTAGGGTTTAGGTTTTATGCTACTGACCTATCTGTTTACTATAAGGTCAATGTTGTGTTTCTTTCTGAGGTTGTTGGCAAAAGTTGTGTGTGTGTATCCAAGTGAAGGGATACATGATTCTTGCCAGACCAGAAGAGAGAAGTAATACCTACAGAGTGTAAGTGCAGAAGGTGAAGAGGAGATAGTGTGGATCTGCGTTGGCATTGAGTGTTGTTACCAGATCATTGTAATACCTGTTGATCTTTAACCACTTTGGCAGTTGGGAAATCCCTTAACAGGGTAGCTTTAACTGGATTGCTATAAATCATTTAACTAGGTGACTCAAAACCATTGAGTTCTTGAAATCCTCTAACAAGGTAACCTTTAACAAGGTTTAACCCTTAATCGAGTATTCTAGCCATCCCTTAATCGGGTGATCCCTAACAAGATTGGTTCTTAATAGAACCTATTGTATTAGTCTTTAACCAGACAAGGCTCCTAACAGAGTGGACTTCTAAAGAGTTCAAAAATAGCTTGTGCGTATTCATCCCCACCGTGGTTTTTCCTAGTTGGGTTTCCACGTGAAAAATCTATGTGTCATGTGTGATGTTATTCATGTGATGGTTTGAGTAAATTATGTTTGAAGGTAAATCATGTTGATCTAGTTGTTTATATATCTTTTGATGATAGATTACCTGTTCATGCACTAGGGTGAAATGGAAATGAAATATTAGATTGTATGGGAAGATAAGTGTCAACCGGTTTATGCTTGTCTCAGTCATTCTGGGCTTTGCCAGTTTTACTTTGTTTAAGACCAAAGTTACTATTTGTCTACCTATGTACATTGTCTACTGACAAATCGGTTTTAGGCTTGAGTTTTTGCCTGTACTGAGTCACCCCCCCTCTCAGTACTAGTTTGGTACGATCCATTCATCATTGAGTTATCAATTGGTATCAGAGCATCCTCCAGGTTCTCTGTGTTATAAGCTTAACCGCTTGAGGTAAAGATCCTAGTCTAATGATGAAGAGGGAAGGTCCAAACTTCAACAAAGAAAATTTTAGTATATGGAAAGACAGAATGAAGATATACATCAGAAGCATGGGTGCTCAACATTGGAGCTATGTTGAGAATGCCTATGTTGCCCCTACCAGTACTCTCATCGATGACCAAAAGAGAGAGATGCAGGAGAATGGGTAAGTCATGGAAGCCCTAATTAGTAGTTTATCTGACATTGAGTTATTGATGTCCAAGATAAGGTAAATCCCAAAGAGGTATGGGATACTCTTGAAAATATCTATGGTAGTGATGAGCATGTAAAACAAGCTAAGGAAGAAAACCTTAGAGGGAAGTTTGAAGACACACAGATGGTTGAAGGTGAGACCATTCAACAGTATGGAGTAAGAATCAAAAATATTGTCAGAGATATCAAGAATGTAGGTGGTAAAATGGAAGATTACACTATGGTAAGCAAAGTCCTGAGATCCTTATTACCGGTTTATGCAATAAGGGTTGCTGCTACTTAGGAGTTGAGATCAATAGACAAGTCTAAGGTATCCCTAGACTCCATTATAGCAAAGTTGACATCCTATGAGCTAAATAGTTTTGATGGTAGTGTTCAAAAGACTGAATCAACTTTTAAATCTTCTGTTGTACCATCCAGAAAAGGAAAAGAAGCTAGCACTAGTGGTGAACCAAGACAGAGTAGAGAAATGGATGATGAGGAGATTTTGATGGTATTTGAAGCTCTTCTTGCTAGGAAACTTCCTAAAGGAACTGGTAAATACAGAGGTAAGCTCCCTTTGAAATGCTTTTCTTGAAACCGGATAGGACATATTGTTGTAAACTATCCTAATGGTGACAACAAGGACAAACTAGAAAGGTTCAAGAAATTCAAAGGAGGAAATTGGAGAAACTATTTTGTGGCAATTGATGAAGGTGCCATAGATGAGGAATCAAAAGATGAAGAAAATGAAGATATTGTGTTTGTTGCTATCAAGGAAGATGTGTCAGACAAGAAGGCTCTTGTCTCTCGCTTTGATAATTCTAATGAGTGGATAATTGATAGTGGATGTTCTCACCATATGACTGGTGACCAAAGCAAGTTTCTATCCTTGGATGAGTATGATGGTGGTGTGGTTCACTTTGGTAATGATGCACCATGTATGGTCAAAGGTAGAAGGTTTATCTCTCTGAATGGAAAGAGTAGTGCTGACAATGTGTATTGGGTTGATGGTCGCAAACACAACCTTTTGAGTGTTGCCCAGCTGAATGATAGTGGTCTCACTCTGGAATTCAAGAATGGAGTGTGCAGAATCAAAAGAAAGAATGGTGAATTGGTGGCCACCGGCATGCAGACCAAAGGTAACCTATTTCAGTTGAATGCAAATATAAGTACATGTCTTATGGCTAAATTTGATGATAGCTGGATATAGCATACGAGACTCTGCCATGTAAAATTTGATAACATTATGAAGGCCAGTAAGATCAAGGCAGTTAGAGGGTTGCCGATGCTGAGAAAACTAGAAAATACCTTGTGCAAAGAGTGTCAACTGGGGAAAATGTCTTCCTCAACCTTTAAAGGTAAACCTTTCACTGCTGACAATTTGCTTGATCTTGTGCATACTGATTTGTGTGGTCCTATGAAAACTAAGAGTGTGCAGGGTGATAGGTACTTCATGATTGTCACTGATGACTGTCAAGAATGATGTGGGTCACATTCTTGAAACATAAGTTTGAAGCTTTTGTAAAGTTCAAATATTTCAAAGCATTAGTGGAGAAGGAAAGTGGTAAAAGGATAAAGTGCCTGAGAACTGATCAAGGAGGGGAATTCACTTCCAGTGAATTCAACAAGTACTGTGAAGAACATGGCATCAAGAGGCAATTGTCTACCCCCCGAACTCCACAATAGAATGGCCTAGTAGAGAGGAGTAACTAGACTATGGTTGAAGCAGCTAGAACTATTTTGATTCAAGGAAAGGTAGCTCACACCTTTTGGAGAGAAGCCATGAGCACTGCAGTCTACACAATGAACCGGGTGCTCATCAAGAAAGGTAAGGATAAAACTCCTTATGAGTATTGGACCGATAAGACACCTATGGTTAGCTACTTTAGAGTGTTTGGTAGCAAATGTTACATCAAGAGGAGCAAACACCAAGGAAAATTTGATGTGAAATGTGATGAGGGGATATTCCTAGGGTGTTCCACCAAGAGAGAAGCTCTCAAGTGTTTCAATAACAAAACTCAGAGAATTATGGAAAGCATAAATGTAAGAGTTGATGAAACCTCTGAGAAAACTGAGGAGACCAGCAATGAGCAAGCGGTAATTGAACCGGTTGCAACCTTTTGGGAACCAGTTGCTAGTCAACCAAGTACCAATAATAGTGTTTCTATACTGGTAAATGTAGATACTAAAACTGATGGTGATGAGGATGAAGAAGAAAAGCAAGAGGAATCTATTAAGACCATTCCTTGGTATGTTAAGCTGAATCATGATCCTAAGCAGATCATAGGAGATAAGGATGCAGGAATTATTACAAGAAGAAAGGTCAGAGAAAACTCATGTATGATCTCTGAATTTGAGCCTAAATAATTCAAAGAGGCACATAAAGATGAAGACTGGATCAAGGCAATGGAAGAGGAACTTGACTAGATAAGGAAAAATGTTACATGGTCTTTGGTACCCAGACCGGAGCATAAAAATGTCATTGGCACCAAATGGGTTTTCAGAAATAAGCTGAATGAGGATGGCACAGTTATTAGAAACAAAGCCAGACTAGTGTGAAAGGGATATGCCTAAGAAGAAGGAGAAGACTATGGAGAAACCTTTGCTCCTGTAGCTAGATTGGAAGGAGTTCGTATGCTTCTTGCATATGTAGCTTTTAAAGGATTCAAAGTATATCAAATGGATGTAAAATCTGCATTCCTAAATGGTGTACTTGAAGAGGAAGTGTATATAGAGCAACCAGATGGGTTTGCCCTGTCTGAAGACAGTGACATGGTATGTAGGCTATATAAAGCCTTATATGGTCTAAAGCAGGCACCTAGAGCATGGTATTGCACTCCCATCTTGTGAAGATTGGATTTGAGAGAACAAGCGAAGATAACAATATCTACTTGAAGTCTGAAGGAGATTAGATCCTGATCTGTGAGGTATTTTTTGATGACATTATCTTTGGTGGAGATGACAAGATGAGCCATGAGTTTGCAGATGAGATGAAGAAAGAGTTTGAGATGTCACTCATAGGGGAGATTAAGTTCTTCATTGGACTGTAGATTTAGTAGATGAAAGATGGAATCTTTATCACTCAGTCCAAGTATGTCAAAGAGGTGTTGAAGACCTTTGGCATGGAAGATAGCAAACCGGTTGGTACACCGATGGTGACTAGTTGTAAACTATCCAAAGAGGATGACTCAGCATTGGTTGATGAGAAGGAATACCGATCAATGATTGGTAAGTTTCATTATGTAGTGCATCACAGACTAGATATTGCACATGTAGTTGGTATTATTGCAAGGTTCTAGAAAAGTCCAAGAGAATCCCACTTGGTTGCAGTCAAGCGGATTCTTAGGTATCTGAAGGGAACTATTGATTATGGATTGTGGTATCCATATAGCAAGGATTTGAACTTGAAAGTATTCACAAATGTTGATTGGGTAGGTAATGTGGACGACCAAAAGAGCACAACTGGTGGTGCATTCTTTCTCGGTGGTAGACTGGTCTCATGGATGAGTAAGAAGAAAAGTTGTATCTCTTAGTCTACAGTGGAAGCAGAGTATGTTGTAGCTTTCATGAACTACACTCAGACAAGTTGGATGAAGCATGTATTAAATGGCTTCAAAGTTCTCGTATCTAAATCGGTAAGTATATTTTGTGACAATACTAGTGCAATTAACATCTCCAAGAATTTGGTTTTACATTCTAGAACCAAGCACTTTGAACTTAAGTATCATTTCTTGAGGGAAAAGGTTCAGAACAAAGAGATTGCACTGGAACATGTTTCTAGTAAGGAGTAGTTAGCAGACATATTCACCAAGCCTCTCCCAAAGGCTACATTTATGTACTTAAGAGGTGAATTAGGGGTGCTACCCCTTCAGGAGGTAAACTAAAGGTATATGCTCCACATCAGTCAAGTATTGCATAGTCAAATTTTTTTTGGATTGATGTGTTGAAGGATGCCACTCCTCAGGGGAAGCAACATAATGGAATAGGGAAGCTTGTGTCTCTACTTTGGCATTGTTGTCAAAGGGGGAGAAGAAGAGAAGCAGAGAAGATATCTACAGAAATTGGGGGAGAAGAGGTGAAGTAGAGAGATATCTTTGTATATTGCCATCAATACCAAAGGGGGAGATTTTTGGCATTTTGTGAACCGGTATGAGGACATGATGACATTGTATTTTGTCTTTGATGTCAATATGCTGAAGAGGAGAGAACCGGTTTAACATTGTGAACAAACATTTGTGCCAAAGTGAAGTGGTGTGTTTGTTTAAGGTGAACCAACTTGTGGTTATGGGAACCAGCACATAGAAGCTTTATATGACTATCAGTTGGTAGTCTCAACTTCAGGGTTTCTGGTTGAAGTGCTTCAAGCCTGTGTGGCTCAACCAGTGACTTTGTATGATGAGTTAGCATTATAATGAAGAACAAATCTTGTTGCCACATCAGCCTTGTGCACGTGAAGGATCTTGCATGAAGGAGATTGTTCCTATCCACCTCGGGAATGTACGAAGTCTGTAAACAGTGATAATGCATGATGGGTTATCAGCCACCATGAAATCGGTCTAAAATAAACGATGGAGAAGGTCTTGAGATTGGTTCAAGATTGTTGCATTTAATGCAATGTGCTCAACGGTCAGGATTGAACCATTTGAATTGCTTAACCTAACAGGTTTAGGGTTTAGGGTTTATGCTACTGACCTATCTATTTCCTATAAGGTCAATGTTGTTTTTCATTCTGAGGTTGTTGGCAAAAGTTGCGTGTGTGTATCCAAGTGAAGGGATACATGATTCTTGCTAGACTAGAAGAGAGAAGTAATACCTATAGAGTGTAAGTGCAGAAGGTGAAGAGGAGCTAAAGCGGATCCACATTGGCATTGAGTGCTGTTACGAGATCATTGTAATACCTGTTGATCTCTAACCACTTCAATAGTTGGGAAATCCCTTATTAGGGTAGCTTTGACCGGCTTGTTGTAAATCCTTTAATAGGATGACTCAAAACCATTGAGTTTTTGAAATCCTCTAACAAGGTAACCTTTAATAGGGTTTAACCCTTAACTGGGTGATCCCTAAAAGGATCGGTTCCTAACAAAACCTATTGTATTAGTCTTTAACCGGACAAGGCTCCTAACAGAGAAAACTTCTAAAGAGTTCAAAAATAGCTTGTGGGTATTCATCCCCACCGTGGTTTTTCCCAGTTGGGTTTCCATGTGAAAAATCTATGTGTCGTGTGATGTTATTCATGTGATGGTTTGAGTAATTTGTGTTTGAAGGTAAATCATGTTGATCTAGCTATTTATATATCTTTTGATGATAGATTACCTATTCATGCACTAGGGTGAAATGGAAATGAAATATTAGATTGTATGAGAAGATAAGTGTCAATTGGTTTATGCTTGTCTTAGTGATTCTGGGCTTTTCCAGTTGTACTTTGTTTAAGACCGGAGTTACTGTTTGTTTGCCTATGCACAATGTCTGCTAACAAACCGGTTTTAGGCTTGAGTTTTTGTCTGTACTGATTCACCCCCCCTCTCAATATCGGTTTGGTACTATCCCTTCATCATTGAGTTATCAGACTGCTCTTGCACAACAACTCCAAACACTACAAAGACAAATGTAGGACATGCAACAAGGAATTATAGTACGATACTCCTTGGACGAGATTTGTCTGTATCCTTTTGATAGGAGATTGAACATGGTACCTTTTCCTTGAAATTTAGATATACCAAAGTACAACAAATACTATGGTAAAAGTGATCCCCATGATCATGTTTGAGAATTTTGTACCATGAGCTTAGAGTTTTCTCATGATGACACTTAATGAGATTATTCCCTAGAAGTTTGGGAGGGAAAACAATGGAGTGGTTGTCTAAACTTACACCTCCCATCAGATCATTTGATGAGTTGGTAAATAAATTCATAAAACAATACTCCTATAACATTCAACACACAATCACCATGTTGGATGTGTGTAACATAAAACAAAAGAGAAATGAAACATTCATGGTGTTTCTACAACTATGGAGGCACATGGTTTTGAGATATCCCTGAGATGTGCCTAAAAAGGAAAAGATGGAAATCTTCATTGACAATCTGAATAGTGAGATGAGTTATCAACTCAAACTCCAATGCATCCCATCTTTTGCAAAATTGATAGAAAATGGTATCCAAGTAGAATAAGCTTACATCAAGAAAGGAACGTTGAATTTCTTTAAGTAAGGTGTTCATTCATCCAATACTAACACCTTTAACAATCAAAACAATAAAAACACTTTGGTAAAATCCAAATTTTGGACAAGGAACAAAAAAATTATTAATAATGGGGTAGTTGATGCCAACAATGTGAAGTCTAAACAACCAGTGTTGACTTTATTAGGCATCCCACCATCCAATAATGATCAAGAAAGTGCTAATCAAGGCACTAACACTTATCCACGAAATACCAATCAAGGAGCTTCAACATCGAACACCAACAAAAATCATCAAGGAAACAACACTAATCAAGGAAACAATACTAACCAAGGAAAAAACACAAATGAGAGAGGCAAAACCAATACTTTTCCATATCAATGCATATACACACGATTAGGACAAACCTTAGAATCAACATTTCAGGAACTCTTGGTGAATAAGATCATCACATTACCAACCACAAGCAACTTTGAACCCCAGGTCAAACCATCTTGGTGGAATAACTCACATTATTGTGATTTTCATCGAAACAAAGGACACAACACAAATGATTGCATGAGGCTGAAGAACTTAGTTCAAGACATGACCAACAAGGGTGATTTAACAGTTGATGGTCACAAAATGAATGGCGACCATGAAGCCTTAAAAAATCCTCTTCCAAATTATGACAAGGGAGGAGCATCAACATCAAATAACACCAAAGGGGATTGTATTAATCACCTATATGAGAACACCATCAATCACATATCAACATATGACAATCAAGTAAATTTCATGAAGATCAAGGACAAACAAGAACATGTGTCGATAAATGTGATAGCCAAAGCACAAAAATATGTCTTGAAAGGGAACACATCAACATTAACAACCCTCTCCAAGACTCAATATAACTTAGTTGATCAACTATGGAGAACGCTTGCTCATATATCTATACTTGAGTTACTCAAACTTTTGCCTAAACAAAAGGATATCCTGGAACAAGCACTTATCAAAAACAACTGTTCCAAATAATCTGGATATTGATCAATTCCAAGCCATGGTGGCCCATATGACTGGGCCGCATAACATATCTTTTTCTGAACATGATGACGTCTCCTTAAGTCATGCACACAACACCCCACTCCATATAGAAGTCTTAGTCTATAAACATCAAGTTAAAAGAGTGTTAATAGATGGAGGAGCTAGTCTCAATATTTTTACTTTAAAGCTTATCCATGCATTGGGCTTTTCTGAGCAGTCTATTGATCCAAAAAATAAAATCACCATCAAAGCCTATGATGATGAAGAGAGATCATCCGAAGGAACTATAATACTACCCATTCAGGTAGGTCCTGTACAAAAGGACACCATGTGCCAAGTCTTGGACATAGACTTGACATATAATATACTATTGGGTCTTCCATGGATCCATGAAATGCAAGCGGTACCTTCCACATACCACAAATGTATCAATTTCCCCTCCAATGGACAGGAAATTTCCATATCTGCAAATAATAACCCTTTTTAGTATTGCAATGCTATGGGGGCAGCTCAAGATAGCTTGGTTCCACACAATAGGGAGGCCCAAGCTTCCTTAGCATCCAATCATCATCAATAAGAACTCAAATCTCTATCCATAGACTTCAAACAAAAGATGAAAATCAAGGACCAAGGCATGGGGGAATACTCTTTTGAACCCTTATGTCTATCTAAATTTCCAATGTCACCAAAATCTTATGGACAACCTTCTACATCACGACATCAGGCAACCCAACCCATCACCAAGTTTAATGGTAAATTTATACAACTGGACACACTGGTCGATGAACCAGAAGAGAAAGACATCCTTATTTGGCTATACAAGGATGAAGAAGAAGTCATAGCTTCTACCATAGAAGTGGCCATACCAACAAAACTATCTGGAAAAATGCTCTAGATCATTCAACAAATGGGATACAATGACAAAGGACCTATTAGAAAGTGCCAAGAAGGCATTATAGAACCCCTACAACCTCATTCACAATTTGTGAGAGACAAAATAGGACTTGGGTATGGACAACATGTGCTACCTAGGTAGAAGAAAAATAACTATCAAAAACCTCAGTGGAACTGGCCATTCAAAGGGAAGAAGCTTCTTATAAGAAAGTGCATCATGTGCACGAACTTGAATAAATTGCTACTCATAGAGGGGAAACAATGTATGAACAAATGTAAAGAGTACAAGCAAGCACCGACCCTGAATCAGAACAAGCTACTAAATTGGTGTCAATCATCAATGATCTTTTCTCCCCATACAACATACCTATCAAATACAATGAGGTAACCTGGGATAGTGATTCTGAAACTAATTCCAATGAATATGAGTGGGATAATTGTTCTGATATTACTGAAGATATTGAGGTGGATACGATCCATGCATACACACCCCTTTCTCAGGAGGGATGAGGCACAAAATCTTGACCACTTGAATTCAGACCATGACATATCTACGAGGCTAGTGAGAACGAGCAACAACAATACGAACAAGGAAACATCTAAGATAATACCATCAAAGACCTTAGAAATATTATAGACCTCACTAGTATCCCAAACAACTATAACGATGACTCCATCATGAAACTTACACAGGCTAATCTTAACCCACCAATTGACTCCTTACCACTCATATATCCTGATCTCATAGACGGGGAAAAACCTGAACATCATGATATACTAATATTCCCAAATGATGAATCCATTGTCTGATACTTGTGTTCAGTCAACCCAAAAGCATGCTCTACTAGTGAACAAAATAACGTTGTTTGCAATCAGGGGAGTGCCAAGTATCTTAGTCGCAAAAATGAAATAAACAAAGGATCTAATGGTGAAAACCAATCAATGGTAGTATTAGATCACAAAAAAGTAAAAATAAAGAACGCATCTGAGGATGAAAACCTTTTTGAGGCATCTAAAGATGGGAGACTTGACAGTCTTCCTGAACATTATCAAGAAAGGTCACCAATATTGATTGAGCCAACTCAATCCATAAACATCAGTACCAAAGCAGTGGATCCAAATTTAATCATGCATCACCTATCCATTGCTCCTAGAGATAAACCTATCAAGCATAAATTAAGAAAGATGAATCCACATGTGGCATTACTGGTCAAAGCAGAACTAGAGAAGTTATTAGATGTCAGGTTCATCCGACCTATAGACTATGCTGAATGGATCTCAAACATTGTACCAGTTTCAAAACCTAACAAAAGCATCAGAATATGCATAGATTTTAGAGATGTCACTATAGCTTGTCTGAAGGATGACTTTCCTTTGCCAAGTATTGACATAATTATGGATTTAATAGCAGGCCAAGCAATATTATCATTAATGGATGACATCTCTGGCTATAATCAAATTAGGATAGCCCCAGAAGATCAAGATAAAACTACATTCATTTGTCCATGGGGAAAATATTATTGGAATGTCATGCCTTTCAACTTGAAAAATGTTGGGGCAACTTATCAAAGAGCCATGACAACAATCTTCCATGATATGATGCACACCTTCATGGAGGACTATGTGGATGAATTGCTAGCTAAGTCATTCATGCGATCATAACACCTGGGCATACTAGATAAAATCTTTCAACGATTGGTGCAATTCAAGGTCAGACTAAACCCTAAGAAGT
Organism: Cryptomeria japonica; assembly: GCF_030272615.1. Classification (NCBI taxonomy): domain Eukaryota; kingdom Viridiplantae; phylum Streptophyta; class Pinopsida; order Cupressales; family Cupressaceae; genus Cryptomeria; species Cryptomeria japonica. The sequence continues at coordinate 458,341,166 of NC_081415.1, read as the reverse complement.
GTGTCTTCGGGGTCACATCCGGAAAACTATTAGGCTACATTGTATCAGAAAAGGGCATCAAAGTAGATCTAGCAAAGGTATAGGCTATCATGGAAATGCCACCTCCCAAGAACATTAGCCAAATTAGATCTTTGCAAGGATGATTGCAATCCATCAAACACTTATAGATCAGCTAGAAGACAAATATCTCCCATTCAATCATCTAATTCATAAGAATATACCTTTCAAATGGGAAGACAAGTGTCAGGAATCATTTCACAAGCTCAAACAATATCTGATGAATCTGCCAGTTTTGATAGCTTTGATAGCAAGAAAGCCTCTCATTCTCTATATATCAACAACAAAAGTATCATGGGGGCACTACTAGCACAAGAAGATCCAACATGAAAAGAACGATCTATTTATTATATCAACATAAATTTAAACAAATATGAGCTAAATTATACATTCATTGAGAAGGCTTTCTTAGCAGTGGTATTTGCCTCTCAAAAATTATGCCGCTATATGCTAGTCCATACAATCAAGCTGGTAGCAAAAATTGATCCTCTTAAGTATCTACTTAGCAAGGCAGCTCTCATAGGACAATTAGCTAAATGGGTCATGCAACTGAGTGAGTTTGATATCCAGTACATAGAACATCGAGCTATCAAAGGACAAGTAATTGCTGATCAACTAGCAAAAGCACCACTACCAGACCAACAACCACTATAGGTGGAATTTCCAAACATGGATGTAATCACTATCACACCCAAGCAATGGACTCTATACTTTGATGGATCCTATACATAACATGGATTGGGTGTTGGCATCCTGTTTGTCACTCTAGAGGGGCACACAATTCCAAGAGCTTATAGACTAATGTTTCCATGTATCAACACCATTGTTGAATATGAAGCTCTAGTAACAGGAATCAAAGTGGCTATGGGGATTCTCAATTAGCTGTCAATCAGATCAACAATGACTATTAGACAAAGGATGATAAGATAAGTGGTACAGGAGCACCTCATTAACAAGCTATTCATGACCCCGAGGATGAAGAATAGGACCATTAGGATGTGTTAGAGTGTCTTGTGTTTCATGTATGCAAATAAACCCCACCATGTAAGCCCATGCCACCAATTAGGCAATTTGAGAAGCCAATTGGGACAATATGGTAAAAAGAGGTGGTAGATAGTTTATATTTATGTTTGATAGGTTTTAGAAACTTTTTTTGTGTATTTGGTTGGTCCATGTGTGTGGATCCCAACCATAGGAAGTATCACAACTTTTTGTGCAAAATTGCAAAAATGCAACTTTTGAGTGAAAAAGTGCAACTTTTTGTAATTCAGTTGGGGGAAGCCTTTCAATGCCTCCAACCTACTCCAAATTCAGTGGGAAACCATTTTATATTTGTATAAGCCTTGTGGGCTCTATTCCCAAGATTGCTGATGTTGGAGTTGGAGTTTATGAAGCAATAATACTCAAAATACTTCAGTTTTCCCATAAATTCTGAGCTTGCAGGTGTTTTACATGATTGTACAGATTGATTTGAACCCCACCATCCATGGAGTAGATAGGGAGATAAATTATATTTCTTTTGGTGGTGGTATGAAGTCTTAATTATTCAGGAGTAGAGAGAACCCTTCATTTTATTGACCGTGACCCGAAAATTGAGGGTTTGGAGAGGGTTTTGAATCAAAATGGCTTTATCTTGCACTCCAGTCCATTAGAAGACTCTTCCTTTGGAGGGATGCATGATAAGAATTTATATTTTAGTGTTCTTTTTTTTTTGGAAGGGGAGACTTTGTTGTGTGGAGAAAAGAATAGATCTAGGTAGGCATCTCTATGTGACTACCTAGGACAAGTTTTAGGACAGTCATCATAATTTGTCTTAGCGATGGATTCCAGGCATGCAACCCTAGAATTAGAAGATTCTCACTACCCACCACATTTCCATTAAGGTGATTCTTCATTTGGCCTACCAGTAGAGGTAGTTGCTTTGGAAAATAGGGCTAATTGCCCCTATTAGGTCTCTTATGCTCTAAAAGGAGCATATCTTATATTTGCAGATCAACCCAAACCATTTTGGAGATTAGTAAAGCTTCCAAAAGAGTCTATAATGCTAATATTTTTGTATTGATGTGTGGAACATTTTTGAGTTAAGATCCATTCTATCATCAAATAGGGCTACAAGCCTAGGGGGCAGGTTTACAAAGAAGGTATAAGGATTTGATGTCCAAGATCAAAACCAGTGCTTGGAAGAGGTCTTAGATGAAATATGTTGGCGAACTTTAAAATCCAAAGGGGGATCACCGGTAAAGCCTATTTGAAGAGTTGAAGCCTTTTACTCATCTTGAGTAGGCTTAAGACTAGGGAAAGTGTGTGGAGTTTCATCCATGGTGTAGAGTCCTTCCTTGCATCAAGCGGTATCAGAGAAAAGGAGTGTCCTTTGGAAGAGAAGGAGAAGACAAGATGTCAAAAGAAGAAGGATCCCATGAGGAACCTTCCATAATGACCAATGCAGAGTTGAATGTCTTGATGAAGAATTAGATGGTAGAGAGTAGAGAAGTCAGGGTTGAGAATTAGGCCTTAAGGAATGAGATGGACCAGTTGAAGAACATAGTGGAGAGGGGAGAGAAAGACTCTAGAGAAGAAGGGGATGAAGAGGAGATCCCTATGCAGGAAGAGCTAGAGGTACTTGCAAACCAGAGAACCCTGATGAGTGTCCTCAAGTCCATGGAGACAAGAATAATGGATGTGACGATGGATCTGCCAGTATTTGCAGGCAAGATGGAGCCTGACACCATGATAGAGTGGATAGACTCCTTGGACATTTTTTTTGAAAGTGAAGACATACCAAACCACCAGAGGGTGAAGATGGTCCAATCCAAAATGAAAGGGGCTGCACTAACTTGCTGGACTTTCATCCAAGATGAGAGGGTGAAAGAGGGAAAGAGAAGAGTAGCTACATGGAAGAAGATGATTGCTTTGGTGAAAGAAGCATATGTCCCAATTGATTACAATATCCAATTGCATAGGAGGCAAAATTTGAAACAAAAGGAGATGGACGTGAGTTCCTATACCAAGGAGTTCATGAAGTTATGTGTGAGGACTAAGGTAAAAGAGAGTGAAGATGAGAAGGTGGCAAGGTATCTCAATGGGTTGAGATTTACAATATAATAAGACTTGAATCTCCACACCTTGAAGATAGTCCAAAAGTTCTTTCAATTGGCACTCAAGGTGGAGGATAAGTTGGAGAGAAGGCAAGAGAAAAATAGCAGAGGTAAAGGGAGACAATAGAGAGGAGGAAGAGGCCCTTTTAGAGGTAGAGGAAATGGTTTTAGATACCAGGGAGACTCTAACGAAGAAGGCAATAGAGGATAGAGTAGTTACAACAAGGGAGGGGGCTACAATCCAATAGGGAGCTTTAGGGGTAGAAGACCACCCTCTAGGGGGAGATCCCAAGGCAGAGGACCTCCTAGGTGCTACAATTGTAATCAAGAAGGGCATATGGCCAATAGGTGTTTGGAGAAGGCTTCTAGCTCCATGGGAGAAATGAGAATCAATTTGGTGCATGAATCTGATTGTCAAAGTGTGGCAAGTGCAAGCACTTATCAAATTGTAAATGCTCCTGATATGGATATCCTAAAAGAGGAGAGGCTCTGATGATGAGGAGAGCAATAACCACCATGAAATTACCTGACAAGGAGCCTACACAAAGGAAATCTCTTTTCAAAACCACTTGCAAGGAAAAAGGAAAGGTATGCAAGGTTCTGATAGACTTTGGATCCACTAAAATTTTTGTATCACTTGAAATGGCAGATAATCTTAAGCTTAGGAAGTTGCCTCACCCTTACCCCTATAAGGTTTCATGGCTCACCCAAGGTCAGCAAGCAGTAGTAGAAGAGAAGGCTTGGTTGGAGTTTCAGATTGGATCTTACAAGGATAGATTGCTATTTGACATAGCCAAAATGGATGCATGCCATCTCTTGTTTGGGAGACCATGGCAGTATGACTGGAAAGCTCATCATGATCGGCTGAGAAACACCTACTTAATCACCAAAGATGGGAAGGTGATAGAACTCTTACTTCTGATAGAGGAAGAGATGGAATCAAAAGGGAAGGATACAAGAGTGTTGATAGTAGAAGGTAAACATTTCATGAAGGAGATTGGAGAGAAAGGTTCAATTTTCTATGCCCTCATGCCTAGTCCCAAGGTGACAAAGAAAGAGCAGTTTGCAGAAGAGAAAGAAGGAGGACCAAAGCAAATAGACTCGACAATCAAACAATTGCTTGATAAGAATCAAGGAATCATCTCAGATGCAATACCAAGATCCCTACCACCTATAAGGGACATCAATCATTTCATAGATCTGATCCTTGGATCTACATTGCCAAACAAAGAAGCCTACAAGCTCACCCTAGACAAGAATGTAGAAATGGCAAGATAGATTGAAGAATTGCTTGAATCAGGACTAATTGGCAAAATTCTAAGCCCATGTGTAGTACTGACAGCCCTTGCACCCAAGAAAGAAGGCACTTGGAGGCTTTGTATATACTCAAGAGCCATCAACAAGATAAACATAAGGTATAGGTTCCCAATCCCTATAATAGAGGATTTGGTTGATTGCTTAGGGAATGCTAAATATTTTACAAAAATGGATCTAAAAAGTGGATACCATCAGATTAGAATAAGGCTAGGGGATGAATGGAAAACAACTTTAAAAACTAATGAGAGGTTATATGAATGGAAAGTCATGCCATTTGGGTTATCCAATGCTCCTAGTACCTTTATGAGGTTAATGAATGAAGTCTTGGTGGAATTGATAGGAAAATTTGTCATAGTATACCTATATGATATCTTGATCTTTAGTCACACAAGGGAAGAGCACCTCAAACACATAGATATTGTTCTCAAGAGGTTACATGAAGATCAACTAATGATCAAATTGGAGAAGTGTTTGTTCATGCAAGAAGAGATCATCTACTTGGGTTTTGTGATCTCACAAGGTGAGTTGAAAATAGATCAAGAGAAGGTGAGTGCTATATTGTCTTGGCCTACACCTAGAACTATGAATGATGTCTGGAGCTTCCATGGTTTAGCAACTTTTTATAGGAAATTCATAAGAGGATTTAGTCATGTTTGTGCACCCATGCTTGACACCATAAAGGGAGGACAAAAGTGCAGGTCCAGTCAGACCAAAGAGGTAGATGATTCATTTGAGACATTGAATAAGAAGGTTGCTGAACAACCAGTCCTTGCCTTACCAAACTTCAACAAGATATTTTAGGTAGAATGTGATGCAAGTCACATGGCAATTGGAGCAGTACTCAGTCAAGAGGAAGGCCTATTGCTTTTTTCAGTGAAAAGCTAAACGATGCTAAGAAAAGATACTCATCTTATGACTTGGATATGTATGCTCTAGTATAGTCCTTGAAGAAATGGAGGCACTATTTATTTCCTAGGGAGTTCATAGTGTTTACTGATAATCAGACACCCAGTTTAGTAAATAGTCAAGAGAAGCTTAATCACCGGCATATGAAGTGGGTAGAGACCCTGCAAGCCTTCACATTTACCCTCAAACACAAGAAGGGAGTCAAGCACAAAGTTGTTAATTCTTTGAGTAGAAGAGTCTTGACTGTAAACCAAATCAAGATGGAGAGTGCTGGTATTGATTCCTTGAAGAGTATGTATGTTGCTGGTGAAGATTTTGGAGAAATATACAAGGTATGTGAAACTTTGATTGACTAGTATCATATTGAGTATCTGAGTTTCTGATACAAGATGGATTGTTGTTCAAGGGAGTGCAGTTGTGTATTCCTAAATGTTCCATCAGGTTGAATATTATTAGGGAGAAGCATTGTGGAGCTATGGTAAGTCATTTCGGGCTTGACAATGTTGGCATTCTACACTCTAGTGAGAAATGATGGTGTTGTCATTGATGGCAACCTACTGACAACCTTCAGGAAACCACCCGGAATTCATTTGGTAAACCACTGACAGGCACCGATAGCGAGAACAATGCATACTGATACCCCAGCCAATAGGAATATACTTTTGTTTATTAATTGTAAATATCTTTTTGTAAAGATGACATGACATATTGTAATAGACTCATATATGTATGAGATCTTGTAAATCATTTTGATATGTGATAGAGGATGGAATAGGAGATGAGATAGGAATGAGCAAATGATAAGGGTAGATATTGTATAAGGTTTATGGTTATAGTATGATCTTAAACCGGTCCTGAACCTGACATAGATGATGTTCATTTGAAGCAGTACATTGTATTGGATTTTCATAATCCTTTTTGTAAGTCAGTGAAACTTCCATTTTGTAGATTGAGCAGTGAGCTCTAGGCAGTTGGCCTTCTTGCATGTGCAGGCCCCTCATTGTAAGTAATATTTCTTCATTGGCCAGTGAGTGAATATTGTGGGTCACTAATCCCACCGAGGTTTTCCCCACACTGGGTTTCCTCATTAAACATCTTATGTTATGGTGTGCTTTCTATATTGTGTTTATTGTTCCTATTTATTGCATTAATTCTTATTCACCAGTACACTATTTTGGAATGCAAAATACTTAATAAGGTTAAATATTCTATCAACTGGTTAGATACTGATTCACTCCCCCCTCTCAGTATCTTTGGGACTATCATTAATCCTAACAATTGGTATCAAAGCCTGGTCCTCTATTTTCAAAGCCTAACAACTTGAGGAAGATTCTGACACCGGTACATATGGAGAACTTAAGAAAGCAATTGGAAGGAGATCTTGTAGACTATGATTTAGAGAAGTTGAAGAATATCAAACTTGAAGATGATCTGAGGACTCCACAGGAATTCACTCAAGGACTTCAAGAGAATCTTACCATTACTAGAAATAAAAGAAAAGAACTTCATGAGAAGATGCAAAATGACAATGATGAAAAGGAAACTCTTAAGGAGCTTGCGAACAAGATGAGGCAAGAAAACATGAGTTTAAGGAATGAAATGCAAGATATGACTATGAGATTCTGTAAAGACATTGAAGATAGAAAGAAGAATGAAGATGACTTGAATAGGAGACTAAATGACGCTGGTAATGAAAATCTAAGACTTAGACATGAAAATGATATGTTAAAGATAGATTTGATTCACATGCAACATGATAAAACTAAACTTATGAGACAAATGGGAATTGTGGAAAATGAGTTGGCTACTGCAAATTAACATAAAGAGAAATTCAAGAAAAGTTCAGAAGAACTTGATGATATGCTGAAAAGTCAGAAACCTAATGGAGATACTAATGGACTTGGATTTGAAATTGGTGAAAGTTCTGGTACTGCAAACAATCATGATCACATTAAACCGGTAAGACAACCTAATGCTTACAAATTTAATGGGAAATGCTTTAACTGTAACAAGTATGGTCATAGAGAAAATCAGTGTAGATATAGAAATAATTAGAACATTAATGCACCCATCGGTCAATGTTCCAAATGCAACAAAGTTGGTCACAATTTAGAAAACTGCAGAATGAATGTAAGATGTTATGTTTGTGGAAGATTTGGGCACTTATCTAATCAATGTAGAACACAAACTGGCATAGGATATGGAAAGACTATTTAGAAGAATAATGTGACTTGTTATGCTTGTAACTAATTGGACATATTGCAAAATTTTATAGAAGCAAGAGTTCATTGACAAACAATAAAGGACCTAGCTTGAAAGGCAAAGAAAAGGTTGATGAGGTAAAGCAAGAATTATCATGACAATGGATTAGAAAGACAAATCAAAATGTCGATGAGACAATTTCTTCACCGCTAGAATAGATTATTACTCCATTGATAGGAAATTCTTCATTCAACTGAGAAGTAACCCTTTGGGGGTATTGCGGCAAGTTGAATATCATGCAAATTACCCTTGGTAGATGGTGAGAAGATAGATTTCTTCTTTACTAGCAGATGTGTTAAGTTTTCACTTAACCAGTGAGCATTTATTAGGGTTGTTGAATGAAATTTCATTATAAATCATCGGTATACATTCATTTTTGAATCACCGAGCATTCAAACTAGTAGAGAGCACAAAAATCTAAGCAAAGGCATTCAAGGAGAAGAAATAAAGTGATTTCTTTCAAGAACTCAAACATTATCAGGCAGCTTAAGGTATTTTTCAAATGGCTTCCTCTTTTGCTCCTAAATTTATCGCAAACTCTACTATTGTGGAAATTGTAAAATGCCCTAGGCCCATTTTCAAAATTATTCCCGAGATAGCTAAGCAAGATGATTCCATAGGCACATTCTCAAAAATTCCTAAAGGAGTAGCTTATGCTGAAGACCCTATAATTTATATTCACTATAATATTGAAGATTTAGGTTCTATGGAAATATTAAAGATGTTTAATACCATAATTTGTGATGAGAATGGAAATGTCAAACATGAGCACAAGGTTATTGAGACCTTAGGTTTTGTAGAAATTTTGAACATCCCTGAATTTCCAGAGGAGTTAGTGAGAATTATCCTAAGTAGGGCACATGGAGAATTTCTTTGGTTAGACTCATTCTGCAAATTGACTTGGCAAGCAATTAGGGCAGTGATAGGTTTACCCTCTACCGATAGCATACCAAACAAGACAAAGAAGGTACCCAACAACACAGTCATGAGCTTAATAGGAGCAACACCTGATAGTAGATCTCTGAGAGTAAATGACATCAAGGATATCAATGTGAGATTCACAAGTATGATTTTAGGTTACAAGACCACACATGCAAACAGACTTAATTCAGTTTCTAGTCTTTACATTAAAAGTGTTTATGATATAATAAATAATAATGCAAAATAGATGTATGTGAATGACTGAAGGATGAACTTGTAGATAATTTGAAAAATATAAAAGGAGACAAGAAAGGAACATTTCATTTTGGTAATCTTTTGGTATGTCTTATGTTGTATTTCTCAAAACATATTCCCGGTATTACACACAAAGATTTTGGATATGACATACCGGTAGGTAAACAATTGCAAGAATCCTTCACCGACATGGGTACTGCTAGGGAAAGCAATGTAACTGAATATTTCAAAGCTTTCCAAGCAAAAATGAAAACAAGAGAAAGACTACCACAAAGTATAGTAGACAAATATGATAAGGAAATCTGTTTTGTGATTAAGAAAGATGAAATATGGATGCAAGTAGTTCTTCCTAGAACTATATGGGTAACTGAAATGGGGTATGAGGTTAATGTAAATATTATTGATACTTATGCTAAAGCCCTATTAGAAGCACCTAGAGAACCAACAAAAGGAGTTTTTGTTAGTGCAGAAACAATTGAGAGTGATGTAGAAACAATGAAACAAAGGAAGAAAAGAGAAAAGTATATAAGGAGTGCATCAAAACAAGTAAAAGAAATAAAAGAAAATGTCATGAATCTTACTAGAATAAAGGAAAGTGAACTGGAAGGATTGCAACTAGAGGCACATATGTCACTGGTTGGCACATCATTTGATAGTGAAATACTTGCTGAATTTAAAAGAGTTGATAGGAAGAGAAAACCTTCACCAATACCCTCTCCTCCACCCAAGAAAATAAGAACTCTGAGAAAGAAGCAACAAGTGGTAAGACAATAGGAAAAGAAGTTGACACCCAAGAAGAAACAATATATGATACCACCTTTGGATAACTTATAGAATGAAATCACTGATGATGGTAACTTGGCTAATGTGAGCAAGTTGTACAACACATTCATTGATTCTAAAAAGGAAAGTATTGGAAACAACATTATTCTACATCTAGACATCTACAATAAAGCACTAATTGAAGTGGTAGATGATTTACCAAAATATCTGTATAGAAGGTTAGATGCAAAAAGGATTGCAGTAATGGAGCTAGACAAGAAACTTAAGGTTGAAAAACTTCTAGTTGTTCATCTAGTTAACTTGAAAGAGGAGATTGATGAATTAATTTGTGAAGCTAACAGATCAGTTTTTGCAAGTGGTCACCGACAAGTGAGTTAATGGCTGGCAGAGTAAATGAAATTGCAAAGGAAGCAACTGACAAATGGGATATCATTTTTGTAGAAAAGGAAAAACAGGAAGAATTAAACCGACCCAAGAAAACATTCAAAGTTTATCAAAAGGACAAGGACAAAGGGAAAGGTAAAATTGGTGGAATACCAAACATCAAAATAACTAACAACTTACCACCACCCTTGGATACCACACCGGTACACACTATTGATACACTGGCTATTGATAATGTGGACATAACACATGATGACACTAACCCTGAATTAGAAATTCTATTTACCATGAATATTGATACTCAGGAAGTGAACATTATTGTAGACAAGGACAAAACAAAGGTACAAGATGATATTGTTGGCAGTGGAAACATTGTTGAGTAACCGACATAAAATGTAGAGGTTGAAATACATAAAGAGAAAAGAAAGCATACAGAGAAACCTTTGGACAATGGAATGAATATTGGCAGTGTAGATGGTGGCACTGGGAAACAGACAGACACAGAGATACCAACATCTGATAACAAAGAGATACTAATGGAGAAACCAACAGAGGCACAAGTACATATTGAGATAGAAAAATTGGTAGTCACTGAGAAACCAAACCACTACAAGTGGAAACACAAACTCAGACTGATCCACCAGAGGTTGAGACAAGAAAATTGGTTACTTACATTGGAAGCACTAAAATAATAAAGGCAGTTGGTCAGACATCAGAATTTAGACCTACTAATGTGACATAGGTACTTCTGGACTCAATTAAGAAGATAACTGATTGTAATGCAATGGCCTACAAGGCAATTTATGATACAATACCTATTCTTAAGATGATTGCACCCAGATGCAATGTAGATAATGTAAAGGATTCTTTAGGACAGTTAGACACACTATCTAAATTTATTGTTGGAAATGCAATAACAGTGGAAAAGGTAAATGAGGATACATTCAAAGAGAAAATGGAAAAAGAAAAGGAAAAATTCTTTGAGGAGACAATAAAGAAGTGCACTGAACATATTAACACACTTTTACCGGTACTAAATACAACAATTTTGGAGTATAAGGAACTGTACAGAGAAACATGCAAGCCACATATGTTGACCTAGGACATTGAAAAGGAAATAAGAAAAGTACAAAAGGAAATGATTATATAGCTGATAACATCATTGGTTCATCCGAACCTATATCAGTTATTGAGCAAGAAATAGTAGGATTTGAGGAAAAGTTGGAGAAATTTGAGAAGGAAAAAGCAAGGATCAAGGCAAATGCCAAAGAGCTGAAGTATAAACTTAGTCCTAAACTGGATAACCTTATCTTTCTGAGAAATGAGATCTCAAAGGCATTAATTTAAGGAGAAAGATCATCAAAGGAGCATATGCATCATCTCACTGACACGATCCAATGAATTGAGGCAACCATGAATGATAGCAATAGATTCATGCAGAGTTTAAACTTGGTTTTGGCTGATATATTTCAAATTGTAACCAATTGGTTACAAATCTTAAGGTGAAATTTTTGCACTCGTTTGACACTTTTTGACAACCTTTGTCATTGATGTCAAAGGGGGAGTAGTGGACAGAGAAAAATGGCTATTCAAAGGAGATCATCTACTTAGGGGGAGTACATATTTTTGGTAAATTTTTGGACTTCATTTTTGGAAATAGTTTTTTGGATTTTTCTCATGAGTGTTGCTATCAATGCCAAAGGGGGAGATTGTTAGCATTCTACACTCTAGTGAGAAATGATGATGTTTTCATTGATGGCAACCTACCGGCAACCTACTAGCAACCTTCAGGAAACCACCTGACATTCATCTGGTAAACCAATGATAGGCACCGACACCAGCACCGACATACACTTCACCGACATTGACAATAATGCATATTGGCACCCTAGCTAACAGGAATAAACTTTTGTTTATTGATTGTAAATATCTTTTTGTAAAGCCGACATGGCATATTGTAATAGACTCATATATGTATGAGATCTTGTAAATCATTTTTATATGTGATAGAGGATGGAATAGGAGATGAGATAGGAATGAGTGAATGATAAGGGCAAATTTTGTATAAGGTTTATGGGTATAGTATGAGCTTAAACCGGTATTGAACTTGGCATAGTTGATGCTGATTTGAAGCAGTACATTGTATTGGATTTTCATAATCCATTTTGTAACTCAGTGGGACTTCCATTTTGTAGATTGAGTAGTGAGCTCTAGGCAGTTGGCCTTCTTGCATGTGCAGGCCCCTCATTGTAAGTAATATTTATTCATTGGCCAGTGAGTGAATATTGTGGGTCACAAATCCCACCGAGGTTTTTTCCACACCGAGTTTCCTCGTTAAACATCTTGTGTTATGGTGTGCTTTCTATGTTGTCTTTATTGTTCTTGTTTATTGCATTAATTCTTATTTACCGGGACACTATTTTGGAATGCAAAATACTCAATAAGGTTAAATATTCTATCAACCGGTTAGATATTGATTCGCACCCCCCTCTTAGTATCTTTGGAACTATCATTAATCCTAACAGACAAAACCTTAGACCTTGTGAAGAGACATTATTTTTGGCCTAAATTGCAAGAATATGTGAGAAAGTTTGTGGAAACATGTGTCATATGTCAGAAATCCAATCGGAAGTCTATAGATGTAGGTTTATATCAGCCTTCACCCATTCCTTCTAGGCCATGGGAGAGCATAAGTATGGACTTTGTGTTGGGTTTGCCTAGAACAAGGAGAGGATTTGATAGTATCTTTGTAGTAGTGGACATGTTTAGTAAAATGGCTCATTTCTTGCCATGTAAGACTTCTTGTGATGCATCATATGTCAGAGACCTATTCTTCAAAGAGATAGTCCGAATACATGGATTGCCCCTAAACATTGTTTTAGACAGAGATGTGAAGTTCAAAGGTCACTTTTAGAGGACTCTTTGGAAGAAGTTGGGAACCAATGTAACTTTCTCATTTGCCTACCATCCTCAAATGGATGGGCAAACTAAGGTTGTCAATAGATCATTAGGAAACCTATTAAGGTGTTTAACAAGGAAACATGGAGAGAAGTGGATTAACATTTTGTGATAGGAAGAATTGTCATACAATGACACCATAAATAGGAGTACCCGTAAATCTCCTTTTCAGATTGTTTATGGCATACACCCAAGGGGAGTGTTGGAGTTAAGAGATCTACCCAAAGAAGAAGCCATTAGTGTAGATGGTGAAGTGTTTGCATCAACCATTAAAGAGGTGCATGACCAAGTCAAGTCTCATCTCCAACAATCTGCAATGAAGTATAAAGCTCATGTTGATAAGAAGATGAGAGATGTACAATTTAGTGTTGGGGATTTCGTATGGGTACATTTGAAGAAGGAGAGACTATCGAAAGGAAAATACACCAAACTCATGTAGAGGAAGGTTGGACCATGTTAGATACTGAAGAAGTGTGGACAAAATGCCTATGAGATCCAACTTCCTCCTGATCTTGGATTATCACCCATCTTTAATGTCTGTGATCTTACACTTTTCAAAGGTATTGACAATGAAGAAGAGGAACCAATGCAGGTTGCAACAGACAATGACATTCCAAGGTAGTAATCACCTAAGTTGAGAAAAGTGATTGACACTAAAGTCAAAAAGAAGACAAGGAACAAGGAGTACATTGAGTACTTGGTGGCTTGGAAGGATAAACCAGACTATGAGGTGGTTTGGATGACAAGTGAGCAAATATCCAATCATGGTGCAAATTTACAAACTCTGATCTAAAGTGGGCTTGAGATCTCTTCTCCTGGGGAGTAAAGTGTAGGAGAACCTCATCAAAAAGCTATTCATGACTTTGAGAATGAATAATAGGACCATTAGGATGTGTTAGAGTGTCTTGTGTTTCATGTATGCAAATAAACCCCACCATGTAAGCCCATGTCACCAATTAGGAAATTTGAGAAGCCAATTGGGACAATATGGTAAAAATGGGTAGTAGATGGTTTAGATTTACGTTTGATAGATTTTAGACATGTTTTGTGTGTGTTTGGTTGGTCTATGTGTGTGGATCCCAACCTTAGGAAGTATGACAACAAAAATGCAACTTTTGTAAAATGCAACTTTTGAGTGCAAAAGTGCAACTTTTTGTAATTCTATTGGGGGAAGCCTTTCAATAGATCCAACCTACTCCAAATTTAGTGGGAAACCATTAGAGAGTTTTATAATCCTTGTTGGCTTGATTCCTAAGGTTTCTGATGTTGGAGTTGGATTTTATGAAGCAATAATACTCAAAATACTTTAGTTTTCCCATAAATTATGAGTTTGCAGGTGTTGTATGTGACTGCATGGATTGATTTGAACCCCACCACCCATGGAGTAGATATGGAGATTAATTATATTTCTTTTGGTGGTGGTTTGAGGTCTTAATTATTTGGGAGTAGAGAGAACCCTTCATTTTACTGACTGTGACCCGGAAATTGAGGGTTTGGAGAGGGTTTTGAATCAAAATGGCTTTATCTTGCACTCCAGTCCATTAGAAGACTCTTCCTTTGGAGGGATGAAAGATAAGAATTTTTATTTTAGTTTTTTTATGTTTTTTTGCAGGGGAGACTTTTTTGTGTGGAGAAAATAACAAATCTAGGTAGGCATCTCTATGTGACTACCGAGGACAACTTTTAGAACAATCATCATAATTTGTCGTAGCGATGCACACCAGGTGTACAATCTTGGAATTAGAAGTTTCTCACTACCCCCCACATGACCATTAAGGTGATTCTTCATTTGGTCTACCAATAGAGGTAGTTGCTTTGGAAAATAGGGCTAATTGCTCGTATTAGGTCTCTTAGCCTCTAAAAGGAGCATACCTTATATTTGCTGATCAACACAAACCATTTTGGGGATTAGTATAAATTCCAAAAGAGTGTCTGAAATGATAATTTTTTTGTATGGGTGTGTGGAACATGTTTGAGTTAAGATCCATTCTATCATCAAATAATGCTACAAGCCTAGGGGGTAGGTTTACAAAGAAGGTATAAGGATTTGATGCCCAAGATCAAAAATAAGGCTTGGAAGAGGTCTTAGATGACATATGTTTGCCAAATTAAAAATCCCAAGGATTAGGGATCATCAAAAATAGCTGTTTGAAGAGTCAAAGCCTTTTACTCATCTTGAGTATGCCTCAGACTAGGGAAAGTGTGTGTAGTTTCATCTAAGGTGTAGAGTCCTTCCTTGTAGGACCCTTGTGAGTAGTTGAAGGGTCACTAGCCTAACCTAGTTTGGGCTTGTTATTAGGCGTTTGGGTAGGCCTCTACATTAATAATGCCTTACAAAAGAATGATGGATGATTTCAAATAGTACTTTGTGCACATCACCTTTGAGCAAATCCCAAGATTGGATAATAGAGCTACCGATTCAATGGCCACTATCGCTTCACTACTGAAAATTCTAGATAAATAGAGTCATTACATGTTCCTAGTAGAGAAATTGTTTTTCCCAACCTATGACAATTCTGCATCTGAATTCATCTATGCCCTAACCGGTTTGGATTCACCTCTATATAGGACAATCTATGATTATCTCCAAAACAATACTCTCCCACCTGACCTATCTCACAACCAAAAAAATAGCTTCATTTGGGATGTCACTTGATATACCTTAACTGCTGACACACTTTACCGCCAAGGTCTCGATGGTACTCTTCTTCGATGCCTCGATCGTAACGAATCTGACTCTGCATGACACGAGCTTTATGAGGGTATCTGTGGTACACATTCAAGTGGTCCTACTCTCACCAAGAAACTTCTGAGAATGGGATATTACTAGCTGAGAATGGAAAGAGAGTCCTATCAATTTTCTAAGAAATGTCCTAAATGTCAAATTCATGTCAACCTTATCCATGCACCAACACAGGAGCTGCAACCATTCACCACATCTTGGCCTTTCTATCAATGGGGCCTTGATTTGGTAGGGAAAATTAATCCTTCTTCTTCAAATGGGCATAAGTTCATTATCACAACAATGAAGTATTTCACCAAGTGCATTGAAGCAGTCTCGATGACCACTATAATTGGAAAATAGATCTCATCATTCATCCTCAACTATCTCATTTGTAGATATGGCATTCCTAGTTCCATCATCATAGACAATGGATGTGCTTTCAAAAATCAAGATGTGTGAGAGCTATTTGAATGATTCAAAATCCAACATCACTTCTCCACACCATACTACCCATAGGGGAATGGTCAAGCAGAGGCATCAAATAAAACAATCCTAAAAAATCCTCAAGAAAATAGTAAATGCTGGTGGCAAGGATTGGCATGTACAACTCAATTCGGCACTTTGGGCCTATAGAACAAGCACCCACACACCTAAAGGGGATATTCCATATTCATTGGTGTATGGTTTAGAAGCAATTCCACCTCTTGAGGTCAAAATCCCATCTCTTCGAGTATCTTTGAAGGGCCTCATACCAAATGAGGAATATCGAGTAAACAGGTTGCATGAACTGGAGCTTCTTGATGAAAAATGACAACATTCCTATAACCATCTTAAGGTATATCAGCAATGAATGTGCATTAGCTATAATCACAAAGTCATCCCAAGGGATTTCAAATTGGTGATCTCTTCCTAAAGGAAAATCCTTGAAATCAACAAGATCGAGAAAAGAAGAGGAAGTTTGAACCTAACTGGTTGGCTCCCTTTGTTATCATATCAACCTACAAATCAGAAGCATATCGATTGTCAACTTCAGAAGGGAAGGTTATCAATGAACCAACTAACAACATCCATCTGAAGAAGTTCTACACTTGAGTCATCCAATGCACAGATCAAGCGAAAAAAGAAAAAAATTAGAAAAATACAAAAAATACAAAAAAAAATAAAAATAAAAATAAAAAAGTGCAATAAAAATAGGTGGTGAAAACATAGCAATAGGCGCTATTTGTGAGAGAACAACTTCTCTATCTATCAGTACTCATATCTTTGATTCAGCTAGTCTCAGCTAATAAGCCATTGCTAAACACTTATTCACACAACATTATCTCGAACATACTTAGCGTAGTCACTGTCCTTGATTATCTAACAATAGTTATCCATATCATATCCCACTATGGCTTGATGATCAACACATATATCCACATCGAAAAATATCTATGATTGGGGGCAAAATTCATCTTGTTTTGGTGTTCAAATAACAAACAATGATTCCAACATACTAGGAAACCATTGTCAAAACTGCTCATGAGGCTAGAAAAACGGGATCATTATCCAACTACAACTTCAAACACACACACGATGGATGATTTTATGAATTATGATTTGTTTACATTTAGCCTAAATTTTTGACTATTTGTATCTTGATTTCTAAATCATTAGATCTCCTGAGCTACTCAAGGATGCACTAAGCTAGAGAAGCAACAAAGGAATATGATATTTTCTTTGGTTTTCTATCAGTGACGCAATCATTCGTATGATGCAATTTTGTCTTGAGACATGATTGGAAACATATCATTGAAGACATTTTCCACTTTGTGCATGCAAATGGTTAACTCTTGTTTGTTTTACGCAAGCAACACTCAGGTCGTCTTGGTTCAATTATACCTCGAAGCTTGTGTCACCTTGCAATATCAAACATCCATGTAAGTTTTACTCATGTCATTATGGTTCAATTATACCATGATTCTTGTATTAAAATTTCAACATATCAAAATCTCAATGATGACAAATAGAGCACAAATAAGTGACTAATCAGGAATTGACAATGATAGAATTAAAGTGATCATTTTAGTTGCATATCATCTTAATCTTGCATTTTAGTTGCATATCATTCTTTATTATTACATTAGTTTCCTATCATTCTTTAATATTGTATTTATTTGCATATCCTTTTAATCTTGCATTAGTATTAGTTCATTATCATTATCATACATCTCATTTTCAAGATACATCTCACATCATTAGCATACATCTCATTTTCAAGATACATCTCACATCATTATCATACATCTCATTTTCAAGATACATCTCACATGATTATTATATATCTCATTTTCAAGATACATCTCACAAATCATAACATTCAAATAACATTGCATCTCATATCAAAGTAATTAATGCAAATACATCATCACATTATCACTCATTCCATCATGAATAATGCATTCACATTATAATCAAAATCCAAAAAAACAAGAGCATCATTATTATCTAAGCATCTAATCATCCTCACATTATCATCATATCAAAACATAATGCAACATAAATCAATCATAATCAACAACACATCACATATGGGTCAAAGAAAATTAGTGACACATATATATCTCAGAAATGGTTGAAATGTACAAGGGATATCATGTCTATCAAAATACAACAAAGATAATTAAAAAAAATAGAGACAGGTCTCTCAGGTATTACTATCTCCTAAGGAAGATGATCTGACAATAGATGTCCTAGCTCCTAAATCTCCACCAGGTGGATCATGTCGGGTAGGCCCCATAACACCTTTTCTCTCTGTCCTCATATGACTGCGGTTTGGTCGACTCGACACCACTGCAGCATAGCTAGGAGCTTTGTGATGTCGAGGGACCACCTCCTTGTATAGACACCTTTAATACTCAACCTCCTTGGCTGAGTACTATATCTCTCTCAGCATGTCCCAAACTGGGGCACCAACCATGGCTCTCTCTAACTTGACAGCAAAGGCCTCTTCCCAGCCCCGACGCTCTATCTCCATATCTAGCTTAGCAATAACCTACATAATTTGTCGATATTGTGCTAGCACTTGTGCATGCAACTACTGCAGTGAGACTTGTAACACTCTGATCTTCGAATCCTATCGATGGGTGGGCACCCTAATAAGAATAGGTACCTGTGTCATGGTCCCACCTACAACTATCCTTGTCTGAGGCATCGGTGGAGGTAGAACATCAGATCTCCTTCTATGGGTAGGTCTACTATCATCCTCTATCCTACCCACCGTAGCTAGCACCACACCTACCCTACCACCCCCGCCAACACCAAGAATGAGACCTCCTTCTCTACCCCATATACCACTTCCTCTATCTCCTCCATCCCCTCTACCTCTCCCTCTATATCCTCCATCTCCTCTACCTCCTCCTCTCCCTCCTCCATCTCCTCTACCTCCTCCACCACCACCACCTCCTCCACCTCCTCCACCATCTCCACCTCCCTCTCCTACCTCCTCTCTCTCCTCATCTCTCTGTCTAGCTCCTCCTTGCCTCTGTGGCTACTCATCCTCATCATCATCAAAAGTGGGCAGCAACTCTCTTGAATCAGATATACATGCCACTTCATGTGCCATGATGTAGGTTGAAAAATCCTCTATCATCCCAACATCCACAACCCCAATCCCATAATCCCATATCTGTCCTGCTAGCAACATATACTCATCAACAACTACTATGCTATCTAGGGTAGGTCCCCACTCTGGCACATCCTGTCACCGATGAGCATATAAACATGCTCCCTATGGCATCCCCTATTGTCTACCATACTGTTGTTGAACATGACTATGCAAGAATCGCTCAATAATAAAGGGTGTCCACCCAATCAGGTACCTCAACATATATACATAGGGCATCTCTATCCCATCCTCTGCCCACACCTCACAATGCATATACGTTCTCCAAATGACCCTATCGATATCATCCAATGCCCTCTACAAATGCTCTAGTTTTGCTAGCTTACACTAGACAACTACACTTATATACCCATAAACATATGCCCAACCAACTGGCCTATCCCTGTCTAGAACCAGTCTCGACACTGGTATATGCTCCCAGGCCCATACCTATAACAAAGTCACCCTGATTGATAAACTAATATCTCCCAGATATACCACTTGGTGAAGCTCTCTATATAGATGGGCCAACATACATGACCCCCATGCAAACCTGCGTCCCTACATCACCATGTCCTCCAAGACCAATCCCCATCCAATGGCTAGTCCCTTTGACCTATGGTCAGGACATAGGAACCCACCAATAAAACTTGCTAATACTAATGGCAGTGAAGCGTAACCTAAATCCAAAAACTCTTGCCACGGGATCTCATCATCCTAGAAGATGTGGCAGAGAGCCTTTTTCCCACCCTTCTTAGTTTGCTCATAAGGTAATAGAGCCCCAACCAGAGGAATCCATAGAATCCGATAATAGTCCTCTGGTGTGACTGTCATCTCACCCATCGCCAAGTGAAAGGTGTTCGTATCACTGTGCCACCTCTCTACCAACACTATTGATAAACCCCGATTAATGATATACCAAGGCATGTCTAATAAAGAGGACAACCCACATCTATTAATAACATCTCTGTCAGCCTATGAAAAATGGGGAATTAGTTTCCATGGCCTCAAAAATCACTCTTGAGACTAGAGCATGCCAAGCTCTGCCTGCAAATCATCAAGTATCCATCATCATTTCTTAATTCCATCTAATCTATCAACAATCAAGGAAAGTATCAACATCAAACAATGAAGCATCTCAAGAACATATAAGAAATGTATTCACATCATATCAAAAATCAAATCAAAGATCCATATCGAAAGCAAAATTAATCAAAACCCATATCGATAATCAAGGACCCATATCGAAAATAAAAGATCCATATCGAAAGAAAAACCATTCAGGACCCATATCGAGAATCAAGGAACCATATCGCAAATCAATCAAGGAACCATATCAAAAATCAGGACCCATATCACAAATCAATCAAGAAACCATATCAAAAATCAGGACCCATATCGAAAGCAACATCAAGGACCCATATCAAAAATCAAGGACTCATATCAGAAATCAATCCGAACCATATCAAAAATCAAATCAAGGACTCATATTGAAAGCAACATCCAAACTCATATCAAAAGCACCATCTAGATCCACATCGAAATCAAAATTGGGATCCATATCGAAATCAAGACTCCAATCGACTCAACAAATCCATATCAAAAAGAAATTCATATTGACAGTAACAAGACTCAGATCATACTATAGTAGCATATCACAATCAGACATCATCACAAAGTAGGAATCACATTGGATCATATCAGAGTAATCAATGGATACATGTCGACATCTACATAATCTATCTAATCTTTTTGACACGTGACACATTCTTCACAAACACTTTTTTTACCAAATTGGACCCTACATGCTAAATCGGGGCTCCAATGCGCTAGGCTACCACCTATGCACTCACTTTTTCCATCAATGCACTAAAACACACACTGAATATGCTATCTTTCTACCACGCGCTAACTAGCACACCCTTTGTGCTACCCTATTCACCCAACACGCTAAGTTATCCTATGCACTACCTGACCTACCCATTGTGCTTCTATGCAGAATCTAGGTGATAAATCATCCTATGCGCTAACCTACCCCCCAACCTTGCTACAATATGGCCCTCAGACGCTAAAACTCCTAGGTTTTTTCTACGCGCTAACACTCCTATCGTATGCACTAGACAATCTACCCGATATGCTAAACTAGAAAGATTCGACCCAAAATTGAAAATGTGACAAAAATAAATAAAATGAATCAACAACGAAGATGGATTTTGGCCACTTATTGGTGGACCCTATGCGGTGGGTCTTTGGTGTCGCCTAATGCACTTAAATCGATGTGAGGAGTATGGAATTGACATCATAGTCACAACTCCAAATGTCACAATCACAAAGAGACAAGTGTGCAAATGATTTTTCAAAGTCACTTTTTACCTTTTAATAGGGCAATATCAAAAAGGTTAATAAGTGGGGCATGTATTTTTCTCCCACTTTTTCATTTTTAACCTTATCAACATCATTTTTTGGGGAGATGAATCAATAAATGTGCATTCAATGCAGTCAATATTCTCATATTACAATTAATTAAAAAACGCTCATCAACTTGACAATTTTTTGCTAAATCCTTGATTCATCTCCCGAGGGGGCATCATCATATCAATATTTCAACACACAACATCATATCAATCAAACTTTGGCAGCATATCCGACAATTTTTCTTTGAATCAACATGTGCACACACGTCACTTCAAAGAGGGGCAAAATGTAGACATATAAATATGACCACTTTCCTAAATAAATATTTAATATTTATTTTAACCACCATTCCTCCTATTAATTAAATTTTTATTTAATTAATTTCTTCATTTTCATCTATTTGATAAAATAAATTACTCAATTTATTTTATTAAATTCACCTAAACCTTTTCTAGCCTTTAATTAAATAAATCACTTTATTTAATTAATTCCCCTTTCTCCCTTTTTAATTAAATTTACATTTAATTAAATTGATCCTTGCAAATAAATAGATCTAATTTATTTATTAAATCCCCCCACTTTTTTATGCAAGTTGCATCTATTTTTGTTGAAATAAAGTAATTTTATTTTAATTATAATCCTCCTCCATCCACTTGCATTTTCCTACATCTCCCACTTGCATCCTAAACCCCTTCTAGATTCTTCTAATCACTTCCAATTTAGCCTACTTAATCTCCTAATTATTGTCACATTCCTAAGCAAAGAGAAGTCACTTCTGAAAGTCTCCAAAGTCTTTGAAATGCATTAAAGGCTTTATGTCTTCAACAAGTTAACCCTCAAAGTCTTCCTAACCATTAATGGTTAACTCAACCTTCTTGCATGGTTATAGACTTTCTCTCTAACTTAACCCTCATCTAGCCCAAGGGTTTCATTAAGCATTCATGGCTTTACCCTTGGTTATCCTATTAACCCTTGCACAATAGTTTATCCCTTGGGTAAACGCTCTCTCCATTGGATAATCCTAACCTTGACCCTTACCTCCTAAGGTAAGTTTCATGTCTTCTCAAGCATTTAATGCTTCTAACATCTCCTCTCAAGAATCCCTTTGTTGACAATTGTCACCATTTCATTGGTGAGAATTGTAAACATGGATTGATTAAGTTTCAATCCTTTCCCTTGTTAAGATTATTCAATCTTAACCATCCATTGCCCTATTATTCGTATAAATAGAGTTCTCATTCCTCATTTTCATATCAATAATCTTTCATGCATCTACATTCTAGTCTAATTTACTAAACATTTTAGCCTCTCTTTGTTAGAATATCATGTTAGAATCAATGATAGTCCCAAAGACACTGAGAGGGGGTCGCGAATCAGTGTCTAACCTGTTTACATAATATTTAAACTTATTAAGAACTTTGTATCCCAAAACAATGTACCTGTAAATAAGAATTAATGCAGCAAATAAGAATAACAGAGACATCATAGATAACACACCATAACACAAGATATTTAACGAGGAAACCCAGTGTGGGAAAAACCTTAGTGGGATTTGTGACCCACAATATTCACTCACTGGCCAAGGAATACATATTACTTACAATGAGGGGCCTGCACATGCAGGAAGGCTAGCAACCTAGAGTTCACTGCTCAACTACAAAAAAAAAGTCTCACTAACTTACAAAATGGATTATCAAAATCCAATACAATGTATTGCTTTAGATCAGCATCAACTATGCCAGGTTCAGTACCGGTTTAAGTTCAGTCTATTACCAAAATCTTCACTATCAACTATATCACCCTATACAAAAATATCATCTATTCTCTCTCTCTTATCTTATCATTTTTTTTCTCTCCAAATGACCTATAAGATCTCATACATATATCTGATTCTTTTACAATATGCCATGTCAGCTTTTACAAAAGATAATTTCAATACAAAACAATAAACAAAGTTTATTCCATGTCAGCTTGAGTGTCAGTATCCATTATTGCTACTACTGGTGAAGTGCTTGCCAATGTATTTAGAAGTCTATTGCCGGTGCCGGTAATTGCCGGTGGGTTGCCAGATGATTTCCAGTTATTTTTTTGTTGGTTGCCATCAATGAAAACATCAACTCTTCTCATTAGAGTGTAGAATGCCAACAATATCCCCCTTTGGCATTGATGGCAATACTCATGAGAAAAATCCAAAAACTGTTCCAAAAATTGAAGTCCAAAAAGTTTCCAAAAAGATATGCTCCCCTTGAGCAAATGATCTCCTCTGAATAAGTATTTTTCTCTCCACTACTCCCCCTTTGACATCAATGATAAAGGTTGTCAAAAATTGTCAAATGAGTGCAATAATTTCACCTCAAAGTTTGTAACCAGTTGGTTACAATCTGAAAGATATCTGCCAAAACCAAATTCAGACTCTGCATAAACCTTTTTCTATCATTCAAAGTTACCTCAGTCTATTGGATCGTGCCAGTGAGATGATGCATGTGATCTTCTAGTGATCATTCTCCCTGAAGTAATGCCTTAGTTATTTCTATTCTCTGAGAAATAAGATTTTCCAACTTAGGACCAAGTTTATGTTTAAGCTCTCTAGCATTAGACCTTATCCTTGTCTTTTATTTCTCAAGTTTCTCTAATTTTTCCTCAAAACCTGCCATCTCTTGCTCAAAAACTAATATGTGACCAGATGAACCAATTATGTTATCAACTATGTCATCAATTTCTTTCTGTATTTTACCGATCTCCTTGTCTATGTCCACTGTCAGAATGTGAGTTTTGCATGTTTCCCTGTATAGCTTTTTGTACTCCAAAATAGTAGAGTTCAGTGCTGGTAATAATGTATTCAGGTGTTCTGTGCACTTCTTTATGGTGTCATTAAAGAATTTGTCCTTCTCTTTTTCAACTCTCTCCTTTATTGTATCCTCATTCACTTTATTAATGGTTATTACATTGTCAGCAATAAATTTGGACAACGTGTCCAATTTACTTAACAAATCCTTACTATGATCTATGTTACAATTTGGTGCAATCAATTTAAGAATTGGTACAGTGTTATCAATTTCCTTGTAGGCCAATGCATTACAATCCATTATCTTTTTTATTGAATCCAAAAGTACCTCTATAACATTAGTAGGTCTGAATTCATTTGCTGATGTGTTGGATGTTTGACCAATTGCCTTTATTACCTCTGTTCTTCCATCAGTTGTAACCATTTTACTTGTGTTTTCCTTTGGTGGATCAGTCTGGGTTTGCATCTCAACTTGCGAGGGTTTCTAAGACTATTTTGATGTCTCAATGATTGCCAGTTTTGTTAGGATTAATGATAGTCCCAAAGATACTGAGAGGGGGGGGTGAATCAGTATCTAACTGATTGACAAAATATTTAACCTTATTAAGTATTTTGCATTCCAAAACAGTGTACCAGTAAATAAGAATTAATGCAGTAAATAGAAACAATAAAGACAACATAGAAAGCACACCATAACATAAGATGTTTAATGAGGAAACCCTATGTGGGAAAAACCTCGGTGGGATTTGTGACCCACAATATTCACTCACTGGCCAATGAATAAATATTACTTACAATGAGGGGCCTGCACATGTAGGAAGGTCAACTGCCTTGAGCTCACTGCTCAATCTACAAAATGGAAGTCTCACTGAGTTACAAAATGGATTATGAAAATCCAATATAATGTACTGCTTCAAATCAGCATCAACTATGCCAGGTTTAGTATCGGTTTAAGCTCATACTATAACCATAAACCTTATACAAAATCTACCCTTATTATTCGCTCATTCCTATCTCATCTCCTATTCCATCCTCTATCACATATCAAAATGATTTACAAGATCTCATACATATATGAGACTATTACAATATCCCATGTTGTCTTTACAAAAAGATGTTTACAATCAATAAACAAAGGTTTATTCCTATCGGCTGGGGTGCCGGTTTGCATTGTTACCGCTGCCGGTGAAGTGTCTGCCAGTACCGATACCTATCGGTGGTATACCAGATGAATGCCAGGTGGTTTCCTGAAGCTTGCCAGTAGGTGACCAATAGGTTGTCAGTAGGTTTCCATTAATGACAACATAGTAGAGTGTAGAATGCCAACAATCTCCCCCTTTGGCATTGATGGCAACACTCATGAGAAAAATCCAAAAAACTATTTCCAAAAATGAAGTCCAAAAATTTACCAAAAATATTTGCTCCCCCTGAGCAGATGATCTCCTCTGAATAGGCATTTTTCTCTGTCCACTACTCCCCCTTTGACATCAATGACAAAGGTTGTCAAAAAGTGTCAAATCAGTGCAAAAATTTCAGCTTAATTTTTGTAACCGGTTGGTTACAATCTGAAATATATCAACCAAAACCAAGTTTAAACTCTGCATGAATCTGTTGTTTTCATTCATGGTTGCCTCAGTTCGTTGTGTCATGCCGGTGAGATGATGCATATTCTCCTCCGGTGATCTTTCTCCTTGAATTAATCCCTTTGAGATCTCATTTCTTAGAGAGATAAGGTTATCTAGTTTAGGACTAAGTTTATACTTCAGCTCTTTGGCATTTGCCTTGATCCTTGCTTTTTCCTTCTCAAATTTCTCTAACTTTTCCTCAAATCCTGCTATTTCTTGCTCAATAACTGATATAGGTTCAGATGAACCAATGATGTTATCATCTATATCATCTATTTCCTTTTGTACTTTGCTTATTTCCTTTTCAATGTCTTGGGTCAATAGATGTGGCTTGCATGTTTCTCTGTACAGTTCCTTATACTCTAAAATTGTTGTATTCAGTGTTGGTAAAAGTGTGTTAATATGTTCAGTTGACTTCTTTATTGTCTCCTCAAATATTTTTTCCTTTTCTTTTTCCATTTTCTCTTTGAATGTATCCTCATTTGCCTTATCCACTATTATTACATTTCCAACAATAAATTTAGACAATGTGTCTAACTATCCTAAATAATCCTTTACATTATCTAGATTGCATTTTGGTGCAATCATCTTAAGAATAGGTATTGTATCATCAATTGCCTTGTAGGCCAATGCATTACAATCGGTTATTTTCTTAATTGAGTCTAGAAGTACCTCTGTCACATTGGTAGGTCTGAATTATGATGTCTGACCAACTGCCTTTATTATTTCAGTGCTTCCAGTGTTAGTAACCAATCTGCTTGTATCAACCACCGGTGGATCAGTTTGAGTTTGTATTTCTATTAGCAATGGTTTGGGTTTCTTAGTGACTACCGGTTTTGCTATCTCAATTTGTACCTGTGCCTCTACCAGTTTCTTTGTCGGTATCTCTGTGTTATCAGCTGCCAGTATCTCTGTGCCTATCTATTTCTCAGTGCTTGCATCTACACTACCAATATTCATTCCATTGTCCAAAGGTTGCTCTGTTTTCTCTATATGTATTTCAACCTCTAGATTTCCTACTGATTTCTCAGCAATGTTTCCACTACCAGCAATATCATCCTGTACCTTTGTGTTGTCCTTGTCCACAATAATGCTCACTTCTTGAGTATCAATATTCATGGTAAATAGAATTTCTGATTCAGGGTTAGTGTAATCATGTGTTATGTCCACATTATCAGTAGCTGGTGTATCAACAATGTGTACTAGTGTGGTATCCAAGGATGGTGGTAAGTTTTCAGTTATTTTGATGTTTGGTATTCCACCAATTTTACCTTTCCCTTTGTCCTTGTCCTTTTGATAAACTTTGAATGTTTTATTGGGTCAGTTCAATTCTTCCTTTTTTTCTTTTTCTACAAAAAATATATCCCATTTGTCAGTTGTTTCCTTTGAAATTTCATTTACTCTGCCAACCATTAACCTCATTTGTTGGTGACCACTTGCAAAAATTGATCTGTTAGCTTGACAAATTAATTCATCAATCTCCTCTTTCGAGTTAACTAGATGAAGTTTTTCAACCTTAAGTTTCTTGTCTAGCTCCATTACTGCAATCCTTTTTGCATCTAACCTTCTAGACAGATCATTTGGTAAATCATCTACCACTTCAATTAGCACTTTCTTGTAGATGTCTAGATGTAGAATAATGTTGTTTTCAACACTTTCCTTTTCAGAATAAGAGAATGTGTTGTACAACTTGCTCACATTAGCCAAGTTACCATCATCAGTGATTTCATTCAATAAGTTATCAAAAGGTGGTATCACCTATTGTTTCTTCTTGGGTGTCAACTTCTTTGCCAGTTGTCTTACCACATGTTGCTTCTTTCTCAGAGTTCTTGTTTTCTTAGGTGGAGGAGAGGGTACCGGCGAAGGTTTTCTCTTCCTATCAACTCTTTTAAATTCAATAGGTATCTCATTGTTAGATGATGTGCCAACCGGTGAGATATGTGCCTCCGGTTGTAATCCTTCTAGTTCACTTTCCTTTATTCTAGTAAGGCTCGTGACATTTTCTTTTATTTCCTTTACTTGTTTTGATGCACTCCTTATATACTTTTCTATTTTCTTCCTTTGTTTCATTGTTTGTACATCACTCTAAATTGTTTCTGCACTTCCAAAAACTTCTTCTATTGGTTCTCTAGGTGCTTCTAATAGGGCTTTAGCATAAGTCTCAATAATATTTACATCAGCCTCATACCCCATTTCAGTTACCCATACAGTTCTAGGAAGAACTGCTTCCATCTAGATTTCATCTTTCTTAATCACAAAACAAATTTCCGTATCATATTTGTCTACTATACTTTGTGGTAGTCTTTCTCTTGCTTTCATTTTTGCTTGGAAAGATTTGAAATATTTAGTTATGTTGTTTTCCCTAGCAAAACCCATGTTGGTGAAGCCTTCTTGCAATTGTTTGCCTATCGGTATGTCATATCCAAAATCTTTGTGTCCAATACCGAGAATATATTTTGAGAAATACAACATAAGACATACCAAAAGATTACCAAAACAAAATGTTCCTTTCTTGTCTCCTTTTATCTTTTTCAAATTATCTACAAGTTCATCCTTTAGCCATTCACATACATCTTTTTTTGCATCATTATTTACCATATCATAAGTACATTTAATGCAAAGACTAGAAACTGAATTAAGTCAGTTTGCATGTGTGGTCTTGTAACCTAAATTCATACTTATGAATCTCACATTGATATCCTTGATGTCATTTACTCTCAGAGATCTACTATTAGATGTTGCTCCTATTAAGGTCATGTCTATGTTCTTGGGTACCTTCTTTGTCTTGTCTGGTCTGCTGCCGGTAGAGGGTAAACCTGTCACTTCCCTAATTGCTTGTCAGGTCAATTTATAGACAGAGTCTAACCAAAGATATTCTCCATGTGCCCTACTTTGGACAATTCTCACTACCTCCTCTAAAAATTCAGGGATGTTGAAGATTTCTACAAAACCTAAGGTCTCAATAACCTTGTGCTTGGGTTTGACATTTCCAATCTCATCACAAATTATGTTATTAAAAATATTCAATATTTCTACAGAACCTAATTCTTCAATATTATAGTGAATATAAATTCTAGGGTCTTCAACATAAGCTAGTCCTTTAGGAATTTTTGAGAATGCACCTATGGAATCATCTTGCTTAGCTATCTTGGGAATAATTTTGAAAATGGGCCTAGGGCATTTTATAATTTCCACAATAGTAGGGTTTGCATTAAATTCGGGACCAAAAGAGGAAGCCATTTGAAAAATACCTTAAGCTGCCTGATAATGTTTGAGTGCTTGAAAGAAATTGCTTCACTTCTTTTCCTTGAATGCCTTTGCTTAGATTTTTGTGCTCTCTGCTAGTTTGAATGCTCGGTGATTTAAAATTGAAGGAAAACTGATGATTTATAATGAAATTTCATTCAACAACCATAATAAATGCTCACCAGTTAAGTGAAAAATTAACACATCTGCCAGTAAAGAATAATTCTATCTTCTCACCATCTATCGAGGGTAATTTGCATGATATTAAACTTGCTGCAATACCCCCAAAGGGTTACTTCTCAGTTGGATGAAGAATTTCCCGCTGGTGGAGTAATACTCTATTCTTCTGGTGAAGAAATAGTCTCATCAACAGTCTGATATGTCTTTCTAATCCATTGTCTTGAGAATTCTTGCTTTACCTCATCAACCTTTTCTTTGCCTTTCAAACCGGGTCCTTTATTGTTTACCGGCGAAGTCTTGCTTCTACGAAATTTTGTAATATGTCCAATTTTGTTACAAGCATAACAAGTCACATTATTCTTCTGAATAGCCTTTCCATATCCTATGCCGGTTTGTGTTCTGGATTGATTAGATAAGTGCCTAAATCTTCCACAAACATAACATCTTACATTCATTCTGCATTTTTATGAATTGTGACCAACTTTGTTGCATTTGGAACATTGACCGGTGGGTGTGTTAATGTTCTGATTGTATCTAAATCTACATTGATTTTCTCTATGACCATACTTGTTACAGTCAAAGCATTTCCTATTAAATTTGTAAGCATTAGGTTGTCTTACCGGTTTACTGTGATCATGATTGTTTGCTGTACCGAAACTTTCACCAATTTCAAATCCAAGTCCATTAGTATCTCCATTAGGTTTTTAAGTTTTTAGCATATCATCAAGCTCTTCTGAACTTTTCTTTAATTTCTCTTTATGTTGATTTGCAGTAGCTAACTCATTTTCCAGAATTCCCATCTGTCTCATAAGTTCAGTTTTATCAAGTTGCTTGTGAATCAAATCTGTCTTTAACATATCATTTTCATGACTGAGTCTTAGATTTTCATTACCAACATCATTTAGTCTCCTAGTCAAGTCATCTTCATTCTTCTTTCTATCTTCAATGTCTTTATAGAATCTCATAGTCATATCTTGCATTTCATTCCTTAAAGTCATGTTTTCTTACCTCATCTTGTTCACAAGCTCATCAAGAGTTTCCTTTTCATCATTGTCATTTTGCATCTTCTCATGAAGTTCTTTTCTTTTATTTCTAGTAATGGTAAGATTCTCCTGAAGTCCTTGAATGAATTCCAGTGTAGTCCTTGAATCATCTTCAAGTTTGATATTCTTCAACTTCTCTAAATCATAGTCTACAAGAGCTCCTTCCAATTGCTTTCTTAAGTTCTCCATCTGTACCGTTGTCTGAATCTTCCTCAAGCTGTTAGACTTTTGAAAATATAGGACCATGCTCTGATACCAATTGTTAGGATTAATGATAGTCCCAAAGATACTCAGAGGGGGGGTGAATCACTATCTAACCGGTTGACAGAATATTTAACCTTATTAAATATTTTGCATTCCAAAACAGTGTACCGATAAAAAAGAATTAATGTAGTAAATAGGAACAATAAAGACTATTGGCATATGGACACTCCAATGAGACATTGTGTGTGATTGAAGGTTTTTCATTGATGGCAACCTTGCAATCCTATGGCAATGGAAAGACTTCATACCGGCAAAACATTACACAAGCAAGACAGTGCACCAGCATCAACAAGATCACTCTACACCGGCACTAGCATCGAAACAGAAGAAAAGATGTATACTGGCATAAAGGCCGACAGAATTTTTGATATATAATATTTTGTTTATTATTGTAAGCCGACTTGGCAAATTGTAAAATGACTCTTGTATATAAAGGAGATCATTGTAGACATTTAAAAAAAGGTAGCGAGCATAAAAGAAAATTATTAGGTAGACCTAATGTGTGAATTATAGGTCAAGGGTATATGTAAAGAATAGAGTTAGAACTGGTATTGAATCTAGCATTGGAGATGCTATTATAAAGCACTACAGATCTTTGGATTAGTATAATCCTCATTGTAAGTCAATGTGACTTCTCATTGAGTAGTGAGCTCTAGGCAGTTGGCCTTCCTGCATGTGCAGGCCCCTATTGTAAGTAATATTCTCTTATAGGCCAGTGAGTGAATATTGTGGGTCACAAATCCCACCGAGGTTTTTCCCACATCGGGTTTCCTCATTAAAAATCTTGTGTTATGGTGTTCTTTTCATTTGGATGTTTCTAATTCTATTATTACATTAATTCTTGCATACCAGTATACTACTATTTTATGTTTTGCATGTTTTAACTTAAGAAATTCTTATCACCATTTAGATACTGATTCACCCCCCCATCTCAGTATCTATGGGAATCCTAACAATTGGTATCAGAGCTTGGTCCTCTATTTTCAGAAGCCTAACATCTTGAGGAAGATCTTGACACCAGTAAAGATGGAAAATCTGATGAAGCAACTTGAAGGAGCTCTTACTAACTATGATGCAGAGAAGTTGAAAAATATCAAATTAGAAGATGATTTAAGAGCAGCTCAAGATATCATTCAGGCACTTCAAGAAAATCTTACTGTTACAAGAAATAAGAGAAGAGAACTTTGTGAAAAATTGCAAAATGAGAATGATGAAAAGGAATCTCTTAATGATATGATAAGCAAGCCGAAACAAGATATCATGACAACAAAAAATGAAATGCAGGATATGACTATGAGATTTTGCAAAGAAATTGAGGATAGAAAGAAGAATGAAGAAGAATTGACCAGAAGACTAAGTGATGCAGAAAATGAGAACACAAGACTTAGCTATGAAAATGACATGTTGAAGACAGATCTGATGCATACTCAGAATGACTCAAATGAACTAATGAGACAAAAAGAAATCTTGGAAAGGGAATTGGAAACTGCAAATCAACATAAAGAAAAACTCAAGAAAAGCTCAGAAGAACTTGGTACCTTATTGAAGAATCAAAAACCTAAAGGTGACACCTCTAGAATTGGCTTTGAAGTTGGAGAAACCTCTGGTACTGCAAATACTCAGGATCATAGTAAACCGGTAAGACCACCTAATGCTTATAAATTCAATGGAAAATGCTTTAACTGTAATAAGTATGGTCATAGGGCAAATGAATGTAGATCTAGGAATTATCAGAATATCAATACACCCACTGGTCAATGTTCCAAATGCAACAAAGTTGGTCATAACTCTAAAAACTACAGAATGAATGTGAGATGTTATGTTTGTGGAAGATTTGGACATTTATCTAATCGATGCAGAACATAAACCGGCATAGGTTATGGGAAAGCTATTCAAAAAAATAATGTAACTTGTTATGCATGTAACAAGATTGGGCATATTGCTAAATTGAAGAGGTTAAGCAAGAATAAAGTGCTAGCTTGAAAGGAAAAGAAAAATTTGAAGAGGTTAAGCAAGAATTCTCAAAGAAATGGATTAGAAAAGCTGATCTAAACATTGGGAATACTCCTCCACCGGTAGAACCAACAAATGCTTCATCAACAGGACAAAGCAGTGCTCCACTAGTAGGAAGTTCTTCATCTAATTGAAGAAAATTTCCTTGAGGGTTTGGTAATCTAATGACACATGTGCTATTATTCCCTCGGTTAGAGATAAGAAGTTGAAAATTACTTAACCGGCAAACAATGTTAAGTGAATACTTAACCAGCATGCATTTAATGTGGTAGATAGCAAAAAAGACTTTATAAAATAAGGTTTTGGCTCCATTTAATTTCATCATGATTTCAAACTTTCAGAGAGCGCAAAGATTCCGAGCTAAGGCATTTCAAGCAAGAAGCAAGCACACTCCAAGAAATCATTCATCCAAGATAGAAAAAAGGTATTTAATCATGGCATCCACCTCTACAATTGAATACATAGTGAACCCTACTGTTGTGGAAGTAATTAAAAGACCTAGGCCCATATTTCAGTTAGTCCTTGAAATAGCAAAGAAGGATGATACCTTAGGTGCATTTTCTCAAATTCCTAAAGGATGATACCCTAGAATGTACATCCACTGCAATATTGAAGAGTTAGGAGACAAGGAAATCAAAACCATGTATAAAACTGAGATATGTGATGATACCGACAATGTTAAAGCTGAACACAAGGCTATTGAAACCCTAGGATTCACAGAAATCCTTAGCATTCCTGAATTTCCTAAAGATGTGATTAGGATAGTGTTAAGCAGAGTTCATGGAGAATTTTTCTAGTTAGATGCAATTCATAAGATCACCAAGGAAGTGGTAAAGGCTATCACAGGGTTACCAGCCACTGGTAAAAGACCAGACAAAAACAAGAAGGTTTCAAATGATTTAGTCATAGACCTAACAGGTGCAACATTTGATAAAAGATCTCTAAGGGTTAACGATGTAAAGGATACAAATGTGAGATTCTTAAGTATGATATTAGGTTACAAAGCCACTCATGCTAATAGACTTAACTCAATTTCAAGTTTATGCATTAAGAGTGCTTATGATATGATAACAAACAATGCAAAAATTGACATCTATGAATGGTTAAAGGATGAACTAATAGACAACCTTGGAAAGATAAAGAAGGATAAGAAAGGAACTTTCAGATTTGGAAATCTGTTAGTATGCCTAATGCTTCATATAACAAAATAGGTTCCCGGTATAGGATATAAAGAACTAGGATATGACATACCGGTAGGAAAGCAAATGATAGAACTATTTAATACCATGGGTGAGAACAAGGAAAAAAACATTCATGACTTTTTCCAAGCATTAAAGACAAAAATGAAGAAAAGGATAAGGTTATCTCAGAAAATTGTAGATAAATACAAAGATGATATATGCTTTGTTATTAAAAAGGATGAAATATGGATGGAAGCAGTCATCCCAAGGACAATCTGGGTAATAGAAATGGGCTATGAGACATATGACCACATAGTTGAAACTTATGCCAAAGAACTTCTGAAAGCCCCCAATGAACCTAAGGAAGAACTATTTGGTAGTGCTAAAACCATAGAAAGCCAAATACATTCCAAGAAAAGAGTTAAGAAGGTAGAGGCATTTGTGAGAAAAGGATCCAGACAAGCAAAGGCCATTAAGGAAGATGTATTAAAGAAAACCGACATAACTAAAGATGAGTTGGCTGCCCCACAACCTGAAGCTCATCTATCACTAGTAGGTACTTCTTCGGAAGGTGACATGCCAACAACTTTTAAAAGAGTTGGTAGGAAAAGAGATCCCTCACCGTTAACCACTCCTTCACCTATAAGGAAAAGGAAGAAGCAACAAGCTGCGAAATCTTTGGTCAAAAAGGTCACACCTAAAAGGAAGCTAACTCCTAAGAAAAAGAAAAAGACAAAAACTAACTTGGCACCTCTAGACATATTGCTAAATGAGATCATAGAGGAAGGAAAATTGAAAAACATAGGGAAAATTTATGACACCCTATCTGGTAATGAGAAAGGGCAAGTTGAGGAGAGTGTAATACTACATATGGACATGTTCAAAAAGTTTTTGATGGAAGTTATCAATGAAGTACCTGATGATTTATACAAAAGACTTGAGGCTAGAAGGCAAGGAGTGATTGAATTAGACAAGAAAATAAAATTAGAAAAACTACTTGATGTATATCCAGTAAACTCCCCAAAGGAAATTGATGATCTAATTGCTCAGAAAAAGAAAACTATTTTCTCCACTACACACTAGCATATTTCACTAATGGCAGGAAGAGTTACAGAAGTTACAGTGGAAATAGAAGATGGTTGGGACATATTCTTGGTTGAAAAGGAAAAACAAGAAGAATACAGGAATCCCAAGCCTATTAAGGTATATCAGAAGCATAAGGACAAAGGGAAAGGCAAAGTTGGTGGACCTCCAAGCATAAAGGTTAAAGACAACCTACCTCCACCTATGAAAATCACAACTCCTGAATACCAACCGGCAGCAGAAAGCATGGATGTAGAGGATAGTAATCCAAATCTTGAAGTCCTATACACTATAAATGTTGATACCAAAAAGATCAACATAACAGTTGATAAAGATACAATTGAAAAGTCAGATATGGCTAAAAAGCCTCCAGTAATAGGAGATACAGAGAAACCGACAAAGGATACAGGGAAAAAGATGGAATCTGAGGCACAAATAGAGAAACCAACAAAGCTAAAGGCTCCGGATCAGGCTCACAAGGAAACAATGCCACCGGTAAGCAATGAAGCAGGAAAACCAGTGCTAAAAGAAATACAAACACAAACTGACCTACCAAAGGTCAATACAAGCATGGTCACTTCCACCAATACTTAGACTCTTGGATCATCATCAACATTCAAGTCAACTAATGTGACTAAGGTATTGCTTGAATCCATTAGGAAAATAACTGACTACAGCTCACAGGCTCACAAAGCAATAGATGATTCAATACCAATTTTGAAGATAATTGCTCCTAATTGTAATATAGATAATAAAGATTCTTTAGGACAGTTGGATACATTATGTAAATACATTTCTGGAAATATTGATAAAATAAAGGAAGAATTAGTAAAGGACATAGTAGAAAAGGAGAAACATAAATTCTTTGAAGAAGAAATAGAGAACTATAACAGAGACTTTGACACACTTCTACTGGAACTGTGTAGTTTGTTAAAAGAATATAAAAATCTATATAAAGACACATGCAAAACAAACTTCTTGACTGTAGATATTGACAAGAAAATAAGCAAGACACAGGATGAGATAAATAAGCTTGCAGACAATTTTGTCAACTCACCGGATTCACTATCTGTTTTTGAAGATAAGTTAGCAAATTTTGAGGAAGAATTTATTAAACAGGAAAGAGAGAAAGAGAGAATAATAAACAAGGCAAAACACTTGAGATCCAAACTGAGTCCAAGATTGGACCATCTAGCATCTCTGCGGAAGGAAATCTCAGAGGCATTAGCACAGGGAAGTAAAACACCGACAGAGCAATTACAACATCTCACCGGTACTGTGAAGAGGACTGAAACAACAATAAAAGATAGAAAAAAGTTTATGGATAGTGTAAACTTAATTTTGGGTGATCTTTTTCAGATAATAACTACCCAACTACAAGCTTGAGGATATGACTACAAACTCTACTAACATCTTGAAAACCTTTGTCATTGATGCCAAAGGGGGAGTAGTAGGATGAGAAAGTTCAAAGACAGGAATCATATGCTCAGGGGGAGCCCTTCATATCTTTGGTAAACATTCTTGTTGGTAAATTTTTTTTGCACTACACATTTTGGACACTTTTTGAAATTTCTCATGAGTGTTGCCATCAGTGCCAAAGGGGGAGATTGTTGGCATATGGACACTCCAATGAGACATTGTGTGTGATTGAAGGTTTTGTCATTGATGGCAACCTTGCAATCCTATGGCACCGGAAAGACTTCATACTGACAAAGCATTACACAAGCAAGATAGTGCACCAGCATAGAAGAAAAGATGTATACCGCCATAAAGGCCGACAGGATTTTTGATATGTAATATTTTGTTTATTATTGTAAGCCGACTTGGCAAATTGTAAAATGATTCTTGTATATAAAGGAGATCATTGTAGACATTTAAAAAAGGGTAGCAAGCATAAAAGAAAATTATAAGGCAGACCTAATGTGTGAATTATAGGTCAAGGGTATATGTAAAGAACAAAGTTAGAACCGGTACTAAATTTGGCATTGGAGATGCTATTATAAAGTAGTACAGATCTTTGGATTAGTATAATCCTCATTGTAAGTCAGTGTGACTTCTCACTGAGCAGTGAGCTCTAGGTAGTTGGCCTTCCTGCATGTGCAGGCCCCTATTGTAAATAATATTCTCTTATTGGCCAGTGAGTGAATATTGTGGGTCACAAATCCCATCGAGGTTTTTCCCACACCAGGTTTCCTCGTTAAACATCTTGTGTTATGGTGTTCTTTTCATGTGGATGTTTCTGATTCTGTTATTACATTAATTCTTGCATACCAGTATACTGCTATTTTATGTTCTGCATGTTTTAACTTAAGAAATTCTTATCTCCGGTTAGATACTGATTCACCCCCCCCCTCTTAGTATCTATGGGAATCCTAACAAAGACAACATAGAAAGGACACCATAACACACAATGTTTAATGAGAAAACCCGGCATGGGAAAAACCTCGGTGGGATTTGTGACCCACAATATTCACTCATTAGCCAATGAATAAATATTTCTTACAATGAGGGGCCTGCACATGCAGGAAGGCCAACTGCCTAGAGCTCACTGCTCAATCTACAAAAAGGAAGTCTCGCTGACTTAAAAAATGGATTATGAAAATCCAATACAATGTACTACTTCAAATCAGCATCAACTATGCTAGGTTTAGCACCATTTTAAGCTCATAGTATAACCATAAACCTTATATAGAATCTTCCCTTATTATTCGCTCATTCCTATCTCATCTCCTATTCCATCCTCTATCACATATCAAAATGATTTATAGTATGCCATGTCAACTTTACAAAAAGATATTTACAATTAATAAAAAAAAGTTTATTCCTATCGGCTGGGGTGCCGAAATGCATTATTGTCGTTGCTAGTAAAGTGTCAGTTGATGGTTTACTAGATGAATGACGGGTGGTTGTGTGAAGGTTTCCAATAGGTTTCCAGTAGGTTACCGGTAGGTTTCCATCAAAGACAACACCATCATTTCTCACTAGAGTGTAGAATGCCAACAGGTTTCTCTGCCTCAGTATGTATCTCAGCCTCAATATGTACCTTTGCCTCAGTAAGTTTCTTAGTAAGTTCAACTATCACTATCTCAACCTTTGGTGGCCTTGTGCCAGCATCTATCCCTTCAGTAGGTTTCTCTGTTTCTAATGGTTTCTCTGTTGGGTTGGGATCTCAACCTCAAAAGTCTCTACCGGTTTCTCAGCCATGTTGCCACTGTCAACATTGTCTTTCTTAGACTCTAAACTATCCTTGTCTACAACAATATTCACTTCCTGAGTATCCACATTCATGGTGAAGAGTATCTTAGATTCAGGATTTGTGTCATCATGTGTAACACCTTTAGTGTCAATAACTAGTGGATCATCTGTGTGTACTGGTGCAGTATCCAAAGGTGGTGGTAAATTATCAGTGATCTTGATGTTTGGAATACCACCAATTTTTCCTTTTCCTTTGTCCTTATCCTTCTGATACACTTTAAATTTTTTCTTTGGTCGGTTCATTTCTTCTTGTTTTTCCTTCTCCACAAAAAATATATCCCTATTATCAACAATTTCATCTGCAATCTCTTTTACTCTTCCTGCCATTAAACTTCCTTGTTGGTGTCCACTGGCAAAAACAGATCAGTTAGCCTCATA
The DNA here is from genome assembly GCF_030272615.1 of Cryptomeria japonica. Taxonomy (NCBI): domain Eukaryota; kingdom Viridiplantae; phylum Streptophyta; class Pinopsida; order Cupressales; family Cupressaceae; genus Cryptomeria; species Cryptomeria japonica. The sequence goes on along the minus strand of NC_081415.1, from coordinate 458,302,392 downwards.
AATTAATTCATCAATTTCCTCTTTTGAATTTATAGGATGTACAGCTAGAAGTTTTTCAACCTTCAGTTTCTTATCTAATTCCATCACTGCAATCCTTTTTGTTTCCAATCTCCTATACAGTTCACTGGGTAAGTCATCCACAACTTCAATTAAAAACTTTTTATATATGTCCAGATGTAAAATAATACTGTTCTCAATGCTTTCCCTGTCAGAATCATTAAATGTGTTATACAATTTGTGTACATTAGCCAAATTTCCATCATCAGTTATCTCATTCAATAAATCATTCAAAGAAGGGGTAGTAGGTTGTTGTTTCTTCTTTGGTGTCAGTTTCTTTGGTGGTCCCCTTACTGCCTATTGTTTCTTCCTCAAAGTCCTTGTTCTCTTAGGTGAAGGAGAGGGTACTGGTGAAGTTTTTCTCTTCCTCCTTTCAACTCTTTTAAACTCTGCTGGTTTCTCACTGTCAGTTCCAGAAGATGTGCCAACCGATGATATGTGTGCCTCTGGTTGAAGTCCTTCAAGATCACTAGCTGATATGCCACTAATGTTCATTACATTTTCCTTGATTTCCTTAAATTTCTTAGGAGAATCTCTATTAAATTTTCTCTTTTCTTTCTTTGCTTCAATGTTTTTTACATCACTTTCAATAGTCTCAGCACTACCAAAAACTTGTTATGATGGTTCTCTTGGTGCATCCATTAAAGCCTTTGCATATGTCAGAAGAATTTTAAGATCTACCTCATATCCCATTTTAGTCACCCATACAACCCTAGGGAGTACAATTTCCATCCATGTCTCATCTTTCTTGATAACAAAACAAATTTCTTTTTATATTTGTCCACTACACTATGTGGTAGTCTTTCTCTAGTTTTCATTTTAGCTTGGAAGGTTTTGAAGTATTCAATTATGTTGTTGTCCTTTGCAATTCCCATGCCGGTAAAAGCTTCCTGTAATTATTTTCCTACCGGTATATCATATCCAAACTCTTTAGGTCAAATATCGGGAATTTCCTTAGTGAAAAACAACATCAAGCATACCAAAAGATTTCCAAAGTGGATTGTCCCTTTCTTATCTCCTCTAATCTTTTTCAGATTGTCAATGAGTTCATATTTTAGCCATTCCAACACATCTATCATTGCATTGTTGTTAACCATCTCATAAGCACTGTTTATACAAAGACTAGAAACTAAATTTAGCCTGTTAGCATGTGTAGTCTTGTAACCTAGAACCATACTTACAAATATTACATTGATGTCTTCGATATCATTCACTCTCAGTGATCTATTGCCAGATGTTGCTCCGATTAGAGTAATCACTTTGTTGTTAGGAATCTTCTTTGTTTTATCAGGTCTGTTGCCGGTTGAGGGTAAACTAGTTACTACCCTAATTGCTTGCTGAATTATTTTGCAGAAAAAATCCAACCATAAGAATTTTCCATGTGCTCTACTCAAAACAATTCTTACTACTTCCTCTGGAAATTGGAGAATGTTCAGTATCTCCACAAAACCTAGAGTTTCTATAATCTTATGTTCGGGTTTGACAACACCATTTTCATCACAAATCACTTTAGTAAACATTTTCATCAATTCTTCGGAACCTAGTTCTTCTATATTGCAATGTATATAAATCCTAGGGTCTTCTGCAAAAGCTACACTTTTAGGAATTTTTAAAAATTCCCCTATAGAGTCATCTTGCTTAGCGACTTCAGGAATTATCTTAAATATGGGCCTAGGGTGTTTCAAATTTTCCACAATAGTATGGTTCAGAATAAACTCAGGATCAAAAGAAGAAGCCATTGAAAAATATCTTTAGCTACCTGAAAATATTCTGAATGCCTAAAGAAATCACTCCACACCTTCGCCTTGAATGCCTTCACTTTATTTTTGCACTCTTTTCTAATTTGAATGATCGGTGAGTCAAAAATAAGGGAAATTAGCTGATTTATAATGACATTTCTCTCACCAACCGCATTAAATGCTCGTCGGTTAAGTGACAACTTAACACATCTCTTGGTAAAGAAGAAATCTATCTTCTCACCATCGATTGAGGGTAATTTACATGATTTTCAACTTATTGCAATACCACCAAAGGGTTATTTCTTAGTTGGGTGAAGAATCTTCTGCTGGTGAAGGATTACTCTTTTCTACCAGTATAGAGATAGTTTCATCAACATTCTGATCTCTCTGCCTAATCCATTGTTTTGAAAAGTCTTGCTTTACCTCATCTACCTTTTCTTTGCCTTTCAAACTGGATCCTTTATTGTTTGCCGGTGAAGTCTTGCTTCTACAAAATTTGGCAATATGTCCAATTTTGTTACAAGCATAGCAAGTCACATTATTCCTCTGAATAGCCTTTCCATATCCTACGCTATTTTGTGTTCTGCATTGATTAGATAAGTATCCATATCTTCCACAAATATAGCATTTCACATTCATTCTGCAGTTTTATTAATTATGACCAACTTTGTTGCATTTGGAACATTGACCGGTGGGTGTATTAATATTTTGATTGTTTCTAAATCTACACTAATTTGCTCTATGACCATATTTGTTGCAATTGAAACATTTTCCATTATACTTATAAGCATTAGGTTGTCTTACCAGTTTGTTCTGATCTAGATTATTTGCAGTACTGGAACTTTCTCCAACTTCAAATCCAAGTCCATTAGTGTCTCCATTAGGTTTCTAACTTTTCAGCATGTCATCAAGCTCCTCTAAACTTTTCTTGAATTTCTCTTTGTGTTGATTTGTAGTAGAAAACTCATTGTCCAAAATTTCCTTTTGTCTCATATGCTCAGTTTTATCATGTTGCATGTGAATCAGATATGTCTTTAACATATCATTTTCAGCACTAAGTCTTAGATTTTTATTTCCAGCATCATTAAGTCTTCTATTCAAGTCTTCTTCATTCTTCTTCATGTCTTCAATGTCTTTACATAACCTCATAGTCATATCTTGCATTTCATTCTTCATATTACTATTTTCTTGTCTCAACTTGTTTGCAAGTTCATTAAGAGTTTCTTTTTCCTCATCATCTTTCTGCATCTTTTCATGAAGTTTTAATTTTATTTTGTGCAATAGCAAGGTTCTCTTGAAGTCCTTTAATGAATTCTTGTGCAGTCCTTCGATCATCTTCAAGTTTGATATTCTTCAATTTCTCTGCATCATAATCTACAAGAGCTCCTTCCAATTGTTTTCTTAAGTTCTCCATCTGTACCAGTGTCAGAATCTTCCTCAAGCTATTAGGCTTTTGAAAATAGAGGACCAGGCTCTGATACCAATTGTTAGAATCAATGATCATCCCAAAGACACTGAGAGGGGGGGGGGTGAATCAGTGTCTAACCGGTTTACAAAATATTTAAACTTATTTAAAACTTTGCATCTCAAAATAGTGTACCAGTAAATAAGAATTAATGCAGCAAATAAGAATAATAGAGACAACATAGAGAACATGCTATAACACAAGATATTTAATGAGGAAACATGGTGTGGGAAAAACCTCGGTGGGATTTGTGACCCACAATATTCACTCACTGGCCAATGAATAATATTACTTACAATGAGGGGCTTGCACATGCAGGAAGGCTAGCAGCCTAGAGCCCATTGCTCAACTACAAAACAAAAGTCTCACTGACTTACAAAATAGATTATCAAAATCCAATACAATGTATTGCTTCAGATCAGCATCAACTATGCCAGGTTCAGTACTGGTTTAAGCTCAGTCTATTACCAAAACCTTCGTTGTCAACTATATCACCTTATACATAAAATATCATCTATTCTCTCTCTTATCTTATCATTTTTTTTCTCTCCAAATGACCAATAAGATCTCATACATATATATGAGTCTTTTACAATATGCCATGTCAGCTTTTACAAAAGATAATTTCAATACAAAACAATAAACAAAGTTTATTCCATGTTGGCTTGAGTGTCGGTATGCATTATTACCACTATTGGTGAAGTGCCTGCCGGTGTATGTAGAAGTCTATTGCCAGTGGCAGTAACTACCAGTGGGTTGCCAAATGATTGCCAGTTGGTTGTGGGTTGGTTGCCATCAATGAGAATATCAACTATCCTCATAAGAGTGTAGAATACCAACATATCATAAATAGCATTTAGGAGTATTTTTCATATCATAGAATATTCATGCTAGAGTAGTGTATCATGTTAGGACAAATTTGCTAATCCTTTATCATATCATCATCTTCATACTAGCTTAATAATCATAGTTCTAAACATCATATATATCTTAGAATGCATTCATGCATATAAATCAAACATCTCTCATTCTTGGAGTTGTCACTCCTAAGTCACTTTTCTCAATTATCTAAGAGAAAAACATCAACTTTAGGGATCTTGTGAAATAGAGAACAATGGGACACCCCTTGGGAAGTTGAACTAATTGAATCAATTCATATACTTGCACCAAGGGTCTCATTGGTGTGTGGGTCTTTTGAATTTGATTTGTTCATTTTTGTCACCTCATTTTCTCGCATACACCTACTTTTATTGCAAATCCTACTATTATTGAGGTCAAGGATCATCCTAGGCCAATTTTCAAGTGATATCTGCATATAGCCACATTAGATGATTCAGTTGGTTCTTTTTCTTGTGTCCTAGAAGGAGTCATATATGTTTAAGATGTCAGAGTGTACATTCACTATCACATTGACGATTTGGAAACCAGTGATATTAAGAGCATGTATATGAGCGAGTTAATGGCAGTTTCTGGAAAGATTAAGCTTGAGTATCAACACATTGAGGATCTAGGGTTTACTGACATTTTGGATATTCCCTAATTTGAAGATGAGATTGTCAAATATGTTTTAAGTAGAGTGCATGGAGAATTCATCTGGTTGGACAAACCATATATGATCTCAAAGGAGGCCATCAGGGCAATCACTGGTTTGCCATAGGTTGGACAACGTCTAGAGAAGAAGGTTTCTAATGATCATGTCAAAAAATTCACCAGTGCAACATCAAAAAAGAGATCGATGAGGGTTAGCACTATCACCAACAAAGATATCAGATTCAGAAGCATGATTATTGGTTACAAGGTAACTCGGTCAAACCGTCTGAATTCAATTTGTAGCTCTTGCATTTATGCAACACATAAAATGATGAGGTAAAATGAGAAGTTAGATCTATAGGTCCTAGGGACAACTGAGAGGGGGGAGGGTGAATCAGTTGTCTAATAAATTCAAACCAAAATATTATTAACCAACTTATTGCTTAATACCAGTAAGACAGTTAATTGTCCTGGTAAACAGTGTTAACAGGAAATGCTGTATCGGTAAGAATTAATGCATGAAACATAAGCACAAAGTCAACCACAACACATGACACAAATATTTGTACGTGGAAACCCTATAAGGGGAAACACCATGGTGGGAAACCTTACCCACAATCAGATGATACTACTATAGATAGTAAGTGTACAAGAGGGGTCTACACATGCAGAAAGGCCAATAGCCTAGAGCTCACTGCTCAAACACAAATGGGAGTCACACTGACTACAGTTGGATGGTTAAATCCAATGAGAACATACTGCACAAAATAGCATCTTCATATGCTGGATTCAGTACCGGTGTAATGCTGATGTGTTTTTACAAAAACCTAGCTTCACCTTCAAATGATGTCTTCATGTATACCTCTGCTTAACCTCACATATACCTTCTTATAATTATTTTTTGCATTCCACATCTGATCTTACAAATAAGATCTTACATTTATACCATACCCTAAGACCAATTTTAGTAGGTCAGCTCTACAAGATATTACAATAAAACATTTTACAAATAATAAAATATCCGATGCAATAACCAATTGAACATGTCGGCTTAATGCATTTACAACAATAATAAATCATCTCCATAGCCTGCCATGCTGATCTGGAAAAGATAAACCTGCCAGTGTAACCCTAGATAACCTAGATCTATTTGCCGGTAAAGGAAAATATGCAAATAAGAATATACCAATGATATTACTTCAAGGAAAAGTGTCCACATGATGTCTTCGACATTACCAAGTGTCTTCCATGTCATTGCATGTACTGGTGTACATTATATCTTGCCGGTTAACCATATACCAATGATTGTTGAATAGTTTACTGATTGCCGGTGAATGTTGCTGGATCTCCAAAGTAGGTGCATTTAGCAGGTGTTGACATCAATGACAAAACCATACCAAAATACCAACAATCTCCCCCTTTGGCATTGATGGCAACACAAGATGGAAAAACCATCAAAGTGCCAAAATAGAAATGCCAAGTACAAAAACCAATTCTCCCCCTAGAAGTAATATGTGTTTACCCAAAGATATCAATCTCTCATACCAATCTCTCTTCAAAAAGATAATGCATTTTTCCATATATCTCTCCCCCTTTGACATCAAATGCCAAAGTCACAAAAAGGTCAAGTTCATACAAAATACCAATTAATTCAATATACCAACTACTCCCCCTGAGAAGTAGCTTTCTCATCAAATACCGGAATAAAAGATTTGTCCATTTAATTCTGCCGGTTGATGACAATCATCAACTATCTAAGTCTCTACCAGTGGAGGTAAGACTCCGAGCTGATCTCTGAGATACTCAAAAGTTTCCTTAGGCAAAGGTTTTGTAAAAATATCTGTAAGTTGTTCTTTAGTATTCACATAAACCAGTTTTATTTCCTTTTCTTCAACTTTTTCCCTTAGAAAATTTAGTTTGATAGAAACATGTTTTGTTTTAGAATGTAATACTAGATTCTTAGATATATCAATTGCTGTAGTGTTATCACAATATATAGTAATAGGTTCCTTGCATTTTACCTTTATGTCTTTCAACATTTGCTTAAGCCAAAGTACCTGTGTACAGTTTGTTGCTGTTGCAACATATTTTGATTCTGCTGTTGATAAAGATGTACAACTCTGTTTCTTACTTAACCAAGAAACTAATCTCTTTCCAAGAAAGAATGCTCCTCCAGTGGTGCTCTTTCTATCATCCACATCTCCTGCCCAATTTGCATCTGTGTATGCATATAGATCAAAATTTTCATCTTTAGGATACCATAATCCAAGATTTGTTGTGCCTTGTACGTATCGGAAAATCCTTTTTACTACTGATTCATGATTTTCCTTGGGATTACTCTGAAATCTAGAAACTATACATACTGCATTCATAATATCAGGTCTGGTTTGTGTCAAATACAATAAACCTCCTATCATAGATTTGTATCTAGTTGGATTATTAGGTGTAGATTCATCCCTTTGAGATAATTTGTCATTTGTAGTCATAGGTGTGCTTACCAGTTTAGAGTTCTCCATCCCAAATTTCTTGAGTAGTTCTTTCAAGTACTTAGATTGACTCATAAATATGCTTTTATCAGTCTGTAAAATCTGTAATCCTAAAAAGAATTTTATTTCTCCAATCATAGACATTTCAAATTCATGCTGCATTTTAAGAGAAAATTCTTTGCATAATCCATCTTCTCCTCCAAAGATTATATCATCAACAAATACTTTCATAATCAAAATGTCATCATTAGTTACTTTGTAATATAAATTGCTATCTGCATTTCCTTTAGTAAAACCAATTTTTAAGAGATACTTGTCCAATCTTGCATACCAGGCTCTTGGAGCTTGTTTTAGTGCATACAGAGCTTTTCTTAATCTGCAAACCATATCATTGTTATCTGTCAAAGAAAATCCATCAGGTTGTTCAATATAAACTTCTTCTTCAAGATCTCCATTCAAAAATGCACATTTAATATCCATTTGATAAACTTTGTAATCCTTGTGAGTTGCAAAGGCTAAGAATAATCTAACTCCTTCAATTCTGGCTACCGGTGCAAAGGTTTCATTGTAATCAACTCCTTCTTTCTGACAATATCCCTTACACACTAGTCTTTCTTTATTCCTGACAACCTTACCATCTTCATTGAGTTTGTTTCTAAATACCCATTTGGTTCCAATTACATTTTTATTTTCAGGCCGGGGAACTAATGTCCAAGTATTATTTTTCTCAATTTGTCCTAATTCTTCTTCATAGCTTTAATCCAAAATTTATCTTCACATGCCTCATTGATAGATAATGGTTCAATTTGAGAAATAAGACATACCTCTTCATTTGTCAATCTTCCTCTTGTCATGTCTCCTTTAAATTTGCTTCCAATTATCTAATCGTCAGAATGATTCAGTCTTACATACTAGGGTGTCTTAGTCTGTTGTTGTTCTTCAATTACTGTGGTATCCTCTGATGATACTGGAGTAATTGGGTCATCATTCTGTACCGATGGATTTACTATTGGTTCATTTGTCATAATTTTTGTTACCGGTTTAAGGTCTATATACCTTGAAGTTCCTCTGAATTGTTCATCAATCTTTACATTTGTACTCTCAACAATTTTCTGTAATCTTTTATTGAAATAATATATAGGCTTTACTCTTAGATGAATAACCAAGAAATATTCCTTCATCACTTCTAGGATCAAACTTGCCAATATACTCATCTCTTCTAATATAACATTTACTTCCAAAATTTTTGAAATACTTAAGAGTAAGAGTATTACCAAACCATAGTTCATGAGGGGTCTTACCGGTTTCACCTTTGATGTGAACTTTGTTGAATGTATAGACAGCAGTGCTTACCGCCTCTCTCCATTACACATGTGGTAGATTTTCTTCTGATAACATACTTCTTGCTGCATCCAAAATAGTTCTATTTTTCCTTTCAACAACTCCATTCTGTTGTGGTGTCCGAGGTGCTGATAACTGTCTTTTGATTCCATTCACTTCACAGAATGTATTAAAATCTCTAGATGTGAATTCTCCTCCTTGATTTGATCTTAAACATTTAATTTTCTTACTGGTTCATTTTCAACCATTGCTTTGAATAGTTTGAACTTCCCAAGTGCTTCTGATTTTTCCCTGAGAAAAGTAACCCAACACATTCTAGAATAATCATCAATAATTAGCATGAAATATCTATCACCTTGTAAGCTCTTAGTTTTAGCCGGACCACATAAATCAGTGTGAATTAAATCAAGAGCATTATTGGATTTTTTTGGAATACTTTTGAAACTAGCTCTAACCTGTTTTCCAAATTGACATTCCTTGCAAATTGTATTATGAGGTTTCACAATTTTAGTTAGATCTCTAACTGCCTTAGAAGTATTGATTTTTACCATGCAATCAAAATTTACATGACATAGTCTTTTATGCCATAGCCAACTTTCATCTATATGAGCAATTAAGCATGCCTTTTCACTGTTATTCAAATGAAAGATATTACCTCTAGTCTGATTACCGGTTGCAATTTCCAAACCAGTTCTATTCATGATTTTGCATTTTCCATTTTTAAATTGTAACTGAAAACCTTTCTCAACTAATTGACCAACACTTAAAAGATTATGTTTTAATCCTTCAACATAGTAAATATTGTCAGTGTTATGTTTTCCATCAAGCGATATTGAACCCTTACCTTTGATTGAACAGGCTTTGTCATCTCCAAATCTTACTAAACCTCCATTGTATTCTTGCAAGTTCAAGAATTTGCCTTTGTCTCCAGTCATGTGATGTGAGCATCCTGAGTCAATAATCCATTCATCCTTTGATTCAACTTTAGCTGCTAGGGCTTGTTCTACCGGTGGAGCAATAGGTACCGGTTGATATTCTGTTATAGCAACAAAGACCCATCCGTTGTCTGCTGGATCCTCATCAGAATCATTAGTCACACCTTCATCAACAATGTAACAGGATTTATCCTTGTTTTTCTTAAATCTATATCTCTGATATTCACGATTAGGTTTGTATGTCCTTCTAGCTTCTTCTCTTAGTCTAGCATGTCTATTAGGGCATCTTGAAGCCATATGACCAATTTTATTGCAATTGAAACATTTAAAGGGTGCTTTACCTTCATACTTACTTCCAATTGGACCTTTTGGCATTTTCCTTGCAAATAGTGATTCAAGTTCTTCAAGCTCTTCATTCTCCTTCCTGGTTTCTTCAAGTTCTCTTGCATAAAAGGCTCTCCAGTCTGATTTGTCAATAGATGGAGTAGATGATGTTGATGCTTTGAAGGCCAAATCAGTTTTTATAGCAACAAGACCAAATTCCTCTATTTCAAAAGCTGAAAGTTTTCCAATCAATTAATCCGTAGTTACTGATGTATTAGGCATTGTTCTCAGCTCATTAATAGCAGTAACCTTCATTTTATATGCCTATGGCAAACCTCTTAAGATTTTTGAAACAATCTCATCTTCACTCAAGATTCCTCCACAACATTTGATACCTAAAACAATTTCATTTACTCTTTCCATAAAAGCAGAAATTCTTTCATCTTCTTCCATTTTCAGATGTTCATACCTAACTCGGAAGCTTTGAAGTTTTGCGATTTTGACTATGGAATCCCCTTCATTCAGTGTTTCCAAATGATCCCAAATAGCATTTGCAGTAGATCTATCTGATAATCCCATGATTTGTTGATCTGATAATGCGCTCAAAATTGCTTCTCTTGCTTTGCAATCATTTTCTTCATCTTTACCTAGAGTAATAGGAGCAGGCTGACCAACTACAATAGTAGTATAACCATTCTTAGTAACTTCCCAGATGTCTTTACCAATGCAATTCAGATGTGTCTCCATTTTGATTTTCCATATTCCATAGTTGGTTCCATCAAGTTTAGGACCATCCTTCCTGAAATAATTAGTAGACATTGGATCTCCTCAAGTTGTTAAACTTCTACAAAAAGAGGACTAGGCTCTGATACCAATTGTAGGTCCTAGGGACAACTAAGAGGGGGGGGGGGGTGAATCAGTTGTCTAATAAATTCAAACCAAAATCTTATTAACCAACTTATTGCTTAATACCGATAAGATAGTTAATTGTGTTGGTAAACAATGTTAATAGGAAATGTTGTACCGGTAAGAATTAATGCATGAAACATAAGCACAAAGTCAACCACAACACATGACACAAATATTTGTATGTGGAAACCCTGTAAGGGGAAAACCACAGTGGGAAACCTTACCCACAATCAGATGATACTACTGCAAATAGTAAGTGTACAAGAGGGGTCTGCACATGCAGAAAGGCCAATAGCCTAGAGCTCACTGCTCAAACACAAATGGGAGTCACACTAACTACAGTTGGATGGTTAAATCCAATGAGAATGTATTGCACAAAATATCATCTTCATATGCTGGATTCAGTACTGGTGTAATGCTGATGTGTTTTTACAAAAACCTAGCTTCACCTTCAAATGATGTCTTCGTGTATACCTCTGCTTAATCTCGCATATACATTCTTATAATTCTTTTTTGCATTCCACATCTGATCTTACAAATAAGATCTTACATTTATACCATACCCTAAGACCAATTTTAGTAGGTTGGCTCTACAAGATATTACAATAAAACATTTTACAAATAATACAATATCCGATGCAATAACTGATTGAACATGTCGGCTTAATGCATTTACAACAATAATAAATCATCTCCATAGTGTGCCATGCTGATCTGGAAAAGATAAACCTGCCGGTGTAACCCTAGATAACCTGGACCTATTTGCCGGTAAAGGCAAATATGCAAATAAGAATATACCAATGATATTACTTCAAGGAAAAGTGTCCACATGATGTCTTCAACATTACCAAGTGTCTTCCATGTCATTGCATGTACCAGTGTACATTATATCCTGCCGGTTAACCATATACCGGTGATTGTTGAACAGTTTACTGATTGCCGGTGAATGTTGCTGGATCTCCAAAGTAGGTGTATTTAGCAAGTGTTGACATCAATGACAAAACCATACCAAAATACCAACAAGATCTCTATGGATGGATGTTAGATGAATGTTAATTAACCTAGGGAAGATCAAAGGAGAGAAGAAGGGAACATTCTAGTATGGAAATCTTATTGTTTGTTTGATGCTATTTTTCATTAATGAAATTCCTGGTTTTGGGAAGAGACAATGAGCATTTGATATCCTAGTAGGAAGACAACTAAAACAATCTATTGCTACATTGGCTAGTCAGCGAGGTTACAAAGTTTGGGGTTAGTTTAAGGCATTCTAGAAGACTATGAATTATAGGGAGAGGGTTCCAAAGAAAATTGTTGAGAAATACTCGATCGAGATATGCTTCATGGTTAAGAAAGATGAAACTTTGATGGAAGTTGTCAAGCCCCAGAAGATATGTTTTGAAGAGATGGGTTATGAAGTTAATGCATAAATTCTAGATGCTTATGCATAGTTGCTAATTGATGCACCTATTGATGAAGTTGAGAAGTCCTTTGGTACTACTAAATAGAAAAAGCAAGAGGTTGAAACTGAGTTTAACCAGAAGAAGAGGGAGAAGCAGTAGGGCAAGGAAACAAAATTTATGGAATAAGTATCTCAAGACATAAAGGCATTAGTTGATGTTGTTTCGGAAAAAGGAAGAGGAAAGAGCCTGAAAGATTAATTGAACCCATTCCATCAGAATCAAGATCTAATGATGATACACCCTTATCATTCAAGAGGGTATTGAGGAAGAAAATTGAAGAGACTAAGGTAGAAGCAATGAAACAACCAGTTAGGAAGGTTACAATCAGGGTACTGACACAAAAATGAGTTCCTAAGGAAACACCTTCTGCTCCATTCGGTACTGGAAGAAGAAAGAAGATGGATGACATTGATCTGGCACTTGTTACCTATAATGTAACTATTATTCCACCCAAGACTTGTACATAATTAGTAGATGAAATAACTAAGGATGGTATGTTGAAGAATGTACAATTTTATTATGAGCATTTTGATGATGATGAACAGAGGGAAGTTGAGGAAGTAGTTTTATTGTATTTGGATATATATAAGAAAGCAAAGTTAGAAATTGAAAATCAAATACCAGTACAGTTATATGACAAATTAGATGCTAGGAGATTATCAGCAATGGAGGAGGACAAGCATATAAAGATTCAAGATTTGTTATCTACTTGTGCATCCATTACTACAGAGGAGTTGGATAGGACTCTTGAGGTTGCAGATATGAAAATCTTTCATAGCATGCACAAGATAGTAAGTCTTTTGTTAGGAAGGGTTAATTAAATAGTCACTGAGACCCAAAAGTTATGGGTTCAATTCTTTGATTTAAATCCTATTTTTATACTTCACCAAAAGATAAAACTAACACTACAAACATCCTAGTTGAAGGGAAAGGCAAAGGTATAATGGGTACCACATCTACAATTTAAAAAAATATTAAGATATTGGATATAGAGCCCCCAGTAGAAACTAATGTACAGGAAAATGTTGAGATACTAGCAAAATCAGAGAGTGTACATGTTACAAATGTTGAGGACAATAGTCCTCTAGGTCAGAATGTATAGGTTGAGGTCACAATTCATAAGGAGGAACCAATAGTAACTATTACTACACCAAGTGGCAAAGCCACTGGTGCAAGAGAGGAAGCGACAAAAGTTAATAAACCATTAGAGGAGAAGAAAGGGGAATCCAATAGGGAACTTGTAGTGAGCCCATTATTGTTGTCAATTGACACCTTGCAGGTTGAATAGAAAGCATTACCGAGATGAGTTATACTAAGCTCATGATGATGGCGGCATAGAAGATGAAGGAATGATCTATGGACAAAGGAGTTATTGATCAGTCTATCCCTATTTTGCATAGACTTTTCTCGGAGTGCAAATTTGACAAAGAAGCAAGCCCATCTGGCAAGCTTAAAATAATCACAAGACATATTTCCAAGGAATTTCAATCTTTACAACATATATCAAAATGACAGGCACTGGAGAGGTTTACATAGGCTAAGAGAGAAACATTTGATCGGATGATTGAGTCAGGGAAGAAGGAGATTAATGATAAGTTGAAGTTGATTGATAATGTTTTGAGGCAGTGTACTAATATTTATAGAGTATGTTGTAACACAAGCTTACTTACTGTAGAGACAAATAAAGGGATTAAGGATATTCAGGAGAAGATTGTAGGTATAGTCAATTATTTTGATGGTTCAAATTTCTTGACTACATTTATTGATAGTCAGATTTTGGTTTTGGAAGCCCAAGTTTCAGCTCTTGAGAGGGAAATAGATAAAATCATAAGGAGATTTAGAGGTCTTAGAGGATTGGTGAGTCCCTGGTTGGACTCATTAAGTGTACATAAGAAGGAGTGTATTGATATGGTTGGTAAGCTCACACCAGCAGAATTTAAGGATAAAGATTCATATGCCCATATGCTTAATGGACTTGTATCTATTTTTGGCACACTCAAATCAAGTTGGGATACCTATCTAGAGATTTTGGAGAAAGCCTATCCAAAATGCTTCAAATATATTCAGCTCTAGTAAGGCATTTTGGGAAATTCTTTGTACAGTCTTTCATTCTTTGTCCCAATTTTTGTTATTTTTGGCATTGATGTCAAAGGGGGAGTATAGGTGAAAAATATATTCTTGGAATCAGGAGATATGAAGGTATGGAGTATTTTTGTATTGATCATTATCTGAGATGGATATTCAATTCAGGGGAGCAGTCTTAGGATGAAACCAATAGATGGAAACCATTATCATTTTTCACATGAGTGTTGTCATCAATGCCAAAGGAAGAGATTGTTGGCAATTGACACTCATTTGATTAGTTTCAATATGTTGTCAATGATGGCAACATGTTTTAGCTTCATATTTTTGTTTGCTTGTTTACCAACATATACTTCACTGGCACCGACATCGGCATCAGCAAATATCTTCAACGGTAGGAGAAATTCTTTGGTTACTGGCATTGCAGGCCAACATGACTTCATCAGGTTATCATTATTGGAGGGCGACATCATTCTGGAGATCTGACATTGGCAATTGATTTTGATATTTATGTATATATGTAATTGAGCTGACATTTAAGTTCATTTTGTAATTATCTTTGTAAGCAGACATAATGCATGATGGATTGTAAGGGCATATAGGTCAGTTGATTAGATCATTTTGTAACATGTAAGGATATGAAAATGTGATAATGTTTTGTAATGCAAAGTTTATGTAAGAGGTTATTCCGGTAAGGGTTTAGGGTTTCAAACTGGAACAAACAACTCTTAACCAGAACTGTATTCAAACATAGAAGATGCTACCATTGTAGTTCACTTATTTCTTCAGATTGTAGTTTGGATTTGTATGTAGTCAGTGAGGCTCCTTTTGTGATTGAGCAGTGTTCTCTAGGTTGTAATCCTTCCTGCATGTGCATGCCCCCATATTTTGTAATATCTTTTCATATGGCTATTGGATTGATATTATGGGTCACAAATCCCACTGTAGTTTTTCCTCATTAAGGTTTTCCACGTATAAATCACTATGTTATGGTATTCATTTGTGTGATTGGATTATTATTTTCCTTCTTTCAATTCTATATGTACCAATATACCAGTTGGTGAATGCATGGTTTAATAAGGTTAAAATTGATCATTCTGGTAGAACACTAATTCACCCCCCCATCTCAGTGTTCTTGGATTCCAATAGCTTACTAGTTTGGATTGATCTCCTTGAAGTTCCTCCTCACCAGTGACTCCTTCAAGTGGTATCAGAGTGAAGTTTCATTCTGGAAGTTGCATGTCCTAAATTTTGTTGTAGGGTGGAAATTGCAGAGGACTAGCATGAATTGATAGCACAAAGATGAATGAGGAATGGTGGAGCACATGGGAATGCAGACCCTACTATGATGGAGATGTTGTGAGGAATAGCAACCCAGTTAGAAGCCATGGAGACTACCAAAAGAAGAGGCCGACATATTGAAGATGTAAGTGAAGATGAAGGAGAAGAAGCCTCGACATAACAAGTAAACCTACCGGTGGTTGACACAGATGAAGAAATGTTTTTAAGGGTTTTAAGTAGAGTGAACACTAAACCTCATTTTACCCCACTAGAATATGATGGGAAGTTAGATTCAGATGAATTGATGGATTGGATCTTGGAGATGGAGAAGTATTTTGATTTTGAAAACACTAAAGAAGAGAGGAAGGTGAAATATGCTTGTACCCGGTTGAAAGGTCATGCATCTCTTTGGTGGGAGCATTTGCAAGTTGATAGACAAAGAAGAGGTAAAGAAAATATTAAAACATGGGATCAGATGATTTCTAAGTTGAAATCAAAGTTTTTCTCGACAAATTATCAAGTGGATTTGTTCCAGAAGTTGCAGAACCTGAGACAAAAGGAATCTAGTGTGAAGGAGTACACCGAAGCATTTTATAAATTGAACATCAAATCCAGACACGTTGATGATGAAGTTGAACAAATTGCAAGATATTTGAATAGATTGTGGATGTCTATACAAGATGAACTCAGTATGATCAAATTGGAGAGTGTTGAAGAGGCTTACTAGTATGCACTAAAGGGTGAAGAGAAATTGAACAAAAAGACATGAGCAGAGACAAAGAGGTAGAGGTGGAAGGTTTATTAGAGGAAGATTTCAAGGAGGAAGAGGATATACAAGAGGAAGAGGAACCAATACAAATCAGAACAAGGACAAGGAAGTGATCAAAGAAGGTAATTCATATTGGAAGAATGATAGAAATTTCTAACGGAGGAGAGAATCAGATGGTTATCAGAATGAGAAATTTGGAAGACAAGACAAGAGGACATTTAGAGGAACCTTCTTTAACTGTGGAGGAGAAGGACACTATGCATTCGAATGTAAGAAGACAAAGGCCACTAGAAGAGTATAAGTGGTGGAAGAAAACCCCACCAGATCAAACAATGAACCTGAAGATGGAGAATGACTAATGATGAGGAGAGCTTTGTGTCATACCAGAGGAGATGAAGAACCCTTGCAGAGGAAGAAGATGTTCAAGACCAGATGTAAGGTATCCGATAAGTGTTGTAAAGTTGTTATTGATAGTGGTAGTTCAGATAATATTGTTTTCAAAGAGATGGTGAATAGGTTGAAATTGGGAAAATTGAAACACCCTAAGCCTTATCAGATAGCATGGATTCAGGATAAACACAAGTTGTTAGTAAGTGAACAGTGTTTGGTAAAATTAAAGATTGGGAATTATCATGATAAATTTTTGTGTGATATTATGCCTATGGATATTTGTCATCTTTTGTTGGGTAGACCTTGGTAGTTTGATAGATAGGTAATACATGATGGAAGGAAGAATACTTACACTATTGTGGCCAATGGGATGAAGCAAACCTTGTTAACTTTGGAGGAACATTCAAAGAATGAAGTCTGTACAAATGCTAAAATTTGTTTAGTAGATGGAAGGAAATTCATGGATGGACTGAGACATGTGAATGTGTGTTTTACCTTAATTCCTAAGAAGACTAAGAGACCAAAACCAGAAGAAGAGCACCTAGAAGAGATAAGAGATTTGTTGACAGAATATGAGGACATCATTTTGGATAATGTACCTGATGGATTGCCACGTGATAGAAGTATTAGTCATTGCATGGACTTGATTCTCAGAGCTAGTTTGCCTGACAAAGTTGCACATTGGTTGACACCAACAGAGAATGAAGAGCTAAATAGACAACTGCAGGAGCTATTGAAGAAAGGTTTGATGAAGGAGAGTTTGAGTCCTTGTGTAGTACCATCAGTTAGCACTTAATAAGAATGGAGAATGGATGATGTGTACCGATTCAATAGCAATAAACAAGATCACAATGAAATACTGGTTTCCTTTACCTAGAATGGATGACATAATGGACTATTGGAGTGGAGCAAAATACTTTATAAAGATAGATTTGAAGAGTGGATATCATCAGATTAGGATCAGAGAAGGTGATTAGTGGAAGACAACATTTAAGACAAATGAAGGACTATATGAATGGTTGGTGATGCCTTTTGGGTTGATTAATGCACTAAGTACTTTCATGAAGCTATTGAAGAAATTATTGGGTAAGTTTGTTATTGTGTATTTGGATGACATTATGATTTTTAGTAGAGCAAAAGTGGAGCATTTGTTGCAGTTTAAGACAAGTTTTACAAAGGTTGACAGAAAAAAGTTGCCGATCAACATCAACAAGTGTACTTTCATGAAGGATGGGTTAGTCTGTTTAGGATTTGTGATATCTGAGGATGATTTTAAGATGGACCCTAAGAAAGTGAAAGCCATTGTAAGTGGCCTACACCGGAAAGCATTGTAGAGGTAAGATCATTTCATAGATTGGCTAGTTTTTAGCAGAAGTTTATCATAAATTTCAGTTTAGTTTGTAACCCTATGACTGAGACCATGAGGGGAGATTAGAAGGAATTCAAGTGGACCACCAGAGAAGACAAAAGTTTTGAATTATTGAAGCAGAAAGTGACTGAGCAACTTGTGTTAGCTTTACCAGATTTCAATAAGGTATTTCAAGTGGATTGTGATGTAAGTGGAACAACAATAGGAGTAGTCTCGAGTCAAGAAGGGAGAGCAATAACCTATTTTAGTGAGACATTCAATGATGCCCAAAAGAGATATTCAGTGTATGATGTTGGTAAACAGATTTGTCTCCCCTTATTTGTTTAATCTTTAAATATTGTGGACCATGAAAAGAAAGACAAATTTTCTACCAAACAATTGGAAAATCATTATATTGATTAACCTCTAAATTAAGGTACATCTCCCTCTAATAAATATTCAATCAGCTCCAAATTACGCACAATCAATAGAATGCTTTTCACCAGAAAGCACTTAAATGTAATTGCATACACCAGTCAATAAAAAATGAATGCAAGCATTGATTCATATGTAACTCTTTATATAAAGCTGACAGACTTCATGTGCACTAAAACAAAATGAAAAACTTATAAAGATGAAATTTGCCAATACTTTTCTGCACATATAGAAAGTATAATAGCCTCTTCTTTGAAATAGATTCTCACAGAAATCAAACTTCAAATATAAAATACACAGACTTGAAACCGAAGATAACTATCAACAAGATTGTCATTCACTAATGATCATCCACTTTCTACATACACAAAATGTTTTTAGCCAATTTAAAGATAGTCTCTTCAAAAACTTAGTGAACCCTTTCAAAGTTATTTCGAAACATATTTAAAGGTCACTAGACCAATAGTTCATTTAAACCAAATTAAAATTAACTCGCATGAGTTAATAGAAAGGAACCCTAGCTGTATAACTAAAACTAAGGAAAATAACTATACTCGCTAGCGAACAACTGCCAGTAGTGCTAGTCATGCCATCTGCTCAGTTTCGATGTGATTGCTCGGGTTAGTGTTTTGGATAGACACCATCACCACTTTGGCTGCACTCCACTCTCGATAAACTTTTGAAAACTCCTAGGTTACAACTACATGTGGCAAACTAATGTGAATTACTCTCTGCTTCCAGAGCTCCTTCTTTATCTTCACCATTTGCACTTTATCTCTGTGGGAATCTAGGTGATCGAGACAAACTGTGAGCATTGATTCCACTTTAGAGATCCTCATAAAGTCTTCAACGGACAAGGATTTTTCCACCTTTATCTATTTGATGTGGCCGCTAAATTGGTTAATCATCTTCATAGTATCTTCCAAGGTTACACTATCCTCTTTAAGTAGTTGAACATCCACACAGTGTAATTCCTTCTGCATGGTTTCCCTTAAGGCCGTTAATTCACCATGCAGACTAGCCAACTCATTATAACACTGTTCAATAATCTGGTTTTGGCACTCAATACTCTCCTTACAAATAAACATTACATCTTCATTTAATCTGGACACTTGATTTTCAGCAAGAAAATTCATCAGACCATAACGCTGAATATCTTGCATCTATTTTGAAATTACTGCCCATTTGGATTTCTCTTTTTCCCATGAGACCAAGTCAAAGTCTAATGCTTTAGTGACTTCATTGGCATATTTGAAGATCTGGACCAAATCTATTATGTAATTGGTTTCTTGATGCATGATCGAGGTGAGCCATTCTGAGAAAATCTCAGCGATCATCCCGTTTCATTGAACTTCATCAAAGAATTTTTGATTACTCGGTGACTTTGGACTAAAAGGTCTTGAATATTGTGACAATGGTAATAGAATCTTCTACAGAGCATGAATATATTGTGCCATCTGCGTTAAACTTTGTTTTAAATCAGCCATTTCTCTTTCATCCTTCCAAGTATGAGAGATAATTATTTTAGTTGAAGTCTCCAGATATTTCACATCTACCGCTCTGGTTCTAACCCCCAAATTAATTTGTTCAACAACATAATTTGCTTCTAAAGCTATAACAACATCTTTGTCAGACTCGGGTCTGGCAATGTCAGCAGTCCAATGCTTTGTGCTTTCATCAAAATCAATCATGGCCTCCATTTTTATCTTTTTGGGCTTTGCAGACCTTCTTAGACATTTGCTCACAACATCCTCCATTGATACCAAAATAGGAACCACATTCCTTTTTCTGGTGATTGAATCACTTAACCATTTCAGTGCTAGAGTCAGTTCCTTAGATGGTATGGGTGGAAATCCTGTTAAGGATGGTGGTGTGGCATGGTCCATATGAGACTGGATTTCAAGTGTCCCTGGGTCTTGGAGAGTAGTGTCTATGTCAATTAAAACCTTGTCAGCTTCAGAAACAACGGATGCCATCTTGCATAGTGTTTCCTCTGTGTCCAAATCAAGGATGAGATGAGGTGCTGGTGGTTGGAAACTCTTCTTGGTCCTTGACTTGGTAATTCAACCAACAATAAAAATCTTGCCTCCAGTGTCAAGTTTCTCTTCTTTAATCATTATCTACCTTTTTCGTACATTAGAAATGGGAATGTTAGTTAAAATAGAAGTTTTACTTGCAATACTCTTCTTCCCACTTTTGCTTCTCGAATTGGATGCTCGTGTCGGATGGAAACGACAACTCCTAAGACAAATTTTGGTCCTGTGAATTACATTGAAGGTGTGTGTCTGAACACTATCCCCCATCTTTTTGCTCCAATCCACTTTTGGAAGAGGTTCATCATGTACCCGCTTCATGAACTTAGAATCAAGTACGTCTTCATCATCAGTGGTGACATCTGAGGTATCCATTGACAATGTCATGTCATGAATTTGTTTCAAAGTTATTCTAGACCAACTCCATTTCCTTACTTCAAATTCATCCTGGCAACCCTCCCAATAATCCTCTAACTGAGGAACATGCTGATCAAGCACCATCTTTTTCACATACTAAGCAATGAAACCCTTACTATCAAAATTATCCCTTTTAACAAAGGTCTTCAAATGCAACTTTTCAAATTCTAGCTCAAGATTCAGTGCATCAGAGATAGACCTACAGCTGTAATGGCCTAAATCAATGGGAAAAATCCCACTTGTGTCATAGTCCTCACCATAATCCTTTGCGACATAGGCAAGCTGCCTAGAAATTTTGATCAAAATGTAGGAGTCTGAAACATATCTGGGTAGCCTAAAGGGTTCACCTTTAAATCCTCCAACCCTTAGGTATGTGAAGTGACTGAGCTGTATAAAGAAACTGCCATATATTTTAACGAGTTTAACCGCTTCTGCAAACATTCTTCTATGCAAATTACCTTGTAATTCAAAGGTCAGCCTTCCAGCAAAAATATCATTCCAGTGGAGATAGTAATCAACATGCCCTTTCAAAGTCAGATTAGGATCATACTCATAAATTCTCACGGCTTGAACCCATTTTACATGAGACAATCCAGACCATTCTCTGACACAGGCAAGCATATATAACATATAGGAAGACATATAAAAATTAGGCATCCCAAGATATTTGCTCAAACCTTCATGTAATCTTTCCGCGATGACAGTTCCCCGATCGATGAACTGACTTTTATCCAGAGTGATCTGGATGAAGAAATACATCCAGTCCTCCCAGTAAAAAGAGTGGGAATTACCCTTTACCCTGCTCAACAATATCACCAAGTCTCGGATTACAGGAATTAAATGTTTATAGGTTAGAGGTCTCAACAGCCTTGAGCCTCCTTTTTGGAATCTTAGGAGCAAATTCCGTGCAATAACAGTTCTATAATACTGCTTTTTCTCAGAGAAAATCCCATAAGATTTACCAATAGTCCAGTCTTCATAGGGTTCCTTATGTGGAATACCCATGGCTGCCATTACTATTTGTCTATCAATGGACAACAAGACTTCACCATCATTTTTCCTTATACATCTATTACTCTTGTCATAATGACTCATACATTCTAAGACTAACTCAGGGCAAGGGCTAGCTGTGGGAAAGGAGACCGCTTCTAATAATCCACTCTGTGCTAAATCTCTCATTATAGGGTCCGTGATTGAATTCCTTACTCTTTCTAGAAAAACATCTAAATCTAACTGAAGTAGCGCTGTATTGCCTAATTTCGGTAAGGAGCTTACCAAGGAAGACGAGCTCATCAATTTGGGCAAAACAGGCCTCATTTTTAGGTTGTGATTTTCCCCAATTAACCCAGGTAAAGAAGGAAAGTGGAAACGAAAGCAAGCAACTTAACAAAATACCCAGATCTTTAAAAAGAACTGGAACAATTTAGAAAGTTGTTAAACATACCTTCCCCTGTTCTTTGTAAACCTCTATCGCAACCTATTTTTCCCGCTTTGAAACTCCTTCTGAAAAACTTTTCAAGAAAATAATAATCCTGATGTGACAACTGATCAGTTTTAAAGTCGAGAAAATCTTACCTATCATTACCAAAAGTTGCCTTCATTACTCTTCGTTCGTGTGACCTTACTTTGAAATGATTGCATTGAAGCATGCTTTAATTGCTAAGTCACTTCACTTCTGACACAATAGATCCTTACACATACTTGCTATAAATGGCAGATTTCAAATCATTTAAGAAAGAATATTCCTTCCCTCGGTGGCCATTTATCATGTCCTAAAATCCGCGTCGTCATCTCATGGCAAGTCACATGTCCTGCAAGAAGCCTATACATTCAACTCTGAACTCTGCGAAACAATCGTGACACAACATTAACATGACAAATCTTGAACCTTGAACCAAAAAGGTTCAAGTTCAAAGAATGCAAAATGCCGACAAGGACTAGCAAAACTTAGAAACCGCGTAGGAGGTAAAAACATTCAAAGCAATGCCCATTGAACTTTGAAATTTGAACCTTGAACCAAAAAGATTCAAGTTCAAGGTTCAAGTTCAACATAGTGAAACTAAACAATGATTGAATTACATGAGGAAAACTTAAGCAAATGACTTGACCGACGAATTAGATAAGCACTACTTCCAACAAGGACACATATGAAATGGAAATTTTTTATGGGCCCAACAGTGCCTCTGGATGGGGATTGGAACTTGTAAAGTACCAAGTGATGAATGTCAAAATCTCTAGTTTTGCAAAATGACAAACTAAGGTTCAACTCACAACAAAAAATGACACACCTAGACTAACACAACAAAAAGAAAGTATGTACAAACTAATAGGGGAAGGCATCTATAATTGATACAATTTTAAGTCTTGGCCATTATAAGATAGGGATAGTTCAAAACCATCCTGGTAAGCAAGTTTAAAAAAATTGGGCCCCTTTATCTCATGGATCACATAAGACCCCTTCCACAGCGACTCAAATTTTCCATGAGCACCTTTCTGTTCTCTCCTTTTATCCCATAATAACACCAAATCCCCTTTCATAAAATTTCTAGGCCTTGCTTTCTGATCAAAAATCTTTTTAACCCTCATTTGATGTTCTATAATCTTGTCAACCAGCTTTTCCCTTTCTTCTTCAATCTTGGTTAAGTACATAATTCATTTTTCAAGAGAGTTGTGAAAAAATGCATCTTCTATCACTGTCTACAGTTTAGAAGCCTCTAAATCTAAAGGGAGAGATAGTTGTGTGCCAATACCATATACCAGCTAAAATGGTGACATTCCTATGGCCCGTTTCGGTGAAGTTTGATCTGCATATAGTGCTTTATGCAGCTTCTTATGCCAATCCCTGAAATTTTCACTAACCAATTTTCTCATGATGTTGATCAAGTTCTTGTTACTTGACTCTGCTTGACCATTACCCTAAGGATAATAATCAAAAGTGTGTGCCAAAGAAATTTCGTGATCATAGCAAAATAAGCTCAACTCAGATGAAGAGAAATTTGTTGCATTATCTGTGACTATTTTCTGAGGGACTCCAAACTTGACAAGAATATTCTCCTTGAGGAATGTACACACAATTTCTGAGGTAGTTTTTTTAATAGGGATAGCTTCCACCCACTTAGTGAAGTAATCTATTTTTGTTAATATGTGAGTGTGCCCCGCACTAGAAATGGGGTTCAAAGGACCAATAAAATCTAATCCCCACTACTTAAACGGTTCTTCAATTACCATGGGCCTCAAAGGCAAGGTGAACAACTAGGGTTTACCTATAAACAGCTTGCATTTCTCACACCTTGCCACCCAGGCGTATGCATCCTGGTGTTAGGTCCTGGTGACAACTGAGAGGGGGGGGTGAATCAGTTGTCAAATAAATTCAAACCAAAAACTTATTAACCAGCTTAATGCTTAATATCGGTAAACTAGTTAAGTATGCCAGTAGACAGTGTTAACAGTAAATTGCTATATTGGTAAGGATTAATGCATGAAACATAAACATAAAGTCATCCACAATACATGACACCAATATTTGTACGTGGAAACCCTGTAAGGGGAAAAACCAATGGTGGGAAACCTTACCCACAATCAGATGATACTACTGCAGATAGTAAGTGTACATAAATGGGGTCTGCACATGCAGAAAGGCCAATAGCCTGGAGCTCACTACTCAATCAGAAAATGGGAGTCACACTAACTATAGTTGGATGGTTAAATCCAATAAGAATGTACTGCATAAAGTAGCATCTTCATATGCTGGATTCAGTACCGGTGTAATGCTGATATGCTTCTACAAAAACCTAACTTCACCTTCAAATGATGTCTGCATGTATATCCCTGCTTGATCTCGCATATACCTTCACTTAATTCTTTTTTTGCATTCCACACTTGATCTTACAAATAAGATCTTACATTTATACCATACCCTAAGACCAATTTTAGTAGGTCGGCTCTACAGGATATTACAATAAAAACATTTTACAAATATTATAATATCCAATGCAATAACCGATTGAACATGTCGGCTTAATGCATTTACAACAATAATAAATCATCTCCATAGCATGCCATGCTGATCTGGAAAAGATAAACCTGTTGGTGTAACCCTAGATAACCTAGACCTATTTGCTGGTAAAAGCAAATATGCAAATATGAATATACCAATGATTATTTCTTCAAAATAAAGTGTCCATATGATGTCTTTGACATTTTCAAGTGTCTTCCATATCATTCCAGGTACTAGTGAACAATATATCCTACCAGTGAACCATACACCAGTAACTATTGCACAGTTTACTTGCTTGCTGGTGAATGTTGCTAAATCTCCAAAGTAGGTGTATTAGTAGGTGTTGATAGCAATGACAAAACCATACCAAAATACCAACAATCTCCCCCTTTGGCATTGATGGAAACACAAGATGGAAAAACCATCAAAGTGCCAAAACAGAAATGCCAAATATAAAAACCAACAATCTCCATTTCTCCCCCTGGGAGTAACAATACCAATCTCTCATACCAATTTCTCCTTAAGTGTGTTTTTCAAAATCTCTCCCCTAAAATTTCTCTAAAAAATATAATGTGTTTTTCCATAGATATCTCTCCCCCTTTGACATCAAATGCCAAAGTCACAAAAAGTCAAGTTCATACAAAATACCAATCAATTCAATATACCAACTACTCCCCCTGAGAAGTAGCATCCTCATCAAATACTGGAATAAAAGATTTGTCTTTTAATTCTGTCTGTTGATGACAATCATCAACTATCTAGGTCTCTACCGGTGGAGGTATGACTCCAAGCTGATCTCTGAGATACTCAAAAGTCTCCTTAGGCAAAGGTTTTGTGAAAATATCTACAAGTTGTTCTTTAGTATTCACATAAACTAGTTTTATCTCCTTTTCTTCGACTTTTTCCCTTAGAAAATTCAGTTTAATAGAAACATGTTTTGTTTTAGAGTGTAATACCAGATTCTTAGATATATCAATTGCTGCAGTGTTATCACAGTATATAGTAATAGGTTCCTTGCAATTTACCTTTATGTCTTTCAACATTTGCTTAATCCATAATACCTATGTATAGTTTGTTGCTGCTACAACATATTCTGATTCTGCTTTTGATAAAGATGTACAACTCTATTTCTTACTCAACTAAGAAACTAATCTCTTTCCAAGAAAGAATGCTCCTCCAGTGGTGCTCTTTCTATCATCTATATCTCCTGCCCAATTTGCATCTGTGTATGCACATAGATCAAAATTTTCATCTTTAGGATACCATAATCCAAGATTTGATGTGCCTTGTAATTACTGGAAAATCCTTTTCATTGCTGATTCATGATTTTCCCCTGGATTACTCTTAAATCTAGAAATAATACATACTGTATTCATAATATCAGGTCTGGTTTGTGTCAGATACAGTAAACCTCCTATCATAGATTTGTATCTATTTGGATTAACAGGTGTAGATTCATCCCTTCGAGATAATTTGTCATTTGTAGTCATAGGTGTGCTTACCGGTTTAGAGGTCTCCATCCCAAATTTCTTTATTAATTCTTTCAAGTACTTGGATTGACTCAAAAATATACCTTTATTAGTTTGAGAAATTTGCAAAGCTAAAAAGAATTTTATTTCTCCAATCATAGACATTTCAAATTCTTGCTGCATTTCAAGAGAAAATTCCTTACATAATCCATCTTCTCCTCCAAAGATTATATCATTAACAAATACTTCAATAATCAAGATGTCATCATTAGTTACTTTATAGTATAAGTTGCTAATTACATTTCCTTTAGTAAAACCAATCTTTAAAAGATACTTATCCAACCTTGCATACCAAGCTCTTGGGGCTTGTTTCAATCCATACAGAGCTTTTCTTAACCTGCAAACCATATCATTGTCATCTGTCAAAGAAAATCCATCAGGTTGTTCAATAAATACTTCTTCTTCAAGATCTCCATTCAAAAATGCACATTTAATATCCATTTGATAAACTTTGTAATCCTTGTGAGCTGCAAAAGCCAAGATTAATCTAACTGCCTCAATTCTGGCTACAAGTGCAAAGGTTTCATTGTAATCAACTCCTTCTTTCTGAGAATATCCCTTACACACTAGTCTTGCTTTGTTTCTGACAACCTTACCATCTTCATTAAGTTTGTTTCTAAATACCCATTTAGTTCCAATTACATTTTTATCTTTAGGCCAGGGAACTAATGTCCAAGTATTATTCTTCTCAATTTGTCCTAATTCTTCTTCCATAGCTTTAATCCAAAATTTATCTTCACATGCCTCATTGATAGATGATGGTTCAATTTGAGAAATAAGACATACCTCTTCATTTGCCAATCTTCCTCTTGTCATAACTTCCTTGAATTTGTTGCCAATTATCTGATCTTTAGAATGATTCAATCTTACATACCAGGGTGTCTTTGTTTCCTATTGTTCTTCAATTATTGTGGAATCTTCTGATGATACCAGAGTAACTGGATCTTCATTCTATACCAGTGGATTCAGTATAGGTTCATTTGTCACAATTTCTATTACCGGTTCAGAGTCTATATACCTTGAAGTTCCTCTGAATTGTTCATCAATCTTTACATTTGTACTCTCAACAATTTTCTGCAATCTTTTATTAAAACATTTATATGCCTTACTCTTAGATGAATAACCAAGAAATATTCCTTCATCACTTCTATGATCAAATTTTCCAATATACTCATCTCTTCTAATATAACATTTGCTTCCAAAAATTCTGAAATATTTAAGAGTAGGAGTATTACCAAACCATAGTTCATGAGGGGTCTTACCGGTTTCACCTTTGATGTGAACTTTGTTGAATGTATAGACAGCAGTGCTTACTGCCTCTCTCCATTACACATGTGGTAGATTTTCTTCTGATAACATACTTCTTGCTGCATCCAAAATAGTTCTATTTTTCCTTTCAACAACTCCATTCTGTTGTGGTGTCTGAGGTGCTGATAACTGTCTTTTGATTCCATTCACTTCACAGAATGTATTAAAATCTCTAGATGTGAATTCTCCTCCTTGATCTGATCTTAAACATTTAATTTTCTTACTGGTTCATTTTCAACCATTGCTTTGAATAGTTTGAACTTCCCAAGTGCTTCTGATTTTTCCCTGAGAAAAGTAACCCAACACATTCTAGAATAATCATCAATAATTAGCATGAAATATCTATCACCTTGTAAGCTCTTAGTTTTAGCCAGACCACATAAATCAGTGTGAATTAAATCAAGAGCATTATTGGATTTTTTTGGAATACTTTTGAAACTAGCTCTAACCTGTTTTCCAAATTGACATTCCTTGCAAATTGTATTATGAGGTTTCACAATTTTAGTTAGATCTCTAACTGCCTTAGAAGTATTGATTTTTACCATGCAATCAAAATTTACATGACATAGTCTTTTATGCCATAGCCAACTTTCATCTATATGAGCAATTAAGCATGCCTTTTCACTGTTATTCAAATGAAAGATATTACCTCTAGTCTGATTACCGGTTGCAATTTCCAAACCAGTTCTATTCATGATTTTGCATTTTCCATTTTTAAATTGTAACTGAAAACCTTTCTCAACTAATTGACCAACACTTAAAATATTATGTTTTAATCCTTCAACATAGTAAATATTGTCAGTGTTATGTTTTCCATCAAGCGATATTGAACCCTTACCTTTGATTGAACAGGCTTTGTCATCTCCAAATCTTACTAAACCTCCATTGTATTCTTGAAAGTTCAAGAATTTACCTTTGTCTCTAGTCATATGATGTGAGCATCTTGAGTCAATAATCCATTCATCCTTTTTTACAACTTTAGCTGCTACAACTTGTTCTACCGATTGAGCAGTGGGTGCCGGTTGATCTTCTGTTATAGCAACAAAAACCCATCCATTGTCTATTGGATCCTCATCAAAAACATCAGTCACACCTTCATCAGCAATGTAACAAGATTTGTCTTAGTTCTTCTTAAATCTGTATCTCTGATATTTAGGATTAGGCTTGTATGTTCTTTTAGCTTCTTCTCTTAGTCTAGGATGTCTATCAGGGCATCTTGAAGCCATATGACCAATCTTATTGTAGTTAAAACATTTAAAGGGTGCTTTACCTTCATACTTACTTCCAATTGGACCTTTTGGCATTTTCCTTGCAAATAGTGCTTCAAGCTCTTTAAGCTCTTCATTCTCCTTTTTAGATTCTTCAAGTTCTCTTGCATAAAAGGCTCTCCAGTCTGATTTGTGAAATGATGGAGCAGATGATGTTGATGCTTTAAAGGCTAAATCAGTCTTTATAGTAACATGGCCAAATTCCTCAATTTCAAATGCTGAAAGTTTTCCAATCAATGTATCCCTAGTTATTGATGTATTAGGCATTATTCTCAACTCATTTATAGCAGTAACCTTCATTTTATATGCGGGTGGAAAACCTCTTAAGATTTTTGAAACATTTCATCCTCACTCAAGGTTCCTCCACAACATTTAATACCCAAAACAATTTCATTTACTCTTTCCATAAAAGCATAAATCCTTTCATCTTCTTCTATTTTCAGATGTTCATACCTGACTCGGAAGCTTTCAAGTTTTGCAATTTTGACTGTGGAATCTCCTTCATTCAGTGTTTCCAAATGATCCCAAATAGCTTTAGCAGTAGACCTATATGATAATCTCATGATTTGTTGATCTGATAATATGCTCAAAAGTGCTTCTCTTGCTTTGCAATCATTTTCTTCATCTTTGGCTAAGGTAGTTGGAGCAATCTGACCAGCTACAGCAACAGTGTAACCATTCTTAGTAACTTCCTAGATGTCTTTACCAATGCAATTCAGATGTGTCTCCATTCTAATCTTTGATATCCCATAGTTGGTTCCATCAAGTTTAGGATTTTCCTTCCTGAAATAATTAGTAGACATTCAATCTCCTCAAGTTGTTAAACTTCTGCAAAAGAGGACTAGGTTCTGATACCAATTGTTAGGTCTCGGAGACAACTAAGAGGGGGGGATGAATCAGTTGTCAAATAAATTCAAACAAAAAACTTATTAACCAACTTAATGCTTAATACCGGTAAACCAGTTAAGTATGTCAGTAGATAGTGTTAACAGTAAATTGCTATACCGGTAAGGATTAATGCATGAAACATAAACATAAAGTCATCCACAACACATGACACCAATATTTGTATGTGGAAACCCTGTAAGGGGAAAAACCATGGTGGGAAACCTTACCCACAATCAGATGATACTACTGCAGATAGTAAATGTACATAAATGGGGTCTGCACATGCAGAAAGGCCAACAGCCTAGAGCTCACTGCTCAATCACAAAATGGGAGTCACACTAACTACAATTGGATGGTTAAATCCAATAAGAATGTACTACACAAAGTAGCATCTTCATATGCTAGATTCAGTACTGGTGTAATGCTGATATGCTTCTACAAAAACCTAAATTCACCTTCAAATGTTGTCTTCATGTATATCCCTGCTTGATCTTGCATATACCTTCACTTAATTCTTTTTCGCATTCCACACTTGATCTTACAAATAAGATCTTACATTTATACCATACCCTAAGACCAATTTTAGTAGGTCGGCTCTATAGGATATTACAATAAAAACATTTTACAAACAATATAATATCCGATGCAATAATTGATTGAACATGTCGGCTTAATGCATTTACAACAATAATAAATCATCTCCATAGCGTGCCATGCTGATCTGGAAAAGATAAACCTGACGGTGTAACCCTAGATAACCTGGACCTATTTGTCGGTAAAAGAAAATATGCAAATATGAATATACCAATGATTATTTCTTCAAATAAAGTGTCCACATGATGTCTTCAACATTGCCAAGTGTCTTCCATATCATTCCAGGTACCGGTGAACAATATATCCTGTCGATGAACCATATGCCAGTAACTTTTGCACAGTTTACTTGCTTGCTAGTGAATGTTGTTGGATCTCCAAAGTAGGTGTATTAGTAGATGTTGACATCAATGATAAAACTATACCAAAATACCAACACCCGGAACATCCTTGGCCAATAGTAATAGTTTCTTAGGATTTTGTAGGCAGTCACCGTAGAGGAAAAATGACTCCCGCATGCTTCATTATGAAAAGTTTTCAACAAATCTTCTTGGTGCGGTTTATCCACACATCGGAGGAAAGTGCCATCTAAACCTTTCGTGTACAATATGTTATTAGAGATGATGTACTTTGTAGCTTTCAACCTCAACTTTCTTTTTTCCCTAGGAGAAAGATGATCCGGACAGTCTCCATATGTAAGGTAGTACGCCACATTGGTGAACCAAGTATCCTAGTGATCAACGAATAGGGTTAAAGGTAAACTGTCCTCTTCTTTAGACTCATTCTCTACTATCAATCTACAGAGGCCTTGTCCTCTGACTAGCTTACTAGGCTTGATATCCAAATTGAACTCTTGTATCTTGGAGACGCAAGATACTCTATTATTAATGCCAACATCTTATTGAGTCAAAATAGATTTTACTACAAAATTGGGAACAAAAAGAATCGCATGTGAATGCAGTATGTAATACTTGAACTGCTTCATGAAGTTTACCACCGCATAAGCCCGCTTCTCTATCTGTGAGTATGTTAACTCATGCTTCTTCAAGGGAATACTCATGAAGGAAATCAACACCTCCTCATTATCCTCACCCTTCTATACCAAAATCTCGGACATAGTATGTTCAGATGCATAACAATAAATAATAAAGTCCTTATTAAAGTCTGGGTTTACCAGGGTAGGTGCATGCACAATTGCCTTCTTAATCTCTTCAAAATCCTTTTTGCCAGCTTAATTCCACCCAAAGGCTACCTTTTCACTCATCATATTCACAATGTATTTAGTAGTTTCAGCGAAATCGGGAATAAAGCACCTTAAGAAGTTCACCTATCCAAAGAAAGACCTTATTCCATTTCTATTTGAAGGAAGACTGAGCTGTTGTATTGCCTTTACCCTCTGTGGATCAACCTTTACTCCCTCCTATGAAACAATACATCCCAGAAGTTTTCCTTCTATGACACACAAATTAAACTTTTTAGGGTTTAAGGATACCCCATGTTCTCTACATCTCGCTAGAACCTTTCTCAAATCCCGCACATGATGCTTCCTTTTTCTGGAGAAAATAGTTAAATCATCTAAATACACCACAATAAGCTTATCCCTCAAATGTCTGAAGGAAAGATCCATCACCCTTTGAAAAGTTGCCCCTACGTTAATCAACCCGAAAGGCATCCTATTATACGCAAAGGTACCCTAGGGAGTTATAAAGGCTATCTTGTGTCGATCCTTGTCCGCAACACTAATCTAATTATACCCAGAGAAATCATCCAATATGGACATCATCTCCAACCCAGACACAGTTTGTAAAATATGATCCATTGCAGGCAGGGGATAATTATCTTTAGACTTGCTTGATTTAAGTTTATGAAATCAACACAGATTCATATCTCACCGTTTTTCTTCCGAACAGGAACTATGTTTGTAATCTAGGTAGAATGATGTAGAGGATAAATAATTCGGGCCTTCAACATCTTGTCAACCTTATGAAAAATTACTTCCACTACCTTTGGATTAAAATTTCTTAGCTTCTGCTGAAAAGGATTAACACTTGGTTTCAAAGGAATCTGATGTTGGAACTTACCATCCCTGAAGTTCTTCAACTCATCATAACTTCATGAAAAAACATCTTTAAACTCAACTAGCAAATCAATGAACCTCCTTGTTTCCACTTCAGAATAGCATTTTCCCAGATTAACAAATTTAGGATCCTCATTGGTACCAATATTAATTTGTTCATACTCTCTAGAGCTTTGAATTACAGGATCTTCCTTATCTCTTTGCTTAATATATCCATCTTTCCTATAGAAAAAACATTCAAGAGAAACTAAACCCTTTGGGATTTTATTTCCTTTTAACTGCAACATCCCATCATGTACTTCTTCTAGTGTATCAGGAGAAAACTCTTTACAATTCATGTCTGATCCCTCATAAAACAAGGATGTAAAAATGTCAGCATATTGTAAAAAGTTCTGAATCTATTTGTCATTTTCGAACACCTGCGAGGATTCAGAATTATCAGGAACACTAGGTCTATGCACTAGTTCAACCTTGTAAGTGTTGGTTGTGAAATCTAGATGTGGTACCAATAGAGCTGTAGATACCACCAAAGAATTAGCGTTCAAATTAAACTCCCTAGGAGTGGCTTCAATTGAAAAAAAATTGAAGGCTTCGATCTCATCCCAAACATGATTCCTATAGTGTCTCAATCTCTCATTTTTGACCACAAATAAGCCCCTCACCTACTTAACAATAAGTTCCACATCACCTCTCACCTTCAACATTTTGATTTGCAATCTCTTTGCTTCAGCCAAACCTAATAACAAGGTATCATATTCGGTCGTATTATTCATGTTTTGGAATTCCAATTTGAAAGAATAAGGAATGACCTTTCCATGGGGAGGTATCAATACAACCCCAGCCCTTGATCCAGAAGATGGAAAACTCCCATCAAATTCCATAGGCCAGAGTTCATTAGACTTACCTGAATCCCTTAACATACTCTCATCCTGAGGGTCAGTTGATATCATGTAATTGCCAAAGCCACAATCTTGATACAAAATTTAAGCTTTCGGATCATCTGAGGGAAAAACTATGTATGTAGCCTTTGTTTCAGGGTGCAACAAGACTCTCTATTTTCCAACTATAATCATCGCTTGAGACCAATCCATCCTAATTTCCCCTCCCATTTCCTTACAAAAAGTGTGACTTAACAACATGCCATAGCTAGCAGGGATGTCCACCACTAGGATTGTCAACTTGATTCTCTTAGCAGGGTGTGCTACCAAGGCAACCTACGCATCTTTAATTTGCCCCAATAAAGGAACCTGCTTGGAGTCCATGGAGTAACATTTTCCAACGGTCTTTGTTAGGGTTAAACCTAAAGATTTTTCTATGGTTGAAGGCATGACATTATCAGATGCTCCCAAATCTATTATGCAATTACTCAACTTATTCCCATTCATATATAAGGATACATAGAAAGGTTCTGGTTTATTCCCAAGATTGGATTCAAGCTGATCATCTTGTAGAGGAATAGTCTCTGATGAGCTTTCAGGGATTACTAGAGTAGGACTAACATTAGTATATGCTAGATAATCAATACTCATGGGTGTTTGGTTTTCACTTGCTAAGGCATGGGCATCATCCCCTTTGACAAATTCAACCAACCTATCCAGTTCTTTTGAGTTTAGTTTCAAATACTCAGCCAGAGAAATCTAAACACAAGATGTCTTGCAAAATTCAATGATATCAAAAGGATTAGTAAAAGAATCAGAACTTGAAGAATCAATCCATGGAACAATTTTTGACATACCTCCATGACGGGTCAAGATTTCTTTTCCTTTCACAGTACTGTGGATAGGCATTACAACATCTTGAGATTTCAAGTTTTGCTGAGTTCTTGTAAGAATTGCGTATGAGGAATCTTCCAAAGAGACCAACATGTTTCATCCCCTTTTTGAGTAAAAAACATATTCCATATAATGAATTTCAGAGTCACCAGGCATACTTTGGGAAACTCCTTCATCAACTTCTAAGATTGTTTCTCCTTTACTGATCATTTGAGAAAAATGAACCATCTTAGGGCATGAAGAACCATCATGCTCATCAGTTAAATGAAACACACAAGAATTTGCCTTGAGGGGTGGTGCTTCAATAGCAAGTCTTTGTTGTATAGGGGGTAGTTGTCATTGTATTCCTCCACCTCCTCCCTATTGATTAGGATATCTTCTAGGAATGTCTTGATATGGTTGGGAATAGGAAGTACTTGCTTTAGGAGTTTGCCTCTTTAGAGCAATTACATCATTCATTAACCATTGGATAATAGGATCTAAGGAAGTAGTGGGTTGGGCATTAGATATTTGTACTTCTCATTTCCATTTGCTCGTAGTGATCAAATCATCCTCTAATTCAACTGTGAGAGTTTTAGCAGCATTCAAATTAGCAACCCTTTTCCTATGAATCAAGAAACTAATCTCAGAGGGAATATAATTGATAAAAAAACATTTGAGATTATCATCTGAAGGTTTTTGGTTAACCGAGATCTTGTGTAGGATCTTATCAAATCTCACTACAAAGTCCCTCATGGATTTAGGAAGCTCCTTTTTCAACTGGGATAACTAAGCCAGGAGGGAATGTTTGTCTTCAGCTACTTTAAATCTAGCTTCAAATCTTGTCTTCAAATCTTGGCAGATTGCTATCACACTATTCGGCAAATGATAAAACCAATCAGCTGCCACTCCTGTCAATGATTGAATAAATAGCCTAATAGCCACATCTTCATGTTGAACTGCTATTACTCCATAGGCTACACTAAAAGCATTCAAGTGTTCATCTACAGTGACCATCCCATCCTCGCTAAATTTGGGAAAATAATCTCTGGTAGCTTTTGGCAAAGGATTAAGGTTCAAACCTAAATTCAACGATCCTACAGCTGCCCCCCATGGGTTGTTGGCCGTCATTGGGAGTATGATATTAAGAGGAGTAGGATTAAATGAAATTGGTAAGGCAACACCATGCAGGACCAATGCTTGACAAACTAGAGATGCAGGTGATGACGACAAAGGAGATGGAGGTCTACTCCTTGCCCTTCATTGGGATGAGAAGGTGGGTTGAAAATTTAAATTCTGCAATTCTTCAAAGATGGGATCAGAAACCCCCCTTCTTCTTTGGGATCTAGTATATGGCCTGGAGTTTAGTGTGGAGCAATCAGGGTAACAATCATCTGGGAATCTGGAATTGATTATCAGGGACGTGGATAAAGAAAACCCTAGGAATGACTACCCTTTCAAAGACTAACACAGGCTGATCTGATTGTCTTTCTATTTCGCTAAGAAGAGCACTTATCCTATCATATTTTTCTCAACTTCTTCTATGCCTCCAGGCTAGAGTATCCAGCTCTGAGGTAATGTTACTTTGTTCCTCTTGTACCTAGTTTAAATTTGGTTGCAACACAGGCAAAAACCCTTCAAGAGGCAATACCATTTATGAAGAATAGAGTATACTGCTACGATGACCTTGTTTTAAAAATAATTATTCTTCTTTCCCCAGTAGAGTCGCCAAAAATCTATTGGTAAACAGATTTGTCTCCCCTTATTTGTTTAATCTTTAAATATTGAGGACCATGAAAAGAAAGACAATTTTTCTCCCAAACAGTTGGAAAAGCATTATATTGATTAACCTTTGAATTAAGGTACAACTCCAAATTACACACAATCAATAGAATGCTTTTCACCAGAAAGCACTTAAAGGTAATTGCATACACCAGTCAATACAAAATGAATGCAAGCACTAATTCATATGTAACTCTTTATATAAAGCCGACAGACTTCATGTGCACTAAAACAAAATAAAAAGCTTATAAAGATGAAATTTGCCAATACTTTTCTGCACATATAGAAAGTATAACCTCTCTTTGAAATAGATTCTCATAGAAATCAAACTTCAAATATCAAACAAATAGACTTGAAACCGAAGATAACTGTCAACAAGATTGTCATTCACTGATGATCATCCACTTTCTACATACACAAAATGGTTTTAGCCAATTTAAAGATAGTCTCTTCAGAAACTTAGTGAACCCTTTCAAATTCATTACGAAAAATATTTATAGGTCACCAGAACAATAGTTCATTTAAACCAAAGTAAAATTAACTCACATGAGTTAATAGAAAGCAACCCTAATTGTATAACTGAAACTAAGGAAAATAACTAGACTCGCTGGCAAACAACTGCCAGCAGTGCTAGTCATGCTGTCTACTCAGTTCCGATGTGATCGCTCGGGTTAGTGTTTTGGACAAACACCATCACCCCTTTGGTCATGCTCCACTCTCGATGCACTTTTGAAAACTCCTAGATTACAACTACGTGTAGAAAAGTGATGTTAATTACTCTCTGCTTCTAGAGCTCCTTCTTTCTCTTCACCATTTTCACTTTATCTCTGTGGGAATCCAGGTGATCGAGACAAACTGTGAGCATTGATTCCACTTTAGAGATCCTCGTAAAGTCTTCAATGGACAAGGATTTTCCACCTTAATCTATTTGATGTGGCTACTAAACTAGTTAATCATCTCCGTAGTATCTTCCAAGGTTTCACTATCCTCTTTAAGTAGTTGAACATTCACATAGTGTAATTCCTTCTACATGGTTGCCCTTAAGGCCATTAATTCGCCACGCAGACTGGCCGACTCATTATAACCTTGTTCAATAATCTAGTTGCGCCACTCAATACTCTCCTTGCAAATAAACATCACATCTTCATTTAATCCAGACACTTGATTTTCAGAAAGAAAATTCATCAGACCATAACACCGAATATCCCGCATCTATTTCAAAATTACTACCCATTTGGGTTTCTCTTTTTTCCATGAGACCAAGTTGGAGTCTAATGCTTTGGTGACTTCGGTGGCATCTTTGAAGATCTATACTAAATCCATTATGTAATTGGTTGCTTGATGCATGATCGAGGTGAGCCATTCTGAGAAAACCTCAGCAATCATCCTATTTCGTTGAACTTCATCAAAGAATTTTTGATTACCTGGTGACTTTGGAATAAAAGGTCGTGAATTTTGTGACAATGGTAATAGACTGTTCTGTAGAGCATGAATGTACTGGGCCATCTGCATTAAACTTTGTTTTAACTCAGCCTTGTCTCTTTCATCCTTCCAAGTACGAGAGATAATTATTTTAGTTGGAGCCTCCAGATGTTTCACATCTACCGCTCTGGTTTCGACCCCCAAATTAATTCATTCAACAACATAATCTACTTCAAAAGCCATAACAGCATCTTTGTCGGACTCGAGTCTGGCAACATCTACAGTCCAATGCTTTGTGCTTTCATTAAAATCAATCATGGCCTCCATTTTTAGTTTTTTGGGCTTTGTAGACCTTCCCAAACATTTTCTCATAACATCCTCCATTGATACCAAAATAGGAACCACATTCCTTTTTCTGGTGACTGAATCAGTTAACCATTTCGGTGATAGAGTCAGTTCCTTAGATGGCATGGGTGGAAATCCTGCTGAGGATGGTGGTATGGCACGGTCTGTATGAGATTGGATTTCAAGTGTCCCTAGGTCTTTGAGAGTAGTGTCTATGTCAATTTAAACCTTGTCTACTTCAGAAACAGGGGATGCCATCTTGCATAGTGTTTCCTCTACATCCAAATTAAGGATGAGAAGAGGTGCCGACGGCTAGAAACTCTTCTTGGTCCTTGACTTGGTAATTCGACCAACAATAGAAAGCTCACCTCCGCTGTCAAGTTTCTCTTCCTTAATCCTTGTCTTCCTTTTTCCCACATCAAAAATGGGAATGTTAGTTAGAACAAAAGTTTTACTTGCGATACTCTTCTTCCCACTTTTGCTTCTCGAATTGGCTGCTCGTGTCATATGGAAACGACAACTCCTAAGCTAACTTTTTGTCCTATGAATTACATTGAAGGTGCGTGTCTAAACACTATCCCCCATCTTTTTGCTCCAATCCACTTTTGGAAGAGGTTTGCCATGTACCCACTTCATGAACTCGAAATCAAGTACGTCTTCATCATCAGTGGTGACATCTGAGGCATCCATTGACAATCTCATGTCATGAATTTGTTTCAAAGTTAATCTGGACGAACTCCGTTTCCTTACTTCAAATTCACCTGGCAACCCTCCCAATAATCCTCTAACTGAGGAACATCCTGATCAGGCACCATCTTCTTCACATACTGAGCAATGAAACCCTTACTATCAAAATTATCCCTTTTCACAAAGGTCTTCAAATGTGACTTTTTAAATTCTAGCTCAAGATTTAGTGCATCACAGACAGACCTATAGCTATAATGGCCTAAATCAATGGGAAAAATCCCACTTCTGTTGAAGTCCTCACCATAATCCTTTACGACATAGGCAAGCTACCTAGAAATTTTGATCAAAATGTAGGAGTCTAAAACATATCTGGGTAGCCTAAAGGGTTCTCCTTTAAATCCTCCAACCCTTAGGTAAGTGAAGTGACTGAACTGTATAAAGAAATTGCCATAGATGTTAATGAGTTCAACCACTTTTGTAGACATTCTTCTATGCAAATTACCTTGTAATTCAAAGGTCAGCCTTCCAGCAAAAATATCATTCTAGTGGAGATAGTTACCAACATGCCCTTTCAAAGTCAGATTACGATGATACTCATAAATTCTCATGCCTTGAACCCATTTTACATGAGATAATCTAGACCATTCTCTGACACAGGCAAGCATATATAATAGATAGGAAGGCATATAAAAATTAGGCATCCCAAGATAATTGCTCAAACCTTCATGTAATCTTTCCATGATGACAGTTCCCCAATCGATGAACCAACTGTTATCCAGAGTGATCTGGATGAAGAAATACATCTAGTCCTCCCTGTAAAAAGAGTGGGAATTACCCTTTACCCTGCTCAACAATATCACCAAGTCTTAGATTGTAGGAATTAAATGTTCATGGGTTAGAGGTCTCAGCAACCTTGAGCCTCCTTTTTGGAATCTTAGGAGCTAATTCCGCACAATAATAGTTCTATAGTACTGCTTTTTCTCAGAGAAAATCCCATAAGATTTACCAATAGTCCAGTCTTCATAGGGTTCCCGATGTGGAATACCCATGGCTGCCATTATTGTCTATTTATCAATGGACAACAAGACTTCACCATTATTTTTCCTTATACATCTATTACCCTTGTCATAAAGACACATACATTCTAAGACTAACTCAGGGAAAGGGGCAGCTATGGGAATGTCGGCCGCTTCTAATAATCTGCTCTGTGCTACATCTCTCATCATAGGGTCCACAGCTGAATTCCTTACTCTTTATAGAAAAACATCTAAATCCAACTGAACTAGCATTGTATCGCTTAATTCCGGTAAGGAGCTTACCAGGGAAGACGAGCTCATCAATTTGGGCAAAACAGGCCTCATTTTTAGTTCATGATTTTCCCCAATTAACTCAAGCAAAGAAGGAAAGTGGAAACGGAAGCAAGCAACTTAACGGAATACCCAGATCTTTAAAACAAACTGCAACAATTTAGAAAGTTGTTAAAGATACCTTCCTCTATTCTCTGTAAACCTCTATCGCAGCCTATTTTTCCCACTCTGAAACTCCTTCTCAAAACCTTTTCAAGAAAATAATAATCCTGGCGTGATAACTACTTAGTTTTAAAGTCAAGAAAATCTTACCTATCATTACCAAAACCTGCCTTCATTACTCTTCATTCATGTGACCTTACTTTGAAATGATTGTGCTGAAGCATGCTTTAAATGCTAAGTCACTTCACTTCTGACACAATAGATCCTTACATATACTTTCTATAAATGGTAGATTTCAAATCATTGAAGAAAGAATATTCCTTCCCTCGGCGATCATTTATCATGTCCTAAAAATCTGCGTCATCATCTCGTGGCAAATCAGATGTCCTCCAAGAAGTCTATACATTCAACTCTGAACTCTGCGAAACAATCGCGACACAACATTAACATGAAAAATCTTGAACCTTGAACCAAAAAGGTTCAAGTTCAAAGTTCAAAGAATGCAAAATGTCGACAAGGACTAGCAAAACTTAGAAACCGCATTGGTTGGAGGAAAAAACATTCAAAGAAATGCCCGTTGAACTTTGAACCTTGAACCAAAAAGGTTCAAGTTCAACACAGTGAAACTAAACAATGACCAAATTACATGAGGAAAACTTAAGCAAACGGCTTGACCGACGAATTAGATAAGCACTACTTCCAACAAGGACACATATGGAATGTAAATTTTATATGGGCCCAACATATGATCAGGAATTTTATGCCATAATTCAAGCCTTGAAGAAATGGAGACACTACTTGTTGCCTAAATAGTTTGTGTTGTATAATGATCATCAAGCTTTGCAATATTTGAACAGTCATATTAAGTTGAATTAGAGACATATGAGATGGGTAGGATTCTTGCAGAGTTACACCTTTGTGTTAAAGCATAGAAGTGGTAAATTTAACAATGTTGCTGATGCATTGAGTAGGAGAAGGAATTTGCTGATAGAGATGAGAGTGATAGTATTAGGTTTTGAGTATTTGAAGACCTTGTAGAAGACCCAAATTTTGTAGAACCTTAGAAAGCATGTAGAGAACTGGTTATGGTTGATAGGAGAAAATGGTTGGATTATTTCATTCAGGATGAGATGTTATTATGGTTGGAAAGCATGAAGACATCAGATGCATTACATGTAGCAAACCTATTTTTCAAGGAAGTGGTGAGATTACATGGATTACCTAAGAGCATAGTTTTAGAGAGAGACACTAAGTTTGTTGGCTATTTTTGGAGAACACTTTGGAAGAAGATGAAGATAGATATGAAGTTTAGTTCTACTTTTCATCCACAGATTGATGGATAGACAAAAGTTGTAAACTAGAGTTTGGGAAACTTGTTGAGATGTTTAGTGGGAGATAAAACCAGAAGTTTGGATTTGATCCTTGCATAAGAAGATTTTTCCTACAAAAATTCAGTGAATAGAAGTACCGATAAAACAACTTTTGAGATTATTATCAGAGTGCACCCTAGAGGTATAGCAGAATTGAGAGACATTAGCAATGAAGACTAGAAGAGTTCAGAAGAAAAAGATTTTACAGATCACATGGCAGCATTGCATATTCAAGTTAAATAACATTTGGAAGACATGAACAACAAGTAGAAGGAGAAGGTAGATGAGAAGAGGAGACATAAGGAGTTTGAAGTTGGTGATGAAGTGATGGTATATTTGATAAAAGAGAGATTATTGGTTGGAACTTATAATAAGTTGTAGATGAAGAAGTTTGGACCCTATAAGATTTTGAGGAAGTTCAGTTCTAGAAATGCATATAAAGTGGAGCTACTAGATAATCTAAATATTTCACCTATATTCAACATTGTAGATCTTCATGAGTACCATGAACTAGAATTCAGTGAGGATAGTGTTGCAGACCTTGAGAAACAATTTCCCAAGAAGGAACTGGATCAGATTGAAAATATTTTGGACTATAGGATTGGGCATAGTACCCAAAATAGTCAGTTCAAAGAATATCTTGTGAAGTGGAAGAGAAGAATAGTTGAAGATTAATCTTGGATTTCTTAGGAAGAGATAGACCACCTTGGTTTCCCTCTGACCCCAGCAAAGTGAGAGGCTCACTTTTTCATTAACCTTGGATATCTGATGCAGGAGCATCCCCGACTCATAGCAATCTTGCATCAACCAAAAACATTTTACTTTTTGTTTTGTTTGTAGTTTCAATTTTCCTTTTTGTGTGTCCTAGTTTTGGCTCACCAGATCCTATGGAGTTGTATTCTATGTGAAGACTTGATCATCATTCTTTATTTTAAACTGCATCTCATTTGGATAAGCTACTAACAAGATATCACCATTGGTTTTCCTGATAGTTTCTTGTTATCGGTTGTTCCTTTATTACTGGTTGCCTGAGACCTATTCTAGTGATCTATCGGAACCCCCTTCTGAAGCTTGCAGAACCTTGAGTGTTGATTTCAATGTTCCTTTGCATGTGGATGACCTTTTCCCATGATCTACATTTCATCCTTTAGATTTTTTGGAGGAATCTCTTGGCGGAGGCCGACCTTGTTCATTTTGCACGTTAGGTCTTATTCTTCAAGTTTTGATCCCTTTTGGGCCAACTCAATCCTTTGGATCGATA
The DNA here is from genome assembly GCF_030272615.1 of Cryptomeria japonica. Lineage (NCBI taxonomy): Eukaryota > Viridiplantae > Streptophyta > Pinopsida > Cupressales > Cupressaceae > Cryptomeria > Cryptomeria japonica. Next base: position 458,259,646 of record NC_081415.1, on the reverse strand, counting down.
TATATATTTGTAATCATAATTTAGAATGTAATCAATTAGAATCAATCAGAGTATCAGATAGATAGACTGTTCCTAGAAGATAGAACCTTCAATTCAAGGTCCCGGTTGTGACCTATTCTACCAGGCCTGTGTGCCGATATGTTGTAACCCGGTTGTTACAGACTAGATGTAATCAAATTTCATGCAATAAAACTCTATAACCTGCATTGCCTCCATCATATCTGTGTGTTTCCGCTGTGTTTACACTTGCTGACTAGTCTTGATTGATCTCCTTGAGGTCCCTCCTCACTAGTGACTACTTCATTTTCTCTTCTTCATGCAGAGCGTGCCTAATAGCAGGATATTGAAATCCTATGGAATCACCTCTATTGGCCTGCTAGGCCTTTTCTATTGTTTTAACCATTACACTTCTTACTTCTACATTTACTATGCTAGCCCTTTTCAAAATGGTTTTCTCCTTTTCTATTTCTATGCTCATTTTGGGTCCTTTTTAACCCTGATCTCTCTCTTCTCTTTTATTAGAGTTACTTCCCATTTCTACTTGTAGGTATTCTCCTTCATCTTGTTCCTTTCCTTTTTGTTGTTTTTCCCTACTATCGAGCATGTTTAATGCTTCATTTAGTCCCCGACCTTCATCTTCACCTTCCCTAGCAGGATTTTCTTTCCGCAGGGATAGTTGATCTTCTTGAAGTGGAACTTCAAGATCCTCTAGCTCTTCTTCGTACGGGGGTGCCACTGATTCTAGGTGTGAAACGTCCTGCACTTTCTCATTAGCATCTCTTATGTTCTTGATTTTCTTCCATTTCCCACATCTCCATATTTCCTTCCACTGTCTTTTGTTGATTTTCCTCATGGAGTGTTGGATTTTCTTCTACTCTTCTTTTCTCCACAGCAGGAGTTTCTTGCACTCCATATTGTATGTCATTTTCCCTTGTTGTGTCTTCCTTGGATTCTCCTGATCCTTCCAAGTTTATCACTTGGTCCATCATGATTTTGCTAGTTGAAGCCTCTTCTCCATGCACTAGTTTTTGTGGCAATTTATAGGGTTGTTCCATCTTGCTTCATAATTCTTCTAAGTTTCCCTTTCGGTGTTTTTCATGCACCCGATTCAACTCATGCTACAGTCTTGGATCCTCTTCAGGTCCGACACCAACTAGCCTAACTATGTCACCAAATGTGTTGTTGATTGATGGAGGAGATGCAAATAGATGTGCTACGAATTGAGACACATTTATTGGAATGGCCCGCAACATCTGTTCTTGGAGTGTTTCTTCCCACATCTCAACCATTTTTCCTTGCTTGAGGGTTTGTACTATTTTACTGCCTTGGTCTTGTGGCTCCTTCCTTTTACTTCTAGCTAGCATATTCAAGTCTGTGTATGTAGTGACTACCTCAAAACCTCCTTATTCTAGCTCTTCTTCTTTCATGGTACCCAGTTCTATTATTTTAGTCATATCTATACTCCTTTTGTGAACTAGAAAATCTCCATTTTCCTCAGTATCCTTTCTTTTCCTTTTCCTCCTTATGGTGAGCTTTGTTCCTTTCTGCACTAGCTCTATTTTATATGCTTCTAGCCATTTCCTTGTTTCTTCTAGGAGTAGTTGATTCACTTGGTCCTTTGAGATAGTATCTGGTTCATTCGGTGTGGGTTCTATCACTGGTCTTTTCTCCACATTATGCACCATGTAATCTGGCCTTAAGATTTCTTTATCATCTTCCATTATCTTTGTGGGTACCTCGATTCCTATTTTGGCTGGCCCTAACTACTTTATCTATGCCAAGGTTAACTTTCGGTAATACCTTATCTTTCTAACTTATATTTCATGTTTTCAGTCCATCCAGTAATCTTCTATTTCTGGGATATGTTTGACTCTTTTAGCAATGTACCTTTCTATCCTGTGCAAAGGGTCATAATCCTTCCTTGTGTACTGGAATTATTGTAGATGCTTGGAAAATAGGTCTTCCTCTCCCTTCTTTGCATTTTGCAATGATTCACATCCGAATTCTCCAATATTTACTAGGAATTTAAACCCTATTTTTTGGTAAGAACTCGGCTAATTATCATGAAATTCCACCATTTGTCTACAAAATTCAGTTAACCATGCCCAAACAGAGGGGTACCTTGCCAATTTGAAGGGAATTCCTAAAAATGCTTGTGCCCACAAGTATGACCATGTGGGAAACTATATATACCAATCTCCATAACACTAGACCGCTTTTCTTACTTCCTTCGACACTCTCTCACTAGGTCTTCCCTCAAATTCCCAGGCAAGCTCCATGATAAAGTAGTCATTAACTTCTCTATAATATAACACTATGTAGTGTCATAAAATTGTGACCCATGCAATTTTTACCATATTTTGGGTCCTCACCTCGGTGACGGTATCTCCTTCCCTAACCGAGACCTATTTCAGCATTTCCAACCCTTCACTCTTTCTCCTTCATGTCCTGTCTCTACTCTAGACCCTGTCCATACCCCAAAATAGGGTAGGGTAGGGGTGTGGTTCCCCTATCCCCCCTAGGACAGGGGGTGGTGCCCTTGTCCTCACCTATTAGGGTGGCCCTATGCTTAGTCTACCTCGTATCCTATGCATTATTTGTCTTTGGGGTTCGCAATTCCTCTTTGTCGGTCTTTGGTGGTTGAAAATTAATCCTTGTGGCATGTATAAAAAGGAATTCAATACCCTCATTCATGGAAGGGTGGACAATGCATAGACAAAAAGATAGATAAGGAGCATAAGGAGAAGATACAAGATTTCAAGGTCATCATCAAGCATTCAGGCATTCAAGTCTTATTCATTCATCCATTGGAGCAACATTACAACATTAATTTGCAAGAATGTGTGTGTTAGGGTTTTTTCATGTTACACACCATTTCATACATTATTTGTGGTTACATTCAGGAAGCAAAGCAATCATCATCAACAAGTTGCAGATCTACAAGGTATACATCTCCATTGTTTACATTCAAGCATTTCCAATTACTTTCTTTGTAGGTTGATTCATCAATCGAGGTTTGACTAAGGCAAACCCCTATCCACAACCCTCCTTTCTTATCTTTTTTGTGTGTAGGTTGTAGCTGCACAACTGTAATTGCAGGTTTGGGCTTCATTTGCAGAGATGAAAGGACCCTTTTTTTATTTCACAGATTTTGTGGCAGACCATGTACATTCCTAACACGATCCCAATGACTTTTCTCAAAATTTGCAGGGTATATCTATATTAGTCTAATTAGCTTAGATCCGAAGTTACAGTGCGATCCTGAATTGGTAGCTCCTCATTTCACTCATTTCCTCTCTCTTTTCCACATAGTCAACAAGTCAACTTTCTCATTTACAAAAGAGCGTAAATCACACTTTAATCACTTGCAATCCACTTAGAATTCACATCCTTGTTTCCCTCAGATTTGGATCTAGTGGATTCAAGCCCCTCTTTTGAATGTAAAGTTCCTCCCAAGTGAAAACCATCCTAGTGGCATCCTTTCTCTCTCCTAGGTGGTCAGTCACTAGGATCCAATTTTCCACTTTACATTTTGGTGAACCTGACGTCTTACACATTAATTCTGATTTCTCATTCTTAGATCTAATTAATTACAATTTTAATTTCAAGTTTGATCTATTGGCAAATTTTAGAGGTTAATTACATAAAAACCCTAATTTTTCCTTTTGAGAAAATTAAGCTTTGTGAGGTGTAAAATTTTAATTGCTTATTTCAGATTTGCTTTCTATTTGAAAATTGCAATTCAAATTTGTCTCTTTATTCTAAAAATTTTGTGGTTAAATCATAAAACCCTAATTTTTAAGATTCTTCTATTTTCGACCTTTGACTGCAATTTAGACCATTCTAGACATCTCCAAATCAAGTATTGTTTTTGATTCCAAATTAAAATCATAATCTCTGCCATCCCTAAAAATTTCACAAAAAAGTTGGTCGGATCGTGTGCATTCCTGCCATGGTTCTCAACTTTTTTCCTGAAAATTCCGGAGAGAGAATTGACTATAGTTTTCTGCTCAAATCCAAAAAATCAGTGTACTTTATCAATTTTAATACTCTCTAAGGTCAAACACAAATTTAAAATTCATCAAATTCAAATCTTAAAATTAATTTTCATAAAAAGCTCCTAATTTTAGATCTCCTTTTCCAACAAATTCAGATTTCACTTAAGAAACTTTTAATGGTAATTAATAAATTGGATTTACTTGCTCTTTCAGATGTGATTACATTGCTTTTTGCATATATTTATCATGTGTCAGATAATAGTTTCTTCCATTTCTAAATTATTAGATCTCAGAGCTTTCATGTATCATTTATGTTGCATTATGGTGATGTTGTTAATAAAATGCATTTACTATGTTATGTTGGCATTTTGATGATGTTTTGATTGTCATTGATGGACACACACTTTCTTGATGTATGAGTTATGCTCAACCGGTAATTGCTCCAACCGGTATTGTGTATTATTGAGTGTATAGTCTTTAGACTATCGGTGTTTTGCAGAAAATGGTTTACCGGTCACAGATTGTATGAAGACTGGAAGTAGTATGAAGACCCCAAGCGGTACAAGCATCCCAAGTGGTTCGAGGAGCTCAAGTGGTATGAAGTAACCAAGTGGTAGTTAAATTTTCATTAGAACACTATGATCTACTAGTCTTCATTTTTGACAATCGGTAATCAGTATATTGTATTAACTGGTATTACTCTGTGATGAGTTACCAACCGGTATTACTATAATGTGTGATGAGTTTTCATCCACCAACACTTTGGTGGTGTGTTTGTGCCATATTAACAAATGTGTCTAGATGCACTGAACCTAGGAACTTGTAGTCTAATTCTATTAGACCGACATGAAATCAGATTCCTTTATAAGGACATCATGTCTAGGGTTTTCATGTATGAGATGTGTGATGTGTGAGATATAGAATTGAAAGGTTATGTGCAATCATCGTGGAGAAGATTAGGTCTGTATGAAGAGATAGAGTGTGGAGATATTGAAGACTGAAGTAATGCTGAAATGTTTTAACAATGAGCTACCAACGATCTAACTAAGCATACTGTGCTATTATCTAGTTCATTAACTTATTGATTATTAATATCTTCGACAAGTTTGAAACCCTTAATCGGGTAGGCCCAACAAAGCCTTTATAAATCCTCTAACAAGGTGGTTCACAACTGTGGATCTGAAATCCTTTAACAAGGTAGTCTTTAACAAGACTTATCTTCTAACAGAGATCTAGATTCCTAATAGGATCTGTTCTGGTGAAGAACATTGTATGACCTTAACTGGTCTGTCCTTAACTGGTCTAGTTTCTATTCTACAGATAGTTACTTGTGAGTTTCTGCTCACCGTGGTTTTTCCCATTTGGGTTTCCACATCAAATATCTTGTGTTATGGTGATTGTGCTCTTGTGGGTGAATACTTTGTTTTCTATTTGGTTTGCATTTATCTTAACCAGTTTACTAGTGAATCTATTGTACCAGTTATCTACTAAACTATTTAAAAGTTTTTTTACAGTATTTTTTGGTATATTAATTCACTCCCCCCTCTTAGTATTCATCAGTTGGTATCAGAGCCTACCTTTCTATAAGTCTAACCACTTGGAAGAGATATGGGGGAATATAGTGTGAGGGAACTTACTCATCATCTCACTCAGACTGAGAGAGACTATGATGAACTCAAAGTCAAGTATAAAGCCTCTTTGGCCAAAAGAAGAGAGCATGCTAAGAAACTGATGGAACTCACTGAAAATAGCTCTTCTGATGAAGCTGACATGGATTCCCTAGTTGAAGAAGTTGAAAAACTGAATGAATCTAAATGCAATCTGAGAAAGCAGTTGGAAGGACTGACTATCAGAATGTGTCAAGAACTTGAGAATAGAAGGAAAGCTTAAGATCTGGTAAAAGACAAAGATCATGATATCTCCAAGCTGAAGCAAGAAATCAGTACCCTTACCACTCATCTCCAAGAAAGTAAAGTGGAAAAAGAAGAAATGCAAGGTGAACTAAACATGGCTATTTCTAAGAATGCAACCTTGATGGAATCCAATGCTGCCATTTTCAAGGAACTTACTGAGTCAAAGGAGATACTTGCCAAATTCAATAAGAGTACTGCTAAGCTAGAGCAAAAGTTAGAATTGGCTAAGCTAGTAAGGAATACCACTGGACTTGGTTTCTCTGGGTATGAGGAAGGTGAGACCTCTATAACAAAAGCTGAAGTATCAAAGAAGCAACTAACATCCAAAGGAAAAGGTAAGCAAACATTTAAACATGTTTTCTTTAATTATCTCAAAGAAGGACATACTGCCAATGTGTGTAGAAGCAAGGCCTACAACAATTTTCATTATTTTCAAAACAATATGCCTAGATCAAATAGATTCAATGGTAACTGTTATGCATGCAACAAGTTTGGGCATAGAGCATTTAAATGCAGGTTAGTTTTGCACAACACTGGGAGATATCCTCCAAGGACTCAAGGAGTTATCTCAGAACCTTCTGTGAACTAGAATCCCAACTGGTACAATACCTATGACCATCGTTCAGGTGGTTATCAAGCGACTACTAGTTGGAGAGCAACCTATTTAATCTATCGTGGTAGCAGTCACACTACTACAACATGTAGAAGAAAGAAGTGAAGTATGAATAACGGACCATGGAGAACACCTGGAATGGTATGCTATCATTGCAACAAATCGAGACACACTGCCAGAACATGCAGACTGAGAAAGAACCTATCAGATGATATACTGATCACTCCAAAAGGGAAGATTGATGTTGAAACCATTCAAACGGAAATGAATAAAACTTGGAAAAAGAAATCAGAAGAAGAGTCATAGGATGAACCAGTTTCTGCACCTAGTGTGGAAGTCTCTGAACTAGCAAACTAAGCTTCAGAAAAAATTAGGGGGAACATATTGGTGAAATATTTTGAACCCACGGTTTATATCTGTAATGAACTTAACTGGTATATGTTACCTGTCAGGCAGCTGAATACTTGAAGCGGTAAAAGGCAAAATTAGGGTTTGTGCCCTAGCGGTGATGCATTTATTATGGTTGGTGAGAGTTTGTTTATAAGAGTTTTCATCGTCATTTTCACTTATCTATTTTCAGAAGAAGAAGTTTTTAGGAACAGAGCAACCAGAGTGATTTGTCTAGTAGTTGATGAAATCTTGTGCAAGATCTTGCAACCATCTTCAAGCAATCAGTGAAGAACTCTAAGAGATCAACTTGCAACTAAAGTGGTGTTTTGTGCGTGACATTGGAAAACCTAAATTCTAGTTTGTATTTTCGAAATTATTATTTATCATTTGATCATGGCTTCTGAATCGCACTCTAGTTCTAGTGCACCTGTAGATTCACCTGATTTTCTTCAAAAGAAAATGAAATACAATGCCCTATCACAAATTCTTGCTGGAGTTATTGTCGAAGAAGACATTTTAGGGTATATAGACTATAAATTGGAAGACCTAGGATCCCTAGTGATTCATTCCCAACTAAGTCTATTTTGTGGGGATGACAAGAAGATCAAACCTAAGTATAGTATCCTTGAAAAGATGAAACTGCATAATGTGGTATATTTTCTAGAAGAGTTCACTGAAGAACATATTCGCATCATCCTTAGTAGAGTGCGTGGTGACAAGATGTATCTGTTAGGTCCTGGAGACAACTGAGAGGGGGGGGGGGTGAATCAGTTGTCAAATAAATTCAAACCAAAAACAACTTAACCAACCTTAATGCTTAATACCGATAAATCAGACTTTATGCCGGTAGATAATTTATCAGTTAATTATAGTAACGGTAAAGATTAATGCATGAAACAGAAAGACAATAACATCCACAACACATAACACCAATATTTGTATGTGGAAACTCTATAAGGGGCAAAACCACGGTGGAAAACCTTACACACAATCAGATGATACTACTACAGATAGTATGTGTATACAAATGGGGTCTGCACATGCAGAAAGGCCAAGCTCCTAGAGCTTACTTCTCAAACACAAATAGGAGTCACATTGACTATAATTGGATGGTTAAATCCAATGATGATGTACTGCTCAAAATAGCATCTTCATATGCTAGATTCAGTACCGGTGTAGTTCTGATATGTCTTCACAAAAACCTTACTTCACCTTCAAATGATGTCTACGTGTATAGCTTTTCTTATTCTCACATATACCTTCTTTCAATTCCTTATCTTAATAGCCTATCGATCTTACAAATAAGATCTTACATATATACCATAACCTAAGACCAATTTTAGTAGGTCATCTCTAAAAGATATTACAATAAAATAATTATAAGTAAATCAATAATCGATGCAATATCCGATTCAACATGTTGGCTTAATGCATTTACAATAACAACAAAATTATCTCCAAAGCATGTCATGCTGACCTGGAATAGATAAGCCTGCCCATGCTTATTCTAGACCTATTTGCTGGTAACAACAAATATGCAAATATGAATATGCCAATGAAAAAATATTCAAGACAAAGTGTCCAAATGATATCTTCGACATAACCAAGTGTTTTCCGTGTCATTCCAAGTGTCGGTGAGCAATATATCCTTCTAGTGTACTAGATACTGGTGACTGTGCATAAGTCACTTGCTTCCCGATGAACATTATTGATCCTCCAAAGTGCCAGAGTTGATAAGTGTTATAGGTGCTGACATCAATGACAAAACCATATCAACATAACCAAAATACCAACAATCTCCCCCTTAGGCATTGATGGCAACACAAGATGGAAAAACCAACAAAGTGCCAAAACATAAATGCCAAAAACCAAAAACCAACAATCTCCCAAAAGAGATCATAACTAGAATTCAAAATTCAGATACAAAGAGTAATCAATCCCTCCCAAAGTAACAATCTCTCCCCTTGAGAGTAACATGTGTTCTCCTTGTGTTTTTCCATATCAATCTCTCCCCCTTTGACATCAAATGCCAAAGCCAATACAAAATCCAGGTTCAAATACAAAATACCAACCAATTTAGTATGCCAACTACTCCCTCTGAGAAGTAGCTCTCCTCATCAAAGCCAAAATAAAAGATTTCTCTATTAGTTCTACTGGTTGATGACAACCATCAACTATCTAAGTCTCTACCAATGGGGGTATGACCCCAAGTTGGTCTCTGAGATATTCAAAAGTCTCCTTAGGCAAAGGCTTAGTGAAAATATCTGCAATCTGCTCTTTAGTATTCACATAAACTAGTTTTACTTCTTTTGCTTCAACATTCTCTTTTAGAAAGTTAAATTTGATAGAAACATGTTTAGTTTTAGAATGTAGTACCAGATTATTAGATATATCAATTGCTGCAATGTTATCACAATAGATAGTTATAGGTTCCTTGCATTTTACCTTTATGTCCTTAACCATTTGCTTAAGCCATAATACCTGTGTACAATTAGTTGTTGCTGCAACATATTCTGATTCTGCTATTGATAAAGATGTACAACTTTGTTTCTTACTCAACCAAGAAATTAATTTGCTTCTAAGAAAAAATTCTCTGCCGGTGGTGCTTTTTCTGTCATCCACATCTCCTGCCCAATTTGCATCTATATATGCACATAATTCAAAGTTTTCATCTCTAGGATACCATAAACCAAGATTTGTGGTGCCTTGTAAGTACCATAAAATCCTTTTTACTATTGATTCATGATTTTCTTTAGGATTACTCTAAAATCTTGAAACAATACATACTAAATTCATAATATCAGGTCTAGTTTGTGTCAAATACAATAGGCCTCCTATCATAGACTTGTACCTAGTCGGATTAACCGGTGTTGATTCATCCCTTAGTGATAATTTCTTCAAGTACTTGGATTGACTTAAGAATATACCTTTATCAGTCTATGAAATATGCAATCCTAAAAAGAATTTTATCTCACCAATCATAGACATTTCAAATTCATGTTGCATTTTAATAGAAAAATCTTTACATAATCCATCTTCTCCTCCAAAGATTATATCATCAACAAAAAATTCTATAACTAAGATGTCATCTTTTGTCACTTTATAGTATAATTTGTTGTCAGCATTACCTTTAGAAAAACCAATCTTCAAAAGATATTTATCCAATCTAGCATACCAAGCTCTTGGAGCTTGCTTCAACCCATACAAAGCTTTCCTTAACCTACAAACCATATCTTTATTATCTGTCAAAGAAAATCCATCAGGTTGCTCAATGTAAACTTCTTCAAGATCTCCATTCAAAAATGCACATTTAATATCCATTTGATATACTTTGTAGTTCTTGTGTGCTGCAAAAGCCAAGAATAATATGACTGCCTTAATTCTAGCTACCAGTGCAAAGGTTTTATTATAATCAATTCCTTCTTTCTGAGAATATCCCTTACACACTAGTCTTTCTTTATTTTTGATTACCTTCCCATCTTCGTTAAGTTTGTTTTTAAATACCCATTTTGTTGCAATCACATTTTTGTCTTTAGGCCAGAGAACTAATGTCCATGTGTTATTCTTCTCAATTTGTTCTAGTTCCTCTTCCATAGCTTTAATCCAGTGCTTATCTTCACATGCGTCATTAATTGATGATGGTTCAATTTGAGAAATAAGACATACCTCTTCATTTGCCAATCTTCCTCTTGTCATAACTCCTTGATATTTGTTCCCAATTATCTGATTTTTAGAGTGGTTCAATCTTACATACTGGGGTGTCTTCGTTTGTTGTTGTTCCTCAGTTACAGTGGAATTTTTAGATGATACCGGTGTAATTAGATCTTCATTCTGTACTAGTAGATTCAATTTAGGTTCATTTGTCAGTATCTCTATTGTTGGTTCAGTGTCTATATACCTTGAAGTTCCTCTAAATTGTTCATCAATCTTCATATTTGTACTCTCAACAATTTTCTGCAATCTCTTGTTAAAACATCTATATACTTTTCTCTTAGATGAATAAACAAGAAATATTCCTTCATCACTTCTAGGATTAAATTTTCCAATATACTCATCTCTTCTAATATAGCATTTACTTCCAAATATTCCAAAATATTTAAGAGTAGGAGTAATACCGAACCATAATTCATGAGGGGTCTTATCGGTTTCTCCTTTGATGTGAACTTTATTGAATGTATAGACCATTGTTCTTACTGCCTCTCTCCAATATGCATGTGGTATATTTGCTTCAGATAACATACTTTTGGCTGCATCCAAGATAGTTATGTTTCTCCTTTCTACAACTCCATTCTATTGTGGTGTCCAGGGTGCTGATAACTGTCTTCTAATTCCATTCACTTCACAAAATGTATTAAATTCCTTAGATGTGAATTCACCTCCTTGATCTTATTTGAGACATTTGATTTTCTTACTGGTTTCATTTTCTACCATTGCTTTGAATAGTTTGAACTTCCCAATTGCTTCTGATTTTTCTCTGAGAAAAGTAACCCAACACATTCTAGAATAGTTATTAATGATTAGCATGAAATATCTATCACTTTGTAAGCTTTTAGTTCTAGCTGAACCACATAAATCAGTGTGAATTAAGTCAAGAGCATTATTGGATTTTTCTGGAATACTTTTAAAAGATGCTCTAACTTTTTTTCCAAATTGACATTCCTTACATACCAGATTGTGAGGATTAACAATCTTAGGTAAGTCTCTAACTACCTTAGTAGTACTAATTTTTACTATGCAAACAAAATTTACATGACAAAGTCTCTTATGCCATAGCCAACTTTCATCAATGTGTGCAATCAAGAATGTCTTTTCACTGTTATTCAAATGAAAGATATTACCTCTAGTTTGATTACCGGTTGCAATTTCCAAACTAGTTCTGTTCATAATTTTGTATTTACCATTCTTGAATTGTAACTGAAACACTTTTTCAACTAATTGACCAACACTTAAAAGATTATGCTTTAAACCTTCTACATAGTAAACATTGTCAGTATTATGCTTACCATCAAGAGATATTGTACCTTTTCCTTTGATCAAACAAACTTTATCATCTCCAAATCTTACCAGATGCCCATTATAATCCTGAAAGTTCAATAATTTACCTTTATCACCAGTCATATGATGTGAACATCCTAAATCAATGATCCATTCATCCTTAACTTCAACTTTAGCTGCTAGGGCTTGCTCTACTAGTTGAACAGTAGGTGCCAGTTGATCTTCTGTTATAGAAACAAAAACCCATCCATTGTGTGTCGGATCTTCATCAGAATCATTAGTGACTCCTTCATCAACAAGATAACAAGATTTATCTTTATTCTTCTTAAATCTATATCTCTGATATTCAGGGTTAGGCTTGTATTTTCTTCTAGCTTCTTCTCTTAGTCTAGCATGTCTATTAGGGCATCTTGAAGTCATATGACCAATCTTATTATAGTTAAAACATTTAAAGGGTGCTTTACCTTCAGACTTACTTCCAACTGGACCTTTAGGCATTTTCCTTGCAAATAGTGCTTCAAGTTCTTCATTTTCTCTCCTGCTTTGCTCACGTTCTCTTGCATAAAAGGCTTTCCAATCAAATTTATCAAAAGATGGTGCAGATGATGTTGATGCCTTAAAAGCTAAATCTATCTTTATAGTAGCAACATGACCAAATTCCTCAATTTCAAAAGCTGAAAGTTTTCCAATCAATGTATCCATAGTTACTGATGTATTAGGCATTGTTCTCAATTCATTTATAGCAGTAACTTTCATTTTATATGCCGATGGCAATCCTCTTAAAACTTTTGAAACAATTTCATCTTCACTTAAGGTTCCTCCACAACACTTAATACCCAAAATGATTTTATTTACTCTTTCCATAAAAGCAAAAATCCTTTCATCTTCTTCCATTTTTAGATTTTCATACCTGACCCGGAAGCTTTCAAGTTTTGCAATTTTGACTATGGAATCGCCTTCATTCAATGTTTCCAAATGATCCCAAATAGCTTTAGCAGTAGACCTATATGATAATCCCGTGATTTTCTAATCTGATAATGTGCTCAAAAGTGCTTCCCTTGCTTTGCAATCATTTTCTTCATCTTTTCCTAAGGCAGGTGGATTAGGCTGACTTTGAGTGGGAGCAATGTAGCCATTCTTTGTAACATCCTAGATGTCCTTTCCAATGCAATTTATATGTGTCTCCATTTTCATCTTCCATATGCCATAGTTGGTTCCATCAAGTTTAGGACTATCCTTCTTGAAATAGTTAGTAGACATTGGATCTCCTTAAGCTATTAAACTTCTACAAAAAGAGGAATAGGCTTGGATACCAATTGTTAGGTCTTAGAGACAATTGAGAGGGAGGCCGGGTGAATTAGTTGTCAAATAAATTCAAACCAAAAACAGCTTAACCAACATTAATGCTTAATACTGGTTAATCAGACTTTATGCTAATAGATAGTTTATCAGTTAATTACAGTACCGGTAAAGATTAATGCATGAAACAGAAAGACAATAACATCCACAACACATAACACCAATATTTGTACGTGGAAATCCTGTAAGGGGAAAAACCATGGTACAAAACCTTACCCACAATCAGGTGATACTACTGCAGATAGTATGTGTATACAAATGGGGTCTGCACATGTAGAAAGGCCAAGCACCTAGAGCTCACTACTCAAACACAAATAGGAGTCACATTGACTACAATTGGATGGTTAAATCCAATGATGATGTACTACTCAAAATAGCATCTTCATATGTTGGATTTAGTACCGGTGTAGTTCTGATATGTCTTCACAAAAACCTTGCTTCACCTTCAAATGATGTTTGCATGTATAGCTCTTCATATTCTCTCATATACCTTCTTTCAATCCCTTATCTTAATTGCCTATCGATCTTAGAAATAAGATCTTACATATATGCCATAACCTAAGACCAATTTTAGTAGGTTGGCTCTAAAAGATATTATAATAAAATAATTATAAGTAAATCAATAACTGATGCAATATCTGATTCAACATGTTAGTTTAATGCATTTACAATAACAACAAAATCATCTCCAAAGCGTGTCGTGCTGATCTGGAATAGATAAGCCTGCTAGTGCTTATTCTGGACCTATTTGCCAGTAACATCAAATATGCAAATACGAATATGCCAATGAACAAATCTTCAAGACAAAGTGTCCAAACAATGTCTTTGACATAACCAAGTGTTTTCCATGTCATTCCAAGTGCCGATGAATAATATATCCTGCCAGTGTACCAGATACCGGTGATTGTGCATAAGTCACTTGCTTGCTAGTGAACATTGTTTATCCTCCAAAGTGCCAGAGTTGATAAGTATTATAGGTGTTGACATCAATGACAAAACTATATCAACATAACCAAAATACCAACAATATCTCGAGCGGACCCATGACATCACACAGAAAGCAATTTATGTTATCACTAGTTTCTGCAAAATTGGAGAGGTACCAGCTCAACGGAAGGTCACCAAAACTGAAATGACAAAGCTCGCTGATTCTATGAGTGACCAACGGGCGATGACCATCAACACCATTAAAGATGATCTGGTGAAATACGCTTGCATGGTGATGGGTTACTGGATATTTTATGCCAGTAGAATGAATTTTGTCCCTGCTACTGCAGTGCATGCTGCTTACAGAATGATCAAAGAAGACACTACATTTGACCTATATACCTATCTACAGAAGAAATTGTTGTTGAATCTAAAGTCCATCGAACAGGACAATTCTTTGAGATTCAAGTTTGGACAACTTCTGGTCGGTTTATTTTTCTACTTTCAAGGTTATTTCCCTGGAGTAGGTGATGTTCAATGGTCTACTAACCTACCAATTTCTAGACAAATAAAGGAAAGTCTACAAGTAGTAGGAACTGGATATCCTAAGGCTCTTAATAAATATTTCGATGAATTCAAACAAAATATGAGCCAGAGAATAAGGATATCTGGAGATATTGTGAAGATGTATGAAGATGACATATGCTTCACAATAAGGATAGATGACTACATAATGGAAGTGGTGGAACCGAGAAAGGAAGTAGTTGGCCCTATGGGGTATGAAGTGGTGAATGACCTATTGATTGGGTATGCCTCTACCCTACTTGCCTCACCACTGGATGCAAATAAAAAGAGAACCGGTACCTACTTGGAAAGGGTCACACCGGTTGAAGAACCAAAGTAGAAAAAGGGCAAAGCAGTGCCATTAGTATTTGCACCGGTTACCTCTGCCAGTCCAAAAGTGACCAAGTGGTCACTAGCTAAGAAGAAACCTGAGATCATTCCAGAAAAACTATTTGAGAGGAAGCAGAAATCCAAGACCCACTCACCGAAGTCAGAAGACACTGAACCAAAGATTCAAACAAAGAAGACACAGAAATCAAGCAAAAAGACAAAGTCTACCGGTAATGTACCCGCAACTTCAACATCGGTAAATATAGACATATCTTCTTATGAGCCAATTACACATTGTTAGAGGATAATTAAGAACATTAGGAGGAAAGTGCTTGATGATTTAAAAGAATATTTTGATGATTTTAATGATAATGAGAAAGAAGAGGTAGAACAGGAAATCATTAAATACTTATGTATTAATGATCAGTTGCAATCCGAGATTATATTGGTTACACCCAATTCTTTGTATAATTCTTTAGATAATAAATGGCACATTGCCATTGAGAGAGAATAGGAGATCAGGGAGAAAAATTTTGCACAATACTTTCCTAATGCTTCTAATTCTAAATTATTTGAAATAATGGATAAGAACAAAGGCATCTTCTTCATGAGAAGGAGAAGACTTAGGCTACTAGAAGGAAAAGCTTCTGAAGTGGAAAAGGATACTCACATACATGTGAAAGCTGCTGTCAAAATACATCAAGTATTTGAAGCCACTAGGAAGGTTGAACAACAACCTAATCTATCCTCAGGCCAACCGGATGAGGTATTTGACAGTCAAGGTGAAAGAGTGACAAAACAACCTATTGATGTTGATGCATTAGATAATGAGGATGTCACTCCTAACAAAGAGAAAGAGAAATAGGATAAAGAAAAAGTGGAGAAAGAGAAAAAAGACAAAGTAGAGAAAGAGAAACACGACAAGGAAAAAGCTAAAAAAGAGAAAAATGACAAAGAGAAAGCAAAGAAAGAGCAAGAGGAAAAAGAAAAGAAAGAGGAAGATAAGAGAAAAGAGGTAGAGAAGAAGAAAGAGGAAGAAAATAAGAAAGAGGAAAAGAAGAAGAGAGAAGAAGATAAGAAAAAAGAGGAAGAGAAGAAGATAAGAGAAAAGAAGAAGAGAATAAGAAAGAAGAAGACAAGAGGAAGGAAGAAGAAAGGAAGGAGGAAGAAAAGAAAAAGAAAGAAGAGGACAAGAAGAAGGAAGAACTAAAGAAGAAACAAGAAGAGGAGAAAAAGAAGAAAGAAGAGGATATGAAAAGAGAAGAAGAGGATAAGGAAGCAGAGAAGAGAAAACATGTAGAGATCCAAACCGAAGGAGGGTAGAATCCTAAGGCAACTAATGATCAAACCAAACAGGTTGATACCACTAGTCCTATTGATCTAATGCTTGCAAGTCTAACTCAATCTCAAGATGAGTCTAAGCTACTATGAAGCATCAAACTTGCACATGAGAGACTGGAAGATTTGTGAAGGAAGAAAGAATAGGATGTCATACAAAATGTGGTTGACACCCTTACCAATCTGATTCCCAGTACCAACCTCCCCAGTACCGATTCCTCTCTATCCAAGCTCAAACTTCTTTGTACCGTAGTGGAGGACTAGGTACAATGCTTGGAAGATGTTGCTAAAGCAATTGCAAAGAAGAACCATGAAAAGGCACTCAATGTTTCCTTATTCAAGCAAAAGAATGAATTGAGGATGCAACTATTGAAGCAGCAAAAAGATATCAGTGTTCCTATGGATGAGGGTAAATTACTATTGAGTAAAATCTACCAACGCCATCTATTTTGTGATGATGTGCTTAAACAAAAAGATAAACTCCAATCGGAGTTACAGGGATATATCAGCACCTTCAAGATGCCATATGATTCATTTACTACCTATGGACAAACCATTCATCATTATCAGCATCAGATTGCTAAGATGGACTCAGAGATCAGCAACCGGACTAAAGATTTGCAGGAGCTTCAACTGCTTCTATTGCCAAGACTGCAAATTCTTCAGAAATGTTTTCTCAACCTGGGAGCTATCACGGTAACTCAAGAGATGAGTACCATTGATGCAATGGAAGAACTGGCATTCTAGATGAAGACTGAAAGTGAGGTTACTACCTCATTAATTGAGTCATTGGCATTGGTCATGAAAACTTTATGCAGGACTTTAAATCTATTTTTGAGAAATTTCATTCCTTATTGTCATGAACATCTACTCTATTTTATTATATATGCAAAAAGGGGTTACTTTGCATTAGTTTGTCATTGTTGGCAAAGGGGGAGTAGTGTACATTAAAAATTTTGGTGAATGTTACCATTTCATGTACTTTCATGTTACCATTTTGGGGAGTAGTGTATATACTTAGGGGGAGTAATTTTGATTAAAGCATTTTTGTTGTAAAAACACTTAGATGTCAAAATTTTCCTAATTGTTTCCATCAATGCCAAAGGGGGAGATTGTTGTCATTTTGATGATGTTTTGATTGTCATTGATGGAAACACACTTTCTTTATTTATGAGTTATGCTCAATCGGTAATTTCTCCAACTGGTATTGTGTATTATTGAATGTATAGTATTTAGACTATCGGTGTTTTGCAGAAAATGGTTTATCGGTCAAAGATTGTATGAAGACTGTAAGTGGTATGAAGACCCCAAGCGGTACGAGGATCCCAAGCGGCTCAAGGAGCTCAAGCGGTACAAAGGAACCAAGTGGTAGTTAATTTTTTATCCAAACACTTCGATCTACCAGTCTTCATTTTTAACAACCGGTAATCAATATATTGTATTAACCGGTATTACTCTGTGATGAGTTACCAACCGGTATTATTGTAATGTGTGACGAGTTATCATCCACCGACACTTTGGCAGTGTGTTTGTGTCATGTTACCAAATGTGTCTAGATGCACTGAACCTAGGAAATTGTAGTCTAATTCTATTGGACCGACATGAAATCAGATTTCTTTATAAGGACATCATGTCTAGGTTTTGCATGTATGAGATGTGTGATGTATGAGATATAGAATTGAAAGGTTATGTGCGATCATCATAGAGAAGATTAGGTCTATATGAAGAGACAAAGTGTGGATATATTGAAGACTGAAGTAATGCTGAAATGCATTAACAATGAGCTATCAAGGATCTAACTAAGCATACTATGCTATTATCTAGATCATTAACTTGTTGATTACTAATATCTTCGACAAGTCTAAAGCCCTTAACCGGGTAGGCCCAGTAAAGCCTTTATAAATCCTCTAACAAGGTGGTTCACAACTGTGGATCTGAAATCCTTTAACAAGGTAGTCTTTAACAGGACTTATCTCCTAGCAGAGATCTGGATTCCTAATAGGATCTGTTCTGGTGAAGAACATTGTATGACCTTAACCGGTCTGGTTTCTATTCTGTAGATAGTTACCTGTGAGTTTCTGGTCACCGTGGTTTTTCCCATTTGGGTTTCCACGTCAAATATCTTGTGTTATGGTGATTGTGCTCTTGTGGGTGAATTCTTTGTTTTCTATTTGGTTCGCATTTATCTTAACCGGTTTATTACTGAATCTATTGTACCGATTATCTGATAAACTGTTTAAAAGTTTGTTTACAATATTTTTTGGTATACTAATTCACCCCCCCTCTTAGTATTCATCATGTTAATCACCTTAAATCTTTTTTAGATCCTAATCTTTGTACCTCTCCTAGGGTATCTTGTGTAAATGAGATGAGACCTAATTCTTTAACCAATAATCTCTCTAAAAAAGAGAAATCATTGGAAAGTAACATGGATTCATCTTCTTCTCATACACACACCCTTGAACAAGGGGGAAATATGACAACATCAACATTCTTACATCTTTAGATCGTCCTTATTCTCCTAAGACCTATCTTCAATATCAAATTCTATGTAGGAAGGATGATGTCATGCATTATATCCATGCCCTCTCCCCTCGCATATAAATCACTAAAAATGAGCTTTTAGATGATGAAGATGTGCTTCCCCAATCTTCCAAAAAGGATAAGCTTGATAAAGGCAAAGAGATTATCATTCCACATGATACCCCTCCTTAATCTAGAATTCCTTTTCTGCCTCCTTACACATCAGATTTCAAGGAAATTCATGATCCTGTTCCTCCATCTAGTCAATTGCAATATTCTTATAGTCATGGCTTTCCTATAATTAAAAAACAAGGTTTTAAAGGACAAGGAATTGGTAAATTTGAGCATGGAATTCATGTCCCTATAAACCCTCCTACACAAACTACTACAAGAGGCATAGGAAGTGGTACCCCTCTTTCTATGGACAAATTCCTTAGACATCAAAACTTTCAAGATTACCTTCAAAAACAACAAATCAAGAGAGCCCACAAGAATGCTTCTTCTTCAAAGCATCCTTTTTGTTCATTTCATCAAACTCATGACCATAATGTTGATGATTGGCAAAATTAGAATTGTGGATAATGAAACTTATTCTCCTAACAAACCATCTTCTTCATGGAAAGATAATATTTACCATCCAGAGAGATTAGCCACAAGAATATATTGGAAGTTGAAATATGATAAGAACATTTCCTTTTCTCCTCAAAATAAAAACAAAAAACTTAAGCAAGTGAAAGGTATTGAATATTGCATTTTTTATGACTCATATTCACATTCTCTTGGAAAATGTTATGCATTTAAGAAATTTGTTCAATTGCAATGTGATCTTGCACAAATTTGTCTCACAAGAGATCTAGCTGTATTTCTTGGTAAAAACATAGTGCCTTAGCACTTCTTTTTCCTTCATGTTGCTCTTCACCCTATGGCATAATTAGCCCATTTAATGAGAGCTCTTTATCATTACTGGTGGTATTGTTTCACTTTAACATACTCTGGGGTAGCAACATGAAGTCTATTTTTCTTCTTCTTTCTATACATTTATCTCTATCTTTGTGCATTATAGTAGATCTCTTTTCTTGCATAGGGTTATTCTTATGCGAGCATAATTGTTCTTTGGTTTTCCCCTTTTCTTGGAGAGGGGCATCTTTAATGCATACTACACTTCTTCTCTTTCCTTCATTCTCTTGGAAATATTACCTCTTCTATGGTTTTGATTATTCACAAGTATGATATACCCCTTAGCAGGGAATGATTTCTTGAGAAGTATGTATCTCTTCCTTGAAAGGATTTGTTCCACTACGATGGCATATCACTTGAAACTAATCACCATCAGAAAATGTGTAATGTTTCTCCTTGTTCTTTTCACTTGGGGGGAAAGGATTTTCGCTCCTTTCTCTTTCTTTCTTTCCCGTGTATCATTATTTCATTTAGGGTTTTCATTTTTTCATAATGTTATTATCATTTCTTACAATGGTACGCTTTACGATTAATCCCCCTTGGGGAATATATGATGTTTTTTCTCTTCTCTTCGAAGATTACTACTTCTTGAGACATGTATTTCACATTTACTAATGTCTTTTCTTGCATGTGTTTAGGTAAGTTCATTGCACATTTGCATATGTTTAATCTCTTTCTAGTAGATTGTGTAATCTCTTCTCATTGTCCCTTAGCTTGGGGGAAATGATCCTTCTCTCTCTCTTTCTCTAGGGATCCATTTTTCTCTATTAAGTGGATGGTGAGGTATCTTACTTGATGTCATTCCTTGTGCACAGTTGCTGGTTATTGGATCAAGGATTATTTATTATACAAGAAGTGTTAATCCTTGAATACAACCTCTTTTACACTTGGTAATGTACATCTATGATAAATCCAACCATCCATTTGGGGGATAACCACGAGTCATCCCTCATCAAGAGTCCCTTTCACCTAGAAATAGGATGATAGATTGCATTCTTTTTCTTTCTTTTTCTTGTTCTATAAGATGTTATATTTGTCTAAGACAACTCCGCTTGGGGGTAGATGTATTTTGAACAAAGAGATCTTCTCCTCCAAAGATCACCTTTACACTTACATCGAGATATCTCTTTTCAACTATCTTATCCTTGCTTGAAGAGTATTCCCTCTATTTCTTGGATTTATGACATTGTTGCATAGAGAATATCTTCTTTTTGATGAAGGTAGGTATCCTTGTTCTTCTTTCCTTAAGATATCATATCAACCTATGTTGACATATTAAGGGGGGGCACCCACATTGTTCCTTTGTATTATACTTCTCTCATGCATTGTACAGTAAGACATTATTGGAACCAAAGGGAAACCTCTTAGAGAAAGATATAGTCACTTTTCTTGTATAGTGGGACATTCTTGGAACCAAAGGGAAACCTATTAGAGAAATATGTCATCACTCTTTGTACAATGGGTCAATCTTGGAACCAGAACACAGTCTCTTAGAGAGAGATGTATTCACTTCTTCTTTTCTAGTATAGTGGGACATTCTTGGAAGCAAAGGGAAACCTCTTAGAGAAAGATGTCGTCACTTCTATCTTGTACAGTGGGTCATTCTCGGAACTAGAGAACAGTCTCTTAGAGAGAGATGACACAACTTTTCTTTTATGCGGAGTGCTTATTCTGGGAACCAAAGCACAATTTCTTAGAGTGAGATATCACACCTTTCTTGACACTTGTACTATACATTCTATATAGGTTGTAGTGTACTTGGGCATAGACTCCTATGAGGCACTTTGAACCTCACTTTCACACATGCACATCAGGTTGAGTGGAAGTAATGGTGTTCTCACTCTCTCTCTTTACATGAATCACCTAGATAGGCTCTAGGGGCAAGATTTTCCATGTCCTCTCCATTTATCACCTAGTTTTAGGGGTGAGATGTCCATGGTTTCTTTCTTCTTTGCCTTTCTTCTCATGGCTCACCAAAGTGTGTATTCATGTTCTCTCTCTTCTTCCTCTCATGAACTCATATTTTTACTATTGATAGTTCATGGATGATGTCAAATTTTCTCTTTTATGTGTTCACTCATTTTTATGTGATGGCATTGGTCTTTGTGTCCTAATTAGTTTTTGATACATCTGATCTCAAAGTCTCCTTGGCTAGTTAGTTTGTCATCTTGTGTCTTGTTCTTGTTGTGTGTCTTTTTGCACTTTATCTTTGTTTTGTGTGTCTTGTGCCTTTTTGTTTTGTGTGCTCTTGCATATGTTGGCATGAGTTGAGACCCTAAGATTGGCTTCTTTTTGCCCCTCAATATTAGTGATGTTTTATACTCCTTGTGGTATTTCTCTGTATCTCTCATCTTCATTTCTCTCTTTTCTTCTACTTTGTCAATAGTAGTGGCGTAAGCCATACTCCCGCTAAAGTGGGGGCTAAATTTAGTGTCATAAAAATGTGACCCATGCAATTTTAACAACATTTTGGGTCCTCACCATGTTGACGACATCTCCTTCATTAACTGGGACCTATTTCTACATTTCCAACCCTTCACTCTTTCTCCTCCATGTCTTGTGTCTGGTCTAGACCTTGTTTGGGCCCCAAAATAGGGTAGGATAGGGGCATGGCACCCCTGTCCCCTTAGGATAGGGGTGTAGCACCCCTGTCCTTACCACTTAGGGTGGCCCTATGTTTGGTTTGCCCAGTCTCCTATGCATTCTTTGTCTTTGGGGTTTGCAATTCCTCTTTGTCGGCCTTCAATGGTTGAAAATTAATGCTTGAGGCATCTATAAAAAGGAATTCAATACCCTCATTCATGGATGGATGGACAACACATAGATAGAAAGCCAGATAAGGAGCATAAGGAGAAGATACAAGATTTCAAGGTCATCATCAAGCATTCAAGTCTTCTTCATTCATCCATTGGAGCAACATTACAACATTCATTTGCAAGAATGTGTGTAAGTGTTAGGGTTTTGTCATGTTACATTCCATTTCATACAACATATGTGGTTACATTCAAGAAGAAAAGAAATCATCATCAACAAGTTGCACATCTACAAGGTATACATCTCTATTGTTTACATTCAAGTATTTGCAATTACTTTCTTTCTAGGTTGATTCCTCAACCAAGGTTTGAATCAGGCAAACCCCTATCCATAACCCCCCTTTCTTCTCTTTTCTGTGTGTAGGTTGTAGGTGCCCAGTTGTAATTGTAGGTTTGGGCTTCATTTGCAGAGATGGAAGAACCCTTTTCATTTCATGGATTTTTGTGGCGGACCATGTACATTCTTGGCATGGTCCTGACGACTTTTCTCCAAATTTGCAGGGTAGATCCATATCAGTCTAATTAGCTCGTAAATGAAGTTACATCGCAATTCTGAATTGGTAGCTCCTCATATCATTGATGTCCTATATCTTTTCCACATAGTCAACAACTCAACTTTCCCATTTACAAAAGAGGGTAAATCACACTCCAATCACTTGCAATACACTCAGAATTGACATCCTTCTATTCTCTTGGATTTGAATCTAGCAGATTTAAGCCCCTCTTTTGAATGTAAAGTTCCTGCCAAGTGAAAATAATCCTAGTGGCTTCCTTTCTCTCTCCTATGTGGGGAGTCACTATGATCCAATTTTCCACTTTACACATTGATTCCCTCTTTTCCAATTGTAGGTAATAGACATATATTGGGTTCTGGCTAGGCTCTATTCCTAGGAGTCCTATAGTGTTCAACCTTGAAGGTTTTCTTTTGTTGATTTTCCTCATGGAGTGTTTGATTTTCTTCTACTCTTCTTTACTCCGCAGCGGGAGTTTGTTTTGCTCCATGTTATATGTAATTTTTTCTTATTATGTCTTCCTCAGATTCTCCCGAGCCTTCCAATTTTATCACTTGGTCCATCATGTTTTTGTTAGTTGAAGCCTCTGCTCCATACATTGGCTTTTGAGATTATTTCCCTTGTTCCATCTTCCTTCGTAATTCTTCTAAGTTTCCCTTTCAGTGTTTTTCTAGTACCTGATTCAATTCATCGTACAATCTTGGATCCTCTTCAGGTCTGACACCAACTAGCCTAACCATGTCACTGAAGGTGTTGTTGACTGATGGAGGAGATGAAAATAGCTATGCTATAGATTGTGACACATTTATTGGAATGGCCTGCAATGACCATTCTTGGAGTGTTTCTTCCTGTATCTCAACCCTTTCTCCTTGCATGAGGGTTTGCACTATTTTACTACCTTGGTCTTGCAGCTCCTTCCTTTTACTTTTGACCAGCATATTCAAGTCTGTGTCTATGGTGACTACCTCAATACCTCCTTGTTTTAGCTCTTCTTCTTCCATGGTAACCGGTTCTATTATTTTAGTCATATCTATACTCTTTTTGTGAACCAAAAAATCTGCTTTTTCTTCAGTATTCTTTCTTTTCCTTTTCCTCCTTATGGTGAGCTTTGTTCCTTTCTAGACTAGCTCTATTTAATATGTTTCTAGCCATTTCCTTGTTTCTTCTAGGATCAATTGATTCACTTGGTCCATTGATATCATTTATGGTTCATTCGGTGCGGGTTCTATCACTGGTCCTTTCTTCACATTATGCGCCATGCAATTCGGCCTTAAGATTTCTTCATCATCTTTTGTTATCTTTGTGGGTACTTCGATTCCTATTTTGTTTGGCCCCAACTACTTTATATGTGCCAAGGTTAAACTTTGGTAATACTTTCTCTTTCTAAATTATATTTCATCTTTGGAGTCCATCAAGTAATCTTCTATGTCTGGGATATGTTTGACTCTTTTAGAAATGTACCTTTCTATCTTCTGCAAAGGGTCATAATCCTTCCTTGTGTATTGGAAGTATTGCAAATGCCTAGCCAATAGATTTTTGTCTACCTTCTTCACATTTTTCAATGATTCACATCTGAATTCTCCAATCTTTACAAGGAATTTAAACACTGTTTTTTTAGTGAGAACTTAGTTTATTATCGTGAAATTCCACCATTTGTCTATAGAATTTAGTTAACCATGCCCAAACCAAAGGGTACCTTTGAAATTTTAAGGGCCTTCCTAAAAAATCCTTGTGCTTGCAAGTACGACCATGTAGGAATTTGTATATAACTATTAGATAATTGATTAATCCCAAAGACATTGAGAGGGGGGCTGAATCAGTGTCTGACTGGTAAATGAAATGTTTAAAATTATTTACAATTCTGTAACTGAGATTAATATGTCAGTAAGCAAACAATAATGCAATAAAGAGAAACAAAGGAATCAACATCAATGCACACCATAACACAAATATTTTGGCGAGGAAACCTGGTAAGGGAAAAACCTCGGTGGGATTTGTGACCCACAATATTTACTCACTGGCCATATGAATAAATATTACTTAGTACAAAAGGGGCCTGCACATGCAGGAAGGCCAACTGCTTGGAGCTCACTGCTCAAAAACAAAAAGTGCAGTCTCATTGACTACAACATCACACTGATGAAAACATAAAATGAACTCTTACATCTTGCATCAAAATGCTGAATGAATTCGTTGTTGTTCTCTGTCAGATACTAGTTCTGCCTCAAAAACTCTAGTCGGTATGGTGTCAAATGATTTTTCTTATACATAATAGTCTTCACTCTGCTCTTCTTCTTCATTGCTCCAAAATAAACACATCAAAATGCATATACAACTATTTGCTATCATATTGTTAGGATTCCCAAAGATACTGAGAGGGGGGGGGTTGAATCAGTATCTGACCAATTATATGATTTTCTTGACTTATAACATGAAAAGCATATTAAAACTGTGTACCAATAAACCAGAAATAATGCAGCAAATAAGAATAACAACCACAACATGAAAAACACACCATAACACAATATTTAACGAGGAAACCCAGTGTGGGAAAAACCTCGGTGGGATTTGTGACCCACAATATTCACTTACTGGCCAAGAAGAGAATATTACTGCTTACAATAGGGGCCTACACATGCAGGAAGGGCAAGTTCCTAGAGCTCACTGCTCAGTTACAAAAGAAGTCACACTGACTTACAAAAATGGATTATACTAATCTAATGTCTTGTACTGCTTCAGATCAGCATCTGCTATGCTAGATTCAGTACCAGTTTAAGTTCTGCTACATACATAAACCCTTAACCTAATAATTCGTACATTAGGTCTACTACCTTCTATTCATATTTCACATCCTATTATTTCTTAAATGATCTATAATGATCTCATACATATATGAGTCATATTACAACCTGCCATGTTGGCTTACAAAAGATTTTACAATTAATTACAAAATATGTTTATACAAAATTATTGTCGGCCAAGGTGCCAGTATTCTTTGTTTTCGGTGTCGGTGTTTTGTATGTCAGTGCCTAAGTCTACCTACCGGTATCACATGATTGTAAGGTTTCCATCAATGACAATACCTTCAATCACCTATAATTTCTCATTGGAGTGTACATTTGCCAACAATCTCCCCCTTTTGCATTGATGGCAACACTCATGAGAAAAATAAAAAAGTGTCCAAAAAGATGTCCAAAAAGAATCTGCCAAAATTTGTCATACCAAAACTGTGTGCCCAAAAATGTATGGTCCCCCTGAGCTGATGATGTCCTATTATTATCATTTTTCTCATCACACTACTCCCCCTTTAACATCAATGGTGAAGGTTGTCATTCACTGTAGTGGAGTCCTCCCTAGATTCTTGTAAACGATGGGTTATAATCTGAAATATATATATCAAAACCAGTTTTAAGCTATCTCTGAATCTTGTGCTTTCCTGTAATGCCTCTTGGGTTTTCTAAACTGTACCGGTGAGTATGTACATTTTCTGTTTCGGTGTCTTAAGTCCGGGAACCAGAGCCTTAGAAATTTCTTTTCTTAAAGAGATGAGGTAGTCTAGTTTTGGACCAAGTTTACATTTTAAGCTCTTTTCCTTAAGCTTAAATTTCTCTTTGTCCATCTCTAACTTTTCAATTTTCTCTTCTAGATCTCCAATTTTCTTTTCTATCTCCAAAAATGAATTGGATGTACCTATCAGATTGTCAGCAACATTGTTTATTTCAGTTTGAGCTTTGCTAATCTCTGAATCTATATCCTATCTCAAGATGTCTGTTTTGCAAGTATCCCTATACATTTTCTTAAAATCCAAAATTGTTTTTCCTAGATCCAGTAATAAGGTGTCCATTTTCTCCTTGTTCTTCTTCACAATTTCCTCAAAAATTTATGTTTTTCCTTAATCAATCTGTCCTTAAATGTGTCCTCATTTATTTGATCAACTGTCAAAATGTTGTCGGTGATGAACTTAGACAATGTGTCTAGTTGACCTAAATAATCCTTATTATCCACTATGCATTTAGGTGCTATCAATTTAAGAATAGGGATTGTATCATCTATAGCCTTATAGGCTTGTGCATTGCACTTTGTGATCTTCTTTATTGAATCCAATAAGACTTGTCTTACATTTGTAGGTTGAAATTCTGATATTGAAGTACCAGATGTCTGCCCAACTATTTTCACAATATCCATGCTACTGGTTGTAGTAATTACCTTGCTTGATTCGACCTCTGGAAGGTCAGTCTATGTTTGCATCTTTACTAGCAAAGGTTTAGGCTTTTCACTTTTAGCTGGTGGCACTGTCTCTATTTGAAACTGTGTCTCAACCTGTTTCTGTTTCAATTTCTCCATATGTGTCTCAGAGGGTTTCTCTGAGCTCTCAATAATCGATTTATCAATCTGTGTCTCTGTGTGCACTTTCGATTTCTCAATTTGTACCTCTGCACTGTCCATTTCCAATTCTCCTTACTGTTTTTCAATTTTATCTTCCAGTTCTTCTAATGGTTTACTAGTGTTGTCCTCTGTCAGTTGCTCTATTAGAGTAGGTTTTTCTATGCTCATATTTACAATGTTATTAACCTCAACCTCAACATCTGCAGCTGGTGACTTAGTAGTCACTTCTTCCTTCTTATCCTCAATGGTTTCTTTGTCAACCACAACATTTACTTCTTGTGTGTCTATATTTACAATGTACAAAATTTCAGATTCAGGATTAGTATCCTCAAGTGGAGTCTCCATACTCTCAGTGTCCAGTTGACTATTTGTAGTATCTATCGGTGGAGTATCTGAAGGAGGTGGGAGCACATTATTAGTTATTTTAAGGCTCGGAGGTCCACCTACCTTACCTTTTCCCTTATCCCTATCCTTTTGGTATACTCTGATAGTTTTGGGTCTTAGTAATTCTTCCTATTTCTCTTTTTCTACAAAGAATATATCCCATGCATCTGTTGTTTCCTTAGAGACTTCATTCACTCTACCTGCCATCAGTGCTACATGTCGGTGAGCAGTTGAAAATACTGTCCAGTTAGCTTCATTGATTAGTTTGTCCATCTCATCAGGTGAGTTTACTGGATGCACTGCAAGTAGTTTTTCATTTTTTATTTTCTTATCTAGATCAACAATAGCTACCCTTCTAGCTTCTAGTCTTCTATACATATCATTTGGTATTTCATCAATAATTTCCATCAGAAATTTCTTGTAAATGTCCAAGTGTAAAGTTACACTATTCTCTATGCTTTCTTTGTCATCAACAAATAGTGTGTTGTACAGTTTGCTGATGTTTTTCAATTTTCCATCTTCAGTTAGTTCACTTAAGAGCTTATCCAGTGGAGCAATATCTTGATTTACCTTCTTCTTCTTCTTAGGAGTTAACTTCTTTACTGGAGGCCTCACTGCCTGTTGCTTTTGTCTTCTTTTTCTAGGAGTGGGTGAGGGTACCAGTGAGGGTTTTATTTTCCTTTCTACCCTTTTGAATACTGTTGGCATATCACTTTCAGAGGAGGTTCCAACCGGTGAAAGATGAGCTCTCGGTTGAAGTCCTTCGAACTCACTTTCTTTTATACTAGTTTGTTTCAAAACATCTTCCTTAATTGCCTTTGCCTATCGGGTTCCTTTCCTTACTGTTTCTTCAACCTTCTTAACCCTTTTTCTTGATTGAATTCCACTTTCAATGGTTTCAGCATTTCCAAAGACTTTCTCAGTGGGTTCCTTTGGTGCTTCAAGGAGGGATTTTGCATAAGTTTCTATGATACTAACATCTATTTCATAGCCCATTTTAGTTACCTAGATAGTTCTAGGGGCAACTGCCTCCATCCAAATTTCATCTTTCTTGATTACAAAACATATTTCCTTCTGATATTTTTCCACAATTGTCTGTGATAGTCTTATTCTAGTTTTCATTCGATCCTTCAATGCTTGAAAATGTTCATTTATGTTTTCCTCTCTGTCTTCTCCCATGTTGCTCAATAGATCCAATAGTTGCTTTCCTACTAGTATATCAAAGCCAAAATCTCTTCTACCAATACTGGGAACTTTCTTAGTAATGTACAACATTAGGCAAACAAGAAAATTTCCAAATCTAAAGGTTCCTTTCTTATCTCCTTTAATCTTCTTTAGTGTTGGCATATGCACACTCCAATGAGACATTGTAGGTGATTGAAGGTTTTGTCATTGATGGCAACCTTAGAATCCTATGGTGCTGGCAAGGCATTATACCTGCAAGGCATTACACTGACAAGATAGTGCACCGGCATCAACAGATCACACTCTACACCGACACTCAGGACACCTGCATCGACACAAAGAAAGGAAGTATACCGGCACAGAGGCTGACAGGATTTTGTTATATTATATTTTGTTTATTGTTGTAAAAACTTTGTAAGCTGACTTGGCATGTTGTAAAATGACTCTTATATATAAAAGAGACCATTGTAGACATTTGGAAATAATGCAGTAAGGAAGGAAGTAAGTGAAGAAAATGATGTATGTGAGATATTAAGGCAGACCTATTATGCGAAATATAGGTTGAAGGGTTTATGTAAGAAGCATAGCAACAACCGGTACTGGATTAGGCATTATAGATGCTATTGTAAAGTAATACAAGATATTGGATTTGTATAATCCACATTGTAAGTTAGTGAGACTTCCTATTTGAGCAGTGAGCTCTAGGCAGTTGGCCTTCCTGCATGTGCAGGCCCCTATTGTAAGTAATATTCTCTTATTGGCCAGTGAGTTAATATTGTGGGTCATAAATCCCACTGAGGTTTTTCCCACACCAGGTTTCCTCATTAAATCCTTGTGTTATGATGTGCTTTTCATGTGGATGTTCTTAATTTTGTTTATTACATTATTTATTGCATACTGGTACACTGTTATAATTTGTTCTGCATGTTTTAAGATAAGAAATTCTAATTATCGATCAGATACTAATTCACCCCCCCCTCTCAGTATCTGTGGGATTCCTAACATTTAGATTGTTTATTAATTAATCTTTGAGCCATTTACACACATCTACTCTAGCATTTTCATTTACCATGTCATATGCACTTTTGATACATAGGCTCGAAACTGAGTTCAACCTATTTGCATGTGTGGATTTGTAACCTAAGATCATACTGATAAATATGACATTGATGTCCTTTACATCATTTACCCTTAGAGATCTTTTGTCAAAAGTTGCACCAATTAGTTTCATCACTATGTCATTTGGAACCTTCTTTGTTCTATCAGGTTTGATAATGGTGGAAGGTAACCTTGTTACTGCTTTTACTGCTTCTTTGGTGATTTTTTGAATTGAATCCAACCAAAAGAATTCACCATGGACTCTACTTAGGACTATTCTTATTACATCATCGGGAAAATTAGGAATGCTAATAATATCCACAAAGCCTAGGGTTTCTACTACCTTATGTTTTGGCTTGACATTACCATCTATATCACAAATCACAATCCTATACATGTTTTTGATCTCATCATCACCTAATTCCTCTATATGATATTGTATGTATATCCTAGGGTCTTTAGCATATACTACTCCCTTAGGAATTTGAGAGAATGCACTAGTGCTATAATCTTTCTTGGCAATTTCGGGAACCAGTTTGAATATGGATCTAGGGAGCTTAATAACCTCAATCATAATAGGGTTTGTAATAAATTCAGGAGTGGATGAAGAAGCCATAGTTATAAATACCTCAATTTGCCTTAAGGATGAATGCTTGGATGAGTTGCTTCACTTTTTTCACTAAGGATGTTTTTGCTCAGGAATCTTCGCGCTCTTGAAGATTTGAATGCTTGGTGAATGAAAATGGAGCCAAAACACTTTCTTTATAATGTTATTTTCTCCAACTACCACATTTAATGCTTGCTGGTTAAGTCACAACTTAACTCATCTACCAATATAGAAGTAATTTGACTTCTTACCATCAACCAAGGGTATAATAGCATGTTTTTCAATTTGTTGCTAAACCCCCAAAGGATTTTCCTTCAGTTAGATGAGGAGTCTCCTGTCGGTGGAGTGTTACTTTGTTCTACCGATGGAGGGGTATTCCCATCAACATTTTGATCTGACTTTCTGATCCATTGTTTTGAGAATTATTTCTTTACCTCTTCAACCTTTTCTTTGCCTTTCAAGCTAGGACCTTTGTTATTTGCCAGTGGGGTCTTGCTTCTACAAAATTTTGCAATATGTCCAATTTTGTTACAAGCATAACAAGTCATGTTGTTTTTTCTGAATAGCTTTCCCATATTCTATGTCGGTATGTGTTCTACATTGATTAGATAAGTGTCCAAATCTTCCACAAACATAACATCTTACATTCATTTTACAATTTTTTGAGTTATGACCAATTTTGTTGCATTTAGAACATTGATCGGTGGGTGTATTAGTGTTCTGATAATTTCTAGATCTATACTAATTTTCTCTATGACCATACTTGTTACAGTTAAAGCATTTCCCATTGAATTTGTAAGAATTAGGTTGTCTTACCAGTTTTGTTTGCAGTACCAGAGCTTTCACTAGTTTCAAAGCCAAGGCCATTTGTATCACCATTAGGTTTCCGATTCTTCAGCATGTCAACAAATTCTTCTGAACTTTTCTTGAATTTTTCTTTGTGTTGATTTGCAACAGTCAGTTCATTCTCCAAGATTCCTTTCTGTCTCATGAGTTCAGTTTTGTCATTTTGTGTATGCATCAGATTTGTCTTCAACATATCATTCTCATGACTGAGTCTTGTGTTTTCATTTCCAGCATCATTTAGTCTTCTAGTCAAGTCATCTTCATTCTTCTTTCTATCTTCAATTTCTTTATAAAATCTCATAGTCATATCTTGCATCTCATTCTTCATTGTACAGTTATCTTGTCTCAGTTGGTTCACTAGATCATTAAGAGTTTCCTTTTCATCTTCCTCTTTCTACATCTTCTCACAAAGTTCTCTTCTTTTATTTCTTGCTATGGTGAAATTTTCTTGAAGTCCTCAAATAATATCCTGAGCAGCCTTCAAATCATCTTCAAGTTTGATATTCTTCACTTTTTTTGCATCATAGTCTGAAAGAGTTGTTTCCAATTGTTTTCTCAAGTTTTCCATCTTTGTCGGTGACAAGATCTTCCTTAAGTTGTTAGGCTTTTGAAAATAGAGGACCAGGCTCTGATACCAATTGTTAGGATTCCCAAAGATACTGAGAGGGGGGGTGAATCAGCATCTGACCGATTATATGATTTTCTTAACTTATAACATGAAAAGCATATTTAAACTTTGTATCGGTAAACCATAAATAATGCAACAAATAAGAATAAAAACCACAACATGAAAAGCACACCATAATACAATAATTAACAAGGAAACCCGGTGTAGGAAAAACCTCCATGGGATTTGTGACCCACAATATTCACTTACTAGCCAATAAGAGAATATTACTACTTACAATAGGGGCATGCACATGTAGGAAGGCCAGGTGCCTCAGTTACAAAAGAAGTCACACTGACTTACAAAAATGGATTCTACTAATCTAATGTCTTGTACTGCTTCAGATCAACATCTGCTATGCTAGATTCAATACCGGTTTAAGTTCTTCTACATACATAAACCCTTAACCTAATAATTCACACATTAGGTCTACTTACAAAAGATTTTACAATCTATATTACATATATGAGTCATATTACAATCCACCATGTCGTCTTACAAAAGATTTTACAATTAATTACAAAATATGTTTATACAAAATTACTGTCGGCTAAGGTGCCGGTATTCTTCCTTTTTGGTGTTGGTAATCTGTATGCCGGTGTAGAGTCTGTCGGTGCCCATGCCTGAGTCTGCCTGCCAGTATCACATGATTGTAAGGTTGCCATAAATGATAATACCTTCAATCGCCTACAATTTCTCATTGGAGTGTGCATTTGCCAACACATATCCTACCTTATCTCATATTACCATTTCCTTCTTATTCAAATGACCTACAAAAACTCATAAATATATGAGTCTTTACAATACAACATGTCAGTGATACAATTATAATTCACACTACAATTTATTTCTTATATACAATACTTATTGTCAAGTCAGCCGGGAATGCCGATATAATCTTTTGTCAGTGTAAACTGGATGCTGGTGTGAATAAGCCTTGTTGTATCTGCCAGTGCCAGTAGGTGAAGTCTATGGCTGGTTGAACTTGTGGAACCTTGTTGCCATCAATGAAAACATCCACCTTTCTCATCTGAGTGTATAATGCCAACAATCTTCCCCTTTGGCATTGATGGCAACACTCATGAGAAAAATCCAAAACTGTGAATCCAGAACTGTGAGTGCTCCCCCTGAGCAAATGATCTGTTCATCTTCTGCATACTTTACTCAGTACATTTTTCTCATTATACCACTCCCCCTTTGGCATCAATGACAAAGGATGTCAAATTTTTTTTTGAACAATCAAAAATTTACTTAAAAACCTAAAGTCTATTGTGTACAACTTGAAAAATATCTGCAAGAACCAAGTTCAGACCCTGCATGAACTTCGTACTATCGGTAATTAATGTTTATGTTTTTCTGATCATTCTGGTAAGATATTACATTTTTTGTTTAGGTGATCTATCTCCTTTAATTTTAGCCTTTGATAGTGTATTCCAGTGAGTGATTAGATTGTCCAATCTTGGACCAAGCTTATTCTTCAACTCCCTTGTTTTCATTTTTAGTCTTGCCTTTTCTTTTTCGAGATTTTCAATCTTCTCCTCATGTATAGCCATCTCCTATTCTATGACTGATGGTACTTCTGAAGAACCAGTTATGTTATCTGCATTATCATCAATTTCCTTTTAAGGTTTTCTAATCTGATCATCAATATATTCTATTCATTGATGTGGTTTACATGCTTCTCGGTATAATTCCTTATACTCCAAAATGGTAGAATTTAATGTCGGTAGCAGTGTATCAATCTATTGAGTACATTCCTTTATTGTTTTTCCAAAGACTACTTCCTTTTATTTATCAACTTTTTCTTGAATAGTCTCCTCATTTATTTTGTCTAATGACTGAATGTTAGCATAAATGAATTTGGACAATGTGTCCAATTTACCTATCGAGCCAACAATATGATCTACCTTGCACTCTGGTGCAATCATCTACAAAATCGGTAGAGAATCATCGATAGCCTTAAATGCTAAGGCATTACACTCTGTTATTTTCTTTATAGAGTCCAATAATACTTATGTGACAAATGTTGGTCTGAAATCCAAAATAGAAGTATTGGGAGAGGTGCTAGGTTCTACATTATCTTTCTTTGCTTCTCCTGATTTCTTTGACCATTCCTCTATTTTTTGTTGAGCCATCTTAATCTCTTTCTCTTCCTTATTCTCATTCTTATCCTTTGCTGGTTCAAATGTTATTTGTTCTTGTGCTTTATTTTTCAGTACCTCAATATCGATGACCTTATCATTACTTATATCCTGTTGAGTGTTAACTGCCTCTACCAGTGAGTCAAAAACCTCAATATTTATAGATTTTGATTTCTTCTGCTCAAAACTTTCTTTATTTATAGCTTTATTTGCACCATCAACAATTATTTTATCAATATCAACATTTAAAGGAGTTTTAGTTGGCTGGTCCTTACCAATTTCTGGAATAGAGGTATCATCCATTGTAATGTTGATGTCCTGAGTATCAACCTTCATTGTGAATAGAATTTTTGACTCGGGATCAACGACATCTATTGCTTTTTCTTCCTTTCATGTCTTTTTTGCAGGCTGATTTTATACTTCTACCTGTGCCTCTACTGTTGCTGGTGGTGGTAAGTTATCTTTTATTTTTAAGTCAGGAACACTGCCAACTTTATTCTTCCCTTTATCTCCTTTCTGATATACCTTAGTAAAAGATTTGTCAGCTTTTTGTCTTTCTTTTTCTTCTCTTTTCTCTTCCTCCACAAAGAAAATATCCCATTTGTCTGTTGTCTCATCTCCAATTTCATTTTTCCTATCGGCCATGAGGCTTACTTGCCAGTGACCACTTACAAAAATTGTTATGTTAGCTTCAACTATCAATTCATCTATTTCTTGTCTAGACTTAGCTAGATGAACAACCAACAGTGCTTCAACCTTCAATTTCTTATCCAATTCCATGATGGAAATTCTTTTTGCCTCAAGTCTTAGATATAAGTCATTGGGGAGAAAATCAATGACTTCAATAAGAACTTTCTTATATATAAATATATATATATATATATATATATATATATATATATATATATATATATATATATATATATATATATATATATATATATATATATATATATACAAGATTATGCTTTCTTCAATAGTGTTCTTATCTGAATCATCAAAAGAATGATAAAACTTACTGACATTGCTGAGATTACCATCCTGAGTTATTCCGTTAACGAGCTCTGTCAGGGAAAGTGTATCAAATTTCTTTAGTGTCGGTTGCTTCGGTGTAATCTTCTTCTTTGGACTGCTAGGCTCTCTCACTGCCCATTCTTTCTTTCTAAGTGTCCTTGTCTTCTTAGGTGATGGAGCAGGTGTTGTTGGAGATTTTCTCTTCTTCCAATCTACCCTTTTAAATTCTGTAGCTTTGCCACAATCAGTCTTAGATGAGGTTGTTAGAGTAATTGGGTCTTTACTTGATTAATTAAACAATATTTGTTTAATTCTTTAAGTTCCCAATTATCTTTTTACACTTAAGCTAACATTAGGTGCATATAATTAATTATTTTAATTAATTATTATGTGCAAGCCTAGGGTTTTCCCTTTTTAAGGTTTATTGACCTATTAGAGGTTACTTTTTTCTTTTCATTGTATTATCTTTTCACAATACATTTTTGGTGAATTGGAGCTCTTTTTTTTGGAGAATATTTTTCCTGTGTTTTGTATGTTCTTCAGATTTTGCTTCATTGCTTCTCCTTGTAACAAGTTATTCGGCTTGCAAAAGATCTTCAAGCTATTGTGGGGTTGTATTTCTCAACTCCTATATGGTATGAAAGCTCAGATCTACAGTTACCTGTTCCTATTTTTTAAGAATTTTGCATTTGAAGCAGATTTGGGGTTTTAGGCATTTTTTTGTGTGCTTAGGGTTAAGTTTTTTTTTTTTTGTTTTTTTTTCTGAGCACTTTGGGCCTAAATGGACCTCGCCATCATGCTTAGAAGACCCAAAAACCCCTATAGTCATATAAAATTTGTCCATTTTTGACCCCTGAGCATCTGGGTGATTTTTTTTCTCCAAGCCAGGTCGTACGGCCCTGGCATGCAAATTGAGAAAAAAAAATTTTGAGAAATTTTTTTTTTCCCTTTTTATGGCATGTAGGCCAAATTGTTTTTGATTTTTTTTTTTTTTAAATGACAAAAAAATCATTAAAAAATCCCCCAAGGGAAGGCGAAAACAAAAGTTTTTTCAATTTTTTTTTTTGTAATGCTTGGGAACCGGACGGCCTTGCGGACCTGACAGTCCGGAGCCGTACGGCCCTGCAGACCTGTCAAACTGGCCCCACCTGGCGCCGTAGGCTATAGGCCTCCCACTCCAGCAATGATATCTAGCAAAGACCCCTGCCGCCAGCCAATTTTTGTCACCAGCCGCTAATCCGGCGAAGACCCCCGCTGCTGGCCTAGTTCTGTCGCCGGCCGCCGCTCCGGCCCCCACCGGCGAGCCACAACTGCTTGGCCACGCTTTGCTCCATCGGGCCACACCACCTCCACCCGACCGCTGCACTGCTCTTCCCTAGCACCACCTCCGGCTGGCCTGAGTCCCACCTCCGCTCGAAGCACCACCAGCTCCTCCTCTCTAGTCTTTTTGAGAGGGGGTTGGTTTTTTGGGCCTAGATTGTGCATCCGGAGTCAAATTTTGGTGAACAAATAGGTGTTGGAAAGGTGATTCTGAGATGGACCTTGTGGTGATGGATTTTTTTCCTAAATCTATTGTTTGATTGTGTTTTTTCCTAGTCAAAGTTAGGCTTCTTTTTTGCACTTCTGGGGCCATAGAATGGGCAAACAGACTCCATTTTTTGAAAACGAATAGGTGTTGGAAAGGTCTCAGCATGCTCTATTCAGATTTGTGATATTTTTTCTTGGAATTTTCACTAGGTACATGAGATATCAGTTTGAAGTTTTTTTGTTTATGCACTACTTCCTTCTCATTACTATGTACTAGGGTTTGGGTTT
Organism: Cryptomeria japonica; assembly: GCF_030272615.1. Taxonomy (NCBI): domain Eukaryota; kingdom Viridiplantae; phylum Streptophyta; class Pinopsida; order Cupressales; family Cupressaceae; genus Cryptomeria; species Cryptomeria japonica. The sequence continues at coordinate 458,222,271 of NC_081415.1, read as the reverse complement.
CTCCATTGTGGGGGGGTGTTTTTTTCTCGCTTTCTATCAGTTATATCAAAAATCAAGAACACCTAAACTCTCAAAAACAAACAAACCTTTCTACATCTTCTGTCTATTTTGAAAGATCACATAATAAAAACAACCAACAAGCAGGTGCAGGTGCAGAGTTTTCTTTGTTCTTATGGAACATCTTTCAGTTGAGTTGTTGAATTCACACAACTATCACACCTGGAAGCCCCGCATCACAAGGCTTCTCAGGTCATGAGGGTTGTGGGCTTCTTTGGATGAGGTTCAGCTAGACCTACATCGTCCTTATGAGATTCTTATGTACCAAAAAAAGCTAGATGAGGCCATTGGTTTGATCACTTTGCATGTCTCTGACAGTCTTCTGTTTCACCTTGATGAGTTGCTTACTCCTCAGGATATGTGGTTGAAGTTTGTTCTCTCTTTGGGAGGGTCAACAAGATTCGAGCATTACAGATTGAGGCAGAGTTGACTTCTTTATTACCTGACTCCTTTTCCACTATTCAGGATTTTTTTAACAAATTCAAGACTACTAGATCTGTTCTTCAGGGATGTGGAAAGAACAAGACTGATATAGAGTGCATTCATTTGATTCTTTCAAAGCTTGGGGGTCCCTTTCAGTTTTTTGCCTCTACTTTCTACTCCACCATGGATGGCTTGGGTACTAATTTCACCATGCCTAGCTTTGATGTCTTTTGTGAGCGATTGTCTCATGAGCAGTCTCATCTTTCTCAGCTAGATATGCTCTCAGGCTCCAAGAACAAAGCATTGGTTGCTCAGTACTCTAGGAGAAGGAGAAACAGAAGCAGAAACCAAAGCCAAAAAAGCCTTCTGTAGGTAGTGAGAATTCCTCCAAGCCTGCTCCTAAGTCTGATTCAAAATCAGTTCCTCCCAAATAAGGGAAATCTTCATAGTCCAGTGAGTCTTCCTCCAAGACTAAGAAGAAATCTTTAGATGCTTGCAGTTTTTGTGGAAAGGATGGACATCCAGTTTCTAGGTGTTGGAAATGATTAGAGGCTTTAGACAAAGCCATGCAACAGCATCACATTTCCTCACGTCAGGTGTCTTTTCCTTCCACAGGGAAAGGTCATGCTCTCACTGCTAGAGCTTTGACCTCTGGGTCCACATGGATTCTAGATTCTAGTGCTTCTCACCATATGACACACACTTAGCAGTTGGTTACTTCTCTTGCCTCTTGTGGTATTTCATAGATTGCAGTGGGTGACTCAGTTCAGCTTTCCATCTTGGGTTCAGGTTCTGTCTCTTTGGATGGGGGTACTCTACAAGATGTTCTGGTTGTCCTTGACATCTCGATGAACCTCCTGTCCATTTATTAGATTTTCCACTCTGGCTCTGGTAAGATAGTTGAGTTCTCACCACATGATGTGGTTATTCGGGACCTCCATGACCCTAATTTTGTTGTGGCTTCTGGTAGTGTGGATTCTGCATCTCATCTCTACAGATTTGACAAATTTGAGCCCTCTTTGGGTACAAGTTCATCTCTCATAGCACATGTAGATTCAGTGAGTAAGCTTTGGCATGAGCAATTGGGCCATGTCAATTACAGATATCTTCAGCAGATGAGTACACAGGCACTTGTTCTTGGGCTCCCACAGATTTCCTGCACTAATGGTGTTTGTCATGGTTGTGTGCTTGGCAAGCATCACAAAGATCCCTTTTCGAAGGGGAGAGCCTCTCATGCTTTGGCACCCTTAGAGTTGATTCACAGTGACCTCATGTCATTTCCCACTCCTTCTTTTTCAAGGGCCAAGTATGTACTCACTTTTATTAATGACTTCTCCAGGCGCACATGGGTGTACTTTCTTAAGTACAAGTCTGATGTCTTTGATTCCTTTCAAATTTTCAAGACATATGGAGAAAAGTAGTCTGGCTATTCTATTTGGTGGATACGTACAGATAATGGGGGGAGTATGTGAATTAGGCTTTTAGAGATTTTTGCACTGAGCATGGTTTGCAGCATCAGTTTACTGTTCCCTACACCCCTCAGTAGAATGGTGTCACTGAACACAAGAACATAACTTTACAGGAGATGACGAAGTGTATGATTCAGTCCAGGTCCATGGATTCATCTTTTTGGGCTGAGGCAATCAATTGTGCCAACTATATTCAGAATCAGATGCCTCACAAAGCTATTCAACATATGACTCCTGAGGAGGCTTAGTCTCATGACAAGCTTGATGTTTCCTTTTTTTGAGTATTTGGTAGTGAGGCATGGGCCTTTATTCCTGGTGCTTAGAGGAAAGCCATGGAGTAGAAGAGCTGACCCCTCATTTTTGTTGGCTACTATGAGGATGTTAAGGCGTACAGGTTGTTTGATCCTGATTCCAGAGAGGTCTTGTTTCGACGGGATGTTTAGTTTGATGAGCGTCTTCCCACAGTGGATACCCCGCCTTTAGTGTCTACTACTCTGCCTACTCTGACTACAGCACCACTTCAGGATCTTTTTGAGGATGATTCTAATGATGGTGCTGATGATCCACCATCCCCACCCCCACCATCCCCACCTCCACCTGCTCCACCTCAGATGCCCAAGTGGGCTCGCCTTACTGTTGCAGCGATAGGTCCTCTGGCTGGTGATCCTTCAGATACTCATCGCACTCATTCTCATACTGTGGGTTCTAGTCTTTTGAGTCATGCTATTTCAGATGATGCTCAGAAGTTTTTAGAGGCGACAGGTCACCTTGAGTGGGATTGTGCTATGGAGGAGTATTCTTTTTTGATGAGGAATCATACATGGGATCTATGTCCTCTTCCCAAGGGCAGAAAGATGGCTAGGTGTCGCTAGTTGTATCACACTAAATATGCTGCTGATGGTTCCATTGATAAGTACAAAGCACGTCTTGTTGCGAAGGGTTTTTCACAGGTTGAGGGTATTGATTACTCTGAGACATTTGCTCCTTTTGCCAAGATGAATTCCATTTGCTTTGTACTATCTCTTGTAGCTTCTCAATGTTGGCCTATTTTTCAGATGGATGTGAAGAGTGCCTTCTTGCACGGGGATCTATAGGAGGAAATCTACATGGAACAACCTCAGGGATTTGTGCAGGATAGTTCTTTGGTTTGCAAACTTCGGCGTTCATTGTATGGTCTCAAACAGGCCCCTCGGGCTTGGTATGAGAAGATGGACTCTTTCTTGCTCTCCATTGGGTTCTCCCATAGTCATTATGATCACACCGTCTACATTCAGCTTCTTGAGGGTGAAATCTTGATTCTTGTGCTATATGTTGATGATCTTCTCATCATGGGTAGTTCATCATCTATGATTTAGCATATTCAGCATGACTTGATGGATCAGTTTGAGATGACAGATCTCGGTCTGTTGCACTATTTCCTTGGTCTTTAGGTGATTTAGTCTTCTGATGGGATCTCTCTCTACCAGAAAAAGTATGCTCTTGACATGCTTCAGTGCTTTGGCATGATTGATTGCAAGCCTGCTCCCACACCATTTCAGTCAGGGGTTGTTTTGACCACATCTTGTCCCACTCCTTCAGTCGATTCTACACTTTACAGGCGGTTGGTTAGCAGTTTGTTGTACCTGACTCACACCCATCCTGATATTTCCTTTATAATTGGTCTTGTCTCTTGATTCTCCCATGATCCTCATGAGAGTCATTGGCAAGTTGCCAAATGTATTTTGAGGTACATTCGGGGCACTAGTTCTCATGGCATTCATTATACATTAGGGGAACCTCACATTGTTGGCTACACTGACTCAGATTGGGCTGGTGATGTCACTGATCAGAAGTCTACTTCCGGCTTTATTTTCTATCTTGGCTCTGGTCCTATCACATGGTCTTGCAAGAAGCAAATTGCTCATGCATTATCATCTATAGAGGCTAAGTATCGATCTGTTGTGCTCGCTAGTCAGGAGATCTTATGGCTTCAACAGTTAATGATTGAGTTTGGTTTTCCTCCTGATAGTCCCACTATTATTTGGTGTGATAATCAGAGTGCTATTCATATTTCTTGCAACCCCATAGAGCATCAGTAGACGAAGCACATTGAGCTTTACATGCATTTCATCCATCAGTTGATTCAGGATGGTGTTCTCATTTTGGAGTACATTCCCACTTCTGAGTAGGTTGCAAACATCTTCACGAAACCTTTTACATTGTCGTGCTATCTTTAGTTGCGCTCTATGCTTGGGGTGAAGGAAGTTGTCCTTGGGGGGTCTTTATGAGGCCTTCCTTCCTTCTTCTTCTTTCAACATGTTCCTTTATCTCTTTTTGGAGAGGAGTTTTTTCCCACTGGGTTTTCTCCTTTGTCTCCGTTTCATAGAGATTTCATTGTATTTGGGTACCTAATCAGGCCTTGTTGCTGGGACCCATCTTTCATGCTTTTAGTAGTTGTTCTAGGTTTTAGCTTCTCCCCAAGTCTAGCTTAAGGGGGGGTGTTAGAGTAATTGGGTCTTTACTTGATTAATTAAACAATATTTGTTTAATTCTTTAAGTTCCCAATTATCTTTTTACACTTAAGCTAACATTAGGTGCATATAATTAATTATTTTAATTAATTATTATGTGCAAGCCTAGGGTTTTCCCGTTTTAGGGTTTCTTGACCTATTAGAGGTTACTTTTTTCTTTTCATTGTATTATCTTTTCACAATACATTTTTGGTGAATTGGAGCTCTCTTTTTTGGAGAATATTTTTCCTGTGTTTTGTATGTTCTTCAGATTTTGCTTCATTGCTTCTCCTTGTAATAGGTTATTCAGCTTGCAGAAGATCTTTAGGCTACTGTGGGGTTGTATTTCTCAACTCCTATAGAGGTAACAATAGGGGAAACATGTGTTACCGATTTCTGGTCAGACATTCTTTCTTTTATGCTTGCAGCAACATTACTCAAATGTTCAAGTTTCAATAATCCCTTGGTAACATCTTCGACAAATTTTGCAGCATCTTTCAATGTTTTATCCATTTTCTTTCTTTGCTTCTAAATAGAAACTTCTTTCTCTATGGTTTCACCAGTGCCAAAGATCTTCTCAGTAGGTTCCGGTGGGGCATCTAGAAGTCTTTTGGCATAAGTTTCTATAATGTTGGTGTCCACTTCATATCCCATTTCTGTTACCCAAACAGTTCTAGGTGTGACAACCTCCATCCATATTTCATCTCTCTTTGTAACAAAGAATATCAATTTGTCATACTTATCAACAATACTCTGAGGATTCTTTCCCTTTTCTTCATTCTTGCTTGAAATTTTTTGAAGTATTCCTTTACCTACTTGTTTCCTTTTGAACCCATGCCGAAAATTGTCTCCTTAATCTGTTTTCCAACATAAATATCATAGGCAAAGTCTCTATGACCTATGTCAGGAATCTCCTTTGAGAAGTATAGCATACAATTAGATTCCCAAATTTGAATGTTCCCTTTTTATCACCCTTGATTTTGTCCAAGTTATCTATCAATTCATCTTTTAACCATTTACAAAGATCAATTTTTGCCTTATTCTTTACCATTTCATAAGCACTGCGAATGCATAGACTAGAAACATAATTTAACCTATTTGTATGTGCAAACTTGTAACCAATAAACATGTTGGCATATTTAACATTGTCATCATTTATGTCACTTACCCTGAGTGATCTGTTATCAGATGTAGTGTTATTAGATGTAGCACCAGTTAGATCCATAATACCTTTGTTTGGAATTTTCTTCTTCTTCAGGCCTTGTGCTGGTAGAGGGTAAACCTGTAACAACTTTAATAGCTTCCTTGGTGATTTTGAAGATAGAGTCAAGCCATAAGAACTCACCATGAACTCTACTTAGAACATATCAAACAATTTCATCTTTGAATTCAGGCATATAAAGGATGTCTACTAACCCTAAATCTTCCACAATCTTATGTTAAAGTTTGATTACACCTTTGTTGTTAGTGATGACTTTAATAAACATGTTCTTTATCTCCTCAGACCCTAAATCTTCAATATTATAGTGAATGTATGCCCTAGGGTCTTCTGCGAATGCAAAAATGCTCCAATAGAGTCATCCATCTTAGCTATCTTAGGAATTATCTTAAAAATTGGACAAGGACATTTGATATTCTCCACAACAGTAGGGTTTGCTATGAATTCAGGAATGGAAGATGAAGAAGCCATGACACAAAATAAATACCTTTTTCTGTCGAATGCAAGTGAATACCTTAGATGCCCTAGAAAATATCTATTGTTTCACTTCTTGAATGTCGATGCTCTACTTCTGTGCTCTTTGAATGCTTGGTGAGTCGAAATGAGAAATTTCAATGCTTTATAGCCAAAAAGTTAACTAACAATCACATTAAATGCTTCGCCTATTAAGTGAATTTCCATTGTAACTCAACATATGTGTTGCTAAAGAAGAATCAAGACTTCCTACCATCATCTGAGGGAAAAAATACATGATCTTAAAATGGTTTCCTTACCCCTAAGGATTATTCCTTAGTTAGATGAAGAATTTCATGCCGATGCAGAGTCAGATTCATCATTTCTTTGATCTGTCTTCTTGACCCATTGTTTAGAGAATTCTTGCTTGATTTCATTCACCTTTTCTTTGCCTTTGTCATTAGATCCTTTGTTGTTTGCCAGTACATTCTTGCTTCTACAAAATCTTGCAATATGCCCAATCTTGTTGTATGCATAACAAGTTACATTGTTTCTTTGAATCGTTTTTCCATAACCTTGCTCGGTTTGAGTTCTGCATTGATTAGATAGATGTCCAAATCTACCACAAGCATAGAATTTTACATTCATTCTGCAATCATTTGATTGATGACCATATTTATTGCATTTGGGACATTGACTAGTAAATGAGTTTGTATTCTGATTATTCCTATATCTGCATTGATTTTCTCTATGACCAGATTTGTTGCAATTAAAACATTTGCCATTGAATTTATAAGCATTAGGTTGCCTTACCGGTTTGCTGTGATCATGATTATTTGTAGTTCCAAAACTTTCTCCATGTTCCAATCCAAGTCCAACTGTATCTTTATCAGGTCTTTTATTTTTCAGCATATCATCAAGATTGGCTGAGCTCTTTTTGAATTTGTTTTTGTATTCATTTTCAGTGACCAACTCACTTTCCAGAGTGCTAACTTGTCTCATAAGTTCCTCTTTGTCATGTTGCATCTAAATCAACTCTATTTTAAGCATATCATTTTCATGACTAAGCCTTATAGATTCATCTGATCTTTCATTAAGTCGTCTAGCCATATCTTCCCGATTCTTCTTTCTATCTTCAATATCCTTACATAGTCTCATAGTTAAGTCTTGCATCTCATTCTTCACGTTACTGTTCTCTTGTCTCGGGTTTCTCTGCAATATCTCTGAGAGTTTCTTTTTCTTCATCATCTTGTTTTCGCAGTTGCTCATGTAATTCTTTTCTCTTACTTTGTACCATGACCTGGTTTTCTTGAAGTGCTTTGATGAATTCTTGAGCAGATATGAGTTCTTCTTCCAGTTTGATATTTTTTAATTTTTCTGCATCAAAATCTTCAAGAGTCACTTCCAACTATTGTCTCAAACTTTCCATGGGTATTGGTTTCAGAATCTTCCTCAAGCTATTAGGCTTCTGCAAATAGAGGACTAGGCGCTGATACCAATTGTTAGATAATTGATTAATCCCAAAGACACTAAGAGTGGGGGGGTGAATCAGTATTTGACTAGTAAATGAAATATTTAAACTTATTTACAATTCTATAATTGAGATTAATATGCTTGTAAGAAAAAAAATTGTAGTAAAGAGAAACAAAGGAATCAACATCAATGTACACCATAACACAAATATTTTAGCGAGGAAACCCGGTAAGGGAAAAACCTCGGTGGGATTTGTGACCCACAATATTTACTCACTGGCCATATGAATAAATATTACTTAGTACAAAAGGGGCTTGCACATGCAGGAAGGCCAACTACTTGGAGCTCACTGCTCAACAACAAAAGTGGAGTCTCATTGACTACAACATCAAACTAATGAAAACATAAAATGAACTCTTACAACTTGCATCAAAATGCTATATGAGTTTTCTATTGTGCTCTGTCAGATATTGATTCTGCCTCTGCCAAAAACCCTAGCCGGTATGTTGTCAAATGATTCCAATTATACAAAATAGTCTTCTCTCTGCTCTACTTCTTATTCGCTCCAAAATAAACACATCAAAATGCATATACAACTATTTGCTATCATATCCTATCTTATCTCATATTACCGCTTCCTTCTTATTCAAATGACCTACAAGAACTCATAAATATATGAGTCTTTACAATACACCATGTCGGCCATACAATTATAATTTACATTACAATTTATTTCGCATATACAATACTTATTATCAAGTCAGCTTGGAATGCTGGTATAATCTCTAGTCGGTGTAAACTAGATGTCAGTGTGAATAAGCCTTGTTGTATATGCCGGTGCCGATAGGTGAAGTCTATGGCCGCTTGAACCTTGTTTCCATCAATGACAATAGCCACCTTTCTCATCTGAGTGTATAATGCCAACAATAGCAACCTCCATAGCACTAGAGCACTTTTATTACTTCCTTCGACACTCTCTCACCAGGTCTTCCCTCTAATTCCTGGAAAAGCTTCATGATAAAGTAGTCATTAACTTCTTTATAATATAACATTGATTCCTTCTTTTCTGATTGCGGGTTATATATATATTGGGTTCTAGTTGGCCTCTATTCCTAGGAGTCCTACAATATTCAACCCTTGAATGTGTTGGTATTTTGGTATGGTTTTGTCATTGATGTCAACACCTACTAACACTTATCAACTTTGACACTTTGGAGAATCAGCAACATTCACCGGCAAGCAAGTGACTTATGCACAGTCACCGGTATATGGTACACCAGCAGGATATACTATTCACCGGCACTTGGAATGGCATGGAAAACACCTAGTTATGTCGAAGACACAATTTGGACACTTTGTCTTGGAGATTTGTTCATTGGCATATTCGTATTTGCATATTTTTTGTTACCGACAAATAGGTCTAGGTTATACACTGGCAGGTTTATCTTTTCTAGATAAGCACAAAATGCTATGGAGATGTCTTATTATTGTTGTAAATACATCAAGCCAACATGTTGAATCGGTTATTGCATTAGACATTGTTTTATTTGTAAATTTATTTTATTGTAATATCCTTTAGAGTCAACCTACTAGAATTGGTCTTAGGTTATGATATAAATGTAAGATCTTATTTGTAAGATCAATGTGGAATGCAAAAAATAATTGTGTGAAGGTATATGCGAGAATAAGTAGAGCTATACACACAAACATCATTTGAAGGTTGAAGGAGGGTTTTTGTGAAGACAATTAGAACTACATCGGTACTGAATCCAGCATAGAAAGATGCTAATTTGAGTAGTACATCCTTATTGGATTTAACCATCCAATTGTAGTCAGTGTGACTCCTATTTGTGTTTGAGCAGTGAGCTCTAGGCACTTGGCCTTTCTGCATGTGCAGACCCCATTTGTATACACATACTATCTACAGTAGTATCATTTTATTGTGGGTAAGGTTTCCCACTATGGTTTTTCCCCTTATAGGGTTTCGACATACAAATATTGGTGTTATGTGTTTTGGATGTTATTGTCTTTCTATTTCATGCATTAATCTTTACCGGTACTGTAATTAACTATTAAAAATGTCTACTAGCATAAAAGACTGGTTTATCGATATTAAGCATTGAATTTGGTTAAGTTGTTTTGGTTTGAATTTATTTGACAACTAATTCACCCCCCCCCCCCCCCCTCTCAGTTGTCTCTGGGACCTAACAATTGGTATTAGAGCCTATTCCTCTTTTTGCAGAAGTTTAACAGCTTGAGGAGATCCAATGTCTACTAACTATTTTAGGAAGGACAGTCCTAAACTTGATGGAATTAATTATGAAATATGGAAGATCAGAATGGAGACGCATCTAAATTGCATTGGAAAGGAAAACTGGGATGTTATAAAGAATGGCTATAAAACTCCTACAACTAGTCAACCTAATCCACCAAACTTGGCTAAAGATGAAGAAAATGATTGCAAAGCAAGAGAAACACTTTGGAGTGCATTATCAGATAGATCAATTGCTAAAGCTATTTGGGACCATTTGGAAACACTGAATGAAGGAGATTCCACAGTCAAAATTGCAAAACTTGAGAGTACAAATGTGAAGATTGATGAACAATTCAGAGAAACTTCAAGGTATATAGACTCTGAATCAGAAACAAAGATTCTAATAAATGAACCTACAATGAACCGACCGGTATAGAATGAAGATCCAGTTACACCGGTATCATCTGAAAATTCTACAATAATTTAGGAATAGTAGCAAATGAAGACACCTCGATATGTAAGACTGAATCACTCTGAAGATCAAATAATTGGGAACAAATATAAAGGAGTCATGACAAGAGGAAGACTGGAAAATGAAGAGGTATGTCTTATTTCTCAAATTGAACCATCATCAATTAATGAGGCATGTGAAGATAAACACTAGATTAAAGCTATGGAAGAGGAACTAGAACAAATTGAGAAAAACAACACATGGACATTAGTTCCCTGGCCTAAAGACAAAAGTGTGATTGGAACAAAATAGGTATTCAGAAATAAACTTAATGAAGATGGTAAGGTAATAAAAAATAAAGCAAGACTAGTGTGTAAGGGATATTCTCAGAAAGAAGGAATTGATTATAATGAAACCTTTGCACCAGTAGCTAGAATTGAGGCAGTCAGATTATTCTTGGCTTTTGCAGCACACAAGAACTACAAAGTATATCAAATGGATATTAAATGTGCATTTCTGAATGGAGATCTTGAAGAAGAATTTTACATTGAACAACCTGATGGATTTTCTCTGATAGATAACAAAAATATGGTTTGCAGGTTAATGAAAGCTCTGTATGGGTTGAAACAAGCTCCAAGAGCTTGGTATGCAAGATTGGATAAGTATCTTTTGAAGATTGGATTTTCAAAAGGTAATGCTGACAACAACTTATATTACAAAGTGACTAATGATGACATCTTGGTTATAGAAGTTTTTGTTGATGAAATAATCTTTGGAGGAGTAGATGGATTATGCAAAGACTTTTCTATTGAAATGCAACAAGAATTTGAAATGTCTATGATTGGAGAAATAAAAATATTTTTAGGATTGCAGATTTCACAGACTGATAAAGGTATATTTTTGAGTCAATCCAAGTACTTGAAGGAGTTATTAAATAAATTTGGGATGGAGAACTCTAAACCGGTAAGCACACCTATGACTACAAATGAGAAATTATCACTAAGGGATGAATCTACACCTATTAATCCGACTAGGTACAAATCTATGATAGGAGGTTTATTGTATTTGACACAAACAAGACCTGATATCATGAATGCAGTATGTATTGTTTCAAGATTTCAGAGTAATCCTAGAGAAAATCATGAATCAACAGTAAAAAGGATTTTTTGGTACTTACAAGGCACTACAAATCTTGGATTATGGTATCCTAGAGATGAAAACTTTGAATTATATGTATACATAGATGCAAATTGGGCAGCAAATGTGGATGATAGAAAAAGAACCATTGGAGGAGCATTTTTTCTTGGCAGTAGATTAATTTATTGGTTGAGTAAGAAACAAAGTTGTACATCTTTATCAATAACTGAATCAAAATATGTTGCAGCAACAACTAATTGTACACAGGTACTATGAATTAAACAAATGTTGAAGGATATAAAGGTAAAATGCAAGGAACCTATTACTATCTATTGTGATAACACTATAACAATTGATATATCTAATAATCCAGTATTACATTCTAAAACCAAACATGTTTCTATCAAACTAAATTTTCTAATGGAAAATGTTGAAGGAAAAGAAATTAAACTGGTTTATGTGAATACTAAAGAACGGATTGCAGATATTTTCACTAAACCTCTTCCTAAGGAGACTTTTGAATATCTTAGAGAATAGCTTGGGGTCATACCCCCACTGGTAGAGACTTAGACAGTTGATGACAATCATCAACTGACAGAATTAACAAAGAAATCTTTTACTCTGGCTTTGATGAGAAAGCTACTTCTTAGGGCGAGTAGTTGGTATTTTGTATCTAAAAAATGGTTTTGTATTAACTTTGGCAGATGTCAAAAGGGGAGAGAATGCTATGGAAAAAAACAAGAAAAACTCATGTCACTCCCAGGGGGAGAGATTGTTACTTTGGGGAGATTGTGAGATTGTTGGTTTTTGGTATTTGGCATTTTTATTTTGGCACTTTGATAGTTTTTCCATCTTGTGTTGCCATCAATGCCAAAGGGGGAGATTGTTGGTATTTTTGTATGGTTTTGTCATTGATGTCAACACCTACTAACACTTATCAACTCTGGCACTTTGGAGAATCAACAACATTCATCGGCAAGCACGTGACTTATGCACAGCCACCAGTATATGGTACACTGATAGGATATAATATTCACCAACACTTGGAATGGCATAGAAAACACGTGGTTATGTCGAAGACACAGTTTGGACACTTTGTCTTGGATATATGTCCATTGGCATATTCGTATTTGCATATTTGTTGTTACCGACAAATAGGTCTAGGTTATACACTAATAGGTTTATCTTTTCCAGATGAGCACGACACGCTATGGAGATGTCTTATTATTGTTGTAAATACATAAAACTGACATTGCATCGGACATTGTTTTATTTGTAAATTTATTTTATTGTAATATCCTTTAGAGTCAACCTACTAAAATTGCTCTTAGGTTATGATATAAATGTAAGATCTTATTTGTAAGATCAATGTGGAATGCGAAAAATAATTGTGTGAAGGTATATGCGAGAATAAGCAGAGCTATACACACAGACATCATTTGAAGGTTGAAGGAGGGTTTTTGTGAAGATAATCAGAACTACACCGGTACTGAATCCAACATAGAAAGATACTAATTTGAGCAATACATTGTTATTGGATGTAACCATCTAATTGTAGTCAGTGTGACTCATATTTGTGTTTGAGTAGTAATCTCTAGGCGCTTGGCCTTTCTACATGTGCAACCCCATTTGTATACACATACTATCTATAGTAGTATCATCTAATTGTGGGTAAGGTATCCCACAATGATTTTTCCCCTTATAGGGTTTCCACGTAGAAATATTTGTGTTATGTGTTTTGGATGTTATTGTCTTTCTATTTCATGCATTAATCTTTACTAGTACTGTAATAAACTATTAAAACTGTCTACCGGCATAAAAAACTAGTTTACTGGTATTAAGCATTGAAGTTGGTTAAGTTGTTTTGGTTTGAATTTATTTGACAATTGATTCAGCCCCCCTCCCCCTCTCAGTTGTCTCCGGGACCTAACAAAATGTTTTCTTTTACTGTGCATGCATATACTATGTATGAAGACATGTAAAAGCTTCCTGATGTTTCCTCTATGGTATGATATATGGAGTCACTAATTAATTGAACCCAGTCATAAGTGTTGGTATTTTGGCTATGTTGATATCATTTTGTCATTGATGTCAACACCTATTAACACTTATCAACTCTAGCACTTTGGAGAATTGGCAATGTTCACCGGCAAGCAAGTGACTTATGCATAGTCACTGGTATCTGGTTCATCGGCACTTGGAATAACATGGAAAACACTTGGTTATGTTGAAGACATCATTTGGACACTTTGTCTTGGAGATTTGTTCATTGATATAGTCGTATTTGCATATTTGCTATTACCGAAAAATAGGTCCAAAACAAGCACCAATAGGCTTATCTATTCCAGATCAACATGACATGCTTTGGAGATGAGTTTGTTGTTATTGTAAATTCATTAAGCCAACATATTGAATCACATATTGCATCAGTTATTGATTTACTTGTAATTGATTTTATTGTAATATCTTTTAGAGCCAACCTACTAAAATTGGTCTTAGGTTATGGTATATATGTAAGATCTTATTTGTAAGATCGATATACGATTGGGAAAAGGAATTGTAAGAAGGTATATGCGAGAATAAGTAGAGCTATACATGCAGACATCATTTGAAGGTGAAGCAAGGTTTTTGTGATGGTGTATCAGAACTACACCGGTACTGAATCTAACATATGAAGATGCTATTTTGAGTTCTACATCATTATTGGATTTAACCATCCAATTGTAGTTAGTGTGACTCCTATTTGTGTTTGAGCAGTGAGCTCTAGGTGCTTGGCCTTTCTACATGTGCAGACCCCTTTTGTGTACACATACTATCTGTAGTAGTATCATCTGATTGTGGGTAAGGTTTCCCACCATGGTTTTTCCCCTTACAGGGTTTCCACGTATAAATATTGGTGTTATGTGTTGTGGATGTTATTGTCTTTCTGTTTCATGCATTAATCTTTACCGGTACTGAAATTAACTAATAAACTACCTACCAACATAAAGTTTAGTTTACCGGTATTAAGCATTAAGGTTGGTTGAGTTGTTTTTGGTTTGAATTTACTTGACAATTGATTCACCTCCCCTCTCAGTTGTCTCCGAGACTTAACAATAAGTTCCCTTATTCTACCTCAAACTTTGGATGTAAGTGAACATCCACTCATGAAATAAGCCACTAATTTCCAATCCATCTATTCAACTAAGATATGTGATCCCAATGTACACATCTAGATGGATATCCTTCCTTAATACCAAAGTAGGTAACTTTGTCAGTGTTCTTCCTTGTTTCCTAATGTACCAATCTTCGCATATAATTTTCTCACATGTTGACCTTGACTCTTGAAATTCCTTCTTTGCTTGTGCTCTTCTTCTTTTTGTCCACTTTGATGGGGTGGGAATCCCAATAAGTTCTTTTATACCTCTAGGCATTAGGTCTACATATACTCTATGATTGTAAATGACCTATCTTTTGGCCATATCATAATGTTGGATGCATTACTTTACTAAATCATGCACGTCTATAGAGACCGAAAACCCTACTGCCTATATCAGACTACTTTGCTCCATACTCTTCACTTTGTTTGTGGCAATTGGTTCTCTTATCCTATCAATGAGGTCAGTGTTGGAAATGTGCCTCAAATTAACTTGACTTGTGTTTAGACTGATCGGAGTAACCTATCCCAATGGAACAACTGTTGGTGTGACTCTTGTCGATGGGCTGATGGAATCCTCTTCTTGTAATAAGCTATCGGGTGAGAAAGTCCGAGATGATCCAACGGCTGTCGCTATATCACGATGGGAAGATGATTGAATGTTATTCCCCACGGCTTGGAAACAAATCACGTGCAAAAAGAAGCGAGTTAAAGACCATGCAAGTTGAAGGTGGATCAATGACTCTCGCTATACCTCTATGGCAAGATGCATGAACATTTTCCATCACATCTTGGTGACCAAGTGGTGGGGCCCGACAAGAGAGCATCTCAATTGAGATAAGGGTTGAGCAGATCAAGGTTGATCCAATGGTGGTTGCTAGGTCATGATGGAAAACTACTCAATAAAATATCCATCATGACCCAGTGACAAAGAAGAGCTTCATTCCGGTGGATAGTGAGGTCGTGCTAAGGTGGCAGGGCAGGGACTCTAGAGCCAATAAGGAACTGACACATGGCATAAGTGACTGGCCTAGGTGAGATAAGGGTTGTGCAAATCAAGAAGATCCAACGACAGATCCAAGGAAGATCAACGGTGGAGTAAAATTCTAGGGCTATCAGCGGCTGTCACTGTACCGAGGTTGTGAGGTGCCCAAAATGTTATCCCTCCTGACATGGCAACCAAGTGGTGGGACCCAACAGGAGAGCAGCTAAGGCAAGTTAAAGGCCGAGCAGATCGTAGAAGATTGGACGATGATCGCAGAAGGTCCGACGATGGTCACTAGGTCATAATGGGAAATTGCTCGTTAGACTTTCCATCATGACCCAATGACAAAGAAGAGCTTCATTCCGACGGTGAGTCCATGACAAACTGGCAAAGATGTGAGCTATAGGTCAAGAAAGTGGATTAGAGACCGACTACAGGTGTTTGCTCTAACTGGACTCCAAAAGATAAACACATGGACATTGAAGATGATCTTGTCGGTATATGAATATGAACCAAACCAATTTCCTAGTGCACGTGGCATATTGTGTTTCTCATGAATGTAGACCAACGTAGATGGTTAGACTTCAAACTGTTGCTGCAGTTGCTCAGATGAACTGTTGACAATCTGATATATGTAGCCATTGGATAACTATGGTGTAATACTGATATCTGGGATCCGAGTGTAGTGTCCAGTTCGTGAGAATCTGAGAATGAATACCAGTAGTTGCAGACTGAAACTTTATTGTGAATTCATTTACTAGAAATAAAGTGTTTCAATTATTGGTGGTGGTTTTTTTCCCAAAAGGATTTTCCCACGTAATTCTTGGTGTTTTGTCTCTGTGTTGATTCTATGTGTTTTTTCTATGTTATTCTTAACATTCTGTAAAAGTTTTAAACTACATTCTTGCATGATCTTCCTTGTTAATTGACATTAGGAAGGTATTTCCGCATTGTGCTTTCCTTACAAGTGGCATCAGAGCTTGGCCCATTTTTTTATCCTTGTTGGGTAAGGTTGGTTTTTTGTGTCAGTTATGTTTCAGTGGGAGTCTTGTAGAGTGTCTACGTATTTGTTTTATAGGTTAAGATGGCAAGCACCTCAAGGCACATAGACATGGAAAAATTTAATGATTCCAGTTTCTAACTATGGAAACTCAAGATGGAAGACTTTTTGGTCGACCGAGACCTTTGGATTGCTATGTCTAGGTAGAAACCTATAGGCATGAAGCAAGAGGATTGGGAATTAGCTGATCGGAAGGCAATGGGTCTAATCAAGCTATGTCTTGCTGATTTTGTTTTGTTAAACGTCCATGAGGATAAAATTGCACATCTTCTCTGGAATAAGTTGGGAGATATTTATCAAGGCAAATCCTTGGTGAATAAAATTTTCTTGAGGAAGAAGTTGTACTCTCTGAAGATGGATGCAGGAAAAACATTGGCAGACCACTGGAATGTATTCAACATGGTTCTTGCACAGTTAACTTCTGTTGGTGTGACCATTCAGGAAGAAGAATGTTGCATGCTTCTATTGTGTTCATTGTTTGACCCTTGGGATCACTTAGTGATGGCTATCGGTAGTACTACGATCCACTTCAAGATGGATATTGTGGTTAATACTCTTTTATTAGAAGAAATGAGAAAGAAGTCTTCTAAGATGATAAAAGATGCACTCTATGTTCGAGCCAGACTGAAGAACAAAGACAAGACGAAAGGAAAGAAGTCCAAGTCCAAGTCTCAAGAGAGATCAAAATCTCTAGGCAAGGTCAAAGGTGAAGTGCTGGAACTGTGGAAAAAAAGGGCATATCCGAAAGGATTGCAAGGAGGAGAAGAAAAATAAGTATTTTGACACATAATCTTCTTAGAGTGATGCAGATGCATTTGTAGCAGCCCTGGTAGTGCCTACCTCAGATGACACCTAGTTAGTAGATTATGTCGCATCTTTTCACATGACCTCCCACAAGGTGTGGCTCTCCAGGTCTGAACTGTATGCTGGTGGAAAGGTATACTTGGCTAGTGATTCTATGTTGGATATTGTAGGGAGAGGTAGATTTAAAATTCAATTCCTAGATGGTAGAGTGAAGGGGATCAATGGATTTCTTCATATACCAGGTCTGGCAAGAAACCTTCCCTCTGTAAGTAAACTTAATGATGTTGGAGTACAAGTTATATTTGTATATGGTGGTTGCAAGATGACTAGGGGTTCCATTGTATTGGCAAAGGGTAATCATATTGGTACACTGTATAAGTTAAATGCTGAACCTATATGTTGTAATGTAACCTCTAAAAAGTCAATTGAGACAACTATAATGATGCATAATGCTAATTCATTGGAAGATAAACTTTACTGAGAAAACAATGCTTTGGCATAATAGGTTAGGACACAGGTGAAAAAGGTTTAAAAGCTTTGAAAAATAAGAATCCGGTTGAAGGTCTGGATAATTGTAGTTTTGAGTTTGATTTCTGTGAAAACTACATATATGGAAAACATAACCATGTTTAGTTTTATTCCAGTTCTCATAAGTCTTCTAGCATTTTGGATTATGTTCACTCTGATGTGTTTGGTCCAGTGGATGTTCCTTCTCTATCTAAGTCTAAGTACTATGTATCTTTTGTAGATGATTATTCAAGAAGGGCATTTGTGTACTTTCTTAAAAGTAAATTAGAAGTGTTCAGTCGGTTTAAGGAGTTTAAGAAACTTGTTGAAAATTAGACTAGGAGAAGGATTAAATGTTTAAGAACAGACAATGGTGGTGAATACTATAGTGCAGATTTTGACAAGTACTGTGTTGATCATGGAATTAAGATACATAAGACCGTACCTTACACTCCACAATAAAATGGAGTTGTTGAAAGGTTGAATCGATCTCTAATGGAGAAAGCAAGAAGCATGTTGAGCGAAGCTGAGCTGGAACAAAAATTATGGGCTGAAGCATTTGCTGCAACATGTTACCTGTTGAATAATTCTCCTACTTCAGCATTGGTTGACAAAAAACCTATGGAAGCTTGGTCTGGTAAGAAACCTTCTTTAAGGCACCTTCATGTTTTTGGTGCAGAGGCATATGCTCATGTGCCTGATGTTAATAGGTCTAAGATGGATAACAAAGCTGTGAAATTTATCTTCATTGGCTATGGAATTGGTGTGAAAGGATACAAACTTTGGAATCTAGTGACTGGTAAGGTTATGTACAACAGAAGTGTGATTTTTCATGAGCTGAAACCTATGTCACTAGATCACAACATAGGAAAGAAAGGAGAAGCTAAGGTTGAAATTCCTCTAGCTAAGGAAGAATCTCCAAAGATGCCTAAAGATGAGGAGAGTTCAAGCAGTTCAAGTAGTTCTGAAGAAGAACATGATGATGAGCCTCTTGTTGAACCTCACGAAGCCTCAACACCAGAGTTGAGAAGATCTACTTGAGAGAGGCAGAAACCTAATAGGTATACACCTAATAAGTATAGTCACTCTATGTTGAATGTTAATTGTGCTTATCCTTTACTTGCAGATATTGATGAGCCTAGGACTGTCAAAGAAGCTATTAAAATGCCTGATTCAGATTCCTAGTTGGAAGCCATGAATGATGAAATGTCATCATTGGATAAAAATGGAACTTGGGATTTGGTGCCATTACCTAAAGGAAGAAAGCTTGTAGGCTACAAGTGGGTGTTCAAAAAGAAGTATGGTCCAGATGGCAGCATTGACAAGTACAAAGCAAGATTGGTTGCAAAGGCGTATTCTCAAAAGGGAGGTATTGACTATAAAGAGATCTTTTCTCCTATGGCTAAGCTAACATCTATTAGATTTCTCTTGTCACTTGCAGTAGCATATATTGGTAGATTGAGAAGATGGATGTGAAGACAATGTTTCTTCATGGTGATCTTGAAGAAGAGATTTATATGTCTTAGCCTGAGCACTTTTTGGAAATAGGTAAAGAACATTTGGTATGCAGAATCAAGAAATCTCTGTATGGTTTGAAATAGTCTCCCAGAATGTGGTATCAAAAGTATGATACATTTGTTTTGTCCTTGGGATTTGTGAGATCAAAAGCTGATCATTGTATTTACTACAAAACTGAAGGTGATAGGATTCTTATCATATCTTTGTATGTAGATTACATGTTGTTCATAGGAAATACAAAAGGTATGATCTCAGATTTAAAATCTCAGTTATCTATGAAATTTGAAATGAAGGACTTAGGAGCAGCAAAGTACATTCTAGGAATGGAGATCAAAAGGGATAGATCTAAGAAGAAAATTTGGCTCAACCTAAGAAAGTACATAACCAATGTTCTTGACAGGTTTCATATGTTTGATTGTAAATCATAGGTTGTTCTCATCTTCCAGGGAACTAGGCTATCTATTTTTGATAGTCCAAAATCTCCAAAAGAGATTGCTAACATGAAGAACATCCCTTATGCAAGTGCTATTGGCAACTTGATGTATGCTATGGTCTATACAAGACCAGACATTTCCCAACCAGTGGGAGTACTTAGCAGGTTTATGTCGAATCTACGAAGGCCGCATTGGGATGTTGTGAAGAGGGTGTTTAGATATCTGAAGGGAACTTTAGATTTTGCTTTGTGCTATCATGGTTATTCTGATGATTCAAAGAAAACTCTCATTATATGTGGTTTTGTGGATTTTGATTGGGTAGGAGACATAGATAGCAGAAGCTCCACTAGTGGATATGTTTTTGTCATGAATGGTGGAGCAATTATTTGGATGAGCAAGCAACAATTTGTAGTCGCTTTGTCCACTACAAAGGCAGAATACATGGCAGCCACACATACTTCTAAAGAAGTTGTCTAGCTTAGGTGTTTGAGTTTAGATATTGGTTTTGATGTAGTGTAGGTTGAAATTTGGAGTGACAGTCAGAGTGCTATATATTTGGCGAAGAATCACTTATGGTGGAAGATGGAAAAGTCATTCTTAACAATGTAGACACTATGGAAAATGTTATAGATGCCTTGATGAAACCGATGAGCACTCACAAGTTCAAGTGGTGTTCTAATTCTATGGGTCTTGATACCCATGACTCTTAGTAACTTCTTAAATGGTAATTGGTCTAGTGAATTCTTCATCAAGTGGGAGTTTGTTTGAAATATGCCTCGCATTAACTTGACTTGTGCTCAAACTAATCAGAGTAACCTATCCTGATGGAATAGCTATCAGTGTGACTCTTATCGATGGGTTGATGGAACCCTCTTCTTGTGATCGGCTATTGGGTGAGAAAGTCCGAGATGATCCAACAACTATCGCTATACCACGATGGGCAGATGATCAAAAGTTATTCCCCATGGCTTGGCGACAAAGCACGTGCAAAAATAAGTGAGTTAAAGACTATGAAGGTTGAAGGTGGATCAATGATTGTCACAATACCGCTATAGCAAGATGCATGAATGTTATCCATTGCGGGTTGGCGACCAAGTAGTGGGGCCCAGCAAGAGAGCAGCTCAGGTGAGATAACGGTCAAGTAGATCATGGTTGATCCAATGATGGTCTCTAGGTCGTGATGGGAAACTACTCAATAGAATATCCATCGCAACCCAGCGACAAAGAAGAGCTTCATTCTAGTGGATATTGAGGTCATGCTAAGGTGGCAGGGAAGGGAATCTGGAGCCAATTAGAAAGTGACACGTGACATACGTGAGTGGCCCAGGTGAGATAAGGGTCGTGCAAATTGAGAAGATCCAATGACAGATTCGAGGAAGATCAACAATGGAGTAAAATTCTAGGACTATCAACTGTTGTCATTGTACTGAGGTTGTGAGGTGCTCAAAACGTTATCCCTCATGACATGGTGACCAAGTGGTGGGACCTGGTAGGAGAGCGGCTAAGGCGAGTTAAAGGCGGAGTAGATTGCAGATGGTTGGACGATGATTGTAGAAGATCCGATGGTGGTCGCTAGGTTGCAATGGGAAATTGCTCGTTAGACTTTCCATCACAACCCAACAATAAAGAAGAGCTTCATTATGATGGTGAGTCCATGACAGACTGGCAAAGATGCGAGCTAGAGGTCAAGCAAGTGGAGTAGAGATCGACTACTAGTGTGTGCTCGAACCAGAGTCCATAAGATAAACACTTGGACATTGAAGATGGTCTTGTCGGTGTATATGAATACGAACCGACCCGACTTCTTAGTGTATGTGGGATATTGTGTTTCTCATGAATGCAGACCAACGCAGACGGTTAGACTTCAAACTTTTGCTGCAGTTGCTCAGATGAACATTCAACAATCTAATGTATGTAGCCATTAGATAACTATGGTGTAATACTGATATCCAAGATCCTATTGTAGTATCCAGTTCGTGAGAATATGAGAACGAATACCAGTAGTTGTAGACTGAAACTTTCTTGTAAATTCATTTACTAGAAATAAAGTGTTTCAAATGTTGGTGGTGGGTTTTTTCTCGAATGGGATTTCCCACGTAATTCTTGGTATTCTATCTCTGTGTTGATTCTATGTGTTTTGTCTATGTTATTCTTAACATTTTGTAAAAGTTTTAAACTGCATTATTGCATGATCTTCCCTATTAATTGACATTAGGAAGGCATTTCTGCACTGTGCTTTCCTTACAGTCAGTGAGGTTCCACTCTCCTAGATGGGTATCCAAATAAAACTTGGTATTGGGTATTATTTGGGAAAATTTCCACTCAAATTGCTTCTTTAGCTTGACTTTCCTGGTACCCATTATTGTGTTTTCGTTCTCGCTGCTAAAATTCCCTATGTTATTTCTATGAATTTTATGTTCTAAGCGTTTAAACGATTTAACCTTGATTATTCTCTTAGCCTTACTCTGTTTCGATTGACAACCTTTCATATGAATTCACTAAGTTAAGTTAGGGTACTTACTTGCTTCATTGTTTGAGTCGCTAGAAGAGTCTGAGTATATTACAACATTGAAAATTGAACTGTTGCATAATTTATGCCACTACTGTCACTTTCTATTTAAGAACTAGTCATGTCTTACGCTTAATTTGGTGCATGGTAAGCTACTGACATAATAAAAGCACCTACTTGGAGGGAAATTCAAATAAACATATATCTAATAGTCACCGTAGCCTTTCCTCATTCTTGGGTCAGAGTACCTTCTTTTGAGGATGCTGACACATGTCTTGCCTCCGAAAGCACTTATGCAGACTCTTTATTTTTCCATAATCCACCACAAAAATCTCTCTGCAATACTCTTGAACACTATCAGTTGTGTTTCATTGCCTTTTATCCCTTTTCTCCACTGATGATTCTCCCACTTCTATTACCTTCTTAACTCGGCTATACCTTTGTGGGGTGATTTTACTTCTCCTCCTTTCAGGGTTTGGTTAGCACTTGGCAAACCTTCACTTAATACCCGCACTTTTGCTTGTTCTCTTTAACTAATTCAATGTTGCAAAACATTGGGCCACAGAGGCAATTTAACTTCTATCACTTCCACCTTTTCATCCTGTAATACTTAAAAGTCCGATATTCTCCACGATTACTATTTTGCAGGAGAAGTGGCCATTGGGAACCATGAACTTTCTTTTCCATTAGCCTATCACAAGTTGCCTCTTTATTCCCACAATCATCTTTTTCTCGCAACATGGTATTCTTCATCTCTCGAGTTAAAAGGCCCATTGAGAAAAAAATTGGTGGGTCCCCATTTCGTAGCCTAAATGGGGTGTGTTGTATTTTCACACAACAAATTTCCACTCTCCACTCTTAACCAAAAACTCTTTGGTTTCAAAGTTAAAATGAATTCAAATCCAGTGCGCTTTAAGGTTTTTCTTGAGAATAGTTTTTCTTCTTACCCCACAAACATAAAACTCTCTCCATGCCATGAAGTTTCATCAAATTCCTCAAGTGTGTGCTCATGATTTATTCCTTCCTTTGAAGGTCTATCAGTAAAGTAATGACTTTGTCAAGCTATTATTTTATCATTCCTCAAATTTTTTATTTATTTTTTGGTATTTCCTTACTGCCACTCAGGTGTCTATAGCCTCGGTTATGTTATCTTTGCCATTTTTGGTTCTACTTTCTTTGCTTTCTTCAATTTTTTTATTATAACTTTTGTGTTGGCATTATAACAAGAAAGGAGAGATTGTTGGCGTTTCAATAAGGATATTGAGAAGGTTGTTGATGATTATGGATATAACTGATTAAGGATGTTTTACTATCTTAATATTATTATTTTTTCATTGACGTCAATAAATTGATTTTGTAATTCAGTATGATGTTGCCATATCTTGAGAAGTATGATTTGATGAGTATAAAGATGTCGGTAAAAGACACAGAAATAATATGATGAATAAGGGAAGAAACAAGTTATTCAATGGGAAACTATTACTGAGTTAGACAATGATGAGATCATGATGTTAGAATATTGTTTTGATATCATACATATGTAAGGTTAATACTATACTATGTTACTGAGCAAAGAACCTAGTCGGTAAACCCTAAGGTTATCGCTATCGGTTAATAAAGGTAGAATGTCTACCGAGTGAAGTTTAGTATTTACGAGTTGCAACCGAGTAATAACAGAATGCATTGAATGAATAAAAGCATTATTTAATGAAGGAAGCTGATGAGCTAGCTATGATTAAATGATTGGTATGCCATCAATGAAGTTTGTTAAATAATCTATGGCAAAGGAAAATCGGCAGGAAGATCTATAGCTCACATTGAACCACAATACCCTAGCACAAGTTCCAAGAAATGTATGCCAGTTCCAAGGCGGGGTAATACGTTTTCAGATTGGCAAATACATTGAACTTGGTCAAAGTTTGAAGATCTGATGGCTATGATTGATCATGGGAAATGTGATCAAGGAGATTAAGTGGTTAGCTATTGTTTATAAATAAGAAATTGTTGATAAACAATGTATGTGGGAAAGTGTATGCACAGGGATGCTACATAGTGATTACCGAGCACAGAAGCCTGAAGACCTGTTTGAATAACAGAGTATAGAGCCCAGCAGATGGACAAGATAAGTCCTAAATTGTATTGAGTAAATAAGAATCTGCTTTAGCATTTTAGATGTTAAGTTGCAGATAGATTTTTATTACTGTTATTTTGTGAAGTGACAGAAAATCTCTTAACCGAGTGGACTTAAAATTCTTAGTTGTAAAACCCTCTAGCAAGGTGACATTCTGATTGAGTGTTTGAAATCCTTTAACAAGGTCACTTCTAACAAGGTGAAGATCCTAATAGATCTGAGGGAAATCCCTTAACCGGGTCACATCTAGCAATATGTTTGTAATCTTTAACAAGATTTTCTTTTAACCGAGCATACTCTAGAAGAGTATATTTCTTAGTGGGTCCAAAATCCCATAGTGGTTTTTCCCTATTCAGGTTTCCATGTTAAATCTGGTGTTATGAGTATTATGATGTTTATATGCTTTTGAGTTTGCATGCTTAGTAGTTTTGGTTATATTATCGAAGCATATGTTAGCGAGGTTGAATGTGATGTTTTTATGGAAGATTAAGTTTGTATGATTCACCCCCCCTCTCATCTTATTAGCTAGGCATCTATACTTATCGTTAAGTATTAGAACTATCAATTGGTATGAGAGCTTTGGACTCCGGAAGAAAAGTTTAAAGGTACTTGAGGCATCCAAAGATGTATAAGAGGGATGCACCAAAAATGAACAAGTCAAGTTTCTCTGCATGGTAGGAAAGGATGAAGCTACACCTATCAAGAGTTGGAGAATATGTTGTATATTATCTGGAGAATGATTTCATCACACCGAGCACCTTTCCATTGGCAATGGAAGAGATAAAAGCAAAGCAAGAACATATCCAAGCAATGATTGAAATAACCTCTGCAGTGACCGATTCAGAGTTTAATGATCTAGAAGGTTGCAATGATGCAAAGGCAATGTGGGACAAGCTCATATCTATGTATGGTGGAGATGAACATGTTCAAAGAGAAAAAGTGGATAGTCTAAGAGGACAATTTGAATCTATGAGGATGAATGAAGGTGAGAACATAACCCAGTACAGTACAAGACTAAAGGAGATTGTCAATCAAATCAAAGGAGTAGGTGGAACTATTGAAGAAAAGGATATAACAAGTAAGTTGTTAAGAACCCTTCTACCAGCTTATGCAATCCAAGTCTCTGTAATCAATGAATTGAGGTATGTACCTTATATGCCAGTTTCTTTAGATGCTACTATTGGTAAGCTACATGCATTTGAGTTAAGTAACTTTGATAACAATGGGTCATCAGTAAATAAAGTTGAATATGCATTTAGTTCTTTTCATCTTGATGAATCTAATGATTATAATGAAATAAAGTATAAGTACTTTGAAGGAGATCACAGTGGAGCAAATGATAGATTTCGCAAGAACATGGAGGAAGTACACAAACTATATGAGGACATATGGCTTCTAACTGTCCTGACAAAGATTCTACTGAAAAGAGAGATTACTGAGATGATAGATAGAAAGATAATCATTATAGAGGACACCGAGACTTCAGAAGAAGAGATAGAAAGACATGCTTAAAAGACGATGAGGAATCCAATGATGATAAATTAGATGAAACTTATACAGAGGAAGTAGTTTATGTGGCTATCAAAGATGGATCAGATGAAGAAAGGTATGAAGAAAAAGCCCTAATATCTCACATAAATACTAATGATTCTTGGATCATAGATAGTGGATGCTCACATCACATGACAGGTGATAAACACAAGTTTGTTATGTTAGAAGACTATGATGGAGGCTATGTAAGATTTGGCAGTGATTCACCATGTCTAGTAAAAGGTAAAGGATCCATAACACTTCTTGACAATGTAAGATGCAATGATGTTTATTGGGTTGAAGGTTTGAAATACAATTTGTTCAATGTAGCACAGCTAAACAATATAGGATACCAAATAGAATTTTAGAAAGGAATTGTCAAAGTTCATGACAAGAATGGAAAGTTAGCTGCTACCGGGACACAAACAAAAGGTAACACATTTCACCTTGACTCAACTCGGAATAAGTGTCTATATGCAAAGATAGGTGATACCTAGTTATGGCATAAAAGGTTTTGTCATGTAAATTTTGATAATCTGATCAAAATAAGCAAGAAGCACTGAGTAAGAGGTCTACCGAGTCTTGAAAAACTTGAGAATTCTATGTGTCGAGGATGCTAGATTGGGAAAATGACAAGATCAAGCTTTACAAGTAACTCTTACACTTCTAAGGGAATTTTAGATCTTGTGCACACTGATCTTTGTGGTCCTATGAAAGTTCAAAGTTATTATGGTGATAAATATTTCATATTATTTGTGGATGATTACTCAAGGATGATGTTAGCAATGTTTTTAAAATAAAAATCTGAAGTTTTTGAAATGTTTAAATGGTATAAGGCAAGAGTTGAAAATGAAATAGGAAGACAACTAAAATGTCTTAGATCAGATAGAGGAGGAGAGTTCACATATGATGAGTTCAACTTATTCTGCAATGATCATGGTATAAAAAGACAAGTCTCTGCACCGAGAACTCCACAACAAATTGGAATAGCTGAGAGAAGAAATAGATCTATTGTGGATTGTGCCAGAACCTTGATGATTGAAAAGAAAGTGCCACAAACATTTTGGAGAGAAGCAATAAGCACACCAGTTTACACCCTAAACCGAGTACAACTGAAGAAAGGTAATTTGAAGACACCTTATGAAATATGGTATGAGAAGAACCTAATGTGAGTTATTTTAAAATCTTTGGAAGTAGATGCTATGTACACAAGGATGATAGAAATGGCAAGTTTGATCAAAAAAGTGAAGAAGGAACATTTCTTGGTTATTCTTCTAAAGTAAAGAATTTAAATGTCTGATCAAATCATCTAACAAAATAGTAGAAAGTGCAAATGTGAAAATTGATGAATTTGCAGAAAGAAATGATGAAGGAAATTCCAAAGAACCAGAAGATTATGATGAATTTGTCTATGTTCAACCAACAAGTCCTACCGAGAAAACTACAGAAGGAAATGAAGAAAATATTTAGTTACCGAGTGATGAAGAAGATCATACAAAGCCTACCAAGCCTGTATTAGCCAAGTATGTCAAAAGACATCATGCACCAAGTCAGATTATGGGAGATAAGGATGATCCAGTGATGACAAGGAACAAACTGAGATAGAACACATGTCTGATATCTAAATTTGAACTGAGAATAGTGAAAGAGGCATTTAATAGTGAATATTGGATAAATGCTATGACAGAAGAGATTGATCAAATCAAGAAGAATGACACATGGAAACTAATCCCAAGACCAAAGGACAAAAATGTAATCGGTATAAAGTGGATTTTCAGAAACAAGCTGAATGGAAAAGGAGAGGTCATTCGAAATAAAGCAAGACTAGTTTGCAAAGGTTATGCCCAAGAAGAAGGAATTGATTATGGTGAGACTTTTGCACCTATGGCTAGACTAGAAGGAGTAAGAACATTGTTGGCATATGCTACTTACAAGAATTTCAAGGTATATCAAATGGATGTCAAATCCGCATTTCTGAATGGTATATTAGAAGAAGAAGTTTTTATTGAACAACCTGAAGGATTTGTTGAAGACAAGAATAAAGATCAGGTATGTAAATTGAACAAAGCTTTATATGGTCTGAAACAAGCACCTAGAGCTTGGTATGAAACATTGCACTCTTATTTGATCAAGATTGGTTTTATAAGAACAAGTGAAAATAGGAATATGTACATGAAGAATGATGAAAATGGAATACTGATCTCAGCCATATTTGTTGATGACATTATATTTTGTGGAAATGACTCTCTATGTAAGAACTTTGGAAATGAAATGAGCAAAGAATTTGAGATGTCATTAATCAGTGAGATAAAGTATTTTATAGGTTTACAGATACTACAAATCAAAGATGAGATTTTCATTACTTAATCCAAGTACATAAAGGAAATCTTGAAGAAATTTGGAATGGAGGATTCAAAACCAGTAAGTACTCCTATGACTACCAACTGTAAACTATCAAAGAATGATGAATCTACATTTGTTGATGAGACACTTTACCGATCCATGATTGGAAAGTTGCAATATGTTGTTCACAGCAGGCCAGACATAACACATGCAGTAGGTATAGTTGCAATATTCTCTGCAGAACCTAAGGAAACATACATGACAACAATCAAGAGAATTTTCAGATACTTGAAAGGCACTGAAGATTATGGCTTAGTATATCAGAAAAGAAATGATTTTGATTTAAAATTTTATACTGATGTTGATTGGGCAAGCAACATTGATGACAAGAAAAGCACAAGTGGAGGAGCTTTCTTTTTAGGAGAAAGACTAGTGAGTTGGCTTAGCAAGAAACAAGGATGTGTTTCACAGTCAACAGCATAAGCTGAATATGTTGCTGCAGCATTGAATTGTACCAACATAGCATGGATCAAACAATTGTTGGAAGGTATAAATGAGAAAGTCACCGAGCCAGTAACTATATTCTGTGACAATACTAGTATCATTAACATTTCAAAGAATCCTGTTATGCACTCTAAGACAAAGCACATCTCTATCAAATATCATTATCTTAGAGAAGAAGCTCAAGAGAAGAAAGTGGTGTTGGAGTATGTTAGCACAAAGGAACAAATAGTAGATATCTTCACCAAGCCACTGCCAAGGGACACTTTTGAGTATCTCAGAAGTAAGTTAGGGGTCATACCCCTATCTTCTACTCATTGACCGAGTTTGGTGAAGGCATCAATTCGATGACTCTATATAATATCTTTTAGGAGTTGATGCTGGTTTACATACTTTAGGAGGTTTTCTAAAGGTGTGCAGGAAACAATATAGGGAACAGGAATTGAAGACATAAATGCTTTGACTGAGACTAAGTTGATACATAATAGCAGGAAATCACTTCATACAAGAAGAAATTATATTTTAGTTCTTTACTTTTTGGCATTGTTGTCAAAGGGGGAGAAGACTGAGGAAAAAGCAAGACTGAAGAGAAAAGAAGAGAAGACTAATGTATGGGGGAGAATTCTGATGACAGAAGGAGAGCATTTCAGCATTTTAGAATCTCACAACAATCCAAATCAATTAGGTCAAATCAATTGGTTTTGCCATCAATGCCAAAGGGGGAGATTGTTGCCATTATAACAAGCAAGGAGAGATTGTTGGCATTTCAATAAGGATATTGAGAAGGTTGTTGATGATTATGGATATAACTGATTAAGGATGTTTTACTGTCTTCATATTATTATTTTGTCATTGATGTCAAGAAACTGATTTTCTAATTCAATATGATGTTGCCATATCTTGAGAGGTATGATTTGATGAGTATAAAGATGTCGATAAAAGACACAGAAAGAATATGATGAATAAGGGGAGAAATAAGTTATTCAATGGGAAACTATTACCGAGTTAGACAATGATGAGATCATGATGTTTAAATTGTTTTGATATCATACATATGTAAGTTTAATACTATACTATGTTACCGAGAAAAGAACCTAGTCGGTAAACCCTAAGGAACCTAGTCAGTAAACCCTAAGGTTATCACTATCGGTTAATGAAGGCAGAATGTCTACCAAGTGAAGTTTAGTATTTACCAAGTTGCAACCAAGTAATAACAAAATGCATTGAATGAATAAAAGCATTATTTAATGAAGGAAGTTGATGAGCTAGCTATGATTAAATGATTGGTATGCCATGAATGAAGTTTGTTAAAGAATCTATGGCAAAGGAAAATCGGCAGGAAGATCTACAACTTAGATTGAACCATAATACCCTAGCACAAGTTCCAAGAAATGTATGCAAGTTCCAAGGTAGGGTAACATGTTTTTAGATCAGCAAATACATTGAACCTGGTCAAAGTTTGAAGATGGGATGGCTATGGTTGATCATGGGAAATGTGATCAAGGAGATTAAGCAGTTAGCTATTGTTTATAAATAAGGAACTATTGATAAACAATGTATGTGAGCAAGTGTATGCACAGGGATTCTACATAGTGATTACCAAGCATAGAAGCTTGAAGACCTATTTGAATAACAGAGTATAGAGCCCAGTAGATGGACAAGATAAGTCCTAAATTGTATTGAGCAAATAAGAATCTGCTTTAGCATTTTAGATGTGAAGTTGCAGATAGATTTTTCTTACTGTTATTTTGTGAAGTGATAGAAAATCTCTTAACTGAGTGGACTTAACAGTCTTATTTGTAAAACCCTCTAGCAAGGTGACATTCTAATTGAGTGTTTGAAATCCTTTAACAAGGTCACTTCTAACAAGGTGAAGATCCTAACAGATCTGAGGGAAATCCCTTAACCGGGTCACATCTAGCAATGTGTTTATAATCTTTAACAGGATTTGCTTTTAACCAAGCATACTCTAGAAGAGTATATTTCTTAGTGGGTCAAAAATGCCATAGTGGTTTTTCCCTATTTGGGTTTCCACGTTAAATCTGGTGTTATGAGTATTATGATGTTTATATGCTTTTGAGTTTGCATGTTTAGAAGTTTTGGTTATATTACTGAAGCATATGCTACTGAGGTTGAATCTGATGTTTTTATGGAAGATTAAGTTTGTATGATTCACCCCCCCCCCCCTCTCATCTTATTAGCTTGGCATCTGTACTTTTCTTTAAGTATTAGAGCTATCATTTTGAGCTCATTTGAACCAAGCTTTTGGGAGCTTTTTGTCTTTGATAGCTTTCCCTTTTTGGTATTTTGCCTTGAATTTATCTTTGTTTTTCAAATTCTTGGATGCCTTTATTCTTGAGGATGATTTTTTATTTTCACTTCACAAATCATTATCTTTACCGATAAAGCCTTCAAAGGATTCTTTAATGTTAATCATTTATAGAGCCTCTTGACTTACTTCATTCAATCTACAAAATTTGATGTCATGTTGTTTACAACTTAATGATCTCTCGATCACTCAAGCACCTGGATAATAGTTCATCCTAAAGAGGAAATCTTTAGTCTTTGCCAACTTTTGGAATGGGCAATTTGCCTCATTTAATGCTATTTTATTGGTGACCGGACCTTGATTTTATGTATTAAGAAATTTTAATTTTTTGAGACAAGTCCTATGTGCGAGCCGATGCGATAATCTTTTTTATAATCTCATTTAAATCATTAATTGTAGCTTGCGTCATCTTCTTATGGCTATTTCTGAATCTCTGAACCACTTGGCACCTTGGGCTCTGCCATAATAATTTTGTATTTCCTATCACTATGGTGGCACTCTCAAAATTTGAACTTTCCCAATTTGGTACTCTTTTAAGCATGTATGAAAAGACAAGCATTTATATCATCCCGCTTGAAACCTCTATTTATTTCGTCCCTGCAACTCTTCTTTTCATACTCTCATAATCATTTTATGCTTCTTGTGCAAGCTCTCTTTCTGTCATGGCTCATGAACTTTCTCCATTGGTTGATTGCTCTATATGCTTACCTAACGACGCTTATCAATTAGCTTTTCTAGGGTCCATTGGCAATCATCACCCGTGTCATGTATTTGTGCTTCATGACATTCAAGATGCAGATTTAGTTGAAAGAGAAGTAAAGTGGATCTTAGGGAATAAATTCTTGACTTCAACCACTAATTATAGGGTGAATTGTGATATTGCCTCCCACTTCATAGCTTCTCTATTGGATTTGGGAGAAGATGCTAATATAATTTATGACTTGTGCAACCGTCTATTGCATCTTGACTTTCTTGGTGGTCTAGATGTGAATTTGGAGGTGGCCCTCTCTGGATATTGCATACCTTTACCTCAGGATGTTGCATATTTATGGGTTTCACTAGTTTTAGTACCATTTTTAAAATTATTTGGTGGCTTCCAAACTAGCACTATTGAAGACCATCATAAAAGATCCTGCCTAGCTTGCAAATACTTAGAGCAATACTTCAGACTGATTTTAGATGTTGATGGGGTCGGGAAACTCAACTTTATAATGTGGCTAATGATCCTTGATGACTGAAAGTCTATTTTTCCTCTTTTGGCCTTTTGTCATGCGACTGTTGGCTTTGTACATTTTGGATGATAATTTTGATTCATGTACATATTTCTGTGTTGATGAATGCAATTTTCATATTTTGGTTTTGAATTTATGTGATTGCTTGTATTGTTGAATATGCTCTTGATTGTTCAATCTGCTAATGGCTTCACTTCGACTAACCTAACACTAACTCTAGCTTAAATCTAACTTACTCCTACTAACCAAATCATTCCACTCACTCCGCAGCTAATTAACATGACTACACTCAAATTTAAAGTAGACTACACTATTTACACTATATACATCACTAATCTTCTAACTTTGCACTTAAAAGTAGTGTTTAAAGAATTGCCCGTTGATAGGCGATACGAGTAGTTCTCTTCGCAAAGTTGATAACTAAATGCATTATCCCCTCTAATTTCTGATATTTGATACAGGACTAACCATGTAGGTGAGAATTTTCCAAACATTCCTTGCCCATCCTATGATTTTTCTCGATAAAGCATCAAGTCTACTAAATAAAACGCTTTTGGCCCGTTTGTCAAACCATCTTTGTACACTTTATTGATGTTTGTTCATACATTTAGTGGCCTTATCTCTCTTCTCATCTAGATTTAATAATTGGGTTAATCTTGCTTCTTCATTATTTTCAAACCCTAAGTATTCTTGGACAAATTTTAATGTGGGTATTTTTATGTTCACGAGAACTACTAGATCTAAGCCATAAACAAGATGGTATGGGGAATTTCCTAGGCTATTTTTAATTCTCATCCTATCCACCCATAATGCGTACCTTAAAACAACATGCCACCCTCTTGGGTTTTTGTTTAACAGTTTTTTTATAACATCTAGTAGAATTTTATTGGTGGATTATGCTAAACCATTACCTTCAAGGTAATAATTTGAAGAGAATTTTAAAATAATGCCTAATTCAAATGCCCAATTAGCAAAT
Organism: Cryptomeria japonica; assembly: GCF_030272615.1. NCBI lineage: Eukaryota > Viridiplantae > Streptophyta > Pinopsida > Cupressales > Cupressaceae > Cryptomeria > Cryptomeria japonica. The sequence continues at coordinate 458,188,851 of NC_081415.1, read as the reverse complement.
TTTAAAGACATGAAAGAAGGGCCATTGTCACATACCATGAAATTTGGGACTCTAAAATGTGTGATGATGTTGTCTTCTAGAAATTGAATAACCACATCCATAGTGAAATTCCTTAATGCTATTGTTTCATACCACCTGGTACAATAATCTGATAATGTTAAGATATACCCATTTTTTGCCGATGATGGAGGATTTATCATTTTGATGAAATCCATGCCCCATTGCACAAAGGGTCATGCTTCTGTTACTGATTGTAATGGTTGTGCTGAATATTTTACTTTATCCGCATGGATTTGACAACAGTAAAAATTTTAGTGGCTAATATTCGCCAATTGGCTATTTTTTTTAATTTGGGAATCAAAATTTGGCCAATAAGTTCAACTTCTAAGGTGACCTAAATCACCACATTTTTACAAATTTTAATTTAAGTGTCATTTCAAATCGCTAGAGAATTTATTTTATTAACTTTTTAAACTCAAAGATTCACCTTATTATTCGATACATGATTGGATCATATTCGCCAACTTTTTCTAATTTATTGTAAAAATCTAAATTAATTCGCTAATAATATATCATAATTATTATCTACCTTAGGGTTATATCAACAATCTTTAGTTGACATCATTGATTTAAAATATAATCTAATGACCTTCATTGTATTCCATGAGGTAAATTTTACCTACAAGTTGTAATACTTGTGGGGGTTGAAATTTCTTTTGAATTGTTGACCTCAATGAAAATCAATTGTCTAAAAGAAATTTTTGGCCCCATGAGTTACAAATTTTTGGTACATTTTGTCACACAAAATACAAAGAGGGCTATTAGATTATTTTAAATTAATGGTAGAAACTAAATAGAGTAGAGCCTACCACTTAAACTCAGTAATGATTTCCACCTTCAGACCTCTACTTTCCTACAAAAAACTATTTTTTAAATGAAAGGATTTACAATAGTAATTAATGCCTACTCTTATTACTTTGCAATATTCGCCAAAATTTTCTACCCAAAAAAATTGATATAAAAAAATTTGCCAATAAAATTAATATTTTTCATTAAAAAAGGAAAGATTAGCTAATAAAAATTATTATTTTCTTTTAAAAAATATTAAATATTCACCAAGATTTAATATAATTTTTTGAGAGGGGATTTCTTAAAGTTTTCTCTATTTGACAAACATGGAAATGTTATATGTGATGGTAAACATCCTTGAAGATAGTAGGCCAGTAATATCCCACCCTTAACACTACGTGGGTTGTAGCTAGATGTCCTCCATGTCTTGTACCAAATTTATCATGAAATTCATGAAGGATCTTCTTCGATTCTTCTTTACTTACACATGTTAAGTACACCCCCACATGGTCTCTATAGAATAAGTTATCATTCTTTATCATGTAATTTTATGTTTTAACTTTCAACGCTCTACATTGTGATCTGTTCAAATGGTTTGGGCAATGACCTATGATGAGGAGATGCATCAAATCTTCATACTAATCATCTTGTTTCTTGTCATTAAGTATATACTATTAACTTATCAGTTGTGAGCTTTTTTCTGCAATTGCTTGCACTAAAGCTTGGCCTCTTACCAACTTCATTGGGACGATGTCTATATGAAATTCTTGTATAGCATTAATCCATTTAGCCCATCTCTCTCCTATCTCATTTTGCATTAGAAGGGTTTTTACTGATGCATCAGGCACAATTGCAATGACCTTTCTCCTTAGAAAGTAATGCCTGGATTTTCAAATTGCTTTTACTAATGTAAAAGCATGTGTTCAATATTGATGTATCTCAGTTCTATATCTTTGAATGGGAAGCTCATAAATGATATAGGCTTTTCCTCTTTCTCCTCAGTTTTATGTGTTAATACTGTAGTGCATGTATGCTCAGAAGCAAATGAGTAGATATAGAAGTGTTTGTTATAATTAGGACTAGACAATACTGGGGCATCTGCTATTGCTTTCTTTATATTTTCAAAATACTCTCATGCCTCTTTTATCCATTCTATCTTAGAATCTTTTTTCAACATTGCGTTCAATGGTTGTACTATCTCCGCAAAACCTGTAATGAAATTGCGGACAAAATTGATCTTTTTGAAATATGACTTTAACTCCTTTTTGCTATTTGGGATTTGTAACTTCATCAATGCACTAACTCTATCTGGATCTATCGAGATCCCAACCTCATAAATTATATGTCCTAACAACTTTCCTTCTATCACCCAAACATACATTTCTTTGGATTTAAAGATATCCCATATTGTTCGCATTTCTTCAACACTTTCCGCAAATATTGTATGTGCGTGGACCTATCCTTTGAAAACATAGTCAAATTGTCCATTTAAATTATTATACATTTTCAAATCAAATATCTAAATGCAATATCCATCTCCCTTTGAAATGTCACTCCAACATTTATCAACCTAAATGGCATCCTTTTGTAAGCGAAGGTTCCCCACTTTATGGTAAACGTTGTTTTTAACCTGTCCTGCCCTACTACCTTTTCAGGTCCCTTTCCAGGTCCCTCAATAAACATAGTAAGAATCCCACTAGTCCAGTTCTCCATTGTGGGCACTTGCTACTCATCTATGAGCACTGCAAAACCCTTGCCCTACTGGAAAACAAGAGGTTATCCGCCTCCCCAGGGAAGAGAAAGATGGAGGGAGGCAGTTCTGGAAAGGAGAAGGTGTCTTCGAGAAAAAAAAGAAAGAATGCCCTTGGGATGGAAACAAAGGAAATTGAAAAAGAAGGCAGTGAAATGGAGATGGATGATTCCAATGGTGATGACAACTGGAAAGATGAGGAGGTGGGTATTGAGGAGGAAAGCGGTGATAATGAGTCTGACAATGAAAGCCCTATCCACAATGAATGCCTTGGCAAGGACAACATCAATCCTATGGAGGATGTGGATTACAAGGATAACAAGGAAATAGATGTGAATTACAAGAGAGAAAGGAACAAGGAACCTAAGAAGAATATGACTAAGGAAAGTTTAAGCGAGGACAAGGAAAACAACGGGTTATTCTTGGATAACCTCAAAAAACTTACCGAGGCGAGACTAGATTATGACAGATGGACCTATGAAATCTTGAAGAACCTAGAAAAAAAGGGGAAAAATATAGATGAGAAGAAGGAGAATGATGATAGGAAGCAGATAAAATGGAAGCAGTATATGAAGGAGAAGCGTTGGAAGAAGGGAGAGAGGCCATGAAAAATTTGATGGATATTATCCTGAATATCCTGTCAGCTGTCACCAAAAATTTGGAGGATATTGCTAAGGTCTTCGATCATACTAGCTCTCCTAAGCTGGTAGTGGAACTTGACATGGATGATGAGACTATCCAGATTGGTAGTGGTGAAGCTACACTGGTTGGTGGTGCTGCCAAGAGGACTAGGGCGAGCATCAAGAAAGTTGTGGTTGCTTCTGCTAAGGATCTCCCAAATCTCAGGGATAACATCAAAGAACTGCATGGGATTAGCAACACCTTGGGTAATGCCCTGAAAAAAATCAATTAGTTTTTCTTCTTGGGTCTAGCCGGTTTGGCTAGCTTTGTGGGGCTTTAGCTAGTTTTCTTTGGTTTTTTGCTGGCTTTTCGGTGGCCTGTTCCTTTTTGTTTCTTGTTTCTTTTTTTGTTAAAGATTGAATTGTAAAGGTTTTTGGGGCCCCTTCAAAACCCATTTTTACCTTAATCAAAAACTTGGTTATATCCCAAAAATCCATCTAGAAAAGACATCATTTGGGACCCATTAACTATTTGTAGCACTTCATCTAGAGGCAGGAGTGGGTAATTGTCTTTCTCTGAAGCCTTGTTTAGGTTTCTAAAATCTACCCATAACCTTATGTCTACATTTTTCTTGTGAAATAGAACTAGGTTTGCAACCCAAGTTTAATTCCTAACAGGAAATATAATTCTCGCAAACAACAATTTCTATACTTCCTTTTGGATTAGGGGCTCTATTATAGCATTTACTAGTCTTTGTTTCTACTGGAACGACTTAGCCTCTGGTTTCAAAGGTATCATATGAGTGATAATTTATGTATCATATGTCTTCAAATCTTCATATGTCCAAGCGATGACATGTATATAGTCTTTTAGTTCTTGTATTATGTAATCCCTTTCTTGCTTAGTACATACCTTTCCTATTAAAAAATTACATTCTTTTGTTGTATCCATATTATACTATTGGCATTTGTCTCCCTCTATTTTAGGAAAGATTTTATGTTTTAGGACTTGATCTATATCAATCAACCTTTCTAATTCAACTATGCCCTTAGGGATATTATTACACTTCACAATGTCAGGAAATTATTCTGCTTCATCATTCAGCAAATCAACTTCATCAATCACTTGCGCTTCAAAAAATATCAGTTTTTAATGAATTCCCTGATGTGTTGATCATCTTCAAAGACTTGTAGGTTTCATATGTTATTAGGTATTGATGGAGTTGGAACCAACTCTATTGTAAATTTATTCAATCTGGAAGATTCTTATGGTTCTAGTGAACTTGTTGCCACTACTAGAGCATCTTCTCTCTTGTTAAACATTCTTGGGATATGCTCAATATTAAAAGCTTTGAAACTCTCTATTAAATCCCATACTCGATGTCGATAGTTAGAAAGCTTCTTATATCGATAAACATACTATTTTATTACATGTCTGTAGTGTCATAAAATTGTGACCCCTACAATTTTAACCATATTTGGGGTCCTCACCTTGGCGATAACATCTCCTTCCTTAACCGGGATCTATTTTTGCAATTCCAACCCTTCTCCCTTGCTCCTTCATGTCTTGGATTTTCTCTAGACCTTGTCCAGGCCCCCAAATAGGGTAGGATAGGGTTGTGGTACCCCTATCCCAACTAGGACAAGGGAGTGGTGTCCCTGTCCCCACCTCCTAGGGTGGTCCTATGTGTGGGTTGCCCGATCTCCTATGTACTTTTTGTCTTCGGGGTTTGTTATTCCTCTTTTTCGGCCTTAGGTGGTTGAAAGTTAATCCTTGAGGATTTTATAAAAGGGAATTCAATACCCTCATTCAGGGATGGATGGATAGTGCATAGACAAATAACAAGGGATAAGAGATAGAGAGCATAAGGAGAAGATACAAGATTTCAAGGTCATCAACAAGCATTCAAGTCTTCTCCATTCATCCATTGGAGCAACATTACAAGATTCATTTGTAAGCATGTGTTTGTGTTAGGGTTTTTTCATATTATATGCCATTTCATACAACATTTGTGGTTACATTCAAGAAGCAAAGCAATCATCATCAACAAGTTGCAGATCTGCAAGGTATACGTCTCCATTGTTTACATTCAAGCATTTGCAATTACTTTCTTTCTAGTTTGATTCCTCAATCAAGATTTGACTAAGGAAAACCCCTATCCATGACCCCCTTATCTTCTCTTTCTATGTGTAGGTTGCGGGTACATAGCTATAATTACGAGTTTGGGCTTCATTTATAGAGACAAAAGAACCCTTTTTGTTTCGTGGATTTTGTGGCGGACCATGTACATTCCCACCATGGTCCCAACAAATTTTTTCCAAATTTGTAGGGCAGATCCATGTTAGTTTAATTAGCTTAGATCCAAAGTTACAACATGATCCCGAAATGGTAGCACTTAATTTTACTCATTTCCTCTCTCTTTTCCACATAGTCAACAAGTCAACTTTCTCGTTTACAAAAGAGGGTAAATTGCACATCAAAAATTTGCAATCCACTTAGTATTTAGATCCTTGTCTCTCTTAGATTTGGATCCAGTGGATTCAACCCCTCTTTTGAATGTAAAGTTCTTCCCAAGTGAAAATCATCCTAGTGGCTTCCTTTCTCTCTCCTAGGTGGGGAGTCACTAGGATCCAATTTTCCACTTTACAGTTTGGTGAACCCAATGTCTTACACATTAATTCTGATTTCTCATTATTAGATCTGATTAATTTCAATTTGAATCTCAAATTTTCATTTTCAAGTTTGATCTATTTGCAAATTTTAGAGGTTAATTGCATAAAAACCTAATTTTTCATTTTGAGAAAATTAAGCTTGAGAGGTGTAAACTTTTAATTGCTTGTTTCAGATCTGATTTCTGTTTCAAGATTGCAATTCAAATCTATCTCTTTCTTCTAAAAATTCATTGGTTAAATCATCAAATCCTAATTTTTAAGATCTTTTCATTTTCGACCTTTGACTGCAATTTTGACTGATCTAGATATCTCCAAATCGGTTATTTTTTTAGATTCCACATTAAAATCATAATCTTTATCATCCATGAAAAATTTTGACAAAAGGTTGTCAGACCGTGTGCATTCCCACCACAGTCCTCGACTTTTTTCCTGAAATTTCGGGAGGCAAAATTGACTATATTTTTCTGCTCAAATCTAGAAAATCAATGTACTTTATCAATTTTATCACTCTAAGGTCAAGCACAAATTAAAATTTCATCAAATTCACATCTTAAAATTAATTTTCATAAAAAAGGTCCTAATTTTAGATATGCTTTTCCAACAAATTTAGATTTTTTTAAAATGGCAATTAATAAATTGGATTTACTTTCTCTTTCACATGTGATTACATTAATTTTTGCATATATTTATCATGTGTCGGATAAGAATTTCTTTCATTTCTTGTTGCTTCTCTTTCTTCATAGCACTTGGTCATATTGTGTTGTTAGGATTTCTTAAGTGTTAAATCTCAAAGATTTCATGTATCATTTATGTTGCATTATGGTGATGTTGTTAACAACATGCATTTCCAATATTAATCACCTTAAAATGTTTGTAGATCCTAAACCTAAAGATCCTAACCCTTGAACCTCTCCTAGGGTATCTTGTGTAAAAGAAATGAGATCTAATGCTTTACCCAATGATCTTTCGACAAGAGAGCAAGCATTGGAAAGTAATATGGATCCATCTTCTTCTTCTGCACACACACCCTTGAGCATGGGGGGCAATATGAAAACATCAACATTTTTACATCTTTAGATCCTCCTTATTCTCCTAAGACCTATCTTCAACATCAAAGTCTATGTAGAGAGGACAATGTCATGCATTTTATTCATGACCTTTCTCCTCGCATAGAGATCACTAAAAATGAGATTTTAGATGATGAAGATGTTCTTCCCTAATCTTCCAAAAAGGATATTAAGCTTGATAAAGGAAAAGAGATTCTCATTCCACATGATACTCCTCCTTCATCTACAAATCATTTTCTACCTCCTTACACATCAGATTTCAAAGAATTTCATGATCTTTTTCCTCCATCTAGTCAATTGAAACATTCTTATATTCATAGCTTTCATATAATTACAAAACAAGGTTTTAAAGGACAAGGAATTGAAAAATTCGAGCATGGAATTCGTATCCCTATAAACCCTCCTACACAAACTACTACAAGATGCCTAGGAAGTGGTACCCCTCTTTCTATGGATGTGTTGTTCTCAAAAAAGAGAAACCCAAGTTCACCTGCAAACTATCTATGAAATAGCCAATCTCAATCAATGAAAAGCTTCAGGACTTGGAAAACATATCATAGGATCCTAATGATCCTCCTACACTTCAGATTCTGCTAGACCTAGCGGGGACACCCTTTTGATGCATAAAATAGAACTAGGTATAGACATATGGCATCAGTAAAAGAAGACGAATCTCAAAAAGGCTCAACAACAAGGAGGTTACTGCAAATGGGCTAGATCTACATTGACATCTTAATTAGATTGCAGCATGAGATAGGTGTGTTAGTCTCAAATTCTGATTTCCCTCTTATCCCCTATAAGAAAATGAATAAATTTGTCTACATATGAAGAAATCAAGGAAAAAGGAACCTTAGAGTAACATATAACAACTACACTTTGAACTTATCCAAAGTTTAGGTGGGTATACCTTCTATGAATACTTTCACACTTTTAAATGTGATCCACAGTAAACCAGTGTCAAAAACCAGTGGATTTCATCACCTCAACATAAACTGAAATATTTGAATAAAAACTTATATACTTCTTCAATATTGATCTTCAAGAAAATTAGAAATAATCCCACAACAAGTACCAGTGCCTTATCCAAGCTATAGAGTCATCTAAATTAAGCAATAATTTTCAACAACTAAACATTCCAACATGCCTCATCATCTCAGCTTTCATGAACCTCATACATGCTTAACATATACATATATCCTTTCCCATTTAACTAAAATAACTCATCAAATTCATGGCAACTGACAGTAGATTTGCTGATAGAAATATTCCTTACACATTTAATCCCTCTTCTAAAGAAAAAAGCTAGAAATAATGTCTATAAGATTGCCTTACAATCCATGCTCATTCGAATAACCCTAGATTATCCTAATGAAACTAGAAAATTATAGAATGCATACCAGAAGACAAAGAAATTTTAGGCCTGAAACTTTGATTTATATATTCATATTCGTTCTTGAAAATATTACATCATCTAGAGTCATCTCCTTGAAACTAAAAAAAAACTATATGGATTTTACTAGAGTTTCCTTACAAAATTCTTGTGATCCTTTTTTCACTAGTCCAGGTATCCATTTATAACATTATGGATGCATACAAGCTCCAGACATTTCTAAAAAAGGTTTTTTACAAATTGCGATACTCTCCAAGAAACAGTTACAAGTCTTTTTTAATATCAACGGCCTCTTCCATTTGTTATTCTACTGCAACCTTTTCTATCTGCTCTAGAGTATCTTCTTGTTGTCTGATATATTTGTCCTTCCACTCCTGGAACACGTCATCACTTGGCCAAGCAAAGCTAATAATCTTCTATTTCATCCTTTCTAGCCTTTTCCAAGTGACCCTTAACTCCCCAATTTTTGTTTCTATGAAACTATAATGTGATTTCACCTTCTCAATCTCTTCAATTGTTTGGACAAATAAGGATGTGTCATCAGTGTTAATGATTTCATTAACCCTTTGGGACAATTTGTGGTCCAGCTCTTCTAGCCATGCCTTCTCCTCTTTCAATTGAATGGGACCAACAAAACCCCTGGAAACAATTCATATTTGTGATCTGAATATTCTTTTCTATATAGTTGGGCTTTTCTTTTTACACCTACCCTTTCCTCTGAGAATATATTCATTTCTTTTATAAACTCGCTATTGGACCTAATATTTTCATTTTCCTCTGCATCTACATGGGATGAACACATGAGCTCTAACTTTTCCAACTCATGTTGGACAATTTTAGTTGACTGGAAACTAGAAGGCATAGGAGAAGGGGGATATTCTATAATGGGATAGGTAGGTGAAGGTCTTGCTGGAGATGAGGCTATCATGAGAGTAGAGGATTCACCTGGATGGTCCTGACCTACCAACTCTGAAGTCTAGCAATAATACTGTCTCTGTTGGCTACTCCTTCTTTGGCCTCATTGTAAGCCTTTAAGATGGTTTCCAATTTTAATTGGAGATTAGCCTTCTCTTTTGCCTCCTTTTCTGCTTCTGCCACACTGAACTTTGTAGATTCCAAGACCATGCTTGTAGCTTCCACCACCCCTATATCTTGGGCTCCTTTTACAATCATGCCTCCTAGAAGACTAGAATCTAGTACACCTTTCCTCCTTTTACTCTCATCCTTCTTCAGTGACCACATGACTAGACTAGCATTATCTTTGTTGAAGGTCACTCCTTCCATGGGTTTGGTTTCCTTCCTTACTACTTCAAGAACCAAAGCATCAACTATATCCCATTTAAGGAGGATTAAAAGACCGGCCTTAGACACCATCTCTCTTCCCTTCTCAGGAGTAATAGTCTTAAACTCTTCAATCATTTCTTGCTTCACCACTTCTTCCACCTCAGTTACGTCTCTGTGAGGTTGTTCACTCTTCCTTTGCTCACATCTGGCTTTGAATTGTTCCATATTTTGCTTCCACACAAATTGCATGAAAACCCCTGTTGTAATAAAATTACTGTCAGCCAGGAACTCCTCACTGGCTTACTTAATAGTAAGGTCTAATTCTTTGCCCTTTAGCACACCATCAGTCAAGTTCATTTCAGCACTAGGTGGCTCTTTTGGCATCCCCTCTTGGGTCTCCTCATATGTGTAGGCAATCTCCCTAAGACTCCCTAATTGTAACAATTGTTCGGCTACCACGTGCTCATCTCCTATGTGGGTAGGGGACTAAGATGGAGAATACAAAGGCCCATTGGTTTGCACTTCCTTTCCTACCCTTCTCATTTTAGGGGAGTCTTGGATGTCAATGACATCATCAATTTCTCTTTTCCCTTTTGAAGTGGAAGGCTCACCTGTCACTAGCATCATCACACTATACTTTGATTTCCTATGCATTACATAATCACCAGGTGGGATAGCCTTAGCAAAGGAAAGATTAGCTAAAACCAATTTAACCTTGTTAGGATCATTTTGCATTATAGCCTCCCTTTTTTCTTTCAAGGTTTACATGAGGTCTTCAAAATAAAGAACCAAGAATTTGATTATCTCCTCAAAGGGATTGAAACTAGAGAGAGGGTCATAACTGCTATCAAATTGATGAATGAAATCAAGAGCCCACTTAAATGCAACCCACTTCTCTTTCCTCAGTTCTTGCTCATCCAAACTGAATTCATTTCTAATTAGATCTTTAGGGAACTGAAATTGGTGAGGCCTATTTTTTACACAATGCCCTCTTTCTAAACATGTCATTGAAAAAGTCCTCATGATCTACACATCGTGAAACTATAGTTGACAACCTATATGGCTTAAAGAATTCTTCAAAATATTTCTAGCCACCTTTAGTGATCACAAAATGATGGGCCACAGTAATGGTTGGGAAAATGGTCCCTTTACCCCTATTTGTCAGCTCTACCTCTTATACACCTCCAATTTTCCTCAAGACTTCTGCAATCCCTATCTTCTGCAATCCCTATCTTCAATGGGACCTAATAGGGCAATAGATAGGGAGTACCTCTAAAACCATAGACTCTAAAAATGGTAGAAACAGGGTACAAATACATATCTCCCCAATTGTGAACAATCTTAATACCCTAAGAAAACTCTTTAGGCTTGAGGAACTCCAAGAGAGCCTTAGGAATCCTAGGGTTATCTGTGCACAAAATAAATCTAATCTTAGATGCAAAGCATCTATCAAACTTCAAATAGCAAGCATCCTCTCTATCCCAGGATAAAACAGTGCTCCAAAGTTGAACATGCATCTTTTCCTTATCTTTCACCTTAACCAAATCCATTTCCTTTGCAAAATAATCAACACCTTTGAATAGAAAACATGTGCATTAGAAGGGAATACCATCCAAATGGTTTGTCCACCTTACCATTTTTTATCCCTACTAGCCCTGCATGAAATGCATCAGTAAGGTATGACGCATAATCAAATGTTATTGCCAGAGTGGGGTTTAGAATTTGTGCAATCATCAACATGTAATGGGTTGGCATGTTTTTCTCAACATCTTCTCCAAAAATCTGACACAATACCCAATACATACCCTTAGCTCTTAGAGTAAACACATTCAAGGAGAGGTTTTCATTGTACTGGGGCCTACAACTATTAACCCTCCTATCTTGACAAAAAATTCTTTCAGTGGGCCACTCCTAAGGTGATCCCTTTGTGCATTATAAACCTAGGCTAATGACTGAAAATCAATAGATTCTAACAGGTTTGAAGCTTCACTAAGCTTAAATACATTTCTAAATTTATCATCATTTATTTCAATTAGGGTTGATCCCCTCACATTCCTGATACATCTAGCTATAGGGTCATAGTTTTGTGCAATTAGAGTCAACAAATCTACATCCATGAATATAGCAGGGACCACATGCTTCCCCACATCCAATTCCCATATGCTATTTAAAGGGGCAAGGGAATTTCTCCAACCAAAACCAACTTTGAACAATCCTAAACCTGACAACCCTATTTGAGGATCCTTAACCAATTACCTTTATCATATAAGACATCCCCAATTCTTAGACGAGGGTTCTTTTATACTAATTCTTTAGCTTTAGCCCCGACATTGGTTGACATAGTTAACTGTTCCAAAAAATCATCACAAATGTTCCTATCCTGGTAATTCACTTGTCTTTTCAACTCCCTTCTTGGTGCCATCTTGATAATGCAACTATATCAATTGAGACTTGCATAGACCTCTAATGAAACAATTAACACAACAATCACCGACTTCAAACCATAATTAGTAAGAAAAAGCACAAAAAACCTCTTATTCGCTTGAAGAAAACCACTCTGCACCAATTGCTCTGTAGAAGACTCGTTGAAGTGGTGCCAACATTCAAGTTGATGCAAACTCTAATATGGCAAGTTGGCATTGAATTTTAGAAGTTAATCCCGCATTCTTCGACCATCACCTTAGAATTGAATTCACAAATTGAATTAAAAAATGAGCTCCAACGGATCATAAATTCTTTGAGTATTTCCTCTGTTTCATTGTTTCACTATTTTATAAAGCTTAAAACCTCCACACCTTTCTTTTGCAAAACAACGACAACTGTTGGATCATGGGAACTTGCGCTTCTTTTATTTCATCCGATCTTTCTATGTTAGTGATGGGCCCCACCTACTTTTCATTATTTCGTGGGCCTTAAACCTTGTACAATTTTCTTTCACAAAGCAACTCCAGCCATTAGATCATAATCTACCTGCTCGGTCTTTATCTCATACAATGACTATCAGTCTTATTAACTAACAATTTTTGCCACTTTGTGAAGGTTAGACTGCAGGCATCTTCGGGCTGCGAAACAATGCGAGTCATTAGATCAATCTCGAGATGTATACCATTTAACATTCTTGAACCTTTAAGTGTGAGCCCTTTAACCTGGAGACCACTTGCTTTATGTTGTCACCGATTAACAAACGCCATGTGGTAGTCGGTCATTTGCTCATGAAGTTCCATCGGGTTCCATTCTGAAACTGCCACATGCTTTACTTTACTATTTCCCACATAACTGCCGGTTGAACCAAAGCGGGCCCTCAACTACCCTTCAAAAGCCACGCACACTTGACAGTTCACCATTACACTCCACGAAACAAACCATCTATCTTTCCATGTCATGCCTTTGTGTGATTGCCATGTCAGCAGTCTAGACTTAGTCTTTTGGTGGAATTTCTTCTTCGGCGAGCAGTGTATAGGTCTCATCGAATAGGCACTTTCATCATAACCATCGGGCCCATCACAGATCACCACCTTAGCCCAAGCCCACCACCTTTCTTTCGCCATTTTGCGATCACTAATTTCCATTTGACTTGCGGTTGTGAAACCACGACAACCGTATGATCAAATCATACTTAATTGGCCTTTAACTTTATGACTTGCTTGTCCTTTGGGCCCACTGGTCCCTTTCACTATTTTGCAGAGCTTAAAACCTAGGTTACTTATCTTTGCGAAACAATGACAACTGCTAGATCACGGGAACTTGCTCATCGGTTACCCTTGCTATGACCACCTCACCCGGGCCCACCACCTTTTCGCTACTTCATGAAAGGTAGAGCACATGCATCTTCTGGCCATGAATCAATGCGAGCCATTGATCTTTTCTAAACCGATCATCCTTTAACCAAAGAAGCCGCTTGCCTCTAGGACCTGCCAAGTCTTTCGCTATTTCGCAAAACTTAACTTGCCGACATTACTGCCTAATGAAACAACGACAACCGTTGGATTAACAATGAGTTGCACAATAATTAAGGAGCCCAACAAATATTAGAACAAGACATAGGTAAAGGTGCACAGATCTAAAAAATTAACGGACTGCCTAGGGAAAGAACTAAAGGGGGGACACTTTTCATGATAGACCAACCCTTCTTTAAGTGGTAAAAGTAACTCAGAAATAGAACATAAGGGTTTTTTGCAAACATAGGAAGGGTTAAAACTCAAAAACCTTAAACCCTCTTCTAACCCAAGAAAAATAGAGGCAACAAAGCCATACTAGACACATTTTTTGTAGACTTCTAGCCAATTATGGAACAAGAATATCCAATTTTAAATAGTGATAACAACGGCTCTGACTGGGGATGGTTGATTGCAAGATCAAGACAAGAATTCAGAAACTCTCTGGAGAACAGACCAAACACAAGCCCAAAAAACAACAACAAAAGAAAACCTAAATATGTATAGACTAAGACCTACTATGCATGGACATTAAGAGAAGTAATGTTTCAGGAATTGTCCATGCTCGCAAAATTCCTATACCTCATCATTCATATTCTACACAAAATATAAATCCTTTCCATTAAGGTCACAAACCACAGAGGGGCCTATCCATAGTGACTCAAATTTCTTGTGTTTTCTATTATCTTGTCCTTTCACATTCCATTGAAGAACCACATCACCAATTTCAAACTTTCTCAACGAGGTCCTTTTTTCAAATAGATATTTTGACTGCAATTGGATCTTCAAATTCCTCTTGTGAGCCAAAGTTCTAATTTCTTCTATCTCCACCATTTGAATCATTGGGTCTTCCATAGGTTCAGATAACTCCATGTCTTTAGCTTCCAGGAACTTATACACTGGAAGAAGATTATTGACTGGCACCCTAGATTGCATACCATAGACCAACTCAAAAGCTGAGACACCAATTGCTCTCTTAATAGTAACCCTATCTACCCAAAGGGCTAATTTCAACTTCTGGTCCCAAGACCTTTTATTTTCCTCCAAGATTTTCTTAATAATGTTCAAGAGGCTCTTATTACTTGATTCAACTTGCCCATTACCTTGAGGATGATAAGGCAAAGAGTAGGACATAACTATTCCATGGCTGGTGCAAAATTCAACAAACTCTTCTGACTTGAAGCTCATTGCATTATCTATCACTAGTTTTATAGGGACTCTGAATCTGGTTATGACATTATCCATTAGGAAGTCAATAACAACCTTACTTGTGGCTCTCCTAGTGGGTATAACTTCAATCCACTTGGTAAAATAATCAGTAGCTACTATAATCCACCGATGACCTCTTCTTGATTTTTCAATGATTTCTCCAATAAAATCAATGCCCCATTGAACAAAAGGGGCTTCCACTGTGACTGGGTTGAGGGGTAAAGCTCCCTCATACTTCAATTTTGATGAAAACTTCTGCCATGGGTCAAATCTTTGGACATGCTCATGGACATCTTTAAACAAAGTAAGCCAATAATATCCAGCCCGAACTATCTTACCAACACTTGTCTTGGCAAAGTAATGACCTCCACACACTCAATCATGCTTTTCAGTTACTCTTAGCCTAGGATTTATCCAAACACATTAACAATGCCCCATCTCTATTTTGCCAAAATAGATCACCTTGAATGAGGACATATTTTTGTGACTTCAACTTTAGAGTTCTTCTCTAGTTATGGGTCATTCCTTCTGAAAATGTTGCATCTCTAAAAAAATGTACTATCTCTGAGTACCAGGGTTGTGCCTCAATACTGGTGACCAGGATGTTCTCAACTTCAAAATTATTCACTTCAACATCAAGAAGGTTTGATTTAGCCATAAGCTTAGCAAGGCCTAAACCTTTCACCAATTTAGTGATCTTAATTTCTAAATCAAATTCCTAGATTCTGGTTATCCATCTGCATCTTTTACCCATGACCTCAGACTGGGATAGAATATCTTTGATAGCCACATGTGGGACATAAGCATTTACTCATGCATTTACAAGATATGGCCTAAAATATTTAACAACCTTAACCAAAGCATATGCTTTCTTCTCCATAATTTCATACTTTAACTCTGCAGCCTGTAAAGATTTGCTATAAAAAGCTATAGGATGTTCATATCCTTCATTATCCTTTTGTAAAAGAACTACAACCACTATGTGATATGAAGCAAAAGAAAACAAAGAGAAAGGCTTACTGTAGTCAGGGGACTTCAACACTGGTGCCTCTTTAATGGCCCTTTTTATTTCATCAAATGCCTTTGAAGCTTCTTGATCCTAGCAGAACTTTGTATCCTTTTTAAGCAGTTTAACAATGGGCTTGACTATCTCTGAAAATTTTGCAATAAATATTCTAACAAAATTTACTTTGCCCAAGAAATATTGGATACCTTTAACATTCTTCAGCTCAGGCACATTGTTTGTAGCCTCAATTCTTTTAGGGTCTATTCTTAACCCTTCTTTGGAGACAATATGCCCTAGCAACTTCCCTTCAGTAACAACAAAATGACACTTTTTAGGATTTAGGGATACTCCAAATTCCAAAGCTTTATTGAAATCCTGTTCTAATTGTCCATGGTGGTCATCCGCCCTTTTGGAGAAGCATGTCAAATCATCTTGATATACTACCATGATAATATTGATGAATTCCTTGAAAGCTACATCCATTGCCCTTTGAAAAGTAGCTCCAACATTCTTCAAACCAAAAGGCATTCTGACATACATGTATGTTCCCCAAGGGGTGGTGAAAGCAATTTTGAATTGTTCAAATTCTTTTACTAACACCTGGTTATACCCTGAGAACCCATCCATCATAGAAAATAGGTCACAACTAGTTACTCTTTGTAACATCGCCTCCATATTAGGAGAAGAGTAATTATCTTTCAAGGAAGTAACATTTAGGTTCCTAAAGTCCATATAGAGTCTAATGTCCCCATTCTTCTTTCTAATTGGGACCAAATTTGAGACCCATGATGAATGCCTTATAGGCTTAATAATTCCCCCTTCCCTTAACTTGGTCAATTCTTACTGCATTTTGGATTCCAACAGGGGGTTGATAGGTCTTTGTTTTTGTCTGAAAGGCTTAGCATCTGGAAGCAAAGGGACTTCATGTTGAAATAGGTCCTATCTATATGCCTTCAGATCTTCATAAGACCAAGCAAAGACATGCTTATATTTCTTTAATAAATTAATAAGGTTTATTCTGACATGAGGAGGCAAATTTTTTCCAATATACACCAACTTAGGGGATGATTCTGTCCCCAAGTCTACTTCCTCTAGTTCATATAACTTAGTGGTTGATTGCTAGTGCAGATGACTATCACTGTAACTGAACATACCTTCCAGTTCCACCAACCCTTTAGGTATTTCATTAGTTTATAACTGAACTAGGTAGTTTCCAAACACAGTTTCTCTATTTTCAACCACTTCCACCAAGGCATTGCAATCAATCTTTTGGTCCATCATAGTCATCAATGCATTGTATAAACTTGAGAATATCTTCATCATCAACAAACACTTGCCAATTATATACATTGTCAAGAATGGCAGGCCTAGCTTTTACCTCAACTGTGGATATATCGGTTAGCGTTGCATCATCATTCTTTAATACAACATTTTCTAAGAAATCTGCCATGATATTCTTAGATCTTTCTATCCAATTTATAGAGAATGCACTAAAATGCTCAATCACATCCCATACTGCATGCTTGTATCTTTTCAATCTATCATTCTTAGATGCATACTTAGCTCTAACTTGATAAACAACCAATTCTGAGTCTCCTAACACTTTTAACAACTGAATGCCATGCCTTTTTGCAACTTGAAGTCCCAATAACAAGGCTTCACATTCAACAGTGTTATTTGTACACTAAAAGGCTAACAGAAAGGAATATTTGAAGGTTATACCTGAAGGGGACACAAAAAGAACTCCTTCTCTAGATCCTTCTTTAGAGAAAGCTCCATCAAAATACATGTGCCACAAACTATGTTGTTGAGATTCCAATTCAGGCACAATAGAGTCAGTATTCTTCAATTGAGGTAAAATTGGTTGTAATCTATAATTGTCAAGATCCACATCAATCATACAGTTGAGCATACTAGGATCTACTTTCTCAATTACCCTAGGAGCATGTGGTTCTCTATATAATTTGACTTGGTTTCCATTAATTGGGATAGTAGCATATGATAGATCCAACTGAACATTTCCACCTATAGCCCACTGTCTAGACGACAACATGCCATAGTGAGGTTTGGTGTCAGTCACAATGACATGCATCTTGTATGTTGCTTCAGGGAATGCTGCTATTTTTACTTCAACATCTTTAATTGAACCTATCACTGGAACTTCTCTATTATCTACAACATAACATTTCCCATACACTGTACTCACTGACAATCCTAATTCTTTCATGATACCATAAGGCATTACATTTGCAGCTGCACCAGAATCTATCATATAGTTTTTAATTAACCGGTTATTTACTAATAAAGTAACATAGAAAGGATCAACCTGTGAGGGTTCTTGTGTAATAGTTGTTCCAACATATACCAATGGGGTTTGCAACTCCTGATCCTTTTCATCGTTAGTTGAACCGAAAGGTAAAGTTGTGTTACTGTCAGATATTTTAGAAAATAAATATAAAGCAACTTCTCTATGTTCCCTTATTTTCAATAATTCTATCAATGAGACAGTGACCTTTATCTGGGTAAGAGCCTGAGTCATATCAAATGTGGAATTATTAATCAACTTAGTATTAGTCTTAACTTTGTTTGTCTTAGGTTGACTTGCCTTCTTCATTGTGGCAGTTCCTTGTATATCACTAGTAGCTTTATCATCCATAGTTTTAGTTGTATCCTTTAATTTGTCATTCCCCTTTTCTTGACCTTCTTGAGGCAAGGTGGTATTACTTTCTACTTTCTTCTAGAATACTTCTTTTATAAACATTGAGCCAAGTTCACCTTGATCTCCATCCTTCTTAGTACTTCTCAAATTGTAATTGTGCTTGGCTTTGGCTATGGCAGCTTTAGTGAGATTTCTTACTTCTTTGTCACTAGGCCTTCTGAGATGAACTTCTTCATCTTCAATTATTATCACATTCAAAGTGGGATGCCAATCAAGTGACAACTGTCGTTGGTAAGACCTTTTACTATTTCGCACATCATATTTACTAAGTTCACTTTGTAATGACTCATCATCACTTTCTATGATAGTTTCAAACATATTTATGTCAGGCTCAACCTCTTGTCTCATGGATTCTTCAAGGGCTTGAGCTACAACACATTGATGAGGAGAACATGGTCCATCACAAGCCATGCACCAAGGAGTATTCTCCATATTATGAATAGTTCCCCCTTTTAAAGGATCTGGGGTATCCTGGTTCTGAGTATTCTTTGGCTTCTCATTTTGAGGCTTGACATCCTTCCAAGTAGTGTTGTAAGGCATGTCATGCAACCTAGGAGGCCTATCTTGCCAATTGTAATGAGGCTTATCATTTTTACTCACCTTGGCAATAAGATCCTTCATAGCAGTCACTAATTTCTCTATTCTATCTTCTTCTTTAGCAACTTTATTAGGTTGTTGTTTTGATTCTTGCCATAGCCTACCATCAGTTCTTCTCCCTATTTTCCCAAAGGCTTTCCTATTACTCTCCACATTAATGGTAATTCTAAATACATCTCTCAAACTATGCGGATTTTTAGCCCTCAAAATATAGGCCATTTTAGAATCAAAGGCATTGTAATAAGTATCCAGGCACATATTGTCATCTAACCTCATTACTTGATATAGCCTATGCATTGCTTTCTGAAATCTGGCATTAAAATATGTGACAATTTCATTGTCAGACTTTCTGATATTGTTGAACTCATTGAGCATGAAGCTCACATTTGTTTTGTCATCATATTATTCTTGAAAACAATTTTTAAAATCTTCCCAAGACCTAATGCTATTCACAGGGAGACCTCTATACCAATCCCTTGCATCATCTACTAGAGACTATACAAACAATTTCATGATGACATCTTCATCTACAATTTCATAGTCATTTATTAAGTCACCAAAAGATTTCAAGTGTTCTTCCGCACTGATTGCATTATTCCTAGCAAATTTGTGAAGTCTATCCCTCAATTCTGTAGGAACATGGTTAGGGTACCCTAGGATTCCATCAAAAAAGAGTTGCGTATAAAGTTCTAGATTAATAGGTCTTCTCAGGAATTGGTTAGTAGCAAGGTTATTTCCCATGTTCATTGTTACATTGGGGCTTTGAGTCAGAGAGATCTGGTTACCTTGGTTAGTAACATAGGCCTGATTGGCTATGGAAATGCTAATAGGCAAGGTTGGCTGAATTTTAACTGGAGGGAGTGAAGCTTGGTGAGGAACAGGTTTATTTAGGTCTACTGAGGGAAACATGATAGGAGGAGCCTTCAGATAGCTAATCTTTCTTTTAACTTCTTGATCTAGACCCACCTTCCATGCATTTCTGCTTTCCTTTGTCAACATTATTTCTAATAGGTTGTGGGTCACTAAGGACTTCCCTATTTGGTTGCACTGCTGACTTATATGCAGGTTTGGTCTTGGGAACTAAGATTTCTCTGATCACTAGACCTTTATCCTCACCCTTGGCCTTTTCTTGGGTAAATAGCTCAAGGTCAGCAATTTGTCTTAGAAGCCTGTCTCTCTCCATCAATTTTGATTTTACCTCTCTCTCTTTATCTGCTTCCTTTTGTGTTCTTAAGGAAATTAAATGATGGACTTTTCTATTCAGGACTTCAATTTCTTGGGAGACCTTATCTTCATCAGGGAATATTTCTTCAAAGTCTGACACATTGACTTGGTCAATATCAATTAAACTGATGTTTCCATCAATTGTCCTAGGTACAAAATCTCTCTTAATGTTTGAACTACTTCTGTCTTTCCCAGAAAAACTAGCATGGGAGATCCACTGATTTGAAACTTGGACATCTTCAATATTCCCAAACAAACCAGAATGGAAACCTAAAATATCATGCTCAGATTCATGGGAAGAAGAATTTGAATTTGCATAAGTCTCTCAGATGACTTACCCATATTGATGCTCTTCTGTACCCAGGCAACATTAGATGGCTCATGTACAACTGATCTTTTCTGGCCTCTTTGTGACTGTTTGGGTAATCCCTCTTGTAATGTCTCATGAGGATGCTTCTTCATGAAAGACCTGGTGTTCCTTCCTCTCTGCATTATGCTTGTTTTCTTAAAATAATTTCACTTATTTAAAAGGACTAGTTATACTTGTCAGAGTAGCCACCCACAAAGACCGTGGGAAATAAGAAAACAAGATTTAATCAAAAAAGTTGCCAATTTTTTAAAACAAAAATCATGAAGATTTTCAAAGAGACAGATAACACAAATCAAAGATCAGGCAATTTTCCACAACACAGATATCTGAACAACTTTTGAACTAATTTAGGCACCAATCTGCAACATAGATACACACTATGACTCTCCCCAGCAGAGTCACCACTTTTGTTAGTCTCAAATTTTGATTTCCCTCTTATCCCTTGTAAGAAAATGAATAACTCTATCTGTATATGAAGAAATCAAGGAAAAAGGAACCTTAGAGTAACATATAACAAGGTTTTGAGAACCTTCTACACTTTGAAATTATCCAAAGTCTAGGTGGGTATACCTTCTGTGAATACTTTCACACTTTTAAATGAGATCCACAGTAAACCAGTGTCAAAAACTAGTGGATTCCATATGTACGTTAGGAAATAGGAAATCATCACAAGCATTATAAACATTAATCAATTAGCTCAATCACGAAAGCACTCATTGCAATGATCTATCCTAAACAACACTCAATAGAGACATGAAATAAAAACATTCAAAACTAGAAATTAAGCAAACCAAAGATGTGATTTGAATGCTCCTTCATGCGGCTCCATTGTTCTTCTTTCCTCTTCAAATGGTTTGGTTGTGGATCTCACCTACAAGTGCACACACATAATTGAAAGCAAGTAGACAAGATTATTGATCAAGAGTACTAGAAATGTGATTGACTAGAAATTCGATAGTCTGATTACCAATTAGCTTTGATTGATGAAGATCATCCAATTTATAGAAGAATTGGAGAGATGACAAGATTAGCATGATTCAATTCAAATGGAAATTGCAAATCAATTATGTCAATTATGACAAATTATGACAAATTATGCACTTTCTATGCAAAATTTGTTGATTGATAATTTATGACAAATTATGACAACTTCTATGTCAAAATTGATTGATTGTCAATTATAACAAATTTATGACAAATTGACATGTCATTTCCATGAATTTAGGAGAGAAATAGAAGGAAATTGAAATTAGGAATTAGAAAATTAGGAAATTAGAGAATTAAGAATTTAGGAATTAAGAAATTGATAGAAATTAGAAATTAGGTAAATTAATTACTAATTTGTCATTTATTAACTAATTCACAAAGAGGAATAATTAGCCAATTAAATGAACATTTAATTGTAATGAGAAGACTTAGGATAAATAAACAATTTATTAATCCTAAAGGAAGAAATGACACACAAGGTTAAATGATTAAATCATAAAACCCTAAAAGATGAATTAGCAATGCGAGAATGACAATTAGGCCTTGATTGAAGATAATTGATATCGATCATGATTTTGAATCGATAAATGACCAATGTGATAAATGATTTGATTGATAAATGCGCCAATTGACGAGGAACAATGACTAATTGATCCACATTGACATAATTGAGACAGACAATGATTGATGGCAAATTAATCACAAAATGACAATATTGACAAGATGACAAGGGTTGATGATAAATAGATTGCAAGACGATAGGATTGAAAATGACCACGATCGATGACAAATCGCTCGCAAAATGACAAGATCGAACATGACAACGACCGATGACAAATCAATTGTTAATCGACCAGATTGAAAATGATAAGGATTGATGATAAATCGATCGCCAAATGACAAGATTGATAAGAGGACAACGATCGATGAAAAATCGATCGCAAGATTGACAGGAGGACGAAACCCTAATTAGGATTGATGATGTCCAAAATGATGGCAAATAAGCACGCACATTGATGCAATAGGATAAGATCGATTAAAATCATGACTGGATAGTGTTGTTGACAAGACAAAATTCGAAAGCGAGACGAATGAAGAATGTAGAAGAATGACTCGATGCTCCCAAATGATAAAAACCAAGTGCGAAACATAGGAGAAATGTTAATGCGATGCAAAAACCTAAAATGATTTAATGCACAAATGTTAAAGTATGACTCCGCAAGCATTGACCATTTTTAGGTGTCTACATTTTGCCCCTCTTTGAGACAATGCGATTTTAAGCGTTGTTTCAAAGAACAATAATGAAAATTCCCTAGACAATGACAATGACATATGCATGCCCCCTCGAGGAATTGGCCAGCAACATGCAGAAAAGAGGCCAATTGATCGATAAAAATGATAGGATTGAAAAGACTGACAATCAGATAATGGATGCATGAAGGACAAGCAATTGAAGATGCAAAAGACTGTGACAAACATAAGATGGAGAGGGTGCATGTCCATCTATGCACTGAAAAAGATCTATAAATGAGACCAAGAGAGGTGAAAATTGCTCATTTGCACTAGACAAAGAGGAGGATTTGTTGCTTTGGACAAGGACACTTGTAGAGAGATGGTGAACATTCCAATGGTGGATCACCTCGAGGAACGTGTACACACATACAGATGATTGGACGACGCGGGAGCAGTGGTATGGATCTCAAAAACCCATGTTTTCAATTTCATGAATTTTGATTGCTTGTGGGACATTGCGGGGCCCACAGGGGATGTTGAAAAGGACTCCTGCGCTTGTGTAGGGCGAATCCTGTGCTTGTGTGGGGTCTTCTGCACTTGTGTAGGGAGACACAGGCGTAGGTTACGTGACACAGGCGCAGGTTACCTTACACAGGTGCAATTGTGTAATGCAAACCCTAATTTTGGTCAAAATGACATGCAAATGATCCGGAAAAGGGGAATAAGGGTAGGATAAGTCAGATTAGATGAAAAACACCCTGATTAGACATGAAAATGAGGAAATGCAACCCGTAAGAGCAAACCCTAATACTAACAAAATATGCCCCAATTGTGATGTAGAGCCGACAGTATCCATTGATCACATGGGAGAACCGACCTGACTGCTTCATGCTACGACATAGACTCAGGAGCACAGATAGAGATACATTAGCAGGACTTGGGATATACTATGTCACATTCATGCCTGAGATTAGGGCAAACACAGGACTGCTTACCGCATTGGCAGAGCGATGGCTATGTGCTCAAATACCCATACCTGTAACAATGTGACTCCATAGCTCAAAGTCTGAACTCCCTGATATGCTATCTGATGCAGCTGAAAATACAACATAGCCAGCACACATGGTCCCCATGCATAGACTATCCCCTCTGTCACCATCCGCTCT
Source organism: Cryptomeria japonica (assembly GCF_030272615.1). Lineage (NCBI taxonomy): Eukaryota > Viridiplantae > Streptophyta > Pinopsida > Cupressales > Cupressaceae > Cryptomeria > Cryptomeria japonica. Next base: position 458,164,772 of record NC_081415.1, on the reverse strand, counting down.
AGCACTCTTCAACATCCAATAGGGAATCCATGTCCTCGTCTGTCTCTTGCCAGTAGACATGCTATCACCACGTATCGTCGATCATACTCTGATGCCATAGTCTCCCAGCCAATCTCTCTCTCGATGATATCCAGATCATCTACGTCGCACTCAAACAATCTACATAGTGCGTCTCTCCCTATCACTGGGTCATACTCTATCATCTCACCATGAATCAGAATGCGGAGGATACGCCATACATCCTCCAGTGTCACCGTCGCCTCTCCAGTTGCCAGATGGAATGAGGAAGTCTCTGAATGCCATCGTTCTGCCAATGCGGTAAGTAGTCCTGTGTTTGCCCTAATCTCAGGCATGAATGTGACATAGTGTATCCCAAGTCCTGGTAAAATATCTTTGTCTGTGCTCCTCAGTCTATGTCATAGCATGAAGCAGTCAGGTCAGTTCTCCCATGTGATCAATGGATATTGTCGGCTCTACATCACAATTGGGGCATATTTTGTCAGTTTTAGGGTTTTCTCCTATGGGTTGCATTTCCTCATTTTCATGTCTAATCAGGGTGTTTTTCATTTACTCTGACCTATCCTACCCTTGTCGCCTTTTTTCGGATCATTTGCATATCATTTTGACCAAAATTAGGGTTTGCATTGCACAATTGCGCTTGTGTAAGGTAACCTGCACCTGTGTTAGGTAACCTATGCCTGTGTCTCCCTACACAAGTGTAGAAGACCCCACACAAGCATAGGATTCACCCTACACAAGCGCAGGAGTCCTTTTTGGCATCCCCTGTGGGCCCCGCAATGTCCCACAAGCAATCAAAATTCATGAAATTGAAAACATGGGTTTTTGAGATCCATACCGTTGCTCCCACGTCGTCCAGTCGTCTGTAAGTGCATACACATTCCCTGAGGTGATCCACCATTGGAATGTTCACCATCTCTCTGCACAATCACCATGTATCGTCGATCATACTCTGATACCATGGTCTCCCAGCCAATCTCCCTCTCTATAATATCTAGGTCATCTGCATCGCACTCAAACAATCTGCACAATGCATCTCTCCCTATCACTGGGTCATACTCTATCATCTCTCCATGAATTGGAATGCGGAGGATACGCCATACATCCTCCAGTGTCACCGTCGCCTCTCCAGTTGCTAGATGGAATGAGGAAGTCCCTGAATGCCATCGTTCTGCCAATGCGGTAAGCAGTCCTGTGTTTGCCCTAATCTCAAGCATGAATGTGACATAGCATATCCCAAGTCCTGCTAAAGTATCTCTATCTGTGCTCCTGAGTCTATTTCGTAGCATGAAGCAGTCAGGTCGGTTCTCTCATGTGGTCAACGGATACTGTCGACTCTGCATCACAAATTGGGGCATATTTTGTTAGTATTAGGGTTTTCTCCTACGGGTTGCATTTCCTCATTTTCATGTCTAATCAGGGTGTTTTTCATCTAATCTGACTTATCCTACCCTTATTCCCCTTTTCCGGATCATTTGCATGTCATTTTGACCAAAATTAGGGTTTGCATTACACAATTGCACCTGTGTAAGGTAACCTGCGCCTGTGTCACGTAACCTACGCCTGTGTCTCCCTACACAAGCGTAGAAGACCCTACACAAGTGCAAGATTTTCCCTACACAAGCGCAGGAGTCCTTTTCTGCATCCCCTGTGGGCCCCGCAATGTCCCGCAAGCAATCAAAATTCATGAAATTGAAAACATGGGTTTTTGAGATCCATGCCGCTACTCCTGCGTCGTCTGGTCGTCTGTATGTGCATACACGTTCCCCGAGGTGATCAGCCATTGGAATGTTTGCCATCTCTCTGCAAGTGTCCTTGTCCAAAGCAACAAATCCTCCTCTTTGTCTAGTGCAAATGAGCAATTTTCACCTCTCTTGGTCTCATTTATAGATCTTTGTTAGTGCATAGATGGACGTGCACCCTCTCCATCTTATGTCGGTCGTGGTCTTTTGCATCTTCAATTGCTTGTCCTTCATGCATCTGGTATCTGATTGTCAGTCTGTTCGATCCTATCATTTTTATCGATCAATTGGCCTCTTTTTTGCATGTTGCCGGCCAATTCCTTGAGGGGGCATGCATATGTCATTGTCATTCTCTGGGGCATTTTCATTATTGTTCTTTGAAACAACACTTAAAATCGCATTGTCTCAAAGAGGGGCAAAATGTAGACACCTAAAAATGGTCAACGCTTGCGGAATCATACTTTAACATTTGCGCATTGCCTCATTTTAGGTTTTTGCATCGCATTAACATTCCTCCTATGATTCGCACTTGATCTTTATCATTTGCGAGCATCGAGTCATTCTTCTACATTCTTCATTCGTCTCGCTTTTGAATTTGGTCTTGTCAACAACACTATCCAGTCATGATTTTAATCGATCTTATCCTATTGCATCAATGTGCATGCTTATTTGTCATCATTTTGGACATCGTCAATCCTAATTAGGGTTTCGTCCTCCTATCAATCTTGCGATCGATTTGTCATCAATCGTTGTCCTCTTATCAATCTTGTCATCTGGCGATTGATTTATCATCAATCCTTATCATTTTCAATCTTGTCGATTAACGATCGATTTGTCATCGGTCATTGTCATGTTCGATCTTGTCATTTTGCAATCGATTTGTCACCGATCGTGGTCATTTTCAATCCTGTCGTCTTGCAATCTATTTATCATCAACCCTTGTCATCTTGTCAATCTTGTCATTTTGTGATTAATTTGCCATCGATCATTGTCTATCTCAATTATGTCAATTTGGATCAATTAGTCATTGTTCCTCATCAATTGGCGCATTTATCGATTCAAAAGCATGATCAATATCAATTATCTTCAATCAAGACCTAATTGTCATTCTCGCATTGCTAATTCGTCTTTTAGGGTTTTATGATTTAATCATTTAACCTTGTGTGTCATTTTCTTCCTTCAGGATTAATAAATTGTTTATTTATCCTAAGTCTTCTCATTACAATTAAATGTTCATTTAATTGGCTAATTATTCCTGTTTGTGAATTAATTAATAAATGACAAATTATTAATTAATTTACCTAATTTCTAATTTCTATCAATTTCTTAATTCCTAAATTCTTAATTCTCTAATTTCCTAATTTTCTAATTCCTAATTTCAATTTCCTTCTATTTCTCTCCTAAATTCATGGAAATGACATGTCAATTTGTCATAAATTTGTCATAATTGACAATCAATCAATTTTGACATAGAAGTTGTCATAATTTGTCATAAATTATCAATCAACAAATTTTGCATAGAAAGTGCATAATTTGTCATAATTTGTCATAATTGACATAATTGATTTGCAATTTCCATTTGAATTGAATCATGCTAATCTTGTCATCTCTCCAATTCTTCTATAAATTGGATGATCTTCATCAATCAAAGCTAATTGGTAATCAGACTATCGAATTTCTAGTCAATCACATTTCTAGTACTCTTGATCAATAATCTTGTCTACTTGCTTTCAATTATGTGTGTGCACTTGTAGGTGAGATCCACAACCAAACCATTTGAAGAGGAAAGAAGAACAATGGAGCCGCATGAAGGAGCATTCAAATCACATCTTTGGTTTGCTTAATTTCTAGTTTTGAATGTTTTTATTTCATGTCTCTATTGAGTGTTGTTTAGGATAGATCATTGCAATGAGTGCTTTCGTGATTGAGCTAATGATTAGTATGTTTATAATGTTTATGATGATTTCCTATTTCCTAATGTATGCACCATCCCTGTCACTCTAAATCACTCAGTGACATCATCGAGCAACATAGGAGCATGATCGAAGATAAATCATAGAAAGATAAGATGGACAAATTCCAACAAATCAAACAAACACCTTGATCTTCGTTGTCAAAAGTTGAATGTGCTGATAGGACGATCATACTGTCTGGTTTCAAGACATGTGGTACCCCGTCTAAGACAGGACACAGTCTGGTTTTGAGTATACCACACCCTATATAAGACCCATGATAGTAGTAACAAGGACAAATGATTTTGAGGTTGATTGATATGACAATTTTGATCAGTTTGAATGTCTGAGTTGATTGAAAGAGTTCATCTGTTAATGCGTGATTTCATTAAAGCACAATGTTGGATTGCGTGTCGTTGGATGTATGCTCAGTGAGCTGTCTATGCACAGAGGGATCATTTATTGACAAAATGCTTGTTTTTGGATTTTAATGTTTTGAAATTTTTTTTGTTCATTTTTTTCAGGACTTTATTTGACTTTTTTTTGGATTTTTTCAAGACATTTTTTGATTTTTTTGGATTATTTCAGGATCATATTCAATTTTTATGAGATTTTTTAAGGACATTTTTCAATTTTTTTTTTTTTTTTTGGTTTTTTTAGGACATTTTTAAATTTTTTTATGATTTTTTCAGGACATTTTTCAATTTTTTTATGATTTTTTCAGGACATTTTTCAATTTTTAATGATTTTTTCAGGACATTTTTCAATTTTTTATGATTTTTGCAGGACATTTTTCAATTTTTTATGATTTTTTTAGGACATTTTTCAAATTTTTATGATTTTTTCAGGACATTTTTCAATTTTTTATGATTTTTTCAGGACATTTTTAAATACAAAAGTTCCAGTGATCGATCATGACAAGGGAAACACACCCAATGCGCATCTAAAGGACATACATAGACCGAGACCAAAACATATGCACAAGTAACCAAAATATGCAAGACAATGATGTTGACCAATAATAGGCCTGGAAGAGAACATTGGGTCAAGGCAAAGATAGACGTGAGAAACCGGCCGAGAAAAAACATAGCTGAGAGGTCATGATAGATGATGGAGCAACGATCTCATTTTACACATGGCGCATATTTGCCAGGTTTTCACCAAGGTACTTGCCCCAAGCGCCTGTTTGCCAGGTTTTCACTAGAGGGCGAATCATTTTTTTTTCTTTACTTTTTTGCTTTTTCACTTTTTTTTTTTTGTATTTTTTTGCTTTTTGATTTTTTTGTATTTTTTTCAGGATCATATTTGAAGAAGTACTGATAGAAAATTATGCCCAGTACTTGCGAAGATGCATGTTGTTTACAGGATCGGACAGAGGTTCACCTTCTAGGGTAGCAAGCTGATATGCCCCCGAGCCATATGCTACAGTTACTATGAAAGGACCAACCCAATTAGGTTCAAATTTACCTTTGATGATGTCAGTAGACTGTGCATTCTTAGGGTTTGCCTTTAAAACCAGATCTCCCACTTCGAAGTGTCGCCCTTTGACCTTCTTATTATAAGAGCGACGGAGACGGTTTTGATATGCTTGCAAATGTGTCAGGGTTGTCTGACATTTCTCATCTAACATCTCAAGCTGATGCAGCTGAGAGACTCTGTGTGTCTCATCATCAATCAGATGTTGCAAGGAAACACGCAAGGAAGGAATCTCCACTTCCAAGGGTAAAATAGCTTCCGCACCATACACCAAAGAATAAGGTGTGGTGCCAGTAGGTGTGCGGATAGAAGTGCGGTAGGCCCATAGTGCTGGATTCAACTGTACATGCCAATCTCAACCAGCGTCATTGACAACCTTCTTCAAGATCTTGATAATGGTTTTATTTGATGCTTCGGCTTGACCATTCCCCTGTGGATAGTATGGACTGGAGAAACGGTGTTGGATATGAAACTTTTCATAGAGTTCTTTAACATCTTTATTCTTGAAAGGACGACCATTATCTGTGACTATGGCAAGGGGAACCCCATACCGGCATATGATATAATTCAGCAAGAATTTTGAAATTTGGACACCCGTGATATAGGTCATGGGGATAGCCTCGATCCATTTTGTAAAATACTCTGTAGCTGTAATGATGAACTTGTGTCCATTTGCAGATGTTAGGTGAATCTTGCCAATAAGATCCAAACCCCATTGAGAAAAAGGCCACGGAGATATGACAGAATGAAGCTCTTGGGCTGGTGCATGAATGTAGTTTCCATGAATCTGGCATTTGTAGCACTTCTTAACAAAATCATGAACATCTTTTTCCAGAGTGGGCCAATAGTACCCAGCACGAATCAACTTTTTGGCTAAGCTTAGACCATTGAAATGGCCCCCACATATACCATCATGAACCTCGTGTAAAGCCGTTTGTGCTTCGTCAGAATCTAAACACCTGAGGAGGGTATGGTCAAAGGAACGGTGGTAAAGGGTGTCGGCGATGATGACATATTTGGCTATCTGTCGGATAAAGGCTCGGCGTTGGTTAGCGGAAAGGTTGGGTGGTAAGGTTTGGGATTTTAAATATTGATAGACGTCATTGTACCATGGGGAGTTGGGACCAACAAGAATGCACATCACATCCGCTGTCAGAATGTCAAAAGAAGGAACCAGCAATTGTTCAACTAAAAATTCACATTTGTCCATATTGTTTGGCATATTTAACATGGAGGCAATCGTAGCCATTGCATCTGCCGACTTATTTTGCATTCTTGGAACATGACTGAAATGGATAGCCATGAACTTGGTCTTGAAGAAATCTACCATATGCTTATAGGGAATAAGCTTTTCATCTTTTGTTTCAAAGTCATCATTCACTTGTCGGATGACTAATTGAGAATCTCCATAGACTTGCAAATGCTTGATGTTCCAGTGGACTGCTACTCGGAGTCCTGTAACCAGTGCTTCATACTCTGCAATGTTATTGGTGTAGTGGAAAGTTATTCTGTAGGACTTTGGAATAGCATCACCTTGAGGGGTGACAAACAAAATGCCTGCTCCGGACCCGAACTTGGTATGGGACCCATCAAAGTATAACTTCCATTCATTAGAGGATGTGAGAGCAAAGACTGATTCATCTGGAAAATCGGTCAACATGGGATGATCATCAGAAATAGGAGCCTCTGCAAGTTGAGCTGCTATGACTTGTCCTTTTATGGCCTTTCACTCCATATACTCAATGTCAAATTCACTGAGAATCATGACCCATTTTGCTAGGCGACCCGTCAAAGCTGCTCGGCTAAGCAAATATTTTAAGGGATCAATTTTTGCAACCAACAATGTTTGGTGGCTTAGCATATAATGTCGGAGTTTCTGCATTGCAAATACCACTGCTAAGCATGCCCTTTCAATAGTTGAATAATTTAGCTCATAGCCTACCAGTGTCCAGCTGATATAGTAAATGGCTCGCTCTTTGCCGTTCTCATCTTGTTGGGCCAAGAGAACTCCTAATGTCCTTTCAGTTGTAGAAATATACAATAAAAATGGCTTTCCGTCTATTGGAGGCATGAGAATAAGCGACGACAACAAATATTCTTTGAGAGCTTGAAAGGCTGATTGACATTGCTCAATCCATTCGAAAACGACACCTTTATGCAATAGATGTTGGAATGGATGACATTTATCGGCCAACTGAGCTATGAAGCGATGAATTGACTGGAGCTTTCCTTGCAGACTTCTCAATTGCTGGAGGTTTGAAGGTGGAGGCATATCCATTATTGCTTTGACTTTGGCAGGGTCGACCTCAATGCCTTGGTGAGAAACAATGTACCCTAGTAACTTGCCAGCTATGACACCAAAGACACACTTCTTTGGATTGAGCCTCAGTTTGTAGGTCTCCATTCAGTCAAAGATCAGGCCCAGGATGGCCAGATGACTATCTCTGGTGACAGATTTGCATAACAAGTCATCAACATAGTCATCCATCAAAGTGTGCATGAAATCATGAAAAATTGTCGTCATTGCTCTTTGATATGTTGCACCTGCATTTTTAAGACCGAAGGGCATCACATTCCAACAGTAGGTACCCAAAGCACAGGTGAATGTTGTCTTATGCTGATCTTTAGGAGCAATGCGAATTTGGTTATAGCCAGAGAAACCATCCATCAATGAAAGCATCTCATATCCAGCCGTCATGTCCACTATGATGTCTATGTTTGGCAATGGAAAATCATCTTTAGGGCATGCTTTATTGAGATCCCCAAAATCTGTGCAGATTTTGATGCCCCTAGTTACTTTGCTAACTGGTACTAAATTTGAAATCCAGTCTGCATAATCAATGGGTCTGATGAAGCCCACATGTAGTAATTTTTTTAGTTCCACTTTGACCAAAAGAGCCACCTGAGGATGCATCTTTCAAAGTTTTTGTTTGACAGGCTTGGCATCAGCTTTTAGTGGCAAATGATGAAGAACCAATTCTGGATCAAGGCCAGGCATATCTACATAGGACCATGCAAAGCTGATCTTCTTCTCAAGAAAGAAATTGACAAAATCTATTTTTTCCTATTGTGAGAGAGAAGCAGCAAAATGAATGACCTTAGGGTTGTCAGGTGTACCCAAATTGATTTCCTTGGTCATTTCCACTAGCAATGTTGATTTGTCCTGACTTGATAGGGGTATGTCCACTCTTCCACCTTTGGGCGCCTTAGAGAGGTTTTCACCCGCAGGTACGTCTTTTATTTTGACTTTTGTATGATCAGAGAGTGCCTTATAGTTTTCACCCAAAGATCTATTCTTTTGATTTTTTACTATTTCTTTTCTTTTTTCATTTTGATGACTGGAACAGGGAGTTGACTCCCCAAAATATGCTATGGAATCCAGGTCAATAGCAAATCCTGCCTTATGATCACCTTGTGGTATGCCTTCCTGCAGTCCAACGAATTCTGCAATTGCTTCGTCATTTTGAAAATAGTCCAATGTGAGCGGTTCTTGTTGATCATGTTGGATAAGCTGGGGGTAGATGAGGGGCATGTCATCATCGGTTTTAAGGAGAGAGAGGGCTGATATGGCAAAAATATGAATATCGGTGGTATCACTATCCGAACTGCTTGTATCGGATTCGGAGCTTGGGTCCCAGAATGACTCTATCCAAGCATGGCGACAGGTTTTAGGAAGAGGAGTTATTTCATGTTTGTCTTCCATAGGCAAATTATCAAGGTCAATGAAAATATTATCGAGGGCATAGGAGCTAGAAGAAAAAGAACTCCACTCCCATTCATTAGAATCAGTTTTGGGTCGGGTATCCTCAGGTGTTATTTCATCGTTAGAATCATGCCCTTTTCTACATGTGGGCACTTTGGTAGATGTGGATCCAATTCGCAACGGTACAAAACCTAACCCTAAAGTTGGAGGTTGCCTCTTGGGTATGACAGGTTCTAGCCTTCCATTGTTGTTCAGGCCTAAGCCACTGCAACCATCATATCCTTTCTTTTGCAGCATAGTAAATCCTTTGCCATATCGTTCCACTGGCAATCTAACAGGTGGGGTCTCAGTTGGATCTTTATAAAGCCAATCTATGACATCATCATCTACAGTTTCCTTGTCAAGTTCTCCCCATCTTGTAAATGTAGTGGGAGGCTGATATTGAATAATGACCTTAGGTTCCTTTTGCAATAAATGTGGTTTGCCATATGATTTTGCAGATATCGGTAAATTCCCGATGAGGAATGTTTGATCCACTGAATATTCTCCACATCCTTGGTCTTGTATCTTCAATTTTCCTTTGACAACATCTAACAATTGATTAGGATCCACATAGCTATGTGATTTGGCCTCTCTATTGATTGGGACTTGCTGCTGAGGGGTATCCTTTAGAGTAGCACAAAATTGGAATGGATTAGGATCTCCCGGAATTGTTATCTCAGTTCCATTGTAAGGATATTTTAAACATTGATGATAGGTGGATGGAACTGCTTTCATTGCATGGATCCATGGACGGCCAAGGATCATATTATAAGGGAGATCAAGGTCAAGGACTTGCAGGAATGTGTTTTCTATCACTGGACCAACTCTGATAGGAAATGTAATTATCCCTTTGGATGGGTGCTCAGCATCATCATATGCTTTGATTGTTATTCTTTTAGAAGCATCAATGTCATTTTCTGTATATCCAAGGCCAATAACCACTCTCAAAGTACAAATATTAAGACCTGCTCCACCATCTATCAAGACTCGTTGGATTTTGCAATTATGAACAAACACTTCAAGGTGTAAAGGATCATTGTGAGGGAGCTTATCAGGTGAGATATCATTGTCAGAAAATGCAACATTTTGGGAAACAGCTAAATGTCCAATCCGGGCTTGAAACTGGTCAACATCAATATCTGTCGGGATAGTGGACTCAATTAAAGCTTTATCTAGGACTGCACGATGCATGGGGGACATTTTTAATAGCTCAAGGATTGATATTTGGGCAGGTGTCTTTCCTAGATGATCCAAAAGATTATACTGGCTTGCAGGAGTTGGTTTGGGAGGAGCTGCAGGAGTTCCTTTCAGGACTATCTTGGATCGACGAGTGGTGACTGCACAAGAAGGATCCTGTCCCTTTATTCTCAGGGTAGAAACATACTCAGTTGATGCATGAAAACAATTAATGACATTATTATAACCAAAACTTGCATAATTTGCTGTTTGGGCAGAGTTGGAAGAAGACGCTTTACCCTTGTCATGATCAAGCAAAGGAGTTCTGAAAATAGTATGATCAGTGTTAGAGGTCAGATGGGGTGGATCTACCTCAATTACTCCTTGCTCTAATAAATCTTGAATCATATGTTTCAATTGAAAACATGATGCAGTTTTATGTCCTTTGGACCGATGATACTCATAGTACGCATTATCATTCCACCAATGCGGTTTTACAGCTGGTTCTGCCTTGATATCTGGTAGCTTAATAAATTTTGCTTGTATTAATTATCTCATTACTGATTCAATAGGCTCTCCTAATGGCGTAAATTGTCGAGGAGGCCCATCCCGTGATCGAAAGGGTTTGCGCTGCTGGTTTTGTTGTTGGCCTTGTTGTTGGTTATATTGTTGAGTATGATGTTGTTGAGCATGTTGTTGGTATTGTGGCTGTTGAGTAACATTGCATTCACCACTCTTGCATCAACAACTCCATCATTAGTGACATTCTTGTTCTTATACCAAAATCTATTTCTATCCCCCGAATAATTGGCGTTGTCATTGTCTTTATTGAGCTTGATAATTCCTTTAGCTACCAGAGCCATTTCAATGCTCATTCCTTTCTTAATGAGTTTCTCTATAGTACTGGGACTTTTCAATTTTAGCTCATACATCATTTCTGGGACCAAATTTTGGATAAACAGATTCACTTGTTGTTCTTTGGGTATATCGAGAGAAGAACGACTATACAAGCTTCGCCATCGTTGCAAGAAAGTCACTAATGATTCACCTTGCTTTTGCTTTGTGTTGCATAAATCTGACATGGTCATGTCACTGTCGATGTTGAATGCAAAATGAGATAAAAACTTTTGAGCCAATTCAGACCAAGTGTTTATATTCCCTGGCAGATGTGAATACCAATCCATAGCTTGTCCCGTGAGACTGTGTGCAAATAAGCACATTAAATATGTCTCCTCATAGCTTACTTCAGTACATGCCATGAAAAATGCGTGAATGTGATCTTTTGGATTACCATTCCCTTTATATTTCTCAAAATTAGGTGCCTCAAAATGCTTAGGGAATGGAGGCATGTATATACTCTTGTCAAAAAGATTAGGACATAAATATTGATCTGTATACAACTTCTTTGTTCCTTTAGTTTCTAATGTGTCAACTTTTCATTGCAACTTCTCAAGTTGTTGCACAATTGTATCAGATTGTGGAGGTCCATCATTAATCCCGGTTGGTATTCTTTGTCGATACATTGCATTTCTAATCGGTTGTTGATACTCTGAAATGGCCGTTTTTGGTGTCTCTGGCATATAAAGTTCTTGGTACATCGCTTGTTGTTGAGGTTGTGCTATGCCTTGATATCGACATTGTTGTTGTGCTTCTTGGAGCCTAGGTTGATATTGCAATTGAGTAGGTTGTTGATATTGCACAGGCGCCAATTGCGGTTGTGAAGTAGGATAGCTTGTTTGCCTTGGCACATATTGTGGCACATGTTGGTGTTGAGGCTGACGGATCAGAATTTGTTGACTTTGTGCCAATTGTTGTCATGGTGTATATCCCATCATTTGTTAAAAACTTTGTTTAGATGGTTTTCGTTGCTTCTCCTTAGGATGGGGTATAGCACTTGCATTAACTTGCTGTGTTGTTTGTCCAATCCATTGTGATGATTGCAAGTTTGCATTAACTTGTAATGGTGCCGAAGGCGCTGCAATTTGTTGCCGAATGCGAAATTGTTGTTGTTGCACATTACTTGTTTGCACATTCGATTGTACCTTTTGTATATTACTCAATTGTTGCAACAATTGTTGTTGGTACAAACCACTATCTGTAGCTCTTTGTGTCGCCATTATCGAAGGATTTGTCGCAATAGTGTTCGGCAAAGATATTGAACTTAACAGGACATAAGAACTTTATGGCATCGTGGAATTATATTGGATATTGGTGACATTAGGCATTCTAGTTGTGAAGCTTTCCTGCATCTTAGATTTTGATCCAACTTTATGCATGTAAGGAACCACTTCTTGTTGAGGGACAGCTGTGAATACTTGCGTGTTCGTCATTTGATCTTGTGTTACAGGTGTTGTGTTGAATAGTGGATTATTTATTGTCTCAAATGGTGACTTTTGAGGAATAGTCACTGTCAATGCCTTCGAAGCACGTTTGCTCATCAAGGTAGGTTGAGTTGCTTGTTGTGCATTTTCTTCATTTGGATGCAGAGAAAAACTTAACAACTCACCGCTTTGTTGTTCTCACACATTGATTTGGTCACTTGAAGAGGTCACATTACTCATCATGTTAAGATACTTTTGTGGAAACATCTTAAAGACCTTGTTCAAGAACTTATCCATCTTTTTTGTTATCTTTGGATCTTGAAGGAACATTTCAACATCATCAGAAGCATCAGAATCGGATGAAGAATCTGGTTGGACATTTGGATTCATTTCTTGTTGGATGCCTTGATCTGAACCAAATCCTTGCGAAAGAGTTTGTTCTTCATATAATGTTTGAGTTTGAATGTCATGTTGCAAGTTTGGTTGATTCCAATTGAAAGGCGCACTTCCTCTTGGAGTTGGTGGAACACTCCCATGTCCTGGTTTCATAGGTACAAACACTGGTTCATATTATGGAGGTGGTCCAAGTTGAACCGTTCCATATGGTGGTAGAGATGTGTTTGATCCTTCAATTTGTACTGTTTGACTAGTTTGAAACTGCGAATTTGCTATGTTGTCCATGGGTTGATATGTTGGTTCGCCCATCTTTTTAGATTTTGATCTTGTCTCAATAGGCATGTCACTTGTGCAAATGCAATGTTTTTGGAATTTTCAAGGATAATATATGCTATGCAACTAAATGCAAACTTGAATAGATGAAAATGCAATCTATGTTTTTGGTTGTTTTTTGAAGATTTTGACAACTTTTTTAATGCAAATCTAAGAGAGGGACCCTTAGGAAATTGGAATGATATCTAGACCTCAAAGGACAAAAGGAGTTAAGTGACAAAAGGAAAAATGAAAAAGTCTCCCCTATATGCTTGGATACTAAGCTAGGTTTGACCAAATGACATTGATGACAAAAGGACAAAAGGTTTGATAAGGTCTAGACTTCTTAACAATGACTTAGGGTTCATCAAAGATTTGGATTACTCAAGTATGACAAAACCTAGTTTTGACACTATATGCTAAGGGACAATTACTATGCAAATGACCTTAATATGATATGATAATGACCTAAGCTTAATGAAGAGACCTAGGGTATGCAATGTATGACAATGGTATGACTTTAATGTAAGAGGACATATGCAAATGGATGACCCTTATTGAAAAGAGTATGACTTAGGTGAAACCTAACCTTGGTACTTGACGATGAACTTTGCAAAATGCAAGCTAGGATGAACCTAAATGTAAGTGACATGCTTGTTGAGACAAGATTTTGAACAATATTTGACAACCATGTTTGAAGATAAGTTTTGAACCTTGTTGAACCTTTGTTGGATGAATGTCTCTTGTGTTTAATCTTATGTTGGATCAATTTGTTTTTCTCTTGAAATGAGATACAATTCAACTTTTGACAAGCAAAGAATACAAGATATTGCAACTTAGTCTCAAGACAATCATGCTCATTTCCACATTTCATATGGTAGGAAAGGACATTAGGTACTTGAGAGGTAGACTCATTATGGGATTCAAGGAGAATACACAGATGCTTGACCCCACGGGCTCCCCTCCATGGCACTCACTTCTCAGGGCAGCCAAGCATCAGTCCCCATGGAAATCTCCCCATGGAAAACTTAGTATCTCTTCCAAGTATCCGAACTTGTCCTTCTCAAGCAACTAGAAGGGTTTTTGGCCTCTAAAAACAAGGTGTTTAGTAAGGATTTATGTTAAGCGTTACTCCTTGATGTCACACAAGCGTGATTGAGACATTAAGCCCATCAAGATACCAAACAAATGTAGTCATGCAAGCACAATTTAGACCGTGAGGTCCTACTTAGATGTTGATATGAGAAAGAGTTCAAGGGTCATCACTTCCCAAGTAACTGCAATTCCCACGTAACACTTCCTTCAAAGCTTTCGCTCATTGGGTATTTTTTATAGTGAGTTAGAATGCCAAGGAATTCTAGCCGTACTCGCTTTGGGTCGTTCCCTTCTCACGATTATCATTTGCTTGCAAAAGCAAAGTGGTCGGGAAGGCAGGCCCTCTAAAGGAGACACACAATCAAAGACAAAAGCATGGTATCAAAGATCTGGATTTCTGATCACCCTAAGAAGGATGAGAGTATACTCTCCTACTCCAATGTCACACTCAACAATCAAAGAAAAAACATATTCATTCCAACCTATTTAGAAATCACTAGGTGCCTAAAACATTAATAACAAACACCAAGTTTAGTTGTTTCTCCAAGGCAACGTGCAAAACCTAAGTTAGAAGTTTGATTTGTTGTCTTTGACTATCGATTCTACATAACACATGTTAGTAGTTTCATTTGTTGTCTTTGTCATGCATATGCCAAGATGCTGCACAGATAATTAGTACCAAAATCCAAAACACAGAAAACAAAATGCAAAATCAAGACAATTTTCAAGTAAAACACTGCATTTTTACCTCTGTTCTGCACTTTACACAGGCGCAGAACTCAGGACACAGGCGCATAATGTAGGACACAGGCACAGAATGTCTTCAACACAAGCGCAAGTTGCTTCACACAGGCGCAGAAGTCTCCAGAAAACCCTGCACGGCCTTATTTTTGGGTTTTTGGCCTGCAAATCAACTTGAAAGCACTCAGAAACACCATAAAGAGGTTACATGGTTAGTGTTCACGTCGGGTTCACCAATTAATGTACGTTAGGAAATAGGAAATCATCACAAGCATTATAAACATTAATCAATTAGCTCAATCACGAAAGCACTCATTGCAATGATCTATCCTAAATAACACTCAATAGAGACATGAAATAAAAACATTCAAAACTAGAAATTAAGCAAACCAAAGATGTGATTTGAATGCTCCTTCATGCGGCTCCATTGTTCTTCTTTCCTCTTCAAATGGTTTGGTTGTGGATCTCACCTACAAGTGCACACACATAATTGAAAGCAAGTAGACAAGATTATTGATCAAGAGTACTAGAAATGTGATTGACTAGAAATTCGATAGTCTGATTACCAATTAGCTTTGATTGATGAAGATCATCCAATTTATAGAAGAATTGGAGAGATGACAAGATTAGCATGATTCAATTCAAATGGAAATTGCAAATCAATTATGTCAATTATGACAAATTATGACAAATTATGCACTTTCTATGCAAAATTTGTTGATTGATAATTTATGACAAATTATGACAACTTCTATGTCAAAATTGATTGATTGTCAATTATGAAAAATTTATGACAAATTGACATGTCATTTCCATGAATTTAGGAGAGAAATAGAAGGAAATTGAAATTAGGAATTAGAAAATTAGGAAATTAGAGAATTAAGAATTTAGGAATTAAGAAATTGATAGAAATTAGAAATTAGGTAAATTAATTAATAATTTGTCATTTATTAATTAATTCACAAAGAGGAATAATTAGCCAATTAAATGAACATTTAATTGTAATGAGAAGACTTAGGATAAATAAACAATTTATTAATCCTAAAGGAAGAAATGACACACAAGGTTAAATGATTAAATCATAAAACCCTAAAAGATGAATTAGCAATGCGAGAATGACAATTAGGCCTTGATTGAAGATAATTGATATCGATCATGATTTTGAATCGATAAATGACCAATGTGATAAATGATTTGATTGATAAATGCGCCAATTGATGAGGAACAATGACTAATTGATCCACATTGACATAATTGAGACAGACAATGATTGATGGCAAATTAATCGCAAAATGACAAGATTGACAAGATGACAAGGGTTGATGATAAATAGATTGCAAGGAGATAGGATTGAAAATGACCACGATCGATGACAAATCGATTGCAAAATGACAAGATCGAACATGACAATGACCGATGACAAATCGATCGTTAATTGACAAAATTGAAAATGATAAGGATTGATGATAAATCGATTGCCAGATGACAAGATTGATAAGAGGACAACGATCGATGACAAATCGATCGCAAGATTGACAGGAGGACGAAACCCTAATTAGGATTGACGATGTCCAAAATGATGACAAATAATCACGCACATTGATGCAATAGGATAAGATCGATTAAAATCATGACTGGATAGTGTTGTTGACAAGACCAAATTCGAAAGCGAGATGAATGAAGAATGTAGAAGAATGACTCGATGCTCGCAAATGATAAAAACCAAGTGCGAAACATAGGAGAAATGTTAATGCGATGCAAAAACCTAAAATGAGGCAATGCGCAAATGTTAAAGTATGACTCCGCAAGCGTTGACCATTTTTAGGTGTCTACACCATCATCTCAACATAAACTGAAATATTTGAATAAAAACTTATATACTTCTTTATTATTGATCTTCAATAAAATTAGAAAGAATCCCACAACAAGTACCAGTGCCTTATCCAGGCTACAGAGTCATCTAAATTAAGCAATAATTTTCAACAACTGAACATTCTAACATGCCTCATCATCTCAGGTTTCATGAACCTCATACATGCCTAACATATACATAGATCCTTTCCCATTTAACTAAAATAACTCATCAGATTCATGGAAAAACACAATAGATTTGCTGATTGAAATATTCCTTCCATATTTAATCCCTCTTCTACAGAGAAAAGCCAGAAATAATGTCTATAAGATCTCCTTACAATCCATGTTCATTCGAATAACCCTTGATTATCGTAATGAAACCAGCAAATTAAATAATGCACACCAAAAGACAAAGAAATTTTAGGCCTGAAACTTTGATTTATATATTTATATTCGTTCTTGAAAATATTACATCATCTAGAGTCATCTCCTTGAAACCAAAAAAAAAACTATATGTATTTTGCCAGAGTTTACTTACAAAATTCTTGTGATCCTTTTTTCACTAGTCCTAGTATCCATTTATAACATTATGGATGCATACAAGCTTCGTACATTCCTAAAAAAGGTTTGTTACAAACTGTGATACTCTCCAAGAAATAGTTACAAGTCTTTTTCAATATCAACGGCCTCTTCCATTTTTTATTCTACTGCAACCTTTTCTATCTACTCTGGAATATATTCTTGTTGTTAGATATATTTGTCCTTCCACTCCTAGAACACGTCATCAATTGACCAAGAAAAGCTAATAATATTATGTTTCATCCTTTCTAGCCTTTTCCAAGTGACCCTTAACTACCCAATTTCTATTTCTATGAAACCATAATGTGATTTCACCTTTTCAATCTCTTCATTTTTTTGGACAAATAAGGATGTGTCATCAGTGTTAATGATTTCATTAACCCTTTGGGACAATTTGTGGTCCAACTCTTCTAGCCATGCCTTCTCCTCTTTCAACTGAATGGGACCAACAAAACCCCCTGGAAACAATTCATATTTGTGATCTGAATATTCTTTTCTATATAGTTGGGCTTTTCTTTTTACACCTGCCCTTTCCTCTGAGAATATATTCATTTCTTTTATAAACTCACTAGTGGACCTAAGATTGTCATTTGCCTTTGCATCTGCATGGGATGAACACATGAGCTCTAACTCCTTACCTCTAGGCATCCACTTTTTAAGAATTAGTTCTAAGGTGGCTTCATCCTCTCTTAATTCAATCAGAATATTCTGGATCCTTTTCATAGAAATGTGTACAACAATGGCCTTGACTGAATCAACAAACTTCAAAATTGTGGCTTTTACCTTTGCGTCATACTTGCTTGCAAACAATGCTTGAGCTTGTTTCAACTTTTCCAACTCATGTTGGACAGTTTCAGCTGACTGGAAACTAGAAGGCATAGGAGAAGGGGTATATTCTATAATGGGACTAGTAGGTAGAGGTCTTGCTAGAGAGGAGGCTATCATAAGAGTAGAGGATTCACCTGGATGTTGGTGACTTGCCAACTGACTCTAAAGTCTAGCAATAATACTATCTCTACTAGCTACTCCTTCTTTGGCCTCATTGTAAGACTTTAAGATGGTTTCCAATTTTAATTGGAGATTATCCTTCTCTTTTTACTCCTTTTCTTCTACTACCACACTAAACTTTGTAGTTTCCAAGACCATGCTTGCAGCTTCCACCACCCCTATATCTTGGGCTATTTTTACAATCATGCCTCCTAGGAGACTAGATGCTAGTACACCTTTCCTCCTTTTACTCTCATCCTTCTTCAGTGACCACATGACTAGACCAACATTATCTTTGTTGAAGGTCACTCCTTCCATGGGTTTGGTTTCCTTCCTTACTACTTCAAGAACTAGAGCATCAGCTATATCCCATTTAGGGAGGATTAAAACACTATCCTTAGACACCATCTCTCTTCCCTTCTTAGGAGTAATAGTTTTAAACTCTTCAATCATTTCTTGCTTCACCTCTTCTTCCACCTCAGTTACGTCTCTATGAGGCTATTCACTCTTCCTTTGCTCACATCTGGCTTTGAATTGTTCCATATTTTGCTTCCACACAAATTGCATGAAAGCCCCTGTTGTAACAAAATTACTGTCAGCCAGGAACTCCTCACTAGCTTTCTTAATAGTAAGGTCTAATTCTTTGCCCTTTAGCTCACCATCAATCAAGTTCATTTCAGCACTAGGTGGCTCTTCTGGCATCCCCTCTTGGGTCTCCTCATATGTGTAGGCAATCTCCCCGAGACTCCCTAATTGTAACAATTGTTTGGCCACTGCCTACTCATCTCCTATGTGGATAGGGGCTAAGATGGAGAATACAAACGTTCATTGGTTTGCACTTCCTTTCCTACCCTTCACCTTTTAGGGGAGTCCTAGATGTCAATGACAACCTCAATTGCTCTTTTCCCTCTTGAAGTGGAAGGCTCACCTGTCACTGGCATCATCACATTGTACTTTGATTTCCTATGCATTAGATAATCACCAAGTGGGATAGCGTATGCAAAGGTACAATTAGCAAAACCAATTTAACCTTGTCAGGATCATTTTGCATTATAGCCCTCCTTTTTTCTTTCAAGGTTTGCATGAGGTCTTCAAAATAAAGAACCAATAATTTGATTTTCTCCTCAAAGGGATTGAAACTAGAGAGGGTCATAACTGCTATCAAATTGATGAATGAAATCAAGAGCCCTCTTAAATGCAACCCACTTCTCTTTCCTCAGTTCTTGCTCATCCAAACTGAATTCATTTCTAATTAAATCTTCAGGGAACTAAAATTGGTGAGGCCTACCTTTACACACTACCCTCTTTCTAAACATGTTGTTGAAAAAGTCCTCAGGGTCTGCACATCTTGAAACTGCAGTTGACAACCTATATGACTTAAAGAATTCTACAAAATATTTCCAGCCACCTTTAGTGATCACAAAATGATGGGCCATGGTAATGGTTGGGAAAATGGTCCCTTTACCCCTATTTGTCAGCTCTGCCTCTTGTACACCTCCAATTTGCCTCAAGACTTCTACAATCTCTATCTTCAATGGGACCTTATAGGGCAATAGATAGGGAGTACCTCTGAAACCATACACTCTGAAAATTGTAGAAACAGGGTACAAATACATATCTCCCCAATTGTGAACAATCTTAATACCCTAAGCAAACTCTTTAGGCCTGAGGAATTCCAAGAGAGCCTTAGGAATCCTAGGGTTTTCTGTGCACAAAAGAAATCTAATCTTAGATGCAAAGCATCTATCAAACTTCAAATAGCTATCATCCTCTCTATCATAGGATAAAATAGTGCTCCAAAGTTGAACATGCATCTCTTCCTTATCTTTCACCTTTATTAAATCCATTTCCCTTGCAAAATAATCAAAACCTTTGAACAAAAACATGTGCATTAGAAGGGAATACTATGCAAACAGTTAATCCACCTTACCATTTTTTATCCTTACTAGCCCTACATGAATTGCATCAGTAAGGAATGACGCATAATCAAATGTTATTGACAAAGAGGGATTTAGAATTTGAGCAATCATTAGCATGTAATGGGTTGGCATGTTTTTCTCAGCATCTTTTCCAAAAATCTAACACAATGCCCAATACATACCCTTAGCTCTTAGAGTAAACAGGTTCAAGGAGAAGGGTTCCATTGTATTGGGGCCTACAACTGTTAACCCTCCTATCTTGACAAAAAATTCTATTAGTGGGCCACTCATAAGGTGATCCCTTTGTGCATTATAGACCTGGGCTAATGACTCAAAATCAATAGGTTCTAATAGGTTTGAAGTTTCACTAAGCTTAAATACATTTTTGAATTCATCATCATTTATTTCAATTAGGGTTGATCCCCTCACATTCCTAATACATCTAGCTGTAGGGTCATAATTTTGTGCAATCAAAGTCAACAAATCTACATCCATGAACACACCAGGGACCACAAGCTTCCCCACATCCAATTCCCATATGCTATTTAAAGGTGCAAGGGAATGTCTCTGACCAAAACCAACTTTGAACAACCTAAACATGACAGCCCTATTTGAGGATCCCTTAACTAATTACCTTTATCATATAAGCCATCCCCAATTCTTAGACAAGGGTTCTTTGGTACTAATTCTTTAGCTTTAGCCCCGACATTAGTTGACATAGTTAACTATTCCAAAAAATCATCACAAATGTTCCTATCCTAGTAATTCACTTTTCCTGTCAACTCCCTTCTTGGTGCCATCTTGATAATGCAACTATATCAATTGAGACTTGCACAGACCTCTAATGAAACAATTCACACAGCAATCACTAACTTGAAACCAGAATTAGCAAGAAAAAGCACAAAAAATCTGTTATTAGCTTAACGAAAACTGCTCTGCACCAATTGCTCTACAGTAGACTCATTGAAATGATTCCAACATTCAAGTTGATGCAAACTCTAATACGGAAAGTTGGCATTGAATTTTAGAAATTAATCCCGCATGCTTCTACCATCACCTCAGAATTGAATTCACAAATCAAATTAAAAAACGGGCTCCAACGGATCATAAATTCTTTGAGTATTTACTCTATTTCGTTGTTTCGCTATTTCGCAAAGCTTAAAACCTCTGCAACTTTCTTTCGCGAAACAATGATAACCGTTGGATAATGGGAACTTGCATTGCTTTTATTTCATTTGGTCTTTCTGTGTTAGTGATGGGCCCCACCTACTTTTTTCTATTTCATGGGCCTTAAACCTTGTGTAATTTTCTTTCGCAAAGCAACATCGTCCATTAGATCATAATCTACGTACCTGGTCTTTATCTCATACAATGACCGTCAGTCATATTAACTAACCGTGCACAACCTTGACAGCTAACGGTTTTTGCCACTTCGCGAAGGTTAGACCGCAAGCATCTTCGGGCTGCAAAACAATACGAGCTGTTAGATCAATCTCAAGATGTATACCATTTAACATTCTCAAACCTTTAAGTGTGGGCCCTTTAACTTAGAGAACACTTGCTTTATATCATCACCGGTTAACAAACACCATGTGAGAGTCAGTTATTTGCTCATTAAGTTCCATCGGGTTCCATTCTGAAACCACCACGTGCTTTACTTTACTATTCCCCACATAACTGCTGGTTGAACCAAAGTGGGCCCTCAACTACACTTCAAAAGCCACACACACTTGATAGGTCACCATTATGCTCCACGGAACAAACCATCTATTCTACCTTGTCATGCCTTCATGTGATTGCCACGTTAGCAGTTTGGTCTTAGTCTTTTGGTGGAATTTATTCTTCAGCGAGTGGTCTATAGGTCTCATCGAATAGGCACTTTCATTGAAACCGTTGGGCCCACCGCAGACTACCACCTCAGCCTGAGCCCACCACCTTTCTTTCACCATTTTGCAATCACTAATCTCCATTTGACTTGTGGCTGCGAAACCATGACAATCATTTGATCAAATCATACTTAATCGACCTTTAACTTTATGACCTGCCTGTCCTTTGGGCCCACTAGCCTCTTTCGCCATTTCATAGAACTTAAAACTCAGGTTACTTATCTTCGCGAAACAATGACAACTGCTAGATCATAGGAACTTGCTCGTTGGTTACCCTTGCTATGACCACCTCACCCAGGCCCACCACCTTTTTGCTACTTCACAAAAGGTAGAACACGTGC
Organism: Cryptomeria japonica; assembly: GCF_030272615.1. Lineage (NCBI taxonomy): Eukaryota > Viridiplantae > Streptophyta > Pinopsida > Cupressales > Cupressaceae > Cryptomeria > Cryptomeria japonica. Next base: position 458,142,232 of record NC_081415.1, on the reverse strand, counting down.
ATCTTTTGGCCACGAATCAACGGGATCCATTGTTCTTTTCTAAACCGATCATCCTTTAACCAAAGAAGCCACTCACCTCTGGGACCCGCCAAGTCTTTTGCTATTTTGCAGAACTTAACTTGTCAGCATCACTGCCTAACAAAGGAATGACAACCATTGGATTAACAATGAGTTGCACAATAATTAAGGAGCCCGACAAATATTAGAACAAGACATAGGTAAAGGCACATAGATCTAAAAAATTAAGGGACTGCCTAGGGAAAGAACTAAAGGGGGGACACTTTTCATGATAGACCAACCCTTCTTTAAGTGGTAAAAGTAACTCAGAAATAGAACATAAGGATTTTTTACAAACATAGGAAGGGTTAAAACTCAAAAACCTTAAACCCTCTTCTGACTCGAGAAAAACAGAGGCAACAAGGTCATACTAGACACATTTTTTGTAGACTTCTAGCCAATTATGGAACAAGAATATCCAATTTTAAACAGTGATAAAAAGGTGGAACAACCAAAACTACAAAAATAAAAGTAAAAGGATATTTAATTATTAAAACTCTCTGAGAATCACCAAAATCTGCAAGATCAGTGCCTTATCCAAGGGCATGGAGTCATACATCAATCTACAAATGAAAACCTCTATTGCAAATCCAATTTATTCAGAAAGATATTCCTGTATTAATACCTGTCATTAATACATTCTAAACTCAAAAAGAGGATCAGACATATCCAGACATTATCTTGAATCCAAAATGATTATTCATATAATTTAAACTCTTCCTTGAAGAGTACCTAAGAACAACCATTACACTCTCACTTTGAGAGGACAAACCTAAACTCCCTTGAAGACTGGATTTATTGAAAATAAGAGAAGGCCTAAAGACAATCCAATAAATTGTATATATGCCTTAGATATATGTGATGTGCAATAGAAAACATCTACAGTAAGAAGATACTCTATTACTTGAAAGAAGACATTACACTGTACAAACTTGGAAAAAATCAGAAAAATGGAAACCAAGATTATGGAGCCTCTACTCACAAAAAAAAATTTGGAACCTCTACAAAATAAGAAGACCCTCGAATAAGAAGGAGGGGAGGACAAAAATCAGATTTTATTCTTTGATAATGGCAACTACCCTATCTTCTCACTAACTACCCACACACACGGCCTGTAGAAAATCTAATCTTCCTGACTAAGAAATAAATTCTAAGATCCCAAGGTAACTACCCCAAAAATACTTGTCATGGGTTACACTTGATTGTAGAATCAGATTCCTTGGATCGAGAGCTTTCCAATGATATATAAAACTTATATATCGGGAAAATAATAATCCCTTAGTTATCAATCCCTCTGCAGGTCGGTCATTTAAGTTTCTACCTTTTCACCATAGTCTGAAATTATATTTTAAATCTTTGAATTTTGCCATGTAGATTTCTTCCATGCATCTCTACCATGTGGCTGTAGGTCTCGGAGACAACTGAGAGGGAGGGGGGGTGAATCAGTTGTCTTAATAAATTCAAATCAAAAACTTATCAACCAACTTAATGCTTAATACTAGTAAACCAGTTAAGTATGTCAGTAGACAGTGTTAATAGTAAATTGCTATACCGGTAAGAATTAAGGCATGAAACATAAGCACAAAGTCATCCACAACACATGACACCAATATTTGTATGTGGAAACCCTGTAAGGGGAAAAACCATGGTGGGAAACCCTACCCACAATTAGATGATACTACTACAGATAGTAAGTGTACAAAAGGAGTTTGCATATGTAGAAAGGCCAACAACCTAGAGCTCACTGCTCAATCACAAATGGGAGTCACACTGACTATAGTTGGATGGTTAAATCCAATAAGAATGTACTGCACAAAATATCATCTTCATATGTTGGATTCAGTACCGGTGTAATGCTGATATGCTTCTACAAAAACCTAACTTCACCTTCAAATGATGTCTTCGTGTATGCCTCTACTTTATCTTGCATATACCTTTACTTAAATCTTTTTCGCATTCCACACTTGATCTTACAAATAAGATCTTACGTTTATACCATACCCTAAGACCAATTTTAGTAGGTCGGCTCTACAAGATATTACAATAAAAACATTTTACAAATAATACAATATCCAATGCAATAACCGATTGAACATGTCAGCTTAATACATTTACAACAATAATAAATCATATCCATAGCGTGTCGTGCTGATCTAGAAAAGATAAACCCATCGGTGTAACCCTAGATAACCTGGACCTATTTGCTGGTAAAAGCAAATATGCAAGTAAGAATATACCAATGATTATTACTTCAAAATAAAGTGTCCACATGATGTCTTTGACATTACCAAGTGTCTTCCATGTCATTCTAGGTACCGGTGAACATTATATCCTACCGGTTAATCATATACCGGTAACTGTTGCACAGTTTACTATTTGCCGATGAATGTTGCTGGATCTCCAAAGGTGTATTTAGTAGGTGTTGACATCAATGACAAAACCATACCAAAATACCAATAATCTCCCCTTTTGGCATTGATGGCAACACAAGATGGAAAAACCATCAAAGTGCCAAAACAGAAATGCCAAGTGTAAAACCAACAATCTCCTCAAGGTGACAATCTCTCCCCCTTTTATGTTATCTTGTACCAATTTTCACCATAGATATCTCTCCTCAATTGATAATGTGTTTTTCCATATATCTCTCCCCCTTTGACATCAAATGCCAAAGCTACAAAATTTAAGTCCATACAAAAATACCAACTACTCCCCCTGAGAATTAGCTTCTTCATCAAATACCAAAATAAAAGATTTGTCCATTTAATTCTGTCAGTTGATGACAATCTTCAACTGTCTAAGTCTCTATCAGTGGAGGTATGACTCCGAGCTGATCTCTGAGATACTCAAAAGTTTCCTTAGGCAAAGGTTTTGTGAAAATATCTGCAAGTTGTTCTTTAGTAATACTGGATTCTCAGATATATCAATTGTTGCAGTGTTATCACAATATATAGTAATAGGCTCCTTGCATTTTACCTATACCTATGTACAGTTTGTTGCTGTTGCAACATATTCTGATTCTGCTGTTGATAAAGATGTACAACTCTATTTCTTACTTAACCAAGAAACTAATCTCTTTCCAAGAAAGAATGCTCCTCCAGTGGTGCTTTTTCTATCATCCACATCTCTTGCCCAATTTGCATCTGTGTATGCATATAGATCAAAATTTTCATCTTTAGGATACCATAATACAAGATTTTATGTGCCTTGTAAGTACCAGAAAATCCTTTTTACTATTGATTCATGATTTTCCCTAGGATTACTCTGAAATCTAGAAACTATACATACTGCATTCATAATATCAGGTCTGGTTTGTGTCAAATATAGTAAACTTCCTCTCATAGATTTGTATCTAGTTAGATTAATAGGTGTAGATTCATCCCTTTGAGATAATTTGTCATTTGTAGTCATAGGTGTGCTTACCGGTTTAGAGTTCTCCATCCCAAATTTCTTAAGTAGTTCTTTCAAGTACTTAGATTGACTCAAAAATATGCCTTTATCAGTCTGTAAAATCTGCAATCCTAAAAAGAATTTTATTTCTCCGATCATAGACATTTCAAATTCTTGTTGCATTTCAAGAGAAAATTCTTTGCATAATTCATCTTCTCCTCCAAAGATTATATCATCAACAAATACTTCAATAATCAGGATGTCATCATTAGTTACTTTGTAATATAAATTGCTATCTACATTTCCTTTAGTAAAACCAATCTTTAAAAGATACTTATCCAATCTTGCATACCAAGCTCTTGGAGCTTTTTTTAATCCATACAGAGCTTTTCTTAATCTACAAACCATATCATTGTCATCTGTCAAGGAAAATCCATCAGGTTGTTCAATATAAACTTCCTCTTCAAGATCTCCATTCAAAAATGCACATTTAATATCCATTTGATAAACTTTGTAATCCTTGTGAGCTGCAAAAGCCAAGAATAATCTAACTGCCTCAATTCTGGCTACTAGTGCAAAGGTTTCATTGTAATCAACTCCTTCTTTCTAAGAATATCCCTTACACACTAGTCTTGCTTTATTTTTGACAACCTTACCATCTTCATTGAGTTTGTTTCTAAATACCCATTTGGTTCCAATTACATTTTTATTTTTAGGTCAGGGAACTAATGTCCAAGTATTATTTTTCTCAATTTGTCCTAATTCTTCTTCCATAGCTTTAATCCAAAATTTATCTTCACATGCCTCATTGATAGATAATGGTTCAATTTGAGAAATAAGACATATCTCTTCATTTGCCAATCTTCCTCTTGTCATGACTCCTCTAAATTTGCTTCCAATTATTTGATCTTTAGAATGATTCAGTCTTACATACTGAGGAGTCTTAGTCTGTTGTTGTTCTTCAATTATTGTGGAATCCTCTGATGATACCGGAGTAACTGGATCATCATTCTATACCGGTGGATTTATTGTAGGTTCATTTGTCATAAATTTTGTTCCCGGTTTAGAGTCTATATACCTTGAAGTTCCTCTAAATTGTTCATCAATCTTTACATTTGTACTCTCAACAATTTTCTGTAATCTTTTATTAAAACATCTATATGCTTTACTCTTAGATGAATAACCAAGAAATATTCCTTCATCACTTCTACGATCAAACTTGCCAATATACTCATCTCTTCTAATATAACATTTACTTCCAAAAATTCTGAAATACTTAAGAGTAGGAGTATTACCAAACCATAGTTCATGAGGGGTCTTACCAGTTTCACCTTTGATGTGAACTTTGTTGAATGTATAGACAGTAGTGCTTACTGGCTCTCTCCAGTACACATGTAGTAGATTTGCTTCTGATAACATACTTCTTGCTGCATCCAAAATAGTTCTGTTTTTTCTTTCAACAACTCCATTCTGTTGTGGTATCCGAGGTGCTGATAACTGTCTTTTGATTCCATTTACTTCACAGAATGTATTAAAATCTTTAGATGTGAATACTCCTCCTTGATTTGATCTTAAACATTTAATTTTCTTACCAGTTTCATTTTCAACCATTGCTTTGAATAGTTTTAACTTCCCAAGTGCTTCTGATTTCTCTCTGAGAAAAGTAACCCAGCACATTCTAGAATAATCATCAATAATTAGCATGAAATATCTATCACCTTGTAAGCTTTTAGTTCTAGCTGGACCACATAAGTCAGTGTGAATTAAATCAAGGGCATTGTTGGATTTTTCTGGAATACTTTTGAAACTAGCTCTAACTTGTTTTCCAAATTGACATTCCTTGCAAATTGTATTCTGAGGTTTCACAATTTGAGATAGATCTCTAACTGCCTTAGAAGTACTAATTTTTACCATGCAATCAAAATTTACATGACATAGTATTTTATGCCATAGCCAACTTTCATCTATATGTAACATTAAGCATGCCTTTTCACTGTTATTCAAAAGAAAGATATTACCTCTACTCTGATTACTAGTTGCAATTTCCAAACCAGTTCTATTCATGATTTTGCATTTTCCATTTTTAAATTGTAACTGAAAACCTTTTTCAACTAGTTGACCAACACTTAAAAGATTATGTTTTAATCCTTCAACATAGTAGACATTGTCAATGTTATGTTTACCATCAAGAGATATTGAACCCTTACCTTTGATTGAACAGGCTTTGTCATCTCCAAATCTTACTAAACCTCCATTGTATTCTTGAAAGTTCAAGAATTTACCTTTGTCTCCAGTCATTTGATGTGAGCATCCCGAGTCAATAATCCATTTATCCTTTGATTCAACTTTAGCTACTAGGGCTTGTTCTACCGGTTGAGCAATAGGTATCGGTTGATCTTCTGTTATAGCAACAAAGACCCATCCATTGTCTGCCGGATCCTCATCAGAATCATCAGTCACACCTTCATCGGCAATGTAACAAGATTTATCTTTGTTTTTCTTAAATCTGTATCTCTGGTATTGAGGATTAGGTTTGTATGTTTTTCTATACTAATGTGTTAGGCATTGTTCTCAACTCATTTATAGCAATAACCTTCATTTTATATGCCAGTGGCAAACCTCTTAAGATTTTTGAAACAATCTCATCTTCACTCAAGGTTCCTCCACAACATTTGATACCCAAAATAATTTCATTTACACTTTCCATAAAAGCATAAATCCTTTCATCTTCTTCCATTTTCAGATGCTCATACCTGACTTGGAAGCTTTCAAGTTTTGCAATTTTGACTGTGGAATCCCCTTCATTCAGTGTTTCCAAATGATCCCAAATAGCTTTTGCAGTGGATCTATCTGATAATCCCATGATTTGTTGATCTGATAATGCGCTCAAGAGTGCTTCTCTTGCTTTGCAATCATTTTCTTCATCTTTAGCTAAAGTAGTGGGAGCAGTCTAACCAGCTACAGCAATAGTATAACCATTCTTAGTAACTTCCCAGATGTCTTTACCAATGCAATTCAGATGTGTCTCCATTCAGATTTTCCATATCTCATAGTTGGTTCCATCAAGTTTAGGACTATCCTTTCTGAAATAATTAGTAGACATTGGATCTCCTCAAGTTGTTAAACTTTTGCAAAAAGTGGACTAGGCTCTAATACCAATTGTAGGTCCTAGAGACAACCAAGAGGGGGTGGGGGGTGAATCAGTTGTCTTCATAAATTCAAATCAAAAACTTATTAACCAACTTAATGCTTAATACCAGTAAATCAGTTAAGTATGCCGGTAGACAGTGTTAATAGTAAATTGCTATACCAGTAAGAATTAATGCATGAAACATAAGCACAAAGTCATCCACAACACATGACACCAATATTTGTACGTGGAAACCCTGTAAGGGGAAAAACCACGGTGGGAAAGCTTACCCATAATTAGATGATACTACTGCAACTAGTAAGTGTACAAAAGGGGTCTACACATGCAGAAAGGTCAACAGTTTAGAGCTAACTACTCAATCACAAATGGGAGTCACACTGACTACAATTGGATGGTTAAATCCAATAAGAATGTACTGTACAAAATAGCATCTTCATATGCTGGATTTAGTACTAGTGTAATGCTGATATGCTTCTACAAAAACCTAACTTCACCTTCAAATGATGTCTTCATGTATGCCTCTGCTTTATCTCGCATATACCTTTACTTAAATCTTTTTCACATTCCACACTTGATCTTTCAAATAAGATCTTACATTTATACCATACCCTAAGACCAATTTTAGTAGGTCAGCTCTACAAGATATTACAATAAAAACATTTTACAAACAATACAATATCCGATGCAATAACTGATTGAACATGTTAGCTTAATGCATTTACAACAATAATAAATCATCTCCATAGCGTGTCGTGCTGATCTGGAAAAGATAAACCTATCGGTGTAACCCTAGATAACCTGGACCTATTTGCCAGTAAAAGCAAATATGCAAGTAAGAATATACCAATGATTATTACTTCAAAATAAAGTTACCACATGATGTCTTCGACATTACCAAGTGTCTTCCATGTCATTCCAGGTACCAGTGAACATTATATCCTGCCAGTTAATCATATACCAGTAACTGTTGCATAGTTTACTATTTGCCGGTGAATGTTGCTGGATCTCCAAAGTAGGTGTATTTAGTAGGTGTTGACATCAATGACAAAACCATACCAAAATACCAATAGTGGAACCTTTGGATTATTTCTGAGGTCCTTATGCTACCACCTCAGCACCGCCTGGACTCACCACCAAAATGAAGCTCTTTGTTTCTTTCTTGTTCTTCTTTTCCATTGGGCCCCACCACTTAGTGGCCAAGTTGTGGCTATTAGCCATTGAGCAACCTTTTGTTGTGACTTGGCAATAGATGTTGATCTCCCTTGGATCACCATTGATCTACCTTGACTTTGCCTGACCTTTACCTTACCAGAACGGCTCCCTTTATCACTTTCTCTTCTGATGGGCCCGACATGTGGCACATCCCGATTTGCCTTTAATCCATCTAGACATCCACCTCAACTACTACCTCACCAGTCGCTATGTTGCAAGTGATAACCAATAGGAACTTTCACATCGGGATATAGTGACAGGGATAGATCTTCCCTTAGCCTGCTTGATCCTTAATGATCGGGCCACTTTCCATTTTCGCATGTGCTTAGTCACCAAGTTGCAGGGGATATTTAGTGATCATCTTCCCATAGCGACATGGTGACAACCATTGGATCATCTCGCCTAGCTATCAGATCTTATTAACCTACTAGGACTTTACCTTAGCTAATCTGTTCCTGTCTTTTCTGCATGTCACCACTTGGCACCCCCTGATTTGTTCTGAGATCTACTTGGGCACCACCTATCTATTAGGTCTACCATGCGTCAACCTTTGGTTTGCCACCTGATCCATCTGAGTGCATGCTCATCTACCACATCAATGCCACTAGACCCACCACTTGTTCTAGTTTGTTAGGCCTCAGTCTTTCAGCCAAACCTCCCCTTCGGCAAGCCACTTTCATGTTTCATTGAAATCCTAGTTTCATCAACACCTTTTATGTCGATGAAACTGATGGCTTTGGTGAGTACCTATAGTGATCCATCAAAGCCAAGGTCTCATCGATGTTCATTTTAATGACATGCCTCCTATCTTCCTCGTCTCACCATTGGACCTTTCACCTCATCAATTATGTGTCACCATGTGGCACCTCATGATTTTCTCAAAGTTTACCTCGGTGCCACCTGTCTTCCACGTGGCACCCCTCAATTAGTTATGGGGTCTCCATCCTACCACCTTAGAACGACCTCCACTAACCGCTGGAATGAACCACCTCATAACCATCTACCTTAATTGCTTGTACTAACTGCCGGCCATAGTTCACCGCTAGTGGTTTGTCGCCAAGTCGTAGGTGATACTCGGTGATCATCTTCCCATTGCGACATGGTGACAATTGTTGGATCATTTCTCCCATCATTGATCTTCCTTGATCTACTTGACCCTTAGCCTCTCTGAGTGGCTCTCTCTTATGCCATGATGTCACCACGTGTCTGCCACTTGTCTGCCACCTCATCAGTCACCAAGTTGCGGCTATTAACAATTGAGCACTTTCACATGGGAGATGGTTGTTGGATCTTTTGCAATCACTATTGATCTACCTGACTTTCTCAGTGGTTATTTTTCCTTTCAGCTACAAAATTTGGGTGCTTTGAGATGCACATGAGGGCCACTACTTCTGAGCTGCTACCTACCAAAATCCCATAAGCTTTGACACCTAATATGTATGGTTGCAAACACTTTGTGGATTGATATTGATAGCGACATGATCTATATCATTCAAATCTGAAACCTCAACAGGCTCAAGACTATTTGAATAATAACTTATGATCTCACAATTTTCTTCTTTCTCTAAATACACATTTGCACTGACTTGCTGAGAATAAGAGTCACCTTCAGCATCATAAGAGGTATATCCACTCACGGATTCATCTCCATCACTATACTCCAAAAAATGTGTATTTTCAGGTTTGGTCATTTCAATTTCATCTATCCATTCTTTAATATGGGCAACACTTTCTTCCCTCAAGTTTGAAGACCAACTAACTGAGTCAGGCTCATCAAGCTCTAAAAAAAATTCAATCCAAAATAACTCATGGGGTCTAACATCAACTAGAAGCTAATTTAGTGTGGCACTAAACCTTTCATAAAAAACATATGATGATTCATCTTCTCTCTTCCCTACTTTCCTTTTTAAAAACATGATGCACCTATCTTGGATCTTTTGAAGATGTATTTCAATCTCCCTATCAATGTCTTTCAAATTTGACAAAGAGATTTCAGATCTAGGAACCCCATCTAGATCCATCAAATTTGAAACATCTATTGAACCATTACCATGACAATACATCTTATTGTTTTACTGTCTTTTCAAAACACATGTAGTCATAATTTTTACAACCACATACTTCTCCCATCACTGGCTAACACTTTTAAGAACAAGGAGTATGTAACCTTAGAACCAATACTCCTTTTCTTGGTGACTTGCTTCACCTTATAAGAAACAAAAGTTATCTCATGAATGGGAAATACCTAGGTATATTTGTTGTTGTTGTCTACTTCACTTCTGACTGAAAATTTGAAGAACATCTCCAAATCTCAGGTTTGTTCTTACAAAGTTGTTCTTACAAAGTCGCCACCTCCCTGAAGAGGAATAAAATTTAACCACTGACCTTCACTCTGAAACACTTTTAGATTTCTACTAAATAGAATACTAAATACTTCCACATGTCCACCCTAAGACATAAGACCATTAATAGAATATCTCAGATTAAAGTGAATGATAGAAGTGTTGAAGAAGATGAACCCATGAGCAGGGCTGCTATGGATTTTTTTTCCAAGTTACTTGCTAAGGATCAGAATTTGGATATGCAAGCCCAAAGGAATCTTTTGGATAACATACCTACTATTTTAGGGGATGATCAAAATTCTCACCTGACTGCTATCGCTTCCCATGATGAAATTCTGATAGTTGTCAACTCCTTTGAGGGCAACAAGGCCCTAGGCCCAGATGGTTTTCCCATGTTCTTCTTTCAAATGTACTAGCATATTATTGGAGATGATGTGTCTAGAGTTGTGAAAGAGTTTTTTGGTGCTAGAAATTTTTTGAAAGCTGTGAAAGAGTTTTTTGGTGCTAGAAATTTTTTGAAAGAAGTTAATGGTACTTTTATAGCTCTTATCCCCAACAAGATGGGGGCTAATTCCATGGATCTCTTTAGACCTATAAGTCTATGCAACTCTCTTTATAAGATAATTTATTCTTACTTCTAGAATCCTAAAGTTGCTTCCCTCTATCATATCACCTCAGCAAAGTGGTTTTGTCTCGGGTAGACAAATCTTGGACTCGATCATCTCTGTCCATGAAAATATCCACTCTTTGTCTAACTCTAAAAAAGAAGGTTTTTTTTTCTGAAGCTTGACCTATCTAAAGCCTACAATAGAGTGGATTGGGATTTTATGATGGATGTACTCTCTGCTTTTGGCTTCATCTCTAGAAGTATTATTCTTATTAGGCAATTAGTTTCTTCGGCTTCTTTCTCTATTTTAATGAATGGATCTCCTTCTCCTTTCTTTAAAGCTTCTAGAGGACTCAAACAGGGAGATCCCCTATCCACGGTTATCTTTATTATAATGAAGGAGTGTCTTGGGAGATGTATTGGGAAGCTGGTTGAGAAAGGGGAGTTTTGTGGATTGAATCCATCTTCTGTAGATCAAATCTGTTCCCATCAGTAGGTTGTTGATGATTCTATAATAATGGGGAAAGCTACGAGGCAGGACTCTAGAAGTTTAAAGAAGGCTCTGGATAGCTATGGTTCAACTATTGGACAACTTATTAATTGGTCTAAAAGTTTTGTGTATTTTATCAACACCTTGGAGAGAAGGAGGATTAAAATAAGTAATATCCTGGGTTGTCAAGTTGGAAGTCTTCCTGCTTCATATTTTGGGGCTCCCCTTATGCCATGATCCACCTGATACTTTTTGGGGAGCTTTGGTGGATAAATTCCACAAGAAGCTTTTTGGCTGGAAGGGTTCTCTTCTAAGCCAAGGTGGTAAGGTTCAGCTACTGAAATCTACTCTACAAAGTATCCCTCTCTATTCCATTAGTCTATTTGTAATTCCTACCAAGTATGCAGAGGCTATTGAAAAGATTCAGAGAACTTTTTTATGGATAGGGGTTGAGGAGAAGAATATAATGAATTTGATTGCTTGGGAGAAGGTATGCAAGCCTATAAGAAACGGAGGACTGGGCCTTAGAAGAATAAGAGACATAAATGAGTTCCTTATGGCCAAGGAGATTTGGAGAGGGTATAAAAATCAAGGAGAGTGGAAACTGATATGGGATAAAAAGTATAAAAGTCAATGTCTGACTCTTCAAAGCTTACTTAAAGCAGAAAATATTCCAATTGGATCCAATATTTGGGAAAATGTTTCTAGAACAAGAGAGTAAATTGTTTGAGGTGCAAAATAGAAAATGGGGAAAGGGAATCTTATCTAATTCTAGGATGATTCTTGGTTGTTGGAGTCCCCTTTGAATGAAAACCTTGAGTGAAGTAGATTTCAGAACCAGTGCAAGGAAAGATTTGGATCTAAGGTGGATGATTACTAGGAAGATGGACAATGGAAGGATTTACCTCAAGTGGATTAGTCATTGGGTAGTTTGAACAAAGTTATGAACTCTAAGGTAAGGGTTGAAGAGGAAGACCAATTAATTTGGAAACTCACAGAAAGTGGTACTTTCACTGTGGCTTCTTTGTACCATCAACAATTGTCTAACATGGAAAGCCCATGCTAGGCTAAGACATGGGTGAAAGGACTCACCCCTAAGATTAACATTTTTTTCTAGATTGCCCTACAAGATAAAATTCTAACAATTGAGAATATTAGAAAAAGAGGTATTAGCATGCCTAGTGTTTGTATTCTATGTAAGCAGAATGAGGAGACCATTAATCATATTCTCTTGCATTTCCCTTTCTCTACTGATGTTTGGGGAAGCTGTCTAGACCACTTCAAAATCAGTTGGGGTTTCCCTGAGTCGATTCAGGAGGTTTTCAACTCTTGGCATCATCCTTCAAGGAATAAGTCCACAACGTTATTGTGGAAACTTTCCTTACCTCATATGTGTTGGGGTATATGGAAAGGGGGAAATGACAAAGTTTTTAGAGAAAAGGTTTCTAAAGCTAAAATTGTGTTTGAAAAAATAAAAAGAACTATAGTGGAAATTATGAATATCATAGGAGGCATTGATAATCCTCAAGACAAGGATGATCAATTTATCTACAAAAAGTGGAGATTAAAGGGTTGAGAGAACTTTAAGATCAATCATAGAGAGGGTGTGATATGGGTTAATCCACCCAAAGGGTGGATAAAAATTAATTTTGATGGTGCTTCAAAGGGTAATCCGGGTGTTGCAGGATGTGGAGTGGTCCTTAGGGATGAATGGGGAACATGCAAAATCACAAAAAGTATTCCCATAGGAAACCAGACAAATCATGTTGTTGAAGCAATAGCGGCTTACCATGGGATGATCCTTGCTAAGGAAGCTAACTGCACTAAAGTCTGGTGTGAAAGAGACTCATTGAACATAATCAATTGTTTAAATATGAAATTCCCGCCTTCTTGGTCAATTAGTAATGTTATTAAAGAAACTAAGAAAATCAGTGAAGAATTTGAAATGTGTATTTTTACACATGTATAGGGAGGTCAATTCCTGTGCTGATTGGGCTACCAACCTGGCTTACCAATCAGAAGACATCATTACTAGCTATGGTGAAAGTGAGATTGCAAGTGAAATGAAATCCCTACTTAATCTACACCGTAGTCAAACTAGGCAATGTGGTACTTTTAATCATTGTTTCTAATGCCTCTTCCGCCTTTTTTGATACAGTGTTATTTTGAAGGTAATGAGCATTTATATAGGTGTCTTATCATAATTGTTTGGCATGGATTCTGGGTGTTTTTATAGGGTATCCACAGAAACTAGAGGAGAGGTTTTGAAGTCGAGAGAAGAAATTTTAAGGAAAGTGCTGAAAAAATGGGAGGTAACAAGAAAAGATTTGAACCCACCTCTTGCTTTGACTAGAGAAAGAACATCAAAGTCTAGGATATCCTTCAGTGGGGGAGGTTGAATGTGTTCATGGAGAGGCTAAGTGGGAAAGATCCCACTATTACCAACTATTTCATCAAGAACTGGAAAAATGGCAAAATCTTGGTCGGGTCCCAGATGATGAATTTTGATGACGAGGTCATTGCTGAGGCCAGGGGATGATTACTGAGTGAATGAAATTTTACAGGGACTGCAACATATCAGATAAAGCAGCGGACAAGTTCCTAGTCATGGACGATGAGAGGAGAAAGATGGTGAAAATTGACAACTCCTACCATGCTCCAAAGATGATTTGTAGGTCATGGAGGTTTGTTTTATTTGCTTCTATTGCCTACATTACATTGGATGGTAGGTTTACTAGAGCCTATGGTCATCACTTTATCTTGCTCAACCATTTCCGCCATGGGGAAAAGGTGAGCTTGCCTTATTACCTATCCTGTTCTATGGACCACACTATCAAGGAGGTTCAAAAGGATCCCAAAGGTGACCATGCCCTCCACTAGGGGCTTATGGTCCTAGTTTATAAAATTCTTAAGGGGAAATGCATTGAAAAGCCTATTAAAAGGCAAAAATGCAAGAGATGAGACTACAAAGAGTGAAGCCAATGGATTCAACTTTCATTCAGAGACTGAGGGAGAATCAGAAGAGACTAACAAAAAAGGGAGGAATAAGGATAAGAAGAAAAGGATTGTTGTGGATTCAGACATGTCGGAGTCTGAAACTGAAACCTATGAGAAAAAAATTGTTAAAAAAAAGAAAGGAAAAACAACTGGAAAGAAGACTAAGAGGAAGAACACTAAAAAAGGTAACAATAAAGACATCAACCATATTCTGGTTGATTTTGAGGAGGATGTTGAGGCGAACAAGAAGGATGAGGGTTAGGATAAAGAGGGGGAGGATAACCTGGTGATGGGCAACATTGAGGGTTTGAATACCACAAGTCTGCAGAAGGAGGATAAAGGGGATAAAAGTGGTATCGGTGATAATGATACTATAAAAGCTTTCTGTGATACCATCAGAACCATGGTGAAGGATATTAACAATTTGAAGACTGATACAAAGGCTATCACAAGAGTTACGATTGGTGATAAGCCCCTGGCGGAACATGTTAAGGAATTGGTTGTTGTTCTGCACAATGCGGAAGCTATTGAATGTATGGTGGGTAAAATCATTGCAATGAAAAAAAAAGGTCAATGAGATTTAAGATAACAAGGAGATGGAAAATAAAATGAACAACTTGTGTAGTAGAATTGACACACTAGAACTCAATGTTAAGAAGATTGCAGATAAAATTTTTTTAGATCCTCAAAGCTTCGGTGGATAACATGAACATCCTGATCAATAGATTTGAGAACAATGTGGAGAAGGATGGTTATAAAGAGCAGCTGGACAAGAAGGGTCACAAAAGGAGGACCAGAGCTAATACAAAGATCAAGGGCAACATCAAAGGTCATGAGAAGGAGGAATTAAAGACCTCGGTGAACAACATGAAACAAATGGTTGTTCATGCTGAGGAAATCATGAAAAGTATTTAGGTCTTTGTCTCTGTTTCAGCAGGGGTCCTTGGTTCTGTCTTTTTGCTGTCTGTTTTTGGTTTTTTATGTTATGTTATGTAAGCTAATCCCTTTTTTTGGGTGGGATCTTTCTATTTTTTGAAGTGATCAGGCATGTTTCCTTCTTGTTATTCTGATCTCCTGGCTTGTACAAGGTTTGGGTACCTTTTAAATACCCACTTTTACTTAATCAAAACACTTTCAGATTTCTGGGTACTTGACACACAATAGAGTCACATAATATTTTTCATATTTCATAGCAACAAAACCTTCTAGGATATACACTTTCAAATCTGAAAACAACTTTCAGACTTGTAAACTTCTAAGACTCTTCCCCAAATGAATTTGGCCAGACTCACTTATAATCTGATTCAATAGTCTATACCAGAGATATTTAGATTACTCCCCAGCAAAGTCACCAATTTTGTTATGGTGAATCAGATGGGAAAACTCACTTACATCTGATTCAACAATCTATACTAGAGATCTTTAGATTACTCCCCAGCAGAGTCACCAATTTTGTTGTTATTCATTTTGAAAATGTCTGTTTCTTCTCTATAAAAGTGAAAATTACTCCCTCTATGTTGCAATGGAAGAGAACAACAAAAGTTTGAAATAAAGAAAGCAATATGAGGTTCCAAAATTAGGAAACCTCCTACACTTTAGGCTTATAAAAGCTTGGGTAGGTGAACCCTTTTAAAGACTATTTTCTAACAAAAATAGTAAATGGTTTGCAGAAAACCAGTGTAAATTCCTATAAACTTTCCTTACTGACTAGTACAACTAACATAAATAGAAAATTAATTTGACTTTTCTAAAAAGGATCACAAAATGCAACAAAAACCAACATTTAAACTAGTGCCTTATTCTAGGCAACAAAGTCATCTACAACAAACTACAACCTGACAAGAGAAACTAGTACATAAATCACAAGTTCCTGATCTATCAACTCTGAATATGCCTGACATACATAGAGTCCTAATCTGCACTAGATTTCATCATCAAATCCACACCAGAAATACTGATATCAATGACCTTGTTCAAAGTATATTTATATTTTCTCCTTAAGAAAAAGACTCAAAACAACTTCATTAGATGCCTAGCAAATCATTCAAATAAGCAATCCTTGATTACTTAAGCAGAGTGAACACCAGTACAATGACATAGAGACAATACAAATCTGAATTTAAATCCTCTGGACTATATATTTCATTCCTCTATCAGAAGGCTACAAGTACTTCATTTTTTACTCAGAAATTGCTAAGACAAAGGCCTATATTAATTTTACCAGAGTTTAGCTACAAAACTTGTGTCCCTTTTCTAGGTAGCCTTGGTATCCTTTTATAGAAATCAGGATGCAACAAGCTTCAGACTACCTAGAAGAAAAATCTTACCCTAACAGTCATTTATTGCAAAAGTTTTACTTCTGTGCCATTGTAGTTGAGGGAGAAATCTAACATTCTTTCTGTGATGCATGCCTCATTAATTGACTAGGCATTCATTTGGAAAATGGCCACAAGAGTAATTTCCTATTACCCAAAATCAGATACAACCATCATCAGCTTCATAATGTGGGTGGATCATCTTATGCCGGAGCATTGTTGAGTTCTTATCTAAGAAAACACACGGCTGTGCACCATTATGTTCTTTGCACATCGCCTTTAATAACTCTCACTAGCTTTTTACTTTGAACAAAATTTGATGGGATTCACACATCTCTGCCATTGATTCATTTGAATATTTTAAAATTTTGGCACCAACAGACTAGGGAGTTCTTTCTGAACACCTTTCCTTTAGTTTCCATGTCATGACATTTAAAGTTCGGATGTATTTCCATTGTGGTATAGTGACAACTATCCGATCATGGGAAACTAACACGCCCTTTAACTTTCCTGAGTAATCCGCTTAGAAATGGGCCCCACCACTTGGTCTCTAACTATAAAAAACTTAACTGCTACCACTAATTTGTTGTCATAACCGCTTACCTTAACTACTGCTATTTACCACTATCGCACTTGGCCTACAGAAAACCATAGCCTTCTATCTGAGAAATAACTTCTGAGATCCCAAGATCACTGCCCCAAAAATACTTTATATTGGTTTCACTTGACTATAGAATCCGATTCCTTGGATGTAGAGCTTTTCAATGATATATAACACTTATATATCGAGCAAAAAATAATCCCTTAGTCATCAATCCCTTTGTAGGTCGATCATTTAAGTTTCTGCCTTTTCACCACAGTCTGAAATTATATTTTAAATCTTTAAATTTTACCATGCAAATTTTTGCCATGCATCTCTGCCATGTGGCACCTTTGGATTATTTTCAGGGTCTTTATCCTTCCACCTTAGCACCGCCTGGACTCACCATCAGAATGAATCTCTTTGTTTCTTCCTTGATCTTCTTTTCCATCGGGCCCCACTACTTGGTCACCAAGTCATGGCTATTAGCCATCGAACAACCTTTTGTTGCGACAACCGTTGATCTCCCTTGGATCACCATTGATCTGCCTTGACTTGCCTGACCTTTACCTCACCTGAGCGGCTCCCTCTATCACTTTCTCTTTCGACGGGCTTGACAAGTGGCACATCCTAATTTTCCTTTGGATCCATCTAGACGTCCACCTCAACTGCCACCTCACCAGTCTCTATGTCATAAGTGATAACCAATGGGCACTTACACATGGTGGTATAGAGATGGTCATAGATCTTCCCTCAACCTGCTTGATTCTTAATGCTTGGGCCACTTTCCATTTCTGCACGTGCTTAGTCACTGAGTTGTAGGGGATATTTGGCGATCATCTTCCCATCATGACATGGTGACAACCGTTGGATCATTTCGCCCAATCGTTGATCTTCCTTGATCTACTTGACCCTTAGCCTCTCTGAGGGGTTCTCTCTTATGCCATGATGTCACCATGTGTCCACCACTTGTCTACCACCTCATCATTCACCAAGTTGTGACTATTAACAGTTGCGCACTTTCACATGGTGGTATAGTGATGGTCATTGAATCTTTTGCAATCACAGTTGATTTGCTTGACTTGCTCACTGGTTATTTTGCCTTTCCGCTATAAAATTTGGGCACTTTGAGATGCATGCGGGGGCCCACCACTTTCAAGCTGATACCTACCAAAAGCCAGTAAACTTTGACACTTAATATGCATGGAGCTTTGCATTTAAATACAACAAATTTCCTCTGCATGGCCAATGTGGGATAAATGGTCCATGCCTTGAAAGTTCATTTCTTTTTTAAACCTAGTTTGGCGCCCAAGTAGAAACACCTTACACAGGCTGATTGCATCTGCATTGAAGTTTCTTTGCTTCCTATGTGCAATGTAGGGGATTTGGTGATACATTTTCCAAAAGAATTTGCCTGCAAGTTTCAATTTTTTATGCCCTCACATTACAAAGCCGTGACTCATGCAAGAGAAATGGTTGAACCTTGAACCTTGAACCAGAAAGGTTCAAGGGTTCAAGTTCAAAATGAATTACAATAATGTGCTTCCCCTACCATAAAACAAAGCCACAAAGAGAAATCCATAAAGCAAGGCTTCATTGGGTCACCAAATTTAGCATGATTTTTATGAGTCCCAATTGGACGAATTCCTTAGACTTCAAAACTCTCAAGATTACCTTCAAAAACAACAAATCAAGAGAGTCTGCAAGAATGCTTCTTCTTCAAAGTGTCAGTTTTTGTTCATTTCATCAAACCCATGACCATAATGAAGATGATTGCCCTGATTTTCAAAAATCTATTCAAGATGGCATAGAAAGTGGAAAAATTAGAATTGTGGATAATGAAACCCCTTCTTTTTGATGAATACTAAGAGGGGGGCTGAATTAGTATACTAAAACATACTGAACTTAAACACTTAAACACTTTAGCAGTAAACTGGTATAACAATTTTACTAACAAACCGGTTAACACAAATGCAAACCAAACAACAAATAAGGAATTCACCCACAGAACAACAATCACCATAACACAAGAGATTTTGATGTGGAAACCCAAATGGGAAAAACCATGGTGAGATGAAACTCACAAGTAACTATCTGCAGAATAGTAACCAGACCAGTTAAGGTCATACAATGTTCTTTACTAGAATAGATCCTGTTAGGAATCTCAATCTCTATTAGGAGATAAGTTCGATTAAAGACTACCTTGTGAGAGGATTTTAGATCCACAGTTGTGAACCACCTTGTTAGAGGATTTACAAAGGCTTTGCCAAGCCTACCCGGTTAAGGGTTTCAGACTTGTTGAAGATGTGAGTAATCAACAAGTGAGTGATCTAAATACTAGCACAGTATGCTTGGTTAGATCCTTGATAGCTCATTGTTAATGCATTTCAGCATTACTTCAGTCTTTAAAATCTCCACACTCTGTTTCTTCACATAGACCTAACATTCTTCTGTGATCGCAAATGCAAAAACCTCATCAACCACCTAAAACTGAGACAACCTCTAAAACCCTAGACATGATGTCCTTATAAAGGAATCTGATTTCATGTCGGTCCAATAGGATTACATTGCAAGTTCCTAGGTTCAATGCATCTAGACACATTTGGTAACACAACATAGAATCACTGCCAAAGTGTCGGTGGATGATAACTCATCACAAAAATAATACCGGTTGGTAACTCATCATAGAGTAATTTCGGTTCATACATTTTCCCATTACCGGTTCACATATTTTACCGATTACCAGTTCACACATTTTACCAATTACCGGTTTGTCAAAATGAAGACTGGGAAAAATGATAACAACCGCTTTGTTTCTTCATACCGCTTTGGGATCCTCAAACCGCTTGAGGTCTTCATACTTCTTGGGTCTTCATACTGCTTGGGTCTTCATACCACTTGAGATCGGTAAACACTTTCTACAAAACACCGATAGTCTAATTACATAATACCAGTTGGAACAAATACCGATTGAGCATATTTCATAAATACAAAAAGTGATCTTAAGGAAAGTGTGTGTCCATCAATGACAATCACAACATCATCATCAAAAATGCCAACAATCTCCCCCTTTGGCATTGATGGCAACACTTAGGAAAATTTTTGACATCTAACTGTTTTACAACAAAAATATGCCATAATCAAAATTACTCTCCCTAAGCATATACACTATCCCTTTTGTAAAAAATACAATGTATACTAGTCCCTTAAAGACATAACATGAAAGCATACATGGCATTCACCAAAATTTTAAATACAAATACAAAATAATACTCCCCCTTTGCGAACAATGACAAAGTATTGCAGAATAACCCTTGTTTCCCATTATCATTAATATAATAAATGGTTATGACAATAATGAGTGAAACTTATCAAAAATTGATTTAAAATCTTGCATAAATGTCTTCATGGATAAGGACCATGACTCAAGAAATGAGGTAGCAACCTCACTTTTCATTTGCATTTGGGATACCTATGCCTCCATGGCATCCAAGGTACTCATCTCTTGAGTGATCGTTAAGGCATCCAGATTGAGATAGCACTTCTGAAGTATTTGCAGTCGTGGTAGTAGAACCAGTTGAAGTTCCTACAAATCTTTGGTCCAGTTGGTGATCTCCAACTCTATTTTGGCAGTCTGGAGTTGAAACTAGTGAATGGTTTTCCCAAATGTGGTGAAGGAATCATAGGGCATCTTGAAGGTGCTTATATATGCCTGGAAATCAGATTGCAGTTTGTCTTTCTGAGAAAGCACATCATCATAGAATAGATCGGGTTGGCTTATCTTACTGAGCAGTAATTTCCCCTCATCCATAGCATCTCTTATGTCTTTCTGCGCTTTTTGAGGTTCAAACTGGAGCTCGTTTAATTTCTTCACTAAGGCAGTGTTCAGTGCCTTTTGATGCTTCTTTTGTGCATTGGCTTCAACAACATCTTCTAGGCATTGCACCTGGTCCTCTACAACTGTGCATAAAAGTTTCAGTTGGGCCAGAGAGGAATTGGTACTGGGGAGATTGGTACTGAGAATAAAACTAGTAAGAGTTTCCACCATAGTTTGAATAAAATCTTGCTCCTTCTTCCTCCTTAGCGCTTCCAATCACTCTTGGGCAACCTTAATGCTTTGCAGCAGCTCTGATTCATTCATAGATTGGAGGCCAATGGGACTGGTAATGTCACCCAGTTTGGCTTGACTACCAATTGCCTTTGGGGTCTCCACTTGTGTTCTCTTTTCCACTTCCTCCTTCTCTTTGGCTCTTTGCTTTTCCTCTTCAGCCTTCTTTTGCTCCTCTACTTCTTTCTTTCTCTTTTCTTCTTCCTTCTTTCTATCTTCTTCCTTCTGCTTCTCTTCTTCTTTCTATTTTCTTCCTTCTGCTTCTCTTCTTCTTTCTTCTTCTCCTCTTCCTATTTGTTCTTCTCCTCTTCCTTTTTCTTTTTCTCCTCTTCCTTTTTCTTCTTCTCCCCTTCCTCTTTCTTCTCCTCCTCTTCCTGTTTCTTTTTTTCCTCTTCCTTTTTCTTCTTCTCCTCTTCCTGTTTCTTCTTCTCCTCTTCCTCTTTCTCTTTCTCCTCTTCCTTTTTCTTCTTCTCCTCTTCTACTTTCTTCTTCTCCTCTTCCTTTTTCTTCTTCTCCTCTTCCTTTTGCTTCTTCTTCTTTTCCTCTTTATTCTTTTTCTCTTTCTCCACTTGCACTTTATCATCCTTTTCTTTTGCTGCATCCAGAGTGACATTTTCACCATCCAAAGCATTAATGTCAATAGGGTCCATTTGTTCAGTGACCGGTTCTCCTTCACTATCATACACCTCATTCGATTTTTTGAGTTTCCGATTCTTGTTGAGCCTTCTTGTTGGCTTCAGACATTTGGTGCAACCTTAGAGTGGCTTTGGCATGTGAGTGGGTATCTTTTACCACTTCAAGGACTTTCCCTTCCAATAATAGGAGTCTTCTTCTTCTCATGAAGAAGGGGCCTTTGTACTTTTCCATAACTTCATAAAGTTTTGAATTTGACATATCAGGAAAATATTGTGCAAATATTTCCTCTCTTATTTCCAGTTCCTTTTCTATGGCAATGCGCCATTTGTTATCTGAAGAAATATATAAAGAATCTGGTGTCACAAATCTAATTTATGATGGCAACTGATCATTAATACATAAATATTGAATAACTTCCTATTCAACTTCCTCCTTTTCATTGTCATTAAAATCATCAAAATGATCTATTAAATCACTTAGCACTTTTCTCCTAATATTCTTGATAGTTCTTTGACAATGTGTCAAAGGTTTGTAAGAGGAAATGTCTATATTTACCGATGTTGATGATGTCAGTTCATTGCTAGTTGTCTTTGTCTTCTTCCTTGTTTGCCTAGTCTTTTTAGGCTATACCTTAGGTTCCGTATCCTTAGAATTTGGTGAGGTGTTCTTAGTTTTTTGCTTCCTTTCAAAAACCTTGAGGTGCAACTTCTGGTTTCTTCTTTGTTGATGACCGCTTGGTCACTTTAGGACTTGCTGAAGTAACTAGTGCCGATACCGATGACACTAACTTTCCTTTCTTTACTGAAGGTTCTTCAACTAGTGTTACCCTCTCCAAATAGGTGTTAGTTCTCTTCTTCTTAGGATCAAGAGGTGAGGCAGGTAGGGTAGAGGCATACCCATCTAGCATGTCATACATTAACTCATATTCCATGGGCTCCCCTTCTTCTTTTTTGGTCTCAACCGCCTCCATTATGCACTCATCTACTCTGATGATAAAGAAAATGTCCTCTTCATACTTCTTGACAATATCACTAGATATTCTCACCCGCTGGCTCAACTTGCGTCTGAACTCATCAAAGTATTTGTTCAAGACTTTAGGATAACTGATTCCTACCGCTTGAAGAGTCTCTCTGATTTGCTTGGTAACCAGTTGGTCAGCGGACCATTGTATATCACTGACTCCTAGGAAATAGCCTTGAAAGTAGAAAAACAATCCTACCAATACTTGTTTAAATTTAAATCTTAAGGCATTGTCATGTTTAATAGACTTCGGGTTCACCAGAAGTTGCCTTTGCATATAGGTGTATAAATCAAAGGAGGCATCTTCCATGATCATTCTGTAGGCGGCATTTACCACTGCAACAAAGACAGAGTTAATTCTGCTAGCACAGAATATTCGGTAACCTATCACCATACAAGCATACTTGAACAGATCATCCTTGATGGTATTGATGGTCATTCCCCATTGGTCGCTCACAAAAGCAGTGAGCTTGGTCATTTCAGTCTTGATGACTTTCCTTAGGGCTAGCACATCTCCAACATTATAGAAACTAGTGACGGCATGAATCACTTTCGGTGTGATGTCATGTGTCCACTTAAGATACATTTTGTCACCGTGCACTCTACTTAGAATGATGCGGATGTGATCTTTTGTAAATTCTTCAAGGAAATAGACCGCATTGTGAAGTTTTTTTCTTTCCAGGATGCTGTATTCCGGTTTGATCTTCTTGTCCTTCTTGTAGAATAAACTTAACTGAGAATGGATCACTAGAGATCCTAGGTCTTCTATTTTGCAATCAATATAACCTGAAATACCTTCCTCAACTATAACACTAGTAGGTATCTAGGATAGGGCATTGTATTTTGCCTTTAGTTGGATGAAATCTACTGAATCATCAGGTGCACTATAACTAGAGTGCGATGCAGAAGCCATGATAAATGAATAAACAAGAATTTTGATAAATACCTTTAGAAATCTGTAATTTAGGGTTTGCAACTTCAGCTTTGCCACACACTACTTCGGTTGTTGGATTGTTGCTTTGTGTTCTTCACCTGATTGATTGATATTATCTCTTGATTATTCTTTCAAATTTTTTGAAATCTCTTTGAATTGTAAAACAAATCACCTTTTGTCACTTTGCACTTGAAAATTTCTTTGCTCGTAAATTGATAAGTGAAAATGACTTGAAAATCCCTTTTAAATGAATTCTTCACCTACCATAATAAATGCTCCACCATTAGGGCATAAACCCTAATTTTCCTTTTACCATTTTTGGTCTTCTGCCAATTGACAGGTATCACATACCAGTTAAGGTCTTTTACTAGTGTAAACCGGGGGTTCAAAACATTTCACTGATTTGCTCCCCCTAAGCTTTTCTAAAGCTTAGTTTGTCAGTTCAGCGACGTCCACACTAGGTGCAGAAACCAGTTCTTGTGACACTTTTTCAGGTTTCTTCTTCCATGTTGTCTTCATATCTGCTTGAATAGTTTCAACATCAATCTTTCCTTCTGGAGTGACTGGTATATCATCTGATATGCTCTTTCTCATTTTGTAGGTTCTGGCAGGGTGTCCCAGTTTGTTGCAATGATGACAAACCATTCCAAGAGCTCTCAATGGTCCATTATTCATGTTTCCATTCTTCCTTCTGCATGTTGCAATAGTGTGACCATGACCATGATAGATCAAGTAGGTTTCTCTCCAACCGGTTACCGCCTGAATGCCACCACCACCTGACTGATGGTCATAGGCATTATACCGGTTTGGATTCCAATTCACAGAGGATTCAGGAAAAACTCCTTGACTCCTTTGAGGATATCTTCCAGTTTTGTGTATAACAGACTTGCATTCAAATTCTCTATGCCCAAACTTGTTGCATGCATAACAGTTACCATTGAATCTATTGGATCTAAGCTTATTATTTAGAAAGTAGGGAAAATTATTGTAAGCCTTACTTCTACATACATTGGCAGTTTGTCCTTCCTTGAGACAATTAAAGAAAATAGGTTTAAACTTTTGCTTACCTTTATCCTTTGGTGTTAGTTGCTTCTTTGATCCTCCATCTTTTGTTCCAAAGGTCTCACCTTCCTCATAACCAAAAAAACCAAGTCCAGTGGTATTCTTCTCCAGTTTTTCTGATTCAAGCTTTTGTTCTAGCTTAACAATGCTCTTATTGAATTTGGCAAGTATTTCCTTTGACTCAGTGAGTTCTTTGGACATAGCAGCATTGGATTCCTTCAAGGTTGCATTCTTAGAAATAGCCATGTTCAGTTCACCTTGCATTTATTTTTTTTCTACTTTACTCTCTTGGAGATGAGTAGTAAGTGCACTAATTTCTTGCTTCAACTTGGAGATCTCATGATCTTTGTCTTTTACCAAATCTTCAGCTTTCCTCTAGTTCTCAAGTTCTTGACACATTCTAATAGTCAATCCTTCTAGTTCCCTTCTTAGGTTAGCATTAGATTCATTTAGTTTTTCAACTTCTTCAACTAGGGCTTCCATGTTTGCTTCATCAGAAGAACTATTTTCAATAAGCTCTACCATTTTCTTAGCATGCTCTCTTCTCTTTGCTAGAGAGGCTTTATATTTGACTTTGAGTTCATCAAAGGCTTTCTCAGTCTGAGTGAGACGATGAGTAAGTTCCCTCACAGTGTATTCCCCCATATCTCCTTCCAAGTGGTTAAACTTATAGAAAGGTTGGCTCTGATACCAATTGATGAATAGTAAGAGGGGGGGTGAATTAGTATACCAAAAAATATTGAACTTAAACACTTAAACACTTTAGCGGTAAACTGGTATAATAGTTTTACTAACAAACCGAATAACACAAATGCAAACCAAACATAAAATAAGGCATTCACCCATAGAAGCACAATCACCATAACACAAGAGATTTTGACGTGGAAACCCAAATGGGAAAAACCATGGTGAGATAAAACTCACAAGTAACTATCTGTAGAATAGTAACCAGACCAGTTAAGGTCATACAATGTTCTTTACCAGAACAGATCCTGTTAGGAATCTCAATCTCTGTTAGGAGATAAGTCCGATTAAAGACTACCTTGTGAGAGGATTTCAGATCCACAGTTGTGAACCACCTTGTTAGAGGATTTACAAAGGCTTTGCCAGACCTACCTGATTAAGGGTTTCAGACTTGTCAAAGATGTGAGTAATCAACAAATGAGTGATCTAAAT
This sequence comes from Cryptomeria japonica, assembly GCF_030272615.1. Lineage (NCBI taxonomy): Eukaryota > Viridiplantae > Streptophyta > Pinopsida > Cupressales > Cupressaceae > Cryptomeria > Cryptomeria japonica. The sequence goes on along the minus strand of NC_081415.1, from coordinate 458,116,158 downwards.
ACTAGCACAATATGCTTGGTTAGATCCTTGATAGCTCATTGTTAATGCATTTTAGCATTACTTCAGTCTTCAAAATCTCCACACTCTATTTCTTCACACAAACCTAATCTTCTTCTCTGATCACACATGCAAAAACCTCATCAACCACCTAAAACCCTAACAACATCTAAAACCCTAGACATGATGTCCTTATAAAGGAATCTGATTCATGTCGGTCCAATAGGATTACATTGCAAGTTCCTAGGTTCAGTGCATCTGGACACATTTGGTAACATGACACAGAATCACCGCCAAAGTGTCGGTGGATGATAACTCATCACAAAAATAATACCGGTTGGTACTCATCACAGAGTAATACCGGTTCATACATTTTCCTATTACCAGTTCACATATTTTACCGATTACCGGTTCACACATTTTACCAATTACCAGTTTGTCAAAATGAAGACTAGGAAAAATGATAACAACCGCTTTGTTTCTTCATACCACTTTGGGATCCTCGAACCGCTTGAGGTCTTCATACTGCTTGAGATCAGTAAACACTTTCTGCAAAACACCGATAGTCTAAATACATAATACCGGTTGGAACAAATACCGGTTGAGCATAACTCATACATACAAAAAGTGATCTCAAAGCAAGTGTGTGTCCATCAATGACAATCATAACATCATCATCAAAAATGCCAACACTTCTAACAAACCCTCTTCTTCATGGGAAGATGATATTTACCATACTGACAGATTAGTTGCAAGAATCTATTGGTGGTTGAAATATGACAAGAACATTTCCTTTCCTCCTCAAAATAAAAACAAAAATCTTAAGCAAGTGAAAGGTATTGAATATTTCATTTTCCATGATTTATATTCACATTCTATTGGGAAATGTTATGAATTTAAGAAATTTGTTCAACTATAATATGATCTTGCACACATTTGTCTTAAGGAAGATCTAGCTATCTTTCTTGGTAAAAACATCATGCCTTAGCAATTCCTTTCCCTTCATGTTGCTTTTCGCCCTATGGCATAATTAGCCCATGTAATGGGGGTTCTTTATCATTAGTGGTGTTAGTATTTTACTTTAACATACTTTGGTGCAGCAACATGAAGTCCATTTTTCTCTTCTTTCTATTCACCCTTGTGCATCCATTATTAGATCTATTTTCTTGCATAGGGTTATTCTTATGTGAGCATATCATTGTTCTTTGGTTTTCTTCTTTTCTTGGAGAGGAGCATCTTTAATGAGTACTACACTTCTTCTCTTTCCTTCATTATCTTGGAAATCTTGCCTCTTCTATGGTTTCTATTATTCGCAAGTATCACATGCCCCTTAGCAGGGAATGATCTCTTGAGAAGTATGTATCCCTTCCTTGAAAGGATTTGTTCCAGTAGGATGACATATCACTTGAAACTAGTCACCATCATAAAATGTGTAATATTTCTCCTTGTTCTCCTCACTTGGGGGCAAGGATTTTTGTTCCTTTCCCTTGCATCATTATTTCCTTTATGGGCTGCATTTTTCATATACAATTATCACTTATTAAAATGGTATGCTTTTATGACTAATCCTGTGAGGCCCTACCCCAACCCATCCTATCTCTTCAGTTATTTTCATTTTGGAGCTATTTTGGATACTAGTTTGGACACACTATGGATATAGAACTTTTCATGATTCCGCGATTTTGGTAATATTGATATATGTGGATGCTTCATTTCTATGCCTTGTGGATTATAGAATATTATATGATTCTAGATTAGGGTAATATTGTGATGATGCAGGTTATTATCTGAATTTCAGGAATTGTTATAATGTTAGAAAAATATTTGCATATCTGGTAGATGGATCAAATTTCGAGGATTATGAGGAAATTGCTTTGAATTGTGACAAATTATATTTCATAATGTCAAGTCTTTGTGGAATGAATGTATTGCATTCTGATTTTGTGATTATATATATTATATGAGGCTATTTGGGAAGTACTAATGTTTAAATTGAGATGTGCAGGAAAATATCCATGTGACCATGGAAATATTAGGGAGAATCAAGCCTAGGCCAATGTGCGCTAGTAAAACTAGGGGTTGTCTATTTGGAGAGACAACACCCCGTATGTACTGTATTTTATTCGTAAATGTAAAATGTTGCATGAGTGTAATTTGTATTTATTGGATTGATTAAATTGTTTAAGGGACAATTGCCATGTGGTTATTGTGATGTGGAATTATTTTGTAGTGTCACTTGACACCTATGTAGCATGTTGTGTTGGCAATTGTCATGTCACCTTTTTGAAAGTTTTATTTTTGTTAATAGTTATATCCCCTAATTATCCTTGAAGGAACCAAGAAATCTAGGTTAGAGAGCCACAAGGAAGGTCAACTCAGAGTTGACCCGTAGGTTAACTTCAGGTGGACTTTCTGAAGGTCAAATCAACTCCTAGAGTCAATTTTAGAGCTTTTCTATTAGGCCTCATGGGGTACCTATGGGTGAAGGCCAAAATTGGCCATGTGTCTTTCCCTTAGGACATGTTTAACCACCCAAAAAAGTGGTTTTCCCAAGATGGACGAATTCCATCTATAGGAGTGCCCTCCTTGGTAGGATAACCTTCTTGGAGAGAGTAATCCCTCTTCCCCATTCCATTTCCCTTCTCTAGGCACCTAGGTTAGGGAGTGTGTAAGACCTAGGGAAGACCAACCCAATGGGAGATCACTCACTCTATCCAAGAGGTTGGAAGGAGTGAGAGAGGCCTTCTTAGGCTAAGAATGGAAGCTTAGTGAGTTAATCACCCACTCTCCACTTTTGGAGATTTTTGGAAAAATTTGAAAGGAAAAAACCAGTTTTAGAAAATTTAGAGGAATTTGGTGGCCAAGATTTGCAGAAAGTTGTGTGGATTGGGCAGCTCATCTTCAACCAAGTTTAGAATTACCTATTGGCAGAATAAGGTTGGTTGTTATCTCCTCTTGTTTATGTTGTTTATGTTAGCTATGTTGTTTTGTTGAAGGAAAGATTTGCTTGTAAAGGAAGTGTGTATGTATAATGTTGTAGAAGAAAATAATGTGTAGTTTTATTCTATGTTTTTCTGTTTTGTGTTTTTGTTTTGGGAGTGTCCAAGATCTCCTACTCTTGGGAGAGTAGGATGATCTTGGGGTGGAAGAAGCATGACAGCCTTGGGTGAGAGGCTCTCCTTAAGGAGAGTGATCTCAAGGGTGTCCTTTGTGACCCTTGCTGCATAGCCTTGTGTATGCATTTGGGGGTCATAAGGGGAGAGAAATGGCTTTGAGCCTTTGGGGGGGCATAAGGTGGTTGGGATGAATTCTGATTGAGTATTTTGTGTTGCCATGAGGTGGCTTGTGATATATATTTTTTTTTGGCTGCAGTCTCCCCAATGGTACTTGGTCCACTTCCACCCATAGATTGATCTCCACAAATGTGGTGATAGTGTAGCTTGGGATGGGAAAGTGTATGTGTTGTGTGTTTTCCCTATTGTTATGTTGTATTGCTTGGTTGTAACCCGTCTAGGTCTTGATTCTCCTAGCTCGGGGGTGGCTTCTGGTAAGCCTAGGCTGGGAGGTGAGCATCCCATGGTCACAGTCCTAAAATTTACTTGCAGGTGGCTTGGGAAAAAGACTAGGAGTTGCAGATTTTGGTGTTGCAGACTTCTATTCAGATTTCTTATTTTTATTTAAATGCAGAAAAGAAGAAAGAAATGTAACCTTAGGATTTGTAGCAAAAAAGAAAGTGCAGATGTAAATATAGGACTTAAAATGATTCTGTTTTCTGTTTAAATAGATGTAATTAATATTTTCTGTGTAAAAGATTAGAGAAAAAAAAAAGACTGTTAGTCTATCTACCCATTATCATATTTGGGTTATTGTAACTATCATTCTGGAAAAACAATGTAAATGTGACTTTTATTATATTTGATGACTATTGTGTTTGTTGTAGTCTACATTTAAATCTGGTTTGTAACATGTTATTTACTGCAATGTTAAAGAAAAGAAAACAAAAAAAAAGGATGCATTAGGAGTTCTTATTCAATATTTACTAGTTTTATTTACTGCAAATGTTAAAGAAAGAAAAAAAAAGAAGAAATGCAGTAGGGTTATTATTTACTTGCATAGTGTAAATTCTGTAGTTTTATGTCTGTTTTAAAAAAAAGAGTGAACTAGTATTGTTTTTTTTATTTCTCACTATTTACTTGCATAGTCTAGATTCTGTTATTTTATGACTGTAAAAAGAAAACCAGAACTATTTTATTTCTGTAGCAAGTTTTAATGAAAGGAAGAAGAAGAAAATAGATCTATTCTAATTGCTGTTAGAAAACAAAAAAAAAAAAAAACAGAATGTAGATGTTTGAAATCTCAAAACGATATAAGGGTTTTTAACCCTATTACTTCAACATATAGTCATATATACATTTCTATATGTATATAAGTATATATATTGAAAATATATACCTATATATAGAGAGAATATATATATGTATAAGCTCCCTGTATGTGCATACCCCTGTAACAACAAAATAAAGGATGCATTTTGGACTTGTGCATCTCTGTTTCAAATATACAAAAGAATTGCAGAATAAACTTCGTATATATATATATATATATATATATACATATATATATATATATACATATATATATATATACATATACATATATATATATATATACATATATATATATATATATATATATATCTGCATCTGAAAAAAAAACATACCCTGTAGATGTCTGTAGAACAAAACCGACAAACACATTTATGTTATGATCTGATCATAACAATGGATATATGTGTATTAAAACATATATATACAAATATATATATATATATATATATATATATATTCGATATATTCAAAAAAATCACATCTTATAACATGTTTTTATCAACCCACGAATATATTTAAACGAATAACAAAAAAAAAATCTTGTAATAACATTGTTGGCCGAACCACTGTGTGTAAACACAGTGGACGGCTCTCGGGCCGCGCCACTGTGTTTACCCACAGTGGACGGCACGGCAAGGCCGAGCCACTGTGTGTAAACACAGTGGGCGGCGCTCGGGCCGCGCCACTGTGCTTACCCACAGTGGACGGCACGGAGGGTGCCGCCACTGTGTGTAAGCACAGTGGACGGTCCGCGGCTGCCACTGTGCTTATACACAGTGGACGGCAACCGCCGTCACTGTGTATAAACACAGTGGCGACCGGGAGAGCCCCGCGCCGCCTCCTCTTTGCGAAACCCTCCGCCGTGCCCTAGCTTGCCGTACCTGCAACCTCCAAAACCACAAAAAAAAGGGACACTCAATAAAATATAGACGTTTAATAAACCCTAACCCATTTCGGGTTAGGGTATAAAAGGATAAAAAAATAATAAAATAGGTCAAGTGTAAATTATAAAAATGCAACCCTAACCCAATTTCGGGTTAGGGTGAGCATTATAAGAATTATATATATATATATATATATATATATATATATATATATATATATATATACAAATAAATGTATTTATATATATATGTATATATATATAAGTAAGAGAATTAAAGTAGAGCATCATAATTAATTTTGAAATTATAATGAGGGTTAGTATTTAAAAATATATATATATGAATTTATATATATATATATATAGAAGGAATTTAAATGGGGATTTTTAAACATTGATTTTAATATATATATATTTTGGGGGCAATTCAATAATGGGATTTTCTTTTATATGACCATTTAGATTGGAGTTTTAAACTTGGTTTTAATATATGAAATGGGGTTAATTAATGATAGGATTATTATACGTCCATTTACTCCTTAGGAGATTTGAAATTTTAAAAAAGGGATTTAAGAATGAAGGGGTTATCAAAATCGGAAACACCATACATCAACTCGATTAATTTAATTAATTAATCAATAGACTTCCCTAATTATATTTGGGGTATTAGGAAAATTTAAAAAGGGGAATTTGTAGAACCAATTTTATGGACCATAAACCCTTGGGGGTAAGCTTGGGCCAAATTTAATTTAATCGACAAATTAAGAAGTTAGGGAAAATTAGAATTGGCCTTAGCTTATTGTCGGTTTTAGTGGACAAACGACATTGTAGTAATTCGAACCCTCATCAGTTGGATGTATATGATAATTTCGCAGGTGTATCAATTAATCAATAGCATTATCCTTATATGGATTGGGAATGATTTAATACCTTAAGGTAACCAATTATTCCTTGATTTAATTAGCGACAACTTGTCTTAGGTAATTGAGCTAGCTAACTAATCGGCAATGCAAATTAATCTTCACCAATCAAGTCACTCGCTCGAGTTGGTTATTTAACTTAACCTTAGTAAGTAAGTTAATTACATCCTAGATAAGACAAAACTTTAAATACAGTCGTTATGTATTAGGATCTATAGCGAGTTCATGACGTCAAAAAAAAAATTTTGTTCCATTTTTGTGCCCTAAAGTTTGGGCACGACAAATCCCCCTTGGGGAATATATGATGCCTTTTCTCTCTTCTTTCCAAAGATTACCACTTCTTGAGATATGTATTTCACATTTACTAATGTCTTGTCTTGCATGTGTTCATGTAAGTTCATTGCACATTTGCTTATGCTTAATCTCTCTCTAGTAGATTGTGTAAGCTCTTCTCATTGTCCCATTAGCTTTAGCGGAAATGATCCTTCTCTCTCTCTTTCTCTAGGGATTCACTTTTCCCTATTAAAACAATGGTGTGAGTTCTATTACTTGATGTCATTCCTTGTGTTGAATTGTTGGTTATTGACTTAAAGATTCTCTTATATAAGAAGTGTTAATCCTTGACTACAACCTCTTTTACACTTGGTAATGTACATATATGATAAACCCAACCATCCCTCTGGGGGCTAAAAGTGAGACATTTCTCACCAAGAATCCCTTTTTACCTAGAAATAGGAGGAAGGATTGCATTCTTGTTCTTTCTTTTTCTTGTTCTGGAAGATGTTATATTTGTCTAAGACAATTACTCTTGGGGGTAGATGTCTTTTTGAACAAAGATCTCTTCTCCTCCAAGGATCACCTTTACACTTACAACAAGATATTTCTTGTCAACTATCTTATCCTTCCTTGAAGAGTATTCCCTCTCTTGCTTGGATTTATGACATCGTTGCATAGCGGATATCTTCTTTGTGATGAAGGTAGGTATCCTTGTTCTTCTTTCCTTAAGATATAAATATTAAAATATGTTGACATATTAAGGGGGGAACCCACACTACTCCTTTGTACTATACTTCTCTCTTGCATTGAACAATGGGACATTCTTGGAACTAGCGGGAAACCTCTTAGAGGAAGATGTCGTCACTTTTTGTTCAGTGGGTCATTCTCAGAACCAAAGCACAGTCTCTTAGAGAAAGATGTCTTCACTTCTTCTTGTCTTGTATAGTGAGACATTCTTGGAACCAGAGGGAAACCTCTTAGAGAAAGATGTCATCACTTTTCTCTTGTACATTAGGTAATTCTAGAAACCAGAGCATGGTCTCTTAAAGCGAGATGATGCCACTTTTCTTTTATGTGGGGTGATTATTCTCAAAACCAGAGCACGGTCTCTTAGAGCAAGATATCACACCTTTATTGACACTTGTACTATACATTATATATAGGTTGTAGTGTACTCAGGCATAGACTCCTATGAGGCACTTCACACCTCACTTGCACGCACACACATGAGGTTGAGTGGAACTAATGGAGTTCTCACTCTATCTCTTTACATGGATCACCTAGGCAAGCTCTAGGGGCAAGATTTTCCATGCCCTTCTCTTCATGGATCACCTATTTTTAGGGGCCAAGACGTCCATGGTTTCTTTCTTCTTCACTTTTCTTCTCATGGATCACCAAAGTGTGTATTCATGTTCTCTCTCTTCCTCTTATGAACTCATAGTTTTTCTATTGATAGTTCATGGATGATGTCAGCCTTTCTCTTTTATGTGGCCACTCTTGTTTATGTGATGGTATTGGTCTTTATGTCCTGATTAGCTGTTGATATATCTGAGCTCGAGATCTCTTCGACTAGTTAGTTTATCATCTTGTGTCTTGTTCTTGTCATGTGTCTTTTTGCACTTTGTTTGTATTTTGTGTCCTATGCCTTTTCATTTTGTGTGCTATTGCATATGTTGGCATGATTTGAGACCCTAATATTGGGGGATTTTTTCTCCTCAATAATTGGTGGTGTCTTATACTCCTTGTGGTTTGGCTTTGCATCTCCCATCTTCATCTCTCTTTTCTTCTACTTTACCGGCAATAGTGGCATAATCCATACTCCCACTAAAATGGGGGCTAAATATAGTGTCATAAAATTATAACCCCTACAATTTTAACCACATTTGGGGTCCTCACCTTGGCGACAACGTCTCCTTCCTTAACCAAGACCTATTTCTGCATTTCTAACCCTTGTCTGTTCCTCCTTCATGTCTTGTATTTTCTCTAGACCCTATCTGGGCCCCAAAATAGGGCAGGATAGGGGCATGGCACCCCTTTCCCCATAGAAAAGAAGCATGGCGCCCCTATCCCCACCTCCTAGGGTGGTCCTAGTGTGGGTTGCCCGATCTCCTATGTACTTCTTGTCTTCAGGGTTTGCTATTCCTCTTTGTCGGCCTTCGATGGTTGAAAGTTAATACTTGAGGCATGTATAAAAGGGAATTCAATACCCTCATTTAGGTATGGATGGATAGCGCATAGACAGATAACATGGGATAAGAGATAGAGAGCATGAGGAGAAGATACAATATTTCAAGTTCATCATCAAGCATTCAAGCATTCTTCATTCATCCATTGGAGCAACATTACAACATTCATTTGCAAGCATGTGTGTGTGTTAGGGTTTTTGTCATGTTATATACCATTTCATATAACATTTGTGGTTACGTTCAAGAAGCAAAGCAATCATCAACAAGTTGTATATCTACAAGGTATACATCTCCATTGTTTACATTCAAGCATTTACAATTACTTACTTTCTAGGTCGATTCCTCAACTGGGGTTTGACTAAGGAAAACCCCTATCCACAACCCCCATTTTTTCTCTTTCTGTGTGTAGGTTGTAGGTGTGTAGTTGTAATTGCGGGTTTGGGCTTCATTTGCAGAGATGGAAGAACCCTTTTTCTTTCACAGATTTTGTGGCAGACCATGTACATTCCCGCCACGGTCTCGACGAATTTTCTCCAAATTTGTAGGGCAGATCTGCATCAGTTTAATTATCTCATATGCAAAGTTACAATGTGATTGTGAACTGGTAGCACTTCATTTCACTCATTTCCTCTCTCTTTTCAACATAGTCAACAAGTCAACTTTATCATTTACAAAAGAGGGTAAATCGCACATCAACCATTTGCAATCCACTTAGTATTCAAATCCTTATCTCTCTTGGATTTGGATCTAGTGGATTCAACCTCTCTTTTGAATGTAAAGTTCTTCCCAAGTGAAAATCATCCTAGTGGCTTCCTTTCTCTCTCCTAGGATCCAATTTTTCACTTTACAATGTCTATCCACTAACTCTGAATCTCCCATTATTTTCAATATTCAGACTCCTTTATTTATGGCTAATAATAAACCATGTATCAATGTTTCATATTTTGTGATGTTGTTTGTACGTTGAAACTGAAGTCGGTAGGTGGCCAAAAATGATTTTCCTCTCGGGTTGGTCAATTCCACTCCTGTGCCTTACTTAGATTTTGATCCATCAAACTTCAATGTCAAACTTCTTCTTCTCTCAATGCGGGAGATTTTCTGACTTTGGAATCTACTTTATATTTTCCCATCTCAAGATATTCTCCACAATTCAGAGAAGTCTCTTTTTCTTCTAATTTCTTAACTTACCCGCTAATTTTAGACTTATCAATATTTAGCGAACTCCTTCCTTTTGATGTCACTTGATTTTCCATCTATTTATTGTCTAACACAGTCATACATAGTATGCACTGAGTTTCAGGATGTATTGTATTATGGACCCTACACCAATCAATCAATAGTATGGACTCTAATGATTTTCTATGTTGTAAGAAAGTAGAACTTTCTAAGCAACCATTTCTTCGAACATGTTTAATACATCATTTTCTTCATCAGAACATTCACTACCTAATTGAACCAACATTAATTTTTATGGTAAATGTTTTATAATGGTTTCCATTTTAAAAGCACACATTTCATCCATCTATGGCCTTATAGCATAAACTCTAGGTTCTACTTCAAGATGAAGAACCTCATTTTCCTGATTGTAATCAATGACCATTAATTTCACTCGAGATTAAGACTCCATTCTATTCTAATTTGGGACTCCTTTCCACGGTAACCACATATGAGATAAATCTTTATGCAAATATCCATTTAACATTCTCAGCTAGTCTCTACTTAGTAGGATCCAATACTGATCAAGTATATTGATGACCTGAATGTCCATGAAACCTTTTATCCTCGGGTCTGATGCCAATTGCATGTGTATATTTGTCAGTTCTCCAGTCACGTTCACTTCTGTCTGATCCAACTAACTTACTTTATGGTTTGACCTTGCTAGAGTTAGACCTAATTCTTGACAAATAGCCACTGACATGATGTTTGTGGATGCCCCAGAGTCAATTAAAAATTGTGTAAGTTTTTTCAAAATATTCTTAGGGTTAATAAGAATGGAAAAAACGTCTGACTTGCCTTTGTATATTGCCACATGTGCTTCATCAGCGGGCATAATTTCCTTTTCTTTGAGCTTAGGTTCCTTCTCCCTATGATCATTCTTTTCTTTCCCTACATGCTCTTCCAATCCTTTAAGGAAAGAATTCTTGATAACAAGAGTTGTCAACAATTCTATCAAGGACAAATTTACTTTCACTTTCTTAATTTCCTCCACTAGGCAATTCATCAATTGTTCGACACTTGTATCGTTATCTTTAACTTCACATTCACCCATTTTAGTCACTCCCGAGGTTTTATAAACTTTATTTTCCTTGGGAGTGATCAACATATTACTTGCTTGAGGATCATTAGGTGTCTGATAATTATTTGGTGGTACCGAAGTTGTCAATGGTTCCCTAGGCTTGTTGTAATTTTTATTTCTCAAAATATAGGTGTTTCCTTTGCAATATTGTTGCATGGCATAAACTTCCTCAGTTTCTGACTCAGATGAATCTTCCCACTGAAAAGGAAATATATATATGATTCCACTACTAGAGTAGTGGATCCCCCAACATTTCCAATATGCTCCACCACTAGAGTTTCCTACATCGGAATTATTGACTGTCTAGGGCTTTCTAAAAGTAAGGCAATGTCATAGTTGGCTGGGATAATTTCCCTATATGTGTTTTGTTCACTAAATTATTTTGAATGTTGTAAGTTCATGAATTTGGATTGGAAGATATCAGTTGCTATCTTAAACTGCAAATAATCTTTTTTTCATGTCCTGTTGTATTATGAATTCTACACCTATCAGTCAAGGCTCATTCTATCAAATTAATTCTGGCAAGGGGATTATTTTCCCCAGCTGGAGGATTATCTAAAGGTGAGACTATCCCTTCGTTATTTGGTCAAGAGTTCCAAGGTCTCAGAGGTTGATTCTGATTATATCTTTGTTGTGAATTAAAATTGCCTTAGTCATAACCTCTATTGTTATAATTTTGACTTCTCAAGTAAGACACTTTCATAGTCAGTTTCCTTAACATGTCAGAAATCTCCTTAATTTTGTGTTTATTATTGTGATCTTCCTAGTTGTTTATCTCGAGAGTCTATGAGAAGAAAGCACCTCCATTATTTAGGGTCACTTCAGTAATGGCTAGTCCAGGATGTACTACTATGGCTTTGTTATGTTAGAATCAATGACAATCCCAAAGACACTGAGAGGGGGGGGGGTGAATTGGTGTCTAACCGGTTAGCTAAATATTTAAATTTATCAAGAAATTTGTATCCCAAAATAGTGTACCAGTAAATAAAAATTAATGTAGCAATTAAGAATAATAGAGACAACATAGAGAACACACCATAACACAAGATATTTAACAAGGAAACCCGGTGTGGGAAAAACCTCAGTGGGATTTGTGACCCACAATATTCACTCACTGGCCAATGAATAAATATTACTTACAATGAGGGGCCTGCACATGCAGGAAGGCTAGCAGCCTAGAGCTCAATGCTCAACTACAAAATATAAGTCTCACTGACTTACAAAATGGATTATCAAAATCCAATACAATGTACTGCTTCAGATCATCATGAACTATGTCAAGTTCAGTACCAGTTTAAGCTTAGTCTATAACCAAAACCTTCGTTGTCAACTATATCACCTTATACAAAATTGCCTTATACTTATCATCTATATGTCTCTCTCTCTCATATCAAAATGACCTATAAGATCTTATACATATATGAGTCTTTTACAATATGCCATGTCGGCTTTTACAAGAGATAATAACATTATAAAACAATAAACAAAATTTTATTCCATGTCGACTTGAGTACCGGTATGCATTGTTGCCACTGTCAGTGAAGTGCTTGTCGATGTATGTAGAAGTCTATTGCCGGTATCGGTAACTGCCTGTGGGTAGCCAGATGATCGCTAGTTGGTTTCCATCAATGACAACATCAACTATTCCCATAAGAGTGTAGAATGCCAACAATCTCCCCCTTTGGCATTGGTGGCAATACTCATGAGAAAAATCCAAAAACTATTTCCAAAAACTGAATTCCAAAAAAGTTTCCAAAAAGATGTGCTCCCCCTGAGAAAATGATCTCCTTTGAATGAGAATTTTTCTCTCTCCACTACTCCCCCTTTGACATCAATGACAAAGGTTGTAAAAAATAGTCAAACGAGTGCAAAAATTTCACCTCAAAGTCTGTAACTAGTTGGTTACAATCTAAAAATATCTACCAAAACTAGATTTAGACTCTGCATAAACCTTTTTCTATCATTCAAGGTTGCCTTAGTCTATTGGATCGTGCTGATGAGATAGTGTATGTGTTCTTCTGGTGATCGCTCTCCTTGAAGTAATGCCTTAGATATTTCAATTCTCTAAGAGATAAGATTGTCCAACTTGGGACCAAGTTTATTATTAAGTTCCCAAGAATTTGACTTTATCCTTGCCTTTTCTTTTTCAAGTTTCTCTAATTTCTCCTCAAAACCTACCATTTCGTGCTCAAAAACTGATACATGTCTGGATGAACTAATTATGTTATCAACTATGTCATCTATTTCTTTCTGTGTTTTACTGATCTCCTTATCTATGTCTGTTGTCAAAAGGTGAGGTTTGCATGTTTCCTTATATAGCTCTTTGTACTCCAAAATTGTAGAGTTAAGTACCGGTAATAATGTATTCAAGTGGTTTGTACACTTCTTTATGGTGTCTTCAAAGAATTTGTTTTTCTCTTTTTCAACTCTCTCCTTAATCGTGTCCTCATTCACCTTGTCGATGGTTATTACATTGTCAGCAATAAATTTGGAAAATGTGTCCAATTTACCTAAAGAATCTTTAATATGATCTATGTTACAATTTGGTGCAATCAATTTAAGAACTGGTAAAGTGTTATCAATTTCCTTGTAGGCCAATGCATTGCAATCTGTTATCTTCTTGATTGAGTCCAAAACTACCTCTGTAACATTGGTAGGTCTGAATTAACTTGTAGATGTGTCAGATGTCTAACCAATTACCCTTATTACCCTTGTGCTTCCAACAGGTATAACCACTTTGCTTGCATTTTCCTTCAGTGGATCAGTGTGGGTTTGCATCTCAACCTGCAAAGGTTTCTTAGACTGTTTTAATGTCTCAGTGATTGTTGATTTCTCTAACTCAGTGTGTACCTCTGTCTCAATTTTTATTTTTGAAAGTTCAACTACCGGTATCTCTGTCTCTGGTGGCCCTATGCTAGCATCTATACCTTCAGTAGGTTTTTTAGTTTCTGACGGTTGCTCTGTTTGAGTTGGGATCTCAACTTCAATAGTTTCTACTGGTTTCTCTGCCATGTTGCCACTATCAATATTGTCTACCTTAACCTCTGAATTATCCTTATCTCAAATTGTAAAGAGTATCTTAGATTCATTTCTTGAGTATCCACATTCATGGTAAAGAGTATCTTAGATTCAGGATTTGTGTCATCATGTGTAATACCTTTAGTGTCAATAATCGGTGGATCTTTTGATTGTACCGGTGCATTATCCAAAGGTGGTGGCAGTAGATTGTCAGTAATCTTGATGTTTGGAACTCCACCAATTTTTCCTTTGCCCTTGTCCTTGTCCTTCTGATACACTTTAAATGTCTTTTTAGGTCAGTTCATTTCCTCTTGTTTTTCCTTCTCCACAAAAAATATATCCCAATTATCTGTAGTCTCATCTGCAATCTCTTCACTCTTCTTTTCATTAAGCTTACTTGCTGGTGCCCACTGGCAAAAATAGATCGGTTAGCCTCAGAAATCAATTCATCAATTTGAATTAACAAGATGTACAGCTAGAAGTTTTTCAACTTTCATTTTCTTGTCTAATTCCATTACTGCTATCCTTTTTGCTTCCAATCTTCTATAAAGATCATTAGGTAAATCATCCACAACTTCAATTAGAACCTTCTTATATATGTCTAAGTGTAAAATAATATTGTTCTCAATGATTTCCCTATTAGAATCATTAAATGTATTACACAGTTTGTGTATATTAGCCAAATTACCATCATCGGTTATTTCATTCAACAAATCATTCAAGGAAGGGGTAAGCGGTTGTTGTTTCTTCTTTGGTGTTACTTTCTTGGGCGGTCCCCTTACTGCCTATTGTTTCTTTCTCAAGGTCCTTGTTCTCTTAGGTAAAGGAGAGGGTACCGATGAAGGTTTTCTCTTCCTTCTTTCAACTCTTTTGAATTTTGCTGTCTTCTCATTGTTAGTTCCAGAAGATATGTCAACCAGTGAAATATGTACCTCTAGTTGAAGTCCTTGAAGCTCATAAGCTGATATGCCACTGATGTTCATGATATTTTCTTTGATTTCCTTTACTTTATTATAAGAATCTCTAATGGATTCATCTCTTTTCTTGAAACTAAACACCAAGATCACACGATCTAGACCTAGTGACTCTTCTATACTCCATCTTAAACTACTTAGGTTACTGAAGATCTTGTACTCCAGGCCCTCCTTCTAGCACCAAGTTCTATTGATGTGAGTTTTGAGCTCACTCAACATTCATGAACTCTTGCTCTCAATCATGAGTTTATGTTCTTTAAAGGTTTAGGGGACCTAGACCTCAAGGATCGATACATCTTGTAAGACCCTATGGTTCTACTCAGTAACATACATCAACTATTTTTATATGAGGGGATTCAAATTAGTTCCTTTCAGATAACCTAATTCTTGCAATCATTGGAGGATTATTTCCATTATAGTTCACAATGTTCAAGATACTTTGAAATAAAGATAAACAAAATGAACTTAAATGTTGAAATGAATTTTGATATCCTAAGCTAGTGTCTCAATACATGCCTTTCTAAAATAATAAGTAATGATAAAGAACAATTTTACAAATAACCAGAAATATTCTCTCAATTATTTATAAAATTGTGCGATTCACAAATGAAACACTAAATCAAACAACGTCAGGGATTTAAAACACCAGAAACCGATGGAGAGTTACATTTTGCTTCATACAAAACAATGAAGTACAATCACATATCATTAGCTATAAATCCTTTAGACTTTATCATCACTATTACTTGCAAAGAATAGACACTACTAAAATAACTATTTCATAAGAGAAATAAGAAAAGAGGCTCGATCTTGTCAAAGCTCTCACAAGTGTACAAATCTCAAACTATTTTTAAAATGAACATTATTTTGCTTTAATAGCAGATTCCTAGAAAAAGGACAAAATATTGACAACTCAACATTATTCTTCTCTTGGTCAACATTTGACTTTTCTCTCAGCTCAAAAGTTTCTAGTTGTTGCTCCTACTAGTGTTGAAGACTTGTCAAAACCTAGGCCATCTCTTTACTTTTAGATTTCTTGACAATGGACAAATTGTATTCCTGGACGTGACATTTTATCCATACCGGTTTCGTATTCTAATCTTCCATGGAAACATTGTCTTCATACTTCCTTAACTAACTTTGGATTTTTCCTATGTCTCCTAAGACCTGGAGATCAACATCTTTGCCTAAATTTGATGCTCTCCTCTTCCATTCATCTTTGAATTCTCCTAATATTGCATCTTCACCCATTTCAATTATGTCTTCTATCAGTCCTCCCATCAACATTTCAATGAGTTTGGCATTTTGGTGTTGGGCCTCTACCATGTCTCTTTTTGCTTCTTGCAACTTCTTTATTCCTTTCCGCAAACTATTTATTTGCCAAGTATTGACTGTTGTTCCAATTTTCACTTGAGACAATTGTTCTACAGTCAATATATGTTGGTTAATGATTTCCTCCATAGTCATTTCTTTCACCATCTAGAAATATGACATTTCTACTTTAACATGCACCAACAATTCTTCATGCGCATCCTGGAATCTATCAATCCTCCTGATTAATTTTCCCCATGTGGTATATCTATCTATTGTAACTTTTAGTGAAGCTTTGGCCTATTCTAATACTTTCTCGGTCCTGTCATCCATTAGTTTGACTTTTCTTCTTAACACATCCACTGCTTCAGCTTCTTCTTGGGATAACAGTACTGGATGAGCTAGAAACATCTATAGAGTTTCTCCCCTTTTTTTAATCTCCTTTATAAAACTTACCAACTAGTCTATTTTCATTTTCTTCTCTTTTATCTTTCTTTCATCCATCTGCATCCTCTCTTCCATCAGGGTGACTCCTTTAGTGACACTCATTGTTTCTTCTCTTGCTAGTTTTCCCAACCGAATTATAGTTATTTGGTATTCCTAATTAGTTGGTTCTTCCTTACCCTCTCTAATTACCAGCTCTGCAATATGTAATTCTCATTCTCCTTCGGTATTCACTTGGGTTGTGTATTGGGCTTTGATCACTTTTCTCTTCTTTGTGCGAGGCGCACCTTATAGAAGGCTATTGAAATCTAGTGGAATCACCTCTATTGGCCCGCTAGGCTTTTTCTGTTGTTTTAACCATTCAAGCATATTTCCAAATTCTACATTTACCATGCTGGCCCTTTTCAAAATGACTTTCTCCTTTTCTATTTCTTTTCTCATTTCTGACCCTTTTAAACCTTGATCTCTCCCTTCTCTTTTATAAGAGTTATCTCCCATTTCTACCTACGAGGATTCTCCTTCATCTTGTTCCTTTCCTTTTTGCTATTTTTCCCCAATCTCGAGCATGTTTAATGCTTCATTTATCCATCAACCTTCATCTTCACCTTTCCTAGTGGGATTTTCTTTCCACAAAGATAGCCAATCTTCCTAAAGTGGAACTTCAAGATCCTCTATCTCTTCTTGGTGAGGGGATGTCATTGCTTCTAGGTGTGGAACTTCCTATACTTCTTCATTACCTTCTCTTAGATGTTCTTGATTTTCTTCTTCTGCCCGCATCTCCACATTCCCTTCCATTGTCTTTTGATGATTTTCCTCATGGAGTGCTCGATTTTCTTCTACACTTCTTTTCTCTGCAATGGGAGTTTCTTTTTCTCCACGTTGTATGTCATTTTCCCTTATTGTGTCTTCCTTAGATTCTCTTGAGCCTTCCAACTTTATCACTTGGTCCATCTTTCTTTTGCTAGTCCAAGTCTCCACTCCATGCACTGGCTTTTGCAGTAATTTTCCCTGTTCTATCTTCCTTCATAATTCTTCTAAGTTCTCCTTTTGGTGTTTTTCCACCACCCGATTCAATTCATCGTGCAATCCTAGATCCTCTTCAGGTTCGACACCAACTAGCCTAAATATGTCACTAAAGGTGTTGTTAACTGATGGAGGAGATACAAATAGATGTGTTGTGGATTGAAACACATTTATTGGAATGGCCCGCAAAGGTTGTTCTTGGAGTATTTCTTCCCGCATCTCAACCCTTTCTCCTTTCCTAAGGTTTTGCACTATTTTACTGCCTTGGTCTTGCAACTACTTCATTTTACTTCTAGCCAGCATATTCAAGTCTACGTTTGTGGTGACTACCTCAACACCTCCTTATTCTAGCTCTTCTACTTCCATGTTACCCAGTTCTATTATTTTAGTCATATCTAAACTCCTTGTGTGAACTAGAAAATCTGCATTTTCCTTAGTATCCTTTCTTTTTCTTTTGCTCCTTATGGTTAGCTTTGTTCCTTTCTGCACCAGCTTTGTTTTATATGCTTCTATCCATTTCCTTGTTGCTTGTAGGAGCGGTTGATTCACTTGTTCCATTGAGATAATTTCTGGTTTATTCAGTGTGGGTTCTATCACTTGTCTTTTCTCCACATTATGTGCCACTTAATCCAACCTTAAGATTTCTTCATCATCTTTTGTTATCTTTTTGGGTAGCTCGATTCCTATTTTGGCTAGCTCCAACTAGTTTATTTGTTCCAAGGTTAACCTTTGGTAATCATTTCTCTTTCTAACTTATATTTCATCTTTGTATTCCATCCAGTAATCTTCTATGTCTGGGATATGTTTGACTCTTTTAGAAATGTACCTTTCTATCCTATGCAAAGGGTCATAATCCTTCCTTGTGTACTGGAAGTATTAAATATTCCTAGAAAATAGGTCTTCCTCTACCTTCTTTGCATTTTGCAATGATTCACATCCAAATTCTCCAATATTTATAGGGAATTTAAACCCTATTTTTTGGTGAGAACTCAAGTAATTATCGAGAAATTCCACCATTTATCTATAGAATTCAGTTACCCATGCCCAAACCAAATGGTACCTTGTCAATTTTGAAGGGCCTTCCTGAAAATGCTTGTGCCTGCTGTTAGTACTGATACTTAAGGTAAAGTATATATGTCAATAGCTAACAAGATGAGAGGGGGGGGGGGGTGAATCATACAAACTTAAACTTCCATAAAATCAACAGATTCAACCTCGGTAACTTATACTTCAGCAACTTAACCAAAAACTATTAAACATGCAAACTTAAGAACACATAATCATAACAACACTCATAACACTAGATTTGACATGGAAACCCAAATAGGGAAAAACCACTATGGGATTTCAGACCCACTAAGAAATATACTCTTCTAGAGTATGCTAGGTTAAAAGCAAATCCTGTTAAAGATTACAAACACATTGCTAGATGTGACCCGATTAAGGGATTTCCCTCATATCTGTTAGGATCTTCACTTCATTAGAAGTGACCTTGTTAAAAGATTTCAAACACTCACTTGGAATGTTACCTTGCTAGAGGGTTTACATATAAGACTGTTAAGTCCACTTGGTTAAGAGATTTTCTGTCACTTACAAAATAACAGTAATAAAATCTATCTACAACTTCACATCTAAAATGCTAAAGAAAATTCTTATTTTCTCTAAACAATCTAGTCATAGGACTTATCTTGTCCCTCTGCTGGTCTCTCTACTCTATTATTCAAATAGGTCTTCAAGCTTATGTGCTCGGTAATCACTATGTAGCATCCCTGTGCATACACTTGCCCGCATACATTGTTTATCAACAATTCCTTATTTATAAACAATTGCTAACCGCTAAATCTCCTTGATCACATTTCCCATGATCAATCTTAGCCATCAGATCTTCAAACTTGACTAGGCTCAATGTATCCTTCCAATCTAAAAATGTTTTACCTTACCTCAAAACTTGCATTCCCATCTTGGAACTTGCATAAGGTTATTGTGGTTCAATCAGGGTTGTAGATCTTTCTGCCGATTTTCCTTTGCGATAGATCCTTAACAAACTTCATACATGGTGTACCAATCATTTATACATCTCCAACTAATCATTTTCCTTCATTAAATAATGCTTTATCCATCCCATGTGCACTGTCATAACTCGGTAGACATTTCACCTTCATTAATCGATATCGATAACCTTAGGGTTTACCGACTAGGTTCCTTGCTCAGTTGCATAGTATAGTATTAACCTTATAATCAACAACATATGTAGGATATCAAAACAATCTAAACATCATGATCTCATCATTGTCTAACTCGGTAATAGTTGCCCATTGAATAACTTATTCCTCCCTTTATTCATCACATTTTTTCCTTGTCTTTTACCGACATCTTAATTCTCTTCTAATCAATCTTCTCAAGATATGGCAACATCATACTAAATCAGATAATCAATTTCTTGACATCAATGACAAAATAATGTTATAAAGATAGTTATCATCCTTCTTCAGTTATATCAATAATCTTCAACAACCTTCTCAATATCCTTATTGAATATCAACAATCTTTCTTACTGTAATGCCAACACCTGCAAGTATGACCATGTGAGAAATTGTATATACCAGCCTCCATAACACTAGACCACTTTTCTTACTTCCTCTGACTCTCTCTCACTAGGTCTTCTCTCAAATTCTTGGGCAATCTTCATGACAAAGTAGTCATTAACTTCTTTATAATATAACATTGATTCCTTCTTTTCCAATTACAGGTAATATACATATACAATGTTCTGGTTGAGCTCTGTTCCTATGAGTCCTACAGTGTTCAACTCTTCAATGTTTTCTTTTATTGTGCATGCATATAGTATGCATGAAGACATGTAAAATCTTTTTGATGTTTCCTCTATTGCATGATATATGGAGTCACTAATGAATTGAGACAAGTCATAAGTTCCCTTATTTTGCTTCAAACTTTGGATGTAACTGAACATCCACTCATGAAAACACTACTAATTTCCAATCCAACTATCCTATTGAGATAGGTGATCTCAATTTACACATCTAGATGCATTTCCTTCCTTAATACCAAAGTGGGTAAACTTGCCAGTGTTCTTCCTTGTTTCCTAATGTACCATTCTTCACATATAATTTTCTCACATACTGACCTTGACACTTGAAATCTGTTTCTTTTTATCCACCTTGATGCGGTAGGAATCCCAAGAAGCTCTTTTATACCTCTAGGCATTAGGTCTGCATATACTCTATGATTGTAAATGACCTGTCTTTTGGCGCATCATAATGTTGGATGCACTGCCTTACTAAATCATGTGCATCTATAGGGACCGAGAACCTTGCTACCTATATTAGACCGCTTTACACTGTCCTAGATGGGTATCCAAATAAAACTTGGTCTTGGGTATTATATTGGAAAATTTCCACTCAAATTCCTTCTTTAGCTCGGCTTTCCTGGAACCCATTACCATGTTTTTTCATTCTCCCTACTAATATTCCCTATGTTATTTCTATGAACTATACATTCTAAGCATTTAAATGATTTAACCTTGATTATTCTCTTAGCCTTACTCTTTTTCAATTGACATCCTTTTGTATGAATTCACTAAGCTAAGTTAGGGTACTTACCTGAGCTTCATTGTTTGAGTCTCTAGAAGAGTCTAAATATACTACCCATCAGGATGCTCTAGGCTTATTCATGTATCCACTCCTGTATTACCTACAACTTATACAATTGCAAATTGCACCATTGCATAATTTAGGCCAATACTATCACTTCTATTTAAGAACTAGGCACGTCTTACACTTAATTCGATGCATGGTAAGCTACTGACATAATAAAAGAATCTACTTGGAGGGAAATTCAAAAAAACCTATATCTAACAGTCACCATAGAGTTTCCACATTCTTGGGTCAGAGTACCTCTTTTTGAGGATTTTGACACATGTCTTTCCTCCAAAAGTACGTATGCAAACTCTTTATTATTCTACAATTCACCATGGAAATCTGTCTACAATACTCTTGAACACTATCAGTGGTGTTTCATGGCCTTTTATCCCTTTTGTCACCCGACTATTCTCCTGCTTCTATTAACTTCTTAACTTCTCTATACCTTTGCGGGGTGATTTTACCTCTCCTCCTTTTGGGGTTTGGTTAGCACTTGGAAAACCTTTACTTAATAACCACACTTATTCTTGTGCCCATTAACTAATTCAATGTTGCAGAACATCAGGCTACGAAGGCATTTTAACTTCTATAGCTTCCATCTTTTCATCCTTGAATACTTTAAAGTCCAATATTCTTTGTAAATACTATTTTGTGGGATAAGTGACCATCGAGAAACATGAAATTTATTTTCCATTAGCCTATCACAAGTTGCCTGTTTATTCCCACAATCATCTTTTTCTCGCAAGACAGTATTCTTCATCTCTCGAATTAAAAGGCTTGTTGAGAAAAAATCCAGTGGGTCCCCATTTTGTAGCCTAAATAGGGTATGTTGTATTTTCACACAATAAATATAATTTGAACCATCATTTGTCTTAAAAATTTTGCATCTTGGAGAATTAGGTTGAACATATTATTTAGGAGAAAATTGAATCATGTTAACTGTTGGTGCTTTAGGAGAAGAAATGGTTTGGGAAGCAACTTCACAAGCTCTAGCACGACATCTCCATCGGCGTTCTCTCGCACAATGCTTTCATCTAGTTTTTGTTGAAGGTTGAGAAGGGATATCCTCATTAGGTATAGGCTTTGTCTTTTCTTTATGGGAAGGATGAATGGGTTGGGGTCTTTTAGGTTGGATAATAGGAGAGTTCGGTTGCTTCTCTCTATAAGATTAAGGAGGAGTAACCACACCATATAAAGGAGGAATAGGAGATGTAGGAAGGAGACTAGGTCCATCATGAGGAGGAGGGATCTAGGTCTAACCTTAGGAGGAAGAGTTTTTTTTTCAGGAGGAAGTGTTTTTCTACCTTTGGAAGGAAGAGTGGACTCATCCATAGTAGAAGGAGTAGACTTTTCTTTAGTAAGAATAATATCTTTTCTGAGGAAAAAGGATACACTTCTCTTGAGGAGAAGGAGTAGGTGTTCCCTTGGGAAGAAGATTAGTTCTTTCCTTAGGAGGAAGAATAATCTTATCCTCAAGAAGGGGTATATGATTATCAAGAGGAAAACTACATGTTGGAATTCTAGGTTTACTCAATGATGAAAAATTTCATTTTTCTAGTTTTGATATGATCTAAAGAGAGCATCACTTCTAGGTTGAAGAAGCTTGAATTGTTTGGAACAAAAGTAATCAAGAGAAAAATCTCCACGCCTCAGTGTAGATTGAAATATGCTATGATTAACAATTATGATTTCACCATTATGAGGAAATTTCAAACACTTGTGAACAGTAGAAGTGATCCATGTCATGGAAGAGAGCCAGGGATGTCCCAACTTCACATCAAATTGATCAGATGTAGGAATGATAGAAAATTGAACATCTAAGAATTTAGCTCCGACATCAATAGGAAGTATTATAGACCCAATAGTAGGACAATAGAAGCTATCAAAAACTTTAAGTATCACATGAGTATCATCATATATCACTTGATGTAATTGTAAAGTAAAAAGAAATTCTTCAGTTATCATGTTAACCATGCAAGAAGGATCAATAAGTTGTCCTCTATAAGGTATGCCTTTGGGGCCATGGGGTGCCTTAATGGTCTCACTTGGATCAAATTTTATACACAGATCCTTAGGAGGTTCTTGTTCATCTACAAGGTTCACCACATTATTAGTTTCAAGGCCAACATCATCGAGAGAGAAAGTAAGATGATCCGTCTTAATGACATTAGTGAAATGTGATGGTAAAGGATCAGTGAAAATTTGAAGGTTCTGATTAGGAGGAGCTATAGATTTTGTTTCCTTTATCATTCACATCTACCATAGATATAGTATTGTTATCAATAAATTCTTGAATCTTACTTCTTAATGAAAAACACTTCTTAGTATCATGACTAGGTTGCAGATGATATTGACAAAAGGATATGGCCAATTCCAACTAACCAAATATGAGCATGATTATCATGAACAAGACAATTCCATCACCAAACTATACTGGATCATGTCGGATCTAAGTTAACCAGAAACCACTCAACCTACCAGGACCAGAAGGGTGTCAGTAAAGAATCCAAACAACTAGTATTGGCATCAATGACAAAACATCAATGTAACACATAATCAATTCCACTAAATGGGCAACAATCCCCCCCTTTCTCATTGATGGCAACACTAGATGTGAAAAATATCTATGTACCAAAAAAATGCTAAACAAGTATCCCCCAATGGAAGACAACCAATCAATCTCCCACATATAGCTTTGAATATTAATATCTCTCCCACTTACTTTTTCTTTTTCACTTTCTTTTTCTTTTTCACATCAATATCTCTTCCCCTTTGACATTAATGCAATAAATTTGACAGAAATGTCAAAGAAAAAACATAAACCACTGAATCACAAAGCTGACTACTCCCCCTGAGCAGTAGCATCACACATCAGTGTCGGAATGAATAGTATCTTTGATAATGCATGTCAGACTAATGCCAAACCACATCAATCAACTCTCTATCAGAGGGAAAGAAACTCCCAATCTCTCTCTCAGGTACTCAAATGATTCCTTGGGAAAAGGTTTAGTGAAAATATTTACAATCTTCTCTTTAGTGTTCACATAAACCAGTCTAACTTCATTTTCTTCCACCTTCTCCTTCAAAAAGTTATACTTGATAGATATGTGCTTTGCTTTAGAAATAAATACCAGATTCTTTGATATATCAATAGCAGTAGAGTTATCATAGTGAATAACTATCGGTGCATCACAATCCACCTTTATATCCTTCAACATTTTCTTCATCCATAAAACTTGTGTATAGTTAGTAGCAGTAGCAACATACTCATCTTCAGTAGTAGATAAAGAAGTAAATGACGGATTCTTTCTGATCCATGAAACCAATTTCTTTCCAAGAAAGAAAGCTCCATTGAAAGTGCTTTTCCAGTCATCAACATCTCCAACCCAATCAACATTTGTATATGCACATAAAGTAAAGTTATAATTCTTAGGGTACCACAAGCTATACTCTGACGTACCTTGCAAGTATCTAAAAATCCTTTTCACCACTATCTCATGATTTTCTCTAGGATCACTCAAAAATCTTAAAACAATACAAACAACATTCATAATGTTAGACCTAGTCTGAGTCAAATAAAGCAGACCTCCAATCATAGACTTGTATCTTGTAGGATTTTCTAGTGTAGAAACATCTTTTCTTGTCAATTTCTCACTTGTAACCATAGGAGTACTTACCTATTTAGAATCTCCTCTACCAAATTAATTCAACAATTCCTTAGTATATTTAGTTTGACAAATGAAAATACCTTTGTCACTTTGAGCAATCTGCAAACCTAAGAAAAATTTCATCTCACCATTCATAGACATCTCAAATTATTTCTCCATATTCTTTGAAAATTCTATGCATAACTTCTCTTCACCTCCAAAAATAATGTCATCAAAAAATACTTCAATAATCAGTATATCATCATCAATAATTTTATAATATGAATTACTATGAGCCCTGCCCATAGTAAAACCAAGCTTCAAAATATATTTATCCAACCTTGCATACCAAGCTTTAGGTGCTTGTTTCAATCCATATGAAGCTTTCCTTAACTTGCAAACCATATCTGTATCATTTGATAGTGAAAAACTATAAGGTTCCTCAATATAAACTTACTCATCAAGATCCCCATTCAAAAATGCACATTTAACATCGATCTGATAAACCTTGTAGTTTTTATAAGTAACATAGGCAAGAAATAATCTTACAGCTTCAATCCTAGCTACAAGTGCAAAAGTCTCTCCATAATCACTTCCTTCCTTCTGAGAATATCCTTTACAAACCAATCTAGCCTTATTCCTTATAACTTGACCATCCTCATTCAATTTATTTCTAAAAACCCATTTAGTTCCAACAACATTTTTATTTTTAAGTCGAGGAACCAAGGTCCATGTGTTATTTTTCTCAATCTAATCTAATTCTTCTTCCATAGCTTTCAACCAATATTCATCTTTATATGCCTCAATTACTGATATCGGTTCAACTTGTAAAATTAAACATACCTCATTAGTTGGTAGTCTTCTTCTTGTCATCACTCCATTTCTCTTATCCCCAATGATTTGATCTTCTGAATAATTCAATCTCACATACCTAGGAGTCTTTTGACTTTCAGTTCCTCTTCCCTGTTCTTTAGTTACTATAGAATTCTCTAATATTGTCGGAGTAAGTGGTTCAACTCTCTATTTCGGTAAAAGGTGCTACCAGTTCAGATATAATCATTTCCATTGTCGATTCCTTCTCATAAAATTTGATTTGACTTATATTTAGCTCATCTACTTTGACATTAGCACTCTCCACAATTCTCTTTAATCTATTATTATAACATCTATATGCTTTGCTTTCATTAGAGTAACCAAGAAATATGCCTTCATCACATATAGGATCAAGTTTCCCAATGATATCATCTCTCCTGATATAACATTTACTACCATAAATTTTGAAATACTTAACTGTAGGTGTATTGCCAAACCATAATTCATAAGGTGTCTTACCGGTTTCTCCTTTGATATGTACTCTATTGAATGTATAAACCATTGTACTTACTACTTCTTTCCAGTAGATATGAGGTAGATTAGCTTTCATCATCAATATTCTAGAAACATCTAAGATAGCTATGTTCTTCCTTTCCACAACTCCATTCTGCTGAGGTGTCCAGGGAGCAGAAAATTGTCTTCTTATACCATGCATGTCACAAAAGTTATGAAACTCGGTGGATGTAAATTCTTCACCATGATCTGATCTCAAACATTTAATCTTCAATCCTGTCTCAATTTCCACTTTAGCCTTAAATATTTTAAACTTTTCAAATGCTTCAGATTTTTCTTTCATAAAAGTAACTCACATCATTCTAGAATAATCATCAATGATTAGCATGAAATATCTATCACCATGAAAACTTTTAACTCTAGCAGGGCCACACAAATCAGTATGAATAAGATCAAGAACATCATTTAATTTATCTTGTATACTCTTAAAAGAGGTTCTAACCTATTTTAAACCAATTTGATATTCTTTACATATCGAATTATAGGGCTTCATAATCTTAGGTATATCCCTAACTGCCTCAGTTGAACAGATCATCACAATGCAATCAAAATTCACATGACACAACCTTTTATGCCATAGACAACTCTCATCAATCTATGTAATCAAACTTGTCTTCTCACTAAAGTTCAAATGAAATATATTACCTTTTGTTTATGTACCGGTTGCAATCTCCAAACCAGATTTGGTAATGATTTTGCATTTTCCATCCTTGAACTGTAATTGAAATCCCTTATCTACCAATTATCCTACACTCAAAAGATTACGCCTCAAACCTTCAACATAATAAACATTGTCAGTATTGTTCTTACCATCCAATGATATAGTTCCTTTTCCTTTGATCATACATAGTTTGTCATCTGCAAATCTAACTAGACCACCATCAAATTCTTCCAAAGATAGAAAATTTCCTTTATCTCTAGTCATATGATGTGAACAACCACTATCAATTATCCATTCAACCTTGTCATAAATTTTAGCAGCAAGTGCCTTCTCTTCAGGTACATTCTCTTCCAGTGTTAGATCATCTTCCTTGATAGTTAGGAACACCCATTCCTTACCATTGTTAGATCTACTAGCAGAGTCTTTTGCTAGTTCATCATCTGGATCAGTAATGCTTTCCTCATCTACTATGGAGCGTGATTTATCTCTGGTTTTCTTGTACTTATACTTGTTCCGATATCCAGGGTTAGGCTTAAATGATCTTTTAACTCTTTCTCCAAATCTTGAATTTCTTTCAGGACTAGATGCAAAATGACCAGACTTATTACATGAAAAACATTTAAAAGGTGCTTTTCCTTCATACTTACTTCCTACCAATCCTTTAGGTACTCTTCTAGAAAATAGTGCTTCAAGTTGCTCAAAATCATCATCTCCTCTCTTCATATATTCCAATTCCTTTGCATACAAAGCTTTCTAGTCATTAGCCAATTGTTCAAGCTCAAAAGAAGATAATTTCCCAAACAAGGTATCTCTCTTGATAGATGTATTAGCCATTGTTCTCAACTCACTAATAGTAGTAGCCTTCATTTTGTAAGCTAGTGGTAGGGCTCTTAGGACTTTAAAAACAATTTCATCTTCTCTCAGAGTTCCACCATAATATTGAATTCCCATAACATTCTCATTTACCCATTCCATGAATGCAGTAATCCTTTCATCTTCTTCCATCTTCAAGTTTTCATATATCACCCAGTAACCATCAAGTTTAGAAATCTTCACTATAGGCTCACCTTCATTAAGAGTTTCCAATTTATCCCATATAGCCTTTCCAGATGATTTGTTAGTTAATATCATTATTTGTTGATTAGAAAGTGCACACAAGAGGGCTTCTCTTGCTCTACAATCATTCTCAAGCTCCTTGTCCAGGTTTGCCGGAGGAGGATTTCTAGATCCCAGATTATAAGGTGTGACACCATTTTGTGTAATCTCCCAAATCTCCTTGCCAAGACATGTCAAATGAGTCTCCATCTGAATCTTCCATACTATGTAATTTTTTTGATAAAGCCCTGAAATATCCCTTTGAAAGATAGTTCTAGAAGAACTAGATGAACTTGAACTGTTATTCACCATAGGATCTTCCTCAAGTGGTTAATCTTTCTGCAAAGAGGACCAAAGCTCCGATACCAATTGTTAGACAGTTCAAATAACTGGAAGACAGCTAAGAGGGGGGGGGGGGGGGGTGAATCAGTTGTCACAGATTATCAGAATCATTAGAAATTTAAATTTTAATATTGGAACCCAAAACATTAATACCAGAACAATGGATAAACCAATTAAACATAAACAATGATCACAAAAAATACCATCCACATGACACCAAGATTTGTATGTGGAAAACCCGATAAAGGGAAAAATCATGATGGGAAGCCTACCCACAGTTAGATAATACTTCTACAGTAAATATGTGAATTACAATTGAGGGCATGCACTTGCAAGAAGGCCAATAGCCTAGAGTGCACTGCTCATCACAAAAGGAGCCTCACTGACTACATAGAAATCCAGACTACAATCTAGAGAAGTGTTGAACTGCAAAAGATAGCATCTCCTATGCCTGAGTATAGTTCTAGTTAAGCTCAATACCGGAGGACTAAATCCTCTTACATAAACCCAATTCGATCTCAAATGATCGACCAACTCCTCTAACTAAATGATATTACATTACACACATTACATTCCTTGACCATGACCTCTAACAATAACCATGATAATCTACAATGAGATCTTACGTCTATATATACAAACCCTCGACCATAAAAAATTAGGTCAACCACTAGATAATAAACCAATTACATAATTACAAACCATGTCAGTCTTAGGCCAAACAAATAATATCCAACACATAAGACACCCCATAAATACATCAATAGGTCCTATCCACACGTTACATTAAAGTCGGTCCATAACCTAGATCAACTGGGACCAAGTATATGTTGCCATTATGGATGAATTGATTATGTGTTGCATTGATGTTTTGTCATTTATGTTAGCACTAGCTGTTATGGCTGGTTACCAGCAGATAGGTTTTGTTTACCGGTAGAAGATCTAGTGTTACTGGCAGAAGAGACTATCTGTTGGACACTTCTGACATGTTTGGATCTATGGAATGTGATTGATTACATATGGTACGTGCTTCTAGAGCATGTCTTAGTTAGATGGTATTGAATTGTTAATCGGATGCTATCATACACTCTGGTAAACCCTTACTGACATTGGCTTAAGGTTTTACTGGTAGAGCTCTCATTGGGGAATCTTGACATGATGCATAATTGGTGTTGGTGAAGCTTCTAGATGGCTTTGAGGATGCTAAAGAGGTTCTTTGATTGTGGTTCAACTGCTTGAAGAAATTTCTTTGGCGTGGTGGACCGGTATTATGTTAACATGTACTCTACACATTACTGGGATGTTTCGATATGTTTTATGGTTTGGTTATTATTGTTTTGGTCTTAAGTTTACATGGCATATCATTGTAATATGGATTTATGTAATGATCTTATTGTAATATCTTTTAGGTGGCTGACCTAATTGGTTTAGTCCTTAGGGTTGCTATAAAATTATGTAAGATCTCATTGTAGATCGTAGAATGGGAATTGAATAGTGTTCGTGGTCTTGGAATGCAATATCATTTGCGAAGGAGATTTGGTTGATCATAGGTGATCAAATTGGGATTAATGAAGTTGTCAAAGACCACTGGTATTGAGCTTAACTGAGACTGTAATCAGGTATGGTAGATGCTATCTCTGGCAATTCACTCTATTGGATTGTTGTCCATTTATCTTGAGATGGTTGTAGCCTCTTTGTAGTCAGTGTGACTCTTTTGTAACGAGCAGTATGGTCTAGGTAGTGTGCCTTCCTGCATGTCCAGGCCCCTCATTGTAACACACAATTTTTGCAGAAGTATCATCTGATTGTGGGTAGGCTTCCCATCATGGTTTTTCCCTTTCCAGGTTTTCCACATACAAATAATGGTGTTATGTGGCATGGTTGATTTCCATTGATTATCTATTTAATTGTTAAGTTGTATTGTTTACTGGTATCTATTTCTGCTTTACCGATTCTTATTCTGGTTAAAGGTTATTTAGTGGATTTAATGTTATAATCTATTAACAACTGATTCACCCCCCCCCTCTCAGTTGTTCACTAGTTATCCTAACTGTAGACACCTAAAATTGTCATGTCTAATTAAATAAATATTTTATTTATTTAATTATTTTAAGCCTAATTCTTCTATTAATTAATTAAATATTTATTTATTTAATTAATTCATTTATCCTTTTCTACCCATGAAACATGTCATTCATCTGTTAATTCCTACACTACCTACCCTCTCATTATTTTATTGTTTCTTTTACCTACCCTCTAATCCTAGCCGACCATTTATCTTTTACACCTCGCAATGTTATCCCTCCATTTCCTATAGTGTCTTCTATATAAGAGGATACTCTCTTTCATTATCAACCCTAATCATTATATTCAACTACTAGCAATTCAAGCATTCTAGCATTCAAACTTTCATATGCGATCAAGCCTACTTACAACCACATTTCTGTTCTTTGTTGAGCTCTTGTGCACATATAAAATCTAAGAACAAATATATCAAGCAATATCAATGGAGATAGGAATAATGGAGATCCAAACCCTATTGGACATGTGATGGTATAATCTTTGTGATTTCATTTGATTTGCATTGTCTTAGGTAATCTTCATATGTTATGGTGGATCTTTGTTGTTGTTAGGCTAGGGTTTGGTGGTTGAATTCATTTAGTCTTTCAATATTGTTGTTTCCACTTTCACCATAAACACTAACAATTGGTATCATAGCTTTGGTCCTCTTTTGTAGAAGCTTAACTACTTGAGGTAGATCCTACAGCAACTAACACTTCAAATCCACCAGCAACTATTTTCAGAAGAGAAATCCCTAAGCTTGATGGAAAAATTATGAGATATGGAAAATTCGAATGGAGACTCATCTTAGATGTCTTGGCAAGGATATTTTGGAGATCACTGAGAAAGGATACACACCTTATGATCTGACATCTGGCAATCCTACTCCTGCAGACTTGGATAAGAATATTGAAAATGATTGCAGAGCTAGAGAAGCCCTCTTTTGTGCACTTACTGATCAGCAGATCATGGTATTGACTGATAAATCATCGGCTAATATTATGTGGGACAAATTGCAAACTCTGAATGAAGGTGATCCTACTGTCAAAATTGCTAAACTTGATGGTTACCGGGTAAGATATGAAAAATTGAAGATGGAAGAGAATGAAAGAATTGTTTTGTTTATGGAAAGAGTAAATGAGATTGTTATGGGAATTCAATGTTGTGGAGGATTTCTGAGTGAAGATGAAATAGTTTCCAAAGTATTGAGAGCCCTTCCACCAGCTTACAAGATGAAGAAAATTGCAATTAGTGAGTTGAGAACAATGGCCAACTCTTCAGTTAATAGAGACATTCTAATTGAGAAATTATCTTCTTTTGAGCTTCAAGAATTTGGATCTTCTATAGCTGTAAAGTCTAAACTTGCTTTTCATGTATCATCATCATCATCTATCGACAAAATTTATTGGAAAGTCCTATATGAAAAATAATTGAAGGCATGAGGAAAGAGGATGAATAATTTGAGAAACTTGAAGCTTTATTTGCTAGAAGAGTACCTAAAGGTCTGACAAGAAGTAAGTATGAAGGGAAAGCACCTTTTAAATTTTTTCATGTAATAAGATTGGTCATTTTACATCTAGATGTCTTGAAAGGAATGGAAGGTTTGAGGAAAGAGTTAAGAAATGATTTAAGCCTAAACAAAACAAAAATAGATTCAAGAAAAGTAAACAATGCTACATAGCAGATGATGAAGGAGTAAGTGATGACTCTGGAGATGAACCAACAGAAGACTCTGCTAGTGGATCCAACAATGGAAAGGAATGGGTGTTCTATGCTTTAAAGGAATATGAACCAGAACCGGCTATAAAAACTGAAGAAAAGGCCTTGGCAGCAAAAGTTGAAGATAAGTATGAATGGGTAATTGATAGTGGATGCTCACATCATATAATTGGTGATAAAGGAAAATTTTGTCCGTGCAAGAATACAATGGCGGTCAAGTTAGATTTGGAGATGACAAAGAATGCATGATCAGAGGTAGAGGTATTATTTCTCTGGATGGTAAGCATAACACTGATAATGTCTATTATGTAGAAGGTTTAAAGCATAATCTTTGAGTGTTGGTCAATTGGTGGACAAGGGTTTCCAGCTTTAGTTTAAAGATAGAACATGCAAAATCATTAACAAGACTAGTTTGGAGTTTGCAACCAGTATTCAGACTGGAGGTAATATCTTTCACTTGAGCACTGGTAATAAGACATGTCTGATTGCTCATATTGATGAGAGTTGGTTATGGCATAAGAGGTTGTGTCATGTTAATTTTTATTGTATTGTTAAGATCAGTTCAACTAAGGTAGTTAGAGATATACCTAATATTATGAATCCTCATAATCCGATATGTAAGGAATGTCAATTGGGAAAGCAAGCTAGAACTTTTTTTCAGAGAATACATGATAAATATAATGATTTAGTTGATTTGATTCACACTGACTTATGTGGTCCAACAAGGACTAGAAGCTTTCAAAGTGATAGGTATTTCATGTTGATTATTGATGACTATTCTAGGATGATGTGGGTGACTTTTCTTAGGGAAAAGTCTAAAACCTTTGAGAAATTCAAGATTTTTAAAGAAAAAGTTGAAACAAAAACTAGATTGAAAATCAAATGTCTAAGATCATATCATGGTGGTGAGTTCACTTCTCATGAATTTAATAGTTATTGTGAGACAAATGGAATTAGGAGATAGTTATGTTGAGAATGTTGAGAAAGAACAAAACCATTTTGGTTGCAATAAGATCTATGATGATGGAAGCCAAATTGCCTCACATCTACTGGAGAGAAGTAGTGAGTACAACAGTCTACACATTCAACAGAGTTCACATCAAAGGTGAAACTGGTAAGACCTCTCATGAACTATGGTTTGGACATACACCTACTATTAAATATTTCAAAATTTTTGGAAATAAATGCTATATCAAAAGAGATGATTCAATTAGAAAGTTTGATCCTAGATGTGATGAAGGGATATTTCTTGGTTATTCAATTCAAAGAAAAGCATATAGATGTTATAACAAAAGATTGCATAAATTTGTGGAGAGTGCTAATGTGAAAGTGGATGAGCAATATAGAAATCAATCTATATCATATGACAGGGAACTGGCAGTGGAAATGACCATAACTTAACTGACAATGCCTCAACCGGTATAGGAAACTGAGATAGTTACACTGGCACAATCAAAAAATTCAACTGTGATTGATGATAAAAGTAGTGAACCTGAAGTTCAGAAGACACCAAGGTATGTAAGATTAAATCATTCTGAAGATCAAATCATTGGAGATAGGAACAAGGGAGTTGTGACAAGAAGAAGACTGGAAAATCAAGAGGTGTGTCTTATTTCTCAAATTGAACTGCCATCTTTTATTGAAGCTTGTAAGAATAAACATTGACTAAAGGCTATGAAAGATGAATTAGATCAGAAAGAAGAAAATTGAGACTTGGTCTTTAGTTCCCCGCCCTAAAAATAAGAATGTTATTGGAACTAAATGGGTTTTTAGGAATAAACTAAATGAGGATGGTCAAGTTGTAAGAAACAAGGCTAGATTGGTTTATAAAGGATATTCTCAAATGGAAGGAATTGATCATGGTGAGACATTTGCACCTGTAGCTAGCATTGAAGTTGTTAGACTATTTCTTGCCTATGCAGCTTATAAGAGCTATAAGGTTTATCAAATGGATGTTAAATGTGTATTTTTGAATGGTGAACTTGACGAAGAAGTATATATTGCGCAACCTAATGGATTTTCACTGACAGATGATAAAGATATGGTTTGCAGATTGAAGAAAGCTTTATATGGTTTGAAACAAGCTCCTAGAGCTTGGTATGCACGGTTGGATAAATATCTTTTGAAGCTTGGTTTTACTAAAGGCAATGCTGATAGTAATTTATATTATAAGATCACTGATAATGATATTCTAATTATTGAAGTATTTGTTGATTATATCTTTTTTGGAGGAGAAGATAAATTGTGCATGGAATTTGCTAACAACATGAAGAATGAATTTGAAATGTGCATGATTGGTGGGATTAAATTTTTATTATGTTTGCATATTACTCAAACTGACAAAGGCATTTTTATCTATCAAACTAAGTATTTGAGGGAATTGTTGAAGAAGTTTGGTATGGATAATTCCGAACTGGTAGGTACTCGTATGGTGACAAGTGAGAAATTATCTATTAAGGATACTTCTACACTGGTAAATCTGACAAGGTATAAGTCTCTGATTGGTGGTCTATTATATTTAACTCAGACTAGACCAGATATTATGAATGCAGTAAGTATTGTTTCAAGATATCAAAGTAATCCTAAAGAAAATCATGAATGTGCAATAAAGAGGATATTTCAGTATTTGCAAGGAATAATAGAATATGGTTTATGGTATTCTAAAAATGATGATTTCACTTTATGTGCATATACTGACTTAGATTGGGTAGGAGATACTGATGACAGGAAGAGCACTTCTAGTGGAGCTTTCTTTCTTGGAAAGAAACTGGTTTCATGGATCAACAAAAAATAGTCATTCATTTCTTTATCTACTGCAGAAGCTAAGTATGTTGCAGCAGCAACTAATTGCACTCAAGTCTTGTGGATGAAGTAAATGTTGAAGGATATCAGGGTAAATTGTAGTGAACTGGTAGTTATCTACTATGATAACTCTACAGCTATTAACATGTCTATGAATCTGGTATTTCACTCTAAGAGCATATATCAATAAAGTATAACTTTTTGAAGGACAAGGTAGAAGGAAAGGAAGTCAAACTGGTTTATGCAAACACTAAAAGAACAGTCTGCAAATATATTCACTAAACCACTATCTAAGGAATCATTTGAGTATTTGAGAGACAGGTTAGGGATTTTTTACCCTCTGGGAGAGACTTGATTGATGCATTTTGTCATTAGTCTAACATGCATTATTAGAGACATTATTTATTCTAGCACTGATGAGTGGTGCTACTACTCAATGGGAGTAGTCAACTTTGAGATTCAGAGGTTTTACATTATTGCTTTGATATTTTTGTCAGATTTATGACATTGATGTCAAAGGGGGACATATATTGATATGAAAAATAAAAAGGAGTTGTATACATTAGGGGGTGTGTTATTGATAATCAGGAGATAGTTGGTTATCTTCCACAGGGGAGACTTGTTTGGCATTTCTTGGTACTTAGATGTTTTTCACATCTAGTGTTGCCATCAATGCCAAAGGGGGATATTGTTGGCATTATGGATGAATTGATTATATGTTGCATTGATGTTTTGTCATTGATGTTAACACTAGCTGTTATGGCTGGTTACCGACAAAAGATCTAGTGTTACCAACAAATCTGTTGGACACTTCTAGCATGTTTGGATCTATGGAATGTAATTGGTTACATATGGTGCGTGCTTCTGGATCATGTCTTGGTTAGATGGTATTGACTTGGTAATCAGATTCTATCATACACTCTGGTAAACCCTTACCGACACTGGCTTAAGGGTTCACCGGTAGAGCTCTCACTAAGGAATCTTGACAGGATGCATGATTAGTGTTGGTGCAGCTTCTAGATGGCTTTCATGATGCTGAAGATGTTATTTGATCATGCTTCAACTACTTGAAGACATTGCTTTGGCATGGTGGATCCAGAATAGGTTTGGTACCTATCTAGGTTATGGACTGGTATCATGTTAACGTGTAATCTACATGTTACCAGGATGTTTCGGGATCTTTAATGAATTGGTTATTGTTGTTTTGGTCTTAAGCCAACATGGAATATCATTGTAATATGGATTTATGTAATGATATTATTGTAATATCTTTTAGGTGGCCGACCTAATTGGTTTAGGCCTTAGGGTTGGTATAAAATGATGTAAGATCTCATTGTAGATCATGGAATGGGAATGGAATAGTGTTCATGGTCTTGGGATGCAATATCATATGCGAAGGAGATTTGGTCGATCATAGGTGATCAAATTGGGATTAAGGAAGTGGTCAAAGACCACCGGTATTGAGCTTAACCAAGACTATAATCAGGCATGATAGATGTTATCTCTAGCAGTTCACTCTATTGGATTGTTGTCCATTTATCTTGAGATGGTTGTAGCCTCTCTGTAGTCAATGAGACTCTTTTGTAATGAGTAGTACGGTCTAGGTAGTGTGCCTTCCTGCATGTGTAGGTCCCTCATTGTAACACATACTTTCTGCAAAAGTATCATCTGACTGTGGGTAGGCTTCCCACCGTGGTTTTTCCCTTTTTGGGTTTTCCATGTACAAATCATTGTGTTATGTGGTATGGTTGCTTTGCATTGATTATCTGTTTAATTGTTAAGTTGTATTGTTTACTGGTACTTAATTTGGTTAAAGGTTGTTAAGTTGATTTAATGTTATAATCTATTAACAATTGATTCACCCCCCCCACTCTTAGTTGTTCATCGCTTATCCTAACAGTATAGGTCCATATGCCACAACAATGATCTCCATCTGCCAAGTCTCGAACATGATCACCAACAGCATCCTAAAACTCCACCAGAAGCTACACCAACACAACTTATGCAATTCATCAAAGATATTCACCAAATGCTCTACCGGTGAAAGGCTCATCGAAACCAGAAACCAAGCTTCTAAGCAAACATGACAACATCCAATCACCAGACCAAAACTAGCTAAAAAAATATGAGTATGAGTATCATGAACAAGCCAATTCCATCACCAAACTATATCGGAGCCTACCAGATCATGCCGAATCCAAGTTAACCAGAAACCATTCAACCTACCGGGACCAGAAGGGTGTCAGCAAAGCATCCAAATAGCTAGTGTTGGCATCAATGACAAAACATCATGCAACACATAATCAATTCCACCAAATGGCCAATAGTAATGCTATTCAAAGATTCATTCAAAGGAGTAAACTCTTTTTCTCTTTTAAATAATTTAGACAAAGGAGGCACACCTGTAGCACTTACGAGTTGATTGTTGTTGATGTTGTCATTGAATTTGTTGAATCCTTTGTTTGGTTTGAACTTCGCAAATGGTTGTTGAGCACTATTACCCTTATCACTTGGAGACATAGAAGGAGATGATTGTTCCAATTGACTCATAGTTTGTTGATAATTGTGAAGTACTATGCACAAGTGAGGAAAGGAAGTAAACTCAGTTAAGAGAAGTTTATCCCTAATATCTCTTTGTAAATTAGCAATGAAAATCTTTTGAATGTCTTGACCAGGCATAGGAAAAGAAATCTGAGAATAAAATTTCTTATTTATACCAATAAAATCAGTCGCTTTTTCTTCATCTCCTTGTTTACAATACATCAAATCAATCAAAGTAACTTTAGGACCAATGTTATTGTGAAATTGTTGAATAATAGAATTAGCTAGTTGTTGAAAAGATGTAATAGAATAAGGAGGCAAAGAACAATACCATTGCAAAACTCTATCCCTTAATGTTCTAGTAAACAATTTTTCTAACAACCTTTGATCATGAGAAAAGTCACTATATAAAGTCTGGAATGTTTTAACATTAGTTAAAGGACCACTTTTTCCATTATAAAGCTCCAATTGAGCAGTGAAAATTTTAGTGGCTAATATTCGCCAATTGGCTATTTTTTCAAATTTGGGAATCAAAATTTGGTTAAAAGTTCAACTTTTAAGGTGACTCGAATCACCACATTTTTACAATTTTTTATTTTAGTGTCATTTAAATCATCAATAATTTATTTTATTAATTTATTTAACTCAAAGATTCATCACAATATTTGATACATGATTGGATCAGATTCACCAACATTTTATAATTTATTATATAAATCTAAACTAATTCGCCAATAATATCATTATTATTAGTTACTTTAGGGTTATATCAACCATCTTTAGTTGTCAACATTGATTTAAAATATAACCTAGTAACCTTCATTGTATTCCATGAGGTAAATTGTACCTACAAGTTGTAATGCTCATGGGAGTTGAAATTTCTTTTGAATTGTTGACCTCAATGAAAATCAATGATCTAAAAGTAATTTTTGGCCACATGAGTGTTACAAATTGTTGGTACATTTTATCTCACAAAATACAAAGAGGGATATTAGATTATTTTAAATTAATGGTAGAAACTAAGTAAAGTACAGTCTACCCCTTAAAGTCACTAATGATTTCCACCTTTAGGCCTCTACTTTTCTATAAAAAACTATTTTTTTAAATGAAAGGATTTAGAATAGTGATTAATACATACTCTTATTATTTTCCAATATTCGCCAATATTTCCTACCAAGAAAATTTGATATAAAAAAAATTGCCAATAAAATTAAAAAAAAATTAATTAGAAAAAAGAAATATTCACCAATAAAAATTATTATTTTCTTTTCAAAAATTAAATATTCGCCAAGATTTTATATGATTTTTTGAGAGGGTGTTTCTTAAAGTTTTCATTTCAATTGAGGGAATTCTACATGTTTAGGAGGGATGGCTCTAACAATGTCATTGGATAATGGGATCACTACATCAAATGTGGGCACATTATACTTGGATTGATTCATAGAAGCTATTTGTTGTTGTAAGGAAAACACTATTTGGGATAGATTATTTATTGCAGCTTTGGTAGAAGGATTGAAATTAGACATGTTGGATTGAGAGGGTGGAGTAATATTATTGAATGAAGGAAGAGATTGAGAATAAGGAGGTGGGGCAGTATGATAAGTAGGTAATAGAGAAGATTAGGTAACAAATGGATGACTCATAGGAGGAATGAAGGAATTATGATTGAATGAGCTGCCCCCTTGACTAACATTTAAAGGTGGTGAATGTGATTGGGTTGTTGGTATTTTGATGATGTTTAGTTGTGATTGTCATTGATGGACACACACTTTTTTGATGCATGAATTATTTTCAACCGGTAGTTGTTCTATCCGATATTGTATGTATAGTCTTTGTTTGTTGAAGACTATTGGTGTTGTGCGGAAAATGCTTACCGGTCTTAGTATGACCGAAGACCCCAAGTAGTATGAAGATCTCAAGCTGAACGAAGACCCTGAGCGATAGTTAATCTTTTGATCAGAACACTATGTTCCAGTTTTCCAGTCTTCACTTGTTAACTAGTGATTGGTATATTTAGTTAACCGGTATACATGTAATGTATGATGAGTTATCATCCACCAACATTATGGCGATGTTTCTATGTCGTGTTACCAAATGTGTCTAGATGCACTGTACCTAGGAAATTGTAGTATAATCTTATTGGACCGATATGAAATCAAGTTCCTATATAAGGACATCATATCTAGGGTTTTCGATATAGAAGAGAAGTTGATGTGTGCAAAGTTTTTGAGAGAAGATTAGGTCTAATAGAGAAAAGGTATCTCGTGACTGAGATTGAGAGTACAAAACATAG
This sequence comes from Cryptomeria japonica, assembly GCF_030272615.1. Classification (NCBI taxonomy): domain Eukaryota; kingdom Viridiplantae; phylum Streptophyta; class Pinopsida; order Cupressales; family Cupressaceae; genus Cryptomeria; species Cryptomeria japonica. The sequence continues at coordinate 458,076,236 of NC_081415.1, read as the reverse complement.
AAGACTGAAGTAATGCTTGAATGCATTAACAAGGATTTGTCAAGGATCTAATCAAGCATTCTGTGCTACTATCTATATCATTCACTTGTTGATTACTAATATCTTCGACAAGTCTGAAACCCTTAACCGGGTAGGCCTAGCCAAGCCTATTGTAAATCCTCTAACAAGGTAGTTCATAGTTGTGAATCTGAAATCCTTTAACAAGGTAGTCTCTAATAGGACTTATCTTCTAACAGAGATCTGGATTCCTAATAGGATCTATTCTAGTGAAGAACATTGTAAGACCTTAACCGGTCTGACCTTAACCGATCTGGTTACTATTTTACAGATAGTTGACTTGTGAATTTTTCTCACCGTGGTTTTTCCCATTTGGGTTTCCACATCAAAACATCTTGTGTTATGGTGATTTCACTTCTGTGGTTGAATTCTTTATTTTCTATTTAGCTTGTTTATGTTCTAATTAGTTTATTGTTTAACCTACTACACTGGTCTGCAGTTAAACTGCTTAAGTGTTTGTTTAAATTATTGGGTATACTAATTCACCCCCCCTCTTAGTATTCATCAATTGGTATCAGAGCCAACCTTTCTATAAGTCTAACCACTTAGAAGGAGATATGGGGGAATATAGCATGAGGGAACTCACTCACCGTTTGGCTGAATTTGAGAGAGCCTATGATGAACTCAAGATCAAGTTTAAAGCCTCTTTAGCTAAGAGAAGAGAGCTTGTTGAGTAGTTGATGGAACTTACTAGAAATAGCTCTTCTGATGAAGCAAACATGGATGCCCTAGTTGGAGAAGTGGAGAAATTAAATGAATCCAAAACTAACCTAAGGAGGGAGTTGGAAGGACTGACTATCAGGATGAGTTAGGAACTAGAAAATAGAAGAAAAGCTGAAGATTTGGTAAAGGACAAGGAGCATGAGATCTCTAAATTGAAGCAAGAAATTGGTACCATTACCACCTATTAGCAGGAGGGTAAAGAACAGAAAGAAGAAATGCAAGTTGAACTGAATGTAGTTATCTCTCAAAATGAAACCTTGATGAAGACCAATGATGCTCTTTCAAAGGAACTTGCTGTGACAAAAGAGATACTTGCTAAGTCCAACTGAAGTGCTTCTAAGTTAGAGAAAAAGATGGAATTGGTAAAGCCATCAATGGATACCGTTGGACTTGGTTTCTCTGGATACAAGGAAGGTGAGACCTCTAGAACCAAGAGTGATGCACTGAAGAAGCAATCAGCACCTAAGAACAACAGGGGAAGTAAATATAAGCAAAAGTTTAAACCTGTTTGCTTTACCTATCTTAAGGAAGGACATACTACCAATGTATGTAGGAACAAGCCTTACAATAACTTTCCTTATTTTCAAAACAATGTGGCTAGACCTAGTAGATTTAATGGTCACTTTAATGCATGCAACAAGTTTGGGCATAAAGCTTTTGAGTGCAGGTTGGTTATGAACAACTCTGGGAGTTATCCACCAAGATCTAATGGAGTTGTCCCAGAAACTCCTATGAACTGGAACCCAAATCGATATGGAACCCATGACCACCAGTCAAATGGTTATGAAGTGGCAACCAGTTGGAGAGAAACTTGTTCGATCTATCGTGGTAGTAGTCACACTACTGCAACATGTAGAAGGAAGAATGGAAATGTGAACACTGGACCATGGAGAGCACCTGGAATGGTATGCTATCACTGCAACAAACTGGGACACACTGCCAGAGCATGTAGACTAAGAAAGCATCCATCAGGGGACATACCGATCAACACTAAAGGGAAGATTGATGTTGAAACCATTCAGGTGGATATGGACAGAACCTGGAAAAAGAAATCTAAAGAGAAGCCACATGATATACATTTTCGGCACCAAGTGTGGAAATCCCTGAACCAGCAAACGAAGCTTCAACAAGCTTAGGGGGAACATATCAATATAAATATTTTGAAACCCTCAGAGTATATCAGTAAAGCACCTTTATCGGTATTTGTTACCTATCAACTGATAGAAGAATTGAAGCAGTAAAAGGTAAAATTAGGGTTTGAACCCTAATAGTGATGCATTTATTATGGTAGGTGGGTGAATGTTTAAAAGTGACTTTTGTTGTCATTTCTACTTACCTATTTTCAGAGAATATTTTTTAGCCTGAGCAGCACAACCAGAGTGATTCATCTTGCATTCGAAAGAATCTAGAAAGGAATCTCGCACAAGATCTTGCACCCACTTCATGCTATCAGTGTGAAAGTCAAAGTGGTAATCAAGCATCCAGAGAAGTGTGTTTTGCTCGACATTGGCAAACCCTAAGTTCGGAGAGTAAAGGTATTTCTCATTGAAACATTCTTATCATTTGGAATCCATTTGATATGGCATTTATATCTAATATCCCCTCTAGTTCTATTGAACCTGAGTATACACCTGAGTCTCTTAAGATGAGATATAATGCCCTATCTCAAATTCCTGTTGGAGTCATTGTCAAAGGCAATGTTTTAGGATATATTGATTGCAAACTAGAAGACCTAGGGTCCCTAGTAATTCACTCCCAATTGAGTATATTATGTGGAGAGGATAAATAGATTAAACCTGAATATAGCATAATAGAGAAGAATAAATTACATAGTGCAGTATACTTTCTCAAAGAATTTACATAGGGAACACATCAGGTTCATCCTTAGTAGGGTTCACGGTGACAAGATGTACCTTGAACGAACCCATGACATTACACTGGAGGCAATTCATGGTGTGACCAGATTCTACAATGTTGGGGAAGTCCCCATTCTTCGAAAGATCCCTAAAACCAAAGTAACAGAGCTCACCGGTTCTATGAGTGACCAACGGGCAATGACAGTCAACACCATTAGAGATGATTTGGTGAAATATGCATGTATGGTGATTGGGTGTAGAATATTCTATGCTAGCATAATGAATTCTATTCCTTCAGCTGTGGTGCATGCTGCTTACAGGATGATAAAGGAAAATGTAGAATGTGACTTATGTACCTATATGCAGAAATAACTCATAGATAACCTGAAGTCAATCAAATTGGACAGTACTCAAAGTTTTAAGTTTGGTCAACTACTTGTTGGTTTATTTTTCTACTTTCAAGGATATTTTTCTGGAGTTGGTGATGTTCAATGGTCAACTGACCTACCAGTTTCAAGACAAATAAAGGAGAGTCTACAAGTAGTAGGAACTGCATATCCAGAGACTCTAAATAGGTATTTTGATGACTTCAAACTAAAGAAAAAACCAGAGAATGAGAATATCTATTGATTTAGTTAAGAAATATGAAGATGACATTTGTTTTACCATCAAAATAGATCACTGCATAATGGAAGTAGTCGAACCCAGAAAATATGTAGTTGGGCCTATGGGCTATGAAGTGGTAAATGATATATTGATAGGGTATGCCTCTACCCTACTAGCTTCACCACTGGAACCCAAGAAGAAGAGGACTGATACTTATTTAGAGAGGATCAAACCTACTGAGGTACCGAAGTAGATAAAGGGTAAAGCAGTGCCATCAACATCGACACCGGTTACATCTGCTACTAGTCCTAAAGTGACCAAAAGGTCACCTGCTAAAAAGAAACCGGAGGCTATTCTGGCAAAGGTATTCGAATGGAAGATGAAAACTAGGAATAACTCACCAAATCTAGAAGACTCTAAACCAAAGGTAGAAGTAAAGAAGACAAGGAAATCTACCAAGAAGATGAAGTCAATCGGTAATATACCAGCAACCTTTGCACTGGTAAATATAGATATTTCTTCTTACAAACCTATGACACATTGTCAAAGAACCATAAAGAATATTAGAAGAAAAGTTCTTGATGATTTAAAAGACTATTTTGATGATTTCAATGATAGTGAAAAGGAGGATGTTGAACAAGAACTTATTAAATATCTATGTATTAATGATTGGTCACCTTCTAAAATTAAATCAGTTATTTCTAAATCTTTGTATGATTCTTTGGACAACAAAAGGTGCATTGCCATTGAAAAAGAGCAAGACATCAGGGAGAAAGTTTTTGCTCAATACTTTCCAGATGCCTCTAATTTAGAATTGTTTGAAATCATTGACAAGAACAAAGGAATGTTTTTTCATGTGAAGAAGAAGACTTCAACTACTCGAAGGCAAATATTTTGAAGTGGAAAAAGACACCCATTTGAAGGTTAAAATTGTTGCCAACATGCAAAAAGTATACAAAGCTAATCGGTTGGCTGAGCAAGAGTCTAACCTATCTACAACCAAACCAGATGTAGTCTTTGATAGTATGGGTGAAAGAATAGTAGAATAAAATGACCCCATTGATGTTGATGCACTAGCTATGGAGGATACCACTCTAGATAAGGAGGAAGTTGAAAAAGAAAGAGTAGAGAAAGAAAAGGAAGAGAAAGCAGAAAAAGAGAAACATGAAAAAGAGAAAGTGAAGAAAGAAAAACAGGAGAAATAGCAAGCAGAGAAAGTCCGACAAGAGAAGAAAAAGGAAGAAGAGAAGAAGAGGAAGGAAGAAGAGGAAAAGAAAAAGAAGGAAGAAGAGGAGAAGAGAATAGAAATAATGAAGAAAAAAGAAGAGGAGAACAAGAGAGAAGAAGAGAGGAAGAAACAAGAGGAGAAAGTGAAGGCTGCCAAGGTAGCCCAAGAAAAAGAAGAAGTGGAGAAGAGAAGACAAGTGGAGGTCAAGGCCAAAGAAGGAGAACATATTCCTAAGGCAACCAGAGATCAAACCAAGCAGGTTGATTCCACTAGTTCTACTGATTTGACTCTTGCATGTCTGACCTAATCGGTCGATGAGACTGAGCTACTACAAAGCATTCGATTAGCGCAGGAGAGATTGGAAGAACTAAGGAAAAATAAAGAGAAGGATGTCATTTAATTTGTTGTTGACACCCTCTCTAATCTAATCCCCGGTACTAGCCTCCCCAGTACCAATTCCTCGCTAGCAAAGCTCAAATTTCTTTCCACAGTAGTTGATGACTAGGTACAATGTCTGGAAGATGTTGCCTAGGCCACAACAAATAAAAGCCATGAAAAGGCACTCGTAGTTGCCTTAGTACAACACATGAATGAAGACCAGGCAAAATTGCTTAAACAAAAAGGTGATATAAGTTCAACTATGGGTGAAGGTCACCTACTCTTGAGTAAAATCTGCCAACCTAACCTATTTTGTGAAGATGCTTTGAAACAGAAGACACTATTACAAATGGAGTTATAGAAGTACATCGGCAACTTCAAACTACCATATGATCTGTTCTCAGCCTATGGGCACATTGTTCATCATTATCAGCATCAGATTGCAAAGCTTGACTCAGAGATCTGCAATCAGACTCAATATTTGCAGGAGATTCAGTTGCTTCTATTGCCAAAATTGCAGGTTATTTAGAAGTGCTTCCTGAACTTAAAGGCTATCACTATGACACAGGAGTTGAGCACCATAGATGCAATGGAAGAATTAGCCTTCCAGATGAAGATTGAGAGTGAAATTTCTACCTCACTTCTTGAGTCATGGTCTTCAGACATGAAGAATTTCATGCAAAACTTTAAATCTCTTTTTGAGAAGTTTAATTCTTTATTGTCATGAACACATACTCTATCTTTATATTATGCAAAATGGTAATATTTTGCATTACTTTGTCATTGTTGGCAAAGGGGGAGTAGTGTATCTTAAAATTTTGGTGAGTATTACAAATTCCTGCACATACTTGTAATTTTTCCAAAGGGAGTAGTGTATATGCTTAGGGGGAGTAATTTTGCTTATGGCATCTATTTTTGTTTTGCAAAAGAACTTGGATTTCAATTTTTTTTTTCCTAAGTGTTTCCATCAATGCCAAAGGGGGATATTGTTGGTATTTTGATGATGTTTAGTTGTGATTTTCATTGATGGACACACACTTATTTGATGTATGAATTATTATCAACCGGTAGTTGTTCTAACCGGTATTGTATGTATAGTCTTTGTTTGTTGAAGACTATTGGTGTTGTGCAGAAAATGCTTACCGATCTTAGTATGACCGAAGACCCCAAGTGGTATGAAGATCTCAAGTTGAATGAAGACCCCAAGCGGCAATTGATCTTTTGATCAAAACACTATGTTCCAGTTTTCCAGTCTTCACTCGTTAACCGGTCATCGGTATATTTAGTTAACCGCTATACATGTAATGTGTGATGAGTTATCATCCACCGACACTATGGGAGTGTTTCTGTGTCATGTTACCAAATGTGTCTAGATGCACTGTACCTAGGAAATTATAGTCTAATCTTATTGGACCAACATGAAATCAAGTTCCTATATAAGAACATCATGTCTAGGGTTTTTGATATAGAAGAGAAGTTGATGTTTGCGAAGTTTTTGAGAGAAGATTAGGTCTGATCAAGAAAAGGTATCTCATGACTGAGATTGAGAGTGAAAAACATAGAAGACTGAAGTAATGCTTGAATGCATTAACAATGAGTTTTCAAGGATCTAATCAAGCATTCTGTGCTACTATCTATATCATTCACTTGTTGATTACTAATATCTTTGACAAGTCTAAAACCCTTAACCGAGTAGGCCTAGCCAAGCCTATTGTAAATCCTCTAACAAGGTGGTTCACAATTGTGAATCTGAAATCCTTTAACAGGGTAGTCTCTAGCAAGACTTATCTCCTAACAGAGATCTAGATTCCTAATAGGATCTGTTCTGGTGAAGCACATTGTAAGACTTTAACCGGTCTGACCTTAACCGACCTGGTTACTATTCTATAGATAGTTGACTTGTGAATTTTACTCACTGTAGTTTTTCCCATTTGGGTTTCCACATCAAAACATATTGTTTTATGGTGATTGCACTTTTGTGCTTGAATTCTTTATTTTCTATTTGGCTTGTTTATGTTCTAAGTAGTTTATTGTTTAACCTGCTACACCGGTTTGCAGTTAAACTGCTTAAGTGTTTGTTTAAATTATTGGGTATACTAATTCACCCCCCCGCCCCCCTCTTAGTATTCATCATGGGTAACAAGGGGAACACTCATGGTAGGAGAGATGAAAAAAGAGGTATTTCCCCTATGACTAACACTTGTAGGTATTATATTTTATGTATAGGTAAACATGATGTTTGATGTGAAGGTAGGAACACTAGTCATAAGAGTTGTCAAAGAAATGGAATAATTAACTTGACTAGGAGGTTGGGTATAACCTAGGCTTTCGGCACAAGTCTTCATAGGCATGATATCAGAATCAACAATATGAGAAATACCACACAAGATATCTACACCATGTTTATCACTTTGAATCATTCTTTTTAATCATTCAATCAATGGGTGAGATTCACTTTCCAAGTATTCTTGACTCATCCTTTATTGAAGATTGTCAAATTGATTGTCCATCTTTGCCAATTGGTCAACGGATACTGTAGTCAGTGATTCCTCCTCATTGTGAGAATTATCAAGATGATAAATGGGAATATCTGTAGGATTAGAAGAAACTCCAATATCCTCATTGAAAAAGCTATCCAAATTAGGATCCATTTCCTCAGTAATCAAACCTTGGACAAACTTAATTCTACAAGTACTTCTAATGGGGATACTATAGGTAGGACTAATAGAAGTAAAACTTATGCACTAGAGAAAAGAAATAGGAAAGAATAATGCAATATCCTAGGGCTTTGTTAAAATAACCTCTTATATTAAATTTGAAATTATTCTCTAGAAGATAGAAATTTGAATTTAAAATTAGGGTTGAAAATGACCTCTTAATTTAAAAAGTTTGAAAGGAGGGAAAATCAAAATTAAAATTTGGGTTGTCCAAATCTAACCTCTTAATTAAAATTTTGAGAGTTTGAAATGTTGAAATATTGAGGAAATCAATATAATTTTAAAAATTAGGGTATATGTAGTTAACCACTTAATTTTAAAATTTAAATTGAAAATGGAAATGTTGAAATTCAGATTTATTTTCAACCTTAGGGTGACCTAAAATCAATAAAATCTCACAAATATATGGAATTATGCAGTAAAATACAGGCAAAATAGGCTCCCAAAATTTGAGCAGAAAAAATCGGGACCAAGGTGGTAGTAGCACAATCCAACCAACTTTTTACCAAATTTTTCAGGGAAGCAAGATATTGTGATTTTAATGCGAATTCTAGAAGGATATGGGAATTGGACATGTCTAGATATGCATAAATAAGCCTTGAATGTCGAAATAGGACACACTTAGGATGTTTGATAAAATGATTAACTGAAAGAAGAACAAAAAGGGCACACTTAAGGGCTGACTTTAATGATGTTTAGAGGGACAAAAAGAGATTTTATATTTAATTGAATCAATTAAATTCTTAAAGGAAAATTTGAATTTGCACAAGGTTAATTTAATTTTAAAAATTAGGGTTTGTTGTGTAAACCACTTAATTTTGAAAATTTAAAAGCTGTAAGGAGAGAAAATGAATTTTGAAATTGAACCAAGGACCCAAATTTGAAAATTAATTCAAGATCTACACAATTCACAAGGTCAATTTTAAAATTAAATATTAGGGTTTTGTGATTTAACCACTTAAATTTTTTAAAATTTTAAAACTGAAAGTGTAAATGAAAACTTGAATTGCAAAATTGAAAAGTTCTCAGATCTGAAACAATCAATCCAATTTCGAAAAATGACGATCAGTTTTGAATCTAAAAATTAGGGTTTTTGTGAATTCAACCTAAAAAATTTTAAATATTGCAAGGAAATTACACTTGTAATTGAAATTTTGAATTTTAAATTGCATACACTTAGATTTGAAAACAAAAATCAGAATTAAGGGTGTAAGGAGTCAAGTTCACCAAAATGTAAAGGTGAACAATAGCTATGAAATTGATGTAACAATTAAGTGCATAAGCTAAATTTTTCCAAAAATGATTGCAAATATGAATTAATTAATTGCATATGAATCAAATCTGAAAATAAAAATCAAAAGCAAGCATAAGACACGTTAGGTTCACCAAAATGTAAAGTGGAAAATTGGAGGCTTGGCCAACTCTCCATTTGGAAGTGGGGAATTTACTAAGCTCAATTTTCATTTGGGGATGACTTTACATTCAAAAGAGGGGGATGAATCTACTAGATCCAATCCCAAAGGATGCAAGGATTGAATACTAAGTAGATTGGTGTTGATTGGAATGCAATTGACCCTCTTTTGTAAGTTCATTAATTGAATTAAGGAAAAGTACTGAAAATGAAAACAAAATATGCGAAAATAGTGAGCTACAGATTCAGGATTCAGTCATGCATCTAGATTTGAGAAGTTTGAAATTTTATGGAGTTGCTCTAAAAAATTGAGCAAAAGTTATGAGGACCATGTGTCTGGATAGGGGTTCCCTCCACTTGGTCCTTTGAACTTTTTGCATGTCGAAAAGGGTTTTTCATATTTGCGAATAAAGCTTAATTCCAGAAGTACAGTTGCACACCTATTCCCTACACATACAAAGAAAGAAAAATGTGTTGGGACGCAGTTTTGGAATTAACCAAGTGGTTGAAATAATGTAAGTGAAATGACTAAAAGTAGAAATCCTCCTCTTTGAGGGGATGTTGAATTTCTTGAAAATGAAATGCATATACCTCCTTGTGAAGTTTTTCTTGCCTCCACATGGAATTATGATCATGAAGTAGAATGACGATCTCCTCTTCAATACTTGAAATCTTGACTCTATTGTTGCTCTAAAGCTTGAAGTAAGATTGAAAATGCTCAATTGCTATTGAATGCTTGATCTCTTGAATGCTTGATGACCTCTTGATGATCTCTTGAAGGAAAAGACCCAAATACAGTCAAAAATTGAAAGGGGTGCAATTTTAGGACGTTACAATTGCAAATATGTGCTTACGAGATATGTTTGAGTGTTTGAGATATGTGTTGTCATTAATGCCAATATATTTTCTTTGTCTAGTGCAGTGATGTAGTGAAGTTAAGTTAGTTGGTTTATGTTGTATATTGATGATTATTGTTTGTGGATTAAAGAGTTTGTAGAGTGATATATCTAGTTGATTCAGTGAAAGTGCTAGAGGTCCACATGAAAATTTGAGTGAGTTATGAGTATCTATGTTGTGGCCAGGTTTTCTGTTGTTTAGTATTGCCAATGTTTAGTATTTTGACCTGCATTGCCCTGAATTGTAATATCTTGGTTTGTGGATTTGGAAATATGTTTGGATATTGATGTGTGTCCTTAATTCAAGTGGTTCATGGTTTGGAGCTCTGCAAATAATTTTTCCAGGTTGACAATCAATTCAATTAATGTTCTTGAAGTTTGGTATGATGATAACAATGATTCTAGTAATGTGAGTTAGTGTGGATGTTGTTGTGGTAATTCATGATGCTTGTGGATGTTTTTAGATCATGTTTTATTCATGTTGATGGTCAATATTGATTGATGAGCGGGTTATTAATTATTTTATTGGATTTGATGGTTTTCTTCATATCCTTGGCTGACATGATGATTGTAGCATGTTGTGGATGTTTGAAGCATAATTCTTGGAGGTGTTTTATATTCGAGGTGGTGATTTAGGTACATGCTATGCCTTAGCCAACATTGTTTGGGTATGCATATGATATTATAGTATGTATGATTATATTCTTGTAATTAGGTGATTATGTGTTGAGCCAACCTTGATGATATTGATCCAAGGTTGATGTCATGTATAAATAAATGTAAAATCATTATAAGAGGTGTGAGGTGTATGAATAATGTATTAATCATTCGAAAGTAGAGTAGAAGTGTGGAGAAGGGTGAGAGATGTTATGTACTTAACCAGAACTGTAACTAGGCATTAGGAGACGTTATTTTCTCATTTTATGATCTTTCAAATGTAATCTGAATCTATTTGCAAGACAGTGAGCCTTCTTAGGATGTAGCCCTTTGTTGTTTTGAGTAGTGAGCTCTAGGCAGTGTGCTTGAATGCATGTGCATTCCCTATTTTAATATTTCATATACTTCTAATAGGGTATCATCATATTGTGGGTAGGTTCCCACCGTGGTTTTTCCCTTGACTGGGTTTTCACATCAAAAATATTGGTGTTATGTGTGTTCATATTTTTCTATTTATTTATGCTTTCACTGTTAATTATCAGATCCGAGATTATAGTAAGTTCCTATAAGTTTTGGTGACAACTAATTCACCCCAGCCCCTCTCAGTTGTCTACCATATTTTCATCATGAGGATGCTGACAAAATAACTCTTGAGGAAGCCATACTTAAGTATTTAAACATTTTCAATAGAGTTGTTGGTGAGATTGTCTTAGAGTCCAAAAAGTTTATATAACCTATTAGAGTTGAGAAAGGATACTGCAAAGGCAAATAATTATAGGTTTAAAGAACGTGTAATAGTCATGTTACCAAATTTTGCACATGCCAAATTTAGTACCCTAATGAAGCCTTTCATTCATTCATTTTGAAAAGGTCAAATAGTGAACGAGAAATAAGATATCCACTATTTGTTTTAACTTGTTCACTTCATGTGTAGATACATGAAAAGTAAGACAACATGTGGGTTAAAGTGTGGCTCCCATGAGGGTTGAGCTCAACATGTTGTAGACCATAGAGATATTTATGCTCCATTATAGATGAAATAGCGTGGCCTATTAAAACCTTCAAGCGAATTCATGTTGGCAAGTGTATCATCGAATCCCCTACGTAGCTGATGAAAGGCCAAAAAGAATATAGAGAAAATGCAATCAGCCTGTGTAAAGTTTTTACTTGGGAACCAAATAGGATTTTGAAAAGGCCAGAGAACTTCCAAACATTTTCAGTCGCCAGGAATGAAGAACATTTATCCCACATTGGTTGCGGGGAGGAGCATTTTTGTATTTGAAACTAAAGTAACATATAAATATAGTGTTAAAGCTTATGGGATTTTGACAAGAAGAGGCTCATTGCCCAGTGGACCTCGCATGCGTGCACATCTCAAGGCATCCTAATTTTGTGACTGGCTGGCGAGAAGAGACTAAAGAGTGAGCAAGTAAGGAAGAATAGATGTAGATTGCGGTGATCCAATGGCTATTGTGATGGTTAGCTGCTCATTGGATATCATCCACAAATTGGTGACTGATGACATGGAGGAGCAGAGGATATAAGTCCAAGGATGAGTGAAAGTCCAGTGGCTGGTGACATGGCACAGATGGGTGACTTATCGAGCAGACCTTGGCCACAATGAATCTCCAAAAGGTTTCACCAAAGGCTCAGTTCCATCGACATAGGGTATATCAAAGAAATCAGAAGCAGCCCCGCCAATAGAATAAAGATATCGATGAAACTGCAAGTTTGAGGAGACTTGTAAATGGCTCGTCGAGGCAGTAATTTGGTCGAAAGAATGATATCTGATAGAACAAGATGCGTGGCAAGCCCGACAGATAGGTGTTGCCTAGGCAGATCTCCAGAGCCAATAAGGGGATGACACATATTGACATGTGGCACAAGAGAGAAAATTAGTCGGGGTTAAAGATCATGCAGATCAAGGAAGATCAACGGTGATGTGAGAGATCTGATGGTTGTCGCTATACCGCTATAGAAAGAAGCTCACCAGTTATCTCTATGACTTGGCGATAAAGTACATGCAGGAAAGGTGAGTGGCTAAGGTGCTAAATATCGAGCAGTTTGAGGGCACATCAATGGTCATCGCTATACCGCATGATGAAGATGCTCACTAGTTATCTCATGTGACTTGGCGACTGATGATGTGGCGAGATTGCTAGTAGGGTGAGTGCCCAGGTGGAATAAAGATCATGGAAGTTTGAAAGATCTAATGGCTATCGCTAAGGTGCAAGGAAAAGTCACATGTCCAGTTATCACTGTGACTTAGCGACAAGGTGGGTCTAGGTCTAGTGGCGGTTAAGATGGCAGTCCAACTGGAAGACAAGGTGGACCCACGAGTGAGCCAGAGGTTGACACATGAAACAGATGAAGAGAGAAACTCAAAAGAGATAAATATTGAACAAGTTCCTAGATATCTAGTGGTGGTTGCTATACCATGATCAGAAGATGCACGATGTTTATTCGCCGCGACTGGGTCACCAAGTAGTGGGGCCCACCAAGGAAGCAATTCAGAGGAAGAAATAAAGAATGCATATTAAGGTTGATCGAACAGAAGATCTTGATTTCAACGATGAGTCTAGGTCATGCTAAGATGGCAGGGCAGGAACCCCGGAACCAATTAGGAAGTGACATGTGGCGAGGCCGATAGATGGGGAGAGCGGCTAATGTGAATTAAAGATCAAGCAGATCATAGTTGATCGATGGTAATCAGAGAAGATCTAATGGTAGTTTCCAAGTCATCGTGGGAAATTGCTCATTAGGATTTCCATCACGACCCAGCAACTAAGGATGGAACTTTCAGTGGCCATCAAAATAACATGTTTGAGGCCACATCGGGAACCCGCTAAGGGAGTGCACCATTTGGAAAATTTCATTGGACATCAGGAATAAGTATTTTGATGCTACCCGATGACCCGATAGAAAAGTGGGTGAAATGCAAATATCATCCACCATTAGAATAAGTGTTTTAGTGCTAACCCGATGACCCGATGAAGAAAGCAATGCTAGTTACAATCAGAAGACATTAGGTAGTTTGAGGTTTGGTTACCCAGCTTAGAGAAAGTCTGCATGAGTCTTTCTCATGATCTTGAGGTGATAAGGATTGATTTTGAGTGCCATATGGGTCAACCTTTAGTTGACTAAGAGTTTGAACTGAATTGCATGAATTATTTTTGAATGTTTTGAAGCCTTTTTGGGTGGCCTTTATTTCTACATGAGGATCAGTTTTCAGAAGAGATATTTTTAGTGGGAGTTCATCTTCAAGCATACTAGAGTTATCTTTCCTCTACCTTTTGGAAGGTTTCTATATAAAGGGAAATTTTTTTTATCTTTCTTCTCTAGTTCTTGATCATTCTCTTGCCGGTGTTAGCAGAGAATACATTCTTGTAGCTCATATGTAGTTTTATGAGAGAATTCTAAATAAAAATAATTAGCTTATGCCTTATGTCTTTACAGTTCATTTTCTTATTCATGATTGAGAGCTACTTTATTGTGTTATTGTTTAAATAACCTTTAAATTTTTTGTCTCATTTATAAGTCACAAGTTGTGCATTGTGATAAATTGGTTCATTTGGTTGATTGTGAAAGTTTTCTTTCCTTTCAATTTTCTTGAAGTTTAAATCCTTTGCATGAAATATTTATGTCTTATGAACCAGAAGTCTATTTGTGTAGATTGGTGTTTTTAGGAGTGTATCTCTATTGTTTTGAGATATCTTATTGATGCTTCCCCTTGGTTTAGCATTTACAAGTCATTATATTTTCATTTTTTAGTTTTTCCTATCCTTTTTTTTAGTAAAGATTTAGAGTTATTCATAGGGAACCAACCCTTCATCTGGAGGTTAATTCTCACTATGGGCAACCCACAGGCCTAAGAATTATCCCATGTATCACCAAGTTGCTTGAGCTTTCAACTTCTATATTACGGGTGCAATTTGAGTGACAATAGTTTTTGGCACTCTCGATGGGACACGTTTGAGCTATCTCAGTTCAACAAATATTCATTTTTGCTGCTTTTGGTGTGAGGAGCAGCAATTCCAGCCTTTAGAGGAAACAATTTTCATACCTAGCAACTCATTTTCTTGGTTTCTTTGCAGATTCAGTGATATATTGTAGTATATGAGAAAGTATCAAACCAGACAAAGCGAGGATCCGATTGAGCATATTGAGCTACCACCATCATAGAGAAGTTCAAGGACAATGAAAAAGACAAAGGAAACTCTAGATTTTGATCTCCTATCTAATTCTTCTCCTCTACCTAATTCTCAGCCTAATTTTGCCACCCACATAAATCCTCTTTTTGCAACTACTCCAATTCAACCATCTATTACCCAGATAGCTCAAGTAAATCTACCTGTTAACCCAATAGCTCTGCCAAGAGCTCAGCCTTTTGTACCTTTTAATCAAGACAACCCTTTGAATCTTACTCATTATGATGATATTCTTGTAGCAGCATTGAAAAGCCTACCTTTTTTCACAAGAGAAGATCAGACAACTCCAATCAAACATATAAGGGATGTAGCTTCATTGTGTGGTGTGCATCATATCACATAAGAGAATGTTGCAATCAGACTCTCATCTGCCTCATTTAAAAAGAAAGCACTTCAGTGGTTCAGAAGACTACCTGTAAACTCAATTGATACCTGGGATCGACTGGGTGATAGATTAAATTCACAGTTTGAGGACAAATCTGACCATTTGTCACTATTAGAACAACTGAGTACCATAAAGAGATCCCCTCAAGAGAAAATGACTGACTTCAATTTTTATTTCCAGAAGACTTGGATCAAAGTCCCTATCACGGTAAGGCCTACTCCTGCTCATACATGTCTATCTTATCTTCGGGCCCTTAATATTGACATTTTAGTCATGATTCAATCTATGGGTGCAAATACTCTACCAAATGCATTTGATGTTGCTATTAGAGAAGAAAACTACCTAATTCAGTCTGGTAAAATAGCTCCTAGGCCCCTAATGCCCATATTTCTAGAAATAGAGCCTATTGTACCTCTTTTAGAGCCTCCTCTAGCCATTGTCCCACCTTTACTAGCACTGAATTATCAAGTTGCAGCCCAAGCAAATACTATACACTCCCAAATAAAGAGTTTTAGGAGTTTAAGAAGGAAATGAAAACCATGTTCCAAGGCTTTGGTAACAAAATGACCAATATTGAGAAGCAAGTTTATCAAAACACCAAGCCTTATCAAGCCCCTTATCAGAACAACCAGTAGAACATGCCTCATTATCAAGATGACCCTCAGGGTCAAAGAAGAAATTATAACCAAAGATCCAATATACCTTACAATCCCAACACTACCAGCACATCTAGAGATATCATCCCAGCTCAAAACAACATGAAATTAGATTATGATTGGTGCTGTCCTTGCAACCAACCTCATAATCAGACCACTTGTTTGAATGGTATGCTACATCAAGCACTCATGGTTCAAAATAATGTTGTTGTCTCAAAAGATAGTGTTGGCATATGGACACTCCAATGAGACATTGTGTGTGATTGAAGGTTTTGTCATTGATGGTAACCTTGCAATCCTATGGCACTAGCAAGACAGTGCACCGACATCAATAAGATCACTCTACACCGACACCGGCACCGACACAGAAAAAAGATGTATATCAGCACAGAGGCCAACAAGATTTTTTTTGATATGTAATATTTTGTTTATTATTGTAAGCCGACTTGGCAAATTGTAAAATGAGTCTTGTATATAAAGAAGATCATTGTAGACAATTGAAAGGGAAGTAAGCAAGCATAAAGAAAATTATTAGGCAGACCTAATGTGCGAATTATAGGTTAAGGGTATATGTAAGGAATAGAGCAAGATCCAGTACTGAATCTAGCATTGGAGATGCTATTATAAAGTAGTACAGATCATTGGATTAGTATAATCCTCATTGTAAGTTAGTGTGACTTCTCACTAAGCAGTGTGCTCTAGGTAATTGGCCTTCCTGCATGTGCAGGCCCCTATTCTAAGTAATATTCTCTTATTGGCCAGTACGTTAATATTGTGGGTCACAAATCCGACTGAGGTTATTCCCACACCGGGTTTCCTCGTTACACATCTTGTTTTATGGTGTTCTTTTCATGTGGATGTTTTTTATTATGTTTATTACATTAATTCTTGCATACCGGTACACTGCTACTTTATGTTCTGTATGTTTTAACTTAAGAAAATTTGACTACCGGTCAGATACTGATTCACCCCCCCCTCTCAGTATCTGTGGGAACCCTAACAATTGGTATCAGAGCCTGGTCCTCTATTTTCAGAAACCTAACAACTTGAGGAAGATCTTGACACCAGTAGAGATGGAAAATCTAATGAAGCAACTTGAAGGAGTTCTTAGTGACTATGATGCAGAGAAGTTGAAAAATATCAAATTAGAAGATAAGTTAAAAGCAGCTTAGGATATCATTTAGGCACTTCAAGAAAATCTTACTGTTACAAGAAATAAGAGAAGAGAATTTTGTGAAAAATTACAAAATGAGAATGATGAAAAGGAATCACTTAATGATATGATAAGGAAGTTGAAAGAAGAGATCATGACAACAAAAAATGAAATGCAGGATATGACTATGAGATTTTGCAAAGAGATTGAGGATAGAAAGAAGAATGAAGAAGAATTGACCAAAAGACTAAGTGATGTAGCAAATGAGAACACAAGAATTATCTATGAAAATGACATGTTGAAGATAGATCTGATGCATACTCAGAACGACTCAAATGAACTAATGAGACAAAAAGAAATCTTGGAAAGGGAATTGGAAACTGCAAATCAACAAAAAGAAAAATTCAAGAAAACCTCAGAAGAACTTGGTACCTTATTAAAGAATCAAAAACCCAAAGGTGACACTTCTGGAATTGGATTTGAAGTTGGAGAAAGCTCTGGTACCGCAAATACTGAGGATCAAAGCAAACCGGTAAGACCACCTAATACTTATAAATTCAATGGAAAATGCTTTAACTGTAATAAATATGGTCATAGGGCAAATGAATGTAGATCTAGGAATTATTAGAATATCAATTCTCCCACCGGTCAATGCTCCAAATGCAACAAAGTTGGTCATAACTCTAAAAAACTGTAGAATGAATGTAAGATGTTATGTTTGTGGAAGATTTGGACATCTATCAAATCAATGCAGAACACAAACTGGCATAGGTTATGGGAAAGCTATTTAGAAAAATAATGTAACTTGTTATGCATGTAACAAGATTGGGCATATTGCTAAATTTTGTAGAAGTAAAGGTACACTGGTAGACAACAAAAGTGCTAGCTTGAAAGGTAAAGAAAAAGTTGAAGAGGTTAAGCAAGAATTCTCAAAGCAATGGATTAGAAAAGGTGATCTAAATATTGGGAATACTCCTCCACCGGTAGAACCAACAAATGCTCCATCGACAGGACAATGTGATGCTCCACCGGCAGGACAGAGCAATGCTCCACCGGCAGGAAGTTCTTCATCTAATTGAAGAAAATTGTCTTGAGGGTTTGGCAATCTAATGACACATGTGCTATTATTCCCTCGATTAGAGTAAAGAAGTTGAAAATCACTTATTACCAGCAAATAAAGTTAAGTGAATACATAACAGGCATGCAATTAATATGGTAGGTAGTGAAAAAGACTTTATAAAATAAGGTTTTGGCTCCATTTCATTTCACCGTGATTTCAAACTTTCAGAGAGCGCGAAGATTTCTGAGCTAAGGCATTTCGAGCAAGAAGAAAGCACTCCAAGCAATCATCCATCCAAGATGGAAAAAGGTATTTTATCATGGCATCCACCTCTGCAATTGAATACATAGTGAACCCTACTATTCTGGAAGTAATTAAAAGACCTAGGCCCATATTTCAGTTGGTCCCTAAAATAGCAAAGAAGGATGATACCTTAGGTGCATTCTCTCAAATCCCTAAAGGTGTTGTATATGCTGAAGACCCTAGAATGTATATTCACTGCAATATTGAAGAGCTAGGAGATGAGGAAATCAAAACCACATACAAAACTGAGATATGTGATGATACCAGCAATATCAAAGCTAAACACAAAATCATTGAAACCCTAGGATTCACAGAAATCCTTAGTATTCCTGAATTTCCTAAGGATGTGATTAGGATAGTGTTAAGTAGAGTTCATGGAGAATTTTTCTAGTTAGATGCAATTCATAAGATCACCAAGCAAGCAGTAAAGGCTGTCACAGGGTTACCAGCTACAGGTAAAAGACTAGACAAAAACAAGAAAGTTTCAAATGATTTAGTCATAGACCTAATAGGTGCAACATTTGATAAAAGATCTTTAAGGGTTAATGATGTAAAGGATATAAATGTGAGATTCATAAGCATGATATTAGGTTACAAAGCCACTCATGCCAATAGACTCAACTCAATTTCAAGTTTATGCATTAAGAGTGCTTATGACATGATAACCAACAATGCAAAAATTGACATGTGTGAATGGCTAAAGGATGAACTGATAGACAACCTTGGAAAGATAAAGAAGGATAAGAAAGGAACCTTCAGATTTGGAAATCTGTTAGTGTGTCTAATGCTTCATATAACAAAACAAGTTCCCAGTATAGGATATAAAGAATTTGGATATGACATACCGGTAGGAAAGCAACTGATAGAACTATTCAATACCATGGGTGAGAATAAGGAAAACAACATTCATGACTTTTTCCAAGCACTAAAGATGAAAATGAAGAAAAGGACAAGGTTATCCCAAGAAATTGTAGATAAATACAAAGATGATATATGCTTTGTTATCAAAAATGATGAAATATGGATGGAAGCAGTCATCTCTAGGACAATCTGGGTAACAAAAATGGGCTATGAAACAGATGACCACATAGTTGAAACTTATGCCAAAGCACTTTTGGAAGCCCCCAATGAACCTAAGGAGGAAGAATTTGGTAGTGCTGAAACAATAGAAAAACAAATACAGTCCAAGAAAAGAGTGAAGAAGGTAGAAGATTATGTGAGAAAAGGATCCAAACAAGCAAAAGCCATTAAGGAAGATGTATTAAAGAAAACCGACATAACTGAAGATGAGTTGGCAGCCCCACAACCTGAAGCTCATCTATCACCGATAGGTACTTCTTTAGAAGGAGACATGCCAGCAACCTTTAAAAGAGTTGTTAGGAAAAGAGATCCCTCACCAGCAACCACTCCTTCACCTAGAAGGACAAGGCAAAAGCAACAAGCTATGAGATCTTTGGTCAGAAAGGTCACACCCAAAAAGAAGCTGACCCCTAAGAAAAAGAAAAAGGCAAAAACTGACTTGGCACCTCTGGACATTTTGTTAAATGAGATTACAGAGGAAGGAAAACTGAAGAACATAGGGAAAATTTATGACACCCTATCGGCTAATGAGAAAGGGCAAGTTGAGGAGAGTATAATACTACACATGGACATGTTTAAAAAAATTTTGATGGAAGTCATAAATGAAATTCCTGATGACTTATACAAAAGACTTGAGGCCAGAAGGCAAGCAGTAATTGAACTGGACAAGAAAATAAAAATAGAAAAACTACTTGTTGTGTATCCGGTAAACTCCCCAAAAGAAATTGAAGATCTGATAGCTCAGGCCAACTGGACAGTTTTTTCCACTGTGCACCAGCATATTTCACTGATGGCAGGTAGAGTTACAGAGGTTTTAGAGGAAACAGAAGATGGTTGGGACATATTTTTGGTTGAAAAAGAGAAACAAAAAGAATATAGGGATCCCAAGCCTATTAAGGTATATCAAAAGGATAAGGACAAAGGGAAAGGGAAAATTGGTGGACCTCCAAGCATAAAGGTTAAAGATAACCTACCTCCACCTTAAAAAATTGCAATCCTTTAAAACCAACTGGTAGTTAAAAGCATGGATGTAGAGGATAGCAATACAAATCCTGAAGTCCTAATCACTGTAAATGTTGATACCCAAAAGATCAACATAACAGTTGATAAAGAGCAACCGGCAGCGGATATAGGGAAAAAGATGGAATCTAAAGCACAAACAGAGAAACTGATAGAGATAAAGGCTCTAGAATAGATGCCACTGGTAAGTAATGAAGTAGGAAAAGCAGTGCTAAAGGAAATAAAGACACAAACTGACCTACCAGAGGTCAATACAAGCATGGTCACTTCCACCAGTACTCAGTTTGTTGGGTCGCCATCAAAGTCAACAAATTTGACTGAGGTATTACTTGAATCCATCAAGAAAATAACTAACTATAGTTCTCAAGCTTACAAAGCAATAGATGATTCAATACCAATTTTGAAGATAATCACTCGTGATTGTAATATAGATAATAAAGATTCTTTAGGACAGTTGGATACATTATATAAATACATTTCTGGAAATATTGAGAAAATAAAGGTAGAATCTATAAAGGACATTCTAGAAAAGGAGAAACAAAAATTCTTTGAGGAAGAAATTAAGAAGTGTAACAGAGACTTTGACACACTTCTACCGAAACTATGTAGTTTGTTAATAGAGTACAAAAGACCTATACAAAGACACATGCAAAACAAACTTCCTGACTATAGATATAGACAAGAAAATAAGCAAGACACAAGAAGAGATAAACAAGCTTGCGGATAATTTTGTCAACTCACCGGATTCACTATCTGTTTTTGAAGATAAGTTAGCAAATTTTGAGGCAGAATTACTTAAACATGAGAAAGAGAAAGAGACAATAATAAATAAGGCAAAACACTTGAGATCTAAACTGAGTCCAATATTGGACTATCTAGCATCTCTATGGAAGGAAATCTCAAGGGCATTAACACTGGGAAGTAAAACACCGGGAGAACAATTGCAACATCTCACCGGCACTGTGAAGAGGACTAAAACAACAATAAAAGATAGCAAAAAGTTTATGGATAGTATAAACTTAATTTTGGGTGATCTTTTTCAGATAATAACTACCCAACTACAAGGTTGAGGATATGGACCGATATAACTACAAACTCTACTAGCATTTTGACAACCTTTGTCATTGACGCCAAAGGGGGAGTAGTAGGATGAGAAAATTCAAAGACAGGAATCATATGCTCAGGGGGAGCTCCTCATATTTTTTGGTAAATTTTTTTTTGGTCTACACATTTTTGGACACCTTTTTGAAATTTCTCATGAGTGTTGCCATCAATACCAAAGGGGGAGATTGTTGGCATATGGACACTCCAATGAGACATTGTGTGTGATTGAAGGTTTTGTCATTGATGGCAACCTTGCAATCCTATGGCATTGGCAAGACATCATATTGGCAAAGCATTATTCAAGAAAGATAGTGCACTGGCATCAACAAGATCACTCTACACCGGCACTGGCACCGACACAGAAAAAAGATGTCTACCGGCACAGAGGTCGATAGGAGTTTTTTTTATATGTAATATTTTGTTTATTATTGTCAGCCGACTTGGCAAATTGTAAAATGACTCTTGTATATAAAGAAGATCATTATAGACAATTGAAAGGGAAGTAAGCAAGCATAAAGAAAATTATTAGGCAGACCTAATGTGCAAATTATAGGTCAAGGGTATATGTAAAGAACAGAGCAAGAACCGTAACTGAATCTGGCATTGGAGATGCTATTATAAAGTAGTATAGATCATTGGATTAGTATAATCCTCATTGTAAGTCAGTGTGACTTCTCACTGAGTAGTGTGCTCTAGGCAATTGGCCTTCTTGCATGTGCAGGCCCCTATTGTAAGTAATATTCTCTTATTGGCCAGTAAGTGAATATTGTTGGTCACAAATCCCACCGACGTTTTTCCCACACCAGGTTTCCTCATTAAACATCTTGTGTTATGGTGTTCTTTTCATGTGGATGTTTTTGATTATGTTTATTACATTAATTCTTGTATACCAGTACACTGCTACTTTATGTTCTGTATGTTTTAACTTAAGAAAATTTGACTACTGGTCAGATACTAATTCACCCCCCCCTCTCAGTATCTATGGGAACCCTAACAGATAGTACTCATGGAACTCATGATCAACAATTTTCTCATTTTGAACAAGGCCTGAATGTTACCCTGGTCAATTGGCAAGGTGAAGAATTTTGTGGAGTAAATCAGCCACAAGACGAGAATTAGTCCTACACTTCTATTGCAGCCAATACATGGTCCAAAAAGAGAGCCATTGATATAGGACAACAAGCTATTAAAGGCATCAATCAGGCTTCTACAAGCCAACAAGCACCACCTGGACCTCAACCCACTCCAAATACACAAATGATACCAAAGGGGCAACCAGTGGTCAACAAGGATCAACCAAGAGATCAATTACATACAGCATAAGTTCAAGAGGATGTTGATGTTAAAAGAGGGTAGAAGAAGGTTAGTACAAGCTCATTTAATATTTTGGATCAATTGAAAAAGATGCATGTCAGTGTCTCAATGTGGGATTCCTTAGCTCTTCCAGGGAAAACGGATTTGCTTAAAAATGCCCTATCTAACATCTCTTTGTCACAAGATCTTCCTAATGAGAAACCCAAAGTAGTCTTATCCAATGAACCTCAAGAAAAGAAGGGTGAACAAAAAACTCAGAAGGTTAAACCCCCTCCTTTTTATCTGACTTTAATAATAGATTAGCAGCTAGTGCATAATTGTATGATTGATTTAGGTGCAAGTAGTTCTGTTATGCCAAAGAAGATAGTTGATAAGCTGGATTTGACATATGAGCCTCTTTCAAAAGGAGTAGTCTAGCTAGATGGGACAACAGTAAATATAGTAGGTGTGATTAAAAATTTGGTTCTCATATTGCATGCATGGCCAAACTTCTCAATTCCACAAGATGTCTACATCATAGATCTTCCACCTTACTTTGCTTTATGCTTGTCAAGAGATTTCACAGCAAATTTGGGTGGGTATTTGTCTTCTGATTGGTCACACATGTTTTTCAGAACAAGAAATGGTACCAAAGTGACCATAAAATTAGAATTGTTAGCTAATGATCATATAGAACCATACATCCCAAGTGTTGTTAATGCAAATTTTTCTATACAAGAACCTAATGATCAACCTGATATCCCAGCTCTAAACACCCTAATAGAAGGGATACCTGATAGTATTAGATGAATGGGCAATAGAGAATGATGAAGAAGATCCATTCAAGCATATGGAAGAATTAGAGCTAGGTGTCTACATAATCCATGAAGAAGGTGTCATTGTCCCTAATCTTGAAAAGGATGACAATCAATTGTCCAATCAGTAGGGTGAACATCAAAACAATGAATTGTGGCAACTCTATTTTGATGGCTCAAGGAGCAAGGTTGGTTTCGGAGGTGGTGTTATGTTAGTCTCTCCTGAAGGTAAGAAATACTTTTCAACCTTTATATTTTCTTTTAGCTGTACTAATAATACAACTAAATATGAGTCACTTGCACATGGATTGGAATGGTCTAGAAGAAGAAATATAAAGTGTTTGCAAGTATTTGGGGATAGTGAGCTAGTGGTAAATCAAGTAAGAGGTGTCAATGTGACTAAAAATGATGTCCTTAAAATGTATAAGCATAGGATATGGGACTTAATTGAAGAATTTGATGCTTTCAATCTGTTGTCCATGCCTAGAAATCAGAATAAGGAAGCAGATAAGTTGGCTGCCTTGGGTGCTCAATCTGACATACCAGATGAGGTAAGAAGTATTGAAAGACAACAATATGTCAAAGTGGTTGTTATGCCTTCAATTCCAGATAATAGTGTGAATTGGTAAGTCTTTGATTTAGATGAACAAATTATTAATTTTCTTATTGAAGAGGCTGAATTTGCAGCTGGTAATCAACATAAATTTGTAAAGCAATATGAAAATCAGATTCTTCAATTGAAAAGTAATAAGTTGCCAAAGGGATCGGTAACCCTTGAGTCAATCTTTAATATTGATGATCAGGTTAGAAAGGAAAAAGGTAGCATGCTGGTTAAAGAGGAGCACTACAAACCTATTGAGATCTTCAAAGATAAGTTATTGAAGCTTGGAAAGGTATGTACAATTGAAGAGAAACAGGCATTTGTTTTGCTTTGTCAAGAATTCAATGACATGTTTGCATGGAAGTATGAAGATTTCAAGGGATTTAACCCTGCATTAGCCCAACACACCATAGACTTAGAAGCTAATGCCAAGCCTAGAAGACAAAAGCAAAGGACCCTTAATCCAAAACTTGAGCATCTCACGAAGACATAACTAAACAAGCTGATCCAAGGTAATATCATCTTTCCTATAAACCATACATCTTGGGTTTCAAATTTGGTTCTCATAAGAAAGAAGAATGACGAGCTTAGAATTTGTATAGACTTTAGAGATCTTAACAGAGCTTCTCTAAAAGATCATTACCCGCTACCCTCAATGGAGTAGATCTTACAAGTAATTTCAGGTTCAGATAGATTTTCACTACTTGATGGTTATTCTGGTTATAATCAGATTCTGGTAAAGGAGGATGACCAATTTAAAACTACCTTTACTACAAAATGGGGAACAATGGCATATAGGAAAATGCCTTTTGGTTTGTCTAATGCAGGAGCAACCTTTTAGAGGGCAATGGATATGGCCTTCCAAGGCCTTATAAATAAATTTGTTTTGGTTTATCTTGATGACGTAACCATTTTTTCAAAGAATGTGGAAGAGCACTTTTCTCACTTAAGGAAGATTTTTGAAAGGTTTAGAGAATATGGAGTATCCTTAAATCCCAAAAAGTGCATTTTTTGTTGTACACGAGGGTAAGTTGTTGGGCTATATTGTCTCCAAACATGGAATAACCATATATCCAGAGAGGGTAAGTGCTATTTTAGATTTGGCTTTACCTACACATAAGAAAGGCCTTCAAAGCTTTATAGGTAGAATCAATTTTGTAAGGAGATTCATCCCCAATATAACATTTCTTTTGAAGCCATTGACTAGCATGCTTAAGAAAAATGTTACTTTCAGCTGGTCCAAAGAGGTTAAAAATAATTTTGAAGAAATTAAGACTGCCATAGCATCAACATCTACTTTGATTAATCCAGACTTTGCAAAGGATTTTATATTATATGCTTTTGGTACTTTTGATACTCTTTCAGCTATGTTGATTCAGCAAAATGATGGGATTGGAGCAGCCAATAGCATTCTTTAGCCAAGGCCTAGAAGGGTACAAGCAAAAAAAAAAAATTGTTGAGAAACATGCGTTAGCAGTCATTAGAAGTCTAAAGAAATTTAGACACATGCTTTCAAATAACAAAATTCACCTAATGGTTGCTCATCCTAGTATAAAAGATTTTTTGTTGAATAGAGATCTTAATGACAAAAGAGTTGGTTGGATCATGAAAGTGATGGAGTATGATGTCAATATCAAGGTAACGGAGCTGATTAGAGGTAAGGGACTATGTGAATAGCTTGCTGGTCACAACGAAAACACTGAACAAGAGAATGAAGAATTTTTCCTAGTTCATGAAGATAATGAACTAATTGTTGTAGCAACACCTCCTACAAGTTGGGTGCATGAAATGATGCATTTTCTTTAGACTGGTGAGTGTCCTAAAGGTCTGAACAATGCTAAACGAAGATACTATAGACTTCAAGTTATCCCTTACATCATTTTGGATGGAATTTTGTTTAGAAAATATTTTAATGGTATATTCTTAATATGCATAGATTCAGATCAAATTGACAGAATATTAGAGGAATTCCATAATGGACCAGCTAGTGGTCACTTTGCACCATGGACTACAGCATTAAAGATCATGAGGGCAGGATATTTTTGGCCTGATTTACATAAAGATGCATATGCTTGGGTAAGGAAATGTAATAATTGTGCACTATTTGTAGGCAAACAGAAGATGACAACTTTACCCCTACAACCTATTCAAATTGAACAACCATTCATGAAGTAGGGTCTTGATTTTATCGGAATCATCAATCCACCTTCATGTTCTAGGTATAAATGGATCTTGATAGCCACCGATTACTTTACCAAGTGGACTGAAGTTGTACCCTTGAAGGAGGCAAATGAAAGTTGATTCCTAAACTTTTACCAGGACTTAGTAGCAAGGTTTGGTATCCCTGATTCTATTATTTCATAAAATGCATTAGCTTTTGTAGAATCTAAGATGACTGATTGGGTTGTCCAGAATAACATATTTTTTAGTACTTCGTCCAATTATTATCCTTAGGGTAATGGACAAGCTGAGTCTAATAATAAGAACTTGATTAGGATAATCAAGAGGAAAATAGAAGATAATCAAAGAACTTGGCACACTCAATTGAAACATGCATTGTGGGATGATAGAATCACCCCTAAGAGAGCTATAGGTATATCTCCCTATGTCCTCATTTATGGTAAAGAGGCAAGACTCCCAATTTCAGTTGAAATGCCTACACTAACTCTGATTAGAGAGCTAGAAATGTTGCAAGAAGAACCCATGCAGGTTAGGTTGGCAGAACTAATGGAGTTGGAGGAGGTAAGAAAGAAAGCATTGTTGACTATTGAAAATCATCAAGCTCAGATGAAGAGGACTTTCGATAGGAAGGCAACTCTGAGAGTTTTCAATGAGGGAGATTTGGTTTTTAAGTGGGATGAATTAAAGAGTAAGCCTAGAAAGCATACTAAATTTGATGCCATATGGGATGGCCCATACATCATTACTAAGAAAAAGCAACATAACGATTTTCAGCTTTCAAAGTTGAATGGTGAGACCCTTCCAATCCCAGTTAATGGGATTCATCTCAAAGCTTGCCTTTAATATTTCTTTCAGGTTAATAAGTGTCGATGCACATTTTCTTTTTCTATTTTTGTTGTTCTGTTTTTCAATAAGTGCTTATGCACAGTTTTGTGGTTTCTATTTTAGGTAGCACCACTTGTTTTTTTCCTAGTTTTCTCATTTTGTTTTTTTGTCATGCTATAGAGCAGTTGAATTTCAAGAACTTCCATTTGGAGAGAGGGCTAAGATGACTCTATAAGCCCAATGGATAAGCCATGATATGTCTATAGTGTTTAGTAGGCAAATACCTCTAAGAAGTCACCAAAAATGTTACCAAGTTTTGCACATGCCAAATTTAGTGCCCTAATGAAGACTTTCATTCATTCATTTTGAAAAGGTCAAATCATGAATGAGAAATCAAATATGCACTATTTGTTTTAACTTGTTTGCTTCATGTGCAGATACAGGAAAATTAAGATAGTATGTGGGTTAAAATGTGGCTACCACGAGGGTTGAGTTCAGCATGTTGTAGACCATAGAGATATTTATGCTCCATTGCAGATTAAATAGCGTGGCCTATTAAAAAATTCAAGCAAATTCATGTTGGCAAGTGTATCGTCAAATCCCTTGTGTAGCTAATGAAAGGCCAAAAGGAATTTAGAGAAAATGCAATTGGCCTACGTAAAGTATTTACTTGGGCACCAAAGAGGATTTTGAAAAGGCCAGAGAACTTCCAAGCATTTTCAATCACCAGGTATGAAGAAAATTTATCCCACATTGGTTGCAAGGAGGAGCATTTTTGTATTTAAAACTAAAGTCACATATAACTATAGTGTCAAATCTTATGGGCTTTTGACAGAAGAGGCTCATCACCCAGTGGACCCCGCATGTGTGTGCATCTCAAGGCATCCTAATTTTGTGACTGGCTGGTGGGAAGAGACTACAAAGCGAGCAAGTAAGGAAGATCGGACGTAGATCACGGTGATCCAATGGCTATCGCTATGTCGTGATGGTTAGATGCTCACTGGATATCATCCGCGACTTGGCAACTGATGACGTGGTAGAGAAGAGGGTGTAAGTCTAGAGACAGGTGGAAGTCTAGTGGCTGGTGACATGGCACAGATGGGTGACTTATCGAGTAGATCGTGGCTATGATGAATCTCCAAAAGGTTTCACCAAAGGCTTAGTTCCATCAACATAGGTTATATTGAAGAAATCAAAAGCAGTCCCGCCGATAGAATAAAGATATCGATGAAACTGGAGATTCGATGAGACTTGTAAATGACTCGTTGAGGGAGTAATTTGGCTGAAAGAATGATATCCGATAGAACAAGACTCGTGGCAGGCTCGATAGACAGGTGTTGCCCAAGCAGATCTCTGGAGCCAATTAGGGGATAACGCATGTTGACACATGGCACAAGAGAAAAAATCAGCGGGGGTTAAAGATCATGCAGATCAAGAAAGATCAATGGTGATGCAAGAGATCTGATGGCCATCATTATACCACTATAGAAAGAAGCACGTGCGGAAAAGGTGTTCGGCTAAGGTGCTAAAAATCAAACAGTTTGAGAGTAGATCAATGACCGTCACTATATCGCATGATGAAGATGCTTGATGGTTATTTCATGTGACTTGGCGGTTGATGACATGGCGGGCCTGCTAGTAGAGTGAGTGCCTAGGTAGGATAAGGATCATGCAAGTCAGAAAGATTCGACGGCTATCGCTAAGGCGCAAGGAAAAGTTGCATGCCCAGTTATTGCTGTGACTTAGCAACAAGGTGGGTCCAGGTCCAGCGGCGGTTAAGATGGAAGTCTAGATGGAAAACAAGGTGGACCCACAAGTGAACCAGAGGTTGACACATGGCACAGATGAAGAGAGAAACTCAAAAGAGATAAATATCAAACAAGTTCCTAAAGATCTAGCAGTAGTCGCTATACCGTGATGAGAAGATGCGTGGTGTTTATTCACTGTGACTAGGGGGCCAAGTAGTGGGGCCCACTAAGAAAGAAATAAAGAAGATAGATTAAGGTTGATTAGATGGAAGAGCTTCATTCTGGCGGTGAGTCTAGGTCATGCTAAGATGGCAAGGTAGGAACCCCGAAACCAATCAGGAAATGCCATGTGGCGGGCCCAATAGATGGGGAGAGTGACTAAGGTGAGTTAAAGATCAAGCAGATCACAGTTGATCGACAATAATCAGAGAAGATCTGATGGTAGTCACCAAGTCACGATGGGAAATTCCTTGTTAAGATTTCCATCACGACCCAATGACTGAAGATGGAACTTTCATCGGCCATCTGAATAACATGTTTGAGGCCACACCGGGAACCCGCTGAGGGAGTGTGTAGTTTGGAAAATGTCATCAAACATCGAAATAAGTATTTTGATGCTACCCAATGACCTGATAGAAAAGTGGGTGAAACGCAAATGTGATCAGCCATTAGAATAAGTGTTTTAGTGCTAACCTAATGACCTGATGAAGAAAGCAATGCTAGTTACAATCAAAAGGCAAAAGTGGTGGCAGGTAAAGTAGCATCCAGGGATTCATGCAAAATGAGAAGAAAATGCATCAGGTAGTTTGAGGTCTTCTTACCTAGCTCAGAGACAAGTTGCATGAGTCTTTTTCATGATCTTGAGGTGATAACGATTGATTTTGAGTGCCATATGGGTCAGCCTTTAGTTGACTAAGAGTTTGAACTGAATTTCATGAGTTCTTTTTGCTTGCTTTGAAGCATTTTTTGGTGGCTTTTATTTCTACGTGAGGATCAGTTTTCAGAAGAGATATTTTTAGTGGGAGTTAATCTTCAAGCATTTTGGAGTTATATAACCTCTACCTTTTGGAAGGTTTTTGTATAAAGGGAATTTTTTTTTATATTTCTTCTCTAGTTCTTGATCATTCTCTTGCTAGTTTTAGCAAAGAATACATTCTTGTAGCTCATGTGCAATTTTATGATAAAATTCTGCATAAAAATTATCACCTTATGCCTTATGTATTTATAGTTCATTTCTTATTCATGATTGAGAGATAGTTTATTGTGTTATTGTTTAAATAACGTTTAAATTTTATGTCTCATTTATAAGTCACAGGTTGCGCATTGTGATAAATTGGTTCATTTGGTTGATTGTGAAAGTTTTCTTTCCTTTCAATTTTCTTGAAGTTTAAATCATTTGTATGAAATATTTATGTCTTATGAACTAGAAGTCTATTTGTGTAGATTGGTGTTTTTAGGAGTGTATCTCTATCATTTTGAGATATCGTATTGATGCTTCCCCTTGGTTTAACATTTGCAAGTCATTCTCTTTTCATTTTTTAGTTTTTCCAATCCTTTTTCTTAGTAAAGATTTAGAGATATTCACAGGGAACCAGCCCTTCATCTAGAGGTTAATTCTCACTATAGGAAATCCACAGGCCTAAGAATTATCCCATGTGTCACCAAGTTGCTTGAGCTTTCAGCTTGTGCATTACGGGTGCAATTTGAGTGACAATGAGTCAATCTATGTTTGATAATAGGTGTAGAGGAAGTAAAGAGAATACTTAAAGAATCCCAACAACATTTTAGGAGCAAAATAAGGATCAACAAACTCATGATTGGGAAAAATAGATGAAGTAATAAAAGATACTAAGAAGATTTTTTAGCCCATTTTAAAAAAGAATCAATATGATGTTGTTTCATCAATTTCGAAAGTGCAAAAAGAAAAATCAAAAGTTGATCAAGGTAAGGTGAATGTTTCTTCTATTCCAGAAAACGTAGGCATGGATGAAAAAAAGGGAGAAGAGTTGAATAAGGGTAAAGAGGAGACATGAAAAGGAAATGAGGGTGAGGATACTCAAAATCCTTCGGATCAACCTATGGACACAATGCCATCTATGAAGACTCAAGCTCTGGTTGATGATAAAGGTTTGAAATAATTTAAGGCAGAAATTGATATTGAAGATAAAAATATTGAAGAAAGAGACACTACGGAGGATGTAAAATATTTTCTTGAGAAGGATAAGAAGATCTTAGATGATCCAACACTATCCCAAGGGCCAATCAACTTGGATACTCTCTCCCATTTATAAATTAAAGCTAGGAACATTTGCACACACTAAGGCAATAGAGGAGATCCTTAAATATCACATTTAGGATGATGAGTTGTTGAATCTTGCTTCTGGTGTTCTAGAAAAGATAATGCCTACATATGTGAAGGACACATCAGATTCTCTCTTCGGATAGTTGAAGAGTCTCATTAACTTTGTAAGTACTCATTTTGAATCTTTAGAGAAGTCAGCAAAGATTACGGTCTGGAATGAATTCAATGATAAAAGATTTGGTGAGTTGAAGAAAATGATTACTTGTGATAGAATCTTGTTAGACACGTGTGAAAGCCATTCAAGAGGCCTTATCTGAAGGTGGAAATGTCTACAAGTCTTTTTTTCCATGCTCTAAGTTTGTTGCAGACATTAAGAAGCAAATAAAGGAGGATGAGAAATAATTATCTGATATCTCTCAGTCATTTGATTTGTTGACTGTCTTTATGGCCAATCAAGAAGCTTAGGTCATATCATTAATAGAAAAAATTAAGAACTTGAGCCATGATAGGGAAAATATCATTGACAAAGTTGGTGTGATTTGGAGCCTAATTACTCCAAAGTTAGACACCATTCTTAGTGCTTTGAAGGAAACTCGGGATTCTATAGCCACAAATGATCCTTCAGATCTTCAGTCAGTAGAAATCCAAGCATATCTTTTTAGTGGTCTAATCTCAATTTTGGAATGTCTCAATAAAGGTTGGGATAGTCACTTAAATTCATTGAATAACACTTTTCCATATATCTTTAAGTTTATGTAAGTCAGTAAGGTTTGTGTGTACATATGCTATTGTATACAGGCTTTTGTGTGAAATTTTGGCATGTGGATCCCTACCTTTACCATTAATGTGAAAGGGGGAGTGTAGGGAAGTGAAATTTTTTGTATTCATCTCAGGGATAGTTCCAAAATATTGATTTTGGGAGTTTTGATGCTAAGTTTTGTAGTGTGTTCATATGTTGGTATTGATTCCAACACGTAGTCATTTTTCACTAATTGTTGCCATCAATGACAAAGGGGGAGATTGTTCGCAAGAGACACTGCATAACTAGTCAGATGTTGTCATTGATGGCAACTCAGATCTAGGATTCCATCTGTAGTGCATGATTTGCTTATACCAGAAGTTAAAGTGAAGATTTGGTTAAGTCTGATAAGTTAGAAAAGATCATCCAGTAGAGTACAATATCTTGATTGGTATTTCATTTCAGTTGAATACTTTGTGTTACAGATCTAAGGGAAGCTTGATAGATGTTTGGAGCACTTTATTCCATTATTTTAGCCTCCGATGATAATTGTTGTATAGCCAATATCAGTTTTTGAGTTGAATAGTGTAGTAAGGTTGACATGTGTAGTTGATCATTGAGCAGATTTGATGGAGTAGTTTTGATGATTGCTTTTTTATCAAGGATGTTTAGCCAATACTTGGGAAGTGTGTGGACAATTATTGCTGGTCCGCATTAGTATTTGAGATCGAATTTGGATGACAGTTCATAGACGTTTGGTGAATATGCTAAATGTTGTTGAGCCAACATGTAGCCAATATGATTTCATGTTGCGGATATATAAGATTGATTTTTATGATAATTTTGGATATCGATAGGGATGGGAAAGGTGTGGGTGATCGATTGTGAATAATTTCACCTGCACATGACAGAGATCTATGCTCCATATTTGTGATAGGATAGTGAAACAAAGTAGATTGAGATAAGTGTGAAAAGTGTTATTATTGAGCTTAACCAGAACTATCATCAAGCATTTGTAGATTCTAATTTTTAGTTCATATACTTAATTAATCTATTGTAATATATTTATAGGAAGTGAGCCTTCTTTATTTTAGCAGTGAGCTCTAGGCAGCGTGTCTAAATGAATGTGAATTCCCAAAGTGTAATATTTCTATACATAAACACATATGCATACACATAATGTGCACACACATGTTATACATGCATATATGCATGTGTGTATGCATATACACATACATACATGCATATATGTACACATATACCTACATACATAAATACATACATATTGCAAGGAAAATAAGTAACAAAACAACTTCCTATAGTAACCTTGAGTGGAGAGTAATGAAAAAATAATAGAAATAAACATGAATAACATGCATACCACAAACACAGTGAATTACATGGAGAAAACCCTTTCGGGAGAACAACCCCACACTCCAAAAGCCACCCAATATATTATTAGAAATAAACATATTATGATATACTTATAGAGAAATCTTCTCACGAGTGTATCACCCATAGAGATCTAGATGCAACTCAATAGCTATTATATTCTTACACACAACCTCCATCTCAAGCACCTTATATATAGGAGTTACAATACATGAAATCGTCAAATGGTATTAAAAATCCATGGGATAAAACCACTCCATAGTGGCACCCATATTATCTCAAATACAAGATTACCTATGATGTGTCAATACACACACCAACGTGTGTAACTCCCTTTTACAACTCATTTATGTGTTCAACACATTTTTATATTTCCTATTTTAGGAGACCCAACTTCTAGAGGCCATAACTTTTGAACTAGGTGTCTGATTGATGAACAATTTGAAGTGATGGAAAGCTCGCAACATTCTCTATAAAAATATAACCTAATACATTAGTTACAAACACTTTTGGAAAATTTTGGATCCTCTAAGGCCCTCAAAATTGACTTTGAAACTTTTATTTGCAACTTAATAAAATGAAAACTTAAATATCTTCTTAATCTAGACACGATCTTGTGGCATAATTATTACTAGAATTCTTATCTAGCCAATTTTAATCTTTGGGGAAAATTTTCAAACAATTCTATTCTCAAATGAAAAATTACTAAAAATACTAACCCAACATATATGCAATGTGTTGGTGTTTCCAACTGATTACTCCAAAATCCCTCTATGAGAGGTCAATCTCAATCTTCAAGGTCTTGGATCAGTGGACCAATCAATAGAGTAATAACTAGGAATAAGTGACTAATCACACTCTATACACTTTAGGCTTTGTAAAACCAAGGTCGGTATCCCTAACAATATTATCTTTGATATTTTCAGACTTATTTGATGCTATAACATATATGTTCTCATACTATTATATGATCTAATGAACTTTAACTCCTAGGATGCAACCTTCATCCTTATATGTTTTTTATCATAATGAGAAGAAACTATCCCACTTGCTTCTAAATGAAAAAACCACAAAATAAATAAACTTATCAAATTGTTTCATGAAATTTTCCCTTTACAATATTATGATAATGCCTTGTCCATTGGGCTAGATGAACCGTTGTTATAATATAATATACACATATTCTGCATCATCTTTTCCTAGTATGATTGATACCTAATATTAGTCATAACATGAAACAAATTACAAAATTGCAACTCAATACTTTCCCTCTAGATAGAACCCTTTTGAATACAAATTAGCAATTTTAATCCTCTACTTTAGAAGAAGCTGAAAATTATTCAAACTCAACAACACAATGAAGATATATGAACCCCAAACCCTTGATTTTATTGATTCATATAAGATCCTGAATAACGAGTAAAGAGAAACAAATTGGAAATCATTGAATTTGATTACAAGATGTTTTTATATTTGCAAAATATGTGTACATGTCCTTTGCAAAGTTCATTGCAAGTAGGACATGTAACTAAATCAAAATATTGCACTACCAAACTTATGAACATTGTTGCATACTATTCACCCTTGGTGAAGAATACGTATACAATCTTCTCTTAGAACTAATTATGTTATCTATTTTTATAAAGGAAGAAGAAGAAGAAAATAAGGCCTTGATTATCCTCTTATAGAAAAAAATGAGTATGCAACAAGCTTCGGGCCTTTTACAATATCAAAATTTAGGTAACTGCTTTACAGAAAAAGACAAACAACTTTTTGTGTTCCTTGACAAAGGGAAACATTCATTTATGTTTCTCTGTAGGTGGTAGATGTTTGAGATAATCTAGAATCCTCCTTTTCCTTGCTTTAACTCTCTTATCAAGTTGAAAAGAGTGATAACCTTGAAAACCTATTTAATGCACAATGACAAAGAGTTGCTTACAAATCCTTCTTAGAGATATGTAATTAATAAGTAGGATAAAGATCAAAATCCTTAGGTAGAATTAAAGATTGGTGATTTAGCCAACAAATACACAATTTGAGACCTACTACAAAATGAAAGAAAAGGCAAGAAACTGTGAATTTGAAAATTGAAAATTTTAAATTTTAAAAAATAGAAAAAGAAGGGAAAAGGAACTAGAAATCTTAAAATCCATGGTCCTTGAGCTTTTCGAGGGACTTGAGATGCTGCTAGTAATATTTGTCTTCTATCTTTCATCTGACCACCCCCATTCTAGTCATCCCACTATCAAGCCTTGACAATGTATCCAAATATGATTCTAATTTCTTTAGTAGTTGTGCATCAACTAGAATAACATCAGGAAATATCCAATTCTATATTGTTCTAATGTCAGTCTTCCATTCTAATTTAGATCTAAGGATTTTTCCACCTTCTATTATGCTCGTTTCTCTATCAAACAATGTGGGCATATGAATTGTCACCAAACATTGAAATCTTTTGAGTTCTTCACCATTCCTCTGTTTGTACAACTTATATATTTCTCTAAAGCTCATGATCATGGTATATAAGTGGTTTAGGAGAGGTTTAACTAGTGAAAACTCTAGTGCTATAGTTGCCTTTCTCATACAAGATCATGAACAAGCTATGAAACGTTGCCACTTTAGATGTTCTTGAGAGAGTCTCAATAATTATCTGTGTTCATCCCAAGCCATGTTTGTATGGTCTAAAATCTCATTGATCTTTGACTCCAACAATGTCCTTTCTATATTCTCCTTCACTCTCATTTCCACCTAAGAAGTGTTTGTATTCAACATATCTATCTCATTATTCAATTTTGTTATGTCTAGCCTGATTTGGGATAGATAATTCCTCAATCCCATCACTTCATTAGAAGAATATTCAATCATGCCAAGAGTTTTATTTGTAGGTCTTGCATATAATTGTTCTTGTAGTGTTGTCACCCTTTCCCTTAAGATAAATATTTTCTCTTTTGCCTTTATGGCTACCTTGTGTGCAAAATTTGCCACATTCAAACTCAAGCCCGTTGCTTCAATGATAGAAGTATCAACCACTCTCTTAACAAGTAAGCTTCCAAATAATTGGCCCACCTCATGACTCATTCCAGGTCTCCTTGTAACTTGATGAAGGCACCAAATCACCAGCTGATCAAGGTGGTCATAAAAAATTACTCCATTGAACACCTTTTCTCTCTATTCTAAATCCATTGCATCTAAATAAATGTCATGTCTTCTTCTAAGCTCATCAAAAACAATAGAAGAAGAAATATCCCACCCTTCTAAAAGTACTCCACTTTTCTTCACAATTTACCTCCCTACCTCAGGATTCATAGTTGAAAATTTCTCATTTGTAGCCTTTAATATCGCGTCCTTCATTTTCAACCTTTCATCCTTTCCTAGACTATCAAAATAAATGCTATTCTTCTTTCCATTTCATTTGTCAAGTTCTTTATTTCAAAATGCTTGAACTCTCTGGTGTTCACAAATTGATCATCACTCATAAACTACTCACAAGCATTTAATCTCACGACATCACTGAGATCACCCCCAATTTTAAATGCATCAAGGGCCCATTCCTTAGGAGGATCCTGAATGGTGACACCTAATATTGTGTCAAACATATGCAGGGGTAAAGTCTCATCTCCTTGGAACTCAAAACCCTCATAAGATTGAAACGGAATATCTATCCCCGAGGATAATATGTGCAAGGGGGTCACAACTCTTAGTATTTCTGGTATTTGAGAAAGGGGGCCAACTGGGGATGATGAAACCATTGGCCTTTTCATACCAACTTTTACAAGAAATTTTTGTGAAGGTGAGGGTTCAGATGACATAGGAGCATCAATAGTGTTTGAAGGGGGATCATTCTGACTTGGTGGGGGAGAGACAGGACCAATGGGAGAACCAATTGACTGATGAGACTTTAGATTCTCCTCTTCTATTACCTAAATTGGTGGAAAAGCCTCCAATTTAGGCCTCTCATGAGGTAAAGGGATAGTGTCAACATCTGGATAAGCAACAAAGATAGCCCTCATCCTTGCTTATAGGATTAGCAACATTTTCCATGCAATAGAGTAAGTGTTATCATTCCTTATCTTCTTGTGTCCCTCATACTAGATCTTATACCACCTCTCATTTCCTTTTATCACACAATTATAGTCTTTTTCATTTCTTATAAGGTCCTCCTCATTATCCCATTCATGTTTTGGTATCTTTTCCTTCCCAAGCTTCTTGACAAACTATTTAGAACCATAAAACCTATACTTAACTTGGGGAAATTTGTACTAATTCAGCGTAGAGTCAAGGATTTCATATTCTTTCATATTCAAGAAATGGTACATCCCAATCAAAACTTATGATGAGATCATTGATCCTTTCTTATGAGATCTGCCAACCAAAGACTTGTCAGCTTCAACTAATTAGAGCATAATATCTAATAGGGCAACCCTATCTTGGACAATAATAGGTAGCTTTCAAGGAGTGATAAGGCTACCAAATACCCTAATAACTATATGGTTTTTCAAGTAGGACCATGATCCCCAATTATGAGGGATATCCAATTTAGGCTTAAGGTCCTTGGGTCTCAAAAACTCTTTGGCTCTTTGGCTTAGACCCCATCTAACCTCCTTTTATAAAATACTCAAGAGTTTTCTAACGAAGAGATTTTCAAAAACCAAATAATTACACTCATTCATGTGTGAGTCTCAAATGTAAGTCCATTCTTGGATTGGGAGTTTTCTCCCCCAGCTATAGTTGTAATTTGCAGGTTTAGATGCCAAACTTTGAGATATTTATACAAAAATATATGCATTAACAAGGAATAATACCTGAAACTTGATGACTTTCCAATTTTAAATTCACAGAGTGTTGGCAATATGTTGGATTTGGTTAAGTGTTGTCATTGATGTCAACACTGTATCTCAGTTGGACCTATCCCAGTTAGTCTTGGTGATCTTGGATTTGGTTATGAATCCGATCCGGTATGATCAAATCTATGGAATTGGTTTTGGATGCTTACTCTGGATGGTTATTTATTTGTCATATTTTGTTGGTTCATGTTTTGGTTATCTGATAACTATCCCTTATGCTCTTGGTTGGTATTTCCTAATGTTAGGATAACTGGTGGAAAATTGAGAGGAGGGGTGAATCAGTTGTCAACAGATTATGTGAATTAAATCACTTAAAACCTTTTACCGGAATATAAGAAAATAGATACCAGAATAATTGATAAGGAATTAAAGCATAATTGAAAACCAGATAATCAATACCATGCAACCATAAGACATAACACCATAATTTGTACATGGAAAACCTGGTAAAGGGAAAAACCACGGTGGGAAACCCTACCCATAGTAAGATGATACTTCTACTGAAAGTATATGATTACAATAGGGATTTGCACATGCAGGAAGGAACACTTCCTAGAGCACACTGATCATCACAATGGAGTCTCATTGACTACAAAAGAGGTCAACCAGCTCAAAATATTTGGACAACAATCTGGAAAGAAGAACTACCTATGATAGCATAAACATGCCAAAATACAATTCCGCTTAAGCTTAATACTGGAGGTCTAAAAACTCTTACATAAACCCAACTCAATCACCTATGATCAACCAAATCCTCTATACAAATGATTATTACATTATTCGCTCCTTGTCTATGATCTACAATGAGATCTTATAAATATTTATACAAGCCCTGGATCTAACCAATTAAGTGGCCGACCCAAATGATAATTTAATAGATCCATTACATAATCTAGAAATAAAATCAAAAAACATGTCAAACTAAGGCCAAACAAACATCATCCAGTCAATAAAACATCCTGGAAGTGCATCAAGAGGATCCACCAACACATTTCATGAAACCGGTCCATAACCTAGATAGTACAACACCTAAATTAGATCCACACATGCTAAAGAAATGACACCAATTAGTCGAGGTATGAACACAATTACCATTAGCATCCTTAATCCCTTCTAGAAGTTGCACCAACACCACTTATGCATTACATCAAAGATCTTCAATAAAGCTCTACTGGTGAAACTCTTACTGGACCTACAAAGAAGGCTTACTAGAACATATGATAGCATCCGGTCATCAAGTCAATACCAACTGACCGAAACATACTTCAAAAGCATATGAACCATTCATACAAACTTATTATATCATTCAAATCATGCAGGTGACAATCAATTGATAATCTTCCTAATCCAATCCTTCTATCAGAAGTTGGTAAACAACCATAATAGTTAGTATTGACAACAATGACAAAACATCAATGAAACACATAATCATTTCCTTCATATTGCCAATAATCTCCCCCTTTGGCATTGATGGCAACACTAGATGTGAAAAACATCCAAGTGCCAAGAAATGCCAAACACGTTACCCCCTATGGAAGACAACCAACAATTTCCCTTAAAATGATATAGAAATGAAGCTCTAAACCAAATCTGAATCAAAAGACCAAATACTTCCAAACTCACTGCAAACTTCCCTCGAGGAGTGAAATCAATCTAAAAAATAAATAGCAATGGTTTTTCACATATATTCGTCCCCCTTTGACAACAATGCCAAAGATATGACATAGATATCAAATAGAATATAAAAAACTCTCAATCTCAAGGCTGACTACTCCCCCTAAGTAGTAGCATTATTTCATCAATCTAGAGCAAAAGATAGCTAGGGTTGTCATTGCACCAAAAGATTGACCTGCTAATGCTCGATACAACCACTAGACTTATAGAATCCATAGGAGGCTATTAAACCATGTCATGAATCCCCATGATGGATGCTGGCCCATTGCCAAAAATCCCCCTCCCAGTGTAACTCGTTGTAGCCTATGTGATTCAAACCTGTGACCAAGCTCTGATAATGCTTACTAGACTAATGCATAATTGCATCGTTTAAGTCTCTACTGGAGGGGTAGAAACCCCCAATATGTCTCTCAAATACTCAAATGATTCTTAGGACAAAGGTTTAGTGAAGATGTCTTCTATCTTTACTTTAGTGTTCACATAAACCAATTTGACTTCTTTTGCTTCCACCTTTTCCTTCAAAAGGTTATACTTGATTTATATGTGCTTAGTCTTGTAGTGAAATACCAAATTCTTTGATATGTCAATAGATGCAGAGTTATCACAATGAATAACAAATGGATCATTACAACTCACTTGTATATCCTTCAACCTCTGCTTCATCCATAGAACTTGAGTGCAATTAATTGTGGCTACAACATATTCAGCTTTAGTAGTAGATAAAGAAATGCATGAGTGCTTCTTGTTGATCCATGAAACCAGCTTCTTCACAAGAAAGAATGCTCCACCAGATGTGCTCTTAGGTCATCAATATCACCAGCCCAATCTACATTTGTATATGCACATAAAGTAAAGTCATCATCTTTAGGGTACCATAAACCATATTCAGTTGTTCCTTCCAAATACCAGAATATCCTTTTTATTGAACTTTCATGATTTTCTCTTGGATTACTTTGAAATCTTGATACAATACTAATTGAATTCATTATATCTGGTCTAGTCTGAGTTAAATATAGCAAACCACCAATCATGGATTTACATCTTATAGGATTTACTAGAGGGGATACATCTTTAATTGCCAATTTTTCATGAGTAACCATAGGATTACTAACCGGTTCAGAATTTTCCATACCAAATTTGTTCAATAATTCCCTTAGATGCTTCGTTTGACAAATAAAGATGCCTTTATCAGTCTGAGTAATCTACAAACCTTGAAAAAATCTTATTTCTCCAGTCATAGACATTTCAAATTCACTCGTCATATTATCAGAGAATTCCATGCATAATTTTTCTTCACCTCCAAAAAAGATATCATCAACAAATACTTCAATAATTAGAATATCACCATTAGTGATCTTATAATATAGGTTACTGTTAGCATTACCTTTTATAAAATCAAGCTTCAAAAGATACTTATCCAACCTTGCATACCAAGCTCTAGGAGCTTGTTTTAATCCATATAGGGATTTCCTTAATCTGCAAACCATATTTTTATCATTTTTCAGTAAAAATCCATCATCTATCTCAATAAAGACTTCCTCTTCAAGTTCTCCATTCAAAAATGCACACTTAACATCCATTTGATAGACCTTGTAGTTCTTATAGCCTACATAAGCAAGAAATAGTCTAACAGCTTCAATTCTAGCTACTGGTGCAAAAGTTTCACCATAATCAATTCCTTCCTTCTGAGAATATCCTTTGCAGACCAATATAGCCTTATTTCTTACAACTTGTCCATCCTCATTCAATTTGTTTCTAAAAACCCATTTAGTTCCAATGACATTCTTATTTTTTCAGGCTGGGGAACCAAAGTCCAAGTATTGTTCTTTTCTATCTAATCTAGTTCATCTTCCATAGCTTTCATCCAACATTCATCTTTACAAGATTCAATTGTTGATGCTGGTTCAATATAAGAAATGAAATATACCTCTTGATTTGCCAATCTTCTTCTTGTCATGACTCCCTTGTTTTTGTCTCCAATGATCTGGTTTTTAGAATGATTTAGCCTTACATACCTTGGTGTTTTCTAATTTTCAAGTTCTCTATGTTGCTCTTCAGTTATAGTTGAGTTTTCTGATGATGTTGGGGTAACTGGCTCAACATTCTATTTCGGTACAAGCACTACCAGATCAGTTATGATCATTTCCATTGCCGGTTCTCTATCATAATATTTAGCTTGGTCTTTGTATTGCTCATCCACTTTCACATTAGTGTTGTCCATAATTCTTTGCAATCTTTTGTTATAACATCTATATGTCTTTCTTTTAGTTGAATAACCAAGAAAT
This sequence comes from Cryptomeria japonica, assembly GCF_030272615.1. Classification (NCBI taxonomy): domain Eukaryota; kingdom Viridiplantae; phylum Streptophyta; class Pinopsida; order Cupressales; family Cupressaceae; genus Cryptomeria; species Cryptomeria japonica. The sequence goes on along the minus strand of NC_081415.1, from coordinate 458,034,039 downwards.
ATTCCTTCATCACATCTAGGGTCAAAATTTCCAATGGAATCGTCTCTTTTGATATAACACTTACATCCAAAGATTCTGAAATACTTAAGAGTATGGGAATGACCAAACCATAATTCATAAGGTGTCTTACTAGTATCTCCTTTGATATGAACTCTATTGAATGTATAAATTGTTGTACTTACTACTTCTCTCCAGTAGATATGAGGCAAATTATCTTCCATCATCATGGTTCTAGCTGCATCCAAAATGGTTATGTTCTTTCTTTCCATAATGTCATTCTACTGAGGTGTTCGAGGTGCAGATAACTTTCTCCTAATGCCATTTTTCTCACAATAGCTATTGAATTCACCATATGTGAATTCACCACCTTGATCTAATCTTAGACACTTTATTTTCATCTCTGTCTTTGTCTCAACCATGGCTTTAAAGATCTTGAATTTATCAAAGGTGTCAAATGTCTCCTTTAGAAAAGAAACCCACATCATTCTAGAATAGTCATCAATGATTAACATAAAATATCTATCTCGAAAGCTTCTTCTATTAGCAGAACCACATAGGTCAGTATGGATCAAATCAGGAATATCATTAGATTTCTCAGGTATGCTCTTAAAAGAAGTTCTGATTTGCTTACCCATTTGACATTCTTTACATACCAGATTATGAGGCTGCACAATCTTAGGTAAATCTCTAACTGCCTTAGTTGAACTGATCTTTACAATGCAATTAGAATTTGCATGACACAACCTCTTATGCCATAGCCATCTTTCATCAATATGTGCAATCAAACATGTTTTTTCACCAAAGTTCAAATGAAAGATGTTACCTTTTGTTTGTGTACTGGTTGCAATCTCTAATCTCGATTAGCTAATGATTTTGAACTTTCCATCCTTGAATTGTAATTGAAATCCTTTGTCTACCAACTATCCTACACTCAAAATATTATGCTTCAGACCTTCAACATAATAAAGATTTTCAATGTTATGCTTACCATCCAATGAAATGGTTCCTCTTCCTTTGATCATGCATGCTTTGTTATTACCAAATCTGACTTGACCACCATAAAATTCTTGCATGGTTAGAAACTTTATTTTGTCTCCTATCATATGATGAGAACATCTACTATCTATTACCCATTCATCTTTGTCTTCAACTTTTTTTGCAAGGGTCTTTTCCTTATTTTTGACATCTAGTTCTGAATCATCTTCCTTCATAGCATAAAATACCCAGTCTCTTCCATTGCCGGATCCTCTAGCTGAATCTCCTACTGGTTCTTCCTCTGAGTCATGAGTAACTCCTTCCTCATCAACATAGTAGCATGATTTGTTTTTGTTTCTTCTGTACTTATGCTTGATCTGATATTCAGGGTTAGGCTTAAAATATCTTCTTGCTCTTTCTTCCAATTTTTAATTCCTTTTAGGACATCTAGATGCAAAATGACCTATCTTATTACATGCAAAACATTTTAAAGGAGATTTTCCTTCATACTTACTTCCTATCAGACCTTTAGGTATCCTTTTATAAAATAGGTCTTCAAGTTTCTCAATCTCTTCATCTTCTTTCCTAATCTCTTCCAATTCCTTTGCATACAAAACTTTCTAATCTTGCTTGCTGGTTGATGATGTAGGTGCCTTAAATGCAGTATCAAACTTTGCAACTCCTAGAGGATTAAATTCTTCAAGCTCAAAAGTAGATATCTTCCCAACAAGAGTATATTTATTGACAAAAGAATTAGACATGGTTCTTAGATCATTAATTGTAGTTACCTTCATCTCATATGTTGGTGGCAAAACCCTTAATACTTTTGAAACAATGTCTTCCTCTCTCAGAGATCCACCACAACATTGAATTCCTAATACAATTTCGTTTACCCTTTCCATGAATGCATAAATTCTTTCATCTTCCTCCATCTTCAAGTTTTCATATCTTACCTGGTGACATTCAAGTTTTGTAATTTTAACAGGGGGATCACCTTCATTGAGAGTCTCCAACTTGTCCCATATAGCTTTTTCTGATTATATATCTGATAATCTCATGATCTGTTGATCTGGTAAGGCTCTTAAGAGGGTTTCTCTAGATCTGCAGTCATTTTCAATGTTCTTTTCCAAGTCTGTCAGTGCAGGATTTCTAGATGTTGGATCATGAGTGTAACCTTTCTGAGTTATTTCCCAAATTTCCTTTCTAATGCATCTTAAATGAGTCTCCATCCAGATTTTCCATACTCCATAGTTTGTTCCATCAAGCCTAGGGTTTTCCTTCCGGTAAACAGTAGTTGAACTATTAGTTTCCATAGGATCCTCCTCAAGCAGTTAGGCTTCTACAAAAAGAGGACTAGGCTCTTATACCAATTGTTAAGATAATCAGTGGATAGCTGAGAGGGGGGTGAATTAGTTGTCAACAGATTATGTGAATTAAATAACTTAAAACCTTTTATCATAATATAAGAAAACAGATACCGAAATAACTGATGAAGCATTAAAGCATAGCTGAAAACCAGAGAATCAATACCATGCAACCTTATTATGGAAAATTGCTTTACCTCACATGTGTTGGGGCATATGAAAAGAGAGAAATGATAGAGTTTTGAGAGAAAAGACTACTAAGGCTAAAATTATGTTTGAAAAAATAAGAAGAAGTATAGTGGAAAATATGAATATCATAGGTGGTATTGATAATCCTCAAGATAAGGATGATCAATTTATCTACAAAAAGTGGAGATTAAAGGGTCAAGAGTGCTTGCAGATCAACCCTAGAGAGGGTGTGATATGGATTAGTCTACCCAAGGGATGGATGAAAATCAATTTTAATGGGGCCTCAAAGGGTAACCCGGGTGTTGTAGGATGTGGAGTGGTCCTAAGGGATGAATGGGGAATATGAAAAATCATAAAATGTATTCCCATAGGAAATCAGACTAATCATTTTGCCGAAGCCATGGTAGCTTACCATGAGATGATCCTTGCCAAGGAAGCTAAATGCACTAAATTTTGGTGTGAAGGAGACTCTTTAAACATAATCAATTGTTTAAATATGAAATTCCCACCTTCTTGGTCAATTAGTAATGCTATTAAAGCAACTAGGAAAATTAGCAAAGAATTTGAAATGTATGTTTTTACACGTGTATAGGGAGGCCAACTCCTGCACTGATTGGGCAGCCAACCTGGCTTGCCAATCGGGAGACATCATTACTAGTTATGGTGAATTGGAGATTGCAAGTGAAATGAAATCCCTACTTAATCAGGACCGGAGCTAGGCAAGGCAACATGGTACGTTTAATCATTATTTCTAATGCCCCTTCCACCTTTTTTGATGCAGGGTTTTATCGATGATAATGAGCATTTATATAGGTGTCTTATCATTATTATCTGGCACAGATTCTAGGTGTTCTTACAGAGTACCCACAGAAACCAGAGGAGAGGTTATCAAGCTAAGAGAAGGAATTGCAAGGAAGGTGCTAGAAAAATGGGAGGTAACTAGAAAAGATTTGAGCCTACTTCCCGCTTTGATTGGAGAAAGAACAAAGAAGTCTGGGATATCCTTCAACAAGGGGGTTTGAATGTTTTGATGGAGCATTTAAGTGGGAAAGACCCCACAATCACTAGCTATTTCATCAAGAATAGGAAAAATGGCAAAATCCTTATTGGATCCCAGATGATGAATGTTGATGAAGAGGTCATTGCCGAGGCCACAGGGATGACTACTGAGGGAATGAAATTTTACAAGGACCGAGGCATATCAATAAAGTAGTAGATAAGTTTCCTATCATGAATGAAGAGAGGAGAAAGATGATTAAAATTGACAACTCCTACCATGCTCTGAAGAGAATTTGCAGGCCATGGAGGTTTGTTTTATTCACTTCTATTGCATACATTACCTTAGATGGTAGGTTTACCAGAGCCTATGGGCATCACTTTGTTTTGCTCAACCATTTCCATCATGGGGAAAAGGTGAGCCTACCCTATTACCTAGCATGCTCAATGGATCATACTATAAAGGAGGTTCAGAAGGACCCTAAAGGTGACCATGCCCTTCACAAGGGGCTTATGGTCCTCATTTATAAAATGCTTAAGGGAAGGTGCATTGAAAAGCGTATTAAAGGAAAAAATGCAAGAGATGAGACAATAAAGAGTGAAGCTAGCAGATTTAACTTTGAATCAAAGACCAAGGGAGAATCAGAAGAAACTAGCAAAAAAGGGAGAAATACGGCCAAGAAGAGAAGGATTATTGTGGAATCAGAAATGTCGAATTCTGAAACCGAATCCTTTGAGAAAAAATTGTTAGAAAAAAGAAAGGGAAAGCTACTGGAAAGTAGACTCAAAGGAAGAATACTAAAAAGGGTAACAATTCAGACATAAACCACATTCTGGTTGATTCTGAGGAGGAGGCTAAAGAAAACAAGAAGGTTGAGGGTCGGGATAAAGAAGGGGAGGGTAACCCGGTGATGGGCAATATTGAGGTCGTGAATACCACAAGTCTGCAAAAGGAGGATAAAGGGGATAAAAGTGGTAGTAGTGACAATGATACTATTAAAGCCTTCTGTGAGACCATTTCTACCATGGTGAAGGATATCAATAGTTTAAAAAAAGATACATAGGCTATCGCAAGAGTTACGGTTGGTGATAAGCCCCTGGCTGAACATGTTAAAGAATTGGTTGTCGTTCTGCATAATGCAGAAGCTATTGAATGTATGGTTGGAAAAATCATAGCTATGGAAAAAAAAAGGTCAATGAGATGGGAGATAGAAAGGAAATGGAAAATAAAATGAATGACTTTGGCAGTAGAATTTACAGGTTGGAACTCAACATCAAGAAGATTGCAGACCAAAATTTCTAAATCCTCAAATCATCGGTGGACAACATGAACATCCTTATCAATAGGTTTGAGAACAATGCAGAGAAGGATGGTAATAAAGAGAAGCTGGACAAGGAGGGTCATGAAAGGAGGACCAGAGCTAACACAAAGATCAAGGGCGACATCAAAGTTCATGAACTGGAGGAACTGAAGTGTTGGCATTTTTTATGATTATGTTGTGATTGTCATTGATGGACACACACTTGCATTGAGATCATTTTTGTATGTATGAGTTATGCTCAATCGGCAATTGTTCCAACCAGTATGATGCATTATAGTCCTTAGACTATTGGTGTTTTGCAGAAAGTGACTACCGATCTGAAGCGGTATGTTGAACCCAAGCGATTAGAGGATCTCAAGCGGTATGAAGGATCAAAGCGGAAAAACACATATTTCTCAGTCTTCATTTTGTCAAACCGGCAACTAGCATTTTTCTTGAACCGATATTTTGTATGAACTGGTAATACTCTATGATGAGTTACCAACTGGCATTTTGTGATGAGTTACCATCCACTGATTGTTTGACGGTGCCGACACTTTAATAGTGCTTTTTGTGTCATGTTACTAGTTATGTCTAGATGTATTGAACCTAGGAAATTGTATTGTAATCCTATTGGACCGACATGAAATCAAATTCCTTTATAAGTACATCATGTCTAGGATTTTAGGTTGTTGTTGTTGTTGTTGTTGTTGTTGTTGAGGTTAAGGTTGATGTTGTTGCTAGGGTTTTAAGGTGGTTGAGGAGTCAGAGAGTGTATGAATGTATAGAAGACTGAAGTAATGCTGGAATGCATTAGGAACGAGCTATCAAGGATCTAACCAAGCAATCTATGCTATTTGCTAGATCATTCACTTGTTGATTACTCACATCTTCAACAAGTCTATAGCCCTTAATCGGGTAGGCCCAAAAGCCTTTTGTAAATCCTCTAACAAGGTGGTTCACATTTGTCGATCTAAAATCCTCTAGCAAGGTAGTCTTTAATTGGACTTATCTCCTAATAGAGATTGAGATTCCTAGCAAGATCTATTCTGGTAAAGAATATTGTAAGACCTTAACCTATCTGACCTTAACTGGTCTGGTTCCTATTCTGCAGATAGTTACTTGTGAGTTCCATTTCACCGTGGTTTTGCCCATTTGGGTTTCCACATCAAATATCTTGTGTTATGTTGGTATTGCTTCTATGGGTGAATGTCTTATTTGCTATTTGGTTTGCATGTGTGCTAACCAGTTTGTCTGTAAACTGTTTTACCGGTTTACTATTAGTCTTGCAAAGTGTTTAAGTGTAGTGTTTTTTGGCATACTTATTCATCATGAAGACCTCAGTGAACAACATGAAACAAATGGTTGTTCATGCTGAGGAAATTATGAATAGTATTTAGGTCTATGTTGGTGTCCTAGGTTTTGTCTTTTTGTTGTCTTTGTGCTTCCCTTTTGCTGTTTGTTCTGGGTTTTTAATGATATGTTATGTTAGTTGATCCCTTTCGGTGGGATCATTTTGTCTTTTTGAAGTGATCAGGCACTTTTTTCTAGCAGTTTTGTTCTCCTGGCTTGTACAAGGTTCAGGTACCTTTCAAATACTTGCTTTTACTTAATCAAAACCATAGCACATAACACCATGATGTGTACATGGAAAACCCAGTAAAGGGAAAAACCATGGTGGGAAACCCTATCCAGAGTCAGATGATACTTCTGCAGAAAGTATATGATTACAATAGGGGCTTGCACATGCAGGAAGGCACACTGCCTAGAGTGCACTTTGCATCACAATGGAGTCTCACTGACTACAAAAGAGGTCAACCAAATCAAAATATTTGGACAATAATCCAGAAAGAAGAACTACCTATGATAGCATCAAACATGCCAGATTGTAATTCTGGTTAAGCTCAATACCAGAGGTCTAAAACCTCTTACATAAACCCAACTCAATTACCTATGATCGACCAAATCCTTTGCACAAATAATCATTACATTATTTGCTCCTTGCCTATGATCTACAATGAGATCTTACAAATATTTATACAAGCCCTATACCTAACCAATTAGGTCAGCCACCCAAATGATAATTCAATAGATCCATTACATAATCCAAAAATAAAATCATAAAACATGTCAGCCTAAGGACAAACAAACATCATCTAATTAATAAAATATCTCATAAGCACATAAGAAGGATCCACCAACATGTTTCATGAAATCGGTCCATAACCTAGATAGCACTGGACCTAAATTAGATTCACACATGCCAAAGCAATGACACCAATTAGTTGAGGCATGAACACAATTACCATCAGCATCATGAATCCCTTCTAGAAGGTGCACCAATACCACTTATGCATTACATCAAAGATCTTCAATAGAGCTCTACGGGTGAAACCCTTATCGGACCTACAAAGAAGGCTTACTAGAACATAAGATAGCATCTGATCATGAAGTCAAAACCAACTAACTGAAACATACTTCAAAAGCATATGAACCATTCATACAAACTTATTCCATCATTCAGATCATACCGGTGATAATCAATTGATAATCTTCCTAATCCAATCCTTCTACCAAAAGTTGGTAAATAACCATAACAGCTAGTGTTGATATCAATGCAACACACAATCAATTCCTTCATATTGCCAACACCCAGTACAAGTTAGCTTTACCATTTAGCTTTATCAGTAAGTGATATTTGATGTTTTGGTCTGACAATTTTGGTTCGGCTTATGGAATCAGGTTCTAATATGTTGAAGGTGCTTCTTGATCATATTTTGAGTGTTTGGTGACTTTTCATTGGCTAGCATGCTATTATGGTGGTCCTATTTGGATTTGGTTAGACTTTATATGTTACTTCACTAAGGGTTTCTACCAGTCGGTGAAGTGTGTTGGATTTTGGTCTTAGCAAAACTTTCAGTGGATGGAATTATTTGGCTAATTGATTTAGGTCCATGCTATGTAATTTAAATCATAATATTGGTCTGATGATATGATATAATGCATTTTTTTTTATTATGGGTTTATGGGTTTAGTGTTCAGCCAACCTTGTCAATAAGGTTGATGATTTGTATTTATAGGTGACTTATTCATGTAATTTAGATATCGATGGGATCAATGGTTATGTGTGCATTATCAGAAGAAGGTTTATGTGTGAACAAGGGATACATAATTTGGTGAAGGTTTTTTGTAATTTCACATACTTCTACAGAAGCATTATCTGATTGTGGGTAGGGTTTCTCATCGTGGTTTTTCCCTTTACTGGGTTTTCCATGTCAAAATATTGGTGTTCTTTGGTTTATTGGTTTTGATATGCATAAGTTTTGATTTATGATGGTAAACTTATTCACCCCCCCTCTTAGTTTACTCCTGGTATCAGATATGTCTAACAATTGGTATCAGAGCAAGGTCCTCTCTATAGAAGCTTAACTGCTTGAGAAGATCCGATGGCAACTACATCTAGTTCTACATTCAATCCCTATAAGAAGGAAAGTCCCAGATTTGATGGTACAAATTACAAAATATGGAAGGAGTGAATGAAGATTCATCTCAGATGTCTTGGAGCTTAATTTTGGGAGATAGTGAAGAAAGGGTATATACCTCATGATCCTAATTCTGGAATACGAGCACCTTCTGATGAAGAAAAGAAAGCTGAAAAATGATGTTAGAGCAAAAGAAGCATTGTTAAGTGCCCTATCTGATGAAAATCTATTTAATGTCATAGAGTTGGAGAATGTAAATATGATTTGGACAAAGCTTGAAATTCTTTATGAAGGTGACTAGGCTGTGAAAATTGCAAAACTTGAAGGTTTCTAAGTAAGGCATGAAAATTTGAAGATGGAAGAAGATGAGAAGATAAGTTCTTTCATGGATAGAGTAAATGAGATTATTATGGGAATCAAATGTTGTTGTGGATTAGTTAGTGAGTATTATATTGTTATGGGAATCAAATGTTGCAGCAGATCAGTTACCAAAGATACATTTCTTGGGAAATTGACTGCTTTTGAGCTTGAGGAACTTGGAGATCAGAGTGCTACTAAAACTGAAACTGCATTTAAATCATCTACCTCCAGTAAGCAAAAGATAGATTGGAAGGAGATGTATGCTAAATATTTTCAAGACATTGAAAGAGAAAAAAGATAACTTGAAGTGTTGGAAGCCCTAATTGCTAGAAGAATTCCTAAAGGACCAGCTGGAAGTAAGTATGAATAAAATGTCCTTTTAAATGTTTTTCATGCAATAAGATTGGTCATTTTACTTCTAGATGCCCTAAAAGAGATACTAGGAATCATGAAAGATTTGTGAAGATTTATAATCCTAATTTGGAATATCACAATAGACCTAGATTCAGAAGGAATAAGGATAAATCGTGCTATTATGCTAGTGATGATGATTTTGGTATTTCTAATGATGATGATGAACTTGTGAGTGGATTTGGAAATGAAAGCTCTTGTAAGGACTGGGTTTTTATTGCTATCAAGGATGATTATTTGGAACTTGTCATTGAAGCAACTCATACTGAGGAGAAGGCTTTGGTTGCTAAAATTGAAAAAAATTATGAATGGGTTATAGACAGTGGATGCTCATATCACATGACTGGTAACAAGAGAAAATTTCTATCATTACAAGAATTTGATGGTTGATTAGTCAAATTTGGAGACAACAAGGCATGTAGGATCAAAGTCAAGGGAACAATATCATTGGATGGTAAGACTAATACTGATAATGTTTATTATGTTGAATGGTTAAAGCATAATATTTTAAGTGTAGGTCACATGATGGATAGATGATTTCATTTACAATTCGAGGATGGGAAATGTAAGATCATCAATAGATCTAGATTGGAAATTGCTTCTAGGACTCAGACCAATGGAAACATCTTTCATTTGAACTCTAGTGAGAAATCTTGCTTGATTGCTCAGATTGATTAAAGTTGGTTATGGCATAAGAGGATGTGTCATGTAAATTTTGATTTCATAGTGAAGATCAGTTCAACATAGACTATCAGAGATTTGCCAAAGACTGTAAAACCTCATAATCTGATATGTAGAGAATATCAAATGGGTAAACAAGTCAAAGCTTCTTTTAGAAGCATGCATGATAAATCTAATTAAATTCTTGATCTTATTCATACTGATCTATGTGGACCAGGAAGGACTAAATTTTTTCACGGTGATAGATACTTTATGTTACTTATTGATAATTATTCTAGAATCATGTGGGTAGCATTTTTGAAAGAAAAATATGAAGCTTTTGAGAAATTTAAAATATTTAAGGCTATGGTTAAGACTAAGACAGGATTGAAGATAAAATGTTTGAGATCAGATCAAGGCGGTGAGTTTACATCCGGTGAATTCAACAACTTTTGTGAGAAGAATGGAATCATAAGACAACTTTCTACACCTAGGACTCCATAGCAGAATGGATTGGTGGAAAGGAAAAATAGAATCATATTGGATGCGGCAAGGACTATGATGAAAGAAGCTAAATTGTCTGATATTTATTGGAGGGAAGTTGTCAATACAATTGTATACACTTTCAATAGAGTACACATAAAGGTGATACCAGTAAGACTCCTTATGAATTATAGTTTGGTTATACTCCTACTGTTAGATATTTTAGAATTTTTGGAAGTAAATGTTACATTAGAATAGATGATGCATTGGGAAAATTTGATCCTAGAAGTGATGAAGGAATATTTTTGGGTTATTCTACTAAGATAAAAGCATATAGATGTTATAAAAAAATATTGAATAGGATAAAGGAGAGCATAAATGTTAAGGTGGACGAACAAGGCAGTAATCAAATTAGATCATATGATTGTGGACCAGAAGATGAATTTATCAGACCTAAACTAGTAATGCAAGAAGCTGCTCAAAATAGTGAGCCAGTGACTCTGGTAACATCAGAAAACTCAGCTATGATAGAGGAACAATAGAAAGAGTCAGTAAATCAAGAAAATTGAAAGACTCCCAGGTATGTGAAACTAAATCATTCTGAAGATCAGATCATTATGGATTTTTGCAAGGTGTGTGCCCTTGGTTTCCTTGTGTTGTGCATCGTAGTGCTTGGCTTTGTGTCATGGCTTAACCATCTCCTATGGATTATATTGGTTTCATGGATTAGCAAGAAACAATCATGTACTTCATTATCTACTATTGAAGCAGAATATGTAGTTGTTGCTACTAACTTTACTCAGATTTTATGGATGAAATAGATGTTAAAAGATATAATGGTAAGTTATGATGAGCATATTGTTATTCACTCTGATAATACTACTACTATTGATATGTCAAAGAATCTGATATTTCATTCCAATTCAAAAAATATTTCTATAAGATTGGTTTATGTGCCTACTAAGGAGAAGATTGCAGATATTCAAACTAAACCATTGCCTAAAGACACTTTTGAATATCTCATGAGATCAGTTGGGGGTTACCAACCCTCCGGAAGAGACATAGAGACACATGAATGCATCAATCTGGTAAGCTTATCAGATATTTTCTTTGACCTGGGTTGATGAGATGAAACTACTACTCAACGAGAGTAGTCAACTATTTGGTTCAATATTTTTGGTTTGGTATCCATCCTTTGTCATTGATGTCAAAGGGAGAGAGATGGTATTCATGTGAAAATATGTCATATCTTTGAGGGATATTGTTGGCATTTCTTGGTACTTGGATGTTTTTCACATTCAGTGTTGTCATCAATGCCAAAGGGGGAGATTGTTGGCAATATGCTGGATTTGGTTAAGTGTTTTCATTGATGTCAACACTAATCCCAGTTGGAGACTATCTCAATTGGACCTATCCCAGTGAGTCTTGGTGATCTTGGTTTTTTTTATGATTCTAATCTGGTATGATCGTATCTCTAGAATCAGTTTTGGATTCTTACTCTAGATGGTTATTTGTTTGCTATATTTTGTTGGTTCATGTTTCAGTACTCCGGTAACTATCTCTTATGTTCCCAATTGGTATTTATTGGTACCAGTTAGCTTTATCGATTAGCTTTATCAGTAAGTGATATTTGATGTTTTGGTCAAACAATTTTGGTCCATCTTATGGAATCGGTTTCTATCATGCTAAAGGTGCTTCTTGATCATATACTGAGTGTTTGGTGACTTTGCATTGGCTGATGTGTTGTTATGGTGGTCCTATTTGGATTTGGTTAGACTTTCTGTGTTACTTCGCTAAGGGTTTCTACCGGTTGGTGAAGCGTGTTGGATTTTGGTCTTAGCAGATTTTTTGGTGAATTGAATTGTTTGGTTACTTGATTTAGGTCCATTCTATGTAATCTAAATCATAATATTGGTCCGATGATACCGTGTAAAGTAATTTTTGTTATTTTGGTTTATCGGTTTTGGGTTTAGCCGACCTTGTCAATAAGGCTAATGATCTGTATTTATAGGGGACTTATTCATGTAATTTAGATATTGATGGGATCGATGGTTATGCTTGCATTATCAGAGGAATTTTTATGTGCGAACAAGTGATATATCATTTAGTGAAGGTTTTTGTATTGTAGGGCAGACAATTGTGCTTAACCAGAACCGTATCAAACATTAGGAGATGCTACTTTCATGGTTCATTCTTTTCGGATTGTAGTCTGATGTTTATGTAAGTCAGTGAGACTTATTTTTTTGATGAGAAGTGAGCTCTAGGCAGTATGCCTAATTGCAAGTGCAATCCCCATTATAATTTCACATACTATTGTAGAAGTATTATCTGATTGTGGTTAAGGTTTCCTGCTATGATTTTTCCCTTTACTAGGTTTTCCACATCAAAATATTGGTGTTGTGTATATTGTGCTTTCATGTTCTATCCTTAATTGTGTTGGTTTCTTTCTGCTCTAATTTATTGGTTTTGATATGCATAAGTACTGAAATTCTGATGGTAAATGATTAACCCCCCCTCTCAGTATAGTCCCGGTATTAGACATGTCTAACACAAAGGGCATTGTGAAGGTTCTCAGCCACCAAGGAGGAAAAATCCAAAGGTCTATTTATATCTTTTCTTTGAATGTACATGCAATCATCAAAATCCAATTTGGGATCATATCTCTTGCACCCTTGGTACACACCTGACATAGGGCATAATATGTGTCTGTGACATAACCTACAAACAAATCAATACTATAGGGGGAAACTTGTTGTGGAGTCAACTTTTTATCATCCCCCTTTATCCTTGGAGGCTTAAATAGAGCCAATCTCCTCCTATATAGGTTTTGATTGGTTTTTTATTCTGCATCCAACTCATGTGGGTCAATAGCCTAATCCATATTGGGATTAAGCATGAAAACCTCATTGATGACATCCCTTGTAATTTTGATGAGCCTACTATTAGATAGTTCAAATAATCAGAAGACAACTGATAGGGGGGTGAATCAGTTGTCACAGATTATCGAAACTGTTATCAATTTAAACTTTAAGACCGAAACTAAAAAACAATAATACTGGAATAGCAGTTAAACCAATTAAGCATAAACAATAATCATAGAATAAATACCATCCACATGACACCAAGATTTGTACATGGAAAACCTGGTAAAGGGAAAAACCACGGTGGGAAGCCTACTCACAAATAGATAATGCTTCTGCAGTAAGTATGTGAATTACAATTGAGGGGTCTCCACTTGCAGGAAGGCCAATAGCTTAGAGTGCACTTCTCATCACAAAAGGAGCCTCATTGACTACATAGAAATCCAGACTACAATCCGGAGAAGTGTTGAACTACAAAAGATAGCATCTCCTATGTCTGAGTACAATTCTGGTTAAACTCAATATCAAAGGAATAAATCCTCTTACATAAACCCAATTTGATCTCCAATGGTCGAACAACTCCTCTACTTGAATGATATTACATTATTCGCACATTACATTCCTTGACCATGGCCTCTAACATAACCATGATGATCTACAATGAGATCTTACATTTATATATATAAACCCACAACCATAAATAATTAGGTTGGCTGCCAGATAATAAACCAATTACATATTTACAAACCATATCATCCTTAGACCAAACAAATAATATAAGACATCTGAGAAATACATCGAGAGGTCCAATCCATACGTTACATTAAAGTCAGTCCATAACCTAGATCAATCGGGACCTAGTATAGGTCTACATGTTACATCAATGATCTCCATCTGCTAAGTCTTGAACATGATCACCAACAACATTATGAAACTCCACTAGAAGTAGCACCAACACCACTTATTCAATTCATCAAAGATCTTCATTAAAATCTCTATCGGTGAAACCCTAATCAGAACTAGAAGCTAAGCTTCTAAGCAAGTAGGATAGCATCTGATCACCAAACGAAAACTAACTGACCGAATATGAACATGAGTTTCATGAACAATCCAATTCCATCACCAAATCATACCGAAGCCTACCAGATCATGACGGATCCAAATCAACTAGAAACCACTCAACCTATCAAGACCATAAGGGTGCTGGTAAAGCATCCAAACAACTAGTGTTGGCATCAATGATAAAACAACAAAGCAACACATAATCAATTCCACCAAATGGCCAACAATCTCCCCCTTCGGCATTGATGGCAACACTAAATGTGAAAAACATCTAAGTACCAAGAAATACAAAACAAGTCTCCCCCAATGGAAGACAACCAACAAACTCCCACATATAGATCTAAATGTCAATAGCTCTCCCTTTTACTTTTCTTATTCATATCTCTCTCCCTTTGACTTTTTTTTTTCTTTGTCTTTTTCACATCAATATCTCTCCCCCTTTGACATCAATGCCAAAAATTTGACAAAAATATCAAAGAAAAAACATAAACCATTGAATCACAAAGATGACTACTCCCCCTGAGTAGTAGCATCCCACATTAGTGTCAGAATGAATGGTACCTCTTATAATGCATGTCGGACTGATTCCAAACTCATCAATCAAGTCTCTACCAGAGGGGCAAAAAATCCCAATCTGTCTCTCAGGTACTCAAATGATTCCTTGGGCAAAGGTTTAGTGAAAATATCTATAATTTGTTATTTAGTGTTCACATAAACCGGTCTAACTTCATTTTCTTCCACCTTTTCCTTCAAAAAATTATACTTGATAGATATGTGCTTTGTTTTAGAATGAAATACCGGATTCTTTGATATATCAATAGCAGCAGAGTTATCACAGTGAATAACTACCAATGCATCACAATCCACCTTTATATCCTTCAACATTTGTTGCATCCATAAACATTGTGTACAATTAGTAGCAACAACAGCATACCCATCTTCAGCTGTAGATAAAGAAGTACATGACCGTTTCTTATTGATCCATGAAACCAACTTCTTTCCAAGAAAGAAAGCTCCATCAGAAGTGTTTTTTCAGTCATCAATATCTCCAGCCCAATCAGCATTTGTATATGCACATAAAGTAAAGTTATCATCATTAGGGTACCAAGAACCATATTCTGATGTACCTTGCAAGTATCTAAAAATCTTTTTCACTACAATTTCATGATTTTCTATAGGATCACTTTGAAATCTTGAAAGAATACAAACAACATTCATAATGTCAAGCCTAGTCCAAGTCAAATAAAGAAGACCTCCAATCATAGATTTGTATCTTGTAGGATTTATTGGTGCAAAAACATCTTTTCTTGTCAATTTGTCACTTGTAACTATAGGAGTACTTACCAGTTTAGAATCTCTCATACCAAATTTATTCAACAATTCCTTAGCATATTTAGTTTGATAGATGAACATACCTTTGTCAGTCTGAGTAATTTGCAAACCTAAGAAAAAATTCATCTCACAAATCATAGACATCTCAAATTCTTTCTCCATATTCTTAGAAAATTCTATGCATAACTTATCTTCACCTCCAAAAAAAATATCATCAATGAATACTTCAATAATCAGTATATCATCATCAGTGATCTTATAATATAAATTACTATCAACACTACCCTTAGTAAAACCAAGCTTCAAAAAATATTTATCCAACCTTGCATACCAAGCTCTAGGTGCCTGTTTCAATCCATATAAAGCTTTCCTTAACCTGCAAACCATATTTGTATCATCTGATAGTGAAAAACCATTAGGTTGCTCAATATAAACTTCCTCATCAAGATCCCCATTCAAAAATTCACATTTAACATCCATCTGATAAACCTTGTAGTTTTTATAAGCAACATAGGCAAGAAATAATCTTACAGCTTCAATCCTAGCTACAGGTGCAAAAGTCTCTCCATAATCAATTCCTTCCTTTTGTGAATATCCTTTACAAACCAATCTAGCCTTATTCCTTATAACTTGACCATCCTCATTCAATTTATTCCTAAAAACCCATTTAGTTCCAATAACATTTTTATTTTTAGGTTAGGGAACCAAGGTGTTGGCAATATTACATTATAAGGATATTGAGAAGGTTGTTGATGATTATGGACATAACTGATTAAAGATGTTTTACTATCTTGATATTAATATTTTGTCATTGATGTCAAGAAATTGATTTTCTAATTTAGTATGATGTTGCCATATCTTGAGAAATATGATATGAAGATTATAAAGGAGTTGGTAAAGACACAACAAAGAATATGATGAACAAGGGGATAAGTTATTCAATGGGAAACTCTACAAAGTTAGACAATGATGATATCTTGATGTTTTAGATTGTTTTAACATCATACATATGTTGTAAAATGTAAAGGTTAATACTATACTATGTTATCAAGCAAAGAACCTAGTCGGTAAACCCTAAGGTTATTGCAGTCGGTTAATGAAGACAGAATGTCTACCGAGTGAAGTTTAGTATTCACCAAGTTGTAACCAAGCTATAACATAATGCATTAAATGTTTACATGTGATATTTAATGAAAGAAGTTGATGAGCTGGAGCGGATCAATGATTGGCAAGCTATGGAAGAAGTTTGTTAAACGAATCTAAGGCAATGGAAAGTTGGCAAGAAGATCTACAGCTCAGATTGAACCGCATTACCCTAACACAAGTTCCAAGGTGAATGTGCAAGTTCCAAGGTAGGGTAAAATGTTTTCAAACTGAAAGATACAATGAACCTGGACAAGATTGAAGATCTGATGGCTATGATTGATCATGGGAAATGTGATCAAGGAGATTAAGCGGTTAGAAGATTGTTTATAAATAGAAAACTATTGATAAACAATGTATGTGGGCAAGTGTATGCATAGGGATGCTACATAGTGATTACCGAGCACAGAAGCTTGAAGACCTGTTAGAATAATAGAGTATTGATGCCTAGCAGATAGACAAGATTAGTTCTATGTCTAGATTGTATTGAACAAATAGGAATCTGCTTTAGCATTTTAGATGTGAAGTTGCAGATAGATTGTATTACTGTTATTTTGTGAAAGTGACAGGAAATCTCTTAACCGAGTGGACATAACAGTCTTATATGTAAATCCTCTAACAAGGTGACATTCTGATTGAGTGTTTGAAATCCTTTGACAAGGTCACTTCTAAAAAAGTGAAGATTCTAATAGATCTGAGGGAAATCCCTTAACTGGGTCACATCTAGCAATGTGTTTGTAATCTTTAACAGGATTTTCTTTTAACTGAGCATACTCTAGAAGAGTATATTTCTTAGTGGGTCCAAAATCCCATAGTGGTTTTTCCCTATTTGGGTTTCCACGTTAAATCTAGTATTATGAGGTTTATATTGTTCATATGCTTTTGAGTTTGCATGCTTGATAGTTTTTGGTTATATGACTGATATATATGTTACCGAGGTTGAATCTGTTGTTTTTATGGATGATTAAGTTTGTATGATTCACCCCCCCCTCTCATCTTGTTGGCTATTGGATCTGTACTTATATTAAATATCAAAACTATCAATTGGTATCAGAGCTTTGGACTCTAAAAGGAAAGTTTAAAGTCACTTGAGTTAAAGATCCCAAGATGTATAAGAGGGATGCACCTAAGTTTAATAAGTCAAGTTTCTCTACATGGTAGAAAAGGATGAAGCTACATCTATCAGGAGTTGGAGAATATGCTATATACTATCTGGAGAATGATTTTGTTGCACCGAGCACCTATCCATTGACTATGGAAGAGATAAAAGTGAAGCAAGAACATATTCAAGCAATGATTGAAATAACATCTACATTGACCGATTCTGAGTTTAATGATCTAGAAGGCTACAATGATGCAAAGGCAATGTGGACTAAGCTCATATCTGTATATGGAGGAGATGAACATGTTCAAAGAGAAAAAGTTGATAGTTTAAGAGGACAACTTGAATCTATGAGGATGAATGAAGGTGAGAACATAACCCAGTACAGTACAAGACTAAAGGAGATTGTAAATCAAATCAAAGGAGCAGGAGGAACTATTGAGGAAAAGGATGTGACAAGTAAGCTGTTAAGAACCCTTTTACCTGCCTATGCAATCTAAGTCTTTGCAATCAATGAATTGAGGTCTGTACCTAATATGCCAGTTTCCTTGGATGCTACTATTGGTAGCTACATGCATTTGAGTTAAGTAATTTTGATAACAGTGGGTCATCAGTAAATAAAGTTGAATCTGCATTTAGTTCTTTTTCTCTAAATGAATCTAATGATTACAATGAAAGAAAGTATAAGTACTCTAAAGGAGATCACAGTGGAGCAAGTGAAAGATTTTGGAAGAACATGGAGGAGGTACATGTTAGGGTTCCCACAGATACTGAGAGGGGGGGTGAATGAGTATCTAACCAGTAGTCAAATTTTCTTAAGTTAAAACCTACAGAACATAAAGTAGCAGTGTACCGATATGCAAGAATTAATTTAATAAACAGAATCAAAAACATCCACATGAAAAGAACACCATAACACAAGATGTTTAACGAGGAAAACCGATGTGGAAAAAATCTCGGTGGGATTTATGATCCACAATATTCACTTACTGGCCAATAAGAGAATATTACTTACAATAGGGGCCTGCACATGTAGGAAGGCCAATTGCCTAGAGCACGCTACTCAGTGAGAAGTCACACTGACTTACAATGAGGATTATACTAATCCAATGATCTGTACTACTTTATAATAGCATCTCCAATGCTAGATTCAGTACCAGTTCTTGCTCTATTCTTTACATATACCCTTGACCTATAGTTCGCACATTAGGTCTGCCTAATAATTTTCTCTATGCTTGCTTACTTACCTTTCAATTGTCTAAATTGATCTTCTTTATATACAAGAATCATTTTACAATTTTCCAAGTCAGCTTATAATAATAAACAAAATATTAAATATCAAAAAAATCCTATCGGCCTCTGTGCCGGTATACATCTTTTCTTCTATGCTGGTGTCGGTGTTGGTGTAGAGTGATCTTGTTGATGCCGGTGCACTATCTTGCTTGAATATTGCTTTGCCGGTATGATGTCTTGCTTGTGCCATAGGATTGCAAGGTTACCATCAATGACAAAACCTTCAATCACACAATGTCTCATTGGAGTGTCCATATGCCAACAATCTCCCCCTTTGGCATTGATGGCAACACTCATGAGAAATTTCAAAAAGGTGTCCAAAAATGTGTAGACCAAAAAATTTACCAAAAAATATGAGGGGCTCCCCCTAGCCATATGATTCCTATCTTTGAATTTTCTCATTCTACTACTCCCCCTTTGGCATCAATGACAAAGGTTGTCAAGATGTTAGTAGAGTTTGTAGTTATACCGATCCATATCCTCAACCTTGTAGTTGGGTAGTTATTATTTGAAAAAGATCACCCAAAATTGAGTTTATACTATCCATAAACTTTTTGCTATCTTTTATTGTTGTTTCAGTCCTTTTCACAGTGCCGGTGAGATGTTGCAATTGTTCTGTCGGTGTTTTACTTCCCAGTGTTAATGCCTCTGAGATTTCCTTCCATAGAGATGCTAGATGGTCCAATCTTGGACTCAGTTTAGATCTAAAGTGTTTTGCCTTATTTATTATTGTCTCTTTCTCTTTCTCCTGTTTAAGTAATTCTGCCTCAAAATTTGCTAACTTATCTTCAAAAACAAATAGTGAATCTGGTGAGTTGACAAAATTGTCTGCAAGCTTGTTTATCTCTACCTGTGTCTTTCTTATTTTCTTGTCTATATCTATAGTTAGGAAGTTTGTTTTGCATGTGTCTTTGTACAGGTTTTTGTACTCTTTTAACAAACTACACAGTTCCGGTAGAAGTGTGTCAAAGTCTCTGTTACAGTTCTTAATTTCTTCCTCAAAAAATTTCTGTTTCTCCTTTTCTACAATGTCCTTTACAAATTCTACCTTTATTTTCTCAATATTTCCAGAAATGTATTTACATAATGTATCCAACTGTCCTAAAGAATCTTTATTATTATCTATATTACAATCAGGAGCGATTATCTTCAAAATTGGTATTGAATCATATATAGCTTTGTAAGCTTGAGAACTATAGTCAGTTATTTTCTTGATGGACTCAAGTAATACCTCAGTCACATTTGTTGACTTTGATGGTGACCCAACAAACTGAGTACTGGTAGAAGTGACCATACTTGTATTGACCTCTGGCAGGTTAGTTTGTGTCTGCATTTCCTTTAGCACTGGTTTTCCTTCTTCATTTCTTACCGGTGGCATCTGTTCTGGAGCCTTTGGCTCTGTCAATTTCTCTGTTTGTGCTTTAGATTCCATCTTTTTCCCTGTATCCACTACCAGTTGCTCTGTATTTCCTATTACCAGAGGCTCTTTAACCATATCTAATTTTTCACTTGGGTCTTGATCAATTGTTATGTTGATCTTTTGGGTATCAACATTTACAGTGAATAGGACTTCAGGATTTGTATTGCTATCCTCTGCATCCATGCTTTCATCTGCCGGTTGGTTTTCAGGGATTTCAATTTTTATAGGTGGAGGTAGGTTATCTTTAACCTTTATGCTTGGAGGTCCACCAATTTTCCCTTTCCCTTTGTCCTTATCCTTCTGATATACCTTAGTAGGCTTGGGATTCCTATATTCTTCTTATTTCTCTTTTTCAACCAAAAATATGTCCCAACCATCTTCTATTTCCTCTGAAACATCTGTAACTCTACCTGCCATCAGTGAAATATATTGGTGTGCAGTGAAAAAAAAACTGTCCAGTTGGCCTGAGCTATCAGATCATCAATTTCTTTTGGGGAGTTTACCGGATATATAGCAAGTAGTTTTTCTACTTTTATTTTCTTGTCCAGTTCAATTACTCCTGGCCTTCTGGCCTCAAGTCTTTTGTATAAGTCATCAGGAATTTCATTTATGACTTCCATCAAAAACTTTTTAAACATGTCCATGTGTAGTATTACACTCTCCTCAACTTGCCCTTTCTCATCAGCCGATAGGGTGTTATAAATTTTCCTTATGTTCTTCAGTTTTCCTTCCTCTGTGATCTCATTTAACAAAATGTCTAGAGGTGCCAAGTCAGTTTTTGCCTTTTTCTTTTTCTTAGGGGTCAGCTTCTTTTTGGGTGTGACCTTTTTGACTGGAGATCTCATAGCTTGTTGCTTTTTCCTTGTCCTTCTAGGTGAAGGATTGGTTGCTGGTGAGGGATCTCTTTTCCTAACAACTCTTTTAAAGGTTGCTGGCATGTCTCCTTCTAAAGAAGTACCTACTGGTGATAGATGAGCTTCAGGTTGTGGGG
This sequence comes from Cryptomeria japonica, assembly GCF_030272615.1. Taxonomy (NCBI): domain Eukaryota; kingdom Viridiplantae; phylum Streptophyta; class Pinopsida; order Cupressales; family Cupressaceae; genus Cryptomeria; species Cryptomeria japonica. Next base: position 458,012,614 of record NC_081415.1, on the reverse strand, counting down.
TTGCAACTCATCTTCTGTTATGCTAGTTTTCTTTAATACATCTTCCTTAATGGCTTTTGCTTGTCTGGATCCTTTTCTCACAAAAGCTTCTACCTTCTTCACTCTTTTCTTGGACTGTATTTGTTTTTCTATTGTTTCAGCACTACCAAATGCTTCCTCCTTAGGTTCATTAGGGGCTTCCAGAAGTGCTTTGGCATAAGTTTCAACTATGTGGTCATCTATTTCATAGCCCATTTTTGTTACCCAGATTGTCCTAGGGATGACTGCTTCCATCCATATTTCAACCTTTTTGATAACAAAGCATATATCATCTTTGTATTTATCTACAATTCCCTGAGATAACCTTGTCCTTCTCTTCATTTTCATCTTTAGTGCTTGGAAAAAGTCATGAATATTGTTTTCCTTATTCTCACTCATGGTATTGAATAGTTCTGTCAGTTGCTTTCCTACCGGTATGTCATATCCGAATTCTTTATATCCTATATCGGGAACTTGTTTTGTTATATGAAGCATTAGACACACTAACAGATTTCCAAATTTGAAGGTTCCTTTCTTATCCTTCTTTACCTTTCCAAGGTTGTCTATCAGTTCATCCTTTAGCCATTCACACATGTCAATTTTTGCATTTTTGGTTATCATGTCATAAGCACTCTTAATGCATAAACTTGAAACTGAGTTGAGTCTATTGGCATGAGTGGCTTTGTAACCTAATATTATGCTTATGAATCTCACATTTATATACTTTACATCATTAACCCTTAAAGATCTTTTATCAAATGTTGCACATGTTAGGTCTATGACTAAATCATTTGAAACTTTCTTGTTTTTGTCTGGTCTTTTACTGGTGGCCGGTAACCCTATGACAGCCTTTATTGCTTGCTTGGTGGTCTTATGAATTGCATCTAACCAGAAAAATTCTCCATGAACTCTGCTTAATACTATCCTAATCACATCCTTAGGAAATTTAGGAATACTAAGGATTTTTGTGAATCCTAGGGTTTCAATGATTTTGTGTTAAGCTTTGCTATTGCCGGCATCATCATATATCTCGGTTTTGTACATGGTTTTGATTTCCCATCTCTTAGCTCTTCAATATTGTAGTGAATATACATTCTAGGGTCTTCAACATATACAACACCTTTAGGGATTTGAGAGAATGCACCTAAGGTATCATCCTTCTTTGTTATTTCGGGGACCAACTGAAATATGGGCCTAGGTCTTTTAATTACTTCAACAATAGTAGGGTTCACTATGTATTCAATTGCAGAGGTGGATGCCATGATAAAATACCTTTTTCTATCTTGGATGGATGATTGCTTGGAGTGTGCTTGCTTCTTGCTTGAAATGCCTTAGCTCAGAAATCTTCGTGCTCTCTGAAAGTTTGAAATCATGGTGAAATGAAATGGAGCCAAAACCTTATTTTATAAAGTCTTTTTCTCTACCTACCATATTAATTGCATGCTGGTTATGTATTCACTTAACTTTATTTGCCGGTAATAAGTGATTTTCAACTTCTTTTCACTAACCGAGGGAATAATAGCACATGTGTCATTAGATTGCCAAACCCTCAAGACAATTTTCTTCAATTAGATGAAGAAAATCCTACTAGTGGAGCACTGCTCTATTCTGCCAGTGGAGCATCACATTGTCCTACCGGTGGAGCATTTGTTGGTTCTACCAGTGGAGGAGTATTCCCAATATTTAGATCAACTTTTTTAATCCATTGCTTTGAGAATTCTTCCTTCACCTTTTCAACTTTTTCTTTACCTTTCAAGCTAGCACTTTTGTTGTCTACCGCTGTACCTTTACTTCTACAAAATTTAGCAATATGCCCAATCTTGTTACATGCATAGCAAGTTACATTATTTTTCTGAATAGCTTTCCCATAACCTATGTCGGTTTGTGTTCTGCATTGATTTGATAGATGTCCAAATCTTCCAGAAACATAACATCTTACATTAATTTGCAGTTTTTAGAGTTATGACCAACTTTGTTGCATTTGGAGCATTGACTGGTGGGAGGATTGATATTCTAATAATTCCTAGATCTACATTCATTTGCCCTATGGCCATATTTATTACAGTTAAAGCATTTTCCATTGAATTTATAAGTATTAGGTGGTCTTACCAGTTTGTTGTGATCCTGAGTATTTGCAGTACCGGAGCTTTCTCCAACTTCAAATCCAATTCCAGAAGTGTCACCTTTGGGTTTTTGATTCTTCAATAAGGTACCACACTCTTCTGAGATTTTCTTGAATTTTTCTTTATGTTGATTTGCAGTTTCCAATTCCCTTTCCAAGATTTCTGTTTGTCTCATTAGTTCATTTGAGTCATTCTGAGTATGCATCAGATCTATCTTCAACATGTCATTTTCATAGCTAAGTCTTGTGTTCTCATTTGTTGCATCACTTAGTCTTCTGGTCAATTCTTCTTCATTCTTCTTTATGTCCTCAATCTCTTTGCAAAATCTCATAGTCATATCTTGCATTTCATTTTTTATTGTCATGATCTCTTGTTTCAATTTGCTTATCATATCATTAAGTGATTCCTTTTCATCATTCTCATTTTGCAATTTTTCACAAAGTTCTCTTCTCTTATTTCTTGTAACAGTAAGATTTTCTTGAAGTGCCTGAATGATATCCTGAGCTGCTCTTAAATCATCTTCTAATTTGATATTTTTCAACTTCTCTGCATCATAGTCAGTAAGAGCTCCTTCAAGTTGCTTCATCAGGTTTTCCATCTTTACTAGTGTCAAGATCTTCCTCAAGCTGTTAGGTTTCTGAAAATAGAGGACCAGGCTCTGATACCAATTGTTAGGGTTCCCATAGATACTAAGAGGGGGGGATGAATCAGTATTTGACCGGTAGTCAAATTTTCTTAAGTTAAAACATACAGAACATAGAGTAGCAGTGTACCGGTATGCAAGAATTAATGTAATAAATAGAATAAAAAACATGCACATGAAAAGAACACCATAACACAAGATGTTTAGCAAGGAAACCCAGTGTGGGAAAAACCTCGATGGGATTTGTGACCAACAATATTCACTTACTAGCCAATAAGAGAATATTACTTACAATAGGGGCCTGCACATGTAGGAAGGCCAATTGCCTAGAGCACACTACTCAGTGAGAAGTCACACTAACTTACAATGAGGATTATACTAATCCAATGATCTATACTGCTTTATAATAGCATCTCCAATGCTAGATTCAGTACCGGTTCTTGCTCTGTTCTTTACATATACCCTTGACCTATAATTCGCACATTAGGTCTGCCTAATAATTTTCTTTATGCTCGCTTACTTACCTTTCAATTGTCTACAATGATCTTCTTTATATACAAGAATCATTTTACAATTTGCCAAGTCAGCTTACAATAATAAACAAAATATTACATATCAAAAAAAATCCTGTCGGCCTCTGTGCCAGTATACATCTTTTCTTCTTTGCCAGTGCTAGTTCCAGTGTAGAGTGATCTTGTTGATGTTGGTGCACTTTCTTGCTTGAATAATGCTTTGCTAGTATGATGTCTTCCCGATGCCATAGGATTGCAAGGTTGCCATCAATGACAAAGCCTTTAATCACACACAATGTCTCATTGGAGTGTCCATATGCCAACAGTACACAAACTGTATGAAGAAATCAGAAAGCAAGAAGAGTTTGAAGCACTATTGGCCAAAAGGTTACCGAGAGGCAAAGGTAAGTATAAAGGAAAACTACCTTTGAAATGTTTCAATTGTGATAAGATTGGACATATGGCTTCTAACTATCTTGACAAATATTTTATTGAAAAGAGAGATTACCGAGATGACAGACAGAAAGATAATCATTACAGAGGACACCGAGACTTCAGAAGAAGAGATAGAAAGACATGCTTAATTACTAATGAAGAATCTAAAGATGATAAATCAGATGAGACTGACACATAAGAAGTTGTTTATGTGGCTATCAAGGATGGATCGGATGAAGAAAGGTATGAAGAAAAAGCCCTAATATCTCACATAAACACTAATGATTCCTGGATTATAGACAATAGATGCTCACATCATATGACAGGAGATAAACACAAGTTTGTTATGTTAGAAGATTATGATGGAGGCTATGTTAGATTTGGTAATGATGCACCATGTCCAGTAAGAGGTAAAGGATCCATAACACTTCTTGATAAAACAAGATGCAATGATGTTTATTGGGTTGAAGGTTTGAAATATAATTTGTTGAGTGTAGCACAGCTAAACAACACAGGTTACCGAATAGAATTTCAGAAAGGAATTGTCAAAGTTCATGACAAGAATGGAAAGTTAGCTGCTACCAGGACACAAACAAAAGGTAGACATTTCACTTTGACTCAACTCACAATAAGTGTTTGCATGCAAAGATTGATAATACCTGGTTATGGCATAAAAGGTTTTGTCATGTTAATTTTGATAATCTGATCAAGATAAGTAAGAAGCACAGAGTAAGAGGTCTACTGAGTCTTGAAAAACCTGAGAATGCTATGTGCCGAGGATGCCAGATGGGTAAAATGACAAGATCAAGCTTTACAAGTAAGTCCTACACTTCTAAGGGAATTTTAGATGTTGTGCACACTGATCTTTGTGGTCCTATGAAAGTTCAAAGTTATTATGGTGATAAGTATTTCATACTATTTGTGGATGACTATTCAAGGATGATGTCAATAATGTTTTTAAAAGAAAAATCAGAAGCTTTTCAAATGTTTAAGTGGTACAAGGTTAGAGTTGAAAATGAAACAGGAAGACAACTGAAATGTCTTAGATCAGATAGAGGAGGAAAGTTCACATCTAATGAGTTCAACCTATTTTTCAATGATCAAGGTATTAAAAGACAAGTCTCTGCACCGAGAACTCCATAGCAGAATGGAATAGCTGAAAGAAGAAATAGATCTATTGTGGATTGTGCTAGAACACTAATGATTGAGAAGAAGGTTCCACAAACATTTTGGAGAGAAGCAATAAGCACAACCATTTACACCTTGAACCGAGTTCAATTAAAGAAAGGTACTTTGAAGACACCTTATGAAATCTGGTATGGCAAGAAACCTAATGTAAGTTATTTTAAGATCTTTGGAAGTAAATGTTATGTTCATAAAGATGATAGAAATGGAAAGTTTGATCGGAAAAGTGAAGAAGGAACATTTATAGGATATTCTTCTAGAAGCAAAGCATTTAAATGTCTGATCAAATCATCTAACAAAATAGTAGAAAGTGCAAATGTGAAAATTGATGAATTTGCAGAAAGAACTGATGAAGGGAATTCCAAAGAACCAGAAGACTATGATGAATTTGTCTATGTGCAACCGAGAAGTCCTACCGAGATAACTATTGAAGAAAATGTAGAAAATATCTAGTTACCGAGTGATGAAGAAGATCATACAGAACCTACTGAGCCTATATTAACCAAGTATGTCAGAAGACACCATGCACCAAGTCAGATTATAGGAGATAAGGATGATCCAGTGATGACAAGGAACAAACTGAGACAAAACACATGTTTGATATCTGAATTTGAACTGAGAATTGTGAAAGAGGCATTTAACAGTGAAGATTGGATAAATGCTATGACTGAAGAGATTGATCAAATCAAGAAGAATGACACATGGACAGTGGTCCCAAGACCAAAGGACAAAAATGTAATCGGTACAAAGTGGATCTTCAGAAACAAGCTAAATGAAAAAGGTGAGGTCATTCGGAACAAAGCAAGATTAGTTTGCAAAGGTTATGCCCAAGAAGATGGAATTGATTATGGTGAGACTTTTGCACCTATTGCTAGACTTGAAGGAGTTAGAACATTGTTGGCATATGCTACTTTCAAAAACTTCAAGGTATATCAAATGGATGTCAAATCTGCATTTTTGAATGGAATATTAGAAGAAGAAGTTTTCATTGAACAACTTGAAGGATTTGTTGAAGACAATGATAAAGATCAGGTATGTAAATTGAAGAAAGCTTTATATGATCTGAAACAAGAACCAAGAGCATGGTATGAGAGATTGCACTCTTATTTGATTAATATTGGTTTTATAAGGAGAAGTGAGAACAGCAACATGTACATGAAGAATGATGATAATGGAATACTAATCTTAGCCATATTTGTTGATGATATTATATTTTGTGGAAATGACTCTTTATGCAAGAACTTTGGAAATGAAATGAGCAAAGAATTTGAGATGTCATTAATCGGTGAGATAAAGTATTTTATAGGCTTACAGATACTGCAAATGAAAAATGAGATTTTCATTACTCAATCCAAGTACATAAAGGAAATCTTGAAGAAATTTGGAATGGAGGATTGAAAACCAATAAGTACTCCTATGACTACCAACTGTAAACTATCAAAGAATGATGAATCTACATCTATTGATGAGACACTTTACCAATCTATGATTGGAAAGTTGCAATATGTTGTTCATAGCAGGCCAGAATAGCACATGCAGTAGGTATTGTTGCAAGATTCTCTGCAGATCCTAAGGAAATCCACATGAATACAATCAAAAGAATTTTTAGATACTTGAAAGGCACTGAAGATTATGTCTTAGTATATCAGAAAGGAAATGATTTTGATTTAAAAGTTTATACTAATGCTGATTGGGCAGGCAACATTGATGATAGAAAAAGCACAAGTGAAGGAGCTTTCTTCTTAGGAGAAGGACTAGAGAGTTGGCTTAGCAAGAAACAAGGATGTGTTTCTCAGTCAATAGCCAAAGCTGAATATGTTGCAGTAGCACTGAATTGTACCAACATTGCATGGATCAAACAACTGTTGGAAGGTATAAATGAGAAAGTTACCGAGCAAGTAACTATATTCTGTGACAATACTAGTGCCATTAATATTTCAAAAAACCCTGTTATGCACTCTAAGACAAAGTAAGTCTCTATCAAATATCATTATCTTAGAGAAGAAGCTCAAGCGAAGAAAGTGGTGTTGGAATATGTTAACACAAAGGAGCAGATAGTTGATATCTTCAACAAGCCACTACCAAAGGACACTTGTGAGTATCTCAGAAGTAAGTTAGGGGTCCTGCCCCTATCTTTTACTCACTGACTGAGTTCAGTGAAAGCATCACTTCGATGACTCTATTGAATATCTTTTGGGAAGCTGATACTGGATTGATACACTTTAGAATGTTTTTCTAAAAGTGTACTAGAATTAATACTGGGATAATACAAAGAATGATACAGGGAATGGGAATTGAAGACAAATGCTCTAATTGAGACTTAGTTGATGCATAATAGTAGGCAATAACTTCTTACAAAAAGAAATTATGTTTTAGTTCTTTTTCTTTTTGGCATTATTGTTAAAGGGGGAGAAGACCTACATAAGGGGGAGAAGACCTACAAAAGGCGAGAAGACCTGAGAAGACTGAGAAAAAAAAATAGAAGAGAAGTCTAATGAATGGGGGAGAGCATTTCAGCATTTCAGAATCATAGCAATCCGAATTTTTTAAAGATCAAATCAATTGGTTTTGCCATCAATGCCAAAGGGGGAGATTGTTGGCAATATTACATTATAACGATATTGAGAAGGTTGTTGATGATTATGGACATAACTGATTAAAGATGTTTTTCTATCTTGATATTATTATTTTGTCATTGATATCAAGAAATTGATTTTCTAATTCAGTATGATGTTGCCATATCTTGAGAAATATGATATGAAGATTATAAAGGAGTCGGTAAAGATACAGGAAAGAATATGATGAATAAGGGGATAAGTTATTCAATGGGCAACTCTATCAAGTCAGACAATGATGAGATCTTGATGTTTTAGATTATTTTAACATCATACATATGTTGTAAAATGTAAAGGTTAATACTATACTATGTTATCAAGCAAAGAACCTAGTCGGTAAACCCTAAGGTTATTGCAGTCGGTTAATGAAGTAAGAATGTCTACCAAGTGAATTTTAGTATTCACTGAGTTGTAAGCAAGCTATAATAGAATGCATTAAATGTTTACATGTGATATTTAATGAGAGAAGCTGATGAGCTAGAGCGGATCAATGATTGGCAAGCCATGGAAGAAGTTTGTTAAACGAATCTAAGGCAATGGAAAGTCAACAAGAAGATCTACAGCTCAGATTGAATTGCATTACCCTAACACAAGTTCCAAGGTGGGGTAAAACATTTTCAGATCAAAAGATACAATGAACCTGGACAAGATTGAAGATCTAATGGCTATGATTGATCATGGGAAATGTGATCAAGGAGATTAAGCGGTTAGAAGATTTTTTATAAATAAGAAACTGTTGATAAACAATGTATGCGGGCAAGTGTATGCACAGGGATGCTACATGGTGATTACCAAGCACAGAAGCTTGAAGACCTTTTAGAATAATAGATTATTGATGCCCAGTAGATAGACAAGATTTGTTCTATGTCTAGATTGTATTGAACAAATAGGAATCTGCTTTAGCATTTTAGATGTGAAGATGCAGATAGATTGTATTACTGTTATTTTGTGAAAGTGACAGGAAATCTCTTAACCGAGTGGACTTAACAGTCTTATATGTAAATCCTCTAACAAGGTGACATTCTTATTGAGTGTTTGAAATCCTTTGACAAGGTCACTTCTAACAAAGTGAAGATCCTAACAGATCTGAGGGAAATCCCTTAACCGGGTCACATCTAGCAATGTGTTTGTAATCTTTAACAGGATTTTCTTTTAACCAAGCATACTCTAGAAGAGTATATTTCGTAGTGGGTCCGAAATCCCACATTGGTTTTTCCCTATTTGGGTTTCCATGTTAAATCTGGTATTATGAGGTTTATATTGTTCATATGCTTTTGAGTTTGCATGTTTGACAATTTTTGGTTATATGACTGATATATATGTTACCGAGGTTGAATCTGATGTTTTTATGGATGATTAAGTTTGTATGAATCACCCCCCCCTCTCATCTTGTTGGCTATTCGATTTGTACTTATATTAAGTATTAGAACTATCACAAGGTCCATGTGTTACTTTTCTCAATCTAATCTTATTCTTCTTCCATAGCTTTCAACCGATATTCATCTTTACATGCCTCAATTACTGATACCGGTTCAACTTGTGAAATTAAACATACCTCATTAGTTTCCAATCTTCTTCTTGTCATCACCCCATTTCTCTTATCCCCAATGATCTGATCTTCCAAATGATTCAATCTCACATACCCAAGAATCTTCTAACTTTCTATTCCTCTTCCATGTTCTTCAGTTACTATATAATTCTCTAATACTGTCAGAGTAACTGATTCAACACTTTGTTCCGGTAAAGGTGCTACTTGTTCAGATATAATCATTTCCACTGTTAGTTCCTTCTCATAAACTTTGATTTGACTTCTATTCAGCTCGTCTACTTTGACATTACCACTCTCCACAATTCTCTGCAATCTCTTGTTATAACATCTATATGCTTTTCTTTCATTAGAATAACTAAGAAATATGCCTTCATCACATCTAGGATCAAATTTCACAATAATATCATCTCTCCTAATATAACATTTACTACCAAAAATTTTGAAATACTTAACTGCTGGTGTATTCCCAAAACATAATTCATAAGGTGTCTTATCGGTTTCTCCTTTGATACGTACTCTGATGAATGTATAAATCGTTATGCTCAATGCTTCTCTCTAGTAGATATTAAGTAGACTAGCTTCCATCATCATTATTCTAGTAGCATCCAAGATAGTTATATTTTTCCTTTCCACAACTCCATTCTGCTGAGGTGTCCGGGGAGTAGAAACTTGTCTTCTTATACCATGCTTCTCACAAAAGTTATTAAACTCACCGGATATGAATTCTCAGAGTTTTCTTTTAGAAATGTAACCCACATCATTCTAGAATAATCATAAATGATTAGCATGAAATATCTATCACCTTGAAAATGTTTAACTCTAGCAGGGCCACACAAATCAGTATGAATAAGATCAAGAACAACATTAGATTTATCTTGTATACTCTTAAAAGAGGTTCTGACCTATTTTCCCATTTGACATTCTTTACATACCAGATTATAGGGCTTCATAATCTTAGGTATATCCCTAACTTCCTTAGTTGAATTGATCTTCACAATGCAATCAAAATTCACATGACACAACCTTTTATTCCATAGCCAACTCTCATTACTCTGTGTAATCAAACATGTCTTCTCACTGGAGTTTAAATGAAATATATTACCTTTTGTATATGCACCGATTGCAATCTCCAAACCAGATCTGGTAAATATTTTGCATTTTCCATCCTTGAACTGTAATTGAAATCCCTTATCTACCAATTTTCCTACACTCAAAAGATTATGCTTTAAACCTTCAACATAATAAACATTGTCAGTATTCTTCTTACCATCCAATGATATAGTTCCTTTTCCTTTGATCATACATGCTTTGTCGTCTCCAAATCTAACTAGGCCACCATCATATTATTGTAAAGATAGAAACTTCCCTTTATCTCAATTCATATGATGTGAACAACCACTGTCAATTACCCCTTCATCGTTGTCTTTAATTTTAGCAGCGAGTTCCTTCTTTTCAAGTACATTTACTTCTAGTGTCGGATCATCTTCTTTGATAGCCAGGAACACCCATTCCTTCCCATTACTGAAACCACTAGCAAAATCTTCTATCAGTTCACCATTAGAATCAGTAATACCTTCCTCATCCGCTATGTAGCATGAATAATCTATGTTTTTCTTGTACTTGTACTTGTTCCGATATCCATGGTTAGGCTTAAATGATCTTCTAACTCTTTCTTCAAATCTTGAATTCCTTTTAGGTCATCTAGATGCAAAAGGACCAATCTTATTACATGCAAAACATTTAAAAGGTTCTTTTCCTTTGTACTTACTTCCTATTGGTCCTTTAGGTACTCTTCTAGCAAATAGTACTTCAAGTTTCTCAAACTCATCATCTTCTTTCTTCATATCTTCTAATTCCTTTTCATACAAAGCTTTCCAGTCTTGCTTATCGGTTATAGATGTAGATGCAAGAAAACTAGGTCAGTCTTCACAGCTCCAGAAGGTCCAAATTCTTCAAGCACAAAAGTAGATAGTTTCCCAACCAAAGTATCTTTCTTGATAGATTTATTAGCCATTTTTATCAATTCATCAATAGCAGTAGCCTTCATTTTCTAAGCTAGTGGTAGGGCTCTCAAGACTTTAGAAACAATTTCATATTTGCTCAAATTTCCACCAAAACATTGAATTCCCATAACAATCTCATTTACCCTTTCCATAAATGCAGTAATCCTTTCATCTTCTTCCATCTTTAGGTTTTCATATCTCACCCGATAACCATCAAGTTTAGCAATCTTCACTATAGGGTCACCTTCATTAAGAGTCTCCAACATACCCCATATAGACTTTCCAAATGATTTGTCAATTAATCCCATTATTTGATGATCAGAAAGTGCACACAAGAGGGCTTCTCTTTCTCTACAATCATTCTCAAGCTCCTTGTCCAAGTTTGCCAGAGGCAAATTGCTAGATCCCAGATTATAAGGTGTGACACCATTATGTGTGATCACCCAAATATCCTTGCCAAGACATCTCAGATGAGTCTCCATCTGAATCTTCCATACTATGTAATTTGTTCCATCAAGCCTCAGAATATCCATCTGAAAGATAGATCCAAAAGAACAAGATGAACTTGACCTATTAGTCGCCATAGGATCTTTCTCAAGCAGTTAATTTTTCTATAGAGAGGACCAAAGCTCTGATACCAATTATTAGATAGTTCAAATAATCAGAAGACAATTGAGAGGGGGGGTGAATAAGTTGTCACAGATTACCGGAACTATTATCAATTTAAACTTTAAGATGGGAACCCAAAACATTAATACTGAAATAGAAGTTAAACCAATTAAGCATAAACAATAATCATAGAATAAATACCATCCACATGACACCAAGATTTGTATGTGGAAACCCCGGTAAAGGAAAAAACAATGGTAGGAAGCCTACCCATAGTCAGATAATACTTTTGCTGTAAGTGTGTGAATTACAATTGAGGGACCTGCACTTGTAGGAAGTCCAACAACCTAGAGCACACTACTCATCACAAAACGAGCCTCACTAACTACATAGAAATCCAGACTACAATCCAGAGAAGTGTTGAACTACAAAAGATAGAATCTCCTATGCCTGAGTAGAGTTCTGGTTAAGCTTAATACCAGAGGACTAAATCCTCTTACATAAACCCAATTAGATATCCATTGATCGACCAACTCCCCTACCTGAATGATATTACATTATTCACACATTACATTCCTTTACCATGACCTCTAACATAACCATGATGATCTACAATGAGATCTTACATCTATATATACAAACCCTCGACCATAAACAATTGGGTTGGCCACTAGATAATAAACCAATTACATATTTACAAACCATGCTAGCCTTAGACCAAACAAATAATATAAGACATCCCATAAATACATTAAGAGGTCCAATTCACACATTACATTAAAGTCAGTCCATAACCTAGATCAACCAGGACCTAGTATAGGTCCACACGCTACAACAATGATCTCCATCTGCCAAGTCTCAAACATGATCACCAACAACATCCTGAAACTCCACTAGAAGATGCACCAATACCACTTATGCAATTCATTAAAGATCTTCATCAAAATATCTATCGATGAAACCCTCATTGGATTGAGAAACTAAGCTTCTAAGCAAGCAGGATAGCATCCGATCACCAGACTAAAACCAACTAACCGAATATGAGTATGAGTATCATGAACAAGCCAATTCCATCACCAAATCATACCGGATCCTACCAGATCATGCCGGATCCAAATCAACCAGAAATCGCTCAACCTACTGGGACCAAGAGGGTTCCAGTAAAGCATCCAAACAGCTAGTGTTGGCATCAATGAAATAACATCAATGCAACACATAATCAATTCCACCAAATGGCCAACACCTACCACCCTCACTTGCCACAATCTCTTTGTTATATGGCTTGTAGTTTGTAGCAATGCCAACAATCAATTCGGTTTTAATATATGCATTTGGCACCACAAGTCTTCCTAAATTGCGATTCTAGATATTTGATACCAAAACCCTCTCTTTCTTCTTATTATATCCTCTTATCCATAGGCTAAAACCCCATGGTGGAATTAGGGCATCCCTAATTCTGGCTGAGTGATCAATAATGAACTCATTTCGTCTGGACCCTAGTTTTGACCTCTTCTCTGTTTTAGATGAGCCAGGAAGTTGAGCAATTACCTCCCTTGAAAACTTGCTCTTTCCCAAACTAGAGGATTCTACCATTAATAGAGTTAGGTTTTACTTGATCTTACCAAGACAACAAATTAAGATTTCAAAATTAAGATGGCTACAACATGAACACTTAAAAGCTTATACACAGTCAAGGAATACATAGAAGGCAATATGAAGGATATAGCAAGTGCAACAAGAGTATTGTGATAATTGTTATCACATAAACCCTAATTATGATAGCAATGACTTACAAATATATTCAAAGCATATCCAAAGTACTGTAGGTGTGAAATTGAACAAAGACAATGTTGATATAGCCAAGGAAAACTAGATCATAACAAGCAATTTAACTCATTTACTACAGGTATGTAGGGCAGTGTGATGGTAGGAGATAGCTGTAACAATTCATATTTGAATATTTGGGCTCTAACAACAAAATTTTGGTTAGCCAGCCACAAATAAGAGGTTGACACATAAAAACTTTTTTTTTTTTTATTTTCCCTTTTTTCACCATTCTTTATCGGCATTGTGAAGTTAGCCTAGTCATTCATCTCTGTTCAATTGCACAATAATGCATGAATTAGAGTTGTTGATCCTCCATAAATATATATTTGTTTATCTCATTCGAGAGATGGGAGAATAGGACCCACATCCTTAATACATGGTCTATGATGAATAAATGATGAATAGATAGTACCAAATTGGTACTGAGAGGGGGGGGGTGTGAATCAGTACAGGCAAAAACACTTTTCCTTGAACCGGTTTCCTTGAAAACACTACACTTTACTGGCAACCAATAACATTGGTCTAAACCAGATTACTACTGGTTAAACACAGTATGAATGTGAAAGACATAAACCTGTAACCCTTAGCTTTTCATACAATCTAACATCTTATTTCCACTTCACCCTCATGCATAAACAAGTAATCTATTATCAGAAATATAATAACTACTTAGTTGAACACATTTTACCAGTTTGACATAAAGCACTAAACGATCACATGAAAAGCATCACACATGACACACTAATTTTTCACGTGGAAACCCAACTACGAAAAACCACGGTGGTGATGAATACCCACAAGCTGATCTTAAACTATTTTGAAGTCCACTCTATTAGGAGCCTAGTCCGGTTAGAGACTTTTACAATAGCTTCTGCTAGGAACCGATCCTTCTAGGGATCACCTAGTTAAGGGATGGCTAAATAACCTAGTTAAGGGATGGCTAAATAACCAGTTAAAGGTTAGAACCCTATTATAGGTTACCTCGCAAGAGGATTTGAAGAACTCATTGAATTGAGTCACCCTGTTAAAGGATTTACACAAAAGCCTATTAAAGCTACCTGGTTAAGGGATTTTTGAACTGTTGAAATGGTTAGACATCAACAGGTAATACACTAATCTGATAACATCACTCAATGCCAAGGCACATCCACTTAAGCTCCTTCTCTTCTGCAATCACACTCTACAGGTATCAACACACTTCTTTGGTTTGGCAAGAATCAAGTATTGCTCACTAGGATACACACATACCATTTGCCAACAACTTTAAAATAAAAAACATCATTGACCTTATAGGAAACAGATAGGTCAGTAGCATAAACCCTAAACCCTAAACATTTAGGTTTTACAATCCAGTCGGTTCAATCCTAACTATTAATCACACTGCATCGAATACAACAGTCTTGAACAGATCTCAAGAAATTATCCAACATTCATTATTTGCTGCTCAAGGAAGATGATAACTCATCACGTGCTCTCCATCGTTTATAGAGACTTCGCACATTTCAGAGGTAGATAGGATCACTCTCCATGCAAGATCCTCAAGGAAATTATTCACGCACACAAGGCTGACGTGGCAACACTTATCTAGTCTTCATACAATGCTAACTCATCATGAGATGTCATCGGTTGAATTGCACAAGCTTGGAATGCATCAACTGGAAATCCTAAAGCTAAGACTACCAACCGGTAGTCATGAAACCCCAATACAAAACTTCCATTTACCGATTCTTATTCCAAAATACCAGTTCACCTTGAACAAAAATATCGCTTCACTTTTTCACAAATACTGATTTACAACATCATACCAGTTCTCTTGCAAATATTCTTACTACACCATACCGGTTCATACTTCAGCATATTGACAACATACAATATCATCATGTCATCATGCTCTGCACATATGCCAACAATCTCCCCCTTTGGCATTGATGGCAATATATAAAGATATCTCAGTTCTTCTGATTCACATCTTCTCTAGAATACTACAGATATCTTTTGCGCTTCACATCTTCTCCCCCTTTGACAAAAATGCCAAAGTGGAGGCATACACATATATGTTCCACTATGTTGCTCCCCCTAAGGAGTAGCATCCTTCAACACACCAATCCTGAAAAAGATATATCAGTGTAAGATTTGACTAATGTGGAGCTCACACCTTTAGTTCACCTCTTGAATGTGCAACACCCCTAATTCACCTCTCAAATAGGTAAAGGTAGCCTTTGGTAGAGGCTTGGTGAATATGTCTGCTAACTGCTCCTTACTGGAAACATGTTCCAATACAACTTCTTTGTTCTGAACCTTTTCCCTCAAGAAATGATATTTGAGCTCGAAGTGCTTGGTTCTAGCATGTAAAACCGGATTCTTGGAGATATTAATTACACTTGTGTTGTCACAAAATATACTTACCAATTTAGATATAGGAACTTTGAAGCCATTTAATACATGCTTCATCCAAATTGTCTTGGTGCAGTTCACAAATGCTACAACATACTCTGCTTCTATTGTAGACTGGGAGATACAACTCTACTTCTTACTCATCCATGAGACTAGTCTACCACCAAGAAAGAATGCACCACCGGTTGTGCTCTTCTAGTCATCCACATTACTAGCCTAGTCAGCATCTGTAAACACTTTTAGGTTGAAATCATTACTGTATGGATACCACAATCCATAGTCAATAGTTCCCTTCAGATATCTCAAAATCCGCTTGACTGCTACCAAGTAGGATTCTCTTGGGATTTTCTAGAATCATGCAGTAATGCCCACTGCATGTACAATATTCGGTTGGCTATGTACTACATAGTGCAATTTACCAATCATTGATCAGTATTCCTTCTCATTTACCAACCCTGGGTCATCCTGTTTGGATAATTTACAACCAGTCACCATCAGTGTACCAATCGGTTTGTTGTCTTCCATGCCAAAGGTCTTCAATACCTCTTTGACATACTTGGACTGAGTGATAAAGATTCCATCTTTCATTTGTTGAATTTGTAGTCCAATAAAGAAGTTAATCTCCTCTATAAGTGACATCTCAAACTCCTTTTTCATCTCATCTACAAAATCATGACTCATCTTGTCATCTCCTCCAAAAATTGTCATCAACAAATACCTCACAGATTAGAATCTGATCTCCTTCTGACATCAAATAGATATTGCTATCTTCACTTGTTCTCTCAAAACTAATCTTCACAAGATGGGAGTGCAAGCATTCATACCATGCTCTAGGTGCCTTCTTTAGTCCATACAAGGCTTTATGTAGCCTACACACCATGTCACTATCTTCTGATAGGGCAAACCCATCTGGTTGTTCTATATACACCTCCTCTTCTAGTATTCCAGTAAGGAATGTATATTTTTTATCCATTTGATATACTTTGAATCCCTTGAATGCTACATATGCAAGAAGCATATGAACTCCTTCCAATCTGGCTACAAGAGCAAAAGTTTCTCCATAGTCTTCTCCTTCTTCTTGAGCATATCCTTTGCATACTAGTCTGGTTTTGTTTCTTACCACTGTACCATCTTCATTCAGCTTATTTTTGAAAACCCATTTGGTGCCTATGACATTCTTATGCTCAGGTTTGGGTACCAAAGACCATGTACCATTCTTTTCTATTTGGTCAAGTTCCTCTTCCATTGCCTTGATACATTATTCATCTTTATGTGCCTCTTTGAATGTTTTAGGCTCAAATTCAAAGATCATACAAGAATTTTCTCTAACCTTTCTTCTTGTAATAATTCCTACATCCTTGTCTCTTATGATCTACTTTGGATCATGATTCAGCTTTACATACCTAAGAACGATCTTTGTTGTTTCCTCTTGCTTTTCTTCTTCATCCTCATCTTCATCAGCATCAACATCTACCGGTGTAGGATCACTGGTACTGGTGCTAGGCTTTTTTGCAACCATTTCCCAAAAGGTTACTATAGGTTCTGTTGGCATTATGTGAATCGGTATGAAGAAATAATGATATTGTATGTTGTCATTGATGTCAATATGTGACATGATGTGAACCAGCACATGTGATATGTGAGAAGAGAGAACCGGCATATGTATGAACCGATATATATGCCAAAGTGAAGCAGTATATTTTTTCAAGATGAACCGACATGTCAAGATGAACCGGCATGTAGTTATGGGAACTAGCACATGGAAGCATTGTGTGACTACTGGTTGGTAGGTAGTTTCCACTTCAATATTTCTAGTTGGAGTACCTCAAGCCTGTGTGACTCAATCGATGATCTTTGTGTGATGAGTTAGCAGTATAATGGAGAATAGATTGTGTTGCCACATAAGCCCTGTGCACGTGAAGGATCTTGCATGAAGAAGACTATCCCTATCCACCTTGGGAATGTGCGAAGTTGG
Organism: Cryptomeria japonica; assembly: GCF_030272615.1. Taxonomy (NCBI): domain Eukaryota; kingdom Viridiplantae; phylum Streptophyta; class Pinopsida; order Cupressales; family Cupressaceae; genus Cryptomeria; species Cryptomeria japonica. Next base: position 457,994,726 of record NC_081415.1, on the reverse strand, counting down.
TCAAATAGTGATAACGTGTGATGGGTTATCAGCCGCCATGAAATCAGTGGATAATGGACGATGGAGAATGTTCGGTAGATAATGGACGATGGAGAATGTCTTGAGATCGATTCAAGAGTGTTGTATTTAATGCAGTATGATTCAACGGTCAGGATTGAACCATTTGAATTGCTTAACCTAATAGGTTTAGGGTTTAGGGTTTTTTCTACTGACCTATCTATTTCCTATAAGGTCGATGTGTTTCTTTCTAAAGGTGTTGGCAAAAGTTGTGTGTGTGTATCCAAGGGAAGTGATATGTGATTCTTGCTAGACCAAAGGAGAGAAGAGATACCTGCAAAGTGAATGTGTAGAAGGTGAAGAGGAGCCAAAATGGATCTGTATTAGCATTGAGTGATGTTACCAGATCATTGTAATTCCTGTTGATCTTTAACCACTTCAACAGTTGTGAAATCCCTTAACAAGGTAGCCTTAATTGGCTTAATTCAAATCCCTTAATAGGGTAACTCGAAGTTATTGAGTTCTGGGAAGCTATAGAGCTCTGGAGATCCTTTAGCTATTGAGTTCTTAAAATCCTCTAACAAGGTAACCCTAACTTGGTTTAACCCTTAACCGGGTATTATAGCCATCCCTTAACTGGGTGATCCCTAACAGGATTAGTTACTAGCAGAACCTATTGTAATGTCTTTAACCGGACAAGGCTCCTAACAGAGCGGACTTCTAAAGAGTTCAAAAGCCGCTTGTGGGTTTTCATCCCCACCGTGGTTTTTCCTAGCTAGGTTTCCATGTGAAAAATGTGTCTCATGTGTGATGCTTTTATCTTGTGATGCTTTGTTATTACCTGTTGAGCATATGATGGTTCTGTGTTTTATCCCTATCTATAAAACATATTGCACTAACTATTATGAAGATCTGATGATAGTCTACCTGTTCATACATGAGGGTGTAATGGTACTATAGTATTGAGATTAGAGGAAAGCTTAGTGAGTGACCGGTTTATGATTGTTTTAGATATTCTGGGTCTTACTGGTTGCACTTTGTTTCAACTAGTATCACTGCTTGCTAGTCATTTGGAGTATTTACTGTCAAACCAATTTTGGACTGTAATTTTGTTTGTACTGAATCACCCCCCCCTCTCAGTACTAGTTTGGTACTATTCTTTCATCATTGAGTTATCAATTGGTATTAGAGCACTCTAGGTCTTCTATGTTGTGAGCTTAACCGCTTGAGGTAAAGATCCCAGACAAATGATGAAGAGAGAAGGTCCAAAGCTTAGTAGGAAAAATTTTGGCATATGGAAAGATAGAATGAAGATATTCATTAGAAGCATGGGTGCTCAACACTGGAGTTATGTTGAGAATGTCTATGTTGTCCCTACCAGTACTCTCACCGATGACCAAAAGAGAGAGATACAAGAAAATGGGCAAGTCATGGAAGCCCTTATTAGTAGTCTATCTAACATTGAGTTTATTGATGTTCAGGACAAGGTAAATCCCAAAGAGGTATGGGACGCTCTTGAAAATATCTGTGGTGGTGATGAATATGTAAAATAGGCTAAGGAAGAAAGCCTAAGAGGGAAGTTTGAAGATATTGAGATGGTTGAAGGTGAGACCATTTAGCAATATGGAATAAGAATCAAAATAGTTGTTGGAGAAATCAAGAGTGCAGGTGGTAAAATAGAAGATTCCACTATGGTAAGCAAAGTCCTGAGATCCCTGTTGCTAGTCTATGCAATAAGGGTTGCTGCTATTCAGGAGCTGAGATCAATAGACAAGACTAAGGTATCCTTGGAATCCATCATAGCCAAGTTGATAGCCTATGAGCTAAATAGTTTTGATGGTAGTGTTCAAAAGACTGAATCAACATTTAAAGCTTTTGCTATACCATCCAGAAAAGGAAAAGAAGCTAGCACTAGTGGTGAACCTAGACAAAGCAGAGAAATGAATGATGAGGAGATTCTGATGGCATTTGAAGCTCTCCTTGCCAGAAAACTTCCTAATGGAACTGGTAAATACAAAGGTAAGCTACATTTGAAATGCTTTTCCTGTAACTAGATATGACACATTGCTATAAACTATCCAAATGGCGATAACAAGGACAAACCAGAAAGGTTCAAGAAATTCAAAGGAGGAAACCGGAGAAACTGTTTTGTAGCAATTGATGTAGGTGTCACAAATGAGGAATTAGAAGATGAAGAGAATGAAGACATTGTGTTTGTTTCTATAAAGGAAGATGTGGCAGACAAGAAGGCTCTTGTCTCCCAGTTTTATAATTCCAATGAGTGGATCATTGACAGTGGTTGTTCTCACCATATGACTGGTGACTAGACCAAGCTTCTATCATTGGAGGAGTATGATGGTGGTGTGGTTCACTTTGGCAATGATGCACCATGCATGGTCAAAGGCAGATGGTCCATCTCTTTGAATGGAAAGATCAGTTCTGACAATGTGTACTGGGTTGATGGTCTCAGACACAACCTTCTAAGTGTTGCCTAGTTGAATGACAGTGGCCTCATTCTGAAATTCAAGAATGGAGTTTGCAGAATCAAAGGAAAAGAGGGTGAATTGGTGGCCACCGGCATGCAGACCAAAGGTAACCTATTTCATTTGAACTCAAATATAAGCACATGTCTTATGGCTAAGTTTGATGATAGCTGGATATGGCATAGGAGACTCTGTCATGTAAACTTTGATAACATTATGAAGGCTAGTAAGATCAAGGCAGTTAGAGGGTTGCCGATGCTAAGCAAACTGGATAATACCTTGTGTAGAGAGTGTCAATTAGGGAAAATGTCTTCCTCAACCTTTAAAGGTAAATCTTTCACTGTTGACAACTTGCTTGATCTTGTGCATACTAATTTGTGTGGTCCTATGAAAACTAGAAGTGTGCAGGGTGATAGGTACTTCATGATTCTCACTGATGACTACTCAAAAATGATGTGGGTCACATTATTGAAAGAAAAGTCTAAAGCCTTTGTGAAATTCAAAGCTTTCAGAGCATTAGTGGAGAAGGAAAATGGTAAAAGGATCAAATGTCTCAGAACTGATCAAGGAGGGGAATTCACTTCTGGTGAATTCAACAAGTATTGCAAAGAATTTGGCATCAAGAGACAACTATCTGCCCCCCAGACTCCACAGTAGAATGGCCTAGCAGAGAGGAATAACTGGACTATGGTTGAAGCAGCTAGAACCATGTTGATTCAAGGGAAGGTAGCTCACACCTTTTGGAGAGAAGCGGTGAGCACTGCAGTCTACACTATGAACCGGGTACTCATCAAGAAAGGTAAGGACAAAACTCCCTATGAGTATTGGATTGGTAAGACACCTGTGGTTAGCTACTTTAGGGTATTTAGCAGCAAATGTTACATCAAGAGGAGTGAATATCAAGGTAAATTTGAAGCTAAATGCAATGAGGGAATATTCCTAGGATATTCCACCAAGAGTAAAGCTCTCAAGTGTTACAACAATAGGACTTACAGAATTATGGAAAGTGTCAATGTAAGAGTTGATGAATCCTCTGAGAAAAATAAGGAAATCGACAGTGAGCAAGCTATAAATGAACCGGTTGCAACCTTCTGGGAATCGGTTGTCAGTCAACTGAGTACCAGTAATAGTGTTCCTAAACCAGTGAATGTTGATACTGATGAAGATGAGGATGAAGAGGAAAAGCAAGAAGAACCTATCACGACCATAACTCGGTATGTCAAGCTGAATCATGATCCGAAGTAGATCATAGGAGATAAGGATGCAAGAATCCTTACAAGAAGAAAGATCAGAGAAAACTCATGTATGATCTCTGAATCTGAGCCTAAATCATTCAAAGAGGCTCATAAAGATGAAGATTGGATCAAGGCAATGGAAGAGGAACTTGACCAGATAGAGAAAAATGGTACATGGTCCTTGGTACCTAGACTGGAGCATAAAAATGTAATTGGCACCAAATGGGTGTTTAGAAACAAGTTGAATGAGGATGGCACAGTGATTAGGAATAAAGCTAGATTGGTGTGCAAAGGATATGCTCAAGAAGAAGGAGAAGACTATGGAGAAACCTTTACTCCTATAGCTAGATTGGAAGGAGTTCATATGCTTCTTGCATATGGAGCTTTTAAAGGGTTCAAAGTATATCAAATGGATGTAAAATCTGCATTCCTAAATGGTGTAATTGAAGAGGAGGTGTATATAGAGAAACCAAATGGGTTTTCCCTATCTAAAGATAGTGATATGGTGTGTAGGCTATGCTAGAGTTCCCACAGATACTGAGATGGGGGGGTGAATCAGTATGTGACCAGTATTCAAATTTTCTTAAGTTAAAACATGCAGAACATAAAGTAGCAGTATACCGGTATGCAAGAATTAATGTAATAAACAGAATCAAAAACATCCACATGAAAAGAACAGCATAACACAAGATATTTTAATGAGGAAACCCGGTGTGGGAAAAACCTTGGTGGGATTTGTGACCCACAATATTCACTTACTGGCCAATAAGAGAATATTACTTACAATAGGGGCATGCACATGTAGGAAGGCCAATTGCCTAGAGCTCACTGCTCAATGAGAAGTTACACTAACTTACAATGAGGATTTTACTAATCCAATGATCTATACTGCTTTACAATAGCATCTCCAATTCCAGCTTCAGTATCGGTTCTAACTCTGTTCTTTACATATACCCTTGACCTATAATTCACACATTAGGTCTGCCTAATAATTTTCTTTTTGTTCACTTCCTTACACTCACAAATGTCTACAATGATCTCTTTTATATACAAGAGTCATTTTACAATTTGCTAAGTCGGCTTACAATAATAATCAAAATATTACATATCAAAAATCCTATCGGCCTCTGTGCCGGTATACATCTTTTCTTCTATGCCAGTGCCGGTGCTGATGTAGAGTGATCTTGTTGATGCCAGTGCACTGTCTTGCTTGAATAATGCTTTGCCGGTATGATGTCTTGTCGGTTCCATAGGATTGCAAGGTTACCATCAATGACAAAACCTTCAATCACACACAATGTCTCATTGGAGTATCCATATGCCAACAATCTCCCCCTTTGGCATTGATGGCAACACTCATGAGAAATTTCAAAAAAGTGTCCAAAATGTGTAGACCAAAAATTTTACCAAAAATATGAAGGGCTCCCCTTGAGTATATGATTCCTATCTTTGAACTTTCTCATCCTACTACTCCCCCTTTGGCATCAATGACAAAGGTTGTCAACATGTTAGTAGAGTTTGTAGATATACCGGTCCATATCCTCAACCTTGTAGTTGGGTAGTTATTATCTGAAAAAGATCGCCCAAAATTAAGCTTAATCTATCCATAAACTTTTTGCTATCTTTTAATGTTGTTCCAGTCCTCTTCACAGTACCGGTGAGATCCTGCAATTGTTCTGCCGGTGTTTTACTTCCCAGTATTAATACCTCTAAGATTTCCTTCCGCAGAGATGCTAGATAGTCCAATCTTGGACTCAGTTAAGATCTCAAGTGTTTTGCCTTATTTATTATTGTCTCTTTCTCTCTTTCCTATTTAAGTAATTCTGCCTCAAAATTTGCTAACTTATCTTCAAAAACAGATAGTGAATCCGAAGAGTTGACAAAATTGTCTGCAAGCTTGTTTATCTCTTCCTGTGTCTTGCTTATTTTCTTGTCAATATCTACAATCAGGAAGTTTGTTTTGCATGTGTCTTTATACAAGTTTTTATACTCTTTTAACAAACTACACAGTTCCAGTAGAAGTGTGTCAAAGTCTCTGTTACACTTCTTTATTTCCTCCTCAAAGAATTTCTGTTTCTCCTTTTCTACAATGTCCTTTACAAATTCTACCTTTATTTTCTCAATATTTCTAGAAATGTATTTACATAATGTATCCAACTCTCCTAAAGAATCTTTATTATGTATATTACAATCAGGAGCAATTATCTTCAAAATTGGTATTGAATCATCTATTGCTTTGTAAGCTTGTGAACTATAGTTAGTTATTTTCTTGATGGATTCAAGTAATACCTCAATCACAATTGTTGACTTTGATGATGACCGAACAAACTGAGTACCGGTGGAAGCGACTATGCTTGTATTGACCTCTGGCAGGTCAGTTTGTGTTTGCATTTCCTTTAGCACTGGTTTTTCCTTCTTCATTGCTTACCGGTGGCATCTATTCCAGAGCCTTTAGCTCTGTTGGTTTCTCTGTTTGTGCCTCTGATTCCATCTTTTTTCCTATATCCTTTGTCATTTGCTCTGTATCTCCTGTTATTGGAGGCTCTTTAGCCATATCTGATTTTTCACTTGTATCTTTATCAACTATTATGTTGATCTTTTGGGTATGAACATTTACAGTGTATAGGACTTCAGGATTTGTATTGCTGTCCTCTGCATCCATGCTTTCAGCTGCCGGTTGGTTTTCAGGGATTGTAATTTTTACAGGTGGAGGTAGGTTATATTTAACCTTTATGTTTGGGGGTCCATCAATTTAGCCTTTCCCTTTGTCCTTATCCTTCTGATATACCTTAATAGGCTTGGGATTCCTATATTCTTCTTGTTTCTCTTTTTCAACCAAAAATATGTCCCAACCATCTTATGATTCCTCTTAAACTTCTGTAACTCTACCTGCCATCAGTGAAATATGCCGGTGTGCAGTGGAAAAAATTGTCCAGTTAGCTTGAGCTATCAGATCATCAATTTCTTTTGGGGAGTTTACCAGATATATAGCAAGTAGTTTTTCTATTTTTATTTTCTTGTCTAGTTCAATTACTCCTTGCCTTCTAGCCTCAAGTCTTTTGTATAAGTCATCAGGAATTTCATTTATGACTTCCATCAAAAACTTTTTGAACATTTCCATGTGTAATATTACACTTTCCTCAACTTTCCCTTTCTCATCAGCCGATAGGGTGTTATAAATTTTCCCTATGTTCTTCAGTTTTCCTTCCTCTGTGATCTCATTTAGAAAAATGTCTAGAGGTGCCAAGTCAGTTTTTGCCTTTTTCTTTTTCTTAGGAGTAAGCTTCTTTTTAGGTGTGACCTTTCTGACCGGAGATCTCATAGCTTGTTGCTTCTGCCTTGTCCTTCTAGGTGAAGGATTGGTTGCTAGTGAGGGATCTCTTTTCCTAACGACTCTTTTAAAGGTTGCTGGCATGTCTCCTTCCGAAGAAGTACCTATCAATAATAGATGAGCTTCAGGTTTAGGGGCTACCAACACATCTTTAGTTATGCTGGTTTTCTCTAGTACATCTTCCTTAATGGCTTTTACTTGTTTGGATCCTTTTCTCACAAATGCCTCTACGTTCTTCACTCTTTTCTTGGACTGTATTTGTTTTTCTATTGTTTCAGCACTACCAAATGCTTCCTACTTAGGTTCATTAGGGGCTTCCACAAGTGCTTTGGCATAAGTTTCAACTATGTGGTCATTTGTCTCATAGCCCATTTCTATTACCCAGATTGTCCTTGGGATGACTACTTCCATCCATATTTCATCCTTTTTGATAACAAAGCATATATCATCTTTGCATTTATCTACAATTTCCTGAGATAACCTTGTCCTTTTCTTCATTTTTGTCTTTAGTGCTTGGAAAAAGTCATGAATGTTGTTTTCCTTATTTTCACCCATGGTTTTGAATAGTTCTGTCAGTTGCTTTCCTATCGGTATGCCATATCCAAGTTCTTTATATCCTATACTGGGAACTTGTTTTGTTATATGAAGTATTAGACACACTAACAGATTTCCAAATCTGAAGGTTCCTTTCTTATCCTTCTTTATCTTTCTAAGGTTGTCTATTAGTTCATCCTTTAACCATTCACAAATGTCAATTTTTGCATTGTCTGTTATCATGTCATAAGCACTCTTAATATATAAACTTGAAACTGAGTTAAGTCTATTGGCATGAGTGGCTTTGTAACCTAATATCATGCTTATGAATCTTACATTCGTATCCTTTACATCATTAACACTTAAAGATCTTTTATCAAATGTTGCACCTGTTAGGTCTATGACTAAATCATTTGAAACTTTCTTGTTTTTGTTTGGTCTTTTACCGGTGGTCGGTAACCCTATGACAGCCTTTACTGCTTGCTTGGTGATCTTATGAATTGCATCTAACCAAAAAAATTCTTCATGAACTCTACTTAACACTATCCTAATCACATCCTTAGGAAATTCAGGAATGCTAAGGATTTCTGTGAATCCTAGGGTTTCAATGATTTTGTGTTCAGCTTTGACATTGCCGGTATCATCACATATCTCAGTTTTATATATGGTTTTGATTTCCTCATCTCCTAACTCTTCAATATTGTAGTGAATATACATTCTAGAGTCTTCAGCATATACAACACCTTTAGGGATTTTAGAAAATGCACCTCTGGTATCATCCTTCTTTGCTATTTCGGGGACCAACTGAAATACAGGCCTAGGTCTTTTAATTACTTCCACAACAGTAAGGTTTTCTATGTATTCAATTGCAGAGGTGGATGCCATGATAAAATACCTTTTTCTATCTTGGTTGGATGATTGCTTGGAGTGTGCTTGCTTCTTGCTCGAAATGCCTTAGCTCGGAAATCTTTGCGCTCTCTAAAAGTTTGAAATCACAGTGAAATGAAATGGAGCCAAAACCTTATTTTTTAAAGTCTTTTTCTCTATCTACCACATTAATTGCATGTCGGTTAAGTATTCACTTAACTTTATTTGCCGGTAATAAGTGATTTTCAACTTCTTTTCTCTAACCGAGGTAATAATAGCACATGTGTCACTAGATTGCCAAACCCTCAAGACAATTTTCTTCAATTAGATGAAGAGCTTCCTGTCGGTGGAGCACTGCTCTGTCCTGCCGGTGAGGCATCACTCTGTCCTGCCGGTGGAGCATTTGTTGGTTCTACCGGTGGAGGAGTATTCCCAATATTTAGATCAGCTTTTCTAATCCATTGCTTTGAGAATTCTTGCTTAACCTCTTCAACTTTTTCTTTACCTTTAAAGCTAGCACTTTTGTTGTCTACCGGTGTGCTTTTACTTCTACAAAATTTAGCAATATGCCCAATCTTGTTACATGCATAACAAGTTACATTATTTTTCTGAATAGCTTTCCCATAACCTATGCTGATTTGTGTTCTGCATTGATTAGATAGATGTCCAAATCTTCCACAAACATAACATCTCACATTCATTCTGTATTTTTCAGAGTTATGACCAACTTTGTTGCATTTGGAGCATTGACCAGTGGGTGGATTGATATTTTGATAATCCCTAGATCTACATTCATTTTCCCTATGACCATATTTATTACAGTTAAAGCATTTTCCATTGAATTTATAAGTATTAGGTGGTCTTACCAGTTTGTTGTGATCCTGAGTATTTGCAGTACCAGAGCTTTCTCCAACTTCAAATCCAATTCTAGAAGTGTCACCTTTGGGTTTTTGATTCTTCAATAAGGTACCAAGTTCTTCTGAGCTTTTCTTGAATTTTTCTTTATGTTGATTTGCAGTTTCCAATTCCCTTCCAAGATTTCTTTTTGTCTCATTAGTTCATTTGAGTCATTCTAAGTATGCATCAGATCTGTCTTCAACATTTCATTTTCATAGCTAAGTCTTGTGTTCTCATTTGCTGCATCACTTAGTCTTCTAGTCAATTCTTCTTCATTCTTCTTTCTGTCCTCAATCTCTTTGCAAAATCTCATAGTCATATCCTGCATTTCATTTTTTGTTGTCATGATCTCTTGTTCAACTTGCTTATCATATCATTAAGTGATTCCTTTTCATCATTCTCATTTTGCTATTTTTCACAAAGTTCTCTTCTCTTATTTCTTGTAACAGTAAGATTTTCTTGAAGTGCCTGAATGATATCCTGAGCTTCTCTTAAATCATCTTCTAATTTGATATTTTTCAACTTCTCTGTATCATAGTCAGTAAGAGCTCCTCCAAGTTGCTTCATCAGATTTTCCATCTTTACCGGTGTCAAGATCTTCCTCAGGCTATTAGGCTTCTAAAATTAGAGGACTAGGCTCTGATACCAATTGTTAGGGTCCCCACAGATATTGAGAGGGGGGGGTGAATCAGTATCTAACCAGTATTCAAATTTTCTTAAGTTAAAACATGCAGAACATAAAGTAGCAGTATATCGGTATGCAAGAATTAATGTAATAAACATAATCAAAAACATCCACATGAAAATAACACCATAACACAAGATGTTTTAACGAGGAAACCCGGTGTGGGAAAAACCTCGGTGGGATTTGTGACCCTTAATATTCACTTACAATAGGGGCCTACACATGCAAGAAGGCCAATTGCCTAGAGCTCACTACTCATTGAGAAGTCAAACTGACTTACAATGAGGATTGTACTAATCCATTGATCTGTACTACTTTACAATAGCATCTCCAATGCCAGATTCAGTATTGGTTCTAACTCTGTTCTTTACATATACCCTTGACCTATAATTCACACATTAGGTCTGCCTAATAATTTTCTTTTTGTTCACTTCCTTACACTCACAAATGTCTACAATGATCTCTTTTATATACAAGAATCATTTTACAATTTGCCAAGTTGGCTTACAATAATAATCAAAATATTACATATCAAAAATCCTGTCGGCCTCTGTGCTAGTATACATATTTTCTTCCGTGCCAGTACCGGTGCCGGTGTAGAGTGATCTTGTTGATGTCAGTGCACTGTCTTGCTTGAATAATGCTTTGTCAGTATGATGTCTTGTCGGTGACATAGGATTGCAAGGTTGCCATCAATGACAAAACCTTCAATCACACACAATGTCTCATTGGAGTTTCCATATGCCAACAGGCTACATAAAGCCTTATATGGTCTAAAGCAAGCACCTAGGGCATGGTATGAGTGCCTACATTCCCATCTTGTGAAGATTGGATTTGAGAGAACAAGTGAAGATAGCAATATCTACTTGAAGTCTGAAGGAGATCAGATCCTGATCTGTGAGGTTTTTGTTGATGACATTATCTTTGGAGGAGATGACAATATGAGTCATGAGTTTGCTGATGAGATGAAGAAAGAGTTTGAGATGTCACTCATAGGGGAGATTAAGTTCTTCATTGGACTGTAGATCCAACAGATGAATGATGGAATATTTATCACTCAGTCCAAATATGTCAAAGAGGTGTTGAAGACCTTTGGCATGGAAGATAGAAACCCGGTTGGTACACCGATGGTGACCGATTGCAAATTGACAAAAGAGGATGATTCTGCATTGGTTGATGAGAAGGAATACCGATCAATGATTGGTAAGTTGCATTATGTAGTGCATAGCAGACCAGATATTGCACATGCAGTTGGCATTACTACAAGGTTCCAAAAAAGCTCAAGAGAATCCCACTTGGTTGCAGTCAAGCGGATTCTTAGGTATCTTAAGGGAATAGTTGACTATGGATTGTGGTACCCATACAACAATGATTTCATTCTAAAAGTATTCACAGACGCTGATTGGGCAGGTAATGTGGATGACCGAAAAAGCACAACTGGTGGTGCATTCTTTCTTGGTGGTAGACTGGTCTCATGGATGAGTAAAAAGTAGAGTTGTATCTCTCAGTCTATAGCGGAAGAAGAGTATGTTGCAGCTTTCATGAACTACACTCAGACAATTTGGATGAAGCATGTTTTAAATGGCTTCAAAATCCTTGTATCTGATTTGCTAAGTATATTCTGTGATAACACAAGTGCTATCAATATTTCAAAGAATCCGGTTTTACATTCTAGAACCAAGCATTTTGAGCTTAAGTATCATTTCTTGAGGGAAAATGTTTAGAATAAAGAGATTGTACTAGAACATGTTTCTAGTAAGGAGCAGTTAGCAGACATATTCACCAAGCCTCTCCCAAAGACTACATTTGTGCATTTAAGAGGTGAATTGGGGTACTGCCCCTTCAAGAGGTGAACTAAAAGTATTTGTTCCATATCAGTCAGGTGTTGCATAGTCAAATTTTTTGTTGATTGATGTGTTGAAGGATGCTACTCATCAGGGGGAGCAGCATAATAGAATAGGGATGCGTGTGCCTCCACTTTGGCATTGTTGTCAAAGGGGGAGAAGGAGTGAAGTGCAAAAGATATCTGCAGAAAATGGGGGAGAAAATGTGAAGAGGAGAGATATCTTTGTATATTGCCATCAATGCCAAAGGGGGAGATTGTTGGCATTATGTGAACCAGTATGAAGATATAATGATATTGTATGTTGTCATTGATGTCAATATGTGACATGATGTGAACTGGCACATGTGATATGTGAGAAGAGAGAACCGACACATGTATGAACTGGTATATATGCCAAAGTGAAGTAGTATATTTGTTCAGGATGAACCAGCATGTCAAGATGAACCGGCATGTAGTTATGGGAACCAACACATGGAAGCATTGTGTGACTACCGGTTGGTAGGTAGTTTCCACTTCAAGATTTCTGGTTGGAGTACCTCAAGCCTGTGCAACTCAATCGGTGATCTTTGTGCGATGAGTTAGCAGTATAACAGAGAATAGATTGTGTTGCCACATAATCCTTATGCATGTGAAGGATCTTGCATGAAGAAGACTATCCCTATCCACCTTGGGAATGTGCAAAGTTGGTCAAACGGTGATAATGTGTGATGGGTTATCAGCCGCCATGAAATCGATGGATAATGGACGATGGAGAATGTCTTGAGATTGATTCAAGAGTGTTTCATTTAATGCAGTATGATTTAATGGTCAGGATTGAACCGTTTGAATTGCTTAACCGAACAGGTTTAGAGTTTTTGCTACCGACCTATCTACTTCCTATAAGGTCAATGTTGTGTTTCTTTCTAAAGGTGTTGGCAAAAGCTATGTGTGTGTATCCAAGGGAAGTGATATGTGATTCTTGCCAGACCAAAGGAGAGAAGAGATACTTGCAAAGTGAATGTGCAGAAGGTGAAGGGGAGCCAAAATGGATCTGCATTAGCATTGAGTGCTATTACCAGATCATTATAATTCTTGTTGATCTTTAACCACTTCAACAGTTGTGAAATCCCTTAACAGGGTAACCTTAACCGGCTTGATTCAAATCCCTTAATAGGGTAACTCGAAGTTATTGAGTTCTGGGAAGCTATAGAGCTCTGGAGATCCTTTAGCTATTGAGTTCTTGAAATCCTCTAACAAGGTAACCCTAACCGGGTTTAACCCTTAACCAAGTATTATAGCCATCTCTTAACTGGGTGATCCCTAACAGGATCGGTTCCTAGTAGAACCTATTGTAATGTCTTTAACCAGACAAGGCTCCTAATAGAGCGGACTTCTAAAGAGTTCAAAAGTAGCTTGTGGGTATTCATCCCCACCATGGTTTTTCCCAGTTGGGTTTCCATGTGAAAAATATGTGTGTCATGTGTGATGCTTTTATCTTGTGATTCTTTGTTATTACCTATTGAGCATATGATGGTTCTATGTTTTATCCCTGTCTATAAAACATATTGCACTAACTATTGTGAAGATCTGATGATAGTCTACCTGTTCATACATGAGGGTGTAATGGTACTATAGTATTGAGCTTAGAGGAAAGCTTAGTGAGTGACCAGTTTATGATTGTTTTAGTTATTCTGGGTCTTACCGGTTGCACTTTGTTTCAGCTAGTATCACTACTTGCCAGTCATTTGTAGTATTTATTGTCAAACTGGTTTTGGACTGTAATTTTGTTTGTACTGATTCACCCCCCCCCTCTTAGTACCGGTTTGGTACTATTCGTTCATCATTGAGTTATCAAGTTCATCTCCTACTTGATCACTAGTGGTTTCCTTAGGTTTCTCAGATGTTTCATCAACTCTAACATTGATGCTTTCAACAATTCTCTGAGTCCTATTATTGAAACATTTAAGAGCTTTGCTCTTTATGGAATACCCTAGGATTATTCTCTCATCACATTTAGCATCAAACTTGCTCTGATGTTCACTCCTCTTGATATAACATTTGCTACCAAACACTCTAAAGTAGCTTACCATTGGTGTCTTACTGGTCCAATACTTATAAGGTGTTTTATCCTTACCCTTTTTGATGAGTAACTGATTCATTTTCTAGACTATAGTGCTCACTGCTTCTCTCCAAAAGGTGTGAGCAACTTTTCCTTGGATCAACATTGTTCTGGCTACTTCAACTATAGTCCAGTTGTTTCTCTCTACTAGGCCATTCTATTGTGGATTTTGGGGGGCGAATAGTTGCCTCTTGATGTCATTCTCTTCATAGTACTTGTTGAATTCACCAGAAGTGAATTCTCCTCCTTGATCAGTTCTTAGGCACTTGATCCTCTTTTGCTTTCTTTTTGAACCGGTGCTCTGAAGGCTTTGAACTTTCCAAAGGCTTCAGGCTTGTCCTTCAAAAATGTGACCCACATCATTCTTGAGCAATCATCAGTAAGAATCATAAAATACCCATCTCCCTACACACTCCTATTTTTCATAGGACCACACAAATCAGTATGCATGAGATCAAGTAAATTGTCTTCAGTGAAAGATTTACCTTTGAAGGTTGAGGAAGACATTTTCCCCAATTGACACTCTCTGCACAAAGGATTTTCCAATTTGCTTAGCATAGGCAATCCTCTAACTTCCTTGATCTTACTAGCCTTCACAATATTATCAAAGTTTACATGGTAGAGTCTCCTATTCCATATCCAGCTATCATCAAACTTAGCCATTAGACATGTACTGATATTTGCATTTAGCTAAAATAGGTTACCTTTGGTTTGCATACCAGTGGTCATCAGTTCACCACTCTTACCTTTTATTTTGCACACTCCATCTATGAATTCTAGAGTGAGTCCATTATCATTCAGCTAGGCAACACTCAAAAGGTTGTGTTTGAGACCATCTACCCAATACACATTGTCAGCACTGCTTTTTCCATTCAGAGATATGGACCCTCTGCCTTTTATCATACATGGTGCATCATTACCAAAACAAACCACACCACCATAATACTCATCCAGAGATAGAAACTTACTCCGATCACCAGTCATATGGTGAGAACAACCACTGTCAATAATCCACTCATTGGAATTATCAAAACAAGAGACAAGAGATTTCTTGTCTGACACATCTTTCTTAACTACTACAAACACAATGTCTTCACTATCTTCATCTTTTGATTCCTCATGAGTGACACCTTCATCAACTACTACAAAACAGTTTCTTCGGTTTCCTCCTTTGAACTTCTTGAACCTTTCTAGTTTGTCCTTATTATCACCATTAGGATAGTTTACAGCAATGTGTCCTATTCTATTGCAAGAAAAGCATTTTAAAGGGAGCTTACCTCTATATTTACTGGTTCCCTTAGGACGTCTCTTGGCAAGAAGAGCTTCAAATTCCATCAAGATCTCCTCATCATCCATTTCTCTACTTTGTCTTGGTTTACCACTGGTACTAGCTTCTTTGCCCTTTCTAGATGGTGCAATAGATGCTCTAAAGGTTGATTTAGTCTTTTGAATACTACCATCATAATTATTTAGCTCATAATTTGTCAACTTAGCAATGATGGAGTCTAGGGATACCTTTGTCTTGTCTATAGACCTTAATTCCTGAATAGTAGCAACCCTTATTGCATATACCGATAATAAGGATCTTGAGACTTTGCTAACAATAGTGGAATCATCTATTATACCACCTACACTCTTGATGTCTCCAACAACAATTTTGATTCTTATTCTATATTGTTGAATGGTCTATCCTTCAACCATCTGCATGTCTTCAAACTTTCCCCTAAGGCTCTCTTCCTTAACTTGTTTCACATGCTCATCACTGCCATAGATAACCTCAAGAGCATCCCATACTTCTTTGGGATTGTCTTTATCCTGAACATCAATAAACTCAATGTCAGATAGACTACTGATTAGGGCTTCCATGACTTGCCCATTCTCCTGAATCTCTCCCTTTTAATAATCGGTGAAAGTACTAGTAGGGATAACATAAGTATTCTCAATATAGCTCCAGTATTGAGCACCCATGCTTCTGATGTATATCTTCATTCTATCCTTCCATATTTTAAAGTTATCTCTGTTGAACTTTGGACCTTCACTCTTCATCAATAGAATAGGATCTTTCCCTCAAGTGGTTAAGCTTACAACACAAAGGACCTAGAGGATTCTCTGATACCAATTGATGAATAAATGATGAACAGATAGTACCAAACTGGTATTGGGAGGGGGGCTGAATTAGTATAAGAAAACACACTTTTCCTTGAATCGATTTCCTTGAAAACACTACACTTTACTAGCAAGCAATAACACCGGTCTAAACCAGATTACTATTGGTTAAACATAGTAAGAATGTGAAAGACATAAACCTGTAACTCTTAACTTTCCACACAATCTAACATCTTATTTCCACTTCACCCTTATGCATAAACAAGTAATCTATCATCAAAAATATAATGACTAATTAGTTCAACACATTTTACCAGTTTGACATAAAGCACTAAACCATCACATGAAAAGCATCACACATGACACACTAATTTTTCACATGGAAACCCAACTACAAAAAACTGCGGTGGGGATGAATACGCACAAGCTGTTCTTAAACTCTTTTGAAGTCCACTCTATTAGGAGCCTAGTCCGGTTAGAAACTTTTACAATAGCTTCTTCTAGGAACCGATCTTGCTAGGGATCACCCGATTAAGGGATGGCTAAATACCCAGTTAAAGGTTAGAACCCTGTTAAAGGTTACCTCACAAAAGGATTTGAAGAAATCATTTAATTGAGTCACCCTGTTAAAATATTTACACAAAATCTTGTTAAAGCTACCCGGTTAAGGGATTTTCCAACTATTGAAATGGTTAGAGGTCAAGAGGTAATACATTGATCTGATAACAATACTCAATGCCAAGGCAAATCCAGTTAAGCTCCTTCTCTTTTGCAATCACACTCTGCAGGTATCAAAACACTTCTCTGGTTTGGCAAGAATCAAGTATCTCTCACTGTGATACAAAGATACCATTTGTTAACAACTTCAAAATGAAAAATATCATCGACCATATAGGAAATAGGTAGGTCGATAGCATAAACCCTAAACCCTAAACATTTAGGTTTTACAATCCAGTCGGTTCAATCCTGACCATTAATCACATTGCATCAAATACAACAGTCTTGAACAGATCTCAAGACATTCTCCAATGTTCATTCTTTGACACTTCAGGAAGCTGATAACTCATCACATGCTCTCCACCATTTAAAGAGACTCTGCACATTCCCGAGGTAGATAGGATCACTCTCCATGAAAGATCCTCAAGGAAATTCTTCACGTGCACAAGGCTGATGTGGCAACACTTATCTGGTCTCCATACAATGCTAACTCATCATGAGATGGCATTGGTTGAATCGCACAAGCTTGGAATGTATCAACCGGAAACCCTAAAGCTGAGACTACCAACCGGTAGTCATGAAACTGCAATACAAAACTTCCATTTACCAGTTCTTATTCCAACATATAGGTTCACCTTGAACAAACATACTGCTTCACTTTTTCACAAATATTGGTTTACATCATCATACCGGTTCTCTTGCCAGTTTGCTTACTACACCATATCGGTTCATACTTTAGCATATTGACATCAATGACAACATACAATATCATCATGTCATCATGCTCTACGCATATGCCAACAATCTAGCCATCCATGTGTCCATGCTTTTATTGGTTCATGATATTAGACATCATCATTTGTGGGACCTACTTGCCATGTCGACAATGACATTGTGAAGTTAGCTTCTATATGTATCTTCAATTAATCATGTAGTCACGTGAGTATCCTATCTATCAATCTCATGCAAGGTGACTGCACATTAGTGTATTTAGGAAGAAAGCGTACCAAGCCCACCTCTATGCCATATCATCCATCATATCACCTTTCACTTGTCTTCTTGTCTAGGTCATGTACAGTCACCACTAGTGGGTCCCTCATACCATGTAAGTGGTCAAGAATATGATATTAGCTTCTATAAGTAGGTTCAACCAATAGCGCATTAATCTAGGCCATTAGGTTGATGAGAATGATTCTTCATTTAGTGCAGTTAATATCATAGGGATACCGGGCCCACTTCATCCATGTGTCTGCAAGTACCTATGAGGTGACTTGTTCAAGCAGAGCCCATATGCCAAATAAGCAGGTGGGGTTGTGAAGTTAGTGTAAACTAGCTCTTTGATGTAATCATGCAGCTACATCATAATCTAGGTTGTAGATTTGGCCAAAGGTGCAGGAAGATAGGAATTTTGGGAAATTAAGGCAACCAGGTGTCTAACACAAAGGGGTCGGTCATCGAAATGATGTAATGATCTTAAGTGATAACTTAAAGTATCAGGAACTAGTTGCTAAGGGTCACCAAGGGATTAGATCAAAAGAAACAACCAACATAGAAAGAGTTTAGGGTTTAAGGGTTTTAGGATTACTCATGTAAGAGATGAAAAACCTAAATTCATACCAAACAATTTTTTTTGAAGCATACTCCAACAATGGCTCTAGCTAGGGACAAAATGACTCATTGAGTCATTTTGAGAATTCAGAACTCTAGGAATGTAGACCAGGCATAAAAAGGATCAAAAAATATATATATACTATGTACAAGGCAAATGCAGGGAGGATCGGTTAAAAAACTTCTTCAAATATTGCCCATGCACAGGCAACTCCAAATCTTTCCCATTTGCATTTTGAAGGACATACAAATCTGGTCCATGATTCTCAACCACTAGATAGGGTCCAAGCTATAATGCCTCAAATTTTCCATTCTTTCCTTTGTCTTGATCTCTGGCATTCCACATTAATACCATATCCTTTAGTTGAAAACTTCATTGAAGAGTCCTAATATCAAACAAATACTTGACCTATTGTTGTTTCTTCAAAAAAATTTAATGAGCATCTCTTCTTTTCTCTCCAAGCTCTATGACCTAAATTGGGTCAGATATATCAGTATCATGACCTTGAGTGAATTTGTAGACAAGCAACAGATTGTTGACTGAAAGCGTGGCATATGTCTCATTAACTAGCGCAAACGGTGTTTTTCCAATAGCCCTCTTGATGGTCACTCTATTAGTCCATAGAGAAACCCTTAGTTTTGGGTGCCATGCCCTTTTTTTTCATCCTAAACCCTTTTAATAATCTCCATTAAACTTCTATTACTAGATTCAACTTGTCCAGTCCCTTGTGGATGGTAAGGTGTCGAATAAGATATATGTATTCCATAAGATTCACAAATATGAACATACTCATTTAGTCTAAAACATATTGCATTATACATCACAAGTCTAACAAGAACAACAAATCTAGTGATAATGTTATCAAGAAGACAATCCATGACTACTTTCCTTATAGGCCTTCTTATAGGGATTGCCTCAATCCACTTAGTGAAGTAGCCCGTGGCTACTTAAATCCATCTCTACCCCCAAATTTATGGTTGACTTATTTCCCCTATGAAATCAATTCCCCATTGGAAAAAAGGAGTTTCTAATGAAACAGGCCTAGGGGTAAAGCTCCTAAGAATTTCAACTTACCTGAAAAACTTCTGACATGCTTCACATCTTTGGACCAAATTGTACACATCTGCAAATAAAAAGGGTCAATAGTATCTTGCCCTCAAAATTTTATGGCCAATAGTTTTAGCAGTGTAATGGACCCCACATACTCCTTGGTGTATCTACTCTAAAACCTTCTTTGCCTGATATTCATCCAAACAAATCAACAAAACTCCATCCCTATTCTTCCAATACAAATTACCATGAACAAAGACATACTCTTGTGCTTGAAATTTCAAAGTCCTTTTTTGATTGTGAGATAAATGAGGTGGGAAGTCCCTAGTGTTTAAATAGGTAATAATATCATAGTACCAAGGGAAAGCTTGCAAATTGCATACCTGATTACAAACAATATGGTCTTTTTTGACTTGTACTACCTACAAATTGTCCTCAATCATTAATTTAGCCAAACCTTATCCTCTAACAAGATTTGTGATTTGAATATCAATGCAAAATTCTTGAGTTATGTTGATCCACCCACACCTTCTTCCAGTTGCCTTTGTTTTCATAAAGACATCTTTCATTTCAGCATTAGGAACATAAGAAATCATTTGAGATCCCACTAAATATGGCCAGAAATTTTTAACAACTTTGATGAGTGCATAAGCTTGTTTTCCAAGTAAATCATATTTTAGTTTTGTTGCCTGCAAGGATTTGCTAAAAACTGCAATAGGTTGTTCATATCCTTGTGAATTATTTTGGAGCAAGACAACAACAATTGTATGATAGGAGGAAAAGGAGAAGATTTGAAAAGGCTTACTTAAATCAAGAGAGATGAGGACAGGTGCTTCCTTGATAACCCTTATTATTGCTTGAAAAGCTTGAATTGCTTGATCATACTGTTGTCACTGAGGATTGTACCTGTGATGCTAAGTTCGAAAACAAGCAATCCTATGAAACATGGAAACACCTTCGAGCCTGTGGGTTGCTCAAAGTGAAGGTGAATCTCTGGAGATCAGGTTGGCTTCCTGTTTGGTGAATCTCTTGTAAATATTACTGATAAGAAAAGGGATACAAAGGGATAGAAGGCTTTGCATGTAATTAAAATTTATTCTAATTAAGGTGATGCACCAAATATCTTATTTGGGATCTACAACCTTCTTAACTCACAAAACCTTCAACAAATAACCTTGATTGCTTCACAACTCAACTGAAAATGTAGATGCATAAACATTTCCTAGAAAGGGATGAATTTAATGCATGTATGAAGGAAAAAAAAAAGTTTTCATAGCTTCAAGCAATTAAAATCAACTAACACAAACTAGAACCTACAACTAAGACGTATCTCCTTGCACCACAAATTGACTGAATGGGATAAATTAGAGGACAAAAATAACAGGAAATTATCAAATCATTCATTCACTAGATAATACCAGAAGTATCAAGAAGGAAAATCTACTGCTATATTACTGAAAAATAAAGGAGTGCTTCTGTTACAAAAACTCAAAATACTGTTGAGCTACAATGCCATTTTGTAAAAATGTGTATGCAAAAAAGAAAGTACCAGTGCTAAACAAGGAGAGAAGGAATATATAGAAATCATGATAAATCCCCTTCAAAAAAACTACATGAGAAAAGCCTTGGGTGAAACTACCCCAAAAATAGCATAAACACTCATGCACAATACTATGAAAAAAAAATCTTTACCACTCAAAAGGATTGCCACCGATCCTCCTATCTAAAAAAAATCTGCATATCTAAATGCGAAAAATAGTTATCCCCATGTGAAAGTTGCATGATGAACTGAACTGTGACTATATTAAAAAGAAATCCCACTAAGAAAATCTTATGCATTCTCTTGCAACTGCTCTTCGTTTTGAAACTTCTATTAAAAAATGATTGTGGAAATGATCTTCCTATTTCGCGAGCTTTCCAACAGTATGTAACACTTGCATATTCAGACAAGCATCTACATTAATCTTTCATGTAGAAATCATCTCCTTGCTTGGCGGGCTTTTCACCGTTCGAACAACCAGTTTTGAGTCCACCATGCAATTTTTATTATTGCCAGCCACTGGATCGCATGCATTGAGCATGGTTGCTTGCATTTAATTTTTTTGTTTACTTCCTAGTGGGCCCCACAGTTTGTCGCCAAGTCGCTATGATTATCCATCGAGCATTTTTATCTTGTGGTCTAGTGACGGTCATTGATCTACCCTCAAACTGCTTGATCTTTAACCTCTTAGCCACTCACCTCCCCTTTGCCTTTTTTGCATGTGCTTTCTCACCAAGTCACTATGATAACTAGTGAACTTCTTTCTATAGAGGTATAGCGATAGCCCTTAGATCCTTTGGATTACCATTCATCCTCTCTTAATTTGCTCCACCTTTAACCCCGCTTGATCTTCTCTCTTGTGTCGCGTGTCAACATGTGTCACCCTCTGATTGGCTCATGAGATCCACCTAGGAACCACTTGTCTGATGGACTTGCCACACATCCTTCTCTGTCAAATCTCATTCTTTTGGCCAAAATATTCCTTCGGCGAGCCGCTTACTTGTCTCATCAAACCTACAATTTCATCGATATTATTATGTCGATGAAACTAAGCCTTCGGTTAAATTTTTTTGGGACTCATCACGGCCAAGGTCTACTAGATGTCGATGGAACTGAGCTTTCAATGAAACCTTTACGAGACTCATCATGGCCAAGATTTGCTCGATGTCGATGGAACTAAGCTTTCGATGAAACCTTTACGAGACTCATCGCAGCCAAGATCTGCTCGATGTCGCCCATCTGTGCTATGTCACTAGCCACTAGACTGCCACCTGTCCTTCATCTTATACTCTCTGTTTTGCCACATCATCAATCACCAAGTCGCGGTGATAACCTGGTGTGCATCTTTTCATTGCGACATAGAGACAATCGTTTGATCTCTGTGATCACCATTAATCTTTCTTCAACATGCTCGCTCTTTAGCCTCTTCCTGCCAACCGGTCACAAAATTAGGATGCCTTGAACTATGCATGCATGGGTTCCACCAGGCCACGAGCTACCTCTTCTTGCCAAAAGCCCGTAAGCTTTGACACTATAGTTATTGTAGACATATTAA
The DNA here is from genome assembly GCF_030272615.1 of Cryptomeria japonica. Lineage (NCBI taxonomy): Eukaryota > Viridiplantae > Streptophyta > Pinopsida > Cupressales > Cupressaceae > Cryptomeria > Cryptomeria japonica. The sequence goes on along the minus strand of NC_081415.1, from coordinate 457,972,176 downwards.
AATGACCATATTCCTAAATAAATATTTTATGTTCATTTCTCTATTTAATTAAATCCAATTTAATTAAATCACCCACATTCCTCTATTTAAATTAAGTAAATTACTCAATTTATTTAAATTACATTCACTAGGCCTCTTTTGACATTTAATGAATAAATCATTTTATTCATTTAAATCCCTTCTATCCACTTTTAATTAAATTCAAATTTAATTAAATAGTTTATCCTAAATTGAATAAATCTAATTTATTTGATTTCCCCAAATTACAACCAAATTGAATTAAATTCATTTTATTCAATTAAATCCTATTATCCCTCCATCCACTTGCAAAATCCTACATCTCCCACTTGCTTCCTAAACCTTATTCCTAACCCACCTTCTAGACTCTTCTAATTGCTTCCAATTAGCCTAACCCATCTCTTAAACTTTGTCACATCCCTAAGGAAGGGGAAGTCACTTCTCAAACCCTCAAAGTCTTTGAAAACCCTTAAAAGCTTCAACCACTTAACTTTGAAAGTCTCCCAAACCATTAATGGTTAACTCAACCCTCTAGCATGATTAAAGAATTTCCCTAAACTCAACCTCCATGTAACCCAAGGGTCTCATCAAGCATTTATTGCTTTGACCATGGTTATCCTTAATCTTTTGCACAAGATTTTATCCTTTGGATAAAACCTTTATCCATTGGATAACCCTAACCTAACCTTAACCTAACCTTAACCCTTACCCCCCAAGGTAACCATAAGGTCTTCTTAGGCATTTAATGTCTCCCACCCCTTCTCTCAACCAGTCTTATGTTAACATTTGTCACCATTTCATTGGTGCCAATTGCAAACATGGATTCCCAACTTTCAAACTCAACCCTTGATTAAATATTTCCATCCTGGCCATCCATTGCCCTATTTTTGCTATAAATAGAGCTCTCATTCCTCCATTTTCATCATCCAAGTCTTTAGCATCACACTTATACTCAAATCTATGCAAGCTTAAATATCTCATTTTATGCTCATCATTTAGCCTCTCTTTTAAATAGGAATTAATCTAAATATGCATGTTTAGAGTATTTTCCTTATCATTTAGCTTAATTATAGACTAATATAGCATGGTAGGATAGTCTTGTTACTAATCTTGTCATCTTATAAACTAGTTTATTGCATTTATAGGATCATATATAACTTAGGATGCATTTCATCTTAAAATCAACCAAAGCATCCCTTGTTCTTGCATTTGTCATCCCTAAACCACTTTGCTCAATGATCTGAGAGCAGAGAAATTGGTTTGAGGGACCTTGTGAGATAGAGAACCATGGAACCAACCTTGGGAAGCTGAGCCATACTTCATGACTCCGTAGCTTGTACCAAGAAGTCCTATGGGTGTGTGAGCAAGGCTCCTTAGGCTTCATTTTTCACATTTTAAGTTCTATCGACCCGCTTTTCTCGCATACATTTTTGGCACCCACCATGGGGCCCAACCCCATATATCAAATCGGTTTTTGAATTTAACCACTTTTGCAAGTCTGCATGAAACAAGAATCAACATGTGGGAAACATTTCCTAGCACATCTGGTTAACAGTCTAGTGCATCCCGCTTTCTGTTCAGCGCGTGGGGTTCATCATCTAGCACGTGACATCCTTAGATTAGCACATCATCCTCACTAACATTTTCCTGTAGGTCTCAGCGTGAGAGGAAAATAGAGTAGTGCATCAGAAATACAGAACATCGCATTAGAGAAATAGAGTAGTGCATCATAGTCTTCTTGTAGCGCGTATAGTCTGTTCTGTAGTGGATTATAGACAGAAAACAGAGAGCTAATTTGTAACAGAAATTAAAATTTAGACTTGTAGAAGTCCATGGAATTCACCTTTTTGCTAACTAATTGACTGGTTTTCTGTAGGTTACTAACATTTGATTGTAGGTTTTTAATCTATTTAGGCTAGAATTAAAGTAGTTTAAATTTTTACTAACTTTTTTAAGTTATACAAAATTCAAATTTCTTTCTTTTCTTGTTTAAATAAAACTGAACTCACTTTTATTTTGGGCAAGTAAAATGAACAACAAATCAAATTTTTTCTTGCTTTTCTAGGATAAAATTTCTCAATTTGGGCTCTAAAAAGAACAAAACAAATTCTCATTTTTGTAAAGGGCTTAAAAGGAACTTCACCATCCTTTGGTGCATAAAAGGATTCATTTTAATTTGCGCAAAGTAAAGAATCACACTAAGTCACAAAAAGTCAGTTACAATCAAAGAGGGAAGTTCTTCCACTTTTGATCGCTTTATTTTGTTGACCACACATTACTTTTGTTTTTTTGACCAAATCAAAGTTTTGCTTTGTTGACCAAGTTCTTTTCCTAGATAAGATAATCACTAATTTGAGGAAATAAAATAAACACCATGTTTTTGTGGAGCAACATCTCCATATAGATCTTAGAAAATCACTAAATTGAAAGGATAAAAAGAACAACTTGATTGCCTTGTCTCGAAAGTAGAAGGTATATGCTCTCCCCTTAACTGGGTGATAAAAAAGGCAGACTACTCTTATGCTTTCAGTCATTTACAACATTTACATCCTTTAGCAGGCCTGCCTTCTCGAGGGGTTGAAAACAACTCTTAAAGCCATTTATGGCTGGTGTGAAGGGAATGGCCTAAGTGGGAAATGACTTTAACGCCAAGTGTTCCAACCCACTATAATCAAAAGTGGAAAGTGACGAAAGTCCTTTTCAATGGTTGCGCGCAGTGATTAGTCTTCCCCCAGTATCCTCGAGATACGTAAAGTCTTTGTTCTAAAGGTTGGCAAGCCTCGTGAGGGAGTTTATCACTGACAGTCGAACAGGAAGGCTGATTACGAACCTTAGAAATAGAAACCTTGAGCTGAGTCAATAACCAGACATTTGTAATATCATAGTGCAAGGGTGGAGAAGAATCCGCCCCCAATATTACTCACCATATATCTCCCAAGATAACTACTCAATTGTGAAGCAATTCACTTTGAGTTAATTTCTGGCAAAAAGCAAAAAAATGGGTGCCCTCTAGGGGGTGACACGACTGTTTGAGCTGACGGAGTATCAAGATTAGTAGGCTATGGTATTACTTATGACCCTTGAATAAAGAGTCTTTTTGGAAGTGTATTCATTATAACCAAACCTGTTAAAACATTGGGGATTTGAACACATCCTCACAGAATATACACTTACTATTTAGATTAGGCAAAAATGGTTATGTATTTTGTGCTGTGTTTGCATTTGTTACTTCAGAAAATCATCCATCAACATTGAAAACCTAAGGCAAAACACCAAAATCATAGAAAACAGTCAAAATAGGGTAGTTTAGCACGTAAGAGCAACTTCTTAGCACTTCAGAACCATCCTTTAGCACATCAAATCCTATCTTTAGCATGTAAAGTATTCATAGTAGTGCTTCATCAAAATTTAGAAATAGTCAGAAATAGTTAGCGCATCCAAAAAATAGTCTAGCGCGTCAAAGCATCAGCTTAGCGCATGGGAGTCAATCTCTAGCTCATCAGGTTTATCAATTAGCGCATGGAAGGCCCATACTAGCACATGATCTTTTAAGAAAAAATAGAAAAAAAAAATTAACAGTCTCAACTAGTTAGCACGTAACTGGGGGTAGCCTAGCGTGTGGGGTCTTTTTCATAGCGCATCAAGAAATTTTTGTAGCATAGTCGGTCTCTGTTTTAGCGTGTGATCAAACCTAGAAAAATAGGTGGCAAAACAGTGGAAAATTTTGAAAATTTAGAAAGCATTTTTGAGAGCATCCTTTCATCAGCTTCATTTTTTGTCAAACAAGAGTATCAAAAATAGAACTTTAAAAACTATTCCTTGAGCAAATTTCGTGTCAAAACAAAACTTGTCCAGAATCCAAAACTGGTCGCATGATAAACATATCTATCCTATCAAAATCGGGAAACATCATTGCAAGTGATGAATAGGTCCTTTATCATCTCACGGATTATATCTCAAAAACACTTGTTCAAAATCTCAGGTTGTCAAATCAAGTTTTCATATTGGGAGACTTTATCCATATCATTTGACACGCTTTGTTGTGAGGGGGCATCTAAACCTTCACTTTGATAAAGTAAAACTTGAGTTTTCAAAACAAGATCAAATAAATCCAAAAAAATTCAAAGGAAACCATTGAATCACTTATGCATGACTAATCCCCATATTCTGAGAAGAAAGAATATTTATCGTAACACCACGTTGAAGAAACAACAACCAAGTTTTTCCAAATTTGTCAAAAGAAATAAATTTTTATACATCAATCATCAACTCTTCAAATCTCATTGAACATTCCTTCATCATGTCAAACTTTATATCCAGAACAAATCCAATGAGTTTGACAAGGAGCCTTTGAAGACTAGAGCATTTAGCCAAAAGTCTACATTCAGTCAACAAATTAATTACGGAGGAAAGATCAATCTAGCTTTCTTTCCTGATGAGTGCATCACTTACAACACACCCCGATTTGAACCACCAACCCTGGAGCAACATATTGAAGAGGATTTTGTCCCCTTTATCACAGAAAGCTTCTACTAAAATGCATGTTACTTGCTCTCAACAAAACAAACAAAGCGAGACACAAGCAGAATCTAGTATGAATCGGAGGTTATCAAATCCTTTTGAAGGTCCACATCTAGAGGATACTGAAATTTCTGAAGAACTTCTTCAAGAATGCCAAGAAAGTGCTTCATTCCAAAAACTTGTGGAAAGACTCATGGAAAATGACAAGGAAAAATACTTACTCTTGCTCACAAGAAAAGGAGTTAAAATTCTTGCGTACCTTGACCCAAACATTTTTTGAACATCTCAAAATTACGAATATCAAGAAAGACAAAGAGAAGAAGATGCACGTGAACCTAAGCAATAAATTCATGAACAACACATCCCTGAGCAAAACATACAATTCCATACACCATTTCAGCCCAGGATTAATGTAAGGGAAGAACTCTTCCCTCAGCAAAACAATGCACCTTCGGTTGCCCTTACTCAACAAATGCAAGATATGCAACAAGGGACAATAGTATGGTACTCATTAAACAAAATTTGTCCTTATCCCTTTGACAGAAGATTGCACATGATCCCTTTTCCTCCAAACTCATATGTTCCTAAATTTGACAAGTACGATGTAAAAAGGGATCCTTGTGATCATGTCAGAGAATTCTATACCATGAGTCTTGAATTTTCTCACGATGACACCTATCTAATGAGGTTGTTCCCAAGAAGCTTGGGAGGACAAACAATGGAATGGTTATCCAAGATCACACCTCCTGTCAGATCATTTGATGAATTGGTCAACAAATTCATAACACAATATTCCTATAATATTCAACATGCTATCACCATGCTAGACGTCTGTAACACCAAACAAAAAAACAATGAAACATTCATGGTATTCCTTCAACGTTGGTGACGTATGGTTTCACGATATCCTCAAGATATTCCTAAAAAGGAGAAAATGGAAATTTTCATTGATAACTTGAATAGTGAGATGAGTTACAGGCTTAAAATCCAATGCATACCATCTTTCGCTAAACTGATTGAAAATGACATTCAAGTAGAAGAAGCATGTGTCAAGAAAGGAATGCTCAAATTCTTCAAAGAAGGAACAAGTTCATCAAACTACAATAACCAAAATAACAACAACTTAGACAAATCTAGATTCTGGACAAGAAACAAAAATAATGGAAATGAAGGAGGAAACGAACTAAATGATCCAAAATCTAAATAGCCAGTGCTCGCATTATCAGGGAATCCTCAAGCTACCAAGAATCCTAAAGGTGCTAACCTAGACACTAATACTTATGCATCGAGTACCAATCAAGGTCAACCCAATACCAACAACACCAATAACACCATCAATGCTCAAAACACTAGCACAAATCGAGGACCTAATAACAATTCATGAGGTAACACCAACAACTTTCAAAAGCATCTCTACACACCATTGGGGCAATCACTAGAGTCAACATTTAGAGAACTCCTGGCGAACAAAGTTATATCATTACCAGCCATCAGCAACTATGAACCACAAATCAAACCACCTTGGTGGAATGACTCACACTTTTGTGATTTTCATCGCAACAAGGGCCATCAAACAAATGATTGCATGAGATTGAAGAACATTGTTCAAGACATGATTGATAGAGGTGATTTAATAGTAGATGGTCTCAAGACAAACGGTGACCATGGAGCCTTTAAAAATCCTCTTCCAAACTACAACAAAGATGGAGCTTCAACCTTGAATGATACAAGTGGGGCTCGTATTAACCACATCTACAATTACACTATCAATCACATATCAGCTACAGACAATCAAGTAAATGTTATCACTATCCAGGACCAGCATGAACACAAATTCGTCAACGTAACCACTAGAGCTCAAAAATATATCTTGAAAGGACATATGTCAATAGCAAACATAGTACCCAAGGTTCAATATGATCTAGTTAGCCAACTACACAAAAATCCTACTCAAATATCTATTCTGGAGTTGCTAAAACTTTTGCCAAAACACAGACATATTGGAACAAGCCTTATTAGAAACGAATGTGCCTCAAGATCTAGGTGCTGACAAATTCCAAGCCATGGTCGCTCATATGACAGGGCCTACTAATCTCACTTTTTCAAAGCGTGATAATATCTCACTAAGCCATCTACATAACACTCCTCTCCATATTGAAGTCATAGTCTATAAACAACAAGTAAAACGAGTCTTGATAGATGGAGGAGATGGACTTAATATATGTACCTTAAAACTTATCTGTGTATTAGGCTTCTCTGAGGAGTCTATTGATCCACATAAAAAGATTACCATAAAAGCATATGATGATGAAGAAAGGTCATCTAAAGGAACCGTGATGTTACCCATTCAAGTTGGACTAGTACAAAAGGATACTATGTGTCAGGTCTTAGACATAGACCTCACGTACAATATTTTATTAGGTCGACCCTGGATACATGAAATGCAAGTAGTGCCTTCTACATATCACCAGTGTGTAAAATTTCCTTACAATGGACAAGAAATTTCTATATCAGCTAATCACAATCCATTTCAACATTGCAATGCAATGGGGGCATCCCAGGACAGTTTGGTTTCCCATAATAGGGAAAAATAGAAATCCTCAACATCAGATCTATAGAAGGCAAAGTTTGAATCATTACCTAGAGATTTCAGGTAGAAAATGCAAATCAGAGAACAAGGCATGGGGGAATACTCTTTGGAACCCATGTGTTTGGCCAACTTACTAACATCACCCATATCTCATGGATTACCTACAACATCAACACATCAAGTAACTCAACCCATCACCAAATTTGATGGTACCTTCATCCAACTCGGTACTCTAGCACATGAATCAGAGGAAAAGGACATCCTTAGCTAGTTATACAAAGATGAGGAAGAAGATAACAGAGCAGCTGCTCTAGACATAGTTCTACCAATGCACCTATATGGAAAGGGCTACTTAATCATGCAACAAATGGGATATAATGGTAAAGGACCTATTGGAAAATGCAAAGGAGGAGTCACTGAACCAATAGACCTTCCTTCATAGCTCAGTAGAGACAAAATTGGATTGGGCTATAAACTCACTTTCCTACTAAGAAAGATACCATGCATAACTCCAAAACCTCAATGGAAAGCAAAGAAGAATTACAAAGAAGAATCCTAGCAAGAAGCACTATTTGAGTCAGCAGAAACAATCCGCAAGGACCGTGAACATAAAGAATAGAAGCAACATCAGGAGAAACTCCTCAATCACAAGAAGGCCATATCTGCATCAATAGCTCATATTCAAGCACCAATATCTAAAAAAGCAGAACTACCTCCTGATATCATTATTCCTGCCCAAGGAGGAACAATATATGAGCAAATACAAAAGGTAGAAGCAGGATCCAACACAAAATCAGCGAAAACTATCAAACTGGTATAAATTATCAAAGATCTATTTTCACCATACAACATACCTATTTACAACACTGAAAAGATCTGGGATGATAACTTTGAGACTGATTCCAATGAATATGGATGGGGTAGCTGCTTAAATGCTACTGGAGATACCGCTAACAATACTAGTTCCATATCACTTTCTCAAGAAGAGCATAACGTAGAAATTAGACTACCTGAATTTGGACCACAGAATATCTATGACACTAAGGAAAGCGAGCAGAAACATTATGAACAAGTCTATACGGAGGATGATACCATCAAAGACCTTGACAGAATCCTAAACTTCTTTAGCACTTGAATCAATCACGATGAAACCTCTGTCTTGACACTTACAGTAGCAGAACTTGATCCACCAAATGATTCCTTACCACTTATCTTTCTCGACCTTATTGATTGGGATGAACCCGAAATACATGATATACCAATTTTCCCAGACGATGAATCTATTATCTATTACCTATGTACCATTAACCTGGAAATAGGCTCTACCAGTGAACACGATAATGATGTCTACAACCAAGGGAGTGTCAAGTCTCTCAGTCGCAAAAATGAACCAAATAAAGATCCAATGCTAAAAACCAATCAATGACAGCTCTAGATCACAAAAAAGTAAAAATAAAGGATGCATCTGAGGGTGAAAACCTTTATAAGGCACCTAAAGATGGGAGACTTAACACTCTTCCTGAACATTTTCATGAGCGATCACCCATATTGATTGAGCCCACTAAATCAATCAACATTGGTACTACAGAAGTAGCCAAAAATATACACTTGGTAGAATCTCTGACAAAGGAGGAAAGATCAACATTTATCATTTTTTTTAAAGAAAAGCAAATTATCTTTGCTTGGTCATACACAGATATGCCCGGAATTGATCCACATTTAATCATGCATCACTTGTCCATCTCTCGAGGAGTTAAGCTAGTCAAGCAAAAACTATGAAAGATGAATCCACAAGTGGCACTCATGGTCAAGGCTGAACTGAAGAAACTATTAGATGTCAGATTCATTCAACCCATTGACTATGCAGAATGGATTTCCAACATAGTTCCAGTATCAAAACCAAATAGCAGTATCAGAATCTGCACTAATTTCAGAGATGTCAACAAAGCCTGTCCAAAGGACGACTTTCCTTTGCCTAGTATCGATATAATTGTAGACCTCAGAGCGGGCCATGCAATTCTCTCACTAATGGATGGTTTTTTGGGCTATAATCAAATAAAAATAGCCCTAGAAGATCAATATAGAACAACGTTTACCTATCCTTAGGGAAATTACTATTGAAATGTTATGCCTTTTGGCTTCAAAATTTTAGGAGCTACTTATCAAAGAGCCATGACAACAATATTCCATGACATGATGCATACCTTCATGGAAGACTATGTGGATGATTTACTAGCTAAATCCTTCACTAGAGCAGAACATCTAAGCATCTTAGAAAAGATCTTTGATCAATTGGAAAAATTCCAAGTCCAGCTCAACCCTAAGAAGTGTGTCTTCGGGGTTACATCAGGCAAGTTACTAGGCTACATAGTCTCAACTAAAGGTATTGAAGTAGAATCAGCAAAGGTACAAGCCATTATGGAGATGCCACCACCAAAGAACATCAGCCAACTCAGATCTCTACAAGGACGATTTCAATCAATCAAGCAATTCATCGCTCAACTCGCACACAAAAGCCTACCATTCAATCATTTGCTACATAAGAATGTGCCATTCAAATGCGAAGCCAAATGTGCTAAATCCTTCTATCAAATCAAGCAATATCTGATGAACTCACTAGTTCTAGTACCACCAATAGTAGGGAAGCCACTTATTCTCTACATTTCAACAATAGATGTATCACTGGGGGCACTGTTAGCACAAGAAGATCAATAAGGACTAAGCCATATACTACATTAGTAGGACATTGAATGGATATGAACTCAACTATACATTCATTGAGAAGGCTTATCTAACAGTAGTCTTCGCTTCCCAAAAGTTCCAACATTATATGCTAGCACACACAATTAAGCTAGTAGCAAAAATTGATCCTCTCAAATATCTACTCAACAAGGAAGCTCTTACAGGCTGATTAGCTAAATGGGTCATGATTCTCAATGAATTTGATATCCACTACATAGAACGAAGAGCTATCAAAGGACAAGCAATTGTAGATCAACGAAGAGCTATCAAAGGACAAACAATTGCAGATCAACTAGCTGAAGCACCGCTACTAGGAAAACAAACTATGGAGATTGAATTTCCAGACAGAGGCGTTCTTGCTATTTCTACCAAGCAATGGACCCTATACCTTGATGGATCCTACACACAACATGGTTCAGGTGCTGGCATTCTATTCATCACTCCTGAAGGACACACTATACCAAGATCATATAGACTGATGTTTCCATGCACAAATAATGTGGCTGAATATGAGGCATTGGTTATAGGCATCAAAATGGTTGTAGAATGGAAAATCACAAAGTTAAAGGTCTACAGAGATTCACAACTAGTCATCAATCAAATCAACAATGACTATTAGACAAAAGATGACAAGCTACTACCCTACAAATGAATGGTGGATAACTTCAAATAGTATTTTGTGCACATCACCTTCGAGCAGATACCAAGGTTGAACAACAAATCAGCCGATGCAATGGCTACTATCACTTCATTACTACAAATTATAGAGCAACAGAGTCATTACAAGTTTCTGGTAGAGCAACTGTTCTCCCCAGCCTATGACCACTCTGAATCCCATGTTATCTATGCCTTGACTGGTTCAGATTCCCCTTTGTATGGACCGATATATGATTATCTTAAGAACAATATCCTACCCATTGACCAATCCCACAACCAAAAATGTAATTTTATCCAACAAGCCACGCGTTATACCCTTACTGATGATACTTTGTACCGTCGAGGTCTAGATGGTACTCTTCTTTGTTGCCTTGATCGTAATGAATCTAATTCAGCTTTACATGCGCTTCATGAAGGTATCTGTGGCACACATTCAAGTGGTACAACTCTTGCAAAAAAGCTTTTACGAATGGGGTATTACTGGCCGACAATGGAAAAATATTCCTACCACTTTGCCAAGAAGTATCCTAAATGCCAGATCCATGGCAATTTGATACATGCACCAGCATAGGAACTGCAGCTATTTACAACATCTTGGCCCTTTTGTCAGTGGGGACTCAACTTGGTCGGCAAAATTCATCCTTCATCTTCACATGGACACAAGTTCATTATAACTACAACAGAATACTTTACCAAGTGGATAGAAGGAGTCCCCATGACCACAATGATTGGGAAGCAAATTGCCTATTTTATCCTTAATTATCTGATCTGTAGATATGGTATTCCAAGCTCCATCATCACAGATAATGGATGACCATTCAAAAACCAAGATGTATAAGAACTATGTGAAAAATTCAAAATCTAACATCGATTCTCTACACCTTACTACCCCTAGGGGAATGGTCAGGTAGAAGAATCCAACAAGACAATACTAAAAATCCTAAAGAAAACAGTGAATGATGCAGGCAAAGATTGGCATGTGCAACTCAATCTAGCACTTTGGGCATATAGAACTAGCATCTGCATACCTACAGGAGAAACACCATACTCATTGGTCTATGGCTCAGAAGCTATTTTACCCCTGGAGGTAGAAATTCCATCTCTCAGAGTATCTTTGAAAGGCTTAATCCCAAATGAAGTGTATCGAGTTAACCAACTGCAAGAACTTGAACTCCTAGATGAAAGACATCAGCATGCTTACACTCATCTCAAAGCATATCAGCAACGCATGTGCAGATGCTACAATCACAAGGTCATTCCTCGAAATTTCAAAGTTGGTGATCTAGTCCTCAAGGAAAATCCAAGAAATCAGCAAGATCGAGAAAAGAAAGGGAAATTTGAACCTAACTGGCTAGGTCCCTATGTCATCATATCAGTCTATGGATCAAGTGCTTATCATCTAACCACTTCAGAAGGAGATGTTCTCGATGAACCAACTAACAACATTCATCTGAAGAAATACTACACTTGAGTAGTCTAATGCATGGAAAAAGCCAAAAACAAAAAAAAAAAAATCAAAAAAAAAAAAAATTCCAGGAAAAGCAAATAAAAAGGTACAATAAAAGCAATTGGTGGAAACCTGGAAACAAGTGCTATTGTGAGAGAACCACTCCTCTATCTATATCCATACCATTTTATCCATAACCTTAAAACACTATCGGTCGTTGCTTGACATTTTTATCATCATATCCATTCAAGACATACTTAGCATAGTCACTATCTTGATTTATCCATCTATCCTTTCACCACACTTTACCATGGCTTGGTAATCACTATACATATCCACATCAAGAGGCACACTTAGCTAGGGGCAACAATCGTCAAAACTTACAAACATGTTCAGACCATCAAGACTATTTGTAAAACTCAGAGCATCATGTCCAACAAACAAAAACTTACACAAACCCAAATCAAAACATCGATCGATAAAAGATTCACAAGAGAAATACGATGGATGATTTTCTGAAGTACCAACTGTTGCATTTTGCATAAAGTCTTGACTATTTTTGCATTTAACTTTTTGAATTATTGGATTCTCTAAATTTTCTCAACAATGCTGCCGAGCTAGAGAACATTGAGAAACTCCAATATTTTCTTACTCTTCTGTCTGTGAGGCGATCATTTGTGCTATGTAGATATTTGTCTCGAGATGTGATTCACAACATATCACTGAAGACATGATTCCACTTTACGCATACAAATAGTTTAATCTTGTCTGTTTATACGCAATCTACACTCTGGTCGTCTTGGCTCAATTATACCTTGATGCTTGTGATATCCTGCAAAATCAAACATCATGTAAATTTTTCTCAGGTTATCATGGTTCAATTATACCATTATGCTTGTATAAATTTTCAACATATCAAAAAATCAATCCATGCTCAATCATGATACATTTATCGAAATCAAATATCATGTGGTTATATCGGATGATAAATGTAGAATGAGGGTGCTCCACAAACAATTAGTTGCATATCATTTTACAATTAGTTGCATATCATTTTACAATTAGTTGCATATCATTTTATAATTAGTTACATATCAAATCATACATCTCATAGCATATCAAATCATACATCTCATAAACATCATACATTTACATTATTCAATTTCACTTCATCATAACATCTATCTAAGCATTGCATTATCATAAAATAAACACAAGGATATAGAAAATGCATCCATAACACATCACATGATCAAAGAAAATGGTGTCATATATATATATCAAAAATGATCAAAATGTACAATATCTATCATGTCTGTGCCCCATACAACCAAAAACAATGATAAAAAATACAAACGGAGACATCGTCCCTCAAGTATGACTATCTCCTGCAGGAGACGGTCTCACCGTAGAAGTCCCAGCCCCTGGATCTCCAGGTGGATCATGTCTCGGTGGCCCTATCATGCCTCTGCTCTCTAACCACGATCCAATCTCTTGAGATCGACTCGATCTCAATAGCGTAAAACTCTGCACTTGACGCTCCCTAGGCACCACAACCTCATAATGTTGACTGTAGTACTCCACCTCTTGGGCTCTCCAAGATAGCTCTCTCAAGGTGTCTCTCATTGGACCACCTGCTACTGCTCTCTGCATTCTCGCTGTGAGCTCCTCTGCTCGACCCCACCGCTCTATCTCGGTGTCGCATTCGGTGGTCAACTGTGTAATCTAACACTGTTGTACTGTCACCTGTAGGGTTCTAATTTGGGTGTCCTCCACATGAGTCTGAATCCAGACCCATAGGGGCACCTGTGAAGGGGTACCCCCTATCCCTCTACCTATCCTTGGTGCTGGTGGAGGTAACACATCAATCCTCCTCCTCTGGGTTGGTTGTCTCACCTCATCAGTCCCTCCCACTACTACTATCACCTCTCCTACCATCCCCTCACCCCATGCTCCAATAGCCAAACCTCCTCTACCTCTACCCATCATAGCTCATTGAACTGCTCTCTCCACTCCTCTATCACCCCTATCTCTACCTCTGTCTCCTCTCCTATCCTGACCTCCTCCACCTCCTCCCTCATCCCCATCTCCTCCTCCCTCATCCTCATCATCATCAAAAGTGGGTCGCATCCCCGCTAGATCCGATATCCTCACCACAACATGAGCTGCAAACAATCTGGCAAACTCATCTATCATCCCAGCATCCAAAATCTTCAAGGCATAGTCCCATATCTGGCCCGCTAGCTACACAAACTCCTCTACGGCTATCGCACTGTCAATAGTCGGACCCCAATCTGGTATGTCCTACCACCAGCGTGCATACAAATAGGTCCCCTATGGTATCCTCTGCTGCCAACCAAACTGTCACAAAACTCTCATAACCAAAAATCTCTTAATAACAAAAGGGGTCCTCCCTATAAAAAACTGGGTCATGAAGACATATGGCATCTCCAACCCATCCTTAGCCCAAACCTCACAACCTATGTACGGCTGCCATGCACCGTATCAATATCATCCAAGACCCTCCTCCAATGCTCCAGCTTGCCCAGCTTCTGCTGGACAACTAACCCCCTTGTATCCATATGCATAAGCATGTCCAATAGGCCTATCTCTATCCACCAGTGGCCTGGCTACTGGAATATGCTCCCAACACCATACTTGTAGAAGTGTAACGCCAACTCACAAACTATCGTAACCCAAGTATACTACCTCATGCAAGTCCCTGTACAAACGGGCTAACATAGTCGATCCCCATGCAAACCTGTAGCCTTGTGTCACCATCTCCTCCAGCACCAGTCCCCATCCCATGGAAAGTCCCTTCGACCCGCAGTCGGGACACAAGAAACCACCTACAAACCCTGCCAGTACTAATGGAAGAGGTGCATAGTCCAAATCCAAAAACTCCTACCACGGAATCTCATATCCACACACTGTATCATCATGAAAAATCTGACAAAGTGCCTCTATCCCGCCCTCCTTTGACTGCTCATAAGGTAGTAGTGCCCCTACTACAGGTATGCATAGGATTCGGAAACAATCCTCTAGGGTCACTGACATCTCCCCTGTGGCAAAGTGGAAGGTGTTCGTGTCACTGTGCCATCTCTCTGCAAGCGCTATAAGTAAACCTTGGTTCACAGTAAACTGAGGTATATCCAATAGGGAAGATGGGCCACATCTCTCAATAATATCCATATCAGCCTGTGCCAACCATGGTATCAATGTCCATGGTCTTAGGAACCGCTCGCGTGACTAAACCACTCCCAATCACTCCTGTCAAATAGCAAAACATATATATCAAAATCAAAATCACATCATATCTATCCATATCAACTTGTAACACAACTCAAGTTTTCAAAAACCATATCAAACTTGTAACACAACTCAAGTCCCCATATCACATCAACTTGTAAAACAACTCAAGTTTCCAACCCATATCAACTTGTAAAACAACTCAAGTTCCACAATCATATCAGCTTGTAACATAAATCAAGCTCCACATATCAACTTGAAACAATGCAAATTGAATCAAGTTTATATCAATTCCACATCAATATCTATACATAACTTGAAAAAATCACAAATCAAACCAAGTTATCTCAGAACTCATATTGGACAAACTAGCAACACCATGACAGCAGACACAGAAATGAACAAATTACACCTATCCTAGCAAGACTGACCTTATCCTATAAATTTTCCTCATTCACAAATCATCCTATCTCACAAAATTTTCCCTGATGTGCTAAATAGACATGTCTATGCGCTGAAATCTTACCCACATGCTAAACCCACCCATGCGCTAACCTATCCTGCATCTGTGCTACCTATCTAACCCTATGCGCTAGGTCAAACCTACGCACTACTTACCCTTGCCCATGTGACCCCATGTACACCCTATGCGCTAGGTTTACCCGATGCGCTACCCTTTTAACCCTAAGTGCTACCCTGTGCCCCTGATGTGCTAATCTACAACTATGCTCTAACCTAACAAACCTAAGCACTAACCTAGCAAACCTATGCGCTACCCTAAGTTTTCGAATGCAACCTAAAATCTAAAACCTTATGTGCTACAGAATTTTTTGTATGCACTAACCGACGACATAGATGCGCTAAAACGTGAAACCCACGTGAAAAAATCCAAAAAAGTACCAAAAATGACAAAATCAAAAATCAAAAAGGGGTCAAAAAGGTTGACTTACTAATGGTCCATACGCGGTAGGCCTTTGATACCTCTGAACACGCTCGAATTGATGCATAGAATATGGAATAGGCATTTTGTCTTCTCTCCAAAAGTCTCTCTCTAAAGTCAATAAGCACAAATGAGACAAAACCATGCACTTTTCCCCTTTCATAGGGTAAAATAAAATTAGGGTTAGGGGATTGAGCATGTAATTTTCTCATGGTCTTCCTCGTACCCTCGCACATATCAATTATAGGGAGATGAATCAATTTAAGTATTCCACATAGCCAAAATTTTATAAAGCAAACACAATTATCAAATCAAATCAAATTTTCCAAATTTTGATTCATCTCCCGAGAGGGCATTATCAACATCAATTATCAAAACTGGGGCATGACATATCTCAAAACAACATAAAAATTTTATTTGATCATAAATCACGATGACACATCATTTTCTTTGAATTAACATGTGCACACACGTCACTTCAAACAGGGGCAAAATGTAGACGTATAAAAATAATCATATTCCTAAACGAATATTTTATGTTCATTTCTCTATTTAATTAAATCCACTTTAATTAAATCACCCACATTCCTCTATTTAATTTAAGTAAATTACTCGATTTATTTAAATTAAATTCACTAGGCCTCTTTTGACATTTAATGAATAAATCATTTTATTCAATTAAATCTCTTCTATCCACTTTTAATTAAATTCAAATTTAATTAAATAGTTTCTCCTAAATTGAATAAATCTAATTTATTTGATTTCCCCAAATTACAACCAAATTGAATTAAATTCATTTTATTCAATTAAATCCTATTATCCCTCCATCCACTTGCAAAATCCTACATCTCCCACTTGTTTCATAAACCCTATTCCTAACCCCCCTCCTAGACTCTTCTAATCACTTCCAATTAGCCTAACCCATCTCCTAAACTTTGTCACATCCCTAAGCAAGGGGAAGTCACTTCTCAAACCCTCAAAGTCTTTGAAAACCCTTAAAGGCTTCAACCACTTAACTTTGAAAGTCTCCCAAACCATTAATGATTAACTCAACCCTCTAGCATGACTAAAGAATTTCCCTAAACTCAACCTCCATGTAACCCAAGGGTCTCATCAAGCATTTATTGCTTTGACCATGGTTATCCTTAATCTTTTGCACAAGAGTTTATCCTTTGGATAAAACCTTTATCCTTTGGATAACCCTAACCTAACCTTAACCCTTACCCCCTAAGGTAACCATAAGGTCTTCTCAGGCATTTAATGTCTCCAACCCCTTCTCTCAACCAGTCTTATGTTAACATTTGTCACCATTTCATTGGTATCAATTGCAAACATGGATTCCCAACTTTCAAACTCAACCCTTGATTAAATCTTTCAATCTTGGCCATCCATTGCCCTATTTTTGCTATAAATAGAGCTCTCATTCCTCCATTTTCATCATCCAAGTCTTTAGCATCACACTTATACTCAAATCTATGCAAGCTTAAATATCTCATTTTATGCTCATCATTTAGCCTCTGTTTTAAATAGGAATTAATCTAAATATGCATGTTTAGAGTATTTTCCTTATCATTTAGCTTAATCATAGACTAATATAGCATGCTAGGATAGTCTTGTTACTAATCTTGTCATCTTATAAACTAATTTATTGCATTTATAGGATCATATATAACTTAGGATGCATTTCATCTTAAAATCAACCAAAGCATCCCTCGTTCTTGCATTTGTCATCCCTAAACCACTTTACTCAGTGATCTGAGAGCAGAGAAATTCGTTTGAGGGAACTTGTGAGATAGAGAACCATGGAACCAACCTTGGGAAGCTGAGCCATACTTCATGACTCCGTAGCTTGCACCAAGAAGTCTTGTGGGTGTGTGAGAAAGGATCCTTAGGCTTCATTTTTCACATTTTAAGTTCTATCGACCCGCTTTTCCTGCATACAGTTATATGTGGCCTTATATTTAAATGTGATAAACTCCTTCTATGTGGCCAATGTGGGATAAAAGGTCTTCCTGCCTGGCAACTGAAACCGCTTGGAAACTCTAAGGCCTTTTAAAACCCTCTTGGGTGCCCAAGTAAAAGCTTTATATAGGTCGATTGCATTTTGCTGAGTTTCTTTTGGCCTTAAGGTTTTAAGAGCCATGCCATTTCATCTGCAATGGAGCAAAATATCTTTGTGATCTACAACATGTTGAGCTCAACCCTCATGGGAGCCACATTTTATCCCACATGTTTTCTTAATTTCCTATATTTGCACATGAACCAAACAAGTTAGAAAAAAAATAGTGCATTTCTTCCTGGTTCATGATTTGATCTTTTCACAATAAACAAATGCAAGGCTTCATTAGGGCACCAAAATTGGCATGTACAAAATTTTGGTAACTTTTTTGGTGACCTCTCAGGGGTGTTTGCCTACTAAATAGTAGAATCCAGTAGCCTAGCATATCCATTGGGAATTGAGTCAATTTTGCTTTCATCAAAATCTGGAACTGCATCTCAGCATTCTAAACAAAACTGAAAAAGGAAACTACAAAGGCTCTGCATACAGCTGAGCCTGCACACTATGCAATCTGCACTTAAGGAAAATAGAAACAAAAAAGGACTAAAAAATCAAATGCAATGTTCTTGAAAGAACTTATTCAATTTAAATTACTACAACTCTGCTTATAGCTGAGCTTGACAACTGCTGAAAAAGAAAGAATTACAACTATTCTACTATGTACATATGCAAACTGTTAGTACTCAATAGCATAATTTGAGGTGAAACTCATTGGCAGGGATTTTCAACACCTCTCCATCCAATTTAACAAGCTGGAAAGCATTATGTTGTTTGCACTTTGTGATAACATACGGACCATCCCACATAGCATCAAACTTGGTATGCCTACCAGGTTTGTTCTTTAACTCATCTCACTTGAAAACAAGATCACCTTGATTAAATATGTGTGGTATAGATTTTCTATCAAAGGTTCTCTTCATCTGAGCATGGTGACTTTCTAGTTTTATGTATGCTTCCCTGCGAGTTTCTTCTAACTCCATAAGCTGAGCAAGCCTAATCTACATTGGCTGCTCTTCAAGTAACTCAAACTCTTTTACATAATTCAAAGTTGGCAATTCAACTGAAATAGGTAACCTAGCTTCTTTGCCATAAGTTAAAACATAAGGAGAGTTACTTGTTGATCTCTTCGGTGTAATTTTGTTAGCCCAAAGGGCTAACTTGATCTTTTCATGCCAAGTTCTTTGATTCTCAATAATGGTCTTCTGAATGATGTTGATCAAGTTCTTGTTAGTTGATTCAGCTTGTCCATTACCCTGAGGGTAATAATTGGATGAAGTATTCAAATATATATTATACTTAATTGACCAATCTGAAAATCTAAGACCAATGAAGGCTAAAGCATTATAAAAAGTGTTTGATTTTGGGGTACCAAACCTGGACACTAAGTCTTGGTAGAAATTCAGAACAGAAGACTCATTAGCTTCTTTCAATGGAACTTCTTCTGTCCACTTTGTGAAATAATCAGTTGCTATAAGAATCCATTTATGACTTGCACTTGAAGGTCTTGCTGCAAAGTGACCTCCTATAGGTCCTTCATGAAATTCTTTTAGAACATTTTCTATCTGATCTATCTCAGTGCATCTTAATAGAACCTCGTTATAATATTTTTTGAATAAAATACCATCTATTAAAGCATAAGGAATGGCTTGTAGTCTGAAATACCTTCGTTTTGATTTGTCTAAGCCTTTTGGACAGTCACCAGTTTGTAGATAATGGAAAATCTGCCGATTCCAAGTGACTGGCAAAGCTGGGGCAATAGGTTGTTCTTCATTATTAAGCATTGTTTCAACTTTTTGCTCCTCTTCTTTACTATTTTCTATACTTCCAGCAAGTTGTTCACATAAACCCTTACCTCTAACTAGCTTAGTTACCTTGATAGAGCAACCTCCCCTTTTGTCATTTATGTCTTTGCTAAGAAAAAACTCTTTCACTGTATGATGAGCAACCATAAGATGAATCTTATTGTTAGAGAGCATGTGCCTAAATTTCTTAAGGCTTCTTATTACTGCTAACACATGCTTTTCTACAAATGAGTATCTAGTCTCATAATCATGCAAAATGTGGCTAAAGAAAGCAATTGGCTATTCTAAGCCTTCATCATTTTGCAGACACAGCATTACAGAAATAGTATCTTCACTCCCAAAAGCATATAGAATAAAATATTTCTTAAAATCATTATTAATGAGAGTAGGGGCTGCTGCAATTGCTTCTTTAATTTCTTCAAAATTGTTCTTACCTTCCTTAGTCCATTGGAAAGGAATGTTTTTCTTAAGTATGGTTGTAAGTGGCTACATCAATGCTGCAATATTAGGAATAAACCTTTTGATAGAGTTAATCCTACCTATGAAACTTTGGAGTCCCTTCTTATGTGTTGGTAATGGCAATGCAAGTATGGTTGTGATCCTCTCAGGATCTATTGAAATCCCATGCTTTGAAATAATATATCCCAACAACTTGCCTTCATGAACATCAAATATGCTCTTCTTGAGATTTAATGAAACTCCATATTCTCTACATCTCTCAAATACCTGTTTGAGATGGTCAAGATGTTCATTAGCCTTTTTAGAAAAAATAGTTACATCATCTAGGTAAAGCAAAACAAACTTATTAATTAGGCCTTGAAATGCCATATCCATTGCACGCTGAAATGTTGCCCATGAATTGGTCAGTCCAAATGGAATTTTATTATAAGCCATTGTACCACACTTGGTGGTAAATGTTGTTTTGTACTAGTTTTCTTCTTTGATGAGAATTTGGTTATATCCTGAATAACCGTCAAGTAATGAGAATCTCTTTGATCGTGATACAACCTACAAAAAATTTTCCATTGAGGGCAGCGGGTAATGGTCTTTCAGGGATGCTCTATTTAGATCTCTAAAATCAACACATAATCTCAGTTCACAATTCTTTTTTCTAACGGGAACTAGATTGGACACCCAGGATGTGTGCTTGATTGGAAATATGATGTTTCCTTCAATCATCTTATTTAACTCAGACCTCATAAGATGTTCTAATTTTGGATTAAGAGGCCTTTGTTTCTGCCTAAGTGGTTTTGCATTGTCTACCAACTCTATGGTATGCTGAGCTAAATGAGGATCAAATCTTCATATCTCCATGCAAATATGTCATTGAATTCTTGACAAAGTTTTACAAAAGCATGTTTTTCTTCAGGGGTACATACCTTGTCAATTTCCAGTAGCTTGTCCTTGAATATTTCAATAGGTTCATAATATTCTTCCTTCACAATTATGTTGCCTTTATCCTTCCTGAATTGATCATCTGTATTAAAAATAGATTCAAGGGTTACCAGACCCTTGGGCATCTTGTTAGTTTTCAATTGGAGAAACTTATTTTCATATTGATCATTGAACTTACACTGATTTCCAGTAGAAAACTCAACTTCTTCAATTAAGAAATTAGTAATCTGCTCATCTGAGTCAAAAACTTGCCAGTTAACAATGTTATCTAGAACTGAGGCTTTACTACAACTTTAACATACTATTGTCTATCAATATTTCCTACCTCATCTGGTATGTCAAATTGAGCACCCAAGGTAGCAAGTCTGTCCACTTCTTTATTTTGACTTCTAGGTATGGACAGTAGATTAAATGCATCAAAATATTCAATTAAATCCCAATTTCTATACTTGTACATTTTCAAAACATCATTCTTGGTGACATGGATATTCCTTACTTGGTTCACAACTAGTTCACCATCACCAAAAACTTGTAAACATTTAACTTTTTTCTACCTAGCCCATTCTAAGCCATGTGCTAATGATTCATACTTAGCTGTATTATTTGTATAGCTAAAAGAAAATCTGAAAGCAGTGTAGTATCTCATACCTTCGGGTGAAACTAACATAACACCACCCCCGGAACCATTCTTACCTCTTGAACCATCAAAATAAAGCTGCCAAACCTGATTTTGTTATTGTACTACCTACTCGTCAAATGGAATATCCTCTTTTTCAAGCTTAGGAATAACATAATCCTCCTCATGAATCATATAAACACCAAGACCTAATTCATCCATATTGATGAAAGGATCTTATTTAGTATTCTGGGCTACCCACTCATCGAAATTCACATCAGGTATGCCTTGAATAGCTGTATATAGATCTTGGATAGGTGGTAACTCCTCATGGTCTCTGATGGAAAGATCTACATCTATAGGACTTGGGGTATATGGTTCTAAGTGGCAAGTGGCTTGGGGTTCTGACTTAATGGTAGCCTTAGTACCATACTGGGTTCTAGAAAACAAGTGTGACCAATCAGCAGAAAGGTATCCTCCTAATTTTTCTTTGAAATCTTTAGATAGGAAAATAACAAAGTGTGGAGGTAAGTCAACTATGTACATGTCCTGAGGTATCACAAAATTACGACAAGCATGCAAGGTCAAACCAAGGTCTTTGACAAATCCAACTGACTTAACTATTGTTCCATTTAACTATACAACTCCTCTAGAAATAGGCTCATAAATTAGACCAAGTTTATCTGCAAGGTCTTTGGGCATAATTGAACTATTGGCTCTTGAGTTTATCAAACAATTATGGACTAGATGGTTGTCAATTATCAATGTTACAAAAAATGGAGGAGGCTTTGGTGTTTGGATTGGTTGATTATTCTTAACTGGGATATCTTTAGCTAATGCAACTCTAGGCTAATCTTTTTGAGGCTCATTAGTCAAGGAAAGATTATCCAATTTTCTCTCAGCAATTCCTTTTGTCCAGGAATTTGCAATGCATCTATCATTTTCATGGAAACAATGGTTTTTACCATAGATTCAATAATATTAAATGGAACACCACTAGCCTTATGTTGTACTTTTGGAACAACAAGCTCTTGATGAGCTAGTTTTAACCTAGATTGAACTTTCTATTGTTCTTTAGGTGCTGTAGGTTGTCCTCTTGGTAAAATCTGCACATTCTGGACAAGTGGAGGTGTACTAATAGCTTGTTGACTTGTAGAAGCTTGTTTTTTTCCTTTATCTGGCTATTGTCTAGATTTATTTTGTTGTTGTCCATTATTTATAGCTCGCTATTAATTATTTACAATTTGTTGTCCAATATCAATAGCATTTTTCTTTGACCTTTTATTTTCTACAATAAGTGAAAAAGGTCTATTTTGTGCTTGCGAATGATTAACTCCACAAAATTCCTCACCTTGCTAATTCATCATAGCCACCTCAGGACCTTCTGGTTCCTCGTTTATACCTGCATCTTGATAAGACATGTTATTTTGAACCATCAAAGCTTGTGATTGAGCATTCATTCCATTTTGGCATGATGCTTGATTATGAGGTTGTTGGCAAGGAAAACACCACTCTTGTGCAATATTGTTCTGAGCAGGAACAATTTCTTTAGAATTGCGAGTAGTATTCTGATTATACTATTGGTTTTGCCTATTGTTGTAGTTCCTCCTTTGATTTTGAGCATCAACTTGGTAGTTAGGCCTATTGGGTTGATAAGGAGCTTGATATGGGGCTTGATACCTTTGATTTTGGTTCTGATTTTTCATGATGTTCACCAACTCATTGCCAAAATTTTGCAGTCTACTAGATTTGTTGAGTTGCTTCAACATTCTTTATAAACATGTCTTGTAACGTCTGTAGTTGCTTTGACGAGTTTGCTACAACACTATTTTGAACATAATTTTGAAAACCTAGTGCTAGAACAACATGCATTGTAGCTATAGGGGTACTTGTAAAGGCATTAATGGCTATATATCATGAAAAAAAGGCATAGGAGGCCTAGGGGAAATTTTACAAGTTTGTATAAGGTTGTTTTCTGCTCCAATAGATATATCATAAGTTGTTGGTAATGTAACCCCACCCATAGATTGAATCATAATAGCAATATCGCTATTTAAAGCTCTCAAATAATATAAAAATGCATGTTCAGGAGAGGGTTTTACCATTGTAGGAATTCTATTCCAAGTTCGCTCAAAATGGTAATTAAAATTAGTCATCTTCTCTTGTGGTGCCCTCTTGATAGTGGTCATCTTCTCAACCAATGATAGGTGATCAGATTTATCTGCAAAGTGCTTTGTTAGCTTATCACCCAAATCATCCCAATCAATAACTGAATTAATTTGCAAACCCCCTAACTATTGTAGTACTTTGCCTTTGAATGATGCTGCCAGTAGCTTGAGTGTGACATTCTCTTGGGTTATATGGTGAACTACACATAGAGATGCTATATCCCTTATGTGCTCTATAGGTGTAATCTGGTCTTCACCAGTAAAACTAGGAAGACTTTATAGAGCTGCTCCTAGTATAGGATCATGTTTGGTCAAATTCAAAGGGTTGCCTCCATTGAAGGGTATAAAAGCATATGTTCTTGAAACTGCTATTGTAAATACTTTAGGATTTATTGGTGGATTTTGGGTAATAGATGGTTGAATTGGACTAGTTACAAAAAGAGGATTTATGTGGGTAACAAAATTGGGTTGAGAATTATTAGGTGGAGAAGAAGAATTAGACAGAAGATTAGAATCTAGAGTTTCAAGAAAGACTTCAACTGACAAACTTTCTGGAAACTCAAATGCTAAATTTGTTGCTTTTTTCATCTTTTTTGTTGTCCTTGACCTTCTCTGTGATGGTGGTAGCTCAATATTCTCAACCGGATCCTCGCTTTGTTTGGTTTGATACTTTTTCTTATGCTTTTAAGACCTAATCTGCACATAAAACCAAAAAATAGAGTCGTCGGGTACTTAGAAAAAATAACCTCAATAGGCTGAAATACTACTGTCAATACCAAAACAACAACAACAAAAAATGGATTTTCTTTGAGCTGTGATAGCTCAAACGGGTCCCATCAGGTGTGCCAAAAACTATTGGTGACTAAGGATTGCACCTGTGATGCTAAGTTCAAAAACAAGCAATCCTGTGAAATATGGAAACACCTTCGAGCTTGTGGGTTGCTCAAACTGAAGGTGAATCTCTGGAGATTAGGTCGGCTTCCTGTTTGGTGAATCTCTTGTAAATAATACTGATAAGAAAAGGGATAGAAAGGGATAGAAGGCTTTTCATGTAACGAAAATTTATTCTAATGAAGGTGATGCACCAAATATCTTATTCAGGATCTGCAACCTGCTTAACTCACAAAACCTTCAACAAATAACCTTGATTGCTTCACAACTCAACTGAAAATGTAGATGCATAAACATTTCCTAGAAAGGGATGAATTTAATGCATCTATGAAGGAAAAAAATAAGTTTTCATAGCTTCAAGCAATTAAAACCAACTAACACAAACTAGAACCTGCAACTAAGACATATCTCCTTGCACCACAAATTGATTGAATGAGATAAATTAGAGGACAAAAATAATAGAAAATTATCAAATCATTCATTCACAAGATAATACTAGAAGTATCAAGAAGGAAAATCTGCTGCTATATTACTAAAAAATAAAGGAGTGCTTATATTACAAAAACTCAAAATACTGTTGAGCTACAATGCCATTTTGTAAAAATGTGTATGCAAAAAAGAAAGAACCAGTGCTAAAAAAGGAGAGAAGGAATTTATAGAAATCATGATAAATCCACTTCAAAAACCCTAAAAAACACTACATGAGAAAAGCCTTGGGCGAAACTACCCCAAAAATGGCATAAACACTCATGCACAATACTGTAAAAAAAAAATCTTTGCTGCTCAAAAGGACTGACACTCATCCTCCCGTTTAAAAAAAAATTGCATATCTAAATGTGAAAAATAGCTATCCCCATGTGAAAGTTGCATGATGAACTGAAATGTGACTATATTAAAAAGAAATCCCACTAAGAAAATCTTATGCATTCTCTAGCAACTGCTCTCCATGTTGAAACTTCTATTAAAAAATGATTGTGGAAATGATCTTCCTATTTTGCGAGCTTTCCAACGGTATGTAACACTTGCATATTCAGACAAGCATCTGCATTAATCTTTCATGTAGAAATCATCTCCTTGCTTGACGGACTTTTCACTATTTGAACAACTAGTTTTGAGTCCACCGTGCAATTTTTATTATTGCCAGCCACTGGATCGCTTGCATTGAGCATGGCCACTTGCATTTAATTTTTTTGTTTACTTCCTAGTGGGCCCTACCATTTGTCACCAAGCCGCTATGACTATCCATCAAGCATTTTTATCTTACAATATAGCAGCGGTTGTTGATTTACCCTCAAACTACTCGATCTTTAACGTCTTTTCCGCTCACCTCCCCTTTGCCTTTTCCGCATGTGCTTTGTCGCCAAGTCACTATGATAACTGGCGAGCTTCTTTCTATAGTGGTATTGTGATAGCCCTTAGATCCTTTGAATTATCATTGATCTTCTCTTAATTTGCTTCACCTTTAACCCTGACTGATCTTCTCTCTTGTGCCACATGTCAACATGTGTCACCCTCTGAATGGCTCATGAGATCAGCCTAGGAACCACCTATCTATTAGGCTTGCCATGCATCCTACTCTATCTTATCTCATTCTTTTAGCCAAAATATTCCTTCGGTGAGCCACTTACCAGTCTCATCAAACCTATAGTTTCATCGATATTATTATGTCGATGAAACTAAGCCTTCGGTGAAACTTTTTTGGGACTCATCATGGCCAAGGTCTACTAGATGTCAATGAAACTGAGATTTTGATGAAACCTTAATGGGACTCATCATGGCCAAGATCTGCTCGATGTCGATGGAACTAAGCTTTCGATGAAACCTTTACGAGACTCATCACGGCCAAGATCTGCTCGATCTCACCCATCTGTGCCATGTCACCAGGCACTGGACTGCCACCTATTTGCCACCTATCCTTGGTCTTATACTCTTTGTTTTGCCACATCATCAATCGCCAAGTCGTGGTGATAACCCGATGTGCATATTTTCATTGCAACATAGCGAGAACCGTTTGATCTTTGTGATCACCATTGATCTTTCTTCAACTTACTCGCTCTTTAGCCTCTTCTCGCCAGCCGGTCACAAAATTAGGATGCCTTGAGCTATGCACGCATGAGGTCCACTAGGCCAAGAGCTGCCTCTTCTTGCCAAAAACCCGTAAGCTTTAACATTATAGTTATATGTGGCCTTATATTTAAATGTGATAAACTCCCTCCATGCGGCCAATGTGGGATAAAATGTCTTCCTGCCTAGTGACTGAAACCACTTGGAAACTCTAAGGCCTTCTAAATCCCTCTTTGGTGCCCAAGTAAAAGCTTTACATGGGCCTATTGTATTTTTCTAAGTTTCTTTTGGCCTAAAGGTTTTAATAGCCACACCATTTCATCTACAATGGAGCAAAATATCTCTATGATCTACAACATGATGAGCTTAACCCTCGTGGGAGCCACATTTTAACCCACATGCTATCTTACTTTCCTATATCTGCACATGAAGCAAACAAGTTAGAAAAAAATAGTACATTTCTTCCTGGTTCATGATTTGATCTTTTCAGATTTAACAAATGCAATGCTTCATTAGGGCACCAAAATTGGCATGTGGAAAATTTGCTTAACACATACCATGCTACAACAACATTCTTCTTCAACATCTTGGAGATAAGTTTTAAAATCTCTACAAAATTCACAATGAACCTTCTTAGAAAGTTAATCTTCCCAAAGAAGAACTCATTTTATTTTATTATTCTTGGAATAGTGATCTTGTCTATATCTTCCACCCTTTCAGTGTCAATTCTCACTCCTTCCTTTGATACTATATGTCCAAGGAGTTTTCCTTCAATTACCCCAAAGGAACATTTCTTTGGTTTTAAAGAAATACCAAATTCCAATGCCCTATCAAAAATTCTTTGTAAATGAAAACAATGATCCTTCGCCTTCTTGGAATAAGTATTTAAATCATCCTAATATACAACCAAGATAGAATCAATTAATCCTACAAATTCTATGTCCATAGCTCTTTGAAATATTGTTGTTGCATTTGTCAATCCAAATGGAATTCTAACATAAATATAGGTACCCCAAGGTGTGGTAAATGTCATCTTATATTGTTTTGATTCTTTCACTTTGACCTGATTATAACCTGAGAACCCATCCATCATGGATAAAATCTCACAGCCGATAGCTTTCTACAACATGGCTTCCATGTTATGTAGTGGATAATTGTCCTTCAATGATGGAATATTTAAATTTATAAAATTCACACATAACCTAATGTCCCCATTCTTCTTCCTGACAAAGACCAAATTAGAGACCTAGGTTGAATATCTAATGGGTTTGATAATTCCTCCATCTCTCAATTTAGTGAGTTCGTTTTGCATTTTGGGAGTTAGAGTTGGATTATTGGTATTTTCTTTTGCCTAAAAGTTTTAGAATCTATTTTTAAGGGGATCTCATGCTAGAAAAAGGTCTTCTCTATAAGACTTTAAGTCATCATAGGACCAAGCAAAGACATGCCTATACTTCCTTAATAAGTCTATGAGCTTAGATATAATGTTAGCACTCATCCTTTTCCCAATATAGACCTTTCTTGGAGATGTGTCATTTCCCTAACTGATCTACTCTAACTCCTCATTTTTAGTGGGGGCAGCTTTCATAAGATTTCTATCATTTCCATCAAACACCCTTTCTAGTGCAACCAATCCCCTAGGGATCTTTTTTTTTTCAACCGGACAACTTCATTCCCAAAATTTGTTTGTTTGTCATTTACAACTTGAACTAGGGAATAAAAATTAATTATCTAAGATTCATAGCCATCTATGTATTGGCATTTGGCATAACTATTGCAGATGCAGGTGATGCGGATGAAGACTGATGTCTGCACTAGTGAACTTGCAATCATGGAAAGGTGTATCTAACTAGAATTGGAACTTGTGAATATTACCAGAATGCATGTTTCAAATTTCTGATAAAGTTTTTCTAAGGTTTTAGTAGGGTTTAAGATGATAACTCAATGATGAACCACTAGTACCAAACCAATATTGAGAGGGGGGGTGAATCAGTACCAACACAAATACAATCCAAAACCAATTTGACAACAAATATTCCAAATGACTGACAAACAAGGATACCAGTAAAACAGAGTGCAACCGGTAACATTCAGTACATCTCAATCAGTCATGAACTGGTCACTCAATAAGCTTTCCTCTTAGCTCAATACTATAGTATCATTATATTCTCATTTATAAACAAGTAAACTTATCCATCAGATCTTCACAATAGTGAGTTCTATATGTTTTATAGATAGGCATAAAACATAGAACCTTCATGTGCTTAACAGGTAAAACAAAGCATCACAAGACAAAAGCATTTCATATAACACACATATTTTTTCATGTGGAAACCCAACTGGGAAAAACCATGGTGGGGATGAATACCCACAAGCTTCTTTTTTAACTCTTTAGAAGTCCGCTCTATTAGGAGCCTTGTCCGGTTAAGGATATTACAATAGGTTTTGGTAGGAACCAATCCTATTAGGGATCACCCGGTTAAGGGTTAAACCTGGTTGGGTCACCTTGTTAGAGGATTTCAAGAACTCAATAGCTGAAAGGATCTCCTAAGCTCTCTAGCTTCTCAGAACTCATTAGCCTCGAGTTACCCAATTAAGGGATTTTAATAAAACCGGTTAAGACCACCCGATTTAAGGGATTTTGAATCAAGCCAGTTAAGTCTACCCTGTTAGGGGATTTTACAACTATTGAAGTGGTTAGAGATCAATAGGTATTACAATGATCTATGAACAACACTAAATGCTAATGTAGATCCCTTTAGGCTCCTCTTCACCTTCTGCACATTCACTTTGTAGATATCTCTTCTCTCCTCTGGTCTAGCAAGAATCACGTATCACTTCTCTTGGATACACACTCACAACTTTTGCCAACAACTTCAGAAGGAAACATAACATCGACCTTATAGGAAACATACAGGTCGGTAGCAAAAACCCTAAACCCTAAACCTGTTAGGTTAAGCAATTCAAATGGTTCGATCCTGACCGTTGAATCATACTGCATTAAATGCAACAATCTTGAATCGATCTCAAGACATTCTCCATCATCCATTATCCACCAATTTCATGGCGGCAGATAACCCTTTATGCGTTATCACCATTTGACAGACTTCACTCATTCCCGAGGTAGATAGGAATAGTCTTATTCATGCAAGATCCTTTACACGCACAAAGCTTACATGGCAACATGATCTGTCCTCCATCATACTGCTAACTCATCACACAAAGATCACCGATTGAGTCACACAGACTTGAGGTACTCCAACCGGAAACCCTGAAGTGGAAGCTACCTACCAACTAGTAGTCATACAATGCTTCCATGTGTCGGTTCCCATAACTACATGTCGGTTCCCATAGCTACATGCTGGTTCACCTTGAACAAATATGCCGCTTCACTTTGGCATATAAACCAGTTCATATATATGCCAGTTCCTCTCTCTTCACCTATCACATATGCCAGTTCACATCATGTCTCATATTGACATCAATGACAACATACAATATCATTATGTCTTCATGTCGGTTCACGTAATGCCAACATAAGACCGATGAAGAAATCATCAAGCCGGAAATGACTTCTATTATGATAGTGATCAATGACAAGTCTACATGAAGTTGGTAACATGACACAACCTGCATGAAAGATTTAATTGTTGTTTTGGTGCTATTCAAGGAAGAGTTTCTTGAGAATCAACAAAATGCTTAATAGAGTGTTTTGAGGGTTTAACTTTGGTACAGATTGGATTTTTGTGATGGGTTATGATTAACCAATGGTTGATATTGCATTGTAAATTGTTTTAATGATCTTTATATCAATCTATGATGATCTCTTATGATTTGAATTGTAAATTCAAGATGTAATTAGGGTTTTGTGGCCAACCTAGTTGAGATGGCTATTTAGGATGCACAATTGATGTTTGTTATGTCAGTGGTCTTAGAGAATGTGTTAAGTTTGCCAAGTGAAGTTTGAGATCTACCTGAGAGTTGAAGAGTGTTGTGTATAACTAGATCAAATCAAGAAAGCAGAGAAGTGCAAGTAACAGATCATTTTCTTACTATTGTTCCCTAACACCTGCATCGTGTTAAATCCCTTAATCGGGTAGGTCCTAACAGGCCTTAAACATTTAAGTCCCCTAATAGGGCAGCTCTCAAAAAAGTGTTAAATCATCTCATGAGGTTGATCCAAACATATCATCAAGCTCCTAACCAGGCTACAAGGCAAATCCCTTAACCGAGTGACTCCCAATAGGGTTTTCTCCTAATTGGGCATATTGTAAGCTCCTAATAGGGCATACTTTAAAAGAGTACAAAAATTTGTGGGTGCCAACTCCCACCATGTTTTTTTCCCTATTTTGGTTTCCATGTCAGAAACTTATGGTGTTCATGTGTGGAATGTTTTTCATGTGAAGTTCTTGTTTATGTTTCATTTCATGCATTATTTCTGAGACACCGGTTATGATTGTTTATCAGAAGTTTATCAAAGGTTATCGGTACTGATAAGAAATTGTTTGAGAAAGTATTTGATCTAATTGATAAGGTTAATGAGTTGGTAAATGATTAGGTTTATATGATTTCTTTGGTGGTGAAAGTATTGATAGTTGTGGCAAATGATTTGATTAATGTATTAAACAAATCTGATAAAGAGGTTATTAGATCTGATTAAAGAAGTTGAGATATTTGTTAAATGGTTTTAGATCTGAGATAAGTTTGACTTTGAGTTAAAGTTTCAATTGGTCTTAATACTGATTCACCCCCCCTCTTAGAATTAATCAAATCCTCATAGGATTAACACTCTGCTTTGTAAAAAAATTAACAGATCTATATCATCTATGAAAACTTGCCAATTTATGTCATTACCTAGTACTAATGGCCTAATTTTTATTTCCACATCTAGTATACCCACAAGTGTCTCATCAAATTGTTTTAAAGTCACATTAGCAAGAAAATTTGCCATCATGTTTTTACTCCTTTCAACCCAATCAATTGAAAAAGCATAAAAAATTTCTATATCATCCCAAACAACATTCCTATATTGTTTTAACCTTCATTTTTTGAAGAGTACTTAGACCTTACCTGGGATACAATCAGCTCAGAATCTCCAATTTATTGTAGCATTGTAATCCCATGTTTTTTAGCAATATTAAGCCCTAAGAGAAAAGCTTCATATTCTGCAATGTTATTGGTACATTCAAAACTCAATAGAAAGGAATACTTGAAGGTCTTGTTACTAGGAGAAATGAATATAACTCCAACACCTGATCCTTCCTTAGAACATGCACCATCAAAATACATCTTCCATAAGCCTTGTTGGTCGAACTGCAGTTCAAGGTTAATTACATCAGTGTTTTTCAATAGAACTTGTGGTTTTTCCACCTTAAAGTTTCACAAATCACCATCATAAAAATAAACTAGTTCTTTAGGAGGTGCACCCTCAATAAGCATGTAGGACCTTGGCTCCCTATAGATTTTTGCATCCCTTCCATCCATAAGAATCATGACAAAGGAAATATCTAATTGCATGTGACCCCCTAATGGTGCTCCCCATTGTCTTAAAAGAAACATGCCATATTGAGGAGGTATATCTGCAACAACAACATCCATTTTGTAAGGAACCTCAGGATATGCAACAAACCTTAATTCCAAATCCTTAATGACTCCAAAAATAGGAATTGCCCTATTATCCATGGCATAACATCTTCCATATGCAATATCAACCCAAAGTCCTAATTGCTTCATGATACCCAAAGGCATGACATTAATTGTTGCCCCTGAATTCAACATGTAATTCTTGACTAATTTGTTATTAATAAGGAGTGTGATGTAAAAGAGATCCACTTGAGAAGGAGATTTATCAAGTGTTGTTCCTAAATACAATTTACGAGCATTTGCAGTTATGCTCTAATTTTCACAAATTTTATTAACCATAGAAGTTGGCATACTTCCCCCATTCCCATTATGAGTCCTACTTGAAGGCCTAATAGTGTTAACTGTCATGGATAAAGAAACATTTCTATGATCTTGTACTTTTAGTAGTTCTAGGAATGGCACTGATATTTTCACTTGATTCAATGCTTGGGCCATGTCAAAAATCATAATGGGGGTGGAAGATGGCTTACACACCTCTAACTTTGTTTGTTTCTCCTTTTTCTCTAGGGATCAATAGGGTGGTAGTAGCTGAGGTAGGATTCTCCATGCACATTTTATTTCCCTTCTCCCCTTCACTTAGAATGTTAAATTGTACCTTCCTTTGATTCTGAGTTTTTATCCTTTTACCATCTTGATTTAAATGTTTTGATTGAGACGTTGTTTTAAAAAATAAGCCTCCGAACTTTCTCTCCTCATTCCCTATTACCTTGTTTCTCAAGTTATAATTACTCTTCACTTGCTGAATGGTAGCTATTGTGAGAGACCTAATCTCATCATTAGTAACTCTTCTTAATACTATATTTACATCTTCATGAAAGAGAGAAGAAAGTGGTTGTTCATATTCAAGTGAATCATCATCTGAAATAACATGTTGATGATATATCTCATTTCTATATCTTTACATGTTCACATCAGTTTCATTGTCACCAACATCAGAAGTTGAATCCTCCTCTTTGATATGATAATCATAAGACAACATATTTATAGTGTTATCTACTTGATCATATTCATTACCCAAATCTTCTTCCATCATATCAACACCATTCAATGATTGGGCTATAACACACATGCTTGAGGAATGAGGCAATTATCATGCCAAACACCATGGACTGTCTTTAACAAAGTGAACATTTGGACCTTTTAATGGATTAGGAGTTTCCCTATTTTTAGATTCTCTTCGATTATTTGAAAAAGGATTGCCATCTTTCCAATTCGTATTGTAAGACATACTATGCAATGTTGGTCTTTGATATCCATAATGTGTATTTCTTTCATGGGTGTTACCCCTTTCATTCCTAGCAATATTATGATCTAACTCCCTCAATTGTTTCATTACCCTATCTAGCTTATCATCATCCTTCTACTGCTTTACTTTAGAGTGCTTATGATTTTGCAATATCTTACTGTTGGAATCACCGCTCTTGTTATACCAAAAGATTGAGTTGTCAGTGAATGGGAGACCAGCCAAAGACAAGGATTCATGGGAGGTAGGAGGAAGCCATGGCATGAACCTGTAGGAGGTGTTGACCACCAAGTCAACAATCCCCCCTCAACACTGACTAAGGGTTCCACACCAATGAAATGAAGGGGACCTCCTGGGATTCGAACCTGTAACCCAGCACTATGATACCATTTGTTGCAATCATCATTGTCATTACACCAAAAGCTCAAGCTGTCAGTGAACGAGAGAGTGGCCAGAGACAAGGATCCATGGGAGGTGGGAGGAAGCCATGACACAAACCTGCGGGAGGTGCTGACCACCAAATCAACACTTACCACTTTCCCTTTTTCCAGCAATGTTGGATGATTTCTTATTGTTTTCAATATTTAGTGTAGCCTTAAAAGCTCCCCTTAAATCAAGGATATTTCTATATCTCAATTCATATCCAGTTTTAGGATCATATGCACTTATATATAAATTTTGACATATAGGCCCTACATGCCTTAAGAGAGGTGGAATCTTATTTAAAATTTGAGAAACCTTATGTTAAAAGATGTAACAGATTCATTAGCACCCTTCTGAATGGTTGTAAACTTATTCAAAGAAAAACTAGGGTTATAATTATCCCCATGCTGATCTTTAAACAAATGCTTAAACTCTCTCCAAGAGCTAATAGAGTTATCGGGTAAACCTTTATACAAATCACTAGAATCATCTACCAAACATTGCATAAAGAGTTTCATTATCACATCTTCATGTTCCAACTCATAGTTGTCTACAAAAATTTAAAATTCTCTTAAGTTATCCTCCCATGTCAAAGCATTATTGGTAGAGAACTTAGGGACTTGCAACCTTAAATCATTACTAATTACATTTGGGAATCCTCGAATTCCTTGGAAATTCATCTATCAATATCTATCCATCTACATAGGAGCTCTAGCAAACAAATTTGCTCCCTTTTGTTGCTGGTAGAAACCTTGATTTTGCTGGTTTTGTGGTTGCCCTTGTTGAAATTTTTGTCCTCCTTGTACTTGAGGTATTTGTTGATGCACTTTGGGTTGTGAAATAGGAATCTACTACCAATTTTGATTATACAAATTTTGTTGACCAGCAAATGGATTGTATCCTGTATTCTGATGACCAAAAGGGGTCATACCGACACTATGTGGCACTTGGTTCATGGGTACTAGTGTGTGGTATAAGGGTGCAGTGGTAGCTTGAGTACTCTGAGTTGTACCAAAGGCTGGAGTAGATATAGAACCCTAATTGGAATAAGTAAAATGGTTGAACACAGTAGGCCATTCTTGAGTACTAGTCCCAACTGAGGTTAACACAATAGAGGAAGTATAAGCTATTATATTTGAAGGTCCTGGTTGAGTATTCCCCATGTAGGCATACTTTGGGTCAAAGGAGTGGATATATTAGAAAGTGATGTACTAGTGTTTGTATTTCCTTTGGGTAACAAGGCCATCAATTATTGAGAAAGAGATCCCCTTTCCTTCTTGAGCCTAATCCTTTCTACTTGGTCCTTCAAAGCTTGTGTTTGTCTTCAACTCATCATCAGTTAATTGGGGTGTAGAAGTTGGACAAGAATCAACATTTGTATTTTGTGAAGGAGCAGAGGGTTGAGCTATTTGGGCTTGATTGGTAGCTAAGCTTTGCGACAAAGGTACATGGTAGGAGGAAGATCTTGGATCTTGTGATGGAAATACCACTTGAGCATTCAAATTATGATGCTTCCTTTGAACCATATACAAAGGATAACTGGATTGTTGCAACCATCTTGTCAATTCAAATGATTCAATAATATTAGGGATGAGGTTATCCAATGATACTAAATATACATTCATAGCCTCTTGAGGGTTTGAAATCCCTTCAACCCCTGTACTCATCCCTAAAGGGGACATCTAAGACATATTGCTACTCATGATAACTTCTTGATGGTGCTCAATTCTTGGAGCTAAAGTAGGCTCCTAGCTTGTGAGATTGGGGGTATATGGAGGTGTTGACTAACCTAACTATCTAGGCACCTAAGTCTATATTGGGGTTTCCTAACACATTTTCTTGTCTGATTGGACTTGACCTCTAGTTTTTACCATTCCCTTTTTAGTAAAACAATGATTCTCAAAGATCATAAATTGGTCAATCCAGAGGTATAAAGAGTACAAAGAGTCTCCACCCTTGAGATTTAGGGATAAAATTAGTTTCAAGGCTTAAACTAAACTTACCTCAATCCATCAAGACTACAAGATCAAAATCATTTACATGGATTGGGGGTGTAGCAATTTTTCAATTTCTTTATCAATCAATTGTGCTCTTCATTCTTCCTTTGTTAAAACAACATGAATATTTATATATTCAACAAGGCTCCTTCTATTATCCCAAGTAGTACTACCTAAATGGGAAGTCACATCTATAAGCTCTTTTTGCCTCCAATTTATAGTAGGTTTTTTGAATGGAAGTTCATTGTTATGAGGTAACACCATTATGGGAATATAGTACAAATTAGATCTTTCTTGTTCAAATCCCCAATACAATTGCCATTTTGTTGGTGTTTCAAACTCCCTACTCCAAAATCCCCATATTAGAGGCCAATCTCAATCTTCAAGGCCTTGGATCAATGGACCAATTAACAGAGTAATGACAAGGGATAAGGGACAACTCACACTCTCTAAACTTGAGGCTCTGTAAAACCAAGGTGGGTATCCTTTATAGTAGCATCTTTGATATTTTCAGACTTATTTGATGCTATAATAGACCTGTTCTCAAGATATTATATAATCTAATAAAATTTAACTCCTAGGATGCAACCTTCATCCTTATATTCATTTGATCATAATGAGAACAAACTATCCTACTTGCTTCAAAATGAAAAACCACAAAATAAAACAACTTACCAAATTGTTTCATGAAATTTTCCCTTTACAATATTATGATTAGTGCCTTGTCCACTGGGCTAGATGAACCATTATAACAATAAATAATTTGCACTCTACATCATGTTTTTCCTAGTATGATTGATACCTAATATTAGCCACAACATGAAAAAAATTCTTCAATCGCAACTCGAACCCTTTTGAATAAAAATTAGCAATTTTAATCCTCTGCTTTAGAAGAAGCTAGAAATTATTCAAACTCAACAACACAGTGAAGACATATGTACCCAAAACCCTTGACTTTATTGATTCATATTTAAGATCCTAGATAACAAGTAAAGAGAAACACCTTGGAAACTATTGAATTGGACTTCAATATGTTTTTATATTTGCAATATATATGCACATATCATTTGCAAAGTTCATTGCAAGTATGACATGTAATTTAATCACAATATTGCACTACCAAACTAATGAACATTGTTGCATACTATTCACCCTTGGTGAAGAATAAGTATACAATATTCTCTTAGAACTACTTGTGTTATCTATTTGTCTCAAGGAAGAAGAAGAAGAAGAAAATAAGGCCTTGATTACCCTATTGTAGAAAAATGAGGATGCAACAAGCTTCGGGCCTTTTACAGTATCAAAATTTAGGTAACCGCCTTACAAGAAAATAAAAAACAACCTTTTGGGCTTCCCGACAAAGACAAACATTCTTTGTTGTTTTTCTATAGGTGGTAGATCTTGGAGATGATCTAGAATCCTTCTTTTCCTTTCTCAAGCTCCCTTATCAAGTTGAAAAGAGTGATAACCCTGTAGACCTATTTAATGCACAGTGACAGAGAGCTACTTACAAATCCTTCTTAGAGACATGCAATTAATAAGGAGATAAAGATCAAAATCCTTAGGTAGAAATAAATATTGGTGATTTAACCAATAAATAAACAATCTGAGACCTACTACATTTGAGAAAAATAAATAAGTCAACAAAATGAAAGAAAAGGTAGTAAACTGTGAATTTGAAAATTCAAAATTGTAAAATTTGAAAAACATACAAAATGAAGGGAAAGGGAATTAGAAATCTTCAAATCCATGGCCCTTGATATTTTGGAGGACCCTAAGGTGTTTTTGGTACTCTTTGTCTTATATCTATGATCTAACCACCTCCATTCTGGTCATCCCACTATCAAGCCTTGACAGTGCATCCAAATATGATCCTAATTTATTCAACAATTGTGCTTCATTTGAAATAACATCAGGAAATAGCTAGTTATGTATTGTTCTAATGTCAGCCTTGCATTCTAATTTAGATCTAAGGATTTTCCCACCATCTATTCTACTCCTCTCCCTGTCAAACAATGTGGGCATATGACTTGTCACCAAACATTGAAATATTTTGAGTTCTTCACTAATCATCTATGTGTACAACTTATGGGAAATAAAAACATGCTTAACCACCTCAAATCTTTCTCTGAAGCTCATGATCATGGTGCTAGGATAACCGGTAAACAACTCAGAGGGGGGGGGTGTGATTCAGTTGTTAACAGATTATAACTTTTAATCCACTTAATAACCTTTAACCAAATTAAGTACCGATAAAGTAGAAATAGATACTGATAAACAATGCAACTTAATAATTAAACAGATAATCAATACAAAGCAACCATACCACATAACACCATTATTTATACATGGAAAACCTGAAAAGGGAAAAACCATGATGGGAAGCCTACCCACAGTCAGATGATACTTCTACAAAAAGCATGTGTTACAATGAGGGGCCTACACATGTAGGCTGGCACACGGCCTAGAGCATACTGCTCATTATAAAAGATTCTCATTGACTATAGAGAGGCAACATCCATCTCAAGATAAATGGACAACAATCTAGTAGAGTGAATTTCCAGAGATAGCATCTACCATGCCTGATTATAGTCCTGGTTAAGCTCAATACCAGTGGTCTTTGATCACTTCCTTAATCCCAATTCAATCACCTATGATCAACAAAATATCCTTCGTATATGATATTACATTCCACGACCACGACCATGACTTACATATTATAATGAGATCTTACATCATTTTATACCTGAAGAGGAGAAAATAGATTAGAAGGTCAAATGTTCGAAAACATGATGAAATAAACATGCAAAATGCTAAAATATCATGAAAAGACCATTTCACCTTGCTATTTTACCTTCTCCTTCAGATTGGGCTTGATGAAGTGAAGGCGCCCCTTGATAATGATCCACTTGATGTGCTCCTTTGATTGCTGGATGTAGATGGCTCTCCAATGTTGTGCACAAATGGAATGGATTTGGAAAATGATAAGGATGAGATGATCAAGTTGCCAAGATGATTTCCTGGGCTCAAAAGGGCAGCATAAGCTTACTGGATTTCAAGATGTTTTTGAATGAAGGGATGGAGCCCTTTATTTATAGGAAGAGGAGAGAAAAATAGATGGCTAGGATGGATTCAAGATGAAGGGATAGGATTTAATTGTGAGCTCACACAAGGTCCAAGAGAGGGTGTGGAGACCAAGAAATATACCTTAAAGGCATTTCGTATCTCCACACTCCACAAGGTGCATTGGAGGAATTCAAACTTCTCCAAAAAAGGATATCATGGGGATTGGAGGAATAAAAAAGAATTAAAAATTCCTTGGGAGAGGGGATGCCTAGAGGAATGTGAGATTTCAAAAATCTTAAATTCACCTAGGAAAAGAGAATTTAAAAGAAAGGAGTTGACTTTGTGGCTAATCATGTTGATTAGCCATTAATGATTCATTAAGAGGGGGATTAGATGAAATGTTAGGTGGGATTAGGATAATTTGACTAGGAGAGAGAATGAGTGGAGGGAATAAAAAAAATTAGAAGAATAATGTTAAGTGAGTTTAGGGAGTTTATAGAAGAATTTATTAGGTTAATGATGAAT
Source organism: Cryptomeria japonica (assembly GCF_030272615.1). NCBI lineage: Eukaryota > Viridiplantae > Streptophyta > Pinopsida > Cupressales > Cupressaceae > Cryptomeria > Cryptomeria japonica. Next base: position 457,932,120 of record NC_081415.1, on the reverse strand, counting down.
TAAGAAGATGATTTGTAGGAATCATGTAGGTCAACTAATTAATTGAAATTAATTAGCTAAGAGGAAGATTTGTGAGGATTTGATTTTTTAGAAGAATAAAGAAAGGGATTTATTTATTAAATAAATCAATCACATGCTATAGTGACAATATTAATTATATTTAATTAATATTGAGGAGAATTTGAATTAACATAATTAATTAATTAATTATGTGAGGAATTAAAAATAATTAAAATAATTATTTTTAAGTGTCTACATTTTGCCCCTCTTTGAAGTGAGGTGTGATGATGCATTGATTCAAAGAATAATCTTGTTTTGGTGCTGATATTGGTTTGATAGGATGCCCCGGCTCTTGATTGATAGATTACAGTATGGCGATGCCCCCTCAGGAGATCAATTGATATAATTGATCTTTGAAGTTTTGCGAGATTGATTTCCTGATAGATTTGATTTGATTTGATTGATAAGATCTAGATTCAGTCTGGTTTTAGGAAGGATTCATCTTGTATAAGACAAACATGATCAAAGCATCTAGTTTCAAGAAGGATTCATCCTGTATAAGACATAATTGATCACAACGTCTAGTTTTAGGAAGGATTTATCCTGTATAAGACATGATCGATCACAACGTCTGGTTTCAGGAAGGATTCATCGTGTATAAGACATGATTGATCACAATGTCTGGTTTCAGGAAGGATTCATCCTATATAAGACATGATTAGACCATCTGGTTTCAGGAAGGATACATCTTGTATAAGACATGATCCTATCACAATGTTTGGTTTCAGGAAGGATTCATCCTGTATAAGACATGATCAGAGCGTCTGGTTTCAGGAAGGATACATCCTGTATAAGACTTGATCGATCACAACATCTGGTTTTAGGAAGGATTCATCCTGTATAAGACATGATCGATCACAATGTCTGGTTTCAGGAAGGATTCATCCTATATAAGACATGATCAGAGCGTCTGGTTTCAGGAAGGATACATCCTGTATAAGACATGAATTTGAATCAGAATTGATTATGTGAGGAAGAAATAGAGGAAGAAAAATTAGGGTGGAAGGGATAAATGAGGAATAAATATGAAGCAGTGATGAGGTATTTGGAAAGAAGAATCCGAGATGCGAGACCACAGAGGAAAATGGGGACAATTGAGAACTCCATGGGATTATTGAGTTTAGGGTTTTGATGGAATGATGGTGAGATTTTGTGCACAACAAATGTGGATAGCCAACCTAGTTTGATGTTGCCCTGAGTGACTTGCACCACTGATTATAGAAATCAGGATGCCATGAGAAACCCAAGACATGGACTGACTCTGTAGACAAACGAGAATTTCTTGCACACAATAATGCAAGTGTTAAGAAACACTAATACAAAGTTGTGGGTTCGTGCAAGGAAACCCTCAAACAAACCGATACCTCTTGTACACAAGAAGGTAAGTGTTGATAAACACTAGTACCAGGTTGTTGGTTTATACAAGAAGAATCCAAAACATGCCATACTATGAAATATGCCCTAGTATGCACCTATCATAATGTACCTGGATATGAAAGAATCTAGGCAGTCGTAAATAGTGGCAGTTGTAGGGCAAAAGATGCAAGTCTATATGAAAAGATCTAACAAAATCTAACAAGTCTCTTCCTTGTGACCAAATGATACCTCTTTCCAAGAGTGGAACTAGGATGGAGGATTAGGTTGCCAGGCGAGGGAAGGAGTCATCCTTAGGGAAAAGTGGGCTTTTGGATTAGGCAAGCGATTTAATATTTTTGGAGAGTGACCTATGGACCTAGGATTGCTTCTCAAGACTTCTTGAAGCTTACACAAAGGCATAAAAGCTTGGTTTCAATGGGACATTCCTTGTTCATGACTCAGGTGAAGACTCATCATCATACACATGTTTTATTGGGAGGCAGAAAAGAAGGAATGTTGCGCATGGGTGGGCTAGATGGCGGATGATTTGTAGTATCAACATGATAGACAGTGGATCCGGTTATTTACCTTGGCGCCTGCACACAGGTTTTCACCAAGGTACTTGTCCATAGTGCCACCAAGTGGTTTTCACTAATGGATGAATTGTTTTTCTTTCTTTTTCTATGTTTTTAATTTTTGTTTTGTGTCATAAGGCGCCTATTTGCTAGGTTTTTCACCAAACTGACGATTTTTTTAATTTTTTTCAGGATCTTTTTCTCATTTTTTTATTTTTATTGATTTTTTTTTAATTTTTTTTTTGACAATTTAAGACTTTTTGAGGACTAAGCATAAAATCTTTTGAGGTACATGATATTCATTGGATCATCCATAGGATCGCCTTCAGAAGTAGCCAACTAATAAGCTCCTGATCCATATTTCATTGTGATTACATATGGTCCAAGCCAATTAGGCTCGAACTTGGCTTTCTTTTCTCTTTCTTGTAGATTTTTCTGATTCTCCATGAGGACAAGATCACCAACTTAGAATTCTCAGGTTCCAACTTTTTTATGATAACTCATGCGTAGATAGTTTTGATATACCCAGAGATGATTCAAGGCCTTGAGGCGCCTTTCATCTAATAATTCTAGCTCTTGTAAGTGGGCAATTCTGTATTCTTCCTTTGGTAGGATGTTTTGCAGTGATACCCTTAGAGAGTGGATCTCGATCTCAATGGGAAGGATGGCTTCGGAACCAAATACTAGGGAATAAGGAGTGGCACCTATGGGGGTGCGGATGGAGGTGCGGTAGGCCCACAATGTAGGATGGATTTGGAGGTGCCAATCATGGCCCGCTTCATTGACTATCTTTTTGAGGATTTTTATTAGGGTTTTATTAGAAGCCTCAGCTTGGCCATTGCCTTGGGGGTAATATGGAGTGAAGAAGTGGTTCTGGATGTTGAATTTTTGGTAGAGTTCTTTGACATCCTAGTTTTTAAATTGTTTACCATTATTTGTGATGATAACTTTTGAGATGCCATACCGGCAGATTAGGTAGTTCAGGATGAACTTGGATATTTGCTTGCCAGTGGTGAAAGTAAGAGGGATAGCCTCTACCCACTTGGTGAAGTATTTGGTGGCAGTGATAATGAATTTATGTCCATTGGAAGATGAAGGGTGGATTTTCCCAATGAGATCGAGCCCCCACTGCAAGAAGGGCCATGGTGTAATGAATGGCTACAATTCTTGTGACGGTGCATGAATCTTGTCACCATGCTGCTGGCAAGGGATGCATTTCTTCACATAGTTGTATGCATCTTCTTCCATTTTAGGCCAATAGTATCCTGTTCTCAAATTCTTTTTAGCCAATGTGAGTCCACTTGAGTGTACCCCACAGATACCCTCGTGTACTTCGTGTAATGCCCATTTTGCTTCTTGTTTATCTAAACACCTTAGGAGGGAACCATCAAAATGTCTTATGAACAAGGTGTCTACAAGGATGGTGTAATGGGCACATCGGCGGATGAAGGTTTGTTGTTGGGTTTTGGTGAGGTGTGGGGGAATGGTGTTGTCTTTGAGGAAAGTGAAGGTTTCTTGGTACCAAGGGGACTCAGGACCAACGAGAACACACACCATTTCAAACTCTGGTAGGTCATATGCCGGTATAAATAATTGCTCAACCAAGAACTCGCACTTCTAACTATGTGCTGGCATTTTAAGGAGGGAGCCAATGGTGGCCATTGCATCTGCAGCCTTGTTGTTTGTTCATGGGATTTGATCAAACTTGATTGCCATGAAATGTTGCTTAAGATCTTCAACCATGGTATGGTAGGGAAAGAGTTTATCATCTTTTGTCTGGTATTCATCATTGACTTGTTTTATGATGAGCTGGGAATCACCATAGATTTGTAATTCCTTTATTTTCCAGTGGATAGCCTAGCATAAACCTGTGATGAGGGTCTTGTATTCTGCTATGTTGTTGGTACATTGAAAGGCTATCTTGTATGATTTTGGGATGCCATCTCCTTGAGGTGTGACCAATAATATTCCTTCCTCCGAACCATTTTGAGTGTAGGAGCCATCAAAATACAATTGCCATGTGGAGGATGTGGTAATAGTCATAATGAACTCATTTGGTAATTCCGTGAGAAGAGGATGGTCACTTGGAAGTGGAGCTTCAGCCAACTGATCTGTAATGACTTGTCCCTTGATTACTTTTCTATCCACATATTCAATGTCAAACTCACTTAAGAACATGACCCATTTAGCCATTTGGCCAATGAGAGCAACTTTGGACAAGAGATATTTAAGTGGATTGATTTTAGCAATTATTTTTGTTTTGTTGTTTAGCATATAGTGTCAAAGTTTTTGTGTGCTAAACACCAATGCCAAGCATGCTCTTTCAATGGGGGTATAATTGAGTTCATACCCTACCAATGTACAACTGATGTAGTAAACGGCATATTATTTCCCTTGATCATCTGTCTGTGCCAATAATGCCCCCAATGCCACTGTAGTAGCGCATATATACAAAATAAGGGGTTTTCCAAGAGCAGGAGGCATCAATATTGGAGGTGATGCTAGATATTCTTTTAGTTTCTCAAAGGCCTTTTGGCATAAGCAGTCCCATTTGAATTTTGTGTCCTTGCGTAGGAGGTGTGCAAATGGATGGCACTTATCTGCTAGTTGTGAAATGAAACGTCTGACAGACTAGAGTTTTCCCTACAGACTGTGCACTTGTCTGTGAGTTTTTGGTGGAGGCATTTCCATGATAGCTTTTACTTTTGTAGGATCGACCTCGATGCCTCTGTGGGAAACAATGAATCATAATAGTTTTCTCGATGTGACTCCAAACACACTTTTTTGGATTCAACCATAGTTTGTATTTTTCTAATCTTTCAAAGATTTGCTTTAGAATGGGGAAGTGTTCTTTTCTTGTCTTAGATTTGCCTAGCAGATCATCCACATAGTCCTCCATAATTTTGTGTGAGAGGTCATGAAAAATTGTTTTCATTGCATGTTGGTATGTAGCTCCAGCATTTTTGAGACCAAAAGGCATGACCTGATAACAACAAGTCCCCCATGGTGTTGTGAATGCAGTTTTATGTTGATCCTCGTCTACAATCCTGATTTGGTTGTATCCAGAGAATCCATCCATAAGAGACAACATCTCATGTCCTATTGTAAGGTCCATAATCATATCTATGTTTGGGAGCTGAAAATCATCTTTAGGACAAGCTATATTTAGATCTCAGAAATTTGTGCAGATGCAGATGCCCCCAGCAAGTTTTCTGACAGGTACAATGTTGGAGACCCATTCAGCATAATCTATTGGTTTGATAAATTATGGGTCTAACATCTTTTGGAGTTTTGCCTTGATTAGGAGTGCAATATGTGGGTGCATTTTGCACAATTTTTGTTTTACAGGTTTTGCGTCTGGGCGGACGACAAGATTGTGAACCACCAAGGCAGGATCCAACCCTAGCATATCAAAATAGAACCATGCAAATTTGATTTTTACCTCTATAAGGAAGTTGATGAAGTCTTGTTTCTCTATTTCTGTGAGAAATTTGGCAATGAGCACATTTTTCATAATGACTTCGGTGCCCATGTTGATGTTGTTTGTTTCTTCTATCAGCAAATTTTATTTGTCCTGTGGAAGGTAACCAATGGTAGGGAGGTCAAATCCCTCATTGTTAAGTGCCTTTTCCAGGTTTTCACTTTTGGATACGCCCTTTGTTTTTATTTTTTGCTCACCCAAAGGTGCCTTAGGGAGGTTTTCACATAGGGAATCATGTATTTTCCTTTTATTATCTTTTTTGTGGCTAAGGGCATTGACCTGACTACCAAAGTATCCCTTTTCATGTAGTTGAATACCCTTGATTCTATTACAATCTTCCAGATTTTGCACTATTAGGAGAGCAATGAGAGCATTATCGTCGACGCAGATATCTAAAGTGGGTTTGTCATGTTGGCCCCAGTTAATGAGTTTAGGATGGACAAGATGTAGCTCATGTGAAGTGGGAAGGGTTATAGGGGTGATGGTATTGATATAAGTGTCCAAGAAAATATCTTTCTCATATTCATAAGGCATTTTGTGGAATTCCTCTTCGTCAGTACTTTTGATATCCGAAGAAGGACTAGAAGGGGCACTAGCAATAGTAATCTTAGGGATCGGTGTGTACCCCAAGCCTCTATTGTATCTATAGGAGATAGGATTTATGGGTTCTTTTCTTCCTTTCTCCTCTGGTCCTAGGTCATGTCCTTTGTAACCCATTTTTTTAACTATGGCAGATGCTTTTGGGTACTTTTTTTTTCGATATTCTTGTTGGATCTTCATCCTCTTCCTTGTATAGCCATGAAGAGATATCTTCTTCGAGGATCTCATTATCAAGTGGGTCCCATTATTGGAAGGTGGAGTTTTGGCATTGCATGACTAGTTTTGGGTCCTTTTTGAGCTCTTTTGGTTTGCCAAATGACTTAGGAGAGAGAGGGAGATTGCCTATCAATAAGACGTCCTCAAATTTGTATTCTCCACAGCCATTGTCTGAGATCTTGATTTGATTATTTGGTTGGGATGATGTGGAGGCAACATTTGATGTGTCAGATGGAGGTGTTGGCAAGGGTCTGTTTAGTGGGAAATGATACAGATGCTTCCCCTCTAATAGTTTACAATATTGAAAAGGTTGGGGATCACCTTTGATAGTGATCACTCTTCCATTATAGGGGAATTTGATGCATTGGTGATAGGTGGAGGGTACGGCCTACAAGGAAAGAATCCATGGCCTCCCAAGGAGAATGTTGTAGGGGAGATCAAGATCTAGTACTTGACAAGGGTTTTCAATTGTAATGGGGCCCACTTGAAGAGGTAAGGTGATCATGCCCTTTGAAATTCTTTCTGCATCATCATATGCCTTTATTGTGATCCTTCCTGATGTGTCTATCAGATCCTCAGAAAGTCCCAATTGTTTTATTAATTTGTATGTGTACAGATTAAGCTTGGATCCATTGTCTATTAGGATACATTTGACCTTGTGCTTGTGGATGAGAACTTCGATGTGCAAAGGTTTGTTATGGTCTTCATCTACGGGAGCATCTTTGGAGTTAAATACAATGTGTTGTTGGGCAACAAGGTTTCCAATGAGGGCTTGGAATTGGGTGGCATTGATGTTATCAGGAATGGGTGATTGGAGAAGGGCTTGTTCCAAAATTTCTTTATGGACCACGGAAGTCTTGAGAAGTTCCAAAATGGAGATATGCACAGGTGTCTTCCCAAGTTGATCAAGGAGGTCATATCGGCGGGTGGAAGACATGGGTGGGGGGTTTGGTGGGGGAGGGACTCCTTGGATGGTGACTTTACCTCGGCATATAGTTGCATTGCAGTCATTCTAGAAATGGGAGGTGGAAGGCGTGGCGGCTTGAATGACTATCCTAGCAGGATTTGGTCTGCTTTGGGAAGAAGGAGGATTGACTCCTTGGATGGTTATGACATTGACATGATTGTCTGCAGGTTCAATGAGACCTACTAAAAAATCAAAGCTGGTTATGTGATTAGCATAGTCATAACCCATTGCATTAGATGATGAGCCTTTTCCTTTATCATGATTTAGGAAGGGTTCCTAGTACATTTTGATTTTGTCATTGTTATTACCAGGTTTTGCATTTGCTACTTTAATCTCACCTCTATCAATGAGATCTTGTATGTAGATCTTCAGTTTCATACACTTGTATGTATCATGTCCCTTGATACAATGGTATTCACAATACTCATTTTTATTATACCATCTTGGTTTAGGTTGATTGGGGTCAAACAGGCGAGTGATTGGAAAAACCACTGCACCTGCTTGGACAAGTTTCTGAAACACCATTTCAATAGGCTCAGCCAGAGGAGTGATATCTCTTAGAATCTTGTTATTCGATCGGGGTGGTTGTCCCTGGATTGAGACATTGTTGTGAGGTTTTTGGGATTGATTTTGATTATTTTGATTGTTGAATTGGTGATTATTGGTGGTGGATTTTGGGGGAGCAGCCACAGTTTGGACCCGCTTTGCATCAGTTACACGATCATTGACCATGTTTTTGTTCTTGGACCAGAATTTTGGCTTGTCATTATGATAAGAGGAAGAACTTTTGTGTCGACTTCTGGTAATGTTTCAAGGTTCCTTCCTCCAACAAGACACGTTCGAGGGCAAGGCCCTTATCAGTCAATTTTTGGAAGGATTTGATACATTGGGATATTAAGGGTCTTGAAAGTTCAGGCACCAAGTTCTTTTGGAATAGTTCAATTTGATGTTGTTCTAGCATGTCCCACTGGAATTTCTTGATAAGATGTCACCATCTTTATAGGAAATTGGCAAAGGTTTCTCTGGGCCTTTGTTTTGTATTACATAGGTCCATCATAGAAACATCATTACCCATGTTGTATTCATAGTGGGCCACAAATTTTTCTACCAAGTCTAGAAAAGAGACAATGGAACCTCATGGTAAAGATGAGAACAATGCTAGGGCATCTCCCGTGAGACTCTTGGGAAAGAGTCTATGAAGATAAAGGTCACTATAGGAGACTTCTTGGCATAAGATGTGGAATTCTTAAACATGATTGTCGGGGTCTCCTTTTCCTTCATACTTGGTGAATTTAGGGATCTCAAATCTCGTGGGATATGGTGCAACTGATATAGATGGGTCATAAGGACAAGGGTAAAACTCTTCGAACAAGTAAGTTTTTCTTTTATTAGTCCTTTGTTTCATGTCCTTGATGATATTTTTCATGTCTTGAATTTCCTTGATGAGGTCTTGTTGTGGGCTTTGATAATGATGAATTGTATTTGCCCCAAGAATTGGATGAGCCAAAGAAGGTGCACCACCACCAATATATTGATATGATGAGGAGGTGGTAACATGGGATGTGATGACCGATGTCACTGGGGTTTGAGTGATAATTGGTTTTGGCCTGCAAACGGTTGTGACGGGATTGAATACAGCCCGGATAAAATTTGCGACATTGTTGGTGTTATCACTGATTAAAAATGGGCCTTTCTTTTCCCATGATTGGCTATGGTTTGTTGAAATTTTGAGTAGGGCGCATTTTCAAATGCTTCAGCTCTGTTTTGAGCCTTAAGGGTTTAGGGGTTTTTGATTTTAGATCCTCTAATGTTTATTTAAAACCCTCTGGTTTCTATTCTTTTGTTACTTTATCCACTTAAGTAATGGGTCATGGGATCATAGGAAGTGTCCCCCCTTGTCGTTTGCCTAGGTGGTCATGTTAATTAATCGCAAAAATTTATGCCTTATGTGTATTTCTCCTAAAGTTGTCAGGCCCAATAACTAGTGTGCATCTCACGGATGAATCTACTACTTTTTCTATTTCACTAGGCAAAGTTGTGCATAGTTTAAAACCAGCGAAGTTGTGCATAGTTTAAAATGAGCAAAGTTGCGAAAATGACATCGCATGCCACCCAGGCGGTCTAGCTGGTTGATGAGAGCAATTAAAATGGTGGCACGTAGCATAAGTCACAACAGTCAGCAGGTTGGGATTAAAAGTTAAAAGGTGGGCCCCAGAGGTGAGTCAGGTCACAAGTTAGGAGATGACCTGGCGAATACAGCTGTCAAGAATTAATTGGAGCCCAGTGCTTTCTCTTGGCAAATGAAAAAGTGACGAGTCAGCTCTGAAGGTGATTGGACACCAGGTTTTCAAAGTGAGTCAAAGGGCCCACCCCTCCTGGAGCCTATTTAGATGATTAAAAGCTGATCAATTAAAAAAATGATCTGACGGCCCGCGCTATTTCACAACGGTAAGATGCTCATGCTTTATACCCTGCGAAATAGCGAAAGTGAATGAGAACCATCCATGTGTCATGATAGATGGTCATGTCAGCTCTAAAGATGACTGGACACCAGGTGTTCACAATGAATCAGAGGGCCCACCCCTCCTGAAGCCTATTCAGATGGTTAAATGTCGATCGATTAAAAAATGATCTAACGGTGAAATAGCGAAAGTGAACAAGAACCATCCATGTGTAGTGATGGATGGCAACGTGTCCAGCGACACATGGTCTTAGAAGAAAGTTGTGGGCCCGCCAAGGTGGAACTGGTGGTATAAGAAAAGGACACACGGCCAGCATTAAGTCAAATGCGAAAGACATTTCAAGGCTAGTGGTTGGGCACCACGTGGTAGCATGTAGCCAATAGAGAAGTGGGATCTAGCATGGAGCCAAAGCTGTTAGTCAGTATAATGCTCGATCAAGTTTATTTTGACTGGACGGTCGGCACTATTTTGCAGGACCAAGTTGCCCGATAGTTATGCTTCATGAAGTTGCGAAAGAGAAAAATGAAAGACTTGCAGGAATGTTGTGACCGGTTGGAGCGAAAAATACGAATTCTCCTATGAATTCAATTTTGAAGGGACGGTCGAAGCATGCGGAATCAATGTTGTAGTTAAGACCCTGAGTACAATATATGATTTCCCATCAACCGGCTGAAGATATCTTTTAAAGAATTTTTTGCAGAGGAGCGGATGCAGAGCTATCTTCTTCAGGTACAGAGCAAGTCAGTTCAGTTGCAGAGCAAATTCCTTCTAGTTAAGAAAAGGTTTTCTCGTACTCTTGTGTAGCAATTCCTGTGTGGTGTGTTTCAGATAAGATATTGATTCGTCACAGAAGTGTCTAGGAGCAGTATTCATTTCTTACCTTTTTTTTTAATGGCTCCTAAAAGAGAATTTTCTGGCAAAGTCAATTATTCAGACAGGAGTGTCTGTGATGATTTTCTTTAACAATTGACATTTTCAACTAATCAGGCATCAAAGGCAAAAGAATTATTCCCTAGAGCTCCTCGTTTAAAGATAGGAGAAGGACTGTATGACAAGGGTAACTAGTTGAGAGACCCACGGGTTGGATTGTCTGGGTTGGGGTTATTTAAGATTGGATTTGGAATGAGAAATTCTCTGGCCCCACAAAATAGTATTTGGGAATTAGATGTTGGGAAATTGGTAGTCCCAGGGGTATTTATGGACATATATTTGTTGACCCAAATTGCGCTCAACTATGATCCAGTCACAAGAAGCATTTGGGATACAAATGGAAAAACCCTTATTGAGATTAATGCTGAAGAATTCAGGAATTCGTTTGGGCTTAATGAGTTTACCAATTTTCTAGAACCCATAAATTTCAAATCATTAGCTCAAATTTACAGTGCACAGAGGAGTCATCTTAGGAATAGGCCTCTCAACGATTTTTTTGTGAAGATAGGTGGGTTGACAGTTGTAGGACCCAACACAAAAGAACCCTTTTCATTGAGTATGTTCACCCTTAGGGCTAAAGGAATGTATTGGGCACTTTGCTAAGTTTTGGGAGAAGATGCTGAAGCAAATATGCCAAATCACTACCTATTAATGATTGCTTAGATTTTGAATCCTTCTCTTGCAATTGCATTTGATTTTGCTTCTTTCATTGCTAATGCTATCCATGAAGGGTTAACAAGAATAAAGAATGAAAAGGTGGATAGGCCTTGCAGATGGTACTCACTCCTGATGCATCTATTTCTTTTCAAAGGTGGTGATTACTTTATCAATGGACTGGATCTTGTCAAGGAGAAAGAAGGAGAAAAAATGTCGGTACAATTATGGAGTATTGTGTTGTCATGGGATAGAGAGGATGCCAGTTTCTTGAAGTTTGACAAATACTTTGCATCAAAGATCAGGACTCTCCTCTGCTCGGAGAACCCAAGAATCCCCAAGGTTCTTTTGGAATTCATAAGACCAAAAGAATTCGCAGAGAACATAAAAAATTTTCACAATTGGGGTGACATTTATTTGTATACAGTCTCGATAGTTTTCAGAGTGTTTGGTTTTAGAGGCACCCCATTCTTGCTACCTTACCAGGTCCCTCTCAAAGTGGGAATTATAGAGATCCTTAGACAAATTGGTGGTGTACAAGAGGCAGAGTTGACAGGCAGGGGTAAAGGGACTATTTTCCCTACAGCTACCATAGCCCACCAATTTGTAATAACAAAGGGAGGTTGGAATTGCTTTGAGGATTTTCTCAAGCCTTATCATTTGTCCACTGTAGTGTCCAGGTGTGCTCATCAAGAAGACTTCTTCAACGACATGTTTAGAAAGAAAGCAGCATGCAGAGGTAGGCCCCATCAATTTCAGTTTCCTGAAGACCTCATCATAAATGAGTTTTATCTAGATGAGTATGAGCTAAGGAAAGAGAAATGGGTGGCTTATAAGAAAGCCTTGGATTTCATGCATCAGTTTGATGCCAGCTATGACCCATTGTCTAAATTTTTCCCTCTGGAGGAGAAAATAAAGTTTTTAATTGTTTGCTTTGAATATGTGATGCAAACCCTGAAGGAGAAGAGGGAATTTGTAATCAAAAGAAACCTTAAAAAGGTGAGAATGATCCTAAGTAGGTCAGCTTCCAGTAAAGAAATCCCTCCTGGTGATTATACACTACACAAGAAATCTAGCTATAGTGTGCTGATGCCTACAACAGGGGAGCCCTCTACCTCTAAAGGAAAGAGGAAGATACAAGATGTCCTTGGCATTCAAGAGAGCCCAAAGAAGCAAAGGGTAGGAAAAGAAGTACAATCGGATGCACCTTTGTATTCCCCATCCCAGTCCCTTATCCAAATAGGAGATGAGCAAGAAGTAGCTGAGCAACTCCTACAGTTAGGCAGTCTAGGGGAAATTGCCTACACTTATGATGAAGTGGAAGAAGGAATGCCAGAAGAACCCCTTTCTACTGAAATCGACATTACCACCACTGAACTCAAAGGCCAGGAGTGGGATCCTAAGATAAAGTAGGCAAGTAATGCCTTCTTGGTTGACAACAATTTTGTCACATCAAAAGCATTTATGCAGTTTATATGGAAACAGAACATAGATAAATATAATGCTAGATGTGAAAAGAGAAAGGCTGAGCAACCTAATAAAGATCCAGCCATGGTAGAAGATGAAATAAAGCAAGAGATGATGGAAGAGTGCTTATTTTACCCGAGTGGGATATAGCAGATGCCCTGATACTAGACGCAGTGAGGAAGGAGACCAAACCCATGGAGGGAATTAATTTCAGTAAGGATAATGTTGCACTCGTCATATGGTCTCTCAAGAGAAATGAGAGTAAGAATAGAAAAGACACCCCAGGGTCAAGTTACGTTGGTGGGATGATGGTGAAAAGAGTGGAGAGTATAGGGGTAGTGGAAGCTGCTAGCACTGTTCTAGAGACAGCAAAATTTAGTGTTGCAGTAGAAAAAAGGAAGCCAAAGAGAAAGAGATCCTCCAAGTCAAGTTGGAAACAATTTTAAAGGCCTATAACAGTGCTAAGGAGGAGGTAAGAGGTAAGGATAGCATCATCGCTAAGCTGCAGAGCCAGTTGACTGGACAATACCATTAAGGTGAGTCTTCAACACTGATGATTTCCTCTTCTCCTGCAAGACCTCCACCTACTAGCCCTATCATTGAGTGTCCACCATCTCCAGCACCCTCTAGCTTTCAAATGGTTGAAATTACTCCTCAAGAATTAGAAAACTTAAAACCGGCTTAGGCCTTGTATGCAAAGAAGTATGAGGAGAGAGTCAGGGCTACAATTTCCAGTTTTGTAGATACAATGAATGCCTCATTGCTCTACAACAATGTAGGTAAAATTGTGGATATATGGAATGAGTTCAGGGGAGACAAGGCCATTTTGACACCTATTTTTGACAAATGGAGGCCTAGGGAGCAAGATTTAGAGTTTATGTGTGTATCTTGTGATGAAGCAAGGGCCAATCCTATCATTAGATCCACTTCTGACATCACTAAAGATTTAGTACAATTAGCAGCAGAGGTGGATAATGTTGATAGGAAAGTTAATTTGTGCAAAAAGGAATATGTTGATCAAGTTTTTGAGTTGCTCCCAGGAGTTTTTGCTAGCCCAGATCAGCTGAAGGACAAACAAAAATATGGCTTAAGGAGGTAGAAGCCAAGCTATCAATAAGAATTAAGGGAATTATTGATCTAGATGATGCTTCTTTCTTTGTTTTGACAATACAAGAGATAGAGAAAATTAAGTCACATTATTGTTTTCTCAATTCAGAAGTCAATAAAATGAGAAACTCTTGGAAAAGGTTGACCAAGACTAAGGATAAAGTGATTAATTTCTCATGGCTGATAGAAAATGTGTATGATGAGTGGATAACTAAATATGCCACCCATGATACGGACCAGTTGGAGAGCGCCCCTAAAAAGGTACAAGAGGTTGCAACCGAACAGCTTGTTGAAGAAACTACAGAGGCTGAAAGGAGCTTGTGACTATTTTTGTGAAAAGCTTGTAACCTCTTTGTTTTGAAAGAAATGATTGTAACAAACTCTCCTCGAGAAGTCTGAAGCTTTTTGCATCCATGTTGTTATAAATGGATACCAGGACTAGAGGAAGAGGGATCACAAAGAATTGTAAGAAAATGCTGCAGAAATTTATTTGAGCTTTTCTATATCTAATGGAGAATATTCAAAAACTTCTTGTAATATTTTTTTGAACTTAATATCAATATATAGACCATTGGTTTTGAGTGAAGCTTTGTGTCATCTCCAAGTGTGTTTACAATATGTTTACTATTTTCATTCAGAATAATCTAGGGTTATTTTGTTTGAATGGGATTGCAAGGCAATTTTCAGTAGAAGTGTTCGCTAGCTTTTCTCTTTAGGAGGGAAATTAAAGATGCGGGGATCACTCATACCAGTAAACTCTTTGGAAGAGACTTTGAATCTTGATGATCATAGTTTAATTTGAAATGCATAAATTCTTATAGGTGTTAGGCATATACAAGGATTAATAGAAACCAAGCCAATGGGATGCGTAAAAATATTTTGTTTAAGGAGTATTATCTGAGTTTAGATGACTCTGTGACCTTGGATAAGGCATTGGTATTGAATGAAGTTGTTTATTGCATGTTTTGTTGATCGAAGTACTGAATTTAAGTATAATTCCATTCTTTGTTTTCAGTTAATTTCAAGGTGAATAGATCCACTGGTTTCCTAGACTGGTTTGCTGTGGGTTTATGTTTGAAAGTATGAATTTAATTCACAAAGGTATACCCACCTGGGTTCTGAGTAAGTCCGAAGTGTAGAAGGTTCAATCAAACCTTGTCATATGTTGTCTTGAGAATTTCCTTATCTTTAATGTCTGTTCTGCACAGAGTTCAATCATATTATTTTAAGGATGTTAAAGGGAATGAGATTTTGAGGACAACAAAAGTGGCGACTCTGCTGGGGAGTAAATGAACTATCAAGAGCCTCTAGTTAAGAAAGAATTAATTCATATAAGGTTGAGATTATCCCATCCGATTCACCACAACAAAAGTGGCGACTCTATTGGGGAGTAAATGAACTGTCAAGAGCCTCTGGTTAAGAAAGAATTAATTCATATAAGGTTGAGATTATCCCATCCAAGTCACCACAACAAAAGTGGTGACTCTGCTGGGGAGTAAATGAACTATCAAGAGCCTCTGGTTAAGAAAGAATTAATTCATATAAGGTTGAGATTATCCCATCCAAGTCACCACAACAAAAGTGGTGACTCTAATGGGGAGAGTTACAATAAAGATATAAACGCAGATCTGTGTTGAGGCTTATAAAGAAAATTATTCTGTGTTTGTGGATTAGACTGCTTGTTTTCATAATTCCCATAGTTTTGTGGGTGGCAACTCTATTACTTTTGAACCAGTCCTTGTGAGATACAAATATTTCTAAAAGGAAGACAAGCGAGATGCAAGGAGCAAAAAACATGAGATCATTCATGAAGAAACATCCTCGTGAAACCTTGAAAGAAGGTCTGCTAGAACAGTCACGGAGAGGCCAGAAGAGATTTGTGTTGCATGAGCCATCAAATGCTGCTTGGGTGCAAAAAAACAATAATACTGGTAAGATGCCTAATCGACTCATTGATGCAAAGTCTAATTCATCTTCCAGAGATTCAAAACATGATATCTTAGGTTTCCATTCGGGATTGTTTGGAAATATTGATAATGCACCTATTTTAAATCAAGATTTATCTCATGTTAGTGTTTCTGCGAGAGATAGAACCAGTTCAAATGCAATTCGACACTCTATTCCTAGGACAATTGATGGGAACATTAGTTTGATTGACATAGATCAAGTTAATGCATCAGACTCTGAAGAAAACTTCCCTGATGAGGATAAAGTGTCTCAAGAGATTGAAGACTTAAATAGAAGAGTCCATCACTTAATCTCCCTAAGAGCCCAAAAGGAAGCAAATAAGGAGAAGGAAGTCAAAGCCAAATTAATGGAAAGAGATAGGCTTCTTAGACAGATAGCTGATCTTGAAGTATTGGCTAAGGAGAAAGAAAAGAGTGATGAAGAAGGCCCTGTGATTAGAGAGATCCTAATCCCCAAAACTAAACAAGCTTATAAGTCAGTAGTCTAGCCAACTAGGGAAGTATTTAATGACTCCCAGCTTCCTAAAGCTAATATGGATAAAGGAAAATAGAAATGGGTAGATGATGGAATAGAATCTAAAATTGCGGAAGAGATCTCTCATAAGCTTCTAGCACATGAGAGAGAAATGGAAAAGATGAGAAAAGAAAAGGAAGATCTACAAATGGAATTGGAAAAGGCTGAGTTAGAAGCAGCTAATCAAGAAGTAAAAAGAAAGATTAATTACTTAAAGGCTCCCCCTATTACATTCCCATCAGAAGATTTTAGCAAGCCTAATCCCCAACACATTTCCTTTCCTCAGGCCAATACTCAACCTGCAGTACAAGCTAATATTGCCTCAGTAAGTCAAATCCCTGTGAATAAACAGTACACTCAAATACCACAATCTTCGATCTCAAAAGATAAAATGACCATGGGAAATAACAATGCTATTACCCCTTTTCAAAGAAAACTAATCAATTTAGAACAATATAGACAATTGTTCTTTGATGGGATTCTGTGATATCCCAATCATGTTCCCACTGAGTTAAGAGATAGACTCCATAAATTTGTTGGGAACAATGCAATTAGTGCTGAGGAGCACCTGAAATCCTTTGGGAATTTAATAAATGATTATGAGATAGTAGATGAAGATGTAATTATGAAACTGTTTGTCCAATCCCTAGTTGATGATGTAAGAGATTGGTACAGAGGTCTCCCGGTCAATAGCATAGGGTCATGGGAAGATTTTAAAAATTATTTCCAAGAGCAGTATGGTGACAAGACTAATGTGAGTTTCATGCTAAATGAATTCAACAATATCAGAAAATCTAAAAATAAAATGGTCACTGATTTCAATGCCAGATTCCAGAAAGCCATCCACAAATTGTATCAAGTGATGAGGCTAGATGATAACATGTGTCTTAACACATATTACAATGCATTTGATTCTAAGATGGCTTATATCTTGAGAGATAAGAACCCACATAACTTGAGAGATGCTTTTAGAATTGCCATAAATGTAGAAAGTAACAAAAAAGCATCTGGGAAATTAGGAAGAAGGACAGATGGTAGATTGTGGCAAGAAACCAAACAGCAACCTAATAAAGTTGCTAAGGAGGATGATAAGATAGAGAAATTCGTTACTGCTATGAAATATTTGACTGCCAAGGTCAACAAAAATGATAAACCTCATTATAATTGGCAGGACAGACCCCCTAGATTGCATGATATGCCATACAACACCAACTGGAAAGATGGCAAGCCCCAAATTGAGAAGCCCAAAATTGCCCAAAGCTAAGATACTCCAGATCCCTTGAAAGGGAAAACTGTTCATAATATAGAAAATACTCCTTGGTGTATTGCTAGTGATGGGCCACATTCTCCTCATCAGTGTGCAGTGGCTCAAGCTCTTGAAGAATCTATGAGACCAGAAGCAGAGCCTGACATTAATATGTTTGAAACCATCATAGAAAGTGATGAGGAATCTATGCAGAATAGATACAGTGATGTGCTAGATGATGAAAGGTTAGTGCAAGGACAATTAACCTTAGATTGGCATCCTACATTGAATGTGGTAACAATTGAGGATGAAGAGGTTCATCTTAGGAGGCCTAGTGAGGAAGAAGTTAGAAATCTCACTAAAGCTGCAATTGCCAAAGTAAAACACAATTATAACTTGAGAAGCACCAAGAGAGACACTAATCAGGGTGAGTCGAGTTCTATGTTCGTAAAGGAAGTTACTAAAAAAGGGGCATCAAGTAGTGTTACTACTGTTCCTAAGGTCGGTCAAGAAAAAGGGGAACAAGTTAAAGATGTACCCAAAGGCAAAGATGATAAAAATGTTGGTGATGTACAAGGAGCAAAGACAGTGAAAAAAGCAAGTCAATTCAAAATAGAAAGAGTTAGAGCTAACACTGAAACATGCAATAGTTCTACATTTGACATGGCCCAAGCTCTTACTCAAATGAAGGTCACTGTTCCATTAGTAGAATTACTAAAGATTAAAGAACATAAGGATGTAGCTTTGTCTTTATTCTCTAGTATATCTGATAGTGACACAGTCTTACCCACCGATTCAGCTAAAGCTGGAAAGGATCAAGAGTTCCAAACCCCAGAGGTTTATGTTGGAACCACTATCACTCAAGAGCCTTCTCAGGTAGATCCCTTCTATGTTACCTTGTTAGTTAATAACCGGTTGATTAAAAACTGCATGATAGATTTGGGAGTTGCTGCTAATGTAATGCCCTATGGTGTTATGAAAGAATTAGGGTTATCAGTAACCACTGTGTATGGGAAATGCTATGCCATGGATAGCAGAGAAGTACCTATGATAGGTACAATGAAAGATGTAGAAGTAAAAATAGTAGCATTCCCTGAAGCCACTTACAAAATGGATGTTATTCTTACTGACACTAAACCCCACTATGGTATATTACTTTCCAGGCAATGGGCAGCAGTAGTAGGGGGAAATGTTCAACTGAACTTATCCTATGCCACCATTCCTATTAATGGTAATCAGGTCAAATTATACAAAGAGCCACGAGCTCCTAGGGTAATTGAAAATGTAGACCCTAGTATGCTTAATTGTATGATTGATGTAGATCTAGATAACTTTAGACTTCAACCAATTTTACCTCAATTGAAGAATACTGACCCTATTGTGGTCGAGCTACAAGCACAACAGTATGGATTGTGGCAGATGTATTTTGATGGAGCTTGCTCTAAAGAAGGATCTAGAGCAGGTGTTCTTTTTGTGTCCCCATCAGGTATAACTTTTAAGTATTCATTTTTATTGGCATTCCAGTGCACAAATAATACTGCAGAATATGAAGCCCTCTTACTGGGACTTGAGGTTGCAAAAAGGCATGGAATCCAACTATTGAAAGTAATGGGGGATTCAGAATTGGTTGTCTCTTAGGTGAGATCTGAATATGCATCCAAGAATGATAGATTAAAGCAGTATAAGCATGCTGTTTGAGATGTTATTGAGCATTTTTATGCATTTTCTATCAATTGGATAGAGCGAGCAAAGAATATTATGGCAGACTTCCTAGCTAATGTCGCTTTGAAAAATGATGATGTAACGCTAACCGGTATTTCCACTGTGGAAATAAAATCTAGGCCTGCTATTCCTAATAATGTGTACAATTGGCAAGTTTTTGCTGATGATGAAGACATTCTTAGGTTTATCCAATGTGTTGATGATTATGATGGACAGAAGATTGATTGTAATGCATTGGTGGAAGTGGTAGACAATAGAGAGACAGTGTTTGGAAATGATGTGGTCCAGTTGGAAACTAATGAAATACCTAAAGGGCTGGTAGAGCTGGAGAGCATGTTCAGTTATAATGATAGTCACTTACATTAGCAGTCTACCACCAAGTTGGAAGAGTTAGAGGAGGTAAACCTAGGGACAGAATCATCCCCTAAGTTGGTATATATTGGAAAGAAGTTACCCCCTCATGTTAGGACTAACCTTATTAATTTATTGAAAAGGTATAAACATGTTTTTGCTTAGTCTTATGAAGACCTAAAGGCGTATAGACAAGATCTTTTTCAGCATGAAGTTCCTTTACTTCTAGATGCTAAGCCTTTGAAACAGAAACAGAGGCCTATTAATCCCTCATTAGAAACTAAAATGCAACAAGAGTTGACCAAATTGAGAGAAGGGGGGATTATCAAACCAATAAGGCATTCTTCATGGGTCTCCAATCTAGTCCCAGTAAGGAAGAAGAATGGAGACATCAGATTGTGTGTAGATTTTAGGAATTTAAATGTTGCTTCCTTAAAGGATAGCTACTCATCCCCGAATATGGAAGCCATGCTGCAGAGAGTGATAGGATGTGACCTTTTATCCATGATGGACGGTTTCTCAGGATATAATCAAGTGTTAGTAAAGGAGTCTGAACAGTTTAAAACAACTTTCACTACTCCATGGGGAACTTATGTTTATGTGAGAATGCCATTCAGATTAAAAAATGTTAGAGCTACATTTCAGAGAGCCATGGATGTAGCTTTTAAAGAATTCATTAACATCATCATGGTGGTTTATCAAGATGACCTGACTTGTTTCTCTAAGAAGGCTGATGATCATTGTGGACATCTGGAGAAGGTGTTCAAAAAGGCCTTGGAATTTGGTGTATCACTAAATCCCAAGAAATGTCATTTTGGAGTCACTGAGGGAAAGCTACTAGGACACATAGTTTCCAAGGAGGGGGTAAGGATAGACCCTGAAAGAATTGAAGCAATCAATGAGGTGTCTGAACCTAAAAATGTGAAAGGTATTCAATATTTTTTAGGCAAGGTAAATTTTGTTAGGAGATTCATTGCAAACTTTGCAGAGATAGTGAAGCCTATTGTCAAGTTGCTTAAGAAGGATACCAAATTTTGTTGGAACCAAGAAACCTCAAGGGCTTTTGCTAAAATCAAAAAGGCTATTCAGGAAGCACCAGTGCTAAAATCTCCTAATTATAGTAAACCTTTTTCTGTGTTTTCTTTTGCTTCATATCATATGGTGGCTGCAGTATTGCTACAAAAGGACAATGAAGGATATGAACATCCCATAGCCTTCTACAACAAGTCTTTGCAGGCAGTAGAACTAAAATATGAGACTAAGGAGAAACAAGCTTATGCTCTAGTTAAAGTTGTTAAAGCTTTTAGGCCGTACTTAGTGAATGCAAATATCATTCCCTATGTCCCACATGCTACAGTTAAAGATATTTTGTCTCAGTCTGAGGTTACTGGGAAGAGATGCAGATGGATCAACAGAATTCAAGAATTCAACTTGGAGATAAAGATCACCAAATTGGTCAGAGGTTTAGGTTTGGCTAAGCTCATAATTGAATCTAATCTCATGAGTGTAGAAATACATAACGTTGAAGTTGGAGATGCTTTAGTCACTAGTATTGAGAGGCAACCTTGGTACTCACAGATAGTCCAATTTTTAAAAGGTACCACATTTTCAGAAGAGATGACACACAATCAAAAAAGAACTCTGAAACTCAAGTCCCAAAAGTATGTGCTCATTCAGGGTGACCTTTTCTAGAGGAAAAGAGACGGAGAGCTACTAATGTGTTTGGATGAATTTCAAGCTAAACAAGTGTTGACTGAAATGCATGATGGAGTATGTGGAGGTCACTACTCTTGAAAGACTACTGTTGGTAAGATAATTTGAGTTGGATAGTATTGGCCCACTTTATTTAAAGATACTCATGCATATGTTCAGAAATGTGACCCATGTCAAAAATTCTCATCCAAGTTGAAGTATGAAGGAGCCTTACCCCTAAATCCAGTCTCAGTAGAAGCTCCTTTTGTCCAATGGGACATTGATTTTATTGGAGAGATTATTGAGAGGTCAGGGAGAGGTCACGGATGGATCATAGTGGCCACTGATTATTTCACCAAATGGATAGAAGCCATCCCCACAAGAAGAGCTACTAGTAAAGTTGTCATTGATTTCCTGATGGATAATGTTGTAACTATATTTGGAACACCTGCAAAATTGGTGATGGATAATGCCATGTGTTTCAGATCAAAAGATTTTGTAGGCTTTTGTACTATTCACAGTATACTCATGTCATACTCTTCACCTTATCACCCTCAGGGGAATGGACAAGCAGAATCCAGCAATAAAAGCCTGTTGAATATCATCAAGAAAATCCTGGAAGAGAATAAAAGATCTTGGGATCAAAAATTGAAGTTAGCTCTATGGGCAGATAGAATAACAGTTAATAAATCCATTGGAATGTCACCTTTTGAATTAGTCTATGGTGCCCAAGCCAGATTGCCGGTAAATAATCTTTTTCCAGTTTATAATTTTTTGCAAAATGAGGACATGGAGATATCTGAACCGATGGAAAATAGAATGATCCAAATTGTAGAAATGGAGGAGCTTAGGACTTTTACCCATAAGAGAAATCAGAAGATCCAGTTGCAGTCAAAATATCTTTTTGATAAAAAGACATCATTAAGGAAGTTTCAAATTGATGACATGGTTCTTCAGTGGAATCCAAAAGGACAAGATAAGGGAAAGCACAAGAAATTTGAATCACTATGGATTGGCCCTTTTGTGGTTTATGACTTAAATGGTAAGGATTCATATTTCTTGAAGAATATGAATGATGAAATACAGGAATTTCCAGTGCATGGACAATTCCTGAAACATTATTTCTCTTAATGTCCATGCACCGTAGGTCCTTTGTTTGTACATATTTTGTTCCTTTCCTGCTTTTCTATTTTGGTATATGTTTTGGTCTGTTTCTCCAGAGTTTCTAAGTTTTCTTGTGTTGACCTTGTGATCAACCATCCCCAATCAGAGCTACTGTTATCACTGATTAAAAATGGGACTTTCTTTTCCCATGATTGGCTATGGTTTGTTGAAATTTTGAGTAGGGCGCATTTTCAAATGCTTCAGCTCTATTTTAGGCCTTAAGGGTTTAGGGGTTTTTTATTTTAGATCCTCTAATGTTTATTTAAAACCCTCTGGTTCCTATTCTTTCATTGCTTTATCCAATTAAGTAATGGGTCATGGGATCATAGGAAGTGTCCCCCCTTGTCGTTTGCCTAGGCGGTCATGTTAATTAATCGTAAAAATTTATGCCTTATGTGTATTTCTCCTAAAGTTGTCGGGCCCAATAACTAGTGCACATCTCGCGGATGGATCTACGGCTTCGCTATTTCTCTAGGCGAAGTTGCGCATAGTTTAAAACCAGTGAAGTTGAGAAAATGACATGGCATGCCACCTAGGCGGTCTAGCTGGTTGATGAAAGCAAGTCAAATGGTGGCACGCAGCATAAGTCACAATAGTCAGTAGGTCGAGATTAAAGGTTAAAAGGTGGGCCCCAGAGGTGAGTCAGGTCACAAGTTAGGAGATGACCTAGTGGATACAGCTATCAAGAATTAACTGCAGCCTAGTGCTTTCTCTCGGCAAATGAAAAAGCGACGAGTCAGCTTTGAAGGTGACTGGATGCCAGGTTTTCAAAGTGAGTTAGAGGGCCCACCCCTCCCGGAGCCTATTCAGATGATTAAAAGCCGATCAATTAAAAAAATGATGTGACGGCCTGCGTTATTTTGCAAGGGTAAGATGCTCGTGCTTTATACCCTGTGAAATAGCAAAAGTGAATGAGAACCGTCCATGTGTCGTGATAGATGGTCATGTCAACTCTGAAGATGACTGGATGCCACGTGTTCACAGTGAATCAAAGGGCCCACCACTCCCAAAGCCTATTCAGATGGTCAAATGCCGATCAATTAAAAAATGATCTGACCGCCTGCGCTATTTCACAAGGGTAAGATGCTCGTGCTTTATACCCTGTGAAATAGTGAAAGTGAACAAGAACCATCCATGTGTCATGATGGATGGCAATGTGTCCGGCGACACGTGGTCTTAGAAAAAAGTTGTGGGCCTGCCAAGGTGGAACCGGTGGTATAAGAAAAGCACACGCGGCCAGTATTAAGTCGAATGTGAAAGACATTTCAAGGCCAATGGTCGGGCGCCACGTGGTAGCACGTTGCCAATAGAGAAGTGGGACCCAACGCGGAGCCAAAGTTGTTAGTCAGTATAACGCTTGACCAAGTTTCTTTTGATCGAACGGTCGGCGCTATTTCGTAGGACCAAGCCGCCTGATAGTTATGCATCGCGAAGTTGTGAAAGAGCAAAATGAAAGACTTGCAGGAATGTTGTGACACGTTGGAGCGAAAAATATGAATTCTCCTATGAATTCAATTTTGAAGGGACGGCCGAAGCATGCAGAATCAATGTTGTAGTTAAGACCCTAAGTACAATATAGGATTTCCCATCAACTGGGTGAAGATATCTTTTAAAGAATTTTTTGCAGAGGAGCGGATGCAGAGCTATCTTCTTCAGGTACAGAGCAAGTCAGTTCAGTTGCAGAGCAAATTCCTTCAAGTTAAGAATAGGTTTTCTCGTACTCTTGTGTAGCAATTCCTGTGTGGTGTGTTTCAAATAAGATATTGATTTGTCACAAAAGTGTCTAGGAGTGGTATTCATTTCTTACAATTTTTTTTAAAAATGGCTCCTAAAAGAGAATTTTCTGGCAAAGTCAATTATTTAGAAAGGAGCATCTGTGATGATTTTCTTGAACAGTTGACGTTGTCAACTAATCAGGCATCGAAGGCAAAAGAATTAGTGCCAAGAGCTCCCTGTTTAAAGATAGGAGAAGGACTGTATGACAAGGGTAACTGGTTGAGAGACCCACAGGTTGGATTGTCTAGGTTGGGGTTATTAAGATTGGATTTAGAATGAGAAATTCTCTGGCTCCACAAAATGATATTTGAGAATTAGATGTTGGGAAATTGGTAGTCCTAGGGGTATTTATGGACATAGATTTGTTGACCCAAACTGCGCTCAACTATGATCTAGTCACAAGAAGCATTCGAGATATAAATGGAAAAACCCTTATAGAGATTAATGCTGAAGAATTTAGGAATGCTTTTGGGATTAATGAGTTTACCAATTTTCTAGAACCCATAAATTTCAAATCATTAGCTCAAATTTACAATGCACAGAGGATTCATCTTAGGAACGGGCCTCTCAAGGAGTTTTTTGTGAAGATAGGTGGGTTGACAGTTTAGGACCCAACACAGAAGAGCCCTTTTCATTGAGTATGTTCACCCTTAGGGCTAAAGGAATGTATTGGGCACTTTGCCAAGTTTTGGGAGAAGATGCTGAAGCAAATATGCCAAATCACTACCTGTTAATGATTGCTCAGACTTTGAATCATTCTCTTGCAATTACATTTGATTATGCTTCTTTCATTGCTGATGCTATCCATGGAGGGTTAATAGGAATAAAGAATGGAAAGGTGGATAGGCCTTTCGGATGGTACTCACTCCTGATGCATCTATTTCTTTTCAAAGGTGGTGATTAATTTGCCAGTGGACTGGATCTTGTCAAGGAGAAAGAAGGAGAAAAATATCGGTACAATTATGGAGTATTGTGTTGTCATGGGATAGAGAGGATGCTAGTTTCTTGAAGTTTGACAAATACTTTGCATCCAAGATCAAGACTCTCCTCTGCTCAGAGAACCCAAAAATCCCCAAGGTTCTTTTGGAATTCATAAGACCAAAAGAATTCACAGAGAACTTAAAAATTGTTCACAATTGGGGTGACATTTATTTGTATCCAGTCTCGATAGTTTTCAGAGTGTTTGGTTTTAGGGGCACCCCATTCTTGCTACCTTACCAGGTCCCTCTTAAAGTTGGAATTGCAGAGATCCTTAGACAAATTATTGGTGTACAAGATGTAGAGTTGATAGGCAGGGGTAAAGGGACTATTTTCCCTGCAGCTACCATAGCCCACCAATTTGTAATAACAAAAGGAGGTTGGAATTGTTTGAGGATTTTCTCAAGCCTTATCATTTGTCCACTATAGTGTCTAGGTGTGTTGATCCAGAAGACTTCTTCAACGACATGTTTAGAAAGAAAGCAGCATGCAGAGGTAGGCCCCATCAATTTCAATTTCCTGAAGACCTCATCAGAAATGAGTTTGATCTAGATGAGCAAGAGATAAGGAAAGAGAAATGGGTGGCTTGTAAGAAAGCCTTGGATTTCATGCATCCGTTTAATGCCAGCTATGACCCATTGTCTAGCTTTTTCCCTTTGGAGGAGAAAATAAAGTTTTTAATTATTTGCTTTGAAGATGTGATGCAGACCCTGAAGGAGAAGATGGAAGTTGTAATCAAAAGCAACCCTGAAAAGGTGAGAATGATCCTAAGTAGGTCAGCTTCCAGCAAAGCAATCCCTCCTGGTGATTATACACTGCACAAGAAATCTAGCTATAGTGTGTTGATGCCTACAATAGGGGAGCCCTCTACCTCTAAAGGAAAGAGGAAGATACAAGATGTCCTTGACATCCAAGAGTGCCCAAACAAGCAAAGGGTAGGAAAATAAGTACAATTAGATGCACCTTTGTATTCCCCATCCCAATCCCCTATTCATATAGGATATGAGCAAGCAGCAGCTGAGCAACTCCTACAGTTAGGCAGTATAGGGGAAATTGCCTACACTTATGATGAAGTGGAAAAAGGAATGCTAGAAGAACCCCTTGCTACTAGAATGGACATTACCACCACTAAACTCAAAGGCCAGGAGTGGGATCCTAAGATAATGCAGGCAAGTAATGCCTTCTTGGCTGACAACAATTTTGTCACATCAAAAGCATTTATGTAGTTTATATGGAAATAGAACATAGATAAATATAATGCTAGATGTGAAAAGAGAAAGGCGGAGCAACCTAATAAAGATCCAACCCTAGTAGAAGATGAAATAAAGAAAGAGATGATGGAAGAATTCAAAACCATCACCCCTGAGCAAGGGAGAGATATGGTGGCACAAGCTGGAGTGCTTATTTTACTCGAGTGGGATATAGCAGATGCCCTGGTACTAGACGCAGTGAGGAAGGAGACCAAACCCATGGAGGGAATTACTTTCAGTAAGGATAATGTTGAACTTGTCATATGGTCTCTCAAGAGAAATGAGAGTAAGAATAGAAAAGACAACCCAGGGTCAAGTTACGTTGGTGGGATGATGGTGAAAAGAGTGGAGAGTATAGGGGTAGTGGAAGCTGCTAGCACTATTCTAGAGACAGCAAAATTTAGTGTTGCAGTAGAAAAAAAGGAAGCCAAAGAGAAAGAGAACCTCCAAGTCAAGTTGGAAACAATTTTAAAGGCCTATAACAGTGCTAAGGAGGAGGTAAGAGGTAAGGATAGCATCATTGCTAAGCTGCAGAGCCAGTTGACTAGACAATACCATCAAGGTGAGTCTTCAACACTGATGATTTCCTCTTCTCCTGCAAGACCTCTACCTACTAGCCCTATCATTGAGTTTCCACCATCTCCAGCACCCTCTAGCTTTCAAATTGTTGAAATTACTCCTCAAGAATTAGAAAACTTAAAACAGGCTCAGGCCTTGTATGCAAAGAAGTATGAGGAGAGAGTAAGGGCTACAACTTCCAGTTTTGTACATACAATGAATGCCTCATTACTCTACAACAATGTAGGTAAAATTGTGGATATATGGAATGAGCTCAAGGGAGACAAGGCCATTTTGACACCTATTTTTGCCAAATGGAGGCCTAGGGAGTAAGATTTAGAGTTTATGTGTGTATCCTGTGATGAAGAAAGGGCCAATCCTATCATTAGATCCACTTTTGACATCACTAAAGATTTAGTACAATTAGCAGCAGAGGTGGATAATGTTGATAGGAAAGTTAATTTGTGCAAAAAGGAATATGTTGATCAAGTTTTTGAGTTGCTCCCAAGAGTTTTTGCTAGCCCAGATCAGCTGAAGGACAAACAAATATGGCTTAAGGAGGTAGAAGCCAAGCTATCAGCAAGAATTAAGGGAATTATTGATCTTGATGATGCTTCTTTCTTTGTTTTGACAATACAAGAGATAGAGAAAGTTAAGTCACATTATGGTTTTCTCAATTCAAAAGTCAATAAAATGAGAAACTCCTGAAAAAGGTTGACCAAGACTAAGGATAAAGTGATTAATTTCTCTTGGCCGATAGAAAATGTGTATGATGAGTGGATAACAAAATATGCCACCCATTATCCAGACCAGTTGGAGAGCGCCCCTGAAAAGGTAGAAGAGGTTGCAACTGAACAGCTTGTTGAAGAAACTGCAGAGGCCGAAAAGAGCTTGTAATTGTTTTTGTGAAAAGCTTGTAACCTCTTTGTTTTGAAAGAAATGATTGTAACAAACTCTCCTCGAGAAGTTCGAAGCTTTGTGCATCCATGTTGTTATAAATGGATACCAGGAGTAGAGGAAGAGGGATCACAAAGAATTGTAAGAAAATGCTGCAGAAATTTATCTGAGCTTTTCTAAGTCTAATGGAGAATATTCAAAAACTTCTTGTAATATTTTTCTGAACTTAATATCAATATACAAACCATCAATTTTGAGTGAAGCTTTGTGTCATCTTCAAGTGTGTTTACAATCTTTTTACTATTTTCATTCTGAATAATCCAGGGTTATTTTGTTTGAATGGGATTGCTAGGCAATTTTAGTAGAAGTGTTTGCTAGCTTTTCTCTTTAGGAGGGAAATTAAAGATGCGGGGATCACTCATACCAGTAAACTCTTTGGAAGAGACTTTGAATCTTGATGATCATAGCTTAATTTGGAATGCATAAATTCTTATAGTTGTCAGGCATATACAAGGATTAATAGAAACCAAGCCAATGGGATGCGTAAAGATATTTTGTTTAAGGAGTATTATCAGAGTTTAGATGACTCTGTGACCTTGGATAAGGCACTGGTATTGATTGAAGTTGTTTATTGCATGTTTTGTTGATTGAAGTACTGAATTTAATTATAATTCCATTCTTTGTTTTCAGTTAATTTCAAGGTGAATAGATCCACTGGTTTCCTGGATTGGTTTGTTGTGGGTTTATGTTTGAAAGTGTGAATTTAATTCACAAAGGTATACCCACCTGGGCTCTGAGTAAGTCCGAAGTGTAGAAGATTCAATCAAACCTTGTCATATGTTGTCTTGAGAATTTCCTTATCTTTAATGTCTCTTCTGCACCGCGTTCAATCATATTATTTTAAGGATGTTAAAGGGATTTAGATTTTGAGGACAACAGTTGGGAGGAAGGGAAGTTTGTGGAATAGAAATATGTGGTTGAATAGAAGGAGGTGTTATAGAAGTTTGTTGGAGAATAGATGAGATCAGATTTGATAGTGGTATGGATGGTAAGGAGGAAAAAGCTGGGATGGTGACCACGGTGGGAGGTACCGCGGGTGGCATTGATTGAGCTTGGATGATTGATGGGGCTGCAATTGATTGAGTTTGAATAGTAGGTGCAGCACTTTGTGTGGGAGCGAGGTCTCCTTGTGGTTGTTGGGAGAAAGTGGATCTATTAAACTCAAGCGGAAGTTGAGCTCCATTTTCAAGAAGAGCTTTTAGAAGTGTAGTAGGATTGTGTTTAATAAACTTGTCCATCATCACTTGGTTATAAGAATCTACTAGGAAAGTTTGCACTTCTGGACAAAGTTCATCTTGGCTAACCATGTCAGGATTTTGGCTTTGATATTGATTGCTAGGTTGCCCACTTTGTGTATGATCTTGTGTGGGATCTTCATATAGGACACCAATGTCTAGCATGCCATATTGTTGTTCAACCATCTTTTTCTTTTGGGATCGAGTTGCGACCATACATGATATTTGTGATGAAAGGACTTAAGAAATTTGAGGATGAAAGGACTTAGGAAATTTGAGGATGATTGATGGAGGAGGTATGGTAGTGATGGTTTAGAAGAAATTTGATGACTAGGTTGTCTTTGGCATGAACATGAAGGATAGATTCGAATGACAAGTTGTATGAAGGGATACGACCACCCTGATTTGGATGATAATTGGTGTTTCAAAGGAAAAACTTGAATGTTGATGGAGAGGATGGACTCTTAGCTTCTCTCTTAGGCTTATGAAATATGGGATGGATAGAGCTTTGATGCAATTTTTGGACTTGGTGTGGGTAATGACTTGGACAATTGTTTATGTCTTGATAAGTGTTTTTGCAAAGTGTTTGGGGATAGTGATGTGTTTTTAGTCTTCTCTTGGCAAGTATGTATCAAACAAAGCAAACACAATGATCAAATGCATATTATCTCAAAGACACTCATGCTCATATACAACATTCTTAAAGCTGGCAAGGACAATAGTCATTGAATCCCAATTGGTTTCCCAACTACGCTTACCCAAAGCAGACACTTAGATGCTTGACCCCACTGGCTCCCCTCCACGACACTCACTTCTTGGGGCAGCCAAGCATCAATTCCCATGAAAACTCCTCATGGAAAACTTTGTGTCTCTACTAAGGGCTGTAAAAATATGGGTAGCTTCAGAGGTCTGACCTCTTGCACCAATGACTAGAAGGTTTTTGGCCACTATGAACAAGGTGTTTAGTAAGTCTTCCCGTTAGGAGCTACCCTTCGAAGTTGCACAAGCCCAATTGAGGCCTATAGCCCAATGAAGCACCAAGAACTTAGTAGTCACGCAAGCATGATTGAGATCTCTAGGACCCTACTAAGCACCCAATGTGAGAGTGAACTCTCATATAGCCCCAACCATTAACCCTTTTGTAGTCAATGGCCTATTTATTATAGTGAGTTGGGAACCCCAAGTCTAGATGTACTCACTTGGGTCATTCCCCTCTTACCTTTTCAAAGAGCAAGTTGGGAGGGCAGGCCCGCTAGAGGTAAACACACAATCAAACAAGAAAAGGTTGGAGGGTCTAGATTTCTGATCGTCTAGCAAGATGAGAGCATACTCTCCTACCTTTATGCTTTTCTTAAAGACAAATAAGACAATGGTTCATTCCATTTTAATTAATATCTAGGTGCCTAATTTAAATAAATGCACAATATTTGGTTGAATCAACTAGGCAACCTGCAAAACAACTTGATTAGTAGTTTGAAAAATGGAGTCTTCAAAAAGCGTCTTGCAAAACAACTAGATTAGTAGTTTGTGTGGCTAGGAAATCGGAAATCATCAAAGCAATTCAAAATATTAATCATAGCTCAATCACAAAATCTCATTGCAATGATCAATCCTAACACACTCAATAAAGACATGAAAATAAAACATTCAAAACTAAAAACTAAGCAAACCAGACGCAGATTCGAATGTCTCCTTCATGCGGCTCCACTGTCTTTCTTTCTTCTCCAAATAGCCTTTTGTTTGTGGATCTCACCTTCAAGTGCATAAACTTAATGTGAAAGCAAGATTGACATTGGCACAAGAATACTCAAAGCGTGATTGATTTGACAAAGTAATTCAAGCAAGTGATTATTTGATAATGTGATTATTAGATTGAGATTGAAGAAATTCATCCAATTTATAGACAAATTGGAGAGATGATCAAATTAGCATGAAGAGATTCAAATGGAAATTGTAAATCAAAAATGTCAATTATGAAAAATTATGACAAATTATGCACTTTCTATGCAAAATTGATTGATTGATAATTCATGACAAAATTATGATAAATTTCTATTTCAAAAATTGATTGATTGTCAATTATGACAAATTATGACAAATTGAAATGGCATTCCCATGAAATTAGGAGAAAAATAGGAGGAAATTGAAATTAGGAATTAGAAAATTAGAAAATTAGAAAAAGAGGGAAAATAGGAATTAAGATAAATTAGGTGAATTAATTAATAATTTGTCATTTATTAATTAATTCACAAAAAGAGGAATAATTAGCCAATTAAATGAACATTTAATTGCGATGAGAGGACTTAGGATAAATAAATAATTTATTAATCTTAAAGGGAGAAATGACAAACAAGGTTAAATGATTAAATCACGAAACCCTAGAAGATGAATTAGCAATGCAAGGACGACAATTAGGTCTTGATGAAAGATAATTGACTCGATCATGATTCTGATGACAAATTGATCAATGTGATAAAATGATTTGATTGATAAATGCACCAATTGATGAGGAATAATGACAAATTGATCCAAATTGACACAATTGAGAAGGACGACGATCAATGACAAATTGATCGCAAAAATGACAAAATTGACAAAAAGACAAGGATCGATGACAAAATAGATTGCAAAATGACAAGATTGATGATGACCACGATCGATGACAAATTGATCGCAAGATGAAAAGATTGATAATGACAACAATCGATGACAAATCGATCGCAAAACGACAAGATCGACAAGAGGACAAAACCCTAATTAGGATTGACGATGTCCAAAATGATGACAAATTAGCACGCACATTGATGCGACAAGATAAGATCGATCAAAATCATGACAAATATTGTTATCGACAAGACCAAATTCGAAAGAGAGACATATGAAGAATGCAAAAGAAGGACTTGATGCTCGCAAATGATAAAGACCAAGTGCGTGACATAGGAGAAATGTTAATGCGACGTAAAAACCCTAAAATAAGGCAATGTGTAAATGTTAAAGTATGATTCCGCAAGCATTGACCATTTTTAGGTGTCTACATTTTGCCCCTCTTTGAGACAATGCGATTTTAAGTGTTGTTTCAAAGAACAATAATGAAAATGCCCCAGACAATAACAATGACATATGCATGCCCCCTCGAGGAATTGGTCGAAAACATGCAGAAAAGAGGCCAATTGATCGATAAAAATGATAAGATCGAATGGACTGACAATCGGAGATCGGACGCACAAAGGACCAACAAAAGAAGACGCAAAAGACCGTGACCAACATAAGATGGATAGGGTGCATGTCCATCTATGTACTGACAAAGATCTATAAATGAGGCAAAGAGAGTGAAAATTGCTCATTTGCACTAGCCAAAAAGGAGAATTTGTTGCTCTGGAAAAGGACACTTGTAGAGAGATGCCAAACATTCCAATGGCAAATCACCTTAGAGAACGTGTATGCACATTCAGATGACCAGACGATGCAGGAGCAGCGGTATGTATCTCAAAAACCCATGTTTTCAATTTGATGAATTTGACTGGCTTGCAGGACATTGTGGGGCCCACAGGGGATGCAAAAAGGGACTTCTGCACTTGTGTAGGGTGAATCCTATGCTTGTGTAGGGTCTTTTGCACTTGTGTAGGGATACACAGGCACAGGTTATGATACACAGGCGCAGGATGTAGAACACAGGCACAGAAGTGCATTGGCAACCCTAATTTTTGTCAAAACAGCATGCAAATGATTCGGAAAGGGGGGATAAGGGTACGATAGGTCAAAATAGCTTAAAAACACCCTGATTTAGACATGACATGAGGAAATGCAACCCGTAGGAGACAAACCTAAAACTGACAAATAATGCCCCAATTGTGATGCAGAGTCGACAGTATCCATTGATCACACGGGAGAACCGACCAGACTGCTTCATGTTACGACATAGACTCAGAAGCATGGATAGAGATACATTAGCAGGACTGGGGATATACTATGTCACATTCATGCCCGAGATTAGGGAAAACATAGGACTTCTTACTGCATTGGCAGAGCGATGGCATTCAGAGACATCCTCATTCCATCTGGCGACTGTGACACTAGAGGATGTATGGTGTATCCTCCGCATTCTGATTCATGGAGAGATGGTAGAGGATGACCTAGTGACAGGGATACATGCATTGTGCAGATTATTTGAGTGCGATGCAGATGATCTGGATATTGTAGAGAGGGAGATTGGCTGGGAGACCATGGCATCAGAGTATGATCGGCGATATGTGGTGATAGCAGTGGTGATAGCATGCCTACTAGCAGGAGATAGACGAGGACATGGATTCCCGATTGGATGGGGAAGAGTGCTAGAGTGGATGGTGACAAAGGGTACGGTGTATGCATGGGGACCATGTGTACTGGCTATGCTATATTTTCAGCTGCATCAGATAGCATATCAAGGAGTGCAGACTTTGAGCTGTGGAGTCACATTGTTACAGGTATGGGCATTTGAGCACATAGCCATATGTCGACCAATTATAGAGAGACAGGTAGTACCACATCGACCATATGTGTACTGCTATGGGGGAGCACTGAGATAGGGTCTATTTGGATACATATTGTATTGGTGACATGAGCTAGACAGATTGAGAGAGTTCACATGGAGGCCATATCGTGATTGCCCGGGATGGTCAGATGATAGTGAGGAGCTACCATATTGCAGACAGGAGAGGTACCTAATTGGGCGACTAGTGAATTGCCAAAGAGTGATTGAGTTGTATCTGCCAAAGAGAGTCAGACGATAGTTTAGAGAGAGGTAGGATGTACTTAGGAGGACTGCACACTTTTCCCGATCTCACAGAGAGACGAGTCAGTGGGGGAGTATGATTCAGCCACACATAGCATATGCTGACTTCTCATAGCTACAGTAGAGATAGTGGGATTGGAGATCAGATGTAGTGGACATCGGGACAACAGAGGAGTATGAGAGATGGTTTGCACGACGACGGCCAGTGCCATTGATAGATCCGGACATTCCAGTACCTAGGAGACACGAGGACTTCCCACTCGCTGGAGAGGAGGAGGGAGATGATGAGGATGAGGAGGATGAGGGTGGTGATGAGGATGAGGGGGATGATGAGGATGGAGATGAGGATGGGGATGATGAGGATGAGCCAGATTCAGGCGAGCATGAGGCATTGCAAGATATACCCATAGAGCCGGAGACAGCTAGGATAGAGGAGATGGAGATGTGCAGGGCTACCATAGCGAGTTAGCATGATCATATTGCGACATTAGAGAGATAGAATGAGCAGTTCAGAGTGGAGATAGCTAGACTCACAGTGGCTCAAGATGCAGCAATAGCTCAGGCACAGTGAGAGGAATAGAGAGTCATTGAGTACATTGGGTCGATTCGGGATGCCAGTGCACGTGAGATGGCACAGATGTTGGTAGAGACCAGAGAGGAGATATGCCATTGGAGGACACTATATGAGAGTGCAATTCCACCTGAGCAGAGAGTAGTTTCATATCAGGCACGATCGAGGATAAAGAGCAGGGCACGCTCTCGGAGGTCATTGAGCAGCATGGGGGTGAGTGGACCTATGAGACCACCACAACCAGGACCAGGAGGGACATCATCCGTGAGACATGGCAGGGATGAGAAAGACAGAGGGAGCACCCAATGACAGAGGCACATGCTCCGTATGATAGATAGATGTAGTTTGACATTTTGTAGTCAGCCTGCGGGCCATACTTAGGACAGACAGTCCAATTTTGTACTCCGATATTATTGTGACATATAATATGATATGCATCGAGATGATGGGATGCAATGTGTTATGACTTATGTTATTTTCTATGTATGGATGGCGTATGCATTATTTATGTACCATTGTGGAACATGTATGAATGTATGGATGTATTTTTTGTGGTTTTTGATGCATTGATAATATGAAATGGATAAAATACTTAATGTGATGCTTGATGTAATGCAAATGTACTAACCGATGAATGCAGGATGCAACATATGTTTTTGGAAATCGGAGCACTAGACTAAACTGACGATCCGAATGGACGAAAGAAATGTTAGTAAGAAGAAAATGAAATGGAGGATAGTGAGAGATGAAGAAAAAATTGCTTTCATTAATGCACTTTGTAGGTGAGAACCTTTATTTTAATGTAGCAAAATGGATGCGTAGCATCATGGCATGGAAGGCCAGAGCTGAAATGCAACCCTTTTTGCAAAAGACAGACACATCACAGACAAACAACAATCACAACAAAAAAGAACAGGACCATGAACCATCCCGGTCACTCTAAATCACTCAGTGACATCATCGAGTAACATAGGAACATGACCAAAGCCAAAGATAAATCAATAAAAAGATAAGATGCACAAATTCCAACAAATCAAACAAACATCTTGATCTTCATTGTCAAAAGTTGAAAGTGCTGATAGGATGATCATGCTGTCTAGTTTCAGGGAATCCGGTACCCCGTCTAAGATAGGACACAGTCTGGTTTCGAGTATACTACACCCTGTATAAGACCCATGATAGTGTGCCAAGGATGAATGATAGTGATGCTAATGTTCGATTGATATGGCAATTGTGATCAATTTGAATGTCTGGTTTGATTGAAAAGGTCATCTGTTAACGTGTGATTTGTAGTAAAGCAGAGTGTGTGATTACGTGTCGTTGGAGGGATGCTCAGTGATTTGTCTTATGCACAAAGGGGATATTGTTTTTTGTTATGATTTTTGAATTTTTACAATTTTTTTGTTTGTTTTTTCAGGACTTTATTTGACTTTTTAGGGATTTTTTTCAGGACATTATTTGATTTTTAGAGATTTTTTCAGGACATTTTTTTCAATTTTTTTTGGATTATTTCAAGACATTTTTCAATTTTTTTTGGATTATTTCAAGACATTTTTCGATTTAGAAGCTCCAGTGATTGATCATGACAAATGGAGCGTACCCAATACACATCGGAAAGACATATATAGAAGCCCAGACCGGAATGTATATACAAGAAATAGAATATGCAAGACAATGATGTTGACCAATCATAGGCCTGGAACAGAACATTGGGTCAAGACAAAGATAGTCATGACAAACCGGCCGAGAGAAAGCATAGCTAGAGGTCATGACAGATGACGAAGCAATGATCTTGTTACACATGGTGCCTGTTTGCCAGTTTTTCACCATGGTACTTGCCCAAAGCGCTTGTTTACCAGGTTTTCACTAGACGGCGAATCATTTTTCTTTACTTTTTTGCTCTTTTTTCCCTTTTGCTTTTTTTTTCACTTTTTTTTTTGCTTTTTCAATGTTTTTTGTATTTTTTGCTTTTTCAATTTTTTTTTGTATTTTTTCTTTTTCAATTTTTTTTTTGTATATTTTCAAGATCATACAGGAAGAAGTGCTAATAGAAAATTATGCCCAGTACTTGCGAAGATGCATGTTGTTTACAGGATCAGACAAAGGTTCACCTTCTGGTGTGGCAAGCTGATATGCCCCCAAGCCATAGGCGGCAATCACTGTGAAAGGCCCAACCCAATTAGGTTCAAACTTACCTTTGATGATGTCAATAGACTATGCATTCTTAGGGTTTTCCTTTAAAACTAGATCTCCCACTTCGAAGTGTCGCCCTTTGACCTTCTTATTATAAGAGCGACGGAGACAGTTTTGATATGCTTGCAAATGTGTCAGGGTTGTCTGACGTTTCTCATCTAACATTTCAAGCTGGTGCAACCGAGAGACTCTATGTGTCTCATCATCAATCAGATGTTGCAAGGAAACACGCAAGGAAGGAATCTCCACTTCCAAGGGTAAAATGGCTTCCGCACCATACACCAAGGAATAAGGTGTTGCGCTAGTAGGTGTGCGGATAGAAGTGTGATAAGCCCATAGTGCTAGATTCAACTGAACATGCCAATCTTGACCAGTGTCATTGACAACCTTTTTCAGGATCTTGATAACGGTTTTATTTGATGCTTCGGCTTGACCATTCCCCTGTGGATAGTATGGACTGGAGAAATGGTGTTGGATATGAAACTTTTCACAGAGTTCCTTGACATCTTTATTCTTAAAGGGGCGACCATTATCAGTGACTATGGAAAGAGGAACCCCATACCGGCATATGATATAATTCAATAGGAATTTTGAAATTTGCACACCAGTGATATAGGTCATGGGGATAGCCTCGATCCATTTTGTAAAATACTCTGTGGCTATAATGATAAACGTGTGTCCATTTGCAGATGTCGGGTGAATCTTTCCAATAAGATCCAATCCCCATTGAGAAAAAGGCCACGGAGATATGACAGAATGAAGCTCTTGGGCTGGTGCATGAATGTAGTTTCCATGAATCTGGCATTTGTAGCACTTCTTAACAAAATCATGAACATCTTTTTCTAGAGTGGGCCAATAATACCCAGCATGAATCAACTTTTTAGCTAGGCTCAGACCATTGAAATGGCCCCCACATATACCATCGTGAACCTCATGTAAAGCCATTTGTGCTTCGTCAGAATCCAAACACCTAAGGAGGGTATGGTCAAAGGAACAATGGTAAAGGGTGTCGGCAATGATGACATATTTGGCCATCTGTCAGATGAAGGCTCGACGTTGGTTAGCGGAAAGGTTAGGTGGTAAGATTTGGGATTTCAAATATTGATATATATTATTGTACCACGGGGAGTTGGGACCAACAAGAACGCACATCACATCTGTTGTCGGAATGTCAAAAGAAGGAACCAGCAATTGTTCAACTAAAAATTCACATTTGTCCATATTGTGGGGCATATTCAACATGGAAGCAATCGTAGCCATTGCATCTGCCGACTTGTTTTGCATTCTTGGAACTTGATTGAAATGGATAGCCATGAATTTTGTCTTGAAGAAGTCTACCATATGCTTATAAGGAATAAGCTTTTCATCTTTTGTTTCATAGTCATCATTCACTTGTCAGATGACTAATTGAGAATCTCCATAGACTTGCAAATGTGTGATATTCCAGTGGACCGCTACTCAAAGTCCTGTGACCAGTGCTTCATACTCTGCAATGTTATTGGTACAATGGAAAGTGATTCTGTAGGACTTGGGAATAGCATCACCTTGAGGGGTGACAAACAAGATGCCTGCTCCAGACCCAAACTTGGTATGGGACCCATCAAAGTATAACTTCCATTCATAAGAGCAAAGACTGATTCATCTAGAAAATCTATCAACATGGGATGATCATCATAAATAGGAGCCTCTGCAAGTTGATATGCTATGACTTGTCCTTTTATCGCCTTTCGCTCCATATACTCAATGTCAAATTCACTAAGAATCATAACCCACTTTGCTAGGCGACCTGTCAAAGCTGCTCTGCTAAGCAAGTATTTTAGGGGATCGATTTTTGCAACCAGAAATGTTTGGTGATTTAACATATAATGTCAGAGCTTCTGTGTTGCAAACACCACTGCTAAGCATGCCCATTCAATAGTTGAATAATTCAGCTCATAGCCTACTAGTGTCTGACTGATATAATAAATAGCGCATTCTTTGTCGTTCTCATCTTGTTGGGCCAAGAGAACTCCTAGTGCTATTTCAGTTGCAGAAATATACAATAAAAATGGCTTTCCTTCTATAGGAGGCATTAGGATAGGCAACGACAACAAATAGTCTTTGAGAGCTTGAAAGGCTGATTGACATTGCTCAGTCCATTTAAAAGCGACACCTTTATGCAATAGATGTTGGAATGGATGACATTTGTCGGCCAACTGAGCTATGAAGCGGTGGATTGACTGTAGCTTTCCTTGCAAACTTCTTAATTGCTAGAGATTTGAAGGTGGAGGCATATCCATTATTGCTTTAACCTTGGCAGGGTCAACCTCAATACCTCTATGAGAAACAATGTACCCTAGTAATTTGCCAGCTGTGACACCAAACACACACTTCTTTGGATTGAGTCTGAGCTTGTATGTCTCCATTCGGTCAAAGATTGGGCCCAGGATGGCTAGATGACTATCTCTTGTGACAGATTTGCATAATAAGTCATCAACATAGTCTTCCATCAAAGCATGCATGAAATCATGGAAAATTGTCGTCATTGCTCTTTGATATGTTGTGCCTACATTTTTAAGACCAAAGGGCATCACATTCTAGCAATAGGTACCCCAAGCACAGGTGAATGATGTCTTATGTTGATCTTCAGGAGCAATGCAAATTTGGTTATAGCTGGAGAAACCATCCATCAATGAAAGCATCTCATATCCAGCAGTCATGTCCACTATGATGTCTATGTTTGGCAGTGGAAAGTCATCTTTAGGGCATGCTTTATTGAGATCCCTAAAATCTGTATAGATTCTAATGCCCCTAGTTACCTTGCTAACTGGTACTAAGTTTGAAATCCAATCTGCATAATTGATGGGTCTGATAAAGCCCACATCCAGTAATTTTTTCAATTCTACCTTGACCAAAAGAGCCACCTGGGGATGCATCTTTCTAAGTTTCTGTTTGACAGGT
The DNA here is from genome assembly GCF_030272615.1 of Cryptomeria japonica. Lineage (NCBI taxonomy): Eukaryota > Viridiplantae > Streptophyta > Pinopsida > Cupressales > Cupressaceae > Cryptomeria > Cryptomeria japonica. The sequence continues at coordinate 457,892,360 of NC_081415.1, read as the reverse complement.
TTGGCATTTGCTTTCAATGGTAAATGATGAAGGACTAATTCTGGATCAAGGCCAGGCATGTCTGCATAGGACCATGCAAAGCTGATCTTCTTCTCAAGAAAGAAATTGACAAAATCTATCTTTTCCTGTTGTGATAGAGAAGCAGCAAAATGAATGACCTTAGGGTTGTCAAGTGTACCCAAATTGATTTCCTTGGTCATTTCCACAAGCAATGTTGATTTTTCCTGACTTGATAGGGGTATGTCCACTCTTCCACCTTTGGGCGCCTCAGAGAGGTTTTCACCTACAGGTACGTCTTTTATTTTTACTTTTGTATGATTAGAGAGTGCCTTACGGTGTTCACTCAAAGATCTATTTTTTTGATTTTTTACTATTTCTTTTCTTTTTTCATTTTGAGGACTGGAAGATGGAGTTGACTCCCCAAAATATGTTGTGGAATCTAGGTCAATAGCAAATCCTGCCTTATGATCACCTTGCGGTATGCCTTCCCGTAGTCCAAGGAATTCTACAATTGCTTCATCATTTTGAAAGCAGTCCAATGTGAGTGGTTCTTGTTGGTCATGTTGGATAAGCTGGGGATAGACGAGGGGCATGTCATCATTGGTTTTCAGGAGAGAGAGGGTCGATATGGTAAAGATGTAAACATCTGTGGTATCACTATCCGAGCTGCTTGTATCTAATTCAAAGCTTGGATCCCAGAATGACTCTATCCAAGCATTAGGACATGTTTTAGGAAGAGGAGTTATTTCATGTTTGTCTTCCATAGGCAAATTATCAGGGTCAAGGAAAATATTGTCAAGGGCATAGGAGCTAGAAGAAAAAGAACTCCACTCTCATTCATTGGAATCAATTTCAGGTCGGGTATCCTCCGATGTTATTTCATCATCAGAGTCACGCCCTTTTCTACACATGGGCACTTTGGTAGATGAAGATCCAATTTGCAATGGTACAAAACCTAACCCTAAAGTTGGGGGTCGCATCTTGGGTATAACAGGTTCTAGCCTTCCATTGTTGTTCAGGCCTAAGCCACTGCAGCCATCATATCCCTTCTTTTGCAGCATAGTAAATCCTTTGCTGTACCGTTCTACTAGCAACCTGACAGGTGGGGTCTCAATTGGATCTTTGTAAAGCCAATCTATGACATCATCATCTAAAGTTTCTTTGTCAAGTTCACCCCATCTTGTAAATGTAGTGGGAGGCTGATATTGAATAATGACCTTAGGTTCCTTTTGCAATAAATGCGGTTTGCCATATGATTTTGGAGATATTGGTAAATTCCCAATGAGGAATGTTTGATCCATTGAATATTCTCTGCATCCTTGGTCCTGTATCTTCAATTTTCCTTTAACAGCATCTAACAATTCATTAGGATCCACATAACTATGTGATTTGGCCTCTCTATTGACTGGGACTTGCTGCTGAGGGGTATCCTTTAGAGTAGCACAAAATTGAAATGGATTAGGATCTCCTGGAATTGTTATCTCAGTTCCATTGTAAGGATATTTTAAACATTGATGATAGGTGGATGGAACTGCTTTCATTGCATGGATCCATGGACGGCCAAGAATCATATTGTAAGGGAGATCAAGGTCCAAGACTTGCAAGAAAGTGTTTTCTGTCACTGGACCGACTCTGATAGGCAATGTAATTATCCCTTTGGATGGGCACTCAACATCATCATATGCTTTGATTGTTATTCTTTTGGAAGCATCAATGTCATTTTTTGTATAACCAAGGCCAATGACCACTCTCAAGGTACAAATATTAAGACCCGCTCTGCCATCTATCAAGACTCGTCAGATTTTGCAATTATGGACAAAGACTTCAAGGTGTAAAGGATCATTATGAGGGAGCTTATCAGGTGAGATATCATTATCAGAAAATGTGACATTTTGGGAAACAGCTACATATCCAATCCGGGCTTGAAACTGGTCAACATCAATATCTGTCGGGACAATGGACTCAATTAAAGCTTTATCTAGGACTGCATGATGCATGGGGGACATTTTCAACAACTCAAGGATTGATATTTGTGCAGGTGTCTTTCCTAGATGATCCAAGAGATTATACTGACTTGCAGGAGTTGGTTTGGAAGGAGCTGTAGGAGCTCCTTTCAGAACTATTTTAGATCGACGAGTGGTAACTACACAAGAAGGATCTTGTCCCTTTAATCTTAGGGTGGAAACATACTCATTCGACGCACGAAAACAATTGATGACATTGTTATAACCAGTATTTGCATAGTTTGAAGAAGACGCTTTACCCTTGTCATGATCAAGCAAAGGAGTTTTGAAAATAGTATGATCAGTGTTAGAGGTTGCATGGGGTGGATCTACCTCAATTACTCCTTGCTCTAACAAATCTTGAATCATATGTTTCAATTGAAAACATGATGTGGTTTTATGTCCTTTGGACCGATGATACTCACAGTATGCATTATCATTCCACCAATGTGGTTTTACCACTAGTTCTGCCTTGATATCTGGTAGCTTAATAAATTTTGCTTGTATTAATTGCTTCATTACCAACTCAATAGGCTCTCCCAATGGCATAAATTGTTGAGGAGGCCCATCCCTTGATCGGAAAGGTTTGCGCTGCTGGCTTTGGAGCTGGCCTTGTTGTTGATTATATTGTTGAAGATGTTGTTGGTTTGTGGTTGTTGAGTAACATTGCTCGCTGGTGTTCAATTTTGTTCCATAGTTGACATATTAGGAACACTCAATTTATTGATCGTGAATGGGGGTGGATTTGTATTCACCGCTCTTGCATCAACAACTCCATCATTAGTGACATTCTTGTTCTTATACCAAAATCTATTTCTGTCCGCTGAATTGTTCGTGTTGTCACTGTCTTTGTTAAGCTTAATGATTCCTTTAGCTACCAGAGCAATTTCAATATTCATCCCTTTCTTAATGAGTTTCTCAATAGTACTGGGACTTTTCAATTTCAGTTCATACATCATTTCTAGGACCAAAGTTTGGATAAACAGATTCACTTGTTGTTCTTCAGGTATATCTAGGGATGAACGACTATACAAGCTTCGCCATCGTTGTAAGAAAGTCACTAATGGTTCACCTTGCTTTTGCTTGGTGTTGCATAAATCTGACATGGTCACATCACTGTCGATGTTGAATGCAAAGTGAGATATAAACTTTTGAGCCAATTCAGACCAAGTCTTTATATTTCTTGGCAGATGCGAATACCAATCCATGGCTTGTCCCGTGAGACTTTGTGCAAATAATCGCATTAAATGTCTCCTCATAACTCACTTCAGTACATGTCGCAAAAAATGCTCGAATGTGATCTTTTGAATTGCCATTCCCTTTATATTTCTCAAAATTAGGTGCCTCAAAATGTTTAGGGAATGGAGGCATGTATAAGCTCTTATCAAATGGATTAGGACACAAATCCTGATCTATATACAACTTCTTTGTTCCTTTAGTTTCTAATGCGTCAACTTGTCGTTGCAATTTCTCAAGTTGTTGCACAATTGTATCAGATTTTGGAGGTCCATCATTAATCCCGGTGGGCACTCTTTGTCGATACATCATATTTCCGATTGGTTGTTGATGCTCTGAAATGGCCGTTTTTGGTGTCTCCGGCATATAATGTTCTTGGTACATCTCTTGTTGTTGTGGTTGTGTCATGCCTTGATATCAACCTTGTTGTTGTGCTTCTTGTAGCCTAGGTTGATATTGCAATTGATTATGTTGTTGATATTGCACAGGCACCAATTGTGGTTGTGAAGTATGATAGCTTGTTTGCCTTGGCACATATTGAGGCACATGTTGTTGATGCTGACGAGTCAGAATTTGTTGACTTTGTGCCAATTGTTGTCGTGGTGTATATCCCATCATTTGCAAAAAACTTTGTTTAGGTGGTTTTTGTTGTTTCTCCTTAAGATGGGGTATACAACTTGCATTAACTTGCTGTGTTATTTGTCCAATCCATTGTGATGGTTGCAAGTTTGCATTAACTTGTTGTGTTGTTTGTCCAATCCATTGTGATGGTTGCAAGTTTGCATTAACTTGTAATGGTGCTGAAGGCGCTACAATTTGTTGTCGAATGTGATAATGTTGTTGTTGTACATTGCTTGTTTGCACATTCGATTGAACCTTTTGTGTATTACTCAATTGTTGCAACAATTGTTGTTGGTGCAAAGCATTATCTGTAGCTCTTTGTGTCCCCATTATTGAAGGATCTGTCGCAATAGTGTTTGGCAAATATATTGAACTTAACGGGACATAAGAACTTTGTTGCATCATGGAATTATTTTGGACATTGGTGATATTAGGCATTCCAGTCGTGAAGCTTTCTTGCATCTTAGATGTTGATCCAATTTTATGCATGTAAGGAACCACTTCTTGTTGAGGGATAGTTGTCAATATTTGCGTGGTCTTCATTTGATCTTGTTGCACAAGTGTTGTGTTGAATAATGGATTATTTATTGTCTCAAATGGTGACTTTTGAGGAATAGTCATTGTCAATGCTTTTGAAGCACGTTTACTTATCAAGGTAGGTTGAGTTTCTTGTTGCATATTTCCTTCATTTGGATGTGGAGAGAAACTTAACAGCTCACCACTTTGTTGTTTTTGCACATTGATTTGCTCACTTGAGGAGGTCACATTACTCATCATGTTAAGATATTTTTGTGGGAACATTTTAAGGACCTTGTTCAAGAATTTATCCATCTTTTTCATCATCTTAGGATCTTTAAGGAACATATCGACATCATCAGAAGCATTAGAATCGAATGAAGAATCTGGTTGGACATTTGGATTCATTTCTTGTTGAATGCCTTGATCTGAACCAAATCCTTGTGAAAGGGTTTGTTCCTCATGTAACGTTTGAATTTCATGTTGCAGGTTTGGTTGATTCCAATTGAAAGGTGCACTTCCTCTTGGAGTTGGTGGAACACTCCCATGTCTTGGTTTCATAGGTACAAACACTGGTTCATATAATGGAGGTGGTCCAAGTTGAACCATTCCATATGGTGGTAATGATGTGTTTGATAAATCTTCAATTTGCACTGTTTGACTAGTTTGAAACTGCGAATTTGATATGTTGTCAATGGGTTGATATGCTGGTTCACCCATCTTTTTAGATTTTGATCTTGTTTCAACAGGCATGTCACTTATGCAAATGCAATATTTTTGAAAGTTTTCAAGGACAATATATGATATGCAACTAAATGCGAACTAAATGAATGAGAATGCAATCTATGGCAAGAATGCAACCTATGTTTTTGGTTGTTTTTCAAGATTTTGATAAACTTTTTGGAATGCAAATCTAAGAAAGAGACCCTTTAGGAAATTGAAATGATGTCTAGACCTCAAAGGACAAAAGGACCAAGTGACAAAAGGACAAAATGACAAAGTCTCCCCTATATGCTTGGATACTAAGCTAGGCTTGACCAAATGACATTGATGACAAAAAGACAAAAGTTTGATAAGGTCTAGACTTCTTAACAATGACTTAGGATTTATCAAAGATTTGGATTACTCAAGTATGACAAAACTTAGTTTTGACACTATATGCTAAGGGACAATTACTATGCAAGTGACCCTAATATGATATGATAATGACCTAATCTTAATGAAGAGACCTAGGGTATGCAAATATGAATGTATGACAATGGTATTACTCTAATGCAAGAGGACACATGCAAATGGATGACCCGTATTGATATGCAAAGAAGTATGATTTAGGTGAAACCTAACCTTGGTACTTGACAATGAACTTTGCAACATGCAACCTAGGATGAACCTAAATCTAAGTGACATGAATGTTGAGACAAGATTTTGAACAATGTTTGACAACCATGTTTGAAGATGTTTTGAACTTTGTTGGATGAAATGTTCTTGTGTTTAACCTTGTTTTGAATCAATTTGTCTTGTTTCTGAAATGAGATGCAATTCAACTTTTGACAAGCAAAGAAGACAAGATATTTCCACTTAGACTCAAGACAATCATGCTCATTCACACATTTCTTATGGTAGGCAAGGACATTAGGTACTTGAGAGGTAGACTTGTTATGGGATTCAAGGAGAATACATAGATGCTTGACCCCATGGGCTCCCCTCCATGGCACTCACTTCTCAAGGTAGCCAAGCATCAGTCCCCATGGAAATCTCCCCATGGCGAACTTAGTATCTCTTCCAAGTATCCAAACTTGTCCTTCTCAAGCAACTAGAAGGATTCTTGGCCTCTAAATACAAGGTGTTTAGTAAGGATTTTTGTTAAGCGTTACTCCTTGATGTCACGCAAGCGTGATTGAGACATTAAGCCCATCAAGATACCAAACAAATGTAGTCGCGCAAGCATGATTTAGACCGTGAGGTCCTACTTAGATGTTGATATGAGAAAGAGTTCAAGGGTCATCACTTCCCAAGTAACTACAATTCCCACGTAACCCTTCCTTCAAAGCTTTTGCTCATCAGGTATTTGTTTATAGTGAGTTAGAATGCCAAGGTATTCTAGCCGTACTCACTTTGGGTCATTCCCTTCTCACGATTATCACTTGCTTGCAAAAGCAAATGGTCGGGAAGGCAGGCCCTCTAAAGGTGACAAACAATCAAAGACATGAGCATGGTATAGAAGATCTGGATTTCTGATCACCCTAAGAAGGATGAGAGCATACTCTCCTACTCCAATGTCAAACTCAACAATCAAATCAAGCATAGATTCATTCCATCCTATTTAGAAATCACTAGGTGCCTAAATATTAATTGCAAACACAAAGTTTAGTTGTAGTCCAAGGCAACCTGCAAAAACCCAAGTCAGAAGTTTGATATGTTTAGTCTTTGACTATCGAACCTGCACAAAAACGTGTTAGTAGTTTCATTTATTGTCTTTGTCATGCGTATGCCAAGGTTCTGCATAGAGAATTAGTACCAACAAACCCAAAAAAGCAGAAACAGAATGCAAAAGAAAACAACTTGCAAGTGAAAAACACTGTCTTTTACCTCTGTTTCTGGACTTTACACAGGCGCAGAATGTCTGACACATGTGCAGAATGTCTGACACAAGCGCAGAATGTCCTTGACACAGGCGCAGAATGTCTAACACAGGTGCAAAATGCTTGACACAGGTGCAAAAGTTTCCAGAAAACACTGCACTACCTTGTTTCTTGGGTTTTTGACCCGCAAATCAACTCAAAAACACAGTTAAGGGGTTAGATGGTTAATATTCACATCGGGTTCACCATTTAATGTAGCTAGGAAATAGGAAATCATCAAAGCAATTCAAAATATTAATCATAGCTCAATCACAAAAGCTCATTGCAATGATCAATCCTAACACACTCAATAAAGACATGAAAATAAAACATTCAAAACTAAAAACTAAGCAAACCAGACGCAGATTCGAATGTCTCCTTCATGCGGCTCCATTGTCCTTCTTTCTTCTCCAAATAGCCTTTTGTTTGTGGATCTCACCTTCAAGTGCATAAACTTAATGTGAAAGCAAGATTGACATTGGCACAAGAATACTCAAAGCGTGATTGATTCGACAAAGTAATTCAAGCAAGTGATTATTCAATAATGTGATTATTAGATTGAGATTGAAGAAATTTATCCAATTTATAGACAAATTGGAGAGATGATCAAATTAGCATGAAGAGATTCAAATGAAAATTGTAAATCAAAAATGTCAATTATGACAAATTATGACAAATTATGCACTTTCTAAGCAAAATTGATTGATTGATAATTCATGACAAAATTATGACAAATTTCTATGTCAAAAATTGATTGATTGTCAATTATGACAAATTATGACAAATTGAAATGTCATTCCCATGAAATTAGGAGAAAAATAGGAGGAAATTGAAATTAGGAATTAGAAAATTAGAAAATTAGAAAAAGAGGGAAAATTAGGAATTAAGATAAATTAGGTGAATTAATTAATAATTTGTCATTTATTAATTAATTCACAAAAAGAGGAATAATTAGCCAATTAAATGAACATTTAATTGCGATGAGAGGACTTAGGATAAATAAATAATTTATTAATCCTAAAGGGAGAAATGACAAACAAGGTTAAATGATTAAATCATGAAACCCTAGAAGATGAATTAGCAATGCAAGGATGACAATTAGGTCTTGATGAAAGATAATTGACTCGATCATGATTCTGATGACAAATTGATCAATGTGATAAAATGATTTGATTGATAAATGTGCCAATTGACGAGGAATAATGACAAATTGATCCAAATTGACACGATTGAGAAGGATGATGATCGACGACAAGTCGATCGCAAAAATGACAAAATTGACAAAAAGACAAGGATTGATGACAAAATAGATTGCAAAACAACAAGATTGATGATGACCACTATCGATGACAAATCGATCGCAAGATGACAAGATTGATAATGACAACAATCGATGACAAATCGATCGCAAAATGACAAGATCGACAAGAGGACAAAACCCTAATTAGGATTGACGATGTCCAAAATGATGACAAATTAGCATGCACATTGATGCGACAAGATAAGATCGATCAAAATCATGACAAATATTGTTATCGACAAGACCAAATTCAAAAGCGAGACAGATGAAGAATGCAGAAGAAGGACTCGATGCTCGCAAATGATAAAGACCAAGTGCGTGACATAGGAGAAATGTTAATGCGACACAAAAACCTTAAAATAAGGCAATGCGTAAATGTTAAAGTATGATTCCACAAGCATTGACCATTTTTAGGTGTCTACACTTTGAAAAATGGAGTCTTCAACAAGCATCCTACAAAACAACTTAATTAGTAGTTTGAAAAATAGAGTCTTCAACAAGCGTCCTACAAAAGACAACAAAATGACAAAAATATTAATTTGTTTGATTATTTGGGAATAAGTAGAAAAACATGAATAAAAACTTTTTTACTAATGACAAATGTGGATTTGGAGGAAGCTTTGATGGGTAAATGGGGTTTGACTAGGTTTTTGCCACTTTCCAAGGGATAAGCCAGCAAAAACTGGGGATTTTAGAGGAGAGATGAAGGAATGGGAAAATTTGTCCAAGAGGGACAAAGAAGCAAAAGTTGGAGATGGATGATATGGTAAAAATTTGGAGGTGATTGGATAAAAGGGGAAGGAGTTATGGAAACCCTAAAAATAGACGAATGTGGGATTTTGGGCTTCAAAAAGTGGATTTTTGGGATAAGACCCCCAAGAAAAGAAATGTGGAAAATGGAAATGCGGAGAATCGGGTGAAGTTTGAAGGAAAATGGAGTCAAGATAAAGAAGATATGGTGAAAAAATAGAAAAATTTAATAGAGCAGACAAACCCTAGATTTAACAAAGTAGACAGTCGCACTAAACAGAATAAAAAAAAAATGTCGAAGGTCTGGATTTCTGATTGTCTAGATAGACAAGAGTGTACTCTCCTAATTTCACACTTTCCTACGGTCAGATAGATTATGATTAAACAAAGCAGATAACAGGAAATGAAAAGAAAATGCAAACTATATTTAGCGCCTAAAATTTCAGACAGATTAACAGAGTAGACAGTCACACTAATTAGATGGAAAAGTGCCAAAGGTCTGGATTTTTTATTGTCTAGATAGACAAGAGCATACTCTCCTATTTTCACACTTTCTTGCGGTCAGAACATACGGCCGCGCTAAATAGAATTAAAAAAAAAAAAGTACCAAATTTCCGGATTTATGATTGTCTATATAGACAAGAGCATACTCTCCTACTTTCACACAGATTATAATAAAACAGAGAAGATAACAGATCAGATAACAGAGTTATCGTGTTGTAACATAAACAAAAACAAAAAAGAAATAGAAATGGAAACTAGAAAAGAAATAGAATGAGGAGTCGTCACGCAGAAATACAGAGCCGCTATTCTGGAACCTATGAAAAAGATATATATATATATATATATATATATATATATATATATGTATGTATATATATATATATATATATATATTATTATTTTTGCAGTCGCGATATTCTGGAACCTGTATCTCACAACTCACAAAAACTTAAAAAAATATTAGTTCTTAGGGATGTGGGTCCCATTGGGTGTGCCAAAATGAAGAGGGGAAAACATATTAGAAGGTCAAATGATCAAAAACATGATGAAATAAACATGCAAAATGATAAAATATCATGAAAAGACCATTTCACCTTGCTATTTTACCTTCTCCTTTGGATTGGGCTTGATGAAGTGAAGACGCTCCTTGATAATGCTCCACTTGATGTGCTCCTTTGATTGTTGGATGTGGATGGCTCTCCAATATTGTGCACAAATGAAATGGATTTGGAAAATGATAAGGATGAGATGATCAAGTTGCCAAGATGATTTCCTAGGCTCAAAAGGGCAGCATAATCTTACTGGATTTCGAGATGTTTTTGAATGAAGGGATGGAGCCCTTTATTTATAGGAAGAGGAGAGAAAAATGAATGGCTAGGATAGATTCAAGATGAAGGGCTAGGATTTACTTGTGAGCTCACACAAGGTCCAAGAGAGGGTGTGGAGACTAAGAAATATGTCTTAAAGGCATTTCATATCTCCACACCCCACAAGGTGCATTGGAGGAATTAAAAATTCTCCAAAAAAGGATATCATGTGGATTGGAGGAATAAAAAAGAATTAAAAATTCCTTGGGAGAGGGGATGCTTGGAGGAATGTGAGATTTTGAAAATCTTACATTCACCTAGGAAAAGAGTATTTAAAAGCAAGGAGTTGACTTTGTGGCTAATCATGTTGATTAGCCATTAACGATTCATTAAGAGGGGGATTAGTGGAAATGTTAGGTGGGATTAGGATAATTTGACTAGGAGAGAAAATGAGTGGAGGGAATAAAAAAAATTAGAAGAATAATGTTAAGTGAGTTTAGGGAGTTTCTAGAAGAATTTATTAGGTTAATGATGAATTAAGAAGATGATTTGTAGGAATCATGTAGGTTAACTAATTAATTTAAATTAATTATCTAAGAGGAAGATTTGTGAGGATTTGATTTTTTAGAAGAATAAAGAAAGGGATTGACTTATTAAATAAATCAATCACATGCTATAGTGACAATATTAATTATATTTAATTAATATTGAGGAGAACTTGAATTAACATAATTAATTAATTAATTAATTATGTGAGGAATTAAAAATAATTAAAATAATTATTTTTAAGTGTCTACAATACCAACTCTAAGACCTAAACCAATTAGTTCGGCCACCTAAAAGATATTACAATAAGATCACTACATAAATCCATATTACCATGATATGTCATGTTGGCTTAAGACAAAAACAACAATAACCAATCCATAGAACATCCTAAAACATCCCGGTAACGTGTAGAGTACACGTTAACATGATATTGGTCTATAACCTAGATAGGTACTGGACCTATTATGGGTCTACCATGCCAAAGCAATATCTTTAGGCAGTTGAAGCACAATCAAAGAACATTTTCAGCATCCTAAAATCCATGTAGAAGCTGCACCAACACCAATTATGCATCTTGTCAAGATTCCTCAGTGAGAGCTCTGTCGATAAGGCTTTACCAAAGTGTATGATAACATTTGATTACCAAGTCAATACCATCTGACAAAGACATGTTCCACAAGCATATACCAAATGTAACCAATCACATTCTATAGATCCAAACATGTCAGAAGTGTCCAACAGATAGTCTCTTTTGTCGGTAGCCAAAACCTGTCTGTCGGTAACCAACCATAATAGCTAGTGTTGACATCAATGACAAAACATCAATACAACACATAATAAATTCATCCAATAATGCCAACACATGGTATATAAGTGGTTTAGGAGAGGTTTAACCAGTGAAAACTCTAGTGTTGTAGTTGCCTTTCTCATATGAGATAATGAACAAGCTATAAAACAATGCCACTTCAGATGTTCTTGAGAGAGTCTCAATAATTCTTTGTGTTCATCTGAGGCCATGTTTGTATGGTCTAAAATCTCACTGATCTTTGGCTCCAACAATGACCTTGCTATATTCATCTTCACTCTCATTTCCACCCAAGAAGTGTTTGCGCTCAACATATCTATCTCATTATTCAATTTTGTTATGTCTAGCCTAACTTGGGCTAGATCATTCCTCAATCCTATCACTTCATCAAAAGAGTATTCAATCATGCCAAGAGGTTTATTTTTAAATCTTTCATATAATTGTTCTTGTAGTGTTTTCACCCCTTCCCTTAAGATAATTACTTTCTCTTCTGCCTTTATGGCTACCTTGCGTGCAAACTTTGCTACATTTAGAATCAATCTTGTTTCTTCTATGATAGAAGTATCAACCACTATCTTAACAAGTAATCTTCCAAATAATTTGTCCAACTAATGACTCATTCGAGGTCTCCTTGTAACTCAATGAAGGCACCAAATCACTAGCTGATTAAGGTGGTCATAAAAAATTACTCCATTGAGAACCTTTTCTCTTTGTTCTAAATACATTGCATCTAAATAAATGTCATGTCTTCTTCTAAGCTCATGAAAAACAATAGCAGAAGAAATATCCCACCCTTCTAAAAGGAGTACTCCACTTCTCTTCACAATTTCCCTCCCCACCTCAGGAGGCATAGTTGCAAACTGCTCATTTGCATCCTTTAATATTTCATCCTTCATTTCCAACCTTTCATCCTATCCTAGACTATCAAAATTAATACTTCGTCTTTCCATTTCATTTGTCAAGTTCCATATTACAAAATGCATGAACTCTCTAGTGTTCACAAACTGATCATCACTCATAAACTCCTCACTAGAATTTAATCTCACATCATCACTAAGATCACCCTCAAGTTTAAATGCATCAATGGCCCACTCCTTAGGAGGATCCTAAATGGTGACACCTAATCTTGTATCAAACCTATGAGGGGGTAAAAGATCATCTCCTTGGAACTCAAAACCCTCATAAGATTGAAATGGAATCTCTCCCTGAGGATAATATGTGCAAGGGGCTCACAACTCTTGGGCTTTCTAGTATTTGAGAAAGGGGGTCAGTTAAGGATGATGCAACCATTGGCCTTTTCATAGCAGATTCTACAATAAACTTTTGTGAAGGGGATGGGTCATATGATAGATGAGCATCAGTAGAGGTTGAAGGGGATCATCATGACTTGGTGTGGGAGAGGAAGGACTAATGGGAGAACCAATTGACTAAGGAGACTTTGGCTTCTCCTCTTATATTGTATAAATTGTGGCACAACCACAAATTGAGGTCTCTAATGGTGTAAAGGGATATTGTCAACATCTAGATAAGAATAAAAGATAGCCCTCATCCTTTCTTCTAGGATTAGCAACATTTTCAATGCAAGAGAGTAAGGGGATACTGTCAACATCTCAGGACAATCAATGGTGCAAAGAAATAATAACTGTGATATAGGTTGCAACAACAAAGGGCACAATCCTATAGCCTAAACATAAGATAACCATGAAAAATGTCAAACCCTTGCAAAGGATTTGTAATCCCATATTTGAGAGACAAAGTATTATTGATGATATGAGAATGAAAGATCTATAAGTCCATACACAATTTATATGGCCCTCATCATGAAAAAGACACGTGCTGAACTCAATAAGACTGCTAATATAAATAAGGTCTACAAAAAAATCAACGATTAGAGACAACCCAAAAGAACAAATGGAAAAAATCATAACAGAAATGAATGCACCTGCATATTAAAGCATTCAAAGAGTGTCTCAGTCTTCTGAATGATTAGAGATCAAACCCTTGATATAGTAAATGATGAAAGAGAATAGTCCAAAACAACCATTATACTAGTCATGTAAGCAATATAAGGAAGGGATACATGCAAGCATAAGGTTCAAAGCCTATGAATGTGATGTAAGGGAACTGTAAAAATATGTGAAGAGATAATCATAAGACCATGATTTATGATAAAAGCCATCTGAAGAAAATAGTTTGATGAAGAGCCAAGTATAGTGATGATAAAAATCATGGCACATAACTTTGGCAGTCCAGTCAAGGAGGCAATAGACAAACTCTCTAATTGATCTAAGAAATAGGGATTATCAAATAGATAGTCATACAAATTCTCCTCATTATTTGTGAGTTACAGAAGAAAATAGGTTTATGATAGTGTTTGAGAAGTCAAGGTAAGAATAAGAATATAGAGGTCTAATTACCAGTTATGTTAGAGAGATTTGAGTAGCATAACGACATCAAAGAGGGTTATTTCAAATCCATGGTATCCAAGGAGTATTCAAAGTGCCTCTACAAGATATGAATAACAGACACTGTCAAACAAAGCCACAAAATAGAGTCTCAAGGGTAGTTACATATAAAAGAGTTACAATCATAAAAATGTTGAAAGGTTGCATCCCATTCAAGGGGAATGATAAAATGATAATCAAAGAAGAACAGTCACCTTGCAAATCAATGAAAGGAACAACATAGATGCTCAAAGTAATAGTCATGAACAATCAAAAAAGACAAAAAGATAGAGACCTCCATAGTTACAACCACATAAGTAATCTTATAAGGACAGTCACCTAGAAAGAACTATTGTTGGTAATAAGACTATGTAGGAAGTGAACAAGTGTCCACTCAGTCATGATATATGAAATCCATGGCACTAGTATGATTGGTAAAAAAGGGGTTTTTAGGCCCTAGAATGAGTTGCAAACATGAGTTGAAGTTACTTTATAGATATGTATGTGTTTTGGCAACAATTTGTAGCTAAAATGTCTCAATTTAGTGACTTTTCACAAGTTATCATGGCATGAAAAGGCCTAAATTCAACCCTTATTTTCTGATGAATACTAAGAGGGGGGGGTGAATTAGTATACCCAAAAACCTTACCAAACACTTAAGCAATTTTACTGCAGACCGATATAGCCCTTTAAATAGAAATCTGGTTAATATGCAAACAAGCCAAATAGAAAATAAAGCATTCACCCACAATAACACAATCACCATAACACAAGATATTTTGACGTGGAAACCCAAATGGGAAAAACCACGGTGAGTAAAACTCATAAGTCTACTATCTGCAGAATAGCAACCAGACCAGTTAAGGCCTACAATGTTCTTCACTAGAACAGATCCTGTTAGGAATCTTGATCTTTGTTAGGAGATAAGTCCTATTAAAGACTACCGTGTTAAAGGATTTCAGATCCACAACTATGAACCACCTTGTTAGAGGATTTAGAACAAGCTTAACTAAGCCTACCTGGTTAAGGGTTTCTAACTTGTCGAAGAGATTAGTAATCAACAAGTAAGTGATCTACAAAGTAGCACAAAATGCTTAGTTAGATCCTTGATTGCTCTCTATTAATGCATTGCAACATTACTTTAGTCTTTTGTCCTTCGCACGTTCAATCTCTGTCGCAAGAAACCTTTTTTGCAAAGACCTAATCTTACACACTCAAAACCATAGACATGATGTCCTCATATAGGAATATGATTTCATGTCGGACCAATGAGATTAGATTACAATTTCCTAGGTATAGTGCATCTAGACACAATTGTAACACGACACCGAATCACCGCATCGGTGTCGGTTGATGATAACTCATCACACTTTACAAGTTTGTTAGTTAACAAAACAAAGTATATCAATTATCGGTTTACAAACAAAGACTGGTAAATTGGAACATAGTGTTTCGATCTTATAAATATTGGCTGCCACTTGGGGTCCTCGTACCACTTGAGGTCCTTGGTCATGCTTTGAAACGTAAGATCCTTCTACAAACACCAATAGTCTTCTACGAACAAAGACTATGCATACATTGGCGCATAATACCAGTTTTAACAATACATCACTTACTACTAGTTGAGAATAACTCATACAACAAATAAATGTGCGTCCATCAATGACAATCACAGCTAAGTACAAACATCATCAAAGTGCCAACATTTTCCTTATGCAATCAATCAGATCATAGGAAGTTCAAGGAGGCATGAGGTGGATATTACAATGCATTATTCAGTTAGAGGCCAAAAAATAAGGATTTTTCTAGTTGTTTGCAATAGTTAGATTCTAGTTTAGACTCCCATATGGGTTAGTCACTTGTTGACATAATTTTTATAATAGTCTATAGTTAGTTAAAATTAGTTTTGACTCCCTTTTTCAAGGCTTTTACCTAAAATTCGACCAAAGAAGATATATCTTTCAAGATGGATATATAACCAAGAGAGAAGACTTTCAGTTTAGCCTAAGTTTGAAGATGAAGAGGTGCAATTCAAGATTAGTGGTACCTATCAATTGTAAATGAAACTCCTTTCTCTATTTATCTCCTTCTATTCTTCTCTTTTCTCTCCTTAGTTCTTTTCTCTTTGCCCAAGTTGCATTCAGTAGGGCATGAATAATTATAGCTCAATTTCTGAGTTTTGTTGTAGCAATCCTTTATTTTTTAATAAAATAGCAACAATATTCCTTCTAAATACTTATTCTACTATATCATGGATGAATGATTTGATATTTTTTATTGTGTTTTATGCTTAATTCTTCAAGATACGTCTTATTCAAATATGATTGGTGTAGGAAGATACATAATAGGTGCAGGTCATAGATTGTGCTAGCTGATTTTAGTAGTTTGTAGCTATGAAAACACATTATTTTCCTTCAGACAAGCTTTCGATTCAGTTATTTCTAGGAAATAATTATGCATCACATGTTTAGTTGAGTTGTGAGAGATTTAGGTCTATTTATTGAAGTATTTTGTGAGTTAAGCAATTTTGAAGGTCTAAGTTAATGTTTGGTGCATCACCTCCTCTTAGGATAGGTTTCAACTTTAGTTATTCTTATATCCTTTTTCTGATCAAGAAGTTAGGTCTAGGAGATTTTAGTTGTCAAAAAAGTTGCACCCTATGATGATAAACCTTTTGAAATATGGAAACAACCTCCCAAGTGTGGGACTTGCAGAAGTGAGGCTCAGTCTCTAGAGAAGGCCGAATTCCTTTTCAATCTGAGTGCAAATGTTGGACCAACCAAGCATTGGTAAAATTAATTTATGATCTGATGAGGAAAAGGGGGAAAGAGAGGATGCTTGAGAGGAGGAAAATAATTTTTGTACCTAGACTAAAAGTGATCTTCCTTTCCTATAGTTGCACAAAACATTAATAAAACTACCCCGGGTATGCACAAATTTCTATTCCAACTAGCCACCTAAGTGTAAGTGAAGGTGGAAATTCTATGAAATGAGGAAAGGAATCGATCTCAGTTCTTAGTCAACATCCATAGAGGGATCAACACAATACCTACACCTAAGGAAAAAAAAAAAAGAATGTATTCAAACAAAGAGGTAAAGGACATTACACAAGTTGTAAGAATTGAAAGGAGACAAGTAAAACTAATTTTATTAATGACGGGGAAAGGAAAAATTTACAAGTGCAGAGAAACATAAGTTTTCTGCAAAATAAAAATAATCCCTCAACAGGGTTACAAAATTGCCTTTAAATCTTAGGCATAACTAAGATCAATCTGGGATAGGGGATGGACAAGCTTGAGTTGGATCCAAGGTGAGATGGAGGGCAGTCGGATCCAGTATTCAAATTTGAGTGGGAGTTCTGGATCGGCATCGGGATAGCATGTGACAGATGACACAGAGATTCCTTTAGATGGGGGGGTTCAGATGGAAAGGACCCTGATGATCCCATGGTTTTGGGGGACCCAGGGGGAGGAACACCACATGAAGAGCGGTTAACAGATGAGAGCGGGAAAGGGCAGGTTCAAACTTCAAAAATAGCTGACGGCAACTCGATAGGAGCCCAAGGACAGCAAGCAATTTGTGTCTCAGAGAACACGGTGGAAGGAAAAGATCTCCCAGAAAAGGTTCATTCGTCAACAGACCCGAAGGGGGGACCCAATGGATAGACACGTAAGTGGTCCTCGCTATTTGGCACTAAGCCTAAAGGTAATTCCTCATTGCCTCCTATTAAAAACTCCTTGAATGTGTCTCAAGGCAAGTTTGCTATCGTTGTTCCAGACCAAATCATAGATCAAAACATTGCTAGAATGGAAAACACGTTGATTGGTAATTTTTTTGGGTCAAGACCTAACATAGAAATAGTTCATGGATTTGTCAAAAGAAAGTGGAACCTGAAAGGTCGGGTTGATGTGGTAGCAATGAATAGAGGCTATCTATCTTTCTCGTTTTCTTGTGATGAGGATAGAAGAAACATCCTTTGTAGTGGATCTTGGACAATAGGTAAATACGTTATGTACATCCAGAAGTGGTACCCTAATCTAGCTAAAGGAAAGAATCTTTTGGTCCAAGTCCCGATGTGGGTCAAACTACCTGGGCTCCCAATGGAATTCTAGGAGGAAGACGTTTTTGCAAGTATTGCCAATACCTTTGGGGAGCTCATCGCTATTGACCAAGTCACAACATCTAGAAGAAGACTGATTTATGCTAGGATCTATGTTGGAGTCAGACCTAACATGAACATGCCAGAGGAAATAGAGATAGAATCAAAACTAGGGAAGTGGAAGCAAAATATTGTTTATGAAACAATCCCCTTCACCTGTTTCCTTTGTAAAAAGGTTGGACACTGGGCTAAAAAATGTCCAAATATGGAGGATAAACCCTTCCCCCAAACTAAGGTCTGGAAAAAGGTAGACAAGCCACTAAAAGCCTTGGAATCTAATGATCTTAATCAGAAGAATCAGTCTCAGATAGGAAGGGTGGAGGAAGATTTACTAGCGAAGTGGGTAATGAACTAAAGATTCAGATGCTAGAGCAGAATGTTGAGGACTCAGAGTATAAAGAAAAAGACAACACTCAGCAAGAAGAACCGAAAGAGGACAAGAAAGAGTTAGTCCCAGATAAAGTGGAAAAAAAACCCTCAGACAAAGAGGAAGGAGATAACTTTAACCTTGTTTCAGAATCTCAAGATCAAGAGAAATAAATAGACTGGTTCCAGGAGGCCCAACTTGATACCATTCTAGGCCAAGGGCTATCAAAAATTTCTCTAACCACCCTAGCAAAGGGAAAGCTGGCTTTTTTAGAAGATCAAGACCCAAAATGGGGAGATGAAGAAGACATAAAAAAGGCACTGGGGAAGAATGAAACTAAGTAGAAGGATGAAGAAGTAGCACTGGATAAAAGAAGGAGCAAAAAAAAAAGAACAACAACAACCCAGTCAATAGTACAATGACTAGAAACACCAGAAGCAGGCTTAGTGATGTGGGAGCACAACATACTTCTCCTGGAAGACACTCAAATGCTAAGAAAAGATCTTTGGAAACAAGCAAGAACTTAGCAGATGGTACCCAAAGAACCATCTTTGAGGTAGGTATTTCTAAAAATCCATGAAAATCATCTCCTGGAACATTAGGGGACTTAATAGTCCCCACAAGCATAATTTAGTTAAAAATATGATTAGAGATAAAAACCCTGATATTTTTTTGATTCAAGAAACTAAGATGGTTAAAGATAAAGTTGAAAGTTTGAATATGTTCAAAAATGGTGGAGTCAGTGGAGGTAGTTCAGAAGGTGCATCGGGAGGAATTGTTACCTTTTAGAACAAAAACAATGTAGAAGGAGAGGTGTTGATTCAGGACAACAATCTAGCTTGTATAAGATTTAAGCACTTTAAGAATTGTACAACTTGGGTTCTAACTCACATTTATGCCCCCAACACAAAGACTAGTAGAAGTGAGATGTTGAGATATCTAACTGGGCTGAGAAGTAGGTTTGCTGAGGACAGTTGGATAATTATGGGAGATTTCAATAATCCTTTGAAGGAAAATGAGAAAAAGGGAGGGAGTCAAGCTAATCTGGATAGTAGATTGGACTTGATGGACTTCATAAACAATAATGCAATTCATGATTTGGAGTTGCAAGGAGTCAAATACACCTAGACCAACAGAAGAAGTGGTGAGAATCTGATCCAGGTTAGACTCGATAGAGCTCTTCTTTCCTTAGATTGGTATAATCTTCATAAATGTTCTTTATCCTCTCACATAAGGGCTGGATCATATCATTATCCCATAACCTTCATGGCTGAAGTAAAGAATAGAAGGAGACATTTCCCTTATAGATTTGAAAAAATGTGGACCAGACACCCAGATCTGGAAAATAAGATTAAGGAATGGTGGCAGGTCAGTATTGAAGGGAACGCCATGTACAAAGTTGTCAAAAAGATGAAGAATGTTAAAGATAATTTTAAGAAGTGGAATAAGGATTGCTTTGGGAACATATTTACCTCAAAAGCTACAACCCTCTTAGAGCTCAAGGAAATCCAAGATGAGATACAGATCAATGGTTACACTAATATGTCTAGAAACATTGAAGATGCTATTCTTATGAGATATCATGATCTAATAGTTAAAGAGGAAACCTACTGGAAACAAAGATCAAGGAATGTCTGGTTAAAGGAGGGCGATAGGAACACTAAATACTTCCATATGTCCACCTTAAGACATAAGGCCATGAAGAGAATTGTTCAGATTAAAGTGAATGGTAGATGTGTTGTTGATGATGACTCCATGAGCAAGGCTGCTATGGATTTTTTCTCTAACTTACTTGCTAAGGATCAGAATTTGGAAATACACGCACAGAGGGAACTTTTGGATAGCATACCTACCATTTTGGGGGAGGAATAGAATGATCACCTGTCGGCTATCCCTTCCCATGAAGAAATTTTGATAGCTGTCAAATCCTTCGAAGGCAACAAAGCCCCAGGTCCGGATGGCTTTCCCATGTTTTTCTTCCAAATGTACTAGCATATTATAGGAGATGATGTCACCAAAGTAGTGAAAGAGTTTTTTGGTGCTAGAAAACTGTTAAAAGAAGTTAATGGTACTTTTATCACTCTCATTCCCAAAAAAGATGGGGGCAGACTCTATGGATATTTTCAGACCTAAAAGTTTATGCAACTCTCTCTATAAGATTATCTCTAAGGTCCTAACCTCTAGAATTTTGAAGTTGTTGCCCTCCATCATCTCGCCTCAGCAAAGTGGTTTTGTCCCAGGAAGACAAATTTTGGATTCTATCATCTCCGTGCATGAAAATATCCACTCACTGACATTCTCTAAAAAGGAAGGTTTTTTTTCTGAAACTGGATCTCTCTAAAGCCTACGATAGAGTGGATTGGGATTTTATGGTGGATGTTCTCTCTACTTTTGGCTTTAGTAATGAATGGCTCCCCTTCTCCTTTCTTTAAAGCCTCAAGAGGTCTCAGGCAGGGGGATCCTCTATCTCCAATGATCTTCATCATCATGGCAGAATGCTTGGGGAGATATATTGGTAAGCTGGTTGAGAAAAGGGAGTTTTGCGGTTTGAATCCTTCTTCGGCTGATCAAATATGCTCTCATCAGTAGTTTGTTGATGATTCTATAATAGTGGGAAAAGCCACTGTTAAGGACTCTAGAAGACTTAAAAAGGCTTTGGACAACTATGGAGAGGCCATTGGTTAGCTAATTAATTGGTCTAAAAGCTTTGTTTATTTTATCAATACTCCAGAGAGAAGGAGGATTAAAATTAGTAACATTCTGGGAGGCCAAATTGGTAGTCTGCCTGCTTCTTACTTGGGGCTCCCCTTAGGCCTTGATCCTATGGACACCTTTTGGGGAGCCTTGGTGGATAAATTCCACAAAAAGTTGTCTAGATGGAAGGGAGCTCTCCTTAGTCAAGCAGGTAAGGTCCAATTGCTTAAATCCACTCTACAAAGTATCCCCCTCTATGCCATCAGTCTATTCAGGATTCTAGTTAAGTATGCTGAGGCCATTGAAAAGATTCAGAGATCCTTCTTATGGACAAGGGTGGAAGAGAAGAAGAGAATGAACTTAGTTGCATGGGAGAAGGTCTGTAAGCCTAAGAATAAAGGAGGTCTTGGCCTTAGAAGAATAAGAGACATAAATGATCACCTCATGGCCAAGCAGATTTGGAGAGGATATAGAAATCAAGGAGAGTGGAAAAAAATATGGGACAACAAATACAAAAGCCAATGCCCAAATCTTCAAAGTTTCCTCAAAGTGGAGAGCATCCCAATCGGTTCCAATATTTGGAAAAATGTCTCTAAGACTAGAGAATTAATTATCAAAGGTACAAAGTGGAAGTTGGGGAAAAGGAATCTTATTCAGTTTTGGGAGGACCCTTGGCTTCTGGATTCCCCTTTGAATGAAAAGCCTGAGTGGAACAGATATCAAAACCAATGCAAGGAAAGATTTGGAACCAAGGTTGAGGATTACTAGAAAGATGGACAGTGGAGAGACTTATCTCAAGTGGATCAGTCTTTAGGTAGTTTGAACAAAGTTATGAACTCTATGGTGAGGATTGAAGAAGAAGACCAAATAATTTGGAAACTCACAGCTAGTGGTACTTTTTCAGTGACTTCTCTATATCATCAATAGTTCAAGAACATGGAAATTCCTTGTTGGGCCAAAGCTTGGGTGAAAGGCCTCATCCCCAAAATCAATATTTTCTTTTGGATAGACCTTCAAGACAAAATTCTCACTATTGAGAATATCAGAAAAAGAGGTATCAGCATGCCTAGTTTCTGTATTCTCTGCAAGCAGAATGTGGAGACTATAAATCATATGCTCTTCCATTGTCCCTTCTTTGCTGATGTTTGGGGAAGCTATTTGGATCAATTCAATATTAGTTGGAGCTTCCCTAATTCGATTCAGGAAATTTTCAAGTCTTGGCATCACCCTTCAAAAAAAAAAACCACAACCTTATTATGGAAAATTGCTTTACCCCACATGTGTTGGGGTCTTTGGAAAGAGAGAAATGATAGAATTTTCATGGAAAAGACAACTAAGGCTAAAATTGTGTTTGAAAAAATAAGAAGAAGCATAGTGGAAAATCTGAATATCATATGTGGTTTGGATAATCCTCACACTAAGGAGGACCAATGTATCTATAAAAAGTGGAGACTAAAGGCTCAAGAGATTGTTCAGAGCAACCCTAGAGAGGGAGTGAGATGGATCAACCTGCCCGGAGGATGGATGAAAATCAATTTTGATGGGGCCTCTAAGGGTAACTCGGGGGTTGTTGGATGTGGAGTGGTCCTAAGGGATGAATGGGGAATATGTAAAATCATCAAATGTATTCCCATAGGAAATCAAACCAATCATGTAGCTGAAGCCATGGCAGTCTATCATGGGATGATCCTTGCCAAGGAAGCCAAATGCACTAAAGTTTGGTGTGAAGGAGACTCCTTAAACATTATCAATTTTTTAAATATGAAATTCCCATCGTCTTGGTCTATTAGTAATGCTATTAAAGCTACTAGGAAAATTAGAAAAGAGTTTGACATGTGTGTTTTTACACATGCTTACAGGGAGGCCAACTCTTGTGCTGACTGGGCTGCCAACCTAGCCTGCCAATCAAGAGACATCATTACTAATTATGGTGAAACGAAGATTGCAAGTGAAATGAAATCCTTGCTCAATCAAGAGCGAAGCTATAAAAGGCAATGTGGTACTTTTAATCATTATTTCTAATGACCTTTCTACCTTTTTCGATGCAGGGCTCATTTGAAGATAATGAACTTTTAAATAGGTGTCTTATCATAATTACTTGGCATGGATTCTGGGTGCTCTTATAGAATAACCATAGAAACCAAAGGGGAAGTGATCAAAGCGAGAGAAGGCATTGCAAGGAAGGTGCTGGAAAAATGAGAAAGAATGAAGAAGTCTGGGATATCATCCAGCAGAGAGGAATGAATGTTTTCATGGAACGACTAAGTGGGAAAGACCCCACAATTACTTCTTACTTCATCAAGAAATGGAAAAATGGAAAAATTCTGATTGGTTCACAGATGATGAATGTCGATGAAGAGGTTATTGCCGAGGCCACGGGGATGTCTACTGAGGGTATGAAATTTTACAAGGATAGAGGAATATCTGATAAAGCTGCAGACAAGTTTCCAGTTATGGATGCAGAGAGGCGAAAGATGAACAAAATTAACAATTCCTACCACTCCCCGAAGAGAATTTGAAGGCCTTAGAGGTTTTCTCTTTTTGCTTCTATTGAATACATTACCTTAGACGGTAGGTTTACCAGGGCCTACGGGCATCACTTCATTTTTCTTAATCACTTTCATCATGGAGAAAGGGTTAGCCTTCCCTATTACCTTGCTTGTTCTATGGATCATACTATAAAGGAAATCCAGAAGGATCCTAAAGGTGATCATGCCCTCCACCAGGGGCTTATGGTCCTAGCTTATAAAATGCTAAAGGGGAAGTGCATTGAAAAGCCTATCAAAGGCAAAAATGCTAGAGATGAAACTACAGAAAGTAAGGATAGTGGTTTTAATTTTGACTTGGATACCAAGGGAGAGTCAGAGGAAACTAGCAAGAAAGGGAGGATTATGGCCAAGAAGAGGAGGATTATTGTGGACTCTAATATGTTGGACTTTGTAACTGAATCCCTTGAGGAAAAATCTGCTAAAAGAAGGAAAAAGAAAACCACTAGAAAGAAGACTCAAAAAAAGAACATTAAAAAGGGGACCAATTCCGAATTCAATCATGTTCAGGTTGAATCGGAAGAGGAGGCTGAAGAAAACAAGGTGGTTGATAGTCAGGATAAAGAAGGGGAGGGTAACCCAGTGATGGATAATTTGGAGACCGTGAATACCACAAATCTGCATAAGGAGGAAAAAGGGGATAAAAGTGATAATGGGGACAAAGACACTGTTAAGGCCTTCTATGAGACCATCACTACTATGGTGAAGGATGTTAACAATTTGAAAACTGATACATAGGCCATTGCAAGATTTACAGTTGGTGACAAGCCCTTGGTGGAACATGTTAAAGAACTGGTGGTCGTTCTGCATAATGCACAAGCTATTGAATGTATGGTTGGAAAAATTATGGCAATGGAGAAAAAGGTCAATGAGATGGGAGATCCTAAGGAAATGGAAAATAAAATGAAAGATTTCAGCACCAGAATTGACAAGCTGGAGCTCAATGTAAAGAAGATTACCAACTAAAATTTCCAAATCCTCAAATCCTCGGTGGACAACATGAACATCCTTATTAACAGGTTTGAGAATAATGCAGAAAAGGATGGTGATAAAGAGCAGTCGAAAAAGAAAGGGCATGAAAGGAGGACCAGAGCTAACATAAAGAAAAAAGGTGACATCGAAGGTCATGAGTTGGAGGATCTGAAGACCTCAGCGAACAGCATGAAACAAATGGTTGTTCACGCTAAGGAAATTATGAATAGTATTTAGTTTCTATTGTTGTCCTTGGTTAGGTCTCTTTGCTGTCTTTATGCTTTCCTTTTGTTGTCTATATCGAGATACTTTATTATGTAATGTTGTGTTATGTTGATCCCTTTCGGTGGGTTCATTTTGTTTTTTGAAGTGACCAGGCACTTTTTTTAGCAGTTCTTTCTCCTGGTTTGTTCAAGGTTGGAGTACCTTTCAAATACTTGATTTTACTTAATCAAAACTAAGATCAATTTGGAGTTTAAGAAACCCTAACCCTAGCTAGGTTAGGTTACAAAATATTTGAGAGGAGGAAGATCAGATCAAGGACAATCTGATGGCGTGTTGAATTCAGCTCTGAGAGCGTCCTCTACCTCTAGATAAGAAAAGTATACCTACAAGGAAGATATCTCTACAATTGAATGTACTGGGATGGCATCTATAGGCACAAAAGTCCTTATACCATATTGAATAGAAATGAGTGGCATCTAGAAATTTTTGCAGGGGCATATCTAGAGTTATGATGGAGTCCTTGGTGGTTGGACTAAAATCAGTTGAAATTTTGGGCTCAACTAAGCAAAAAAAAGGACCTCGACCATTGGGTTGACAATTACCCACCAGTAAAAGAGTTTAAATGCCAATGACTCAGAGAGAATTGAATGTTGACCATCAATCTGAGAGATTCATGTGAAGATGGATGTGCAAGATCTCTCCATGTAAGCATCCATCAGGCCAAATGCAAGATTTAAACATAGTTACTCGATCGCCCATTAAGTGAAAATCAAGAGCCATAGATGAGCCATGTTGCAGGTTGGACCCACCTAAGTCGTCTCAAGTTTCCTCATACGCTACATTTTGTTCCTTTTCCCTTGTGGGGTGGTGGGGAACATCACCTGTACTATTCTTTTCTTACCCCGCAGGGCTCCATTGCTTCCTCAAAATCTCTTGTGGTATGGTGAGGAAGCCCTCTATTTACTTTACCTTTATTACTCCACCTGACACCCTAGTATGATTGCAAACTATTGCGAGATGGCAGAGAAGCCATCCACCTTACTTATTGCTTACCCCGTGACACCCTTTGACCTATCGCACTCACCTCGTGGGACAGGAAGGAGCATCACCTACACTATGTTTTTCTTACCCCACATGGCCCAATTGCTTCCCAAAATCCCTTGTGCGATGGAGGGGAATCCCTTTACTCTCTTTTCTTCGCTACCTTGTGAGCCACTCAAATGTGCTTTCTACTATTGCGGGATGGCAGGGGGAGGAAACTTCTCCTTGCATGTGTTACCACACAACACATCCACTTTAACACTTTATGCTTTGCGGGATAGCAAGAACATCATCTGCACTTTACTTTCTCTTATCTCGCAAGCCTCATTTTCTTTGATATATGTCCACATGGGGGAAGAAAGGAACAGACCTCCTTGCCTTCTCCGCCATCCCTCATAGGCAAAATCTGAGTCTGTCAAACCCTTAGCCTATGAGAGCTTGTTGTGCTTTATATGTTGAATAATACGTGATGGCTAACACATGATGATGAATAACATGATGTGTTATTAGTATGAGATGCGGGTGAATCTGTAAGGCACGGGTCAATAACCCTCTTATTATTGACACATCACATAACCTTTGTGTTATGCATTTTCTGAAGAAAAAAATAAGTAGCTAACTCTGCTAAGTATGATAACACAACATATTAGTCACACTCACTAACACAACGTGTTAGTCACACTGAAATCTTAGAACTGGTCTCTACAAGGGTTGGCACAAAAATTGCTCAAATTTCTAGTGACTCAGAGGGGGCCCTAAGCTTGCTTAGGGTAAGACCAAAAGTCTTAGATATCCATTGGGTATAGAGTCAAAGCCTGAAATAAAATTTGATTCTTTCCACCCTTGCAAACTAGAACAAAACATCCTCTCTGCCATTCTCAAAGGAATGGCCTATGCATGTGCACTTATTAGAAAGCTGGAAAAACTGAAAAAACAAAAGCCTAAACTAAATATATGCATTCTTTACAGTGAAATAAATTAAACAAAGCCATTGATTAGATTTTTGGAGTAGCTACCTTTCCTAACCAAGCTCTGATGCTCCTCATGCTTGTTGAAAACTAGCTAGGGAAAGAAAATTAACAAGCATCCAATAGACTATTGGAATGCCTCCCAAAACCTGAGAGAAAAGAAACTCACTCATGCTTGAATTATATTTTTCTGAGGTGGATGGGTGAAAAAAAATTGCTCTCCTTCATGATGCTCAACTCCATGCTCATAAATAAGCATGACAAAGGGTGAATTGCAGGTCTAAGCCAAATTTTTGATAGGAAATCCTCTTGAAGGAGATAGATTCAAGCCATCACTGCTAGCTTCGCCCCTACTTTGTTGATTTGGCAACAAAATAGGAACCTCTAAGATATGCCCCTACTCCTCAAACTTTATTACCTCTGCTGGCAATTTAAGATCTTCCTCTTTCTCCTCCCAATTCAACTAATGAGAAGATATCAGCTCAATGTCAAAACTTGAGCAAATCCCTCAAGACCATCCCAAAAGGAATCATCCTCTAGCTCTTCTTCATTATCAAGGATAGGAGTGTCCTTATTCTCCTCCATTCCTAGTTCAGTCTCATATTGTAGCTCAATTGTAGGCATATCCTCTTCTTCAAGGAAGGAAGGAAGCTCATCCCATAATGAGAAAACAATGTCCTCTTGTTCCTCAATCTTGCTAGTCACAGGGGCGTTGTATGATTGGTTAACACCACAAACATATGCCTCCTGTCAGTTTGTAAAAGAAAAATATCCATGCACCACTAAGGCCTAATTGTACTGGTCATGCCAATCTTCATTGATTTTTCCCTTTAAAGTTGCCCCTTTGCAATTGATAATTTGTTTTTGTGGTTGACAAGGCTTACTATCCTAAGACTATTGTCTCTTGATTGAGATCAATTCATTGTTAAATCCCTGCAACATCTTCTACATGCTCTTCGAAGAGGATCGCATAGCCTTTGTTTAAGCCTTGATCTCTTGAATCTTTGTGGATAGTTGAAGAGGCACAAGTGCGAATAGTTGGCATGTTGGTGCTATTGGTATGGGTGCCAAAGTAGGCTATTGTGTAGGAGCCTCTGAGAATAGTGGCATTGGAGTTCTAGGAGCTAATTTTCCATCTTGCATTAAACACCTTTCTACCTTGACACTAGTGTCATACGCTCTTGGAAGGTTATCCCTGCCCATTGATTGTATCATTACAACTATGTCACTATTTAGAGCCCTGAGGAAGTATAAGAAGGAATAATTGGTAGATGGATTGACCAAAGCAAAGATTCTATCCCGTCTTTTGAAACTTGTAGTTAAAGTTTGTCATAAACTCATATGGGGCGCTCTTAAATAGATGTCAGTTGTTCAACAAGTGACAAGGGGTTGCTCTTGTCTTCAAACTTATTGTATAATATTTCCCCTAATTCATCCTAGTTATGGACTAAACTAGAGGGTAGACCCCTGTACCACTATAGGGCTTTTCCCTTGAATGAAAAGGCAAGAAGCCTCACCACAACATTATCCTCAATGACCTTAAACACTGAGAAAATGCTTGACACATCTTGTATATATTCAACTAGGGTAACAGAGGTTTCCCCAATAAAAAATGGGATAGCCTTTAAGGCTTCTACTGGGATGTCATTCTTTTGAGATAGAGCTAAGGGCCTGTCACCATGAAAGGTGACAAAATAAATGTATTCTAGTGGCTACCATGAGAAATAGAAACTCTCACTTCTTCTAGAATCTGAAAGCTCATACTATCAAAGAAAAATACCTCTACAAGATGCTCCTATTGAAA
Organism: Cryptomeria japonica; assembly: GCF_030272615.1. Lineage (NCBI taxonomy): Eukaryota > Viridiplantae > Streptophyta > Pinopsida > Cupressales > Cupressaceae > Cryptomeria > Cryptomeria japonica. Next base: position 457,863,429 of record NC_081415.1, on the reverse strand, counting down.
AGTTGATGTGAAACGATAGCTGGTCTTGAACAAGAGCTTGGATTTGATCCTTAGAGTCACCAAGTGTTGAATGTGACTACCTCCAAAGGCAAGATTGCTAAGAGCAACATTGGACTCTTAGCAAAAATGTTGAAATGTGTGTCCCATTAGGCGTGCCAAAAACTATTGTCACAAAAGTTGCACCTTGTGATGATCAACCTTGTGACACATGGAAACAACCTCCCAAGTGTGGGACTTGCAGAAGTGAGGCTGAGTCTCTGGAGAAGGTCAGCTTCCTTCGCAATCTAAGTGCAAATGTTGGACCAACCCAACATTGGTAAAATTAATCTATCATCTAAAAAGGAAAAGGGAGAAAGAGGGGATGCTTGAATGGAGGGAAATAAGGTTTGCACCTAGACTAAAAGTGATCTTCCCTGGTTGTAGTTGCACAAGGCATCAATAAACTCGGGTATGCACAAATTTCTATGCCAATTAGTCACCTAACTGCAAGTGGAGGTCAAAATTTTATGAAATGAGGAGAGGAACTGAGCTCAATTATCAGTCAACATCCATAAAGGGATCACCACAATACCTATGGTTAAGGAAAATAAACAAGAATTTATTCAAAGAAAGAGGTAAAGGACATTACACGGGTTGCAAGAACTGAAAGGAGGCAAGTAAAACTAATTTTATTAATGAAAGGGCAAGGCAAAATTTATAAGTGCAGAGAAACATAAGTTTTCTGCAAAAGAAAGAAAAACGATCCCTCAACAGAGTTACAAAATTGCCTTTAGGGCTTAGGCATAACTCAGATTGAGTTGGAGTTTAAGAAAACCTAAACCTAACCCTAACTAGGTTTAGGTTACAAAATATATGAGAGGAGGAAGATCATATCAAGGAAGATCTGATGGCGTGTTGAATTGGGCTCTCAGGAAAATCCTCTGCCTCTAGAAAAGCAAAATATCCCTTCAAGGAAGATATGTATGCGATTAAATGCACTAGGATGGCATCTGTAGGCACAAAATTCCTTATACCACATTGAACAGGTATGGGTGGCATGTGGAAATTGTTACAGGGGCATATCTGGAGTTATGGTGGAGTCCTTGGTGGTTGGACTAAAATAAAGTTAAAATTCGATCACTGATTGAGTAGAAAAAGGGACTTCGACCATTGGGTCGACAACTACTCGCTTGTAAAAGAGTTTAAATACCAATGGCTCAGAGAGATTTGAATGCTGACCATCAATATGATAGATTCATGCAAAGATGGATGCATGAGATCTCTCCATGTAAGTATCCATCAAGGCCAATGCAAAATTAAAACACAGTGACTCGATCGCCCATTAAGTGAAAATCAACAACCATAGAAGAGCCACGTTGCGGGTCAGACCCACCAAAGTCATCTCATGTTTCCATGCAGGCTCCATTTTGTGCCTTTTGCCTTGTGGGGTGTCAAGGAACAACACCTGCACTATCCTTTTCTTACCCCGCAGGGCCCCATTTCTTCCTCAAAATCCCTTGTGGGATGGCGGGGAAGCCCTTTGTTTGCTTTACCTTTGTACCCCGCATGACACCCTAGTGTTCTTGCAAACTATTGTGGGATGGTGGAGAAGTCATCTGCCTTACTTGTTTCTTACCCTGCGACAACCTTTGACCTGCTATGTTTACCTCGTGGGATGGTGGGGAGAATCACCCACACTGTGTTTCTTACCCCATAGGGCCCAATTACTTCCCAACATCCCTTACAGGATGGCGGGGAAGCCCTTTTCTCTCTTTTATTTGTTACCTCGCGAGCCACTCAAATGTGCTTTTTACTACTATTGTATGGTGGGGGGAAGAAACTTCTCCTTCCATGTGTTTCCCTGCAACACATCAACTTTAACACTTTATGCTTTGCGAGATAGCAAGAACATCGTCCATAATTCACTTTCTCTTATCCTATATGCCTCATTTTCTTTGATATATGCCCACATGGGGGAAGAAAGGAACTGACCTCCTTGCCTTCCTAGCCATCCTACACAGGCAAAACCTGAGTCTGCCAAACCCTTAGCCTACTGGAACTTGTTTTGCTTGATATGTTGAATAACACGCGATGGCTAACTCCAGATGATGAATAACACATTGTGTTCTTCGTATGAGATGTGGGTGAATTTGTGAGGCATGAGTCAATAACCCCTCTTGTTATTGCCACATCATATAACCTTCATGTTATGCATTTTCTAAAAAATAAAGCAGCTAACTTTGTTGAGTATGATAACATGATGAGTTAGTCACACTGACTAACACAAAGTGTTAGTCACATTGAAATCTTAGAACTGTTCTCTACAACGATTGGCACGAAAATTGCCAACAGTTTTCATCAAGGAACCAACCCTCTTTGGAGATTCACCTTCAATTTGAGAAACCCACAAGCTTGAAGGTATTTTCCTTTCTCACAAGATTGTTGAGCTTTTAGCTTAAGCCTCATGGGTACAATCTTGGTGACAATAGTTTTTGGCATGCTCGGTGGGACAATTTGAACTATTTTAGTTCAAAGCTTATCTGCATAATTCTAATTTTTGGTATGAAAACCAATATTTTCAACCTTTACAAGAAGATCCACACACACCTGGCAACTTCAAGCTCAAATCTATTTCTTTCAGTAGTCTAAGTGTTGGTATGTACAATGGACAATCTGATTTGTCCTTATTTATGAGATTTTCTATGAATTTGCAGCGTATATGAATGTTTTAACATGTTTTCTTTTCATGAAAATGCATTCTATTACCCCCCATATCATGAGAAAGTTACTCCTAGACCTTCTTATAAGCCATATTCAACCAACCATAATGTTGGTTTTATCCCAAATTCTCTTACAACAACAAATAACTAGCATGATCATCATTCTTACCAACCACCCACCCCCGCTCAACCTTCTTTGCAACTAGTATATGCTCAAAGCCAATCCCAAGAAGTCCATTTTTCTTCAAATCAACTTTCTTTCTTGCAAATTCAACCCCAAAACACTGAAAGTGTTGAACTTAAAGACATTACAAAGATGGTCAAACAAACCTTACACGGCTTCACTAGGGAGATGGATGAGATCAAGAGCCAACATGAAAAAAATGAATTATCTTTCCAATCTTACCTTAATGAACAATAGGATGAGTGGGCCCATCAAGCCAATCTACATGATCAGGAGGAGCTAACTTATCAAGACCAATTCTATAAGCAATATCTAGTGGTGCAATAGAAGTAGCATGAGGAAAAACTTGCAATGGTGTTAGTTGTACTAGGAGAAGTATTACGAAGATCAAGAAAGGGAGTTAGTTGCTCAAAAAGAGAAATATGAAGAGAGGATAACAACTATAAAAGGAGAGTGATGAATATTATTCATGTTGTGTTACAAAAGGCTAGAGGCACCATCAACTCTTTCTCCTCCAGTGCAAGAACCTAAGCAAGAGGCTAGCCCTATGGGTTTCCTTCCAAATCCATTTCTTGAAATGGGTATTCATATGTTCAACACATTATCCTTTATACCAGGTGCACCTCATGAGCATGTTCAACCTATAATCCCTAAAGAGAAACCTCTTCAAGAGCCCATCTACATTCCAAAATCCCAATAAGCTCCACAAATTTATCTAGTAGATCCTATTGTTTCCCAAGAGAGTTGTCATATTGAGTAGAGCATGCTGGAGTAGTGAAGAATAAAGAAATAAAATGGTAACCAGCATGCAAAATTGTCTAATTTATTGATTGAAATTCCATTCTTTTATTGAAGAAGAAGAGGTTGTGCTATGTTCAATACCAACAAATTGTTGGAATCAAGGAACATTGAGAGGGGGTTGAATCAGTGTTCTACCAGTAAACAAACCTTCAAACTTATTCTTAGACCGCCAGAAGAAAATGCAAGAAAGTAAAATGCAAAAACACAAGATAATCAACAACATAATCATAGCATTGGGATTTTTAAGTGGAAACCCGAAAAGGGAACAACCACGGTGGGATTAGAACCCACAATATTCATATACTGTGATCAGGAGTACATAAATATTACAAAAGGGGAATGCACTTGCATTCAGGCACACTACCTAGAACCAAAGTTTTAATTACAATATGGAAGTATCACTGACTTATAGATCATTTGCAATGATTAATACAATGATTGAACTCCAAAATAGCATCAAACAATGTTAGTCTGACTATAACACCTCTATAACTTTGCCATGTTCTTCTTCTTAGTCAGCTACTGGACCAAGAATGCACATGTGAAACTACACCAAATAGGTTTCACGATCATCACTCACTCATATCATCCAATATCATACACCAAAAAGATCTTCTACCCTAGTCATATATATCTGCAATCACAAAATAAAACATTCATCAATTCGGCCAACCATAATATGTAATGTAACGTGTAATTGGGTGTCGGCTTAGACCAGTTCTCCAAAACATATGTGGATCAACCAAATGATGTCTAAATGATTTCTATATGTCATCCCTATCATCCCATGCACAGATCTCATCACCACAATCACTACAAAGATTTTGGACCAAAAGTGCTCTGCTTATCCTGAAATACTAGTGATAGATTACTAGACCATTTCCTCTACTGGTTATTAAAATCCATAACTATTAGATGGGATTTCCAAGAAGAGTTTCCATCAATGAAAACCCTAAACCATTATCCATGCACTAGAATCCATAGGATGAGTGTTAATTGCCAATGATCTCCCCCTTTGGCATTGATGGCAACACTCGTGAAAAATGACGATGTTGAAACCTGTATATCGGATCAAAAATTTTAAGGCTCCCCCTTAGACTAGAAACTCAAAGAGTTGTATCAACCAAAAACTTTTATCATCCTCTATACATTTTTCACTCTACTCTCCCCCTTTGGTAGCATTGCCAAAGATGGGTTGCCGCACAAAACCTTACATACATGGATATATACCAGATATTATACATACTTGAAGATATATGCAAAAATGGTCTTCAAAAATCCTAAGTGTGTGCACCACCCATTCTTCAAATTGCCCAAAACTATGATGATAGCACTAAAAACATAAGCATGTATCTCTACATCTTTCAATTTTGTTGGAACATGTTGTTCCATTGTCTTCATGCAATCAACTTTGTTGCTCAGCATAGTGTCCATTTGGGGGGCAATAAGGTTCCATAGCTCACCAATCTCCCTCAAAATTCTCTCCTTTTTTGAATTTAGGATTGAGATTTTATCAATTAGAGCCATCAGTTGTCCTTCTACACTACTGGCAAGGGAAACATTAGAATCAAATGACCATGATATACCATCAAGCTTGCCCTAGAAAACACTAATCTGCTTATATATGTCTACTTTGAATTTGAGTAGGATAAGGAATGACTTGTATATCTATCCTCCTTCACTTAATGTCTCGAAGATAGTCTACAACATTTTGTTTAATCTGACCCTATCATCTTCAATCATCTTTGAGAAGGTTTGCATGTTATTGTGAGGATCTAGTTATTATTGAGAGGGGGGGAGTGAATTAGTAATAACAATAAACTAAAATCTTTTACCTATCTGATAATACTTCTCAAAAATAGTTCATAACCATTACCAGTAGCAACTCAATCAATCACTTAGAGAAGATTTACCAAACTACTCATTCATGTGTTCATCAACATGTAAGCAATGTAATGATATCAAATCCACACATAAACCAATCAACCACCATATGAACACAAATATTTTTCATGTGCAAACCCAAATAGGAAAAATCACAGTGGGATTGGTACCCACAAAATTTGCACTCTTTTGGAATGCGCCCTGTTAAAGGCCTAGTCTGGTTAGGAGCTTTACAATAATGTTTGGTTAAGAGAAGACCCTATTAGGAGTCACTCGGTGAAGGGATTTTAACCTCATCCCTATTAGGAGCTCTACCCTTTTAGGAGTAACCTTGCTAAAGGATTTAAACCCAAATTAATGGGCCACCTGGTGAAGGGATTTACAAGATCAGGCTTATTAGGACCTACCTGGTTAAGGGATTTTAATACTGCCGCAACTGTTAGGAAACAATAGGTAAATGATCTGATCAATGCACTCTCTTATTTCTAGTACAGATCCATTTTAGCTCCAATCTACTTCACACATGTAGACATCTCAATCTAGTTCGGCACACTCTCCTTCTCTGATCACCGACACAAAATCTCTTCTCAAACTTGACCTAAATACACTTTTCAACTAGGTTGGTTACATAACCCTAGCTTATAAGGAATTTACATCATAAATCATATCAAATCATTACAAATCATTTACAAATCATTACAACAAATTTCAAGACAATTACAGTTGTTGAATGATCATAACACATCACCGCACATCGATCTGATAAGTTGTCAAACCCTTAACACATTCTGCTAAGCACTTCATTGTTTCCCAAAAAATCTAATCCTTGATCATGCTCAAACAGTATCTTATCACTTCACATAGATTCTAACACATCACCACTAAGATAAGATCATGAAAAGATCCACCACCAAACCATAAAACATCACTGGTTAAAGATCTTGTCACTGGTTCTCAAACCCTTCACTGAATATACAATAGTCAATTACAAACATGACTTATGGTTCTCCAAACATGATGTTGTACCTATCATAGACTCATTATAATGTCATAAGCATACATTCCAAACCATAACACCTAACTCAACATGGATCTCTACCGCAACCATCTCCTTCACTATTCTGCTTATCGGTTGACTGCAACTTAGCAGTTTTGCTCTCCAACTCAATCCATTATTGGTTAGGCTACAATAACAGCGATAACTTAGATGATATACAAAACATAAACAAAAATGGTTTCCATCAATGACAACACAAATAACTCATCATAAAGCATCATATCATAATTATATCATCACAAACAGTCCATCAATTTATCATCATCTCTATAGTTATGCCAATATGCCAACACTACATATGCACCTCCTTGAATCTATCCAATACATTCTTGGTGGTTGCCTTCTCCAATGACTCAATTAGTATTGGTATTGTTGATTAACTATAGCAACTTGTTGGAGAGGTTATAATTTGCATCTAATTGTAGTTCTGGTACCACCTTTTGTAAAACATCTACAGACATCTCAATCATCTTTTTGTCCTCATACCCTGATTTAACCAAGTCCTAACTAGCTTGAGCCTAGACTACTGCAACAACCATCAGCCTTTCAGCTAGAAACATCGAACCAATGTCAAGAGGTCTATCAAAATTGATGGAGATATACGGGAGAATTATTTTCCCCTGGTCCTTCAGAGTGTCGGTTGCCATGATTACTAGGACATCTTTAGATTTTTGCTTTCCCTTACTGACCTATTCTCCCTTGTCCTTCTTCATTTCATCTTTATCTACATCCTTTTCTTGTTCTACAACCTATGCACCAGTGTCACCACTTGGTGCAGTATCAACTTTTGGATTATTCTTGGCCTCTTCAACTTTCCTTTCCATTATCTCCAGGCGGTCATCCAGAGGATTTTGACTGTCTACTATATCTAGGACTTCTATATTAGTCTCTATTTGAATTTCATCCTTTTGAGAACCTTCTCATACTTCTGAATGGGAAGTATCTTCCTTCTAATATTCCTCATACTTTGGTATGACTAGAACCCGATTGTTTTTTAGAAACCTTTTCCATATCTATTCAGTTTTTTTTCTTACTTCCTCAACCCTTCCAATCATAAGTCTGTTTAATCTATTTTTTCTTTGGAATTCCTTTTTGTTGGCTAGTTCCATGAGTCTATCAACCTATTCTTGATAAATACAAGAACTGATATTGATTAATTCACATTCTTTCATCTCCTCGTCTAATAGGCTTGCAGCTAGCCTTCTAGCATCAAGAATGTTATAGAAATCTTATGGAATAATATGTTCTAACCCAATTAATGATTTGTTGAAGTTATACATATGTAACACAATAGCTTCCTCAATTTACCTTTGATCATTTTCATCAAGATTATCATAGGATGCACTAATGTTCTTGATATTATCATCATTAACTATTTCATCAATTAATTTTTTTACATTCAATAAGGGAATGATGGTGTATTTACCTTCCACCTTATCGGATTTAAGACTTTCATCAAGCTCTATCCTTAGTCGTCTTCCTCTTTTAGGCCTACCAGTTAGAGAGGGTTTTGATTGTGTCTTTTTTCTTGGTTGGGCACCACTAGACTATGGTTTCCTAATCACTTAGATGAATTTTCCTTTCTTCTTGTCTTTCTTTGCTTCCTCATCTGAATCTATCTCAGATGCAATAGGAGATACATCGATCAACATAAGTTCTTTTTGGTTTATGTTTCTTCTTCAACACTCCTTTTCTATATGAGCTTTGAGTTATTGATGACTTCACCAGACTAGGGGAAGACTTAGTCTCCTTAGGCTTTGCTTGGGAGGGAACTGGTTTAGTCTTAGACTACTTTGATTCCATCTCTGCTTCCATCTAATCCTTCTTCTCCTTAGGTTTCTTGATATCTTCTTTGGTAAAGACCATATGTTCAGCTACAACCTCGGCCATTTTTGTTACCTTTCTTTTCCTTTCAGGCTGAGTGAACTTCTTATGCAATTCCATATCTTTTTCTTTGAATGTGCCAAATTTTGTTTATTGAGTGTCAATCGGTTTGCTCAAAAGATGTTGAGCATATCTTTAAAGAGTTTGAGAATCAACCTCATAATGGATTGGCATTATCGATAATGTTCATGGTTCTAAAGCCTCCATATGTCACTAGTCTTTGTCCACCATGAAATATATAGTATCTGCATATTTGTCTATTACTTCTTGAGGGATCCTTTCCCTATTCTTCATTCTGCCTTGGAAGGTTTTGAAGAAAATCTACAGGGCAACTTGTTACTACTTACTAAGTTGCCATTAGTTTTATATCCAAAGTCATTCTATATACTCTAGTCAGTTACTACTACCAAAATATTCAATCGGTAAGCACAGAGCAGTCAGTTATAGAAGAAAGTAGTCACAGAGCCTAGTATACACCGAGTTGTCTACTGAGTAACATTCTATGTCTACCAAGCAGCAATAATGTTACACCGAGTTGATATACACCAAGTGAAATGTTTTACCAGATTCATTGAACCTAGACACATGTCTAGAAACGTGTTACAAGATCGAGGAACAAAGAACCGTTATCACATTGGAAATTGCACTTCTAGATTGTGTATGATTTTGAGGTCATCTATCCAATGAAATATTTTGTATAGTTATACATTCGATAAATCATGTTTGTAAGATTGAAGCAATGAACTAGATCACCGACATAAGAGATCTATTTATACAACATGATTTAAGGATCAAAAAAGGAAGATATGAGAGGTGTATGAAGCAAGACATGTGTAATAGATAAGGAAGCACTAAGTATTCAGACTATCAAAGACATAGAGGTCACCGAGAAGGATTTCAGAGAACAGTCAAAGAACAGAGTAAACAGAAGGGTTTACCAAGTTATTTTATGGGTTACCAAGGTATGCTATAAGCAAGGTAATCTCATTTTGAGCACATAGAATCTACTATAACATTCTAGATATAAAGTTGCAGATATTTGTAAAGATTTTATTGTAATATTTTGAAGTTGTAAAAGAAACCTTTAACAGGGTAAAAGACTCTAACAAAGTCTATAAATTGTAAAGCCTTTAACCAGGTGTAGCATTTAGCTTAAGTGTTGTAAAATTCTTTAGCAAGGTAGATCTAACGATCTTGATACTCCTAATAGGGTAAGCTATCAGAAATAGCTAAACATGTAGCTCTAACTAAGCACTCTTTATTATTGTAGTAGTGAAGTTGTGGGTGCCATCCCCACCGTAGTTTTTCTCTCTAACCAAGAGTTTCTACGTAACCAAAATATATGTGTTATGGAGTGAATCATGTATGATTGTTATTTATTTGTTTTAGCTTTATGTTATGTTACAGTAGTTTTTGGTTTATGCATAATAGTAAAGATATTGTTGAAGAAAAGTTTTGAAGTACTGATTCACCCCTCCCCTCTCAGTACATTAGCTTTGCATATTGGGCCTAACAATTGGTATCAGAGCTCGAATCTTGGAAAAGGGTTTAACAGCCTAAAGAGAAAGATCTTATCAATGGAAGGCTATAAACAATCTCAGAGAATTGTGTATTTGCAAGAAAAGTTGGATCATGCTAATCATGTGATTGCAGACATGCAAAGAAAAATGCAAAAATCATTGAAAGTTAGAAGAAGATTATCTAATGATTTACAGGACTCTCAAGAGCTAGTGGAACAAATTGAAACATCATCTAAGAACAATATATCTAAAGAGACTGAAGAGATGATTGGAGAACTAAAAGAAAAGAACAAAGCACTGACTGATCAACTAAAAGCAATGAAAAGAGGACATGAACATTTCAGCACACAGATGACTAAGAATCTTGATGCATTAAGGACAGCCGAGGATAAAGTAAGAGATCTAGAAAGAGAAAACAACAGCTTGAAGCATTAGTATCTGAAAAGAATGATGAAATCACAAGGTTGACTGGGATTCAACAAAATCTATCAGATCAATTGGGTTATGCACATCATGAAGCAAATCTGAAAGATGATGAGAATCGAGCATTGAAACTTGAAGTATCAAGGTTGACCGATGAACTTGAAACAGAGAAGAAATCCAAAGAAACACTAAGGAAGAGTTATAAAGCATCAAAGATGTTGGATGAGCAACTGAATACAAAGAGACCCAACAAAGTTGCTGGACTTGGTTACAAAGGAAAAGTTTTGAAAAGAAAGAAATAGGATACATCACAGGTATCACCGACTCCTTCAGTAAAGCGCCCAAACACAAGATCATCTACAGCGTCACCAAGTAAGAAACCAAAGAATGTTGCCGCACCAAAGGTAACAAAAATTTACAAGAAATCTACTCAGAGACTCATTTTGACTAAAGAGTCCAGTGACACCGAATATGAAGATGCAAACAAATTTTAGATTGTCAAGAGTAAAAAGGTATATGTACATAGTGTTGACAATTTTTGTACTAATCTGAAGCAATATGGTGGATTTGGAGCATTCAGATATGTTAAGTATGAATCCAGATCTGTTGATGAAAAGAGACAAATAGAAGAAGTTGTCATCTGCACACTTTTGAAATTCTGATTGGTCCCATTGGAAGTATTTAAATCTCTTCCAAATGAATTATATTTGCATATTTATAACAGGTGGAAGTATGCTATGGACTTAGAGAAATAGATGAGAGAAAGAAGTCTGGTACATCTCTATTTCTAGATATGTCGATAGATGAGATCACTGAACATTTGAAAAACTGCCACACAAACTTCCTAGTCAAGCAAAGAGCCTTGAAATTAATGAATGGCCTTTACCTGGATGTAGAGAATGAGACCAAAGAAAAGTGGCAGGAAATATTTTGAATCAAGAATGCTGGTGAGCAATCTGAAGTTGAAATAGTTGATGTCACCGAGCAAGATCCTGATATCACTGAGCAAGACCCTGCTAACACTATACAAGTTGATGAGGATATCATGGACACCGAGGCACAAGAATAGGAAATGATAGAAGGGAATGCATATGCCAAACTGGTATCTAGTGAGTCAGTTTAGCCCTATCCTCTGGACACTCAACCTATTTCAACCGAGGCCCCTCAGGATACTGAACAAGGAACAAAGGGTCACAAGTCTAGAGAAGGAGAAACTGCTTCTCAAGCCACCGGGGAACAGACCTCTCAAGCTCCTTCTAGCACTGAAAATGTTACATGTGAGACCCCAAGCACATAAGCACCGAAGGGCACAACAAAGGCTACATCAGAGGTTCAAGAAATTGATAAGTGTTGCCTCTACCGAGCAACCTACCGAGGGTCAACAAGCCTTACAAGCCATTGTATTAGTTCAACCAGTGAAAGGCAAAGAAAAGAAGATGAAAAAGCATAGTTTCAAATTAGATTTGTCAAAACCAATAGTGTTGCGGAATATAGACATATCCAAATTAAAAGGGCAGGCACTCATTGAATTCGGTGAACTATGCAAAGCCAAAGCCAAATAGGAGAAGCAAATGGCTATTCAAAAGAAAAACAAAGTACTTCAAAAGGTGAAAGCATTATTAACGGATATGCTACCTGAAGCTATAGTGACAACAAATGCAGCCATCCATGTTCAACTAGATGAACTCCTAACTAAAATAGAGACATCTGGAGTAGACGCATTTGAATATTTGAGCAAATTGAAGGAAAAAGAGCTCACTGCTAAAATGATTGAAGAGGTACAGAAGGCTATTGCCATTGGCAAAGTAAAACTTGTCAAATTTATTACTGAGTTGTTCCCGCGACTCAAGCACATTCTTTATTTATTTCAAAAACTCTATACATTTTCTTTATTCATTAAAGATATCAAAAATAAAACAAAAGTGATTGAGAAAGAGATCACCGATCTCTCAAATAAGTTGACCACTGAGCCAAATTCTATTCAACATTTTTATACAAAGTTACAAAAGCTCATGGCTCAACAATTAGAACTCAGGAATGAAGAGCACAAGATAAGGATGGACATAATGACTCTTCAGACATGATTCATTCCTCAACTTTCATCCGTCTAAGAACAAATCAACAAAGCTACCTCCCTATCCACTCAGTAAGAGGGAAGCACCTTAGATGGACTAATTTCACTATTAGTTGACATTATAGCTCAGAATTCACTCATGGACAGTGTCAAGGATGCCCTCTCTACTGCTCTCACCGATGCAAAGACAAAGTATAAATCCATTTTTGACCAGTTGCCTCCACCGAATGGTAACTAAGTTTTGATGTTTGTCAAAAAGGGGGAGTATAGTATCAAAGTATACATGGGGAGTATACCAAGCAGGACAGAGCAGCCCGATGCATAGCACCGACCAGTGATCACCGAGCAGTGAACCAAGCAGTAAATATAGAACATTGATCACCGAGCATGCAAAATCAAATTTTTGTATAGTATATTGATAAGGGGAGTATATCTGAATATACTATTTTAGTGACTAATGTACATACTGTGTGTTTAGTAAAATTTCATAAGAATGTAGATTTTTGAGTTATGTCTTTCAAAGAAGTTTTGTCAAAAATATCAACTAATGTCAAAAGGGGAGATTGTTACTACTTGCCATTAGTTTTATATCCAAAGTCATTCTATATACTCTAGTCGGTTACTACTATCGAAATATTCAGTCGGTAAGCATAGAGCAGTCGGTTATAGAAGGAAGTAGTCACAGAGCCTAGTATACACCGAGTTGTCTACCAACTAACACTCTATGTCTACCGAGCAGCAATAATGTTACACCGAGTTGATATACACTGAGTGAAACGTTTTACCAGATTCATTAAACCTAGACACATGTGTGGAAACATGTTACAAGATTAAGGAACAAAGAACCGTTATCACATTGGAAATTGCACTTCTAGATTGTGTATGATTTTGAGGTCATCTATCCAATGAAATATTTTGTATAGTTATTCATTTGATATATCATGTTTGTAAGATCGAAGCAATGAACCAGATCACCGACATAAGAGATCTATTTATACAGCATGATTTAAGGATCAAAAAAGGAAGATATGAGAGGTGTATGAAGCAAGACATGTGTAATAGATAAGGAAGCACTAAGTATTGAGACTGTCAGAGACACAGAGGTCACCGAGAAGGATTTCAAAGAACAGTCAAAGAACAGAGTAAACATAAGGGTTTACTGAGTTATTTTATGGGTTACCGAGGTATGCTATAAGCAAGGTAATCTCATTTTGAGCACATAGAATCTGCTATAACATTCTAGATATAAAGTTGCTAATTTTTGTAAAGATTTTATTGTAATATTTTGAAGTTGTAAAAGAAACCTTTAACAGGGTAAAAGACTCTAACAAAGTCTATAAATTGTAAAACCTTTAACCAGGTGCAGCATTTAGCTTAAGTGTTGTAAAATCCTTTAGCAAGGTAGATCTAACGATCTTGATACTCCTAATAGGTAAGTGTTGGCATATGCACATTCCAATGAGACATTGCATGTGATTGAAGGTTTTGTCATTGATGGAAACCTTCCAATCCTATGGCACCGACAAAGGCATTATACCAGCATCAGTAGATCACACTCTACACCGGCACTCAGGACACTGGCACTGGCATAGAAGAAAGGAAGTATATCGGCACAAACGTCGACAGGATTTTATTTTATTATATTTTGTTTATTATTGAAAAACTTTGTAAGCCAACTTCGCAAATTGTAAAATAACTCTTATATATAAAACAGATCATTGTAGACATCAAAAAAAGGAGATATAAGCATAAGAAAAATATTAGGAAGACCTATTGTGCGAAATATAGGTTAAGGGGTATATGTAAAGAACAAAGCAGGAATCGGTACTGAATCTAGCATTGAAGATGCTATTGTAAAGTAGTACAAATTATTGGATTTGTATAATCCTCATTGTAAGTCAGTGAGACTTCCCATTGAGCAGTGAGCTCTAGGAAGTTGGCCTTCCTGCATGTGTAGGCCCCTATTGTAAGTAATATTCTCTTATTGGCCAGTGAGTGAATATTGTGGGTCACAAATCCCACCGAAGTTTTTCCCACACCGGGTTTCCTGATTAAAATCTTGTGTTATGGTGTGCTTTTCATGTGGATGTTCTTGATTCTATTTATTGCATTATTTCTTGCATACCGGTACACTGTTATATTATGTTCTGCATGTTTTAAGTTAAGAAATTCCTATCACTAGTTAGATACTAATTCACCCCCCCCTCTTAGTATCTATGGGATTCCTAACAATTGGTATCAGAGCTTGGTCCTCTATTTTGAGAAGCGTAACAGCTTGAGGAAGATCTTGACACCGGTAAAGATGGAAAATCTAATGAAGCAACTTGAAGGAGCTCTTACAGACTATGATGCAGAGAAATTGAAAAATATCAAACTAGAAGATGATTTAAGGGAAGCTCAGGATATCATTCAGGAACTTCAAGAAAATTTTACTGTTGCAAGAAATAAGAGAAGAGAACTTTGTGAAAAATTGCAAAATGAGAATGATGAAAAGGAATCACTTAATGATATGATAAGCAAGTTGAAACAAGAGATCATTACAACAAAGAATGAGATGCAGGATATGACTATGAGATTTTGCAAAGAGGTTGAGGATAGGAATAAGAATGAAGAAGAATTGACCAAAAGACTAAGTGATGCAGCAAATGAGAACACAAGACTTTGCTATGAAAATGACATGTTGAAGATAGATTTGATGCATACTCAGAATGACTCAAATGAACTGATGAGACAAAAAGAAGTCTTAGAAAGAGAACTAGAAATTGCAAATCAACATAAAGAAAAACTCAAGAAAAGCTCAGAGGAACTTGGCACCTTACTGAAGAATCAAAAACCTAAAGGTGACACTTCTGGAATTGGCTTTGAAATTGGTGAAAGCTTCGGTACTGCAAATACTCAAGATCACAGCAAACTGGTAAGACAACCTAATGCTTATAAATTCAATGGAAAATGCTTTAACTGTAATAAGTATGGTCATAGAGAAAATGAATGTAGATCAATAAATTATCAGAATATCAACACACCCACCGGTCAATGTTCTAAATGCAATAAAGTTGGTCACAACTCTGAAACCTACAGAATGAATGTGAGATGTTATGTTTGTGGAAGATTTGGACATTTATCTAATCAATGCAGAACACAAACCGGCATAGGTTATGGAAAATCTATTTAGAAGAATAATGTAACTTGTTATGCATGTAACAAGATTGGGCATATTGCTAAATTCTATAGAAGTAAAGGAACATCAGCAGACAACAAAAGTTATAGCTTGAAAGGTAAAGAAAAAGTTGAAGAGGTTAAGAAAGAATTCTCAAAACAATGGATTAGAAAAGCTGATCTAAATATTGGGAATACTCCTCCACCAGTAGAACAAACCAATGCTTCATCGGCAGGACAAAGTGATGCTTCACTGAAAGGATAGAGTAGTGCTCCACCGGCAAGAAGTTCTTCATCCAATTGAAGAATGTTTCTTTGAGGGTTTGGCAATCTAATGACACATGTATTATTATTCCCTCGGTTAGAGATAAGAAGTTGAAAATTACTTATTACCGGCAAACAATGTTAAGTGAATACTTAATTGGCATTCAATTAATGTGGTAGATGGAAAATAGACACTATAAAATTAAGGTTTTGGCACCATTTCATTTCACCGAGATTTCAAATTTATGAAGAGCGCAAAGATTCCGAGCTAAGGCATTTCGCGCAAGAAGCAAAAACACTCCAAGCAATCATCCATTCTAAAGGCAGTAAAAGGTATTTAATCATGGCATCCACCTCTGCAATTGAATATATAGTAAACCCTACTGTTGTTGAAGTGATAAAAAGACCTAGGCCCATATTTCAATTGGTTCCTGAGATAGCAAAGAAAGATAATACCTTAGGTGCTTTTTCTCAAATTCCTAAGGGAGTTGTTTATGCTGGAGATCCTAGAATGTACATCCATTGCAACATTAAGGAACTAGGAGATGAAGAAATTAAAACCATGTTTAAAACAGTGATATGTGATAAAACCGACAATGTAAAAGATGAACAAAAAATCATTGAGACCCTAGGATTTACAAAGATCCTTAGCATTCCTGAATTTCCCAAGGATGTGATTAGGATAGTCTTAAGTAGGGTACATGTTGAGTTTTTCTGGTTAGATGCAGTCCACAAAATCACCAAGGAAGCTATGAAAGTTGTCACAGGGTTACCAACCACCGGTAAAAGACCAGATAAAACCAAGAAGGTTTCCAATGACCTAGTTATAATCCTAACTGGTGCAACATTCGACAAGAGGTCCCTAAGAGTTAATGATGTAACAGACATTAATGTGAGATTCATCAGCATGATATTAGGGTATAAAGCTACTCATGCAAATAGACTCAATTCAGTTTCAAGTTTATGCATTAAAAGTGCTTATGATATGATCACAAATAATGCAAAAATTGATGTATGTGAGTGTTTAAAAGATGAATTAATTGACAACCTTGGAAAGATCAAGAAGGACAAGAAAGGAACTTTCAGGTTTGGAAATCTGTTAGTATGTCTGATGCTACATATAACAAAATAGGTTCCCGATATAGGCTACAAAGAACTTGGATATGATATACCGGTAGGCAAACAGTTAACAAAACTATTCAATAACATGGGAAAAGACAAGGAAAACAATATTCTTGACTTTTTTCAAGCATTAAACGCCAAAATGAAGAAAAGAATAAGGTTATCACAAAAGATTGTTGACAAATACAAAGATGAAATATGATTTTTAATCAAGAAAGATGAAATTTGGATGGAAGCAGCCATCCCTAGGACAGTTTGGGTAACTGAGATGGGCTATGAAATAGATGATCACATAGTTGAAACATATGCTAAAGCACTTCTGGAAGCACCAAATGAACCTAAGGAAGAAGTATTTGGTAGTGCTGAAACCATAGAAAGTCAAATACAATCTAAGAAGAGAGTGAAAAAGGTTGAAGCAGTTGTGAGAAGAGGTTCTAGACAGACAAAAGCCATCAATGAAGATGTATTGAAGAAAACTAGTATAACAGAGGATGAGTTAGCAGCTCCACAACCTGAAACTCACCTATCACCGGTAGGTACTTCTTTGAAAGGTGACATGCCTGTGACTTTCAAAAGAGTTGTAAGAAAAAGAGATCCCTCACTGACAACCACACCCTCACCCAGGAGGACAAGGCAAAAACAACAAGCAGTGAGATCTCCGGTAAGAAAGGCCACACCAAAGAAGAAACTGACACCCAAGAAGAAGAAGAGGACAAACAAAGACTTGGCCCCTCTTGATATACTGCTGAATGAAATCACAGAGGAAGGTAAATTGAAGAACATAGAGAAAATATATGACACCTTAATAGCTGAAGAAAAAGAGCAAGTTGAAAAAAGTGTTATATTGTACATGGATATGTATAAGAAGTTTTTAATGGAAGTAGTCAATGAAATTCCAGATGAACTATTCAAAAGACTAGAAGCAAGAAGACAAGCAGTAATAGAACTGGATAAGAAAATAAAAATTGAAAAGCTACTTGTTGTATATCCGGTAAACTCTCCCAAAGAAATTGATGACCTAATTGCTCAAGCCAACCGGACAGTACTTTCTATTGCTCACCAGCACATTACTTTAATGGTTGGAAGAGTAAATGAGGTGACTAAAGAGACTGAAAATGGATGGGACATATTCCTAGTTGAGAAAGAAAAACAAGAAGAATACAAGAACCCCAAACCCATAAAAGTTTATCAGAAAGATAGAGACAAGGGGAAAGGAAAAGTTGGTGGACCACCTAGTATCATGGTTAGAGACAACTTACCTCCACCTCCTTTAAGTACTCCACCAGTAAAAACAACAACTACAGATGATCAACCGACAGTTGAGAGTATGGATGTAAAGGATAATAATCCTAATCCTGAAGTCTTATATACTGTGGATGTTGATACTCAGAAGATCAACATAGTGGTGGACAAAGATACAACTGATAAGACTAATATGGCTAGTGAGCCTCCAGTAGCTAAGGAAACTGATAACACACAGGAGAAATCGACAGAAGATAAAGAGAAAAAGGTAGAGACTCAGACACAGACTAAGACAATACAACAAACAGAGGAACAAACAGAACAAAAGGCTCTGAAACAACAACAACAACAACAGCAACAGGAACAGGTACATAAAGAAATAGTGCCACCGACAACTAGTGAAGTAGAAAAACCATTGCTTAAAGAAATGCAGACAAAAATAGACCTACAAGAGGTCAATACAAGCTTGGTTACTTCCACCGGTACTTATATTGTTGACTCATCATCAGGATACAAATCAACTAATGTGACTAAGGTACTATTAGATTCAATCAAGAAAATAACCGACTGTAGCTCACAAGCTTACAAAGCAATTGATGATACCATACCAATTTTGAAGGTAATTGCTCCTAACTGTAATATAGACAACAAAGATTCTTTAGGACAACCTGATACACTATTTAAATATATCACAGAAAACATTGAGAAAATAAAGGAAGAGTCATTGAAGGATAAGGTAGAAATTGAAAAACAAAAATTATTTGAAGAGCAAATAAAGAAGTGTAACAGAGATTTTGACACACTTCTACCAGAATTATGTAATTTGTTGAAAGAGTACAAAAATTTGTACAGAGATACCTGTAAAACAAACTTTTTGACTGTAGATATAGACAAGAAAATGAGCAAGGTACAAGATGAGATCAATAAACTTGCAGATAGTTTTGTCAACTCACCTGATACACTATCAGTTTTTGAGGAGAAGATAACAAATTTTGAGGAAGAACTACTTAAATTGGAAAGAGAGAAAGAAAGAATAGTAAATAAGGCAAAGCATTTGAGATCAAAGCTAAGTCCAAGATTGGACTATCTAGCATCTCTACGGAAGGAAGTATCTGAGGCATTAATACAGGGAAAGAAAACACTGGCAAAGCATTTGCAGCATCTCACCGGTACAGTGAAGAGAACAGAGACAACAATAAAGGATAGCAAAGAGTTTATGGATAGTATAAACTTGATTTTGGGAGATCTTTTTCAAATTGTAACCACCCAGTTACAAGGTTGAAACTACAAACTCTACTGACATCTTGACAACCTTTGTCATTGATGCCAAAGGGGGAGTAGTAGGATGAGAAAATTCAATATCATAGGAATCATATGCTCAGGGGGAGCACACACATTTTTGGTAATTTTGAACTTCACATTTTTGGATCATTTTTTAAATTTCTCATGAGTGTTGCCATCAATGCCAAAGGGGGAGATTGTTGGCATATGCACACTCCAATGAGACATTGTATGTGATTGAAGGTTTTGCCATTGATGGAAACCTTGCAATCCTATGGCATCAGCAAAGGCATTATACCAGCATCAGCAGATCACACTCTACACCGGCACTCAGGACACCGGCATTGGCACAGAAGAAAGGAAGTATACCAGCACAGAGGCCGACAGGATTTTGTTTTATTATATTTTGTTTATTATTGAAAAAATTTGTAAGCCGACTTGGAAAATTGTAAAATGACTCTTATATATAAAAGAGATCATTGTAGACATCAAAAAAAGGAGATATAAGCATAAGAAAAATATTAGGCAGACCTATTGTGTGAAATATAGGTTAAGGGGTATATGTAAAGAACAGAGCAGGAACCGGTACTGAATCTGGCATTGAAGATGCTATTGTAAAGCAGTACAAGTTATTGGATTTGTATAATCCTCATTGTAAGTCAATGAGACTTCCCATTGAGAAGTGAGCTCTAGGCAGTTGGCCTTCCTGCATGTGGAGGCCCCTATTGTAAGTAATATTCTCTTATTGGCCAGTGAGTGAATATTGTGGGTCACAAATCCCACTGAGGTTTTTCCCACACTGGGTTTCCTCATTAAAATCTTGTGTTATGGTGTGCTTTTCATGTGGATGTTCTTGATTTTGTTTATTGCATTATTTATTGCATACTGGTACACTGTTATATTATGTTCTGCATGTTTTAAGTTAAGAAATTCCTATCACCAGTTAGATACTAATTCACCCCCCCCTCTCAGTATCTGTGGGATTCCTAACAATAAGCTATCAGAAATAGCTAAACATGTAGCTCTAACCAAGCACTCTTTATTATTGCAGTAGTGAAGTTGTGGGTGCCATCCCCACCATAGTTTTTCTCTCTAACCAAGAGTTTCTGTGTAACCAAAATATATGTGTTATGGAGTGAATCATGTATGATTGTTATTTATTTGTTTTAGCTTTATGTTATGTTATAGCAGTTTTTGGTTTATGCATAATAGTAAAGATATTGTTGAAGAAAAGTTTTGAAGTACTGACTCACCGCTCCCCTCTTAGTAGATTAGCTTTCCATTTTGGACCTAACACAACTTTCTAATTTTCTCTATTCCAATCTTTGTAAACCTTGTTTGATCTGAGTGGCTACTAGAAAGTCATATGCCCATTGGACTATGCATGTCCTATGAATTTCATTCATGAAGTATAGTGCTAGGCAAATAATCAATGAACCAAATTTGAAAACATTCTTCTTGTCTATTTTGATTTTCTTCAGATTTCTCAGGAGCTCTTCAAGAAGAACTATGCACACATCATACTGCATATCCTCTTTCACCATCTGATAAGCTGCATATATTGTAGTACCAGAGATAGAAGTTCAATTTGCTAGACTGATAAACTTTGTACCTGATAATCATCGATGCAAATTTTACATCACGCTCTAAGATATCGTCAATCATTATTGACCTGCTATCAAATTAAGCATCATTTAGCTTTTTGATGATTGGGTTTGTCACCTTTCTCAAATTAGGTTTTCCACCGGTTTGATTCAGGCAAGTGACTACATGAATTGCCTACTTGGTTATCTTGTACAATATGTCTAGCCATATGAATTCATCGTGGACACGACTCAAAATATACCTTAACCATTCATCCTCATTGAATGTTGGAAAGTGAACAACCTAAGTGAAACCTTTCCTCTATAACTGTGCATATTCTAGTATGGGATTTTGAACTTCTTCCATTATGTGATCAGTATACAGGGTTAAGATATCCTTATTTCTAGTTTCCTCAATTGTGCAATGAATGTATGCCCTAACATCATCAACATGCAAAACTCCATATGGAATGGACAAAAATGCACCATTGGGATCATCCTCGACAAAGTTAAATGTATATATTTTGAATTGTGGCCTTGCTCGATCAAAAATTTCTACTACCAAAGTGTCATGCCCACTCTTGGGCACGAACGGAAATTTTTTTTTTTTTTTATTTTTATTTTTTTAAAATACTTAACTAATTATCGACTAACTAAATTAACATAATGCAACCTTGTGCGATTAACTTAATTAAATAATGCGTTTAGGGTTGAGCCTATACTATATCTGTGTCGCTCGAACAATTAAGCTCAGCATAGGTAGCGGAATAACCAAGTTATCAATGAACTAATATTTCACCCTAACGGAAAATTTCACTAAACATCCTTAATGATTAATTAATATTCTAAAATGGCGAATTAATCTCGACCATATACTTTTAAGATTTACCTTAATTTTCTATCTTATTCCACTAGGATTCCTAATTTAATTTTCCTGGTAATTTAAAAACATTTTATTTAATTTGGAACATCTATATTTAAAATTCACTTTATAATCTTTTACCTGATTTGGCCCCCTTGGCCCTACAAAGAACCTTAATGGTTGGCACCCCCTTTTTTTTTTTTAATTATTATTTTTTTTTTTTAAAAACTAATTCACCTAATATTAAAATCCTTCTATAACATTTCTTCTTCTTAAGCCCAATATTAACAAAAGTTTGCAAAACTTATCTTTACATTTAGCAATACAAATTAAATATCAATTTAATCCTACTATATATAATAATCCATATATGCACTTATAACTTTATCAAAATGAGTTTATAATTATTTATCATAAGGGAGGAGAAAAAAAAGGGTGATACTTATCTTTTTTTTTGAAAGTAAATTCCCCCCCCCTTTTAAAAATAAACTTAAGTGGGTGTTGCCCTAACCCGAACTAGGGTTAGGGCGAATAGGATAACATCCTTCAATATCTTTTTCTTTTTACTACCAACTCTGAGTGTGTTTTGGGCGTGCAGGGTGGGTCGGCGGCCGAGAGGCAGCGCGCAGGTTGGGTCGTTTGCCAAACCCTCACCCCACCCCCTTTTTATTTCGCGTTTGTTTTTTTTAATGGCGGTGGAAAGGAGAGGAAGACGGCGAGTGAAACGGCGGAGCGGACTGGGTTATCAGCAGGCGGTGTAAACGGTGGACGGAGGAAGTATGAAACGCGGGCGGAGGGAACGCAGTGGGCGGGGGTATTTCCCCCCGGGCGCCACTGTGGCTACCCACAGCGCGGCCGGGCGCCGCCCACTGTGGGTAACCACAGTGGCGGCCGGGCGCCTCCCGCGCCACCGCCGGCCACTGTGTATACAGTGGTTCGGCTCACCCGATATACCCTACCTCAGCTGCTTTAAAAAAGAACATTAGTGCGAAATTAATAAATAAAAAAAAACGTTCATTGTTTTTGTTTTGGTTTTTTTTTTAATGCGTTTTTAATGCGAATATATATATATATATATATATATATATATATATATATATATATATATATATATATATATATATATATATATATATATGGTAAGATAGGTATAGTTTTGATTGTTTTCCTTTCAAACAAGGCAGGTTTATTATTAGATATTATCCATAAATATATATATATATAAAAGTATATATATATCTATATATATATACATATATATATATATGAATGTATACGTTTTTTTAAATGACCTTTTTAACAAATCTATCAGACTTTCTTTTCCAGATACTTAGTATTATCTGCTGTAAATACTCTTTTTTTTGTTTGGACAGTTTTCAAGATAACATTTTTAGAGCTAAAATTTCTGAATATGTTTATGTATATATTGCTACCATTTTTTTTGTCTATGACCCATATAGGCTTTCCTTATGAGTTTAATATTGTTTTGTAAATCATCCAAAATGCATACAAGGGTTTTACTATTATGATTTGCAGAATTAGAAATGAGGGAAATATATCTTATTCTGAAAGCCAAATGACTAAAACTTGTTACAAGGAATAGACTTTTTAATAAATTTCTTTTGCAGTTTTAAAAAGAGAAATAATGGACTGTTTCATCTAAATTTACAGCAACCTAGTTTCATTTATTTGCAGAATACATGAAAAATAAAATGCATCTACTTTTCCTTTGTAACATAAAAATTTTCATAAAATCTAATACATTACTTTTTCATTTGCAACTACTAGAAATAGGGATAGAAAGCAACAATTATTTCATTATCAAGTAGAAATCAAGTAATTTCATGTACACAAAAACAATCTTGAATACAATGGGTTGAGCACCCTACAAGGTGTTTCTCTACATAGTTACTTAAAAATAATACAACCCCTTTTTTTTTGAAGGAAAATACTACAACATTGGATGCTTCCATTTCTCCCCTATCTTTTAAACATTTTGCTGCAACAAAAATCAGCCACATAGCTCTTTAATCCATCTTTTCCCATTCCCATGCAACCTGCAATAAAACATATTTTGACCATGGGAAGCTCACCTCCCAGCCTAGGCTTACTAGAAGCCACCCCCGAGCTTGGAGAACCAAGCACTAGACGGGCTACAAACATGCAAAACCACTATAAACACATAGGAACACATTTACAAACAAATTTCCCTTCCCCAAGTTTCACATTCACCACTTTCATGGTGACTCTTCCATGGGTGGAAGTGGACCATGTACCTATGGGGAGAATGCATGCCAAAACAATACTACATTAGCCATCTCATGGCAACACAAATGCAACCCAAATACTTTCACAAACCTTATGCCCCCCAAAAAGGCTCAAGGCCATATATGCTCCCCTTATGACCCCCAAATGCATACACAAGGCTATGCATCAAGGGTCACCAAGGACTCCCTTGAGAACACTCTCCATAAGGAGAGCCTCTCACCCATGGCTGTCAAACTCCTTCCACCCCAAGATCTTCCTACCCTCCCAAGGATAGGAGATCTTGGACACTCCCAAAACATTAAGAACACAAACAATTTACAAAGAAGAGAAACTACACATTTTTAACCTCAACAATAAAAACTTCATAATACACATTCTCACATACAACTCTTTGCTTTCACAAAACAACACAAATTAACATTTACCACATAACAAGAGAAGAAGGGAGTAACCAACCTTATTCTGCCAAAAGGTATGCTAACTTTAGTTGGGGATGAGCTGCCCAATTTCCACTATCTTTTCTCCCAAAATTCCACTAAAAATGTCAACTCCTACTAACTTTTTCCAAACAAGCAAAATCTCCAAGAGAGGAGAGTGGGTGATTACTCACTAAGTTTGCAAATTCTTGCCTAAGAAGGCCTCTCACACACTTCCCAACCCCTTGGGTGAGGTGTGAGTTCCCATTGGTTGCCCTTCCCAAACTCTTACACACTACCAAAATTGGAAAGGGAAAAGGTGGAAGAAGATGGGGAAGAGAGTTTGACTCCTAAAGGGAAGGTTCTCTATCCTAGGGAGAACTTTCTAAGTTCAATTTTCGTGCATCTTGGAATTATCACTTTTTGAAGTGACTTCATAGTCACATGGGAGAAGCTACATGTTGCAAAACACCCCTAACCCATAGGTATACCCTTTGGACCTTTGGAAAAGCCTAAAAACTTATCCTAGGAGTCCATTAAACCCTTTGGAAACCCCACTGAAGTTTACCTACGGGTCAAGCTTGAGTTGACCACTCCCATGACTCCCTACCCAAGACAAATTTGGGACCACACTCATGTTTTTGAATGGCTTTGGTAGAAACAAAACTCCCTCCAAGAGACAAGTCAACTCAATGACACTTAATCAGCACATGTGTCAAGTGACACAACAAAAATAAAATATAAAAATCACACATGGAAAATTGGTCTCTTGAAGGATTACACAATTACATATAAATTAAATTTTACATTCAAGCATTATACACATCACAAATAAAATACATTACAAGGGGCGGGGTGTTGTCTCTCCAAATAGACAACTCCCGGCTTAACAAACGCACATTGGTCTAGGCTTGATTCTCCATAAATTCCATGGTCACATGGATAATTTCCTGCGCATCTCAATTAACACATTAGTAACTCCAAATACTCACAATTATTCATAATCAAATACATGGATTCTTTTGCAAATCAAACACTCATACATTAAGCAACAATAATTCAATTCCTCATTTGTTTTCACATTCAATTTCACATAAGCAACCAACATAATTTCCCAAAAATGAACCATTCATAAATATGCATCATTTTTCTTTCATCAAAATAAAATCCTGCAAATGACATTCACCATCATAATGTAATTCTATTCTAGTAACATAATCATCATGCATGAAATAAAACATCAACAAATGTCAGTGCGGTCCAAATCATGGTATCATATGTGTTCTAAGTCCATAATGCATAAAATAAAGCATCCATAATAGTCTCAATATGCAAATAACTGAAAATGTCAAACTGAATCGGGGTAGGGCCTCACACCCTCCCCCTCTAGGCATGAACTTCCTCCTGGAGTTCATCAAAAAGGTGGGGGTACTGTGATCTCATAAGTGCTGCTTCCTCCCATGAGGCTGTGACCTCATCATAGCAATCCCACTGGACTCTAACCTGGTCCAGCTCTCGCCCTCGAAGGCTCAGCGTCCGGCGTGCCAAAATGCGAATGGGCTCCAAAGCTAGCTGCCCGTCCGACTCCACCTGCAAGGCATCCCAATCTAAAATATGAGACTCATCATAGATATACTTCCTCAAAACTGAAACATGAAACACATCGTGGATGCGTGACAGGCTAGGTGGCAATGCTAGACGGTAGGCAACTGGCCCTATCCTCTCAAGGATCTCAAATGGTCCTACAAATCGAGGTGCAAGCTTAGAACCCTTTCCATATCGGATTGGACTCTTATGCGGTCGCACTCTCAAGAAGACTCTATCTCCAACTGAGTAGCTACGATCAACCCTCTTTGCATCTGCATATTTCTTCTGTCTATCCTGTGCCTCTCTAAGACGCTGCCTGATCAAATCCACCTGCCGCTCCATATCCCGAACTATCTCTGGACCAATAGCAACTCTGTCCTCTATGCGGTCCCAACTCAATGGTGTCCTACAAGGTCTGCCATATAATGCCTGATAGGGTGGCATCCCCAAGGACGTGTGATGCCCATTGTTATAGGCAAACTCCACTAAAGGAAGGTACTCCTCCCATCTGGTCTGGTGATCCATGACATACATGCGAAGCATATCCTCTAACACCTGATTAACTCTCTCTGTCTGGCCATCCGTTTCCGGATGATAGGCTGTACTAAAGTTGAGCTTGGTACCCATAGCTGCCTGTAACGCCTTCCAAAAAGAGGAAGTGAAAAGGGAATCCCTGTCAGAAATGATCTTACGTGGAACACCATGTAGTCTGACAATGTCTCGCAAAAACACCTGTGCTACTGCTGGTGCTGTGAAGGTGGTACGAACTGGTGAAAAGTGAGCCACTTTGGTCAACTTGTCAACCGTCACCAGGATGGCATCATGGCGGCGAGATGACATAGGGAGACCAATGATAAAATCCATGGATATAGTGTCCCACTTCCACTCTGGTATAGCATGGGGTTGGAGCAACCCACCTGGATGGCTGTGCTCCGCCTTGACTCTCTGACACTCAAGGCATCGGGCTACCAACTCGGCGATAAGCTGTCGCATTCCTGGCCAATGATATAGTTCCCTCAAGTCTGCATGCAACTTCTTGACACCGGGATGCGCTGCATAAGGAGCTCTATGTGCCTCTGTGATAATGAACTCTCGCAATCCCCCGGTAGAAGGTACATAGATGCGCCCTCTATGGCGTAATAAACCATCGGGCTCTAAGGAATAATCCACATATTTCCCTTCCAAAGTTTCCTGAGATCGAATAGCCTCGCAAACCTCTAAATACCATCTGTCCTCTGGCAGTCGCTGCATGATCCGATCTCCCAAATCCGTGCTCATAGACATGGTGAATACCTCGTGACGTCTCCTACTCAAAGCATCTGCAACTACATTTTCTTTCCCTTTGATGTAGTGAACGTCAAAATCATACTCACACAAAAATTCCATCCATCTCCTCTGACGTGCATTAAGATTCGGCTGAGTGAATATGTACTGAAGGCTCTGATGGTCTGAGTGCAACTCAAAATGATGACCCAAAAGGAAATGTCTCCATCTCACAAGTGCATGCACTACGGCTGCGAGCTCAAGGTCATGAGTGGGGTAATTAAGCTCGTGAGTCTTGAGTTTCCTAGACTCAAAAGCTATAGCTCTGCCATTCTGCATAAGTACTGCTCCTAAACCATCTAGGGAAGCATCTGTGCAAACCATGAAATCAGCTGAAGGATCCGGTACTACAAGGATAGGTGCGGTAGTAAGTGCCTTTTTAAGTTCCTGAAAGGCCTTTTCGCACTTCTCCGTCCACTCAAACTTCTTCCCTTTGCGCTGAAGAGAAGTGATAGGATGAGCAACTCTAGAGAATCCCTCAACAAAACGTCGGTAATAACCTGCTAAACCCATGAAGCTCCTGACCTCAGTCACACTGGTCGGTGCTGGCCAATCCATAATGGCTCTGATCTTGGATGGGTCCACTGAGATCCCATCACCGGATATAACATGACCAAGGTACTTGATCTCAGTTTTAAAGAAAGCACACTTCGACAAACTGCCATACAACTGATTTTCCCTCAAACACTGCAAAACCTGTCTCAAGTGCTCCTCATGTTCCTCCTCATTCCGTGAATATATCAAAATGTCGTCGAGAAACACAATCACAAAGCGGTCGAGGAATGTATGGAATACTCCATTCATGAGACTCATAAAAACTGCTGGGGCATTCGTAAGACCGAATGGGACCACGGTGAACTCATAGTGGCCATATCTAGTGCGAAATGCAGTCTTGTGGATGTCACTTTCCACTATTCTCAACTGATGGTACCCTGATTTTAGATCAATCTTGGAAAATACTTTGGCACCTTGAAGTTGGTCAAACAAATCATCGATCCTGGGTAATGGATATCGGTTCTTGATGGTTACTTTGTTCAACTGGCGGTAGTCCATGCATAAACGGAGAGATCCATCTTTCTTCTTCACGAAGATGACTGGTGCACCCCAAGGGGATACACTAGGGCGAATGTGGCCCTTCTCTAGGAGTTCCTCAAGCTGAATCTTGAGCTCATTAAGCTCATTTGTAGTCATCCTATATGGTGCTCTATAAATTGGTTCGGCTCCTGGAACAAGGTCTATATGAAAATCAATCTCTCTACGGGGTGGCATACCAGGTAACTCTGAAGGAAAAACATCGGCAAATTCTCTAAGGATAGGATAGTCGTCAATAGATGGTTCCTTTTCCTCTTCTTCTTCTCTATCACTAATGGTGATGGCAAATAACTGACATCCCTTTCGCATGCTCCGCTTAAGCTGCATGGCGGAGATCATACGAAGAGACACGGGTCTCTGAATTCCAGTGATCACTATAGGAGAGCCATGATCATCCTCACACTCGATCCTTTTCAGGCGACAATCCATCTTGGCTCTGTGGGCATAAAGCCAATCCATGCCAAGTACAACGCCATAGGATCCAAGTGGTGTAACTCTAAGGTCTACTAAGGTGGTGATGTTGCCAATCTGAAGCTGACATCCCTTAACCTCTGATTCCACTGACACTCTAGCCCCTGAAGCTAATTCCACTTCCCAACTGACCTCTTGCCTAGTTGCCACTAGCCCGCAACGCTCCACAACCAATGGAGATATAAAAGAATCAGTAGCTCCTGAATCAAATAATATAGAT
Organism: Cryptomeria japonica; assembly: GCF_030272615.1. NCBI lineage: Eukaryota > Viridiplantae > Streptophyta > Pinopsida > Cupressales > Cupressaceae > Cryptomeria > Cryptomeria japonica. The sequence continues at coordinate 457,834,016 of NC_081415.1, read as the reverse complement.
ACACTGCTACCTCTGATCATACCTGCTACCTCAATAACCGTGGCCTGATGCTCTGCCTGGCGGTTGTCAACCGCTGCGAAGACTCTGTGGGACTTGCCCATGTCCCCAACTGTCGGCTCTGATGCTGCCATCCTCTGATTTCCTGTCATCTGACCCTGGGGACACTCTCTCGCTATGTGTCCCATGGCTCCACATGTGAAGCAAGGGCCTCGTGCCTGAAACTGTACTCCCTGTGGTCTGGAGAAAGACTGTCCCCCTGTCCTACTAGAACCACTGTACCCACCTCTAGAGGACTGCTGAGTCCTAGCCGGAGGTGTGTAAGGAGCCTGAGATTTCTGATCTCGCCTCTGACCCTGTGACTGCCACTGCTTGGGCTTTGTGCCCTGCTGATTCTGCGGAGGCTTTTGCCTCTGGTTTTGCTGAGACTGCTGCGGAAGAGGGGGTTTGGAGAACCCCGATGAGTGCCTGTTGTTACCTTTCCAATGGGGTTTCTGAAACCCATAAGTCTGTGGTGAAGGATTACGGTTTTGAAACCGATCCTTCGAGTCATGTGGTCTGGCCTGAATCTCCTCGGCTATCAAAGCCTTCTCCATGGCAACCCGGAGGCTCCCTGGAGCGGCCATTCTCACTGGTCCTGCTATGCCGGAATTCAATCCTCTGATAAATCGGTTGACGAGAAGCTTTTCATCTTTCAGGTAGTCTACATAAGGTAATAGCTCAAAGAACTTGTTCTCGTACTGTGTCACTGACATACCCTTCTGCTGGAGATCATGAAACTCATCCACCCTACGCTGTCTGAAATGCTCTGATAGATACCTCTCCCTGAATCTCTCGGTGAAAATCTCCCAAGTGAGGGTCTCTATCTCTAACCCACACTTATATTCTTCCTGTCTCCACCATGTGGAGGCTGTTCCTCGCAATAGGTGAACCGCTGCACGTGCTTTTAGATTGCTCTCATATGAGCGCAATGCAAAGCACCTATCTAGGCTTAAAAGCCATGCCTCTGCCTCTACCCCATCGGTAGATCCTCCAAATGATGGTGGTTGAAGTCGCATAACCTCTCTGATTAGATCCCCTGGATCTCTACGTGCCCTCTCAATATACACTGGTGCTACGGCTGGAGGTGGTGCTGGTAGGTGAATGGGTTCGGGCTCATGCACAGCCTGACTCTCTACGGGATTAGGAGGTGGACTCCTACTCCGTTCCCGTTCTACTGTTCTATGACTTCCTGAGTTCTGGTTTTCAACATTATGATCTACTGCTGGAAGCCTATCCTGTACTAGTCCAATCAGGTTCTGAAGAGCTACCAAGATGTCTCGGTTCGGGTCAACTGGTTGCTCGGGAGGAGCTGCTGGGTCCACTTCCTGAACCGATTCCTCCCTAATGACCTCTTCGCGTGCCATGCGTGCACGCCTAGGGCCTCTACCACGTTTGCGAGCTTGTCGCGTAGCTGGAGGCATCCTTTTTAAGAGAATAAAATAAAATGAAATAAATAACTATTTTTAGGAGAAAATATTTAGCTAGTTTAAAAATAAAATGAATTACAATTTAAATTAATTAAATAATTATAGCGAAACGTAATGGAGTAAGGTTCCCTAGTGTTGGCAACCTTGCTCTGATACCAAAATGTCATGCCCACTCTTGGGCACGAACGGAAAATTTTTTTTTTTTTTATTTTTATTTTTTTAAAATACTTAACTAATTATCGACTAACTAAATTAACATAATGCAACCTTGTGCGATTAACTTAATTAAATAATGCGTTTAGGGTTGAGCCTATACTATATCTGTGTCGCTCGAACAATTAAGCTCAGCATAGGTAGCGGAATAACCAAGTTATCAATGAACTAATATTTCACCCTAACGGAAAATTTCACTAAACATCCTTAATGATTAATTAATATTCTAAAATGGCGAATTAATCTCGACCATATACTTTTAAGATTTACCTTAATTTTCTATCTTATTCCACTAGGATTCCTAATTTAATTTTCCTGGTAATTTAAAAACATTTTATTTAATTTGGAACATCTATATTTAAAATTCACTTTATAATCTTTTACCTGATTTGGCCCCCTTGGCCCTACAAAGAACCTTAATGGTTGGCACCCCCTTTTTTTTTTTTAATTATTATTTTTTTTTTTTAAAAACTAATTCACCTAATATTAAAATCCTTCTATAACATTTCTTCTTCTTAAGCCCAATATTAACAAAAGTTTGCAAAACTTATCTTTACATTTAGCAATACAAATTAAATATCAATTTAATCCTACTATATATAATAATCCATATATGCACTTATAACTTTATCAAAATGAGTTTATAATTATTTATCATAAGGGAGGAGAAAAAAAAGGGTGATACTTATCTTTTTTTTTGAAAGTAAATTCCCCCCCCCTTTTAAAAATAAACTTAAGTGGGTGTTGCCCTAACCCGAACTAGGGTTAGGGCGAATAGGATAACATCCTTCAATATCTTTTTCTTTTTACTACCAACTCTGAGTGTGTTTTGGGCGTGCAGGGTGGGTCGGCGGCCGAGAGGCAGCGCGCAGGTTGGGTCGTTTGCCAAACCCTCACCCCACCCCCTTTTTATTTCGCGTTTGTTTTTTTTAATGGCGGTGGAAAGGAGAGGAAGACGGCGAGTGAAACGGCGGAGCGGACTGGGTTATCAGCAGGCGGTGTAAACGGTGGACGGAGGAAGTATGAAACGCGGGCGGAGGGAACGCAGTGGGCGGGGGTATTTCCCCCCGGGCGCCACTGTGGCTACCCACAGCGCGGCCGGGCGCCGCCCACTGTGGGTAACCACAGTGGCGGCCGGGCGCCTCCCGCGCCACCGCCGGCCACTGTGTATACAGTGGTTCGGCTCACCCGATATACCCTACCTCAGCTGCTTTAAAAAAGAACATTAGTGCGAAATTAATAAATAAAAAAAAACGTTCATTGTTTTTGTTTTGGTTTTTTTTTTAATGCGTTTTTAATGCGAATATATATATATATATATATATATATATATATATATATATATATATATATATATATATATATATATATGGTAAGATAGGTATAGTTTTGATTGTTTTCCTTTCAAACAAGGCAGGTTTATTATTAGATATTATCCATAAATATATATATATATAAAAGTATATATATATCTATATATATATACATATATATATATATATATGAATGTATACGTTTTTTTAAATGACCTTTTTAACAAATCTATCAGACTTTCTTTTCCAGATACTTAGTATTATCTGCTGTAAATACTCTTTTTTTTGTTTGGACAGTTTTCAAGATAACATTTTTAGAGCTAAAATTTCTGAATATGTTTATGTATATATTGCTACCATTTTTTTTGTCTATGACCCATATAGGCTTTCCTTATGAGTTTAATATTGTTTTGTAAATCATCCAAAATGCATACAAGGGTTTTACTATTATGATTTGCAGAATTAGAAATGAGGGAAATATATCTTATTCTGAAAGCCAAATGACTAAAACTTGTTACAAGGAATAGACTTTTTAATAAATTTCTTTTGCAGTTTTAAAAAGAGAAATAATGGACTGTTTCATCTAAATTTACAGCAACCTAGTTTCATTTATTTGCAGAATACATGAAAAATAAAATGCATCTACTTTTCCTTTGTAACATAAAAATTTTCATAAAATCTAATACATTACTTTTTCATTTGCAACTACTAGAAATAGGGATAGAAAGCAACAATTATTTCATTATCAAGTAGAAATCAAGTAATTTCATGTACACAAAAACAATCTTGAATACAATGGGTTGAGCACCCTACAAGGTGTTTCTCTACATAGTTACTTAAAAATAATACAACCCCTTTTTTTTTGAAGGAAAATACTACAACATTGGATGCTTCCATTTCTCCCCTATCTTTTAAACATTTTGCTGCAACAAAAATCAGCCACATAGCTCTTTAATCCATCTTTTCCCATTCCCATGCAACCTGCAATAAAACATATTTTGACCATGGGAAGCTCACCTCCCAGCCTAGGCTTACTAGAAGCCACCCCCGAGCTTGGAGAACCAAGCACTAGACGGGCTACAAACATGCAAAACCACTATAAACACATAGGAACACATTTACAAACAAATTTCCCTTCCCCAAGTTTCACATTCACCACTTTCATGGTGACTCTTCCATGGGTGGAAGTGGACCATGTACCTATGGGGAGAATGCATGCCAAAACAATACTACATTAGCCATCTCATGGCAACACAAATGCAACCCAAATACTTTCACAAACCTTATGCCCCCCAAAAAGGCTCAAGGCCATATATGCTCCCCTTATGACCCCCAAATGCATACACAAGGCTATGCATCAAGGGTCACCAAGGACTCCCTTGAGAACACTCTCCATAAGGAGAGCCTCTCACCCATGGCTGTCAAACTCCTTCCACCCCAAGATCTTCCTACCCTCCCAAGGATAGGAGATCTTGGACACTCCCAAAACATTAAGAACACAAACAATTTACAAAGAAGAGAAACTACACATTTTTAACCTCAACAATAAAAACTTCATAATACACATTCTCACATACAACTCTTTGCTTTCACAAAACAACACAAATTAACATTTACCACATAACAAGAGAAGAAGGGAGTAACCAACCTTATTCTGCCAAAAGGTATGCTAACTTTAGTTGGGGATGAGCTGCCCAATTTCCACTATCTTTTCTCCCAAAATTCCACTAAAAATGTCAACTCCTACTAACTTTTTCCAAACAAGCAAAATCTCCAAGAGAGGAGAGTGGGTGATTACTCACTAAGTTTGCAAATTCTTGCCTAAGAAGGCCTCTCACACACTTCCCAACCCCTTGGGTGAGGTGTGAGTTCCCATTGGTTGCCCTTCCCAAACTCTTACACACTACCAAAATTGGAAAGGGAAAAGGTGGAAGAAGATGGGGAAGAGAGTTTGACTCCTAAAGGGAAGGTTCTCTATCCTAGGGAGAACTTTCTAAGTTCAATTTTCGTGCATCTTGGAATTATCACTTTTTGAAGTGACTTCATAGTCACATGGGAGAAGCTACATGTTGCAAAACACCCCTAACCCATAGGTATACCCTTTGGACCTTTGGAAAAGCCTAAAAACTTATCCTAGGAGTCCATTAAACCCTTTGGAAACCCCACTGAAGTTTACCTACGGGTCAAGCTTGAGTTGACCACTCCCATGACTCCCTACCCAAGACAAATTTGGGACCACACTCATGTTTTTGAATGGCTTTGGTAGAAACAAAACTCCCTCCAAGAGACAAGTCAACTCAATGACACTTAATCAGCACATGTGTCAAGTGACACAACAAAAATAAAATATAAAAATCACACATGGAAAATTGGTCTCTTGAAGGATTACACAATTACATATAAATTAAATTTTACATTCAAGCATTATACACATCACAAATAAAATACATTACAAGGGGCGGGGTGTTGTCTCTCCAAATAGACAACTCCCGGCTTAACAAACGCACATTGGTCTAGGCTTGATTCTCCATAAATTCCATGGTCACATGGATAATTTCCTGCGCATCTCAATTAACACATTAGTAACTCCAAATACTCACAATTATTCATAATCAAATACATGGATTCTTTTGCAAATCAAACACTCATACATTAAGCAACAATAATTCAATTCCTCATTTGTTTTCACATTCAATTTCACATAAGCAACCAACATAATTTCCCAAAAATGAACCATTCATAAATATGCATCATTTTTCTTTCATCAAAATAAAATCCTGCAAATGACATTCACCATCATAATGTAATTCTATTCTAGTAACATAATCATCATGCATGAAATAAAACATCAACAAATGTCAGTGCGGTCCAAATCATGGTATCATATGTGTTCTAAGTCCATAATGCATAAAATAAAGCATCCATAATAGTCTCAATATGCAAATAACTGAAAATGTCAAACTGAATCGGGGTAGGGCCTCACACCCTCCCCCTCTAGGCATGAACTTCCTCCTGGAGTTCATCAAAAAGGTGGGGGTACTGTGATCTCATAAGTGCTGCTTCCTCCCATGAGGCTGTGACCTCATCATAGCAATCCCACTGGACTCTAACCTGGTCCAGCTCTCGCCCTCGAAGGCTCAGCGTCCGGCGTGCCAAAATGCGAATGGGCTCCAAAGCTAGCTGCCCGTCCGACTCCACCTGCAAGGCATCCCAATCTAAAATATGAGACTCATCATAGATATACTTCCTCAAAACTGAAACATGAAACACATCGTGGATGCGTGACAGGCTAGGTGGCAATGCTAGACGGTAGGCAACTGGCCCTATCCTCTCAAGGATCTCAAATGGTCCTACAAATCGAGGTGCAAGCTTAGAACCCTTTCCATATCGGATTGGACTCTTATGCGGTCGCACTCTCAAGAAGACTCTATCTCCAACTGAGTAGCTACGATCAACCCTCTTTGCATCTGCATATTTCTTCTGTCTATCCTGTGCCTCTCTAAGACGCTGCCTGATCAAATCCACCTGCCGCTCCATATCCCGAACTATCTCTGGACCAATAGCAACTCTGTCCTCTATGCGGTCCCAACTCAATGGTGTCCTACAAGGTCTGCCATATAATGCCTGATAGGGTGGCATCCCCAAGGACGTGTGATGCCCATTGTTATAGGCAAACTCCACTAAAGGAAGGTACTCCTCCCATCTGGTCTGGTGATCCATGACATACATGCGAAGCATATCCTCTAACACCTGATTAACTCTCTCTGTCTGGCCATCCGTTTCCGGATGATAGGCTGTACTAAAGTTGAGCTTGGTACCCATAGCTGCCTGTAACGCCTTCCAAAAAGAGGAAGTGAAAAGGGAATCCCTGTCAGAAATGATCTTACGTGGAACACCATGTAGTCTGACAATGTCTCGCAAAAACACCTGTGCTACTGCTGGTGCTGTGAAGGTGGTACGAACTGGTGAAAAGTGAGCCACTTTGGTCAACTTGTCAACCGTCACCAGGATGGCATCATGGCGGCGAGATGACATAGGGAGACCAATGATAAAATCCATGGATATAGTGTCCCACTTCCACTCTGGTATAGCATGGGGTTGGAGCAACCCACCTGGATGGCTGTGCTCCGCCTTGACTCTCTGACACTCAAGGCATCGGGCTACCAACTCGGCGATAAGCTGTCGCATTCCTGGCCAATGATATAGTTCCCTCAAGTCTGCATGCAACTTCTTGACACCGGGATGCGCTGCATAAGGAGCTCTATGTGCCTCTGTGATAATGAACTCTCGCAATCCCCCGGTAGAAGGTACATAGATGCGCCCTCTATGGCGTAATAAACCATCGGGCTCTAAGGAATAATCCACATATTTCCCTTCCAAAGTTTCCTGAGATCGAATAGCCTCGCAAACCTCTAAATACCATCTGTCCTCTGGCAGTCGCTGCATGATCCGATCTCCCAAATCCGTGCTCATAGACATGGTGAATACCTCGTGACGTCTCCTACTCAAAGCATCTGCAACTACATTTTCTTTCCCTTTGATGTAGTGAACGTCAAAATCATACTCACACAAAAATTCCATCCATCTCCTCTGACGTGCATTAAGATTCGGCTGAGTGAATATGTACTGAAGGCTCTGATGGTCTGAGTGCAACTCAAAATGATGACCCAAAAGGAAATGTCTCCATCTCACAAGTGCATGCACTACGGCTGCGAGCTCAAGGTCATGAGTGGGGTAATTAAGCTCGTGAGTCTTGAGTTTCCTAGACTCAAAAGCTATAGCTCTGCCATTCTGCATAAGTACTGCTCCTAAACCATCTAGGGAAGCATCTGTGCAAACCATGAAATCAGCTGAAGGATCCGGTACTACAAGGATAGGTGCGGTAGTAAGTGCCTTTTTAAGTTCCTGAAAGGCCTTTTCGCACTTCTCCGTCCACTCAAACTTCTTCCCTTTGCGCTGAAGAGAAGTGATAGGATGAGCAACTCTAGAGAATCCCTCAACAAAACGTCGGTAATAACCTGCTAAACCCATGAAGCTCCTGACCTCAGTCACACTGGTCGGTGCTGGCCAATCCATAATGGCTCTGATCTTGGATGGGTCCACTGAGATCCCATCACCGGATATAACATGACCAAGGTACTTGATCTCAGTTTTAAAGAAAGCACACTTCGACAAACTGCCATACAACTGATTTTCCCTCAAACACTGCAAAACCTGTCTCAAGTGCTCCTCATGTTCCTCCTCATTCCGTGAATATATCAAAATGTCGTCGAGAAACACAATCACAAAGCGGTCGAGGAATGTATGGAATACTCCATTCATGAGACTCATAAAAACTGCTGGGGCATTCGTAAGACCGAATGGGACCACGGTGAACTCATAGTGGCCATATCTAGTGCGAAATGCAGTCTTGTGGATGTCACTTTCCACTATTCTCAACTGATGGTACCCTGATTTTAGATCAATCTTGGAAAATACTTTGGCACCTTGAAGTTGGTCAAACAAATCATCGATCCTGGGTAATGGATATCGGTTCTTGATGGTTACTTTGTTCAACTGGCGGTAGTCCATGCATAAACGGAGAGATCCATCTTTCTTCTTCACGAAGATGACTGGTGCACCCCAAGGGGATACACTAGGGCGAATGTGGCCCTTCTCTAGGAGTTCCTCAAGCTGAATCTTGAGCTCATTAAGCTCATTTGTAGTCATCCTATATGGTGCTCTAGAAATTGGTTCGGCTCCTGGAACAAGGTCTATATGAAAATCAATCTCTCTACGGGGTGGCATACCAGGTAACTCTGAAGGAAAAACATCGGCAAATTCTCTAAGGATAGGATAGTCGTCAATAGATGGTTCCTTTTCCTCTTCTTCTTCTCTATCACTAATGGTGATGGCAAATAACTGACATCCCTTTCGCATGCTCCGCTTAAGCTGCATGGCGGAGATCATACGAAGAGACACGGGTCTCTGAATTCCAGTGATCACTATAGGAGAGCCATGATCATCCTCACACTCGATCCTTTTCAGGCGACAATCCATCTTGGCTCTGTGGGCATAAAGCCAATCCATGCCAAGTACAACGCCATAGGATCCAAGTGGTGTAACTCTAAGGTCTACTAAGGTGGTGATGTTGCCAATCTGAAGCTGACATCCCTTAACCTCTGATTCCACTGACACTCTAGCCCCTGAAGCTAATTCCACTTCCCAACTGACCTCTTGCCTAGTTGCCACTAGCCCGCAACGCTCCACAACCAATGGAGATATAAAAGAATCAGTAGCTCCTGAATCAAATAATATAGATACACTGCTACCTCTGATCATACCTGCTACCTCAATAACCGTGGCCTGATGCTCTGCCTGGCGGTTGTCAACCGCTGCGAAGACTCTGTGGGACTTGCCCATGTCCCCAACTGTCGGCTCTGATGCTGCCATCCTCTGATTTCCTGTCATCTGACCCTGGGGACACTCTCTCGCTATGTGTCCCATGGCTCCACATGTGAAGCAAGGGCCTCGTGCCTGAAACTGTACTCCCTGTGGTCTGGAGAAAGACTGTCCCCCTGTCCTACTAGAACCACTGTACCCACCTCTAGAGGACTGCTGAGTCCTAGCCGGAGGTGTGTAAGGAGCCTGAGATTTCTGATCTCGCCTCTGACCCTGTGACTGCCACTGCTTGGGCTTTGTGCCCTGCTGATTCTGCGGAGGCTTTTGCCTCTGGTTTTGCTGAGACTGCTGCGGAAGAGGGGGTTTGGAGAACCCCGATGAGTGCCTGTTGTTACCTTTCCAATGGGGTTTCTGAAACCCATAAGTCTGTGGTGAAGGATTACGGTTTTGAAACCGATCCTTCGAGTCATGTGGTCTGGCCTGAATCTCCTCGGCTATCAAAGCCTTCTCCATGGCAACCCGGAGGCTCCCTGGAGCGGCCATTCTCACTGGTCCTGCTATGCCGGAATTCAATCCTCTGATAAATCGGTTGACGAGAAGCTTTTCATCTTTCAGGTAGTCTACATAAGGTAATAGCTCAAAGAACTTGTTCTCGTACTGTGTCACTGACATACCCTTCTGCTGGAGATCATGAAACTCATCCACCCTACGCTGTCTGAAATGCTCTGATAGATACCTCTCCCTGAATCTCTCGGTGAAAATCTCCCAAGTGAGGGTCTCTATCTCTAACCCACACTTATATTCTTCCTGTCTCCACCATGTGGAGGCTGTTCCTCGCAATAGGTGAACCGCTGCACGTGCTTTTAGATTGCTCTCATACGAGCGCAATGCAAAGCACCTATCTAGGCTTAAAAGCCATGCCTCTGCCTCTACCCCATCGGTAGATCCTCCAAATGATGGTGGTTGAAGTCGCATAACCTCTCTGATTAGATCCCCTGGATCTCTACGTGCCCTCTCAATATACACTGGTGCTACGGCTGGAGGTGGTGCTGGTAGGTGAATGGGTTCGGGCTCATGCACAGCCTGACTCTCTACGGGATTAGGAGGTGGACTCCTACTCCGTTCCCGTTCTACTGTTCTATGACTTCCTGAGTTCTGGTTTTCAACATTATGATCTACTGCTGGAAGCCTATCCTGTACTAGTCCAATCAGGTTCTGAAGAGCTACCAAGATGTCTCGGTTCGGGTCAACTGGTTGCTCGGGAGGAGCTGCTGGGTCCACTTCCTGAACCGATTCCTCCCTAATGACCTCTTCGCGTGCCATGCGTGCACGCCTAGGGCCTCTACCACGTTTGCGAGCTTGTCGCGTAGCTGGAGGCATCCTTTTTAAGAGAATAAAATAAAATGAAATAAATAACTATTTTTAGGAGAAAATATTTAGCTAGTTTAAAAATAAAATGAATTACAATTTAAATTAATTAAATAATTATAGCGAAACGTAATGGAGTAAGGTTCCCTAGTGTTGGCAACCTTGCTCTGATACCAAAATGTCATGCCCACTCTTGGGCACGAACGGAAAATTTTTTTTTTTTTTATTTTTATTTTTTTAAAATACTTAACTAATTATCGACTAACTAAATTAACATAATGCAACCTTGTGCGATTAACTTAATTAAATAATGCGTTTAGGGTTGAGCCTATACTATATCTGTGTCGCTCGAACAATTAAGCTCAGCATAGGTAGCGGAATAACCAAGTTATCAATGAACTAATATTTCACCCTAACGGAAAATTTCACTAAACATCCTTAATGATTAATTAATATTCTAAAATGGCGAATTAATCTCGACCATATACTTTTAAGATTTACCTTAATTTTCTATCTTATTCCACTAGGATTCCTAATTTAATTTTCCTGGTAATTTAAAAACATTTTATTTAATTTGGAACATCTATATTTAAAATTCACTTTATAATCTTTTACCTGATTTGGCCCCCTTGGCCCTACAAAGAACCTTAATGGTTGGCACCCCCTTTTTTTTTTTTAATTATTATTTTTTTTTTTTAAAAACTAATTCACCTAATATTAAAATCCTTCTATAACATTTCTTCTTCTTAAGCCCAATATTAACAAAAGTTTGCAAAACTTATCTTTACATTTAGCAATACAAATTAAATATCAATTTAATCCTACTATATATAATAATCCATATATGCACTTATAACTTTATCAAAATGAGTTTATAATTATTTATCATAAGGGAGGAGAAAAAAAAGGGTGATACTTATCTTTTTTTTTGAAAGTAAATTCCCCCCCCCTTTTAAAAATAAACTTAAGTGGGTGTTGCCCTAACCCGAACTAGGGTTAGGGCGAATAGGATAACATCCTTCAATATCTTTTTCTTTTTACTACCAACTCTGAGTGTGTTTTGGGCGTGCAGGGTGGGTCGGCGGCCGAGAGGCAGCGCGCAGGTTGGGTCGTTTGCCAAACCCTCACCCCACCCCCTTTTTATTTCGCGTTTGTTTTTTTTAATGGCGGTGGAAAGGAGAGGAAGACGGCGAGTGAAACGGCGGAGCGGACTGGGTTATCAGCAGGCGGTGTAAACGGTGGACGGAGGAAGTATGAAACGCGGGCGGAGGGAACGCAGTGGGCGGGGGTATTTCCCCCCGGGCGCCACTGTGGCTACCCACAGCGCGGCCGGGCGCCGCCCACTGTGGGTAACCACAGTGGCGGCCGGGCGCCTCCCGCGCCACCGCCGGCCACTGTGTATACAGTGGTTCGGCTCACCCGATATACCCTACCTCAGCTGCTTTAAAAAAGAACATTAGTGCGAAATTAATAAATAAAAAAAAACGTTCATTGTTTTTGTTTTGGTTTTTTTTTTAATGCGTTTTTAATGCGAATATATATATATATATATATATATATATATATATATATATATATATATATGGTAAGATAGGTATAGTTTTGATTGTTTTCCTTTCAAACAAGGCAGGTTTATTATTAGATATTATCCATAAATATATATATATATAAAAGTATATATATATCTATATATATATACATATATATATATATATGAATGTATACGTTTTTTTAAATGACCTTTTTAACAAATCTATCAGACTTTCTTTTCCAGATACTTAGTATTATCTGCTGTAAATACTCTTTTTTTTGTTTGGACAGTTTTCAAGATAACATTTTTAGAGCTAAAATTTCTGAATATGTTTATGTATATATTGCTACCATTTTTTTTGTCTATGACCCATATAGGCTTTCCTTATGAGTTTAATATTGTTTTGTAAATCATCCAAAATGCATACAAGGGTTTTACTATTATGATTTGCAGAATTAGAAATGAGGGAAATATATCTTATTCTGAAAGCCAAATGACTAAAACTTGTTACAAGGAATAGACTTTTTAATAAATTTCTTTTGCAGTTTTAAAAAGAGAAATAATGGACTGTTTCATCTAAATTTACAGCAACCTAGTTTCATTTATTTGCAGAATACATGAAAAATAAAATGCATCTACTTTTCCTTTGTAACATAAAAATTTTCATAAAATCTAATACATTACTTTTTCATTTGCAACTACTAGAAATAGGGATAGAAAGCAACAATTATTTCATTATCAAGTAGAAATCAAGTAATTTCATGTACACAAAAACAATCTTGAATACAATGGGTTGAGCACCCTACAAGGTGTTTCTCTACATAGTTACTTAAAAATAATACAACCCCTTTTTTTTTGAAGGAAAATACTACAACATTGGATGCTTCCATTTCTCCCCTATCTTTTAAACATTTTGCTGCAACAAAAATCAGCCACATAGCTCTTTAATCCATCTTTTCCCATTCCCATGCAACCTGCAATAAAACATATTTTGACCATGGGAAGCTCACCTCCCAGCCTAGGCTTACTAGAAGCCACCCCCGAGCTTGGAGAACCAAGCACTAGACGGGCTACAAACATGCAAAACCACTATAAACACATAGGAACACATTTACAAACAAATTTCCCTTCCCCAAGTTTCACATTCACCACTTTCATGGTGACTCTTCCATGGGTGGAAGTGGACCATGTACCTATGGGGAGAATGCATGCCAAAACAATACTACATTAGCCATCTCATGGCAACACAAATGCAACCCAAATACTTTCACAAACCTTATGCCCCCCAAAAAGGCTCAAGGCCATATATGCTCCCCTTATGACCCCCAAATGCATACACAAGGCTATGCATCAAGGGTCACCAAGGACTCCCTTGAGAACACTCTCCATAAGGAGAGCCTCTCACCCATGGCTGTCAAACTCCTTCCACCCCAAGATCTTCCTACCCTCCCAAGGATAGGAGATCTTGGACACTCCCAAAACATTAAGAACACAAACAATTTACAAAGAAGAGAAACTACACATTTTTAACCTCAACAATAAAAACTTCATAATACACATTCTCACATACAACTCTTTGCTTTCACAAAACAACACAAATTAACATTTACCACATAACAAGAGAAGAAGGGAGTAACCAACCTTATTCTGCCAAAAGGTATGCTAACTTTAGTTGGGGATGAGCTGCCCAATTTCCACTATCTTTTCTCCCAAAATTCCACTAAAAATGTCAACTCCTACTAACTTTTTCCAAACAAGCAAAATCTCCAAGAGAGGAGAGTGGGTGATTACTCACTAAGTTTGCAAATTCTTGCCTAAGAAGGCCTCTCACACACTTCCCAACCCCTTGGGTGAGGTGTGAGTTCCCATTGGTTGCCCTTCCCAAACTCTTACACACTACCAAAATTGGAAAGGGAAAAGGTGGAAGAAGATGGGGAAGAGAGTTTGACTCCTAAAGGGAAGGTTCTCTATCCTAGGGAGAACTTTCTAAGTTCAATTTTCGTGCATCTTGGAATTATCACTTTTTGAAGTGACTTCATAGTCACATGGGAGAAGCTACATGTTGCAAAACACCCCTAACCCATAGGTATACCCTTTGGACCTTTGGAAAAGCCTAAAAACTTATCCTAGGAGTCCATTAAACCCTTTGGAAACCCCACTGAAGTTTACCTACGGGTCAAGCTTGAGTTGACCACTCCCATGACTCCCTACCCAAGACAAATTTGGGACCACACTCATGTTTTTGAATGGCTTTGGTAGAAACAAAACTCCCTCCAAGAGACAAGTCAACTCAATGACACTTAATCAGCACATGTGTCAAGTGACACAACAAAAATAAAATATAAAAATCACACATGGAAAATTGGTCTCTTGAAGGATTACACAATTACATATAAATTAAATTTTACATTCAAGCATTATACACATCACAAATAAAATACATTACAAGGGGCGGGGTGTTGTCTCTCCAAATAGACAACTCCCGGCTTAACAAACGCACATTGGTCTAGGCTTGATTCTCCATAAATTCCATGGTCACATGGATAATTTCCTGCGCATCTCAATTAACACATTAGTAACTCCAAATACTCACAATTATTCATAATCAAATACATGGATTCTTTTGCAAATCAAACACTCATACATTAAGCAACAATAATTCAATTCCTCATTTGTTTTCACATTCAATTTCACATAAGCAACCAACATAATTTCCCAAAAATGAACCATTCATAAATATGCATCATTTTTCTTTCATCAAAATAAAATCCTGCAAATGACATTCACCATCATAATGTAATTCTATTCTAGTAACATAATCATCATGCATGAAATAAAACATCAACAAATGTCAGTGCGGTCCAAATCATGGTATCATATGTGTTCTAAGTCCATAATGCATAAAATAAAGCATCCATAATAGTCTCAATATGCAAATAACTGAAAATGTCAAACTGAATCGGGGTAGGGCCTCACACAAAGGATTATCAATAGAAGAAGATGTCATTTCTAGAAATTTAGGGCTTAAAACATGCTTCGGTAAATACCTTTTTCTTCTGTCGGATGCACAATAAATTCTTGTCAAATCACTTCAATCCTTTTTATTGCCTTGAAATTTGGTTCACCTCACTATGCAGCTTCAACTCTTTGCTCGCAATGTGAGAAATGATTCACATTTCATCCCTTTTTAACTTTGCAAATCCTAACTTTAAGTTGAAATACATGCAACTGTAAAGTTCAATTGGATGTCATGTTCAGCATAATCCAATCCACCAAATTCCAAGATCAGCATGATGAATTTTAGATAATCATCTCCAAGCATCTGTAATCAACCTTGATCGATCATAGATCTGTTTACGGGGTCTCTGCAAGATTTTGCATGATGATACTACCCCCTAAGGCCAAATGCCTTAGTTATTGAATGAAGATCCTACACCAAATTCAGGTGCAGATCCACTAGTTGCCTTGGATTCATCTTTTCTAATCCACATCTTCTCATTCTTGTTCTTAATCTCTTCTACCTTTGCTTTGCCTTTCTCATCTAATTTGCCTCTATTTATTGGATCATTATTCTTTCTTCTACAATACTTTGCAATGGGACCTTTTTTGTTGCATGCATGACAAACAACATTTCTCTTCATGGGTCTAAAATTAATCTGATTTGGTCTCATCCTGCATTGGTTAGAGATATGTCCAAACATCCCACAAGCATAACATCTCTTGTTCTAAAAAATTGTTCATTACTGCTTTGCACATATTTGACTTGTGACCAAAACAATGACTGGTAAAGGTTGGACCATTGTTCATATTATTCATTCCATTATTCATCCTACTACTTTGATTTTCCATATGACCAAACTTATTACAAGTAATATATATACCATTGAATTTATAGGCATTAGGTTGTCTTACTAGAGGATTCTTGCTCTTCTTACACTTTTCATTGCTTTCTCCAGAACTGGAGGATTTTCTTTTCTCATATCCAAGTCCTCTCATATCGTTTCCATGTCTCTGACTATTCAACATCTCATCCAACCTTGTTGAGCTAGCATTAAATTTTTCTTTGTTTTCATTTACAATAGCAATTTCATCTCTTAGGGAAACAATCTGTCTTTCAAGTTCTTGACCGTTATTCCTTGATTATGTCAACTCAAGCTTCAACTGATCATTCTCATAGGTGAGTCTGAAGCATTCATCTGATTTGTCTTTCAATGATTGAGTCAAACTTTCTCTATTCTTCTTTTGGTCTTCAATATCCTTAGTCAGCTTCATCACAATGGATTGCATCTCATTCTTCAATACAACATTCTCTCTAGAAAGCTTATCGCATTCATTAGATTTTTCCTGATTTTCCATGGTTTGTTCTTCTTTCTCCTTCAGCTCGTCCATCATCTCTTTCCTCTTATCTCTTGAAGTATTCACTTGATCTTTCAAATCATTAATGAATTTTTTGACTGCATTCAAGTTTCTCTTTAAGAAACTTATGTCATTTCTTGTTGCATCAAGATCCTCAAGTGACACACAAAGTTGTCTACGCAAACCGAAATCCATTAATTCAATCTCCTGGACCTTCCTCAAGTGGTTAGGCTTCCTCAAAGGAACTAGGATCTAATACCAATTGTTGGATTCAAGGAACATTGAGAGAGGCAGGGAGGCAGGGGGGGTGAATTAGTGTTCTACCAGTAAATAAACTTTCAAACTTATTCTTAGACCACCAAAAGCAAATGCAAGAAAGTAAAATGCAAAACACAAGATAGTCAACCACAAAATCATAACAACTAGATTTTTACATGGAAACCTGAAAAGGGAAAAACCATGGTGGGATTGGAACCCACAACATTCATATACTATGATTAGGAGTATATAAATATTACAAAAAGGGAATGCACTTGCATTTAGGCACACTGCCTAGAACCAAAGGTTCAATTACAATATGGAAGTCTCACTAACTTACAAATAATTTACAATGATAACTTCAATGATTGAACTCCAAAATAGCATCAAACAATGCCTAGATGAGTTCTAGTTAAGTGCAAAAAGTCTGACTGTAACACCTCTGTAACTCTGCCATGTTCTACTTCTCGGTCAACTATCGGATCAAGAATGCGCACATGAAACTGCACCAAATAGGTTTCTCAATCACCACTCACTCATATCATGCAATATCATACACCAAAAAGATCTTCTACATCGGTTATATATATCCGCAATCATAAAATAAAATATTTATCAAGTTGGCCAACCATAATATGCAATGTAATGGGTAATCAGTTGTCAGCTTAGACTGGATCTCCAAAACATATGCAGATCAACCAAATGATGTCTAAATGATTTCTATATGTCGGCCCTATCATCCCATGCATGAATCTGACCACTATAATCACTACAACAATTCGGGACCAAAAGTGCTCTGCTTATCCTAAAATACTAGTGACATATTATCGAACCATTTCCTCTACCGGTTATCAAAATCCATAACTACCAGATGGAATTTCCAAGAAGATTTGCCATCAATGAAAACCCTAAACCATTATCCATGCACTAGAATCCACTGGATGAATAAAAATTGCCAACACAAATCAATCGAGACAACAAAATGAAGGTGTAAAGGAAGGTAACCATGATGAAGTGTTTATTTTATCAATTGATGATCAACTTCCTTGTTTCAAAGATCAAGATGAAGAAGACAATACAAGCTTGGGACAATGAGAAGATAGCCTAATTTTGAAGGATGAAGAGAGGGAAATGGAGCAAGTTTTTAGTCAAGGTGGTAAAGTTGAAATACAAGATCTTATTTCTGAAGAACAAGAGTTGGTTGGTCAAGGTAAAAGATTTGATATTTTTGATATTTAGGATAGCAATCAAGAACATAATTTTGATGAGAGTATATTCTTAAACATAATTAAAAAAAAATTCTCAAAGCTTGATCCTAAACATCTAATGCATAGATTAGAAAATTGTGATGTCTCAGTAAAGCTTGGAAAGAGTTGCAATGTAGTCCAAATCAGTCCTATTATGCAAAAACCCAAAGAAGACATTGATGAAGACAAGTTTTGGGATGTTTTGGAGACATTTTGTTCAAATATGGAGGATAAGACAACATATTTTGAAGTGGTATATCATCGGCTAGATGAAGAAGTTGTTTCCAACCAACAAGTTGACATAAACAAGATAATCTATGAGGAAAAGATCAACATTGAATCTCCAAAATCCATCTTCTCAAGAGGCTTCCCAATCAAATTCTTATCTAGAATTGAAGCCAGAAAAGAAGTACCTATCATGCATTCACCTGAATATGGACAAGTAGATGAAAGAGATCAGCCTTCACTCACCTATGCACAAAAATAAATTTGCATGAACAATCATCACAAAGAGGCAGGTGATTGTATTTTCTTTCTTGAAGTTGTTCATAAGCATGTAATGCATCCCAAATTGGGAAGAAAATGATGTTGTTTCCAAAAACTTGTCAATGGTTCTGTTTGAGAAAGTCTCATTCTTGGTTAGGATAGGGTAGAGTAGGTTTTATTTCAATGTTTTCCATTTCTCCAAGTTCTTTGGCACAAAGTTTTCATTTCAGTTGTCTTTCCTTCACCTGAGTGTTGATGCACATTTGCAAACTTGTTAGAAGGTTGTGTCACTATTGTTCAATGTTTTTAATAGTTGATTCAAGGTCTGAATCTAAGTTTTCTAAGCCAATATGCTAATCCCTATGCCCAATAGAATGTTAAGGCTACTGGTCCTTCATGTTTAGTAGGCAAACACCCCTGAGAGGTCACCAAAATGTTACCTATTTTTCTCTCTAAGCTAAAAAAAATGCCTCACGCAAAATTCTAAATCTTATTTTAAATTTTTTGAGTTTAGAAATGATAAATAGAGCGAAAGCTAATGTTTTGTCAAAAAACCTTAGGTGTCATAAAAATAAGTCTTAAAGAATTCAATTTTTATTTTTTGAGTCAATTATTTCAAAAAATACTCTAAAAGTTCTCTTGAATGTATCCCACATTTAAAGGTCCAAGTTAAGCTCTTTTAGAGAAATGAGGGAAATAAACATTTTAAAACTCATAGTCTACCCACACTACATGTTGTCTTTAGAGAAATCTTTTTGTTTTAACAGAGTCTTCTTCTTGATTGTTCTCCTTTCATGGAAAAGATGGAGTTTTCTATTTGTAATTAACATATTTTGAGTCAATTCTTTCAAAAAATACTCTAAAAGTGCTCTTGAATGTATCCCACATTTAAAGGTCAAAGTTAAGCTCTTTTAGAGAAAACGGGAAAATAAACATTTTAAAACTCATAGTCTACCTACACTACATGTTGTCTTTAGGGCAATCTTTGTGTTTTAACAGAATCTTCTTCTTGATTGTTCTCCTTTCATGGAAAAGATGGATTTTTCTATTTGTAAGTAGCTATATGTTACTCTCCCATTGCCCAAAGAGGTTTAGCAATAGACAACTAATAGATACATACAAAGATTCGGGCGTGAGAAGAGAATTTTCAAACTGACTCATCACAATTTTAGCTTCACCATCAAGCTTATCTTAGAGTTCCTCATGTATTTACCTCATCAAAATATTTAAGACAACTAGTAATAAGGAATGTGCCCTAAAGGCACCCACAGAATCCGCCATGCAAAGATCTTTCATATCATTCAGTTCAGGTGTGCCCTTTTCATGTTCCTTCTATTATTTTATATAACGAGTAAAGTTATTTGCACACATAAGCTTAATTTTTGTATATCTTCTTCCTAAAAACCTGATCATGATTTACACATTATCATGTAATATAGGAAAAGGGTCAATAGAAATATAAGTCTCTAAGTTTTTACAACCATACAATAAGAGAGTTTTGTATTGAGTTAATGTCAGTTAGACTACATTCACAAAAGCATAAAAAACAAAGCACAATAATGCAACATAAAAGTTTTTAAGGTAGTCCTAAAAGGACTGAGATCATGAGAGATCTCAAAGGGATAGTGTGTGTTTGAGTGGAAATTATTTATCACTCAACCACCTAAAGAGAATACATAGTCTTCATCAAGATCAATATCAAAAGGGTAGTCTAGACAATTGGTCATGACACATCAGTCATAGGCCCTCTCAAGAAAAGATAGTGCTAAGGATCATTGATGAAATATA
Source organism: Cryptomeria japonica (assembly GCF_030272615.1). Lineage (NCBI taxonomy): Eukaryota > Viridiplantae > Streptophyta > Pinopsida > Cupressales > Cupressaceae > Cryptomeria > Cryptomeria japonica. The sequence continues at coordinate 457,813,609 of NC_081415.1, read as the reverse complement.
GACAAAGACAAATGTATGTGACAGAAAATGGATCCAAGATTAGAAATCAACAAACTCAAGATCAGAGCACATATAAAAGGATTGATGAAATTATGAGATAAGTTCATCCCAAACACCTTAGGGAATTCTCAAGCACCAAGAATAATCATTAATTGCAGCCACAAAACCATCAAAGTGTAGTAATGGACCTTTGAAATGAGAAAAGATCATTTTTAGATTCAGTGCTTAGTATAAAGACAATATTTGTGGACTTAGATCACAATGAGCTTCAACAATGCATATAGAGAAGTCAATATTTATTTTTTAGATTTGAAAATGTAGTCTAAGGCAGTGCTAGGGCATTAATCTCAATGCTAGGGTAGTGATAATATTTATATCAGTTATTAGAATGATCAAAAAATAATGAAGAGAGATCAAACATCACGAGGCAACCTTCATGATCATTAGATACATCTTTGGACAATCTATGGTGCAAAGAAATAATTATTATGGCTGAGGTTGCAACAGCCAAGGGCATAGTCCTAAAGCCTAAACATAAGATAGCCATGGCAAAATGTCAAAACCCTTGCAAAGGATTTGTAATTCCATATCAGAGAGAGTATTTTATTAAAGATAAGGGCATGAAAGAGCTCAAAATCCATAGACAATTTATATGACACTCGTATATGAAAAATACAAAGGCTAAACTCAATAGGACTACCAATATAGATAAGTGTTAGGGACCGGAAGGACAACTGAGAGGGGGGAGTGAATCAGTTGTCAATTGATTTCATCCCAATTATAACTTAATCCAACTTAATACTTAATACTGGTAAACCAAAATTAATTTTGGTTAGTAGATTAGCAGTTAATATCAATACTGGTGAAACTTAATGCATGAAACAGAAAGAGAAACAACATCCAGAACACATAACACAAATATTTTTTACGTGAAACCCTGTAAGGGGAAAAACTATAGTGGGAAACCTTACCTACAATCAAATGATACTATTGTAGATAGTATGTGTATACAAATGGGGTATGCACATGTAAAAAGGTCAACCGCCTAGAGCACATTGCTCAAATGGGAGTCACAATGACTATAGTAGGATGGTTAAATCCTAGAATAACGTACTACTCAAAATAGTATCTCCAATGTTGGATTTAGTACCAGTTAAGCTCTGATAAACACCTTCAAACCTTCCTTGAACCTTCTCTATGGTCTTCTCATATGATCTTCAATATTCGCACATACCATGTTACAATACCATACCATAACCATATGTTTATCTCATAAATGATATCTTACATATATAAAAAACCTAAGACCAAATGTGTAAGTTGGCTCACTAAGAATATTACAATTAAATCAATTACAAATAAGTCTTGATGCAATACAACATGTCAGCTCAATACATTTACAACAATATTCAATCAATAAATCATCTCCATAACGTGTCATGCTGATCTATAGTAGATAACATATACCGGTCCATAACCTAGACCAATCTGTCGGTAACAACAAATATGTCAACCCGATTAGACCAATAACCAAAACACCAAAACCAAGTATCCAAACCATATCTTTGACATAATCAAGTGATTTCCAGATGATAACAAGTCATCATCAATACCAGTGAACCATATAACCTACCGATGAGCATATATCGGTGACTATGCATAAGTCACTGACCTTTCCGGTGAACACAATGTGTCAGTTCAACAGTAAACTAATATAACCATAATGCCAAATAAATAATGTATATCTCCAAAAGGATAATTGTTGACATCAATGACAAAACCAATGCAATACATCCCTAATACCAACAATTTCCCCCTTTGGCATTAATGGCAACACTAGATGGAAAAACATCTAAGTGCCAAAACAGAATGCCAAAAACCAAAAACCAACAATTTCCATAATAGATCAATACCAAAAATCAAAATACAAAATACAAGGAGTATATATCTCTCCCCTAATGAATAATCTCTCCCCCAAAGAATAATGTTTTTCCATAGATATCTCTCCCCATTTGACATCAAATGCCAAAGCAGTTAAGAATAAATACTAGAACATACAACCAACTACTCCCCCTGAGAAGTAGCTCTCCTCCATCAAATCCGGAAAAAGATTTCTCTGTTAGTTTCTATCAGTTTGATACCAATCTTCAATCATCTAAGTCTCTATCGATGAGGGTATTACCCCGAGCTATTCTCTGAGATATTCAAAGGTTTCCTTTGATAACTCAATGATGAACGGATAGTACCAAACCGGTACTAAGAGGGGGGGGTGAATCAGTGCAGACATAAACACATCACTAAAACCGGTTTGTCAGCAGACACTGTGATTTGGCAGACAAACAGTAACACCAGTATGAAACGGAGTATAACTCCTAAAACCCAGAATAACTGAGACACGCATAAACCGGTTGACACTTATCTTTTCATACAATCTAATACTTCATTTCCATTTCACCCTAGTGCATGAATATGTAATCTATCATCAAAAACATATAAACAGCTAGATCAACATGATTTACCTTCAGACACAAATCACTTAAACCATCACATGAATAACACCACACATGACAAATAGATTTTTCATGTGGAAACCCAACTGGGAAAAACCACAGTGGGGATAAATACCCATAAGCTATTTTTGAACTCTTTAGAAGTCCGCTCTGTTAGGAGCCTTGTCTGGTTAAAGACTGATACAATAGGTTCTGTTAGGAACTGATCCTATTAGGGATCACCCGATTAAGGGATGACTAGAATACCTAGTTAAGGGGTAAACCCTGTTAAAGGTTACCTTGTTAGAGGATTTCAAAAACTCAATAGTTTTGAGTCACCCTGTCAAAGGATTTACAGTAAGCCAGTTAAAGCTACCCTATTAAGGGATTTCCCAATTGTTGAAATGGTTAGAGATCAACAGGTATTACAATGATCTGGTAATAGCACTCAATGCCAATACAGATCCTCTTTAGCTCCTCTTCACCTTCTGCAGGTATCACTTCTCTCCTCTGGTCTTGCAAGAATCACGTATCTCTTCACTTGGATACACACACAACTTTTGCCAACAACCTCAGAAAGAAACACAACATCAACCTTATAGGAAACAGATAGGTTGGTAGCATAAACCCTAAACCCTAAACCTATTAGGTTAAGCAATTCAAATGGTTCAATCCTCACCATTGAGCACATTGCATTAAATGCAATAGTCTTGAATCAATCTCAAGACATTCTCCATCATTCATTTTCTATCACTTTCATGGCGGCTGATAACCCATCACACATTTTCATCGTTTATAGACTTCGCACATTCCCGAGATAGATAGGAACAATCTCCTTCATGCAAGATCCTTCATGTGCACAAGGCTGACATGGCAACATGATCTGTTTTTCATTACAATGCTAACTCATCACACAAAGTCACCGGTTAAGTCACACAGGCTTGAAGCACTTCAACCGAAAACCCTAAAGTTGAGACTACCAACCAGTAGTCATACAAAGCTTTCATGTACCGGTTCCCATATCAGCATGTCGGTTCACCTTGAACAAACACACCACTTCACTTTGGCACATATACCAGTTCTCACATATATCAGTCCTTGGTAACATATCGGTTCTCTCTTCTTCAACATATTGGTATCAATGACAACATACAATGTCATCATGTCCTCATACTAGTTCACATAATGCCAACAATCTCCCCCTTTGGCATTGATGGCAATATACAAAGATATCTCTCTGCTTCACATCTTCTCCCCCAATTTTTGCAGATATCTTCTTTGCTTCACTTCTTCTCCCCCTTTCACAACAATGCCAAAGTGGAGGCACAAGCTTCATTGTTCCATTATGTTGCTCCCCCTGAGGAGTAGCATCCTTCAACACATCAATCTTGAAATTTTTTTTGACTATGCAATACTTGACTGATGTGGAGCATATACCTTTAGCTCACCTCCTAAAGGGTAAGCACCCCTAATTCACCTCTAAAGTACATAAATGTAGCCTTTGGGAGAGGCTTGGTGAATAAGTCTGCTAGCTGCTCCCTACTAGAAACATGTTCTAGTGCAATTTCTTTGTTCTGAACCTTTTTCCCTCAAGAAATGATACTTAAGCTCAAAGTGCTTGGTTCTAGAATGTAAAACCGGATTCTTGGATATGTTAATTGTACTAGTATTGTCACAAAATATACTTATCGGTTCAGATGCAGGAACTTTGAAGCCATTTAATACATGCTTCATCCAAATTGTCTAAGTGTAGTTCATGAAAGTTGCAACATACTCTGCTTCCCCTGTAGACTAAGAGATACAACTCTACTTCTTACTCATCCATGAGACCAGTCTACAACCAAGAAAGAATGCACCACCAGTTGTGCTCTTCTAGTCATCCACATTACCTACCCAATCAGCATCTATGAATACTTTCAAGTTGAAATCCTTGCTATATGGATACCATAATCCATAATCAATAGTTCCCTTTAGATACCTAAGAATCCGCTTGACTGCAACCAAGTGGGATTCTCTTGGACTTTTGTGGAACCTTGCAGTAATGCCAACTGTATGTGCAATATCTGGTCTACTATGCACTACATAATGCAACTTACCAATCATTGATCGGTATTCCTTCTCATTAACCAATGCTGAGTCATCCTCTTTGGATAGTTTACAATCAGTCACTATCGGTCTACCAACCAGTTTGCTATCTTCCATGCCAAAGGTCTTCAACACCTCTTTGACATACTTGGGTTGAGTAATAAATATTCCATCTTTCATCTACTGAATCTGCAGTCCAATGAAGAACTTAATCTCCCCTATGAGTGACATCTCAAACTCTTTCTTCATCTCATCTGCAAACTCATGACTCATCTTGTCATCTCCACCAAAGATAATATCATCAACAAATACTTCACAGCTTAGGATCTGATCTCCTTCAGATTTCAAGTAGATATTGCTATCTTTGCTTGTTCTCTCAAATCAAATCTTCACAAGATAGGAATGCAGGCATTTATACCATGCTCTAGGTGCCTGCTTTAGACCATATAAGGCTTTGTGTAGCCTACACACCATGTCACTATCTTCAGATAGGGAAAACCCATCTAGTTGCTCTATATACACCTCCTCTTCAAGTACACCATTTAGGAATGTAGATTTTACATCCATTTGATATACTTTGAATCTTTTAAAAGCTGCATATGCAAGAAGCATACGAACTCCTTCCAATCTGGCTACAGGAGCAAAGGTTTCTGCATAGTCTTCTCCTTCTTCTTGGGTATATCCTTTACACACCAATTTGGCTTTGTTTCTAATCAATATGCCATCCTCATTTAGCTTATTTCTGAAAACCCATTTGGTACCGATGGCATTTTTATGCTTCAGTCTGGGTACCAAACACCATGTACCATTTTTCTCTATCTGGTCAAGTTCCTCTCCCATTGCCTTGATCCAGTCTCCATCTTTATGTGCCTCTTTGAATGATTTAGGCTCAAATTCAGAGATCATACATAAGTTTTCTTTGACCTTTCTTCTTGTAAGGATTCCTGCATCCTTATCTCCTATGATCTTCTTAGGATCATGATTCAACTTGACATACTGAGGAATGGTCTTAACAGATTCCTCTTTCTTTTCTTTTTCATCCTCATCTCCATTAGTATCAGCATCTACATCTATTGGTGTAGGAACACTGTTACTGATACTTGGTTAACTAGCAACCTATTCCCAGAAGGTTACAACCGGTTCATTTACTACTTGCTCACTGCCGGTTTCCTTAGTTTTCTTAGAGGTTTCATCAACTCTCACATTGATACTTTCAATAATTCTCTGAGTCCTATTATTGAAACACTTGAGAGCTTTTCTCTTGGTGGAATTGTTGGTATTTTGGTATGGTTTTGTCATTGATGTCAACACCTACTAAAACACTAGCACTTTGGAAATCTAGCAGCATTCACCGACAAGCAACTATTGCACAGTTACTGGTATATGATTCACCGGTAGGATATAATGATCACCAACACTTGAAATGATATGGAAGACACTTGGTAATATCAAAGACATTGTGTGGACATCTTATCTTAATGAATTAATCATTGGTATATTCATATTTGCATATTTTCTTTTACCGACAAATAGGTCCAGGGTTACACCGGCAGGTTTATCTTTTCCAGATCAGCATGGCAAGCTATGGAAATGATTAATTATTGTTGTAAATGCAGCCGACATGTTCAATCGGTTATTGCATCGGATATTATATTATTTGTAAAATATTTTTATTGTAATATCTTGTAGAGATGACCTACTAAAATTGGTCTAAGGTTATGGTATAAAGGTAAGATCTTATTTGTAAGATCAAGTGTGGAATGTGAAAAAGAATTGTGTGAAGGTATATGTGAGATTAAACAGTGCAATACACACAGACGTCATTTAAAGGTGAAGCTAGGTTTTTGTGAAAGCATATCAGCATTACATCGGTACTGAAACTAGCATATGAAGATGCTATTTTGTGCAGTATATTCTTATTGGATTTAACCATCCAAGTGTAGTCAGTGTGACTCCCATTTTGTGATTGAGCAGTGAGCTCTAGGTTGTTGGTCTTTCCGCATGTGCAGACCCCATTTATGTACACTTACTATCTGCAGTAGGATCATGTGATTGTGGGTAAGGTTTCACATCGTGGTTTTTCCCCTTAAAGGGTTTCCACGTACAAATATTGATGTCATGTGTTCTAGATGACTTTGTGTTTATGTTTCATGCATTAATCTTTACCGGTATAGCAATTAAATGTTAAAACTGTCTACTGGCATACTTAACTAGTTTACCGGTATTAAGCATTAAGTTGGTTAAGTTGCTTTTGGTTTGAATTTATTTGACAACTGATTCACCCCCCCCTCTCAGTTGTCATCAGGACCTAACAATTGGTATCAGAGCTTAGTCCTCTTTTGCAAAAGTTTAATAGCTTGAGGAGATCCAATGTCTACTAATTATTTCAGGAAGAACAGTCCTAAACTTGATGGAACCAACTATGGTATATGGAAGATCATAATGGAGACACATCTAAATTGCATTGGTAAAGATTTCTAGGAAGTTACAAAGAAAGGTTACACTGCTGCTATACCTGGTCAGCCCAGTCCAACTACCTTGGCTAAAGAGGAGGAAAATGATTGCAAAGCAAGAGAAGCACTTTTGAGCGCATTATCAAATCAACAAATCATGGGATTATTAGATAGGTCTACTGCTAAAGCTATTTGGGATCATTTGGAAACACTGAATGAAGGAGATTCCATAGTCAAAAGTGCAAAACTTGAAAGCTTTCGGGTCAGGTATGAACATCTGAAAATGGAAGAAGATGAAAGGATTTATGCTTTTACGGAAAGAGTAAATGAAATTGTTTTGGGTATTAAATGTTGTGGAGGAACCTTAAGTGAGGATGAAATTGTTTAAAAAGTTTTAAGAAGATTGCCACCGGCATATAAAATGAAGGTTACTGCTATAAATGAGTTAAGAACAATGCCTAATACATCAGTTACTAGGGATACATTGATTGGGAAACTTTCACCTTTTGAAATTGAAGAATTTGGTCCTATTGCTACTATAAAGACAGATTTGGCCTTTAAAGCATCAACATCATCTGCTCCATCATTTGACAAATCTGATTGGAAAGCCTTTTATGCAAGAGAACTTGAAGAAAGTAGGAAAGAAAATGAAGAACTTGAAGAACTTGAAGCACTATTTGCAAGAAAAATTCCTAAAGGTCCAATTGGAAGTAAGTATGAAGGTAAAGAACCCTTTAAATGTTTTAACTACAATAAGATTGGTCATATGGCTTCGAGATGCCCTGATAGACATGCTAGACTAAGAGAAGAAGCTAGAAGAACATACAAACCTAATCCTAAATATCAGAGATACAAATTTAAGAAGAACAAAGATAAATCTTGTTACATTGTTGATGAAGGTGTGACTGATGATTCTGATAAGGATCTGGCAGACAATGGATGGGTTTTTGTTGCTATAATAGAAGATCAACCGGTAGAACAAGCCCTAGCAGCTAAAGTTGAAGTAAAGGATGAATGGATCATTGACTCAGGATGCTCACATCATATGACAGGAGACAAAGGTAAGTTCTTGAACTTTCAAGAATACAATGGAGGTTTAGTAAGATTTGGAGATGACAAAGCATGTTCAATCAAAGCTAAGGGTACAATATCTCTTGATGGTAAGCATAACACTGACAATGTTTACTATGTTGAAGGATTAAAGCATAATCTTTTAAGTGTTGGTCAATTAGTTGAGAAAGGATTTCAGTTACAATTTAAAAATGGAAAATGCAAAATCATAAATAGAACTGGTTTGAAAATTGCAATCGGTAATCAGACTATAGGTAACATCTTTCATTTGAATAACAGTGAAAAGACATGCTTGATTGCACATATAGATGAAAGTTGGTTATGGGATAAGAGACTTTGTCATGTAAACTTTGATTGCATGGTAAAGATCAGTACTACTAAGGCAGTTAGAGATCTACCTAAAATTGTCAAACCTCAGAATACAATATGTAAGGAATGTCAATTTCGAAAACAAGTTAGAGCTAGTTTCAAAATTATTCCAGAAAAATCCAATAATGCTCTTGATTTGATTCACATTGATTTATGTGGTGTAGCTAGAACTAAAAGCTTACAAGGTGATATATATTTCATGCTAATCATTGATGACTATTCTAGAATGTGTTGGGTTACTTTTCTCAGAGAAAAATCAGAAGCACCTGGAAAGTTCAAACTATTCAAAGCAATGGTTGAAAAAGAAACTGGTAAGAAATTCAAATGCTTAAGATCAAATCAAGGAGGAGAATTCACATCTAAGGACTTTAATACATTCTATGAAGTGAATGGAATCAAAAGACAACTATCAACACCTCAGACACCACAGCAGAATGGAGTTGTTGAAAGGAAAAATAGAACTATCTTGGATGCAGCAAGAAGTATGTTATCAGAAGCAAATTTACCACATGTGTATTGGAGAGAAGTAGTCAGCACAATAGTCTATACATTCAACAAAGTTCACATCAAAGGTGAAACTGGTAAGACCCCTCATGAACTATGGTTTGGTAATACTCCTACTCTTATGTATTTCAGAATTTTTGGAAGTAAATGTTATATTAGAAGAGATGAGTATATTGGCAAATTTGATCCTAGAAGTGATGAAGGAATATTTCTTGGTTATTCATCTAAGAGAAAGGCATATAGATGTTTTAACAAGAGATTGCAAAAAATTGTTGAGAGTAAAAATGTAAAAATTGATGAACAATTCAGAGGAACTTCAAGGTATATAGACTCTGAACTGGCAACAAAAATTGTGACAAATGAACCTACACTAATTCCACCAGTACAGAATGAAGATCCAGTTACCCCGGTACCATCTGAGGATTCCACAATAATTGAAGGACAACAGCAAACAAAGACACCTCGGTGTGTAAGATTGAATCATTCTGAAGATCAGATAATTGGAAATAAATTTAAAAGAGTTATGACAAGAGGAAGATTGGCAAATGAAGAGGTATGTCTTATTTCTCAAATTGAACAATCATCTGTTAATGAGGCATGTGAAGATAAATTTTGGATTAAAGCTATGGAAGAAGAATTAGAACAAATTGAGAAAAATAACACTTGGACATCAGTTCCCTGGCCTAAAGATAAAAATGTAATTGGAATTAAATGGGTATTCAGAAAAAAAATTAATGAAGATGGTAAGGTTGTCAGAAATAAAGCAAGACTAGTGTGTAAGGGATATTCTCAGAAAGAAGGAGTTGATTACAATGAAACCTTTACACCGGTAGCTAGAATTGAGGCAGTCAGATTATTCTTGGCTTTTGCAGCACACAAGAACTACAAAGTTTATCAAATGGATATTAAATGTGCATTTTTGAATGGAGATCTTGAAGAGGAAGTATACATTGAACAACCTGATGGATTTTCTTTAACAACTGACAATGATATGGTTTGCAGGTTAAGGAAAGCTCTGTATGGATTAAAACAAGCTCCAAGAGCTTGGTATGTAAGATTGGATAAGTATCTTTTAAAGGTTGGTTTTACTAAAGGAAATGCAGACAACAATTTATATTACAAAATAACTAATGATGACATCTTGATTATAGAATTATTTGTTGATGATATAATCTTTGGAGGAGAAGATGGTTTATGTAAGGAATTTTCTACTAAAATGCAGCAAGAATTTGAAATGTCTATGATTGGAGAAATAAAATTCTTTTTAGGATTACAGATTTCAGAGACTAATAAAGGTATATTCTTGAGTCAATCCAAATACTTGAAAGAATTACTAAAGAAATTTGGGATGGAGAACTCTAAATTGGTAAGCACACCTATGACTGCAAATGACAAATTATCTCAAAGGGATGAATCTACACCTATTAATCCAACTAGATACAAATCTATGATAGGAGGTTTACTGTATTTGACACAAACCAGACTTGATATTATGAATGCAGTATGTATTGTTTCTAGATTTCAAAGTAATCCTAGAGAAAATCATGAATCAGCAGTAAAAAGGATTTTTCGGTATTTACAAGGCAGTATAAATCTTGGATTATGTATCCTAGAGATGAAAACTTTGAATTATGTGCATACACAGATGCAAATTGGGCAGGAGATGTGGATGATAGAAAAAGCACCACCGGTGGAGCATTCTTTCTTGGAAACAGACTAGTTTCTTGGTTGAGTAAGAAACAGAGTTGTGCATCTTTATCAACAGCAGAATCAGAATATGTTGCAGCAGCAACTAACTGTACACAAGTACTATGGCTTAAGCAAATATTGAAAGACATAAAGGTAAAATGCAAGGAACCTATTACCATATATTGTGATAACACTACAGCAATTGATATATCTAAGAATCCAATACTACATTCTAAAAGAAAACATGTTTCTATCAAACTGAATTTTCTAAGGGAAAAAGTTGAAGAAAAGGAGATAAAACTGGTTTATGTGAATACTAAAGAATAGCTTACAGATATTTTCACAAAACCTTTGCCTAAGAAAACTTTTGAATATCTCAGAGATCAGCTTGGAGTCATACCACCACTGGTAGATACTTAGATAGTTGATGATTGTCATCAACCGGAAAAATTAAAAGACAAACCTTTTACTCCTTTCTTTGATGAGGAAGCTACTTCTCAGGGGGAGTAGTTGGTATATTAAATTGATTGGTATTTTTTATATGAACTTGGTTTTATTATAACTTTGGCATTTGATGTCAAAGGGGGAGAGATATCTATGGAAAAAGACATTACCTTTTGGAGAGATTTGTATGGAAACTTTGGATAACACATGTTGCTCCCAGAGGGAGAGATTGTTGTTTGGGAGAGACTATTACTCTTTGTATTATGCTTATGATCTTTGTAGAGATTGTTGGTTTTTGGCATTTCTGTTTTGGCGCTTTGATGGTTTTTCCATCTTGTGTTGCCATCAATGCCAAAGGGGGAGATTGTTGGTATTTTGGTATGGTTTTGTCATTGATGTCAGCACCTACTAAAACACTAGCACTTTGGAGATCCAACAACATTCACCGGCAAGCAAGTAACTATTGCCCAGTTACTGGTATATGGTTCACTGGTAGGATATAATGATCACCGACACTTGAAATGATATGGAAGACACTTGGTAATATCGAAGACATTGTGTGGACATCTTATCTTAATGAATTAATCATTGGTATATTCATATTTGCATATTTACTTTTACCAGGAAATAGGTCTAGGGTTACCTAGGGTTACACCGACAGGTTTATCTTTTCTAGATCAGCATGGAACACTATGGAAATGATTAATTATTGTTGTAAATGCATTAAGCCAACATGTTCAATCAGTTATTGCATCGGATATTATATTATTTGTAAAAAAAAATTATTGTAATATCTTGTAGAGCTGACCTACTAAAATTGGTCTTAGGTTATGATATAAAGGTAAGATCTTATTTGTAAGATCAAGTGTGGAATACAAAAAAGAATTGTCTGAAGGTATATGCGAGATTAAGCAGTGCCATACACGTAGACATCATTTAAAGGTGAAGCTAGGTTTTTGTGAAAGCATATCAGCATTACACCGGTACTGAATCCAGCATATGAAGATGCTATTTTGTGCAATACATTCTTATTGGATTTAACCATCCAACTGTAGTCAGTGTGACTCCCATTTTGTGATTGAGTAGTGAGCTCTAGGTTGTTGGCCTTTCTACATGTGCAGACCCCATTTATGCACACTTACTATCTACAGTAGTATCATCTGATTGTGGGTAAGGTTTCCCACCGTGGTTTTTCCCCTTACAGGGTTTCCACGTACAAATATTGGTGCCATGTGTTGTGGATGACTTTGTGTTTATGTTTCATGCATTAATCTTTACCGCTATAGCAATTAACTGTTAATACTATCTACCGGTATACTTAACTAGTTTACCAGTATTAAGCATTAAGTTGGTTAAGTTGTTTTTGGTTTGAATTTATTTGACAACTGATTCACCCCCCCTCTCAGTTGTCACCGGGACCTAACAGGACTACCCTAGAAATATTCCCTCATCACATTTCACATCAAATTTGCTCTGGTGTTTGCTCCTCTTGATGTAACATTTGCTACCAAACACTCTAAAGGCTAACCATAGGTGTCTTACTGGTCCAATACTCATAAGGAGTTTTATCCTTACCTTTCTTGATGAGTACCTAGTTCATTGTGTAGACTACAGTGCTCACTGCTTTGCTCCAAAAGGTGTGAGCAACCTTTCCTTGAATCAGCATTGTTCTTGCTGCTTCAACCACAATCTGGTTATTCCTCTCTGCTAGGCCATTCTACTGTGGAGTCTGGGGGGCAGACAGTTGCCTCTTGATGCCATGTTCTTCACAGTACTTGTTGAATTCACCAGAAGTGAATTCCCCTCCTTGATCAGTTCTAAGGCACTTGATCCTTTTACCACTTTCCTTTTCCACTAATGCTCTGAAAGATTTGAACTTTCCAAAAGCTTCAGACTTATCCTTCAAGAATGTGACCCACATCATTCCTGAGCAGTCATCAGTGAGAATCATGAAATACCTATCACCATGCACACTCCTAGTTTTCATAGGACCACACAAATCAGTATGCACAAGATCAAGTAAATTGTCAGCAGTGAAATGTTTACCTTTAAAGGTTGAGGAAGACATTTTCCCCAGTTTACACTCTCTGCACAAGGTATTTTCTAGTTTTCTCAGCACTGGTAATCCTCTAACTGCCTTGATCTTGCTGGCCTTCACAATGTTATCAAAGTTTACATGGCAGAGTCTCCTATGCCATATCCATTTGTCATCAAACTTGGCCATAAGACATGTACTGATATTTGCATTCAGCTGAAATAGGTTACCTTTGGTCTGCATGCTAGTGGCCACTAGTTCACCATTCTTTCCTTTGATTTTGCACACTCCACTCTTGAATTCTAGAGTGAGACCACTATCATTCTATTGGGCAACACTCAGAAGGTTGTGTCTTAGACCATCAACCCAATACACATTGTCAGCACTACTCTTTCCATTTAGAGAGATGGACCCTCTACCTTTGACCATACATGGCACATCATTACCAAAGCGAACCACACCACCATCATACTCTTCCAAGGATAGAAACTTGCTCTGGTCACCAGTCATATGGTGAGAACAGCCACTGTCAATAATCCACTCATTGGAATTATCAAAGCAGAGACAAGAGCCTTCTTCTCTAACACATCTTCCTTGACAGTAACAAACACAATATCTTCATTTTCTTCATCTTCTGATTCCTCATCTGTGACACCTTCATCAACTGCCACAAAATAGTTTCTCTGATTTCCTCCTTTGAATTTCTTGAACCTTTCTTGTTTGTCCTTGTTGTCACCATTAGGATAGTTTACAGCAATATGTCTTATCTGGTTACAAGAAAAGAATTTCAAAGGGAGCTTACCTCTGTATTTACTAGTTCCTTTAGGAAGTTTCTTGGCAAGAAGAGCTTCAAATTCCATCAGAATCTCCTCATCATCCATTTCTCTGCTCTATCTTGGTTCACCACTGGTGCTTGCTTCTTTTCCTTTTCTGGATAGTACAGCAGAAGCTTTAAAAGCTAATTCACTCTTTTGAACACTGCCATCAAAGCTATTTAGCTCATAGGCTGTCAACTTTGCAATGATGGAGTCTAGGGATACCTTAGTCTTGTCTATTGATCTCAACTCCTGAATAACATCAACCCTTATTGCATAGACCAGTAATAAGGATCTCAGAACTTTGCTTACCACAGTAGAATCTTCCATTTTACCACCTGCACTCTTGATATCTCTGACAACAGTTTTGATTATTATTCCATACTGTTGAATGGTCTCACCTTCAACCATCCACATGTCTTCAAACTTCCCTCTAAGGCTTTCTTCCTTAGCTTGTTTTACATGCTCATCACCGCCATAGATATTTTCAAGAGTATCCCATACTTCTTTGGGATTAACTTTATCTTGCACATCAATAAACTCAATGTTAGATAAACTACTAATTAGGGCTTCCATGACTTGCCCATTCTCCTGCATCTCTCTCTTTTGGTCATCGGTGAGAGTACTGGTAGGGGCAACATAAGCATTCTCAACATAGCTCTAGTGTTGAGTACCCATGTTTCTAATGTATATCTTCATTTTGTCTTTCCATATATTGAAATTATCTTTGTTGAAATTTGGACCTTCCCTCTTCATCATTAGACTGGGATCTTTTCCTCAAGTGGTTAAGCTTATAATATAGAGGACCTAGAGGATGCTCTGATACCATATGATAACTCAATGATGAACGGATAGTACCAAACCGGTATTGAAAGGGGGGGTGAATCAGTACAAACATAAACACATCACTAGAACCAGTTTGTCAACAGACACTATGCTTTGGCAGACAAACAGTAACACCGGTATTAAACGGAGTACAACCGGTAAAACCCAAAATAACTGAGACACGCATAAACTAGTTGACACTTATCTTTTCATACAATCTAATACTTCATTTCCATTTCACCCTAGTGAATGAACAGGTAATCTATCATCAAAAATATATAAATAGCTAGATCAACATGATTTACCTTTAGACACAAATCACTTAAACCATCACATGAATAACACCACACATGACACACATATTTTTCACATGGAAACCCAACTAGGAAAAACCACAGTGGGGATGAATACCCACAAGCTGTTTTTTAACGCTTTAGAAGTCCGCTCTGTTAGGAGCCTTGTCCGGTTAAAGACTGATACAATAGGTTCTATTAGGAACTGATCCTATTAGGGATCACCCAGTTAAAGGATGGCTAGAATACTCAGTTAAGGGTTAAACCCTGTTAAAGGTTACCTTGTTAAAGGATTTCAAGAACTCAATGGTTTTGAGTTACCTTGTCAAATGATTTACAGTAAGCTGGTTAAAGCTACCCTGTTAAGGGATTTCCCAATTGTTGAAGTGGTTAGAGATCAACAGGTATTACAATGATCTGGTAACAACACTCAATGCCAATGCAGATCCGCTTTAGCTCCTCTTCACCTTCTGCACTTACACTCTGCAGGTATTACTTCTCTCCTCTGGTCTGGCAAGAATCACGTATCTCTTCACTTGGATACACACACACAACTTTTTCCAACAACCTCATAAAGAAACACAACATCGACCTTATAGGAAACAGATAGGTCAGTAGCATAAACCCTAGACCCTAAACCTATTAGGTTAAGCAATTCAAATGGTTCAATCCTGATCATTGAGCACATTGCATTAAATACAACAGTCTTGAACCAATCTCAAGACATTCTCCATCGTTCATTTTCCACCACTTTCATGGTGGCTGATAACCCATCACACATTTTCACCATTTACAGACTTCGCACATTCCCGAGGTAGATAGGAACAATCTCCTTCATACAAGATCCTTCACGTGCACAAGGTTGACGTGGCAACATGATCTGTTCTTCGTTACAATGCTAACTCATCACACAAAGTCACCAGTTAAGTCACACAGGCTTGAAGCACTTCAACTAAAAACCTTGAAGTTGAGACTACCAACCGGTAGTCATACAAAGCTTCCATGTATCGGTTCACCTTGAACAAACACACCGCTTCACTTTGGCACATATACCAGTTCACAATGTTATACTGGTTCTCACATATATCGGTTCTTGGTAACATACCAGTTCTCTCTTCTTCAGCATATTGAGATCAATGACAACATAAAATGTCATCATGTCCTCATACCAATTCACATAATGCCAACATCCTTAGGCAAAGGCTTTGTAAAGATATCTGCAATCTTTTGTTTAGTATTCACATAAACCAATCTTACTTCTTTTGCTTCAACATTCTCTTTCAGAAAATTATATTTGATAGAAACATTCTTAATCTTAGAGTGAAATACTGGATTGTTTGATATATCAATTGCTGCACAATTATCACAATAAATTATTATTGGTTCTTTGCATTTTACCTTTATATCCTTCAACATTATCTTTATCCATAATACCTGAGTACAATTAGTTGTTGCTGCAACATATTCTGATTTTGCTGTTGATAATGATGTACAACTCTGCTTCTTTCTTATCCATGAAATCAATCTACTACCAAGAAAGAATGCACTGCCAGTGGTACTCTTTATGTCATCTACATTTGTGCCCAATTTGCATCAGTGTATGCACATAGATCAAAATTTTCATCTTTAGGATACCATAAACCAAGATTTGTTGTGCCTTTTAGATACTAGAAAATCCTTTTTACTGTTGATTCATGAATTTCTTTATGATTACTCTGAAACCTTGAAACAATACATACTGCATTTATTATATCAGGTCTTGTTTGTGTCAAATACAGTAAACCTCCAATCATAGATTTGTATCTTGTCGGATTAACAGGAGTTGAATCATCCTTCAATGTCAATTTATCAATTGTAGTCATAGGAGTACTTACCGGTTTAGAGTTTTCCATACCAAATTTCTTCAGTAGTTCCTTCAAGTATTTTGTTTGACATATGAATACACCTCTATCAGTTTGTGAAATCTTCTATTCTAAAAAGAATTTTATCTCCCCAATCATAGACAGTTCAAATTTTTTCTGCATCTTGTTAGGAAAGTCCTTACACAATCCATCTTCTCCTCCAAAAATGATATCATCAACAAAAACTTCAATAAACAAGATGTCATCATTATTCACTTTGTAATATAAGTTGTTGTCAGCATTACCTTTAGTGTAACCAAGCTTAAAAAGATATTTGTCCAATCTAGCATACCAAGCTCTAGGAGCTTGCTTCAATCCATACAAAGCTTCCCTTAATCTACAAACCATATCTTTAACATTTGTCAATGAAAATCCATTAGGTTGTTCAATGTAAACTTCCTCTTCAAGATCACCATTCAGAAATGTACATTTTACATCCATCTGATATACTTTATAGTTCTTATGAGCTGCAAATGTAAGAAATAATCTAAGTTCCTCAATTCTAGCTACTGGTGCAAAGGTTTCATTATAATCAATTCCCTCTTTCTATGAATATCCTTTACAAACTAATCTTTCTTTGTTCCTGATTACCTTACCATCTTCATTAAGTTTATTTCTAAATACCCATTTAGTTACAATTACATTTTTGTCTCTAGGCTAGGGAACTATTGTCCATGTATTGTTCTTTTCAATTTGTTCTAATTCATCCTCCATTGCGTTTATCCAATGTTCATCTTGACATGCTTCAATAAAAGATGTTGGTTCAATTTGAGAAATTAGGCATAACTCTTCATTTACCAGTCTTCCTCTTTTCATAACACCTTGATACTTATTCCCACTTATCTGATTTTCTGAGTGATTCAGCCTTACATACCTGGGTTTATTCACATGTTGATGTTCTTCAATCACTATGGGATTCTCTGATGATGCCAGTGTGATTGGATCCACATTCTATACCGGTGCACTCTATATTGGTTCATTTATGATCATCTCAACTGCCGGTTCAGAATCTACAAACCTTGAACTTCCTCTAAAGTGTTCATCTATCTTCACATTAGCACTTTCAATGATCTTCTGCAATCTTTTATTAAAACATATATATGCCTTGCTCTTAGATGAATAACCAAGAAATATTCCTTCATCACTTCTAGGATCAAAATTACCAACATACTCATCTCTCCTAATATAGCATTTGCTTCCAAATATTCTGAAGTATTTAAGAGTAGAAGTATTGCCAAACCATAGTTCATAAGGGGTCTTACTAGTTTCACCGTTGATGTCAACTCTATTGAAAGTGTAAACCATTGTCTTTATTGCTTCTCTCCAGTACACATGAGGTAGATTTGCTTCCAATATCATGCTTCTAGCTGCTTCTAGAATAGTTTTGTTCTTCCTTTCCACAATTCCATTCTATTGAGGTGTTCGGGGTGCTGATAGTTGTCTTTTGATTCCATTCACTTCACAAAATGTATTAAATTCCTTAGATATAAATTCTCCTCCTTGATCAGATCTCAAACATTTGATTTTCTTACTGGTTTCATTCTCTACCATTTCCTTGTATAACTTGAATTTTCCAAAAGCTTCTGATTTCTCCCTGAGAAAAGTAACCCAACACATTCTAGAATAATCATCAATAATTAGCATAAAATATCTATCTCCCTGTAGACTTCTTGTTCTTTCCAGACCACGCAAATCAGTATGAATTAAATCAAGAACATTATTGGATTTCTTAGAAATACTCTTAAAGGTTGTTCTAACTTGCTTTCCCATTTGACATTCCTTACATACTGGATTATGAGGTTTCACAATCTTAGGTAAATCCCTTACTGCCTTAGTTGAACTAATCTTGACAATGCAATCAAAATTCACATGACAGAGTCTCTTATGCCATAACCAACTTTCATCAATATGTGCAATCAAACATGTCTTATCATTGTTATTTAAATGAAAGATATTAGCTTTAGTCCGATTACCACTTGCAATCTCCAATCCAGTTTTGTTCATGATTTTGCATTTTTCATTCTTGAATTGTAACTGAAATCCCTTTTCAACTAATTGACCAACACTCAAAAGATTATGCTTCAAACCTTCAACATAATAAACATTGTCAGTATTGTGCTTACCATCCAAAGATATAGTGCCTTTTCCTTTGATTAAACAAGCTTTATCATCACCAAATATTACTAGACCTCCATTATATTCTTGAAAAGATAAGAATTTACTTTTATCACCAGTCATATGATGTGAACATCCACTATCAATGATCCATTCATCTTTTTCTTCAATTTTAGTTGTCAGGGCCTGCTCTACCGGTGGGACAATAGGTCTCGATTTATCTTCTTTTATTGCAACAAATGCCCATCCATTGTTTGTTGGTTCTTCATCAGAATCATCTGTAACTCCTTCATCAACATAGTAACATGATTTATCTTTGTTCTTCTTAAATCTGTATATCTAATATTCAGGGTTAGGCTTATATGTTCTTTTAGTTTCCTCTCTCAATCTTGCATGTCTATCAGGACATCTAGATGTTATGTGACCAACTCTATTGCAATTAAAACATTTAAATGGTGCTTTACCTTCATACTTACTTCCAACTGGACCTTTAGGCATCTTCCTTGCAAATAGTGCTTCAAGTTCTTCCAGTTCTTCATTTTCCCTCCTGATAACTTCAAGTTCTGTTGCATGCAGTGCTTTCCAATCAGATTTGTTAGATGATGATGATGATGTTACAGATGCTGATGCTTTGAAGGCTAAACTCAATAGGACTACCAATATAGATAAGGTATACAATAAAACCAATGATTAGAGACAACCCAAAAGAAAAAATGGAAAAAATCATGACAAAAAAGCATACAAGCATATTAAAGCATTCAAAGAGTGTCCCAATCTTTAGAATGATCAGAGATCAAACCCTTGATATAGTAAACAATAAAAGAGAATACTTCAAAATGACCATTATACTAGTAATGTGAGTAATAGAAGGAAAAGATACATGCAGGCATAAGGTTCAAAGCCTATGAATGTGATGTAAGGGAACTATACAAAGATGTGAAGAGATAGTCATAAGACCATGACTTATGATATAAGTCAAATGAAGACAATAATTTGATGAAGAGCCAAGCACAGTTATGACAAAAATAATGGCACATAAGTTTGGGAGTCCAGTCAAGGAGGCAATAGATAAACTATTTGATTGCTCTGAGAGACATGGATTAACAAATAAATAACCATACAAATTCTCTTCATTCTTTGTGAGTTCTACAAGAAAAGAGGTTTGTGACAATGTTTGAGTAGTCAAGCTAAGAATAAGAATATAGAGGTCTAATTACTAGTCATGTACAGAGATTTGAGCAACATAATGACATCAATGAGGGCTATTTCAAAGCCATGGTATCTAAGGAGTCTTGAAAGTGCCTCACAAGACATGGTCTCAAGGGCAGTTACATATCAAAGAGTTACAATCATAGAAATATTGAAAGGTTGTAGCCCATTCAAGGGGAATGATAAAATGATAATCTAAGAAGAACAACCACCTTGCAAAACAATGAAAGGAACAACATAGCAGCTCAAAGTAACAATCATGAACAATGGAAAAAAAACATAAGGGTAGAGATCTCCATGGATACAACCACACAAGTAAGCTTATAAAGGAAATCACCTAGAAAGAACTATTGTTGGTAATAAGACTATGCAGGAAGTAAACAAGAGTCCACTTAATCATGATATATGAAATCAATGGCACCAGTTTGATTAGTAAAAATGAGTTTTTTAGGCCTTGGAATTAGTTTCAAATATGAGTTGAAGTTACTTTATAGATATGCATGTGTTTTGCCAACAGTTTGTAGCTAAAATGTCTTAGTTTAGTGAATTTTTAGAGGCTATCATGGCATGAAAAGACCTAAATTTGACCCTCATTTTTCTTATGCAATCAATCAGCTCATAGTCAGTTCAAGGAGGCATGAAGTGGATATTACAATGGATCATTCAGTTAGAGGCCTAAAAATAAGGAGTTTTTCAACTGTTTGCAAAAATTAGATTCTAGTTTAGACTCCCATATGGGTTAATCACTAGTTGAGATAAATTTTGCGGCAGTCTACGGTCAGTTACAATTTGTTTTAACTCCTTTTTTCAAGGATTTTATCTCAGATTCAACCAAATAAGATATATCATGAAAGCTGGAGATAGAACCAAGAGAGAAGAGTTTTAGTTCAGCTTAAGTATGAAGATGAAGAGGTATAGTTCAAGCTCAGTGGTACCTATCAGTTGTAAATGCAGCTCCTTTCTTTGTTTATCTCTATCTATTCTTATCTTTTTTCTCCTTGGTTCTTTTCTCTTTGCCCTTTGCCTTCAGCAAGGCATGAAGCATTGGTTCTTATTTTATTTTTTAATAAAATAGTAGCATTATTCCTTCTCAATACTTCTTTGTCCTGTATCATGGATGACTTATTTGATTTTTTTATTGTAGTTTATGCTTTATCCTTCAGGATATGTCTCATTCAAATATGATTGGTCTAGGAAGATACATGATAGGTGTAGGTCATAGATTGTGCTAGCTGATTTTAGTAGTTTGTAGCTGTGAAAAACATTGTTTTCCTTCAAGCAATCTTTGGATTCAATCCTTTCTAGGAAATACTTATGCATCACATGTTTAGTTAAGTTGTGAGAGATTCAGGTCTATTTGTTGAAGGATTTTGTGAGTTAAGCAGGTTGCAGGTCTCAGTTAACGTTTGGTGCATCACCTCCTCTTAAGATAGGTTTCAACTTTAGTTATCATTCTATCATTTTTCCCATCAAGAAGTTAGTTTTAGGAGGTTTTCATCAAGGAACCAACCCTCTCTGGAGATTCACCTTCAACTTGAGCAACCCACAAGCTCAAAGTTGTTTCCACATTTCATAAGATTGTTGAGCTTTCTGCTTAAGCATCATGAGTGTAATCTTGGTGACAACACCTTCAAGATTTATGTTTGGGAAGGTCATTAGGAACTTGGAGATTTAGATGTTTATTCTTTGTTATCTCTCTCTCTCTCTATCTCTCTAAAAATCATAGTTGTGTGCAACATGTGTATTTATTTCTTAAGCATATTACCTTGATTTAAGCAATATTTATATGATTTATGTGGGCTTGATTTTCCTTGTAATTTCTATATCTTACTCGAATTTGAAAGGTTGTTTTCGGTTTATTAATGATCATGTTCTAAGAGTAGGAGGAAAATTGTGTGTATTCTCTTAACTGATGTTGTATTTTACCTATGAATATGATTTAGTTTAGGACATGATGTGTATATGAGGAACTTGCATGGAATGCATATATATATATATCCTTCTTCTCCTATCTTGATATGAAATATAAGGATGTGACTAATGATGTATTTGCAATGAATACAACTATTGATTGATTATATATGATCCCGCATGTAACAAATATTGTATGTATAGATATTATTTTTCAATAATAATTTAAGACTTCAGTTGCATTTGTAATGTTAGGAGACCTCATGAAAGGTTAGAATTGAATATCTCAGATAATATTATAAGTAGTTGCATTATACAACAATGATGGTATATCTAGAAAATATAATCATCCATGCATGATCTTGCATACAAATATTGATTGAGTAACAATGTTCTCTCTCTCTCTCCCTTCTCCCTCTTTCTGGATATGGGATTCATAGTGCTTAGGAGTGTAATTGATATCAAATATAAGTATTGAATGCTTATTGATGAATATGATTTTGCATGTATTAAAAGGAAAGTTTGGTTAGAATAAATTTGCATCGAAGATCAAAATTCATGTACTGCAACTATAATTTATGTTTTAGAAAAGATGAGTTAGGTAGAATAACTTTTGCATGAATAATATGGGAAGACTTGTGAAATATTGGATTAATGGATCATACTATAGTATATGTGATGAATAAGGTAAAACTGGTGCATTGCATGTATAGTAAAGGAAATTTGAAATTATTTTATTGTGTCCTTATTTGGTTTGGAAAGATAAAAGTCTTTAGCTTCGTGAAAGATTTGCATGGTTTTGATGAAATGTTTTGTTTGATCAAATGAATAGAATAGAAAATTATGTCATCTCCTTGCCTTATTTAAATTTTAAGAATGTTATTGCTCAATGAATTTTCGTAGGATGGATTAATGATGATAGGAATGATGTATAACATGTCAGTGATGTATAAAGGAAATTATTGGCATTAAAACCAAGCAAACCCAGGAAGTAGGAAAGTTTGAGACTTTACAAGCTTTAGGCTTGGGTAAATTCAATTCCCTCCTTGATTGTCTCAGCAAGCTTACCAAAGCTATTGGTAATGCAGAGGAGATCATCAATGCTAATAGCAATATCTTTCTTAAATTCAATTCCCTCCTTGATTATCTCAGCGAGCTTACTAAAGCTATTGGTAATGCAGAGGAGATCATCAATGCTAATCGCAATAGCTTTCTTATCCTGGAGAATAGAGCAGGGGCCACTAAAAAAAGACTTGATGGAGTTGAGAACACGCTCAAAAAAATTAGTGAGAAAAGTCATAAGATTTTTAAGGCTGCCTCGGCTAGTATGAAGGCTCTTATCAGTAAGCTTGAGAATGACCATGGGGATAAGGCTTCATCAGGCATTATTGAAGTGAAGGAAGATGCCCCAGAAGATAAGGAGACAGGGCTCCAAGAAGAATGTGGGCGAGCTCCAGAAAGATACAAATCCATAGTAAGGAAATTGAGTAAATCAAGCGAGCGACTGATAATATGGAACAACTAGAGCTGGAAGCTACTGAAATGCTTCAGAACTTAACCTAAATTTGGGCTCTTTATGTCGGTCCTTTTGGTTTAATTTTTGACTAGATGTCTTTAGTTTGCTAGTGTTCTGCTCATCAATTGTCTTTTTCTTTGGTGCTATCTTTTGTGTTTTGTTGCACTTTATTGTAAATCTTTTGATCTTTTGGCTGTAATGGATTTCAGGGGCCCATCAAAACCTATTTTCCCATATTCAAAAACATGTCAGTGATTGACAATTTTCATAGAGGTTAAAAATGTTAAGCTTCTAAATGATAATACTTAAGGGTTGCTAGAAAAAGAGTCTGATAAGAATATATGTATGTATTTGATGATAGGAGTAGATGTGATTGAAGTATGTTATTTAAATTTCTTTATTAATAAAGTAATGAGTTTTGTCTCTTAAAAGGTTATGTTATGTGTGAATATTTAAATGACAAAATTTTCTTGTGACATCATGAAGGGAATTTTTAATTACCTGCATGCTATTTATTGTGCATTGTGATAAATGGTGTGTGTTGTATTATATCATTGAGTGATTAATTAATATTATAATATCTAGTTATTTTTCAGTTATAACTTGATGAATGTGATTACCTTGTGGATAGCATGTGGATAGGATATATTAGATAAACGTTGGTCTTGAAATGAGTGCATTCCTGGTGTGTGTATGATACACTTTATCTATTTCTTGTATATGTCTTCTTTCATAAAGGATAAATGCGTAAATTCTAGTAAAATAAGTAAATAGATAAAAATTTGCATTGTATTAAAGATGGTAAATGCTTGCAATTAAGTAGGAACTATGAATGCTTTAATGTTGTATAGAGTATGTTTGAGAAAGGTATATAGATATATAATAACTCAATGTTCTTAAGTATCTGGTGTACACTCTCTAGACATTAGTGACAACCCAAACAAAGTTATCCTTAATATGCTCGAGCAGAACTGAGGTCCTATTTACTTCTGAAATGATTTCCTTACCTATAATAGTATTTTTGTTCCAAAAAATCGTTGTTCCTCCAGAGGCACCCTATGTCTTTTCTATGATATCTTTCTATTGTGATTGTGAAAGGGACGATATCACATCACTCATAATTGAGTGGGGTGTGATGTTGCAATTCTCTTCCACCTGCTTGTGAATCTTATGTTCATATATATGTTGTGTATACATGTTTGGTGTTATGTAGGATGCAGGTACTAGGCATTGACTTCACTTGGTTTCATAGATTTGAGCATGCCTTTAATCCCAATGGCAATTGATCAGAGGTGACATAAGGCCTTACCACATTCTAAACCTAGTAGATACGTCGTTAGTTTTAGTGTTTAAGCCTTGTTGTCTTGTTGGGTTCTATGTTGTCTTAGTTGAAGTGTTTTATTTGTTGATTGATGATTGTGGTGGTTAATAAATAGATTATTATACATACCCTTGTGTGCGAGTAATTAATTATTCATGTGGAATATTGTAAGTTCTGTATTTTTGTATTAATATTATTTTGTGGATTATAGTATTTAGCATTTATAATTATGTGTAGAAATTAATTATTTATTTATTATATTTTATATGTATTGTGGGAGATATTATTGGCATTGGGTTTAAATTATATTATTGGAGCATTTATGATTATATATGAATTTGATTATTTATTGGTTATTTGGAATTGTGGTAATCAATTAATTAACTATTATATATAGCTCATTGGTGCAAATTATTAAATGATGGGAGGTATGAATATATATATATTGAGAGCTTATAATAAATTAATGATTA
Source organism: Cryptomeria japonica (assembly GCF_030272615.1). Lineage (NCBI taxonomy): Eukaryota > Viridiplantae > Streptophyta > Pinopsida > Cupressales > Cupressaceae > Cryptomeria > Cryptomeria japonica. The sequence continues at coordinate 457,788,091 of NC_081415.1, read as the reverse complement.
ATTGGTGGAGTATTTATGCTTATTTGTTCATTTATTTATTTATTGTTTATTAATTAATTGATTGCCATTAATTAATTTATTGTTTATTTATTTGTTTGTTATTATTTATTTACTTACCCATTTTTATTATTGGTATTTGGGTATTGCAATTGGTGGTTATTATATAATTTATTTTATTTTCTCTCGAATTTTGAGAAGGGTTGTTATAATAATAATTATTATTATTATTAAGGGGACTCTTGTGATGATTTATCATTATTATTACACTATTTTGTTGGAAAGGGGTTTTCTGCAGTGAATTTTTATGAGAAGAGCTTTTGGATTTTTGGATCTTGGATTGGGAGATGATTTTCCTGCATATGTTTTGGGAGATTGAAGATGCTTTTTGGTTCTACATTTTATTGTTGTGAATGTGTTGATGGAGCTTGTTGGTTTGTGGATCTTTTGGCATAATCAAATTTGATGAGCATCTTTCTTCTTCAAATTTCATTGTTTGATCTTCATTATTCTAGGTTGTTGGGTTCTGATATCATATTATTTATGCAATGTGTTTTAATAAGGAAAAATATTGCATACTATGTGTCGGAAAGAAATGTCTTTTTCTTTTATGAAAAATTATGTATTTTTTTTTCCTCCTTTATGTTTGTTTTTGATTGATAAAGCAACGAGAACGAGGGCGCCGACCCTTAACATAGAAAGAACTATTAATAGCACCAAAACAACACTTAAACAACACTAATAAGTAGTCTTTAAAAAATCAAAAACCAGATCAAAAAGTTTTTAATAGTAAAACATAGGGAATAAACCCAACCAAAGCAAAAGACCAGAAACGACCTAAGGGACCGGCTTGCAGACCACAATTCTATCAATAACTTTGTTCCAATCATCAAACATAAATTTATAGAGCTTCCGGGCCACTTCCTTGTCAGCTTCATCCACTGCAGTATGCTCTCGTAGGAGGGAGAGAGTCATCGTCAAGTTGTGCAACACCTACAGGTAGAACTTGTTTATACTAACCATTTGTCTGTCACGATCCTCCATCCCGCGCTTGATCTCCCTGATCTCCTCCTTGAGAGACTTGGCCTCCATGATCAAACCCATGTCATGAATTTGGTTCAAAGGCTCCTATACTTCATTGCTAATTTCCTGAATCTATTCCATGGTAGGGTTCCCCTCAGGAACCCCACTCTCATCCTTGTGAGCAACCTTATGTTAAGTGTGATTGTGAGAATTCACGACCCCAAATTTTTCATTATCACCTCTATTAGTCATGTCATTCTTGGCCACATCATCCACATGAATAGTCACAATCTGAGCTCCAGTAGTGTCCAGATCCACCATTTTCTTTATTTCATCAAGGTCCACCAGGTTAATTTGACAAATAGGTTCCTTATTAGACTCCCAATTATCCATGCCAATAGAGGGCTCAAAACAATCCACATCCAAACCATACATAAGGACCTTAATAGCCTCTTCACCTACCAGATCATGCAGAATACCATGTTCCCTATCCACAACACGCTCCTCCTTAGATTCAGAGACACATTAAGTTTTCTCCTTCTTCTTAGAGGATCCTTTGGAGGCCATCATTCTGGACCTCCTTCTGCCTTCAACTCTAGGATTAGGGTTCTCATCATCCAAGTCATCCGAGGATGAATTGTCAATATCAATTATTTTGTATTTAGCAAGGAATTTCCCTTTGCCCTTAGTAGGAGTAGAGCAATCTTAGTAATTGAAACAAAGGAGGGGAATTGGGGAGAAGCAAAGGCTTCATTCGATAGATGGAACATTCTAGGGAGGGAAAGGCCACTAGAAAAGGCGACAAGAGGATGAGAGGTATCCAATGAGGGTTGGAAAACATTAGGTTCCTCGGAGGATAGAGGGACAAGTGGTAGTTATACAACCTATAAATGAGACCTTGATGTAGAGGGATGGGTGACTTATCCCCATTCTTAGAGTCAAGGGCTTCCTTGATAGATAACTCCAAAGAATGCAACAGGTAAAATGACAGACAAAGGAGATCATTGTTGTGAAATTGGTTAAGCAGAGGCATATGGTAATAGTAAAATACCTTATAGCAGCCCTCGAGGGTAAAGTATTTCATGTTCATTAGGCAAATTGGGTTCCAAGAATACTTGAGTTCTTCTCTACTGAACCCTCCTTGCAGCTTCATTGGTTCTTCCCTTCCTTTGAAAAATCTATTCAACCCCTCACTGTTAGCGACATGACTGATTCTCTTCCATCTATGACCATTCAAGGATAGGCCCGTCACCTAAGCAATAGTCTCTTTTGAGACCTCAAAACAAACCTCACCAACATTAACCCTTCTGCCAGACCAAGAAGCCACAAATTGCACAGGAAGTTGTTTGTCATGGTCGTGGAGGCTTTCCATAAATTCCACCACCCCACCTTCGACACAATAGTTCTAGACCACAACGTCTTGTTTGAAATCATCAGGTTTGTTAGGCTCATAACAAACTCGATCATCTCCCATGGAAGATTCGAGAACTTTGATAGTTATAATTTTTCACCACAAGACATAAGTGGAGAGACAAAGGAAGTGTCTAGAATATAGCATTTAATGAAAATAGAAACTATTTCATTATAAAAGTCAGAGCTCTTGAATAAGAATTAGCGATCAAGCTGCCACGTTGTGAAATAATTGCCAAAAATGTCCTTCAAGTTGGAAATTTGTGTGGATGAGAGATTTATGTTACTATAGATAGGAATTCGGAAATCATCAAAGCAATATAAAAATTAAACTAGCTCAATCACAAAAACTAAATTGCAATGACAAGAATCGTAAAAACACTCAATAGAGATACTGAAAATAAGACATTTAAACCAAATGCAAACCATTGCAAACATGAATGTCTTCTCCAAAATTCTCCATTGTCCTTCTTTCTCCTTCAAATTGCTTTGTTTGTGGATCTCACCAATAAGTGCATAAGCATGAGATGAAAGCAAGATTGACAAGACAACATAAGGATACTAGAAGCATGATTGATTGATTGGTCGGGGGCCATGATTGAAGAAATTCATCCAATTTATAGATAAATTGGAGAAAAGACAAGATTAGCATGAAATTGATTCGAATGGAAATTCAAATCAAGAATAGCAAAATTATGACAAGTGTATGACAAATTGCTATGCAAGGTGTTATGACAATTTATGACAATTTATAACAAATTGCTATGCGAGATGTTATGACAAAAATTTGAAAATAGAAATAGAAATTAGAAGAAATTAGAAAATTAGGTTAGAAATGATGACTTGGAAATTAGGAAATTAGAAATTGATGAAAATTAGGTAAATTAATTAATAATTTTTTCATTCATTAATTAATTTAAAAAAAAGAGGAGGAATTAATTAGCCAATTAAATAAATATTTAATTGTGACAAGAAGACTTAGGATAAATAAATAAATTATTTAACCTAGAGAGAAAATGAAAATCAAGATTAAATGAATAAATCATAAAATCCTAGAAGATGAATTAGAAATGCAAGGATGACAATTAGGTCAAGACAAAAGATAATTGAAGTCGATTCAATCATGATTTTAATTGACAGAGGATCAATGCTGATAAACGATTGAGATTGGTTGACGAATTGACCAAGATTGATAAAGAGACCAAATTGATAGGCACCAATTGACGAGGAACAATGACTAATTGATCCAAATTGACACGATTGAGAAGGACGAGGATCGATGACGAATTGATCGCAAAATGACAAGAATGAAAATGACAACGATTGATGACAAATCGATCACAAAATGACAAGATTGACAAGAGGACAAAAACCCTAATTCCATCATCGATTAGGATTGACGATGTCCAAAATGATGATAAATGAGCATGCACATTGATACGACAGGATAAGATTGACCAAAATCATGACTGAAGATTGTTATTGACAAGACCAAATTCGAAAGCGAGAAAAATGAAGAATGCAGAAGAAGGACTCAATGCTCACAAATGATAAAGACCAAGTGCGCAACATGGAAGAAACATTAATGCGACGCAAAAACCCTAAAATAAGGCAATGCACAAATGTTAAAGTATGACTCCGCAAGCGTTGACCATTTTTAGATGTCTACAGTTACTGTTTACTTTGGTGGTTGTTGTATTTGGAGGTGTCTTCTATGAAATCTGTTAATTTTGTGTTTTCTCTTCCATTATGTTTGCTAAGCTGGATGAAAGATTTATGTCTGTTATACCCTTTGGCCATTATGTGTTTTTGGTGAAGTCTTCTATGTATTGATTTGGATATCAATCTACTGATATTTTTGTTGGAATTTCATAAAATATGTTTTTTCTTTTAAGTCGTGTTGGTTGTAAACTCTTTCTTTGTATATAGTCTGAAAAAAAAATTGTATTCGAGTATTTTCTAAAATAGTCAATAATTTCATTTCTTTACTGAGTTGTATTTTATGTTGTCATTTATGCGCTAAACTAGTTATCATATGCACTATTTTTTTTGTTTTAAGCGTTATTCTGGTTAACAAATGTGCTACTCTGGTTACTATTTGTGTTGTTCTGTGTATTATATGTGTCATTTTATGTGTTATTTGCACTAGTCTAAGTAATGTATGCGCTATTTTGGGTCACAAATGCGCTAGAGGATTTTTTTAAAAGTGCTAGCGAAATGATTATATGCATTAAAAGAATTTGCAAAAGTGTTGATTCTCTATTTTCACTTTTTTGAATAATTTTTGAAGTCTATTTCGATTTGAATCAATTAGAGGCTTGTTTTGGAATTTGTGATTTGTAGTGAATATTTTTCCCATTGGCTAATTGATTATTTATGAGGATTTAGTGTGGCATATCCTTCCTTCTTATGCATTTGATCATTTTGGATATATTTTTTGAGCAATTGATAATTGCACGAGATCTATTGATGAGAAAAGTGATTATGATCAGATTTGATAATGTGGATCAGATTTTGTTATGGATCCAAAACTTATAAAGTTTCATGTGGAATTATGGGTTTCTTGAGCTTATGGGATGTGAATATGATGATTCATTATGTGATCCATGGATGTTATGATATTGTTGTGGTTCTTTTGATGTACCCTAGGTTTTAGGAGCATATTAGGGGGAGTGGCTTCCAAGTGGGTGTTGGGGCCTAGGTGGCTGCCATGAAATCTCATTGGAAGTTTCCTCTCAAGTGGATGTCGGGGCCCACAAGTAGTTGCCAAAAAATCTCATTAAGAGTTGGTTAATCAAGTGGTAACATTAATATAATTTATTGGGTTGGGTTTATACATATTAATAAGATAAGATAATTATTGGTGCCCACACATATCTTGTATGCTCGTATAGATAGAGGATGGGATCTCATGGCATGGAGTGCTTGTTTAGACTCAAGATGAGATTGGGAAGGCCTTGTGGCATGACTGTACTTTATTGTCTTCATGAAAGGTTGAGTCGGTTTTGCAGGTGCTTCAACTGGGCATCGAGGTCTACAGTTTGGAGAGGGTTGAACTGCTTGGAAAACCCATGTTGATGGCATGTGATCTGACACTCTTACCTATGTGTTTACTAGGACCATAATCTTTGTTTTGTGTAGAAGCCTCTAGTGAGTTTGTATTTTATGAATGAGCCTATGCCTTGTTGTGTTCGGTTCTTTTTTGTGTTTGTTCCTTGTTTATATTTGTTTTCCCTTGGATGTTTAGGTGTTGACCTATGTTAAGTGTGCGTTGGGGGAGGGGGGGGGGTTTATGTCATTCTTCGGAGCACGAGGGGTGAACCTTTTTGGTTCCACATGGTCGGGTGGTTTGATGTCTTCTTCCATTGGGATTTTCCTTGCTGGAGATTTGTATACATGATGGATGTTACATCTTCTCTACAGCTTCTAGTGCTATGGATTGATGCGAATGTAATCTTTGTTATATGTAAAGATTCATATATGCACTTGTATATATCATTCTTGTGATTATTGTACCATGAAATTATATTTGTAACAATTGACTTATATTAGTAATGTATTTCATATATGAGAGGTATTATGTAATGCAATGATGTTTTCATATGTTCATTTTATGTGGTATTGATGCTGGCTATATTATAGGAATGGATAGATTCTATCATATTGCATGTTTTAATAGCTTAAGGACAATTGGATATTGGTGAAATAAAATGAATGTAGTAGCTTAGTAATGTTAGATAAGTTATATCTCATGATTAGAATTCTAGTCTAGATGGTAACTTTTCTATGACGTGGGTAATAGTTTAAGTAGGAATAACTTATGTATCTTTTAGTTTATTCTTTATTGGTAATGACTTTAAGAACCTTAGAGGAAGTAAGTTGGATGTTAGAGGTCAATTCTATTTGTGCTTTAGTATCATGTAATCATGTAAGTTTAAATATATGTAATTTCTTACAGAATAATGTGATGTTGTATCGTAGATTTCTGCTTGTGCACTTATGGCGATGTGATCTTTTTAGTTTAATGTATTGTTACTTCTTTACTTTAAAAAAAATAAAATAATTATCTCTATGTTGTTTAGACTGGTTATTAGATGACTTAATTCTCTAAGGTTTCTTGGTGGGCATTACATAAAGCTTGTTAACTTTTACATAAAAAAAAACATATTGTTGATTTCGAAATAAGAAAACAAATAGATCCTATTTGCCCTCGTATAATAGATATATACAAATCAAATTACAAATAACTTGATAAAAGTAAAGTCAAGTAAAAGAAGAAAGTAGATGGTGTGCAAAAATAAAGAGACATTCATCTTCAAAACTGCTTAATCCAAGCATGGACCATTCCTTAACATACTTGACTGGTGGAGTAACGCCGCCACTGGATTTTAACCACACAATCATTGACTTGTACACAGATGATGGAAATTAAAATTTCTGTTTCCAAACGTACGATTGCTGCAGACCAACTTTAACAACTATATAGCAAAAAGAAAAAGAATTTCAAATAAAACACAGCACATCCTTTCATGACAAAAGCAAAGAGAAAAAGTATGTGTACATTCCTGCGTTGACGTTAATATAAATCATTTCCCATCAACTGACAGAACTCCCGATACCATCATTCATAATAAATAAATAAGAGAAATATTTGATGAGGGTAGCTGTCATTCTTGAAATAAATAAAAAAATTGGAATTCCAGAGCACAAGGGTGGGAAGAATGATTGAAACCAAGAAAAATTGAAGTGATAATCTGAAGTTTTGTGCATCTTGATAGGGACCCATATGAGAGGTACATACGGTACTGCATAAATTATACAGTCCTCACAGATAATCTGACACTTGCATCATTGCATGTTTGTCAACTCACGAATTATTTAGTTATTATAGGGATTTTTTTACTAATACTAACTTGTAGAAAAAATGGGAATAAGAGCTAAATATATATATGAATGGCAACAACCAGAATGAAAATATGTCCAAATATCGCATCTTTGCAGGAATGTTGGGAATGACTGGTTGGTGCAGGGATAAAGGGAGGCAAGGTCTATTGAGTATGTTGGAGGCACTTGTGAATAAATTATTAATTAGAATTTAAAAGTATTTTGTGTTAGGTTTGGGGAATGGATAGTTGTTTTGGCTTAAAAGTGTCTTTGGTAGGGTTGAGGAGTGTATAATTGGGTTTGTTTTTTTGGTTTATAGGTTGATTTGGATTGGATAATTGTTGGTAATTGTTTGTGTTATTAAAAAAGATGTAGAAAGTGTAATATTTCATGTTAAGTAGAGTGACACGAAATGGTGGTTGTGATTGTTGTTAATTTGGGTGATGTGGAGATAGATTGGCATAAGAATTGGACTTCCAATAGGTGATGTCAAGTGCGAGTGGTGATGAAATTGTGGATGCAATATGAATTGATTTGGATGAAGTTGAGATAGATTGGCACACACTTTGGATTTGTAATATTTGGTGGCAAGTGTGAATGGTGAAATCATGGATGCAATATGAATAGAATTGGATGATGTTTTAATACATTGACACAAGCCTTGGATTTGTAATAGTTGATGTCAAGTGGGACTAGTAAAATTGTGGATGCAATATGAATTGATTTGGATGAATCGACATAGATTGGCACAAGCCTTGGATTTGCAATATTTAGTGTCAAGTGGGAAAGGTGAAATCGTAGATGCATTATGAGTTGATTTGGATGATGTCAAGATGGATTAACATAAGCCTTGGATTTGTAATAGTTGATGTCAAGTACGAATGGTGAAATTGTGGATGTAATATTAATTGACTGGATGATGTTGAGATAGATTGGCACAATCCTTGGACTTGAAATAGTTGCTTTCAAGTAGGAATAGGGAAATCGTGGCTGCAATATGAATTGATTTGGATGATGTTGGGATTGATTGACCTAAGCCTTAGATTTGTAATATTTGATGTCAAGTGGAAATGGTGAACTTGTCAATGCATTATGAACTGATTTGGATGATGTCAAGATAAGTTGGCACAAGCCTTGGATGTGTAATCGCTGATGTCAAGAGGGAATGGTTTGATCATGGATGCAATATGAATCAATTTGGATTATGTCTTGATAGATTGGTACAAGCCTTGGATTTTTAATAGTTGATGTAAGGTGAGAGAGTTGAAATTGTGTATGTAATATGAATTGATTTAGATGATATCAAGATAAATCGGTACAAGCCTGCATTTGTAATAGTTGATGTTGGGTGAGAATGTTAAAATTGTGCATGCAATATGAATTGATTTGGATGATGTTGAGATAGATTGTCACTTTCCTTGCCCTTGAGGCATCCATCAAACAAGGGAGCAATGTTGATAGTTTAGAAGGTGAGGGAGTGGGAGACTTTATTGAGTATGGTTGTTGGATACAACAATGTGCATTTAGTTAAAATCTCTATTTTGCATGGAATTTTTAATATATCCAAACACCCTAGATTTGATGTCATGGGGCATGTTCATTCTATAGAGGGTTTAACAAGTAATGGAGTTTATCAAGATTACAAAAACATCCTTAATCCCTTCCATTGCTATAGAAACTTTTGTATGTAGCAGATAACATCAATCTCTCTCCACTTTTGGTTGATTGATTGTAGGTAATTCAAAATCTAAGCTTGATGGTGTTAGGTTGATGAAATTGTAGTGATTCCAAGGAATTTTGGTTATTCAGAATTGTGACTAGGGACCATGTTTGTTGATGATGCAAAGGTTAAAAGACATTCAATACTCACAACACCAAATGTTAATTTTATTAGTCAAAATTTATCCACATTGTATATAAACATGTTAAAATTTAAGTATTCAAACTAAAAATACCTTACAATAGATTATTTTCCTTACAAACATACCCATATAAGAATTTATTCTCATAAATTAACAACATGACTAATAAAAGAAATCAACAACCTATACAAAACAACCATTTGAGTACTCCTTCGTCTAACTCTTTGCAAGCTCTCCTATTCTCCCATTCAAACTCTGATAACCTATACTTTAATGAAAAAATTATCCTCTTATCTTCAACTTTTAAGAAATTAACCAAGAAGCTAACATCCTTAAATTTGAAACAAGTGAATTTATTCATTGACAGGATCAAATTGTAACTTCTATGTTACATCATTATTTGAGAATCTCAAGCAAGAATCAACGAGTCATATTTTAACTCCTCTAAAGTAATTCATTTCACTTGGCCATCATAATTCAAGTAACCATGAAACATTTTTTGAAAAGAGTAACTCTCCTCCTCAATGGTGCTCCAATTAGTTATAATGCATGCAAATGGAGGCTACACATGAAATTTGATTAAGTAACATGAAAGTGGCCCACTATCCCAAGCACCCCCATTAAGTTATGATTCTTGAACTTTTAAAAGTGTCATAAACATGTGCACATGTGTCAAATCAGGCCTTCCAAGGATTTCAACCAAAGGAAGGTGTCAAAATGAGAGAAACAAATTAACTTTGAATATTTTAATAATAGATATAACCTTCTACCCCTAGAAATATAGGGTTAGACCAAAAAAATAAAGTTGCAACAAATATATATTTTAGGATGAGGTTAATGATTAGACCCATAAGATGGTCCCTCATCAAACACCCTAGGTTATATTTTGTGTGTAGCTAGGTGCTTAAATCACTTCCTTGTCGTTAGAGATAAGAACCTTAAATGGAATGTTCTTTCTTTCCTTTGTCACTTCCAACTTCTCACTTAGCCATGTCTTTTCCTCCACCAAAATATATATCCTTTCTTTTCATCCTCTTGTGAGTTTTTTCCCACCATTATTCATCCTACACCACAATTTTCTCCTCTCCTTACTCATTACCTTTGTATCCATCTCATCATATCCCTTAGTTTCATCTCATTTGCATAAGTATATTTTCTCCTCTAATACAACATTTCCCTCTTCCCCATTCAACACTTCTTCCATGCCCTTTTTCATGTGAACTTGCATGCACTATATTACTTTTTCAATATATACCACTCTACACCTCCTTCGCTTCTTTCTCATGTCCATCAATGAACATATCACTATTACATTTTATTGACTAGATTAAGTATTTGAATCATCCATCATGAGGATCTCTTATTTTACAAATATCATGCATCCTCCTTTATCCTCAGGTCCATATAAAAAATTCTCCATCATACTTATCTATTCTAAAGGAAAGAGACCATGTTTTAACATCTTCTAGTTAATCTTCTAGAATTAATATTCTTGGAAGTCTTAGATTTTTATCTTTTACCTCTCTTCCTTCTCACATTAATACCAAATATGCACTCATCAAGAGAATACAATGTCTTATTATGTTCTTCTAGACAAGCCTTTTATATCCTCTCCATAAATGCAAATCTCATAAATTATCTCAAGACCACCTTGTTTCTTCTTCTACACTTGTTCACAATAAATCTCACACATCCACAATCATAATGACCCACAAACATTGAGCCAATGTGACAATAACATACAAAAGAACATATAAGATTGTTGGGTGAATATTTTGTCACTAGCAATGACAAAATATATGATTCACACATAGCTATGTTGAGAAATTAATCTCTCCTCTCATCAAGGGGAGGTTCCCTTTGAAATTTCTTCTCTAATTAATAAGAAATTAAAAATTGTGGGTTAGTGTTGGGCATATAACTCTCTTTTTTCAGAGTTAATGTATTTTCCCTCCACTTTGTTACAATTTCCCTATCACTTTGATACTAAAGGAAATAAACGAATTAATCCAACAAACTATACCAAGATTTTATAAGCAAGAAGCACAAAGCCTTTCTTGAATATAACACTAACTTAACTAATTATCAAAATGGTAAGGAATTCAATCTTGCAGCTCAAAGTCTTCAAGTATAATTCCTTAATCCTTAAAACTACAAGCAATAGTAGCAATACAAAGCCTACTACTAATCACTTAACAATAGAAAATTTCTCAAATATTCAAGGAGCACAAAGTCTACTTTCACAATTCAAGCTCGCTCTTTTACCCACTTAACAATACCTCCTATATCAAGAAATTCAAGAACATATATAAGTCATGAACATAAGAACATCAACTCATATAAAAAAAATTTTACACAACACAAAGGTTGGGATCAAATAAAATTGCTTTCTTTATTTGCTTCATCAAATCTTCACAACAAAAGCTCAAAGTCTTAGTTGAGGCAAAAATTTGGCAGAGTTTTGCTTAGCATACTCAACGATAAAAATATACAAATGAGGGTCCCCCTTATATATAAGAAGAGTGGAGAAAAATGTGTGCACATTTGACTAATTCAACTGCATAGTCCCACTTGACTACAACTACAACAGAAAGAAAATATACAGTTGCGGGAAAACTTACAGCATCTAACAATGCAACTACATGAAAAGAAAATGTCAAAAGGGACACTTTATTCATCTTTCTCCTCCTTGTTTGATTTGTGGAACTCTTCGAACTTAGTCAGGATGGACTCCATCTCTTCTTGGTTTGGCGTTGGGGTAGAATCTGTGATTACACGAACATGGGAAACCGTATCTTTAGCCTCTACATATTTCTTTTTCTCGTCCTTCAATATGGATGCAAGGACCTCAAAACTAACTTGGATCTCCAGTAACTTATCGAATGCACCAAGTGAGAAATCTTGTCCCGTGCAATGATCCATTAAGGAAAGAAATTCCTGCGTGATGGCATCACTAGTAACGAGATTTTTATTGTCACCATATAGATAACAAGGAAGGTTGACAATTCTGGCAGGAATAAGATCAATCTCATCATCACCTTCCTTCCTCTCTCGATCCAGCTCTGTTGTCATCAACCTTATTGTCTCTTTCTTGTGAGACAATAGCGACAAGATCTGGATATATTTTTCCCTTGAAGGAACCACTTTATTTTCAATGAGGATGTCTATTCTGAAGTCCTCCATTTTGCTCCAAAGGATTGTACTCTTCTCAATATCTTTAATCTCCTGAGATAATGAAGTTTTGACACTTTGCATCGGACTTTGGATCACTTCAAAATTAGTCAATAACCCAACTATTGAACTTAGGAGATGAGACCCTTTTGACTTCAGCCGTGCAATCCACTCATCCACCACTTGACCCTTGGCTCGTACCTATTCAATTTTATTAAGAGCTTCAGTGTCCATTGAGGATCCTATGGGCTCAACTTCCTAGGAGGATTGTGTAACTTTTAGAAGAACATTAGTCAATTGTTCACATTTATGTTTTAATTCATTCTTCTCATCCCTCTCTTGGTCAATTCTTCGTAACAAAGAGTTAAAAGTCATCTAAGAATCCAGCTTAACACTCTCATGCATCTCTTCCCCAAGCTCTATAGTTTGCATGATGTAATCATTAGGTTATATATCATCTTTATTCTTATCTGATGATGGCACATGACCTCAACATACTTCATTTTAGAAGTCGGGTCTACTAACACCCGGGAGACAGTCTTCGACATCTTTGTTCCTTTGGGCTTTGGAGGAACCAACTGCTCAAAATCAAACTCATTAGGCAAAAATTACTTGTTTCTTCCTCTTAGGTGCTGCTACCTCCATCCAAGGTTGTAATTCTAGATTGGTGGGTGGAGTAGTAGCTTTTTGCCAAGTCTCACTAGGTATTTCAGGAGCACACTAGCTTGAACTTGCATCGGTTGTAGATGTTGTTATTGATATCAATGCTGAAGTATCCAGTGATATAGATACTAATGTAGTAACAACTATTGATGCTGACCCTTCTTTAGTTACAGCCATAGAGGAGAGAGTGGAAGGTGCAGTGGAAACAATTTGAGTACTAACCAAAGGTGGAATTTCTGTTATGACCGTCGTAGTAGAAATAACTTTAGTGCTTACCAGAGATGGAATTTTTGTTGTGACCACCGTAGAAGGTAAAGTCATCATCTATTGTTTCGCGAACGCTTTCTCCATAGCTTCAGGAAACTCCAACATTGAAGATTCAATGGTGGTTGAAGGAATATCATCTAGACTGGAAAAGTTGGATAATGCAAAAAAATGTTGAGTAGTCTCTGACTGAGTCATGCCCATGCCCAGGTCCTCATCATCGAATTCCTCTTCCTCTTCATCAAAATCAAAATCGATGGAATGGATAATCACCTCTGAATGATTTGGCACTTGTGAAGTGGCTAGGACATTAACTTCACCAAGATGTGATGTTTCCTCAACCTGTGCTTCCTCTTGTTGAGGAATTTCACCTTCTTCCGTCTCCTTCTCTTTTTCAGTATCTCTAGCAGTCTATTGTTCTGGTTCCTTTGTGACTGTCTCCTGCGCTGCTGAAGATGATTCACCTTTTTTGGACCCTTTAATTGTGAACTTGATTTTAAGTCCAAAACTAGCAGGAAGTTGTTTCATTCTAAGATTCTTTTTTAACAACCATGCATTGGTGTTTGCCAAAATGGGAGAGATTCTTTGAGTGATAGACTTACTCTCCTTTTTTTACCATTGCACCAATGGAAGTGGAGAGTTGGCAATCTTCTTTTCATAATAGACTCAGTCTATTATGTCATTGGTGTCTTCCATGGTCATTGAAATCTTTGCCAAATCTAAATTTTCAATCTGCTCCAGGGTAAGACAACTGAAATCCATTCTTCTTATGTCTTCCTCATCTTGGCAATCTGCCCACACATCCTTGAACCTAAAAGATGGTTGTAGTTCCTTTTGAGCTTATTCTTCATGCCATGAAAATCAAAATTAGTTCATGATTTTAATCTTCTCATAGTGTTCTATTGCATCTCTTCCTCCATGTTCTTGGCCTTGGCGTTAGTTAAAACTGAGTACCTGCCAATAGATTCTGGGAACTTCAACCCAGTCTTATGTGCTTGCAATTTCTTTTCATGCACATAGATTAGTTGCTGACATAACTCCATGAGGATGATCTTATCAGAAGGATACCTTGGTAAAATGAAGGGTTCACCTGAGAAACATCTGATCGAGATGTAAGTGAATGTTGGAAGCTAAAGAAAAACACATCCAAAATGAGACACCCTATTATATGCAGCCTCTGATAATCTTTTCTTCTGCGGGATTTTATCAAACATGCACTTCCACATAGAAAAGAAGGCATCATTGACTCTTCTAAAGTGGTTACTTTGATTCTTGATTGTGAGTTGATCATAGTATTCCCAGACAGGCACTAATCTCCTGTCACCTTTAGTAGATAAACCTGGATATTGCCTCATAGAAGCAGCTGCATAGACCAGGTAAGAGGTCATATAAAATTTCAATGTCACTTTGACTTCTTTCAACTGTGCGCATAGTGCATCACTGATCTACTCGCCCCAATCAATCCTAGCAGCCCGTTTCTTGATTATATTTATGTAATAACACATCCATCTTTGAAAGTAATGAGAGTCCTTTAAACCCTTCACTCTTGCCAACATGGTGACCATATTGTTGTACTCCTCATTGAAGTTACTTCTATGGAAATACTTAGGCCATTGTGAGGTGGTAGAATTTCTAGCAGGAGAGAGGTACATAGTATTGATCACTTACTTGCATTTGACCTCATTTTTCTCATAGTACTCCTGAGCACTTACTTGAGAAATGTTGGCTACTTCCTCGACTGAAGAACCTTTGAAAACACTATTGAAGAAAACACTATCCAAAGTCATGATCACATTTTGATTAGCATCCCGAACTTGTCTTGTATTCGGATCGAAGTAATCCGCTACTGCAAATACAAAATCCGGATCATGAGCTACAACTAGAAAGGAAGCATATTTATGCAACTCAAATTTGATCAAGTTTGTTAGGCGGGAAGGAGATTTCTCAACTCGATCAATAAACTCCTGCATACTAACATGTCCAATTTATGTATATTTGATCTCCTTGATCTTTGAATCTACTGAACTTTTCGAGTACAAATTTAGGTACTTATCATACTTGTACTTCATCTTCTTTGCTGATGTTTTACTTGGTGAAGATTCCAACTGACTTGAAGAAAGCTCTGATTTGTCATGAGAGGGCCTTGACATTTGCAAATGACTACATTCAACACTGAGGATTATCTTCTTCGATAGTTATCACCATCAATAAAACAAAATTTTATCAATCGGATTGAAAAATTGGACTCAGAACAGGCTTGGGAGCAAAACTGTCAAAAATGGCAGGTCGGTGAAAAAAGTCCAATCTGCACCTTAGGAGTCAAAATTTGCACATCGGACTTTAAAGTCCGATGTGGAAAGATAAAACATATTTACTTGCATGTCGGACTTTAAAGTTCGATGTGCAAGTTGCGGAAGTCATCGACACATCGGACTTTAAAGTTCAATGTGCAAGTTAGGAAAAAAATCATTAGCACATCGGACTTTAAAGTTCAATGTGCAGATGTAAATCATTTGAAAGACCAACACACGAGACTTTAAACTCCAATGTGCTAGGGAAGGGAAACCGATTGACATGTCAGGTTTTAAAGCCCGACATGTCAATCGGATAATCTCCTCTCGCATATTTGATGCATTGTAAGCAAGTTGTTAAAGAAAAAGTGATTGATTTTATTGGTAGATATAAGAATTTGTATTCTCAAATTTATTTTCCTATGCCTAATCAAGACATCAAATAATGTTTATTTCTAATTTACAAAAAGATATTAGGGATAAACTTCTCTTTTCTGAGTTTACTTCCTTTACACAGTTGTGCGTAGTACCTCACAAGTATCAGCTTATCGTGAGTCAATTGGAACAATCCTCTTCAATGGCTCTAAGTGATAAAAGTGAAAGTGCTCAACAAAATTTTGTGAAGTTCAAACCAAATAAGGGATTCATCAAATTCAATGACAACAACAACACTCAAGTAGCAGCCACAACAACAAGTGTGCCTCCTTTGTCAAAATACTTTAGAAAAGAATTCACTCCTCTTAATGAATCTTTGCATAGTATTATGTCACGTTTGTTACAAAGGAATGTGTTGAAACTTCCCCTTATTAGACCAATTGATACAACTAAGACTTTACAACCTACCTTTAATTCCAAATCCTTTTGCAAATACCATCGTCAATCTGGTCATGACACTGAAAAGTGTTATTCCTTAAGGAGTAAAATTCATGACTTGATTGATAACAACGTTGGCATTATGTGAACTGGTATGAGGATATAATAACATTGTGTGTTGTCATTGATGTCAATATGTTGAAGAGAAGAGAACCAATATAACACTGTGAACCGACATTTGTGCCAAAGTGAAGCGGTGTGTTTGTTCAAGGTAAATCGACGTGGTTATGGGAATTGGCACATGGAAGCTTTGTATGACAATCGGTTGGTAGTCTCAACTTAAGGGTTTCCAGTTGAAGTGCTTCAAGCCTGTGTGGCTCAACCGGTGACTTTGTGTGATGAGTTAGCATTGTAATGAACAACAGATTGTGTTGCCACGTCAGCCTTGTGTGCATGAAGGATCTTGCATGAAGGAGATTGTTCCCATCTACCTCGGGAATGTGCGAAGCTTGTAAACGGTGATAACATGTGATGGATTATCAACTGCCATGAAATCAGTGGAAAAAAAACGATGGACAATGTCTTGAGATTGGATCAAGACTGTTGCATTTAATGCAATATGCTCAACGGTTAGGATTGAACCATTTGAATTCCTTAACCTAACAGGTTTAGGGTTTAGTGTTTATGCTACCGACCTATTTGTTTCCTATAAGGTCGATGTTGTGTTTCTTTCTGAGATTGTTGGAAAAAGTTGTGTGTGTGTATCCAATAGAAGAGATACGTGATTCTTGCCAGACCAGAGAAGAGAAGTGATACCAGCAGAGTGTAAGCATAGAAGGTGAAGAGGAGCTAAAGAGGATCTACATTGGCATTGAGTGCTATTACCAGATCATTGTAATACCTGTTGATCTCTAATCACCTCAATAGTTGGGAAATCCCTTAACAAGGTAGCTTTAACCAGCTTGCTGTAAATCCTTTGACAGGGTGACTCAAAACCATTGAGTTCTTGAAATCCTCTGACAAGTAACCTTTAACAGGGTTTAACCCTTAACCGGGTATTCTAGCCATCCCTTAACTAGGTGATCCCTAACAGGATCGGTTCCTAACAGAACCTATTGTATCAGTCTTTAACTGGACAAGGCTCCTAACAAAGCGGACTTCTAAAGAGTTCAAAAACAAGCTTGTGGGTATTCATCCCCACCCTGGTTTTTCCCAGTTGGGTTTCCATGTGAAAAATATGTGTGTCATATGTGATGTCTTTTTCATGTGATGATATGTTTTTTCTATCAAGCAGTGAATCATGTTGATCTAGATGTTTATATATATATATATATATCTTTGATGGTAGATTACTTCATACACTAGGGTGAAATGAAAATGAAGTATTAGATTGTATGAGAAGATAAGTGTCAATCGGTTTATCCTTATCTCAGTTACTCCAGGTTTTGCCGGTTGTACTCTGTTCAAGACCGGTGCTACTATTTGTCTACCTAAGCATAGTGTCTGTTGACAAACCGGTTTAGGATTGTGTTTTTGTCTGTACTGATTCTGCCCCCCCTCTCAGTACCGGTTTGGTACTATCCATTCATCATTGTGTTATCAATTGGTATCAGAGCGTCCTCAAGGTCCTCTGTGTTATAAGCTTAACCGCTTGAGGTAAAGATCTCAGTCTAATGATGAAGAGGGAAGGTCCAAAGTTCAACAGAGAAAATTTCAATATATGGAAAGACAGAATGAAGATACACATCAAAAGCATGGGTGCTCAACACTAGAGTTATGTTGAGAATGCCTATGTTTCTCCTATCGGTACTCTCAGTGATGACCAAAAGAGAGAGATGCAAGAGAATGGGCAAGTCATGGAAGCCCTAATTAGTAGTTTATCTAACATTGAGTTTATTGATGTCCAAGATAAGGTAAATCTCAAAGAGGTATGGGATACTCTTAAAAATATCTATGGTTGTGATGAGCATGTCAAACAAGCTAAAGAAGAAAGCCTTAGAGGGAAGTTTGAAGACATGCAGATGGTTGAAGGTGAGACCATTCAACAGTATGGAATAAGAATCAAAACCATTGTTGGAGATATCAAGAGTGCAGGTAGTAAAATGGAAGATTCCACTGTGGTAAGCAAGGTCCTGAGATCCTTATTACTGGTCTATGCAATAAGGGTTGCTGCTATTCAGGAGTTGAGATCAATAGACAAGACTAAGGTATCCTTAGACTCCATCATTGCAAAGTTGACAACCTATGAGCTAAATCATTTTGATGACAATGTTCAAAAGACTGAATCAACTTTTAAAGCTTATGTTGTACCATCCAGAAAAGGAAAATAAGCTAGCACTAGTGGTGAACCAAGATAGAGCAGAGAAATGGATGATGAGGAGATTCTGATGGCATTTGAAGCTCTTCTTGCAAGGAAACTTCCTAAAGGAACCGACAAATATAGAGGTAAGCTCCCTTTGAAATGCTTTTCTTGTTACCGGATAGGACATATTGTTGTAAACTATCCTAATGGCGACAACAAGGACAAACCGGAAAGGTTCAATAAATTCAAAGGAGGAAACCGGAGAAACTGTTTTGTGGCAGTTGATGAAGGTGTCATAGATGAGGAATCAAAAGATGAAGAAAATGAATATATTGTGTTTGTTGCTGTCAAGGAAGATGTGTCAGACAAGAAGGCTCTTGTCTCCCAGTTTGATGATTCCAATGAGTGGATTATTGACAGTGGATGTTCTCACCATATGACTGGTGACCGGAGCAAGTTTCTATCCTTGGAAGAGTATGATGGTGGTGTGGTTCGCTTTGGTAATGATGCACGATGTATGGTCAAAGGCAGAGGGTCCATCTCTTTGAATGGAAACAATAGTACTGACAATGTGCATTGGGTTGATGGTCTCGGACACAACCTTCTGAGTGTTGCCCAGCTGAATGATAGTGGTCTCACTCTAGAATTCAAGAATGGAGTGTGCAAAATCAAAGGAAAGAATGGTGAATTGGTGGCCATCGGCATGCAAACCAAAGGTAACCTATTTCAGCTAAATGCAAATATAAGTACATGTCTTATGGCTAAATCTGATGATAGCTGGATATGGCATAGGAGACTCTGCCATGTAAACTTTGATAACATTGTGAAGGCCAATAAGATCAAGGCAGTTAGAGGGTTGCTAGTGCTAAGCAAACCAAATAATACCTTGTGTAGAGAGTGTCAATTGGGGAAAATGTCTTCCTCAACCTTTAAAGGTAAACCTTTCACTATTGACAATTTGCTTGATCTTGTGCATACTGATTTGTGTGGTCCTATGAAAACTAGGAGTGTGCAGGGTGATAGGTACTTCATGATTCTCACTGATGATTGCTCAAGAATGATGTGGGTCACATTCTTGAAATATAAGTTTGAAGATTTTGTAAAGTTCAAAGCTTTTAGAGCATTAGTGGAGAAGGAAAGCAGTAAAAGGATCAAGTGCCTGAGAACTGATCAAGGAGGGGAATTCACTTTCGGTGAATTCTACAAGTACTGTGAAGAACATGGCATCAAGAGGCAACTATCTGCCCCCCAGACTCCATAGCAGAATGGCCTAGCAGAGAGGAATAACCGGACTGTGGTTGAAGTAGCTAGAACTATGTTGATTCAAGGAAAGGTAGCCCACACCTTTTGGAGAGAAGTGGTGAGCACTGCAGTCTACACAATGAACCAGGTACTCATCAAGAAAGGTAAGGATAAAACTCTTTATGAGTATTGGACCGGTAAGACACCTGTGGTTAGCTACTTTAGAGTGTTTGGTAGCAAATGTTACATCAAGAGGAGGGAACACCAAAGAAAATTTGATGTGAAATGTGATGAGGGAATATTTTTAGGGTATTCCACCAAGAGCAAAGCTCTCAAGTGTTTCAATAATAGGACTTAAAGAATTATGGAAAGCATCAATGTAAGAGTTGATGAAACCTCAGTGAAAACTGAGGAAACCAGCAATGAGCAAGTGGTAAATGAACCGATTATAACCATCTAGGAACCGATTGTCAGTCAACCAAGTACCAGTAACAATGTTCCTACACCAGTAGATGTAGATGCTAATACTGATGGAGATGAGGACGAAGAAGAAAAGCAAGAGGAATCTATCAAGACCATTCCTTGGTATATCAAGCTGAATCATGATCCTAATCAGATCATAGGAGATAAGGATGTAGGAATCCTTACAAGAAGAAAGGTTAGATAAAAATCATGTATGATCTCTAAATTTGAGCCTAAATCATTCAAAGAGGCACATAAAGATGAAGAATGGATCAAGGCAATGGAAGAGGAACTTGACCAGATAGATAAAAATGGTACATGGTCTTTGGTACCTAGACCGGAGCATAAAAATGTCATTGGTACCAAATTGGTTTTCATAAATAAGCTAAATGAGGATGGCACAGTGATTAGAAACAAAGCCAGACTGGTGTGCAAAGGATATGCCCAAGAAGAAGGAGAAGACTATGGAGAAACCTTTGCTCCTGTAGCCAGATTGGAAGGAGTTCATATGCTTCTTGCATATGCAGCCTTTAAAGGATTCAAAGTATATCAAATGGATGTAAAATCTGTATTCTTAAATGGTGTACTTGAAGAGGAAGTGTATATAGAGCAACCAGATGGGTTTTCCCTATCTAAAGACAATGACATGGTGTGTAGGCTACATAAAGCCTTATATGGTCTAAAGCAGGCACCTAGAGCATGGTATGAATGCCTACACTCCCATATTGTGAAGATTGGATTTGAGAGAACACGCGAAGATAGCAATATCTACTAGAAGTCTGAAGGAGATCAGATCCTGATCTATGAGGTATTTTTTGATGACATTATCTTTGGTGGAGATGACAAGATGAGTCATGAGTTTGCAGATGAGATGAAGAAAGAGTTTGAGATGTCACTCATAGGGGAGATTAAGTTCTTCATTGGACTGCAGATCTAGCAAATGAAAGATGGAATCTTTATCACTCAGTCCAAGTATGTCAAAGAGGTGTTGAAGACCTTTGGCATGGAAGATAGAAATATGGTTGGTATACCGATGGTGACTGATTGTAAATTATCCAAAGAGGATGACTCAACATTAGTTGATGAGAAGGAATACCGATCAATGATTGGTAAGTTGCATTATGTAGTGTATAGCAGACCAGATATTGCACATGCAGTTGGCATTACTGCAAGGTTCCAAAAAAGCCCAAGAGAATCCCACTTGGTTGCAGTCAAGCACATTCTTAGGTATCTGAAGGGAACTATTGATTATGGATTGTGGTATCCATATAGCAAGGATTTCAACTTGAAAGAATTCACAGATACTGATTGGGCAGGTAATGTAGATGACCGAAAGAGCAAAACTGATGGTGCATTCTTTCTCAGTGGTAGACTGGTCTCATGGATGAGTAAGAAGCAAAGTTGTATCTCTCAGTCTACAATAGAAGTAGAGTATGTTGTAGCTTTCATGAATTGCACTCAGACAATTTGGATGAAGCATGTATTAAATGGCTTCAAAGTTCCTGTATCTAAATCGGTAAGTATATTTTGTGACAATTCTAGTGAAATTAACATCTCCAAGAATCTGGTTTTACATTCTAGAACCAAGCACTTTGAGCTTAAGTATCATTTCTTGAGGGAAAAGGTTTAGAACAAAGAGATTGCACTGGAACATGTTTCCAGTAAGGAGCAGTTAACAGACATATTCACCAAGCCTCTCCCAAAGGCTACATTTATGTACTTAAGAGGTGAATTAGGGGTGTTTCCCCTTCAAGAAGTAAACTAAAGGTATATGCTCCACATCAGTCAAGTATTGCATAGTCAAATTTTCTTCAGGATTGATATGTTGAAGGATGCTACTCCTCAGGGGGAGCAACATAATGGAACAGGGAAGCTTGTGCCTCCACTTTGGCATTGTTGTCAAAGGGGAAGAATAAGAGAAGCGGAGAAGATATCTATAGAAATTGGGGAAGAAGATGTGAAGTGGAGAGATATCCTTGTATATTGCCTTCAATGCCAAAGGGGGAGATTGTTGGTATTAACCGATATGAGGACATAATAACATTGTGTGTTGTCATTGATGTCAATATGCTGAAGAGAAGAGAATCGGTATAACACTATGAACCAACATTTGTGAAGTGGAGAGATATCCTTGTATATTGCCATCAATGCCAAAGGGGGAGATTGTTGGCATTATGTGAACTGGTATGAGGACATAATAACATTGTGTGTTGTCATTGATGTCAATATGCTGAAGAGAAGAGAACTGGTATAACACTGTGAACTGACATTTATGCCAAAGTGAAGCAGTGTGTTTGTTCAAGGTGAATTGACATGTGGTTATGGGAACCGGCACATGGAAGCTTTGTATGACTACCGGTTGGTAGTCTCAACTTTAGGGTTTCCGGTTGAAGTGCTTCAAGCCCATGTGGCTCAACTGGTGACTTTGTGTGATGAGTTAGCATTGTAACAAAGAACAGATCATGTTGCCACATCAGCCTTGTGTGTGTGAAGGATCTTGCATGAAGGAGATTGTTCCCATTTACCTCGGGAATGTGCGAAGCCTATAAACAATGATAACGCGTGATGGGTTATCAGCCACCATGAAATCGGTGGAAAAAGAATGATGGACAATGTCTTAAGATTAGATCAAGACTGTTGCATTTAATGCAATATGCTCAATGGTCAGGATTGAACCACTTGAATTCCTTAGCCTAACAAGTTTAGGGTTTAGGGTTTATGCTACTAACCTATCTGTTTCCTATAAGGTCGATGTTGTGTTTCTTTTTGAGATTGTTGGCAAAAGTTGTGTGTGTGTGTATCCAAGAGAAGAGATATGTGATTCTTGTCAGACCAAAGGAGAGAAGTGATACCTGCAGAGTGTAAGTGCAGAAGGTGAAGAGGAGCTAAAGCGGATCTGCATTGGCATTGAGTGCTATTACCAGATCATTGTAATACCTATTGATCTCTAACCACCTCAACAGTTGGGAAATCCCTTAACAGGGTAGCTTTAACTGACTTGCTGTAAATCCTTTAAGAGGGTGACTGAAAACCATTGAGTTCTTGAAATCCTCTGACAAGGTAACCTTTAACAGGGTTTAACCCTTAACTAGGTATTCTAGCCATCCCTTAACCGAGTGATCCCTAACAGGATTGGTTCCTAACAGAACCTATTGTATCTGTCTTTAACCGGACAAGGCTCCTAACAAAGTGAACTTCTAAAGAGTTCAAAAACAAGCTTGCGGGTATTCATCCCCACCGTGGTTTTTCTCAGTTGGGTTTCCATGTGAAAAATATGTGTGTCATATGTGATGTCTTTTTCATGTGATGATACGTTGTTTTCTGTCAAGCGGTGAATCATGTTGATCTAGCTGTTTATATATATATATATATATATATATATATATATATATATATATATATATATATATATATATATATATATATATATATATATCTTTGATGGTATATTACCTGTTCATACACTAGGGTGAAATGAAAATGAAGTATTAGATTGTATGAGAAGATAAGTGTCAATCGGTTTATCCTTGTCTCAGTTACTTTGGGTTTTGTCGGTTGTACTCTGTTCAAGACCGGTGTTACTGTTTGTCTGCCTAAGCATAGTGTTTGTTGACAAATTGGTTTAGGATTGTGTTTTTGTCTATACTAATTAACCCCCCCTCTTAGTACCAGTTTGGTACTATCCATTCATCATTGAGTTATCAAACAATACCAAATCTATGGCTAGTGTGAATGATAAAGGAAACAAATCTGTAGCTCTTCCTAATTAAAAAATTCAAACTTTCACTGATCCTTTACCTTCCCATTCCACTAATGTGATTGAGATTGATCATCTTCCCTTCTCTCCCGATGATCTTAGCCTTGAGGCTAACAATGTGGTGAACCTTATAGATCAAATTGAGCCTCGTAAGGACTTATGCATCACATTTGATCCTAGTGAGACTATTGAAGCACCCGATGGCCCATTATATATAACTGCAAAAATCAAAGGCATACCCTCTCAAGGTGTTCTCATTGATCCAACTTGTTTGGTTAATGTGATAAATAGAGAATTTCTTTATACTTTGTAATTGCATCAAGTGACATATGATGAAACTTATGTGATAGTTATATTTTTTGATGGCTTCTCTTGTCCTGCTATTGGTTCTATCACACTTCCTATTGACGTTGGCACTAAATTTTTAAATGTTGTCTTTTCTATCATTCCTAGATTCGATCATTTTTTGGTGAAGTTGGGACATCCTTGGCTCTCTTCCATGAAAGGGATTGCTTCTACTATTTATAAGTTTTTGAAATTTCCTCATAGTGATAAAATCATAATTATTTAATAACATTTATCAATCTATGATGAGGCATGGAGATGTTTGTCTTGATTACTTTTGGTCCAAACAATTCCAACCTCTTCAACCTAGAAGTGATGCTCTCTTTAAATGATATCAAAAATGGAAAAATGAGATGACTTTATCCTTAAGTAAACCTAAAAATCCAACACTTAATCTTCCTTGTGATGATCATATGCCACTTCTTATGGATAAGTATATTATTCCTCCTAAGGATAGATATTTTATTTTTTCTAAGGAAGAATCGATTCCTTTTCCTAAGGATGAGACTCTTCTTCTTCCCAAGGATAGAAAAGCTCTTCCTCCTATGAATCAACCTCAGGCTAAACATATCATTCCTCCTAAGGATAGACCTATTCCTCCTCCTCATGATGGATCTAGTCTCCTTTCTACACCTCCCATTCCTCCTTTAAATGGTGTAGTTATGCCTCCTACATCTTACAAAGTGAAGAAACCTACCACTCCTATTGTTCAACCTAAAAGACCTCCCATGGATCTATCCTTCAAAGAAGAAAAGAAGCATATACCTGATGAACCTAAACCTTTGTAACCTTTAGCTAAAATTAAATGAAACCATTGTGCGAGAGAAAACTGATAGAGATTTTATGATAGAGCTCATGAGCTTGCTTCCCAAACCATTTCTTCTTCGACACCAAATACCAAAATAATTTCATTTTCTCAACCTTCTCCTACCCAAGATGTTCAACCTAATTATGCAAGACACAAAATGCTTGAGACAAATGATGGTTCAAGCTCTATTCCTATTAGAGATCCTATTTTTGTTAATATTGATGAAGAAATTGGTGAGAATGTTGTTAATGATGAAAATATTGATCCTAATATTTCTGATGATGAATAGGAATATGTTGATGTTGACAATGATTTATCTAAAAAAAATTCAAAAGCATTAATCCTAGTTCCTAGTGTAGACACCTAAAGGTAATTATTTTTAATTGCTTTTAATTCCTCACATAATTAATTAATTAATTATGTTAATTAAAATTCTCCTCAATATTAATTAAATATAATTAATATTGTCACTATAGTATGTGACTGATTTATTTAATAAATCAATCCCTTTCTTTATTATTCTAAAAAATTAAATCCTCACAAATCTTCCTCTTGGCTAATTAATTTCAATTAATTGGTTAACCTACATGCTTCCTACAAACCATCTTCTTAATTCATCATTAACCTAATAAAGTCTTTTAGAAAATCCCTAAACTCACTTAACCTTATTCTTCTAATTTTTAATTCCCTCCACTCATTCTCTCTCCTAGTCAAATCCTCCTACAAATCCTAATCCCACCTAACATTTCCTCTAATCCCCCTCCTAATGAGTTCTTAATGGCTAATCATCATGATTAGCCATGAAGTCAACTTCTTGTCCCTTCCATCCAACCACTCGCTTTTAATGCTCTTTTCCTAGGTGAATGTGAGATCTTCAAAATCTCACAATCCTCTAGGCATCTCCTCTCCCAAGGAATTTTTAATTCCTCCTCCCCATTCTTCAAGGAATGTCACATCCCTTTCTCCTCTCAAGGCACATTGGGAAGTCTTTCCAATGCACTTTTCTATTCTCAAGGTACCTTGGGAAGTCTTCCCAATGTACCTTGAGGAGTGTGGAGACAAGAAATGCCTTTAAGGCATATCTCTTGGTCTCCACACCCTCTCTTGGGCCTTGTGTGAGATCACAAGCAATCATAGCCCTTCATCTTGAATCCATCCTAGCCATCCATTCTTCCTATCGTCTTCCTATAAATTGAGGACTCCATCCCTCCATCCTTCATCTCCAAGTTCAGTAATCTTGTGCTGCCTTTTGAGCCTAGAAAAATCATTTTAGCATCCTTATCATGTCAAAATCATCCTACATCCACACTTAATCATCTCATTTCCATCATCTTCCAAATCCATTCCATTTGTCCACAACATTGGAGAGCCACCTACATCAAGCAAGCAAGAGGAGCACATCAAGTGGAGAATCATCCAAGGGCCCCTTCACTTCATCAAGCTCCATCCAAAGGAGAAGGTAAAAGGATTATGTGAGGTATATACATTTTCATTATTCATGTTTTCATGCATTTCAAAT
This sequence comes from Cryptomeria japonica, assembly GCF_030272615.1. NCBI lineage: Eukaryota > Viridiplantae > Streptophyta > Pinopsida > Cupressales > Cupressaceae > Cryptomeria > Cryptomeria japonica. The sequence goes on along the minus strand of NC_081415.1, from coordinate 457,761,278 downwards.
TATGTCTTTGATTTCATATACTTCCATGTTTGATTTGCATGCTTATTAACTAATCCATCTCCACCAGGTCATTTCCCCCTCTTCACCTAGTAACAGACAAAGTGACTCATCATTACAACATGGTCCTTATTTGGAACTTGTGATAGCTCCGTCTACCGTGCTCAATTTTTCTCCTCTTGTGTGTTGTCCACCTTCCTGAAATAATTATCAATAAGATCAGGGGGCGGATGACATGCTTGATTAGCTTCATTAGCATCGTAGATTCTCTCTCTTTCCTCTCTTGCTTGTTTGTGATTTTCTTCCATTTTTTTAATTCTTATATCTGTTGTCCCTTATGTTGTCTACTTGAGGCAAAAAGAATGTCTATTATGGAATTAGATAAGAAATTGAAGGTTGAAGCATCGTTGGCTGTTCATCTAGTTAAATATAGACAAGAAATAGATGAATTGATAGATGAAGCTAATAGAACTGTTTTTGCAAGTGGTCACTGGTAAGTAAGCCTCATGGCCGGTAGAATAAAAGAAATAGTAGATGAGAGAATAGATAAATGGGATATTTTTTTTGTAGAGAAAGAGAAAAGAGAAGAAAAAGAATGACAAAAGGTCGACAAATATTTTACTAAGGTATACCAAAAAGGAGATAAAGGAAAGAATAAGGTTGGCGGTGTGCTTGACTTCACAATAAAAGATAACTTACCACCACTGGCCTAGGACACCCCATCGACAGTTTCGGAGACACTGACAAATGTGCAGAATTAGTCTGAAGAAAAGATATTAGAGGAAGTAAAAAAAATTATGTTGATCTTGAGTCAAACATTCTTTTTCCAATGAATGTTGACACTCAGGACATAAATATTGTAATGGATAATACCTCTATTTCAGCTAGTTTTGAGGAGAAGAAATATGAATCTGTAAATGTTGAGATCTCTGACTCACTAGTCAAGGTAGTTGACACTCAACAGAATGTTGAGATATCGGGAGAAAAAGAACAAGAATAGATAGCATCTGTGTTGGCATTATAACAGACAAGGGGAGATTGTTGGCATTTCAATAAGGATATTGAAAAGGTTGTTGATGATTATGGATATAACTGATTAAGGATGTTTACTGTCTTAATATTATTATTTAGTCATTGATGTCAAGAAATTGATTTTCTAATTCAGTATGATGTTGCCATATCTTAATAAGTATGATTTGATGAGTATAAAGATGTCAGTAAAAGACACAGAAAGAATGTGATGAATAAGGGGAGGAATAAGTTATTCAACAGGCAACTATTACTGAGTTAGACAATGATGAGATCATGATGTTTAGATTGTTTTGATATCATACATATGTTATTGATTGTAAGGTTAATACTATACTATGTTACCGAGTAAAGAACCTAGTCGCTAAACCCTAAGGTTATCGCTATCGGTTAATGAAGGCAGTTTGTCTATCGAGTGAAGTTTAGTATTTACCGAGTTGCAACTGAGTAATAACATAATGCATTGAATGAATAAAATCATTATTTAATGAAGGAAGCTGATGAGTTGGTTATGATTAAATGATTGATATGTCGTGCATGAAGAATCTATGGCAAAGGAAAATCGACAGGAAGATCTACAACGTAGATTGAACCGCAATACCCTAGCACAAGTTCCAAGAAATGTATGTGTAGCGTCGTAAATTGTACGCACTTGCTAGGGTGGTACAATTTCACACCTAGTTTAGCACCCACCTTAGTGCATTTTACATTCTGCATTGCATTTCTCCTTAAGCACTTAATTAATCAAATTAATTAGGTCTAAGGTCCTATTTCATCATTCTCTACATCATAAAATTGGGCCCTTTTCACTAAAGCGCGCCCTTCACATTTTATTCCTCCAATACACCACTTAATCAAAAACCCTAATTAAGTCCTATTTCGAACTTGGGGGCTTGGTTTCGGGGTCAAAACATCTCGAAATCACCTGTAACTTCGGGATTCTCTCTAAAATCATCATATCTGACGGCCTTGAAAATTTGGTGAAAAGTTGTCAGGACCGTGGCGCCCGGAGTGCAACATGGTCTCGGACATTTTTCCCAAAATTTTAGGACGTGATCCAATCATAAAATAAAGCTTAACCCCAAGAAATTGGCGGGATATTCAATCTCTAGGTCGGCCAAAATACGAATTTACGACCTAGGGTTTCATACATAAAAGCTCTCTTTCCTCATTTGAAGGGATCCGATTTTTGTTTCCAAGAACTTCATATGCAGCAAAAGAGTAGATCTATTGAAGACTCCAACAACATTCAACATCCTTCTATCAAGCATATATCAAATTCATTCATCCACTTAGGGCTTGGAAGACATTGAAGAACAATAGGAGATTACCGACTGAAGATTGGCTTGTACTCCTCCCTTGAGGGTTGGGTATGATTTCATGTTGTTTTCATGTCTTTACATAAGCTTCAATACATCATTTATTCATGCTTTAGATCACATTGCATCTTGATTTAGAGCATTTACACTATCATTTACAAGCAATTAGGGTTTACTTTCTAGGTTGCTCTAGTTTGCTTTCTTGCATTTTAGGACCTTGCACACACACTAGGTTTGCACACACAATACATTTTACAAAACAACTTGGCTATTCGTGGAGGTGGAAATCACCGAAGTGGGGGTTTGACTAAGGCAAAACCCTATATAGCCGCCCATACACCCCTTTTCAGATATCATTGCAGGTTTCAGGATTCGGACGACGCCGCGAGATACAGATCTGGAGAGAGAAGATCGAGACAACACTCTGTATCAAATTGCAGAGCAGAAGACTGGGACAGGAGCGCTGGGCACCCTGGTCCTGCCAGGACAGGGGCGCTGGGCGCCCTGGTCCCCAGGACAGAGGCGCTGGGTGCCCTGGTCCTCCGGACAGACAGTTTGCAGACAGCTTTCCGACAGTGTTCCAGAGTGCAGAACAGCAGTTTCCGGTGCAGTTTTCAGGACAGTGGCGCCCGCGCCCCCATCCCGAACATTTTCAGTCCAATTTTGACTCCGGGTACACGTCTGCATTCTTATTTCATCCTTGTATTTACAGCTGTTCATTGTTTAATCTCAATTCTGCAATCTTGTTATTAGTTCATACTTGCATTTTGGGATTAGGGTTTGAACTTGCATTACTTGATCTTACAATTTCAACAAGGGAATAGAAATCCTAATAGATATCCCGTGGCTCTCTCTTTCACAAAAAGAAGTAGCCAATTGTGCGATATCTCTAGGCTCTTTCGTATTCTGTAATGTGTGTCAAAAGGTAGGATTAGGGCATGTTAACCTAGTCTCGCTTTTTCCCCCACACAGTATGCAAGTTCTAAGGCAGGGTAAAACATTTTCAGATTGAAGGATACATTGAACCTGGTCAAGTTTGAAGATCTGATGGCTATGATTGATCATGGGATATGTGATCAAGGAGATTAAGCGGTTGGCAAATTGTTTATAAATAAGGAACTATTGATAAACAATGTATGCAGGTAAGTGTATGCACATGGATGCTACATAGTGATTACTGAGCACTGAAGCTTGAAGACCTATTTGAATAACAGAGTATAGAGCCCAGTAGATGGACAAGATAAGTCCTATTGTATTGAGCAAATAAGAATCTACTTTAGCATTTTAGATGTGAAGTTGTAGATAGATTTTTATTACTGTTATTTTATAAAGTGATAGAAAATCTCTTAACCGAGTGGACTTAACAGTCTTATTTGTAAAACCCTCTAGCAAGGTGACATTATGATTGAGTGTTTGAAATCCTTTAACAAGGTCACTTCTAACAAGGTGAAGATCCTAACAGATATGAGGGAAATCCCTTAACTGGGTCACATCTAGCAATGTGTTTGTAATCTTTAACAGGATTTTCTTTTAACCGAGCATACTCTAGAAGAGTATATTTCTTAGTGGGTCCAAAATCCCATAGTGGTTTTTCCCTATTTGGGTTTCCACATTAAATCTGGTGTTATGAGTGCTATGATGTTTATATGCTTATGAGTTTGCATGTTTAGCAGTTTTGGTTATATTGCTGAAGTATATGTTATCGAGGTTGAATCTATTGTTTTTATGGAAGATAAAGTTTGTATGATTCACCCCCCCCCCCCCCCCCCTCTCATCTTAAGTTTGTATGAAGTATCAGAACTATCAATCTAAACCAACATAGAATAAGAGTGAGAATGAGGATAAGGAAGTGGTTAAGGTAGCTAAATAGATAATAGGAGAAGAGAAGAAACTTAATGCAGAACCTAGCACTTCTCCTAGTACTTCCACTGTGGATTTCAGACCAACAACTGTCACTGATGTATTATTGGATTCTATAAAGAAAATAACTGAGTGTAATGCCTTAGCATTCAAGGCTATAGAAGATTCTCTACCGATTTTGCAGATGATTGCACCAGAGTGCAAGGTAGATCACATTGTTGGCTCAATAGGTAAATTGGACACATTGTCTAAATTCATTTCTACTAACATTCAAAAATTAGACAAAATAAATGAGGAGACTATTCAAGAAAGAGTTAATAAAGAAAAGGAAGAATTTTTTGGTAAAACCATAAAAGATTGTACTCAACATATTGATTCATTTCTACTGGCATTGAATTCCACTATTTTGGAATATAAGGAATTATACTAGGAAGCTTGCAAACCTCATCATTTAACTAAAGATATTGATGATCAAATCAAGAAAACTCAGAAGGAGATTGATGATATTGTAGATAACATAATTGGTTCTTCGGAACTAACATCATTCTTAGATCAGGAAATGGCTATTCATATAGAAAAGATTGAAAATATGGAAAAAGAAAAGGCTAAATTGAAAATGAAAACCCAAGAATTGAAGAATAAGCTTGGTCCAATATTGGACAATCTACTAACTCACTGAAATGCACTATCAAAGGCAACAATTCAAGGAGACAAATCACTATAACAACAAATTCACTATCTTACCAGGATGATCAGGAAGACTAAAGCAATAATTACCGACAGTACAAAGTTCCTGTAGGGTCTTAACTTAGTTCTTGTAGATATTTTTCAGATTGTACATAACACACTTCAGGTATCTAGGTAATTTTTGAATTTTTGATACTTTTGACATCCTTTGTCATTGATGTCAAAGGGGGAGTGGTATAGTGAGAAAAATCTATAGAGTAAGGCATGGTGAAAAGTGAACCAAAGGAGATCATTTGCTTAGGGGGAGCACTCTTAGTTTTTGATTTTTTGATTTTTCTCATGAGTGTTGCCATCAATGCGAAAGGGGGAGATTGTTGGCATTATACACTTAGATGAGAAAGGTTGATGTTGTCATTGATGGAAATAAGGTTCAACAAGGTTCTATGGTTTCAACCGGCAATAGACTTCACCTACTGGCACCATAAGATACAACAAGGTTTATTCACATCAGCATCCAATTTACATCGGCAACAGATCATACCGACATTCCAGGCCGACTTGGCAATAGTATTGTTTATGTGAAATAAATTGTAATGTAAATTATAATTGTATGGCCGACATGTTGTATTCTAATAACTCATATATTTATGAGTTCTTGTAGGTCATTTGGTATGTATGCAATGTATGTATGATGTAAGCGGTAATATTGACAGCATACCGGCTAGGGTTTTTGGCAGAGGTAGAATCGGTATCACACATAGCATAACAAAGAACTCATCCAATATTTTGATGCAAGTTGTAATAGTTCAATTTTGTGTTTACATCAGTATTGTAGTCAGTGTGACTCCAATTTTATTGAGCAGTGAGCTCTAGGAAGTTGGCCTTCTTGCATGTGCAGGCCCCTTTTGTACTGAGTAATATTAATTCATATTGGCTAGTGAGTAAATATTGTGGGTCACAAATCCCACTAAGGTTTTTCCCTTACCGGGTTTCCTCACCAAAATATTTGTGTTATGGTGTGTATTGATGCTGATTCTTTTGTTTCTCTTTACTGCATTATTGTTTGCTTACCAGTAAATTCATTTTAGTTACAAAATTGTAAATAAGTTTAAATCTTTCATCTACCGGTCAAACATTGATTCACTCCCTCCTCTTCGTGTCTTTGGGATTAACCAAGTATCTAACAAACCCTTTTTACTTTATCGAGAGTATGATTGAATTCATACTCCCACTAAAGTGAGGGCTAAATGTAGTGTCCTAAAATTGTACCCCTTTGCAATTTTGACTACATTTGGGTCTTCACCTTAGTGTTTGCACCCCTTGTCTTGATTAAAGTCTTGATTATTCTCATATACATCAGAAATGCCATAGAAATCAAAATGAACCTCATCAATCACCTTAAGCCTACCCCTTAATAGGGCAAGACCATGGTGCCTCCCCATGGTCCTCACTAGGACCATGGTGCTAGGACATGGTCCACCCTAATTTATGGCCCCTCAAAACCCAATACAACATTTCAAATTTGAGTGGGATTCCCCTCTCCATATTGACTCATGTCAGAAAATTAATCAGTATTTTTGACGAGAAAGTATATAAAGAGGATTTATCCTCTCATTTGAAGAGACATGTACAAGCATCCATCAATTAGAAAGAGCACACATGAGATCAAACATTCAAGCATTCAAGAGCAATTGATAATTTTTTAGTCTTCCTTCAAGCCTTGGAGTAGCAATAAAGTCAAGATTCAAGCATTGAAGTGGAGATTCACATCCTATTTCATGAAACCCTAATTCCATGTGGAGGCAAGCAAAACTTCACAAGGAGGCACCATCATCCAATTTTTAGTCATAATTTAGCATCTCTCTCAAAATGATAATCCTTCCTTATAGTCCCTTCAATTATCTTTATTTCAATTTCATGGTTAAATCCAAAATAGGGGTTTGACCTAAGGAAAGCTCCTATTCCTACCATTTCCCCCCTTCTTTCTGTATACAAGAAATAGGTTCAGAGATGTACTCTTTAGGATAAGCTTTACTCACAAAGATGAATCATCCCCCTTTGATGTGTGAAAATTTTGGAGGACCATTATGATGCACCATGGTCTTGGTTTTTTGGATCTTTTTCAAAGATTAGATCCAACTCGGCTTGTACTACTCAAATTTAGGTGCACATGAAAATACCACATTTGTAGCTCACTATTTTCATAGTTTTACCTTCATTTTTTAGCGCTTTACCTTAATTCAACATTTCAATTTACAAAAGAGAGGAAAAAATTCACAATGATTAATCAATCCACTTAGTATTCAGTCCTTGTCTAATTTGTGACTAAATTTAGTGGATTCCCTTCCCTCTTTTGAATATAAAGGTTTTAAGAAAAATTGATTTGGTGATTTCTCCCTACTATGTTGCAAACTGATTTGGTGATTTCTCCCTTCTATGATGCAAATTGCCATATCAAATTTTCCCCCTTTACAAGTAGTTATTTTATTTCACTAATTAAACATGAGTTTTCTATGTTTTTTGCATGTATCGAAGGCATTAAAAAAAAAATAGTAATAGTTTTTGCAACACGTTTGTCAAAGGCCCTAAGTTTTATTACTAAATTTAGTTTCCTTCCTGGCATTGTAGAGTAGAAAACATATTTTTGTAGTAAAAAGAACAACTTTTTTCCATGTGTTGTGCACTTGCACGCATGTAGGGTGGACCCACCGTTATGCTTAGTATCCTCTTGCCTTGCCTTCATGGATCTTGGGTGTAAGAGAAAAGTGATTAACAACACCTTATTTTTATTTTTGTAGATAATTGCCTCTTGGGGGCCTCATAGCCCCAAGGGAGTAGTTTAAAATTGGGACACATCGGGGATATCATCTCTCGATGCGATATCAAGTGGGTTTTCTAAGTTTCTATATAAATATATTGGTCAAGCAGCTAGAGTGTTGAGTGAATTCAATGTATGTGGAGGCCTTCTCTGCACTGATAAGCTCAATTAGAGCTTGAAGTGGCTTGGTTCGAGAATTCATCATTGGACTGGGATTCTTCTGAACTATACTAGAAACCATGTTGTAGTAACCAAAAAACTATACATTTGATGGTAGAGGGTGTGCGGAACGTACCCTATAGATACTTCTCTTGTACCCTTCAAGATGAGATAAGAATCTCTCAGTTATAAGATATGCAGATCTTCAGGATAAGAGAATTTGGTATGCCCAAGAAGTGAGTGTCGTGGTGGGGAAGCCAGTGCTATCAAAATATCTATATGTTTTCTTTCTTGTGGTATTCTATTGTTGTAAAGGCTCCATTGAATGGTTTCCACTTTCCAACCTAAGTTGTGTGTCTTTTGCGTGTCCTCATTATACTGTAGCGTCGTAAATTGTACGCACTTGCTAGGGTGGTACAATTTCACACCTAGTTTAGCACCCGCCTTGGTGCATTTTTCATTTTGCATTGCATTTCCCCTTTAGCACTTAATTAATCAAATTAATTAGGTCTAAGGTCCTATTTCATCATCTTCCACATTATAAAGTTGGGCCCTTTCATTAAAGTGTGCCCCTTTCATTTTATTCTTCCAATACATCATTTAATCAAAAACCCTAATTAGGTCCTATTTTGAACTTGGGGGCTTGATTTCGGGGGTCAAAACATCTCAAAATCAGCTGTAACTTCGAGATTCTCTCTAAAATCATCATATCCGACGACCCTGAAAATTTGGTGAAAAGTTGTCAGGACCATGGCGCCCGGAGAGGACCATGGCGCCCGGCGTGCACATGGTCCCGGACATTTTTCCCGAAATTTTAGGAGCGCGATCCAATCATAAAATAAAGCTTAACCCCAAGAAATTGGTGGGAGATTCAATCTCTAGGTCGGCCAAAAGTTGAAATTAAGACCTAGGGTTTCATATATAAGAGCTCTCTTTCTTCATTTGAAAGGATCAGATTTTTGGTTTCAAGGGCCTTCTATGCAGCGAAAGAGCAGATCTTTGAAGACTTCAACAACATTCAACATCCATCTATCAAGCATTCATCAATTTCATTCATCCATTTAGGGTTTTGAAGACATTGAAGAGCAATAGGGGATCACCGACTGAAGATTGGCTTGTACCCCTCCCTTGGGGTTGGGTATGATTTCATGTTGTTTTCATGTCTTTTCATAAGCCTCATTATATCACTTGTATTCATGCTTTAGATCTCTTTACATCTTGATTTGGAGCATTTACATTATCATTTGCAAGCAATTAGGGTTTACTTACTAGGTTGCTCTAGGTTGCTTACTTGCATTTTAGGATCTTGCACACACACAAGGTCTGCACACACACTAATTTTACAATAAAACTTGGCTATTAGTGGAGGTGGAAATCACCAAAGCGGAGGTTTGACTAAGGCAAAACCCTATATAGCCACCCACCATACCTTTTCAGATATAAGTGCAGGTTTCGGGATTCGGACGACGCCGCAAGTTGCAGATCTGACGGAAGCAGACGGAGACTGAACAACACACCAAATTTCAGAAAAAAAGATCAGGACAGGGGCGTGGGGTGCCCTGGTCCTACCAGGATAGGGGTGCTGGGTGCCCTGGTCCCTGGGACAGGGGCGCTGGCGCCATGGTCCTTCTGTCAGACAACAAGTTTCAGACAGCTTTTCAGGTTGCAGAACAGCAGTTTCAGGAGCAGTTTCAGGTGCAGAATCAGGACAGTGGCGCCCGTGCCCCCGTCTTGAACATTTCCACTCAGATTTTAACCCCAGGTACACATCTACATTCTCCTTTTATCCTTGTGTTTACAACTTTTCATCACTTAATCTCAATCTTGCAATCTTGTTACTAGTTCATACTTGCACTCTAGGGCTAGTAGTTGAACTTGCATCATTTTATCTATCATTTGCAACAAAGGAATAGAAATCCTAATAGGTAGCCCGTGGTTCTCTCTTCCACAAAAAGAAGTAGCCAATTGTGTGATACCTCTAGGCTCTTTCGTATTCCACAAGTGTGTGATTGAAAGTGAGATTAGGGCATGTTTGCTTGGTGTCACTTTTTCCCCCACACATTTTGGTGAACCCGACGTGAATTCCAATCTTCTCTAATTCTGATTTATGTTTTCAAATTTGAGTGTTTATGCTATTTAAAATTCAAATTTGTATTTACAATTTTTAATTTCTTGCAAGATTCAAAATATTTAGAGGAAATTTTTGCTAAAACCCTAATTTTTCAATTCAAAGTTGAACTTGTGGATAGCTTAATTGGGATCAATAATTTCAAATCTGATTTAGGAACTCATTTTAATCATAAATTTCATTTTCTAAATCTACATTCTAAGTGCTTGCATTGAAAATTTCCTTATATTTTGCATGTGTTATCATTTGAAAGAGGAAAATTGTTGTCATGATGCATTCATTTCATAGATGTGATAATGGGTTAGCTTCCCTTGTTTCAATTTTTCCTTCTCCTAAAGAACCTCCCCCCATCTATAACAACATTTTAGTGCCTAAAAGAGTTACTACCAATCCCTTTGAGACTCTCACATGCTCTAAGGATGTAGACTTTAAGAGTGATCTTGACAATTCTCCTAAAATGTGCCCTTCCTATTTAGCTATCCTAGAGGAAGAGAATGATATCATAAACACCTTTCTTAATGTTACTTCATCTTCCCTACATGATTCCTCTCTAAGTGAAAAGGTATTTATGGACATTGACTTATTTTCTCCTAAAGTTGGTCCTTCCAATGGGGGCATGTTAGTGCAACAAGAGGTTATGAACACTTCTTTCAAAGATCTCCTTCCTAAGCATGAATCTTTGGAGAAATATGTTCATGTTCCTCCTAAAAAATGCTCCCTTCATGAGGATCCTTTTGTGCAAGAAGATGACATTATCCCTACATTTCCTAGTGATGGCATTTCCTTTTCCAACAAAACTCCCACTAGAGATGATGAATTAATGATACATGCTTACCCTTCTCCTAAAGTTTGTCTTACCCATAGGCATCCCTTAGAGAAAGAAGATGAAATAATAAGCAATTTCCTTAATTCTCTCTCCCCTAAAGATCATATTGAACATATTTTGAGGAAAGAGGATGAGTTTAACACATCTATTGATGCTCTCCCTCCTAAGGATGAGGAATTAATAAACAATGTTATCTCCTCTCCCGAAATTGACAATACTTCAAACATTCCTTTCAACAACTTTGCTATTTGGGATGAACCATTAGAAGAAGGTGTAGATTATTCTCTACCCCATGAGAGAACCCTAGCCAAAGGGGATGAAATCAAGATTGAAAATTCCCTTGATAGTTTCTCACCTTCCTTGAATCTCAATTATTCTCCCTCTAAAGATAAAGCATCTCCCTCTTCTCAAATTGGTTCTACTCATAAGGAAACCCTAGTTCAAAGCAAGATGGTTAACATCTCTTTCAAAGATCTCCCTCTCAAAAGTGAGACTTTAGGGAGTAGTGTTGATCCTTCTCCTAGAGAGTTTATTCCCCATGTAGATCCTTTGATGATAGAGGATGATATGACCTTTCCTAGTATTACTTTTCCTACTCGAACATCAATGTCTACCCCTTGTCTCTCTCCTAAAATTGATAAGATTTTAGTGCAAGAGAAGACTATCAATAATTCTTCCAACACTTTTGTTCATTCCTCTAAACCACCCTCAATCAATTTGATACATGTGAATGAGACACCTAACAAACCTCTCTTCACTATCCAAGGTGCTTGTCCTTCTCAAAATTCTCAACCTTTAAATAAGCCTATCTTAGTGGTTCAAGGTGGTTATGCTAATGATTCTTTTTTCACTCCTAAGAAATCTATTATTACTGTGCAAGGAGGTTATTCTACTAAGAGCCCTTATGAGTATGCTAAGCAACTGACTAGAGAGAGTTATAATGCAGTTGCTCATACCTATAACACAAGAAACAATAGGCAACCTAATCCTCCTCCAGTTATCCCAACTTCACTTCCTCCTTCCCAACCTATTCTTCCTCAAGCTCCTCGTATTTCACAAATGCTTAGTAAGGACTATGATCTCATAGAACAACTTAAAGCTACCCTTGCTAAGATATCCCTTTGGGATTTGATCCAAACTTCTTCTGCTCATCATGGAATGTTACAAGATGCCTTGAAAGATTTGAATGTTCCTCCACCTCATACATCTAGTAATATAGTGTCTTTGGTTAACTCTGTGATGAATCCTAAAGCTCAAATTGTGTTTACTCAAGATGAGTTGCCTACTAGTGAAATTCAACATCAATATGATCCCTTGATGATTGTGGTTATCATAAATGACACTGCTATAAGACGAACACTGGTAGATAATGGTTCTGGCCTTAATGTGTGTAGCATTAATCTATTGCATAAGATGAATGTGGATACATCCCTTATTGAGCCTGACTCTTGTCCCATTCGAGGCTTTGATAATGTGGCTAAGTCTTCATTGGGTATTATCACCTTACCCATCACAGTGGGACCTATTACTTTGCCTACTCCTATCCATGTTATGTCGGGAAATCTAACATACAACTTGTTATTAGGGAGACCTTGGATTCACAGTATGCAAGCTGTCCCCTCTACATTGCATAGACAAGTTAAATTCATTTATAATAATAAGACATATACCTTGATAGGTGATACTAATTTTCAATCTTGTTTGCAAACATCTACTTCCAAAGGGAGTTCTTCTAAGCCTTCCTCTTCTAGTGATGACTCATTAAACAAGATACCTACAGATGAATCATCACCCTCTGATAATCAAAATTCTTTGGATGAGTCTGAAGTTCCTGAAGAAGATTCTTCTCAACTTGAATCTACACATGAAAAGGCTTTTGATCTTGAGAAGGTTCTCGCAGAAGACGATTGGGGATCTCTTGATTTCAATCCCACCTTTGTAGGTGAGTATAGGGTTCCTCCTAGAGAGCTTAAAGTTAAAAAGAAGGAAGAAACTAGTGATCAATCAGTCTTACCCGAACCTATGAGCAATAATTTTGTGGCTGCTTCTCAAACTTCTTCTCCTCACACCTCTAATTCTGAAGAATTTGATTCTTTGTCTTATGAAAAACCACCTTTTCTTTCTGAAATGGCTAATCGTTATGGTCGTGGTTTTCATATTTTGGCTAAGAGTGGCTATAGTGGAAATGGTTGTGGCGCAAATGAACAAGGAATTAAAGTTCCTTTAGAACATAACATGCATGAATATTCATTTGGACTTGGATATAATCTTTCTAAGCCCACCAAAGCATCTAAAATACCATCTCTCAATGTGAATGCTATATTTAGTAGTGATGATGATCTCACTTCAACTAAATCATCTTCTACTTCTATCAACTCTCATTCCCCTCATAAGGAAATCTTGGCGATGAACAAATCTCGTTATGAATCCCCTCAAATTTCTAAATCCACTTATGAATCTTTATCTCCTATTCATCATAAAGTCCTTTCCTCCAAGGATAAGGCTCTAATAAATTACACTCATCTCTCTTCTAAGATTTCTCGTAACTTTCCCTCTTCAATTTTTATCATTTTATACATGTTTTTGATCCCACTTATAGTTGAGCATTCAGCATGTCATATTCAAATACCTCATTCAATCTATCATGTCTTTAAATAACATTAATGGCTATTATGTTGCTCATCATTATGTGACATTGGTAGCTCATTTACTGGGGGCCCATTGTCATTCATGATGGTACAATTTCAAGTGCAATCATATTTTTGAAGCAACATAATAGACTAATTTTTCTATGTTATCTCTTTTTCCTATGGGGTAATAATGTGGAAATATTGATCATCTTTTCTTTAGAATCCTCTTTTCCTAGATATGGGAGAAGATGTGTATTCTCTTTCTTATCCTACCCACTTCTTGTAAGGAACATTTCACATACACTAATGTCTTGCTTGCATGAACTCATGTGAGTATGTAGTACATTTTGCTTATGTCTAAATCTCTCCCTAGAAGATTGTGTAAGTCCTTCTCATTATCCTTATCCTTGGGAGGCAATGATCTTTCCTTATTTTTATCTAAGGATCCACTTTTTCCTATTTCGTGGATGGTGTGAACTTTATTACTTGATGTTATTCCTTGTATGCATTTGTTGTTGTTTGTTCAAGGATTCTCTCTCACAAGAGATGTAAGTCCTTGACTAAAACCTCTTTTGCACTTGGTAAAATACATCCATAATGAATTCACTCTCCCAATTGGGTTAAAAAGAGTGTCATCCTTCATTAAGAATCACTTTCACCTCACAAAAGAAGGAAATATTGCATTCTTATTCTCTTCTTAGACAATTCCCCTCGGGGATAGGTATCTCTTCTCCTCTAAGGATCTCCTTTACACATACTACAAGATATCCCTTTTCAACTATCTTATCCTTGCTTAAAGAGTGCAAAACTCTCTTTCTTGGATCTATGACATTGTTGCATTTTTGGGGTATCTTCTTTTGTGATGAAGGTAGGTATCCTTGTTCTACTTTGCTTATGACATAAACATTACACTTTTTGAGTAGTGGGTCATTCTCGGAACCAGAGCACAGACTCTTAGAGTGAGATGTCTCCATTTTTCTTTTATGCAAGGTGATTATTCTCGGAACCAGAGCACAGACTCTTAGTGCGAGATGTCACGCTTTTGTACTATACATATACAGGTTGTAGCATACTCAGGCATAGACTCCTATGAGGTGCTTCTAACCTCACTTACACACACATGCACGAGGTTGAGTGGAACTAGCAGCATAAGGCTAGACTTTCTCACTCTCCTCCCTTACATGGATCACCTAGACAGACTCTAGGGGCTAGTTTTCCATGTCCTTTTTCCCATGCATCACCTAGACAAGATCTAGGGGCGAGAATTCTGTGTTTTCTCTCTCACTATTCTTCTCATGGATCACCAATGTGTGTATTCATGCTTTTTTCCTTTCTTTTCTTCTCTTTGCATTTTGTTTCCATTCACATACTTCATCTTGTGTTAGAGAACTCTCAAATCCTCACACTCTTTGTTGTGTTGGAATTGAGATTGAGTCCTCTTTCTTACCAAATGATTCTCCATTAGTTTTTGATCTCATATCAAATCTTCTTGTGAGCATTTGTTATCAATATTCTTTAACAATTCGAAGTGGTAAACATGATACCCTGTTTCAACTCACTAAAATTAGCAAGCCGAAACAGGGGGGGGCATATAGCTACCCTTGAATTTTCATCACCTTCCTTAGTAAGCATTAGGTAATTTTGTGATCTAACGTGTGTTTTGTAGGGTGCGGTTCCTAACTGTGTACTGCAGATACCGCTGGGGGCTTCGTTCGAAAGACTTATGGATATATCCTTTTTCAAATAATGTTTACTTTTCTGTACTTGTTCATATGACCGCTAAAGTGAGGGCTAAATGTAGCGTCGTAAATTGTACGCACTTGCTAGGGTGGTACAATTTCACACCTAGTTTAGCACCCGCCTTGGTGCATTTTTCATTTTGCATTGCATTTCCCCTTTAGCACTTAATTAATCAAATTAATTAGGTCTAAGGTCCTATTTCATCATCTTCCACATTATAAAGTTGGGCCCTTTCATTAAAGTGTGCCCCTTTCATTTTATTCTTCCAATACATCATTTAATCAAAAACCCTAATTAGGTCCTATTTTGAACTTGGGGGCTTGATTTCGGGGGTCAAAACATCTCGAAATCAGCTGTAACTTCGGGATTCTCTCTAAAATCATCATATCTGACGGCCTTGAAAATTTGGTGAAAAGTTGTCGGGACCATGGCGCCTGGAGAGGACCATGGTGCCCGACGTGCACATGGTCCTGGACATTTTTCCTGAAATTTTAGGAGCGCGATCCAATCATAAAATAAAGCTTAACCCCAAGAAATTGGCGGGAGATTCAATCTCTAGGTCGGCCAAAAGTTGAAATTAAGACCTAGGGTTTCATATATAAGAGCTCTCTTTCTTCATTTGAAAGGATCAGATTTTTGGTTTCAAGGGCCTTCTATGCAGCGAAAGAGCAGATCTTTGAAGACTTCAACAACATTCAACATCCATCCATCAAGCATTCATCAATTTCATTCATCCATTTAGGGCTTTGAAGACATTGAAGAGCAATAGGGGATCACCGACTGAAGATTGGCTTGTACCCCTCCCTTGGGGTTGGGTATGATTTCATGTTGTTTTCATGTCTTTGCATAAGCCTCATTATATCACTTGTATTCATGCTTTAGATCTCTTTACATCTTGAGTTGGAGCATTTACATTATCATTTGCAAGCAATTAGGGTTTACTTTCTAGGTTGCTCTAGTTTGCTTACTTGCATTTTAGGATCTTGCACACACACTACTTTTACAATACAACTTGGCTATTCGTGGAGGTGGAAATCACCAAAGCAGGGGTTTGACTAAGGCAAAACCCTATATAGCCACCCACCATACCTTTTCATATATAAGTGCAGGTTTCGGGATTCGGACGACACCGCAAGTTGCAGATCCGACGGAAGCAGACAGAGACTGAACAACACACCAAATTTGAAAGAAAAAGATCAGGATAGGGGCATGGGGTGCCCTGGTCCTGCTAGGACAGGGGCGCTAGGCGCCCTGGTCCTTCTGTCAGACAACAAGTTTCAGATAGCTTTTCAGGTTGTAGAACAGCAGTTTCAGGAGCAGTTTCAGGTGCAGAATCAGGACAGTGGCTCCCGTGCCCCCATCTTGAACATTTCCACTCAGAATTCAACCCCAGGTACACATTTGCATTCTCCTTTTATCCTTGTGTTTACAGCTTTTCATCACTTAATCTCAATCTTGCAATCTTGTTACTAGTTCATACTTGCACTCTAGGGCTAGTAGTTGAACTTGCATCATTTTATCTATCATTTGCAACAAAGGAATAGAAATCCTAATAGGTAGCCCGTGGCTCTCTCTTCCACAAAAAGAAGTAGCCAATTGTGTGATACCTCTAGGCTCTTTCGTATTCCACAAGTGTGTGATTGAAAGTGAGATTAGGGCATGTTTGCTTGTTGTCACATTTTCCCCTACACCTATACAAACCAGTAAATTTTGTAAGATTGTGTTAATCTTGGCCCCCTTCATTTTCACACTTAGTATAAGAATTACATTGGACAATGTGTGTCACTATCTAATATTTTTTTCCAAGAGTAGACCAAAATCCAAAAACATTCAAAATTGACCAAAAAATGTGACCAAATTTTACCACAAAATTGTCAAAACTAAGTTTTAACATCTCTACCTAAGGAAGGATGTCTTCGCCTTTGTTTTGGCATCTTTACCATCAAGGATTGATGTCTTTATTTATGAGGATTTTCATCTGTGACTCTATTTCAACATCTCTACCCCAGACAAAATCCAATTTATTTCACTCATGCACCATAAGTCCAAGTCTCTTAAACACCCCAAGAACTCCATTTACTACCAATTTAAGAAGAAGAAGACAAATTACAAGAAAATTCTAAACCATCAAATATTCTTGTATATCAACCATAAAATATTGTTGAAACAGGACACCTTCTTACATAATTTCCATGATTACCTTCATGGTTACAACAATGAGTTTGATGAGGAACCTTTGAGAACCCATGCTTTCCATCAAAGATTAGAACTATCCCAAGGAATCAATAGAAGTGGTCATATCCTACTGTCCAAATTGCTCATACCAAAAATCACTTATTGAGTCATCCCCATCCAAGGTAACCATCATTTCTCCTTCCTTCTTCAATCTACCTTTTCCTCCATAATCATTGCCATTTTTAAGGACTCACACTAATCATCAACCTTAATCCAACTTCAATCAATCAATCAAATGAACCTCCTAATCCAAGGTCAGCACTTTGTAAAAGTCTAACTTAGACCTTCTATCATTTGTCAAATCCACAATTAGCACTGTGCTTGAGAAATAATCTGTATCAAGTATATTGTTTAATTGATGCTAATCATTGGGTTTATCAAAACCCTAATTCTTTTCCCTATTTTTCTTAGGAATAAAATCTATCCTAAGTAGAAAAAGGCTTGATCTAATCTTAATCCAGGGTTTGAGTTTTGCCTAGCTTGGTTGTTACCTCTCTTTGTGGCTTGCATCATCTATGCCCTAATCCAAGGGCTAAGATATCATCTAATCCATCTCATCCTAATCTAAGGAAAATTCAATCAATTTCAATTCAAACCAAATCAAACCAAATCCAAAATTGCTAAGTTCTTCTCATCACCTTTTCTCACCAAGTCCACATTATTTGAAAGTCCATCCTTGTCATTTTTCATCTTTGAGGTTACCCGTTTATGGTCTTGAATAGCTCCCAAGAAGTGAAGATGGCCATCGAAGGCAATGAGATTCCTGAATCTAGTCACTTTGTTGATCATGATCTCCAACAAGAGGAATAATTTGTTGACAAACTTGAGCACTCCCCGTGCTTGAAAATTTCATGGATGATCCCTACAATCAAGAAATGATAGAAAGATTCTTCAAGGTTAATCCCAGTGGTCTTGTAGCTCAACTTATCAGTCAAGGGGCATGTTTGCCTCCAGACTTTGACCGATCCATTCTTAACACACCTGTGAAAGGTGACCTCGTAAACCACCCTATTCTCGATACCATTCTTCATCAACCACCTACAACATCTATTCCTAAAAGCTCTCTACCTTTGATTTATATCCCCCTAGGAACTTCTAATCCACCTATCTCCCAACCTCCTAGGTCATCCACACCTCTTTACAATTTGGCCAACTAAGTTAACACTAGCTTGCCTCTTATTGATATTATTTTGTATCGTGTCCTCTGATCACTTTGCAACTACATGTTTTCTCTTATCAGTATATTGATTGTGGTATCCCATCCATATCCAATGAAATTCTAGGGTCTAATTTAGGTCACTACATCCCTAATGTCCAAAATCAACAACCTGACCTCATGAAGGAGATTCAGGACATGAAGGGTCTTCTCAATAATTTCATGGATTGAACTCATAAGCGACCTTACACTTTCGAGGAAATATATCCTTTTCCATATGATTCTTCTATTTCAGTTGCTTCATACCCCCTAGGTTTTGAAATGCCTAAGTTTGAAAAATACAAAGGCAAAGGTGACCCAAGAGACTATGTTCGTGAATTTTTTCATCTGTTAGGAGGTCTCCTATAGTGATGTCTATGTTAGAGGACTTTTCCCTAAGAGTCTTAGTGGAGATTCCCTTGCTTGGTTCTCTATGCTACCTCATAGTTTTATCAACTCATTCCCAGACCTTGTGGAAAATTTTGTGTCCCATTATACATACCACATAGAGAATGATTCTTCCATGATGGACCTATGCAACATAAAGTAGAGTCTCGAAGAAACCTTTGCCAATTTCCTCTAAAGGTGGTGGCATCTCATCAAAAAAATCCCTTGGGATATACCAGAGTCATACCAAATTGAATTATTTCAATGGAACCTAGTACATGAAATGTATCATCCCTTGACCTATCAATTCTTGGACTCATTCAAGAAAATCAATAGGAAATGGCTATTATTAGAGCTCGTCCTATTAGAGGAAGTGATGCATGAGCATCCCTGGTTCTTAGCAATCTTGCATCAACCAAAAAAATTTCCTTTCCAGTTTGTTTTCTATTTTTTAGTTTCAACATTTCTTTTTGTATTTTCTTGCATCATCTCACCAGATCTTGCAGAGCTAGATTTTGCTTGAGGACATGATCATCTTCCTTATTCCTAAACCATAGAACATTTGGATCATTTTCCGACAAGTTATCGATTCTAGATTTTGAGATTGTTTTCTATCTTGGGACACCTGAACCACTCGGACCTATTTGTATTGGCAAATCTTGTGGACCCTTTCCATAGCTTGAAGAGCCTCAATTCGTTGATCATGACATTCTTGGGCGTGTGGCCGACCTATTGGTTATACATGTTTGATCTTGTTCTTTAGCATTTGATCATTTTTGGGCCAACCAGATCTCCCTGGATCATATAAATCATTGTAACTAAGCATTATAATTTATTTTCCAAAAAGGTTAGAAGATAGATCTTAAGAATTATAGGTCCAGAGTTGACCGATTCTATAATTGATAAATTACATAGTAGGCTAGTGAGCTGAATCTTGTTTTCTGGATGTTACCAAATATCTGTAATTAGTTTTCATGATCTAACTCATTCATTTTTGCATTGCCTCCATCATATCCTCTTATTTCCATTGTGTTTACTCTTGCTGCCCGGTCTGAATTGATCTCTTTGAGGTCCCTCCCAATTGGTGACTGGACTAAGTGGTATCAAAGTGAGATTTCATTTTGAAGATTGTGTTGTCATGAGAATTTTGTTGTGAGGTGGCAGACTATGGATCTAACTTGCAACTGCAAAGGACTGGTGTGGAGATGGCACAAAGAGGAAATAGGAATGGTGGAGTGCATGGGAATTCTGATCCTATTGTGATGGAAATGTTGAGAGGAATTACAACCTAGTTGGAAGCCATTGAGACATCCTAGAGAAGAGGTATACGTATCAAAGATGCGAGCGAAGAAGAAGAAGAAGAAGCACTGACAGAACAAGTAGCAAATCCACCGACGATCGATCTAGATGAAGATAGGTTTTTGAGGGTTTTGAGTAGGGCAAACACTAAACCACATTTTACTCCACCGGACTACAATGGAAAGTTTGATTCAGATGAATTAATGGATTGGATTTCGGAGATGGAAAAATATTTTGATTTTGAGAACACCACAGAAGAAATGAAGGTGAAATATGCCTATACCCCGTTGAAAGGTCACACATCTCTTTGGTGGGAACATTTGTAAGTTGGTTGACAAAGAAGAGGTAAAAATAAGATAAAATCATGGTAGCGGATGGTTTCCAAGTTAAAATCAGTTGATTATCAAGTAAATCTATTCCAAAAGTTACAAAACTTGAAGCATAAATAATCTAGTGTGAAGGAGTATACAGAAGAATTCTACAAGCTGAATATTAGATCTAGACATGTCGATGATGAGGTTGAACAAGTTGCAAGATATTTGAATGGATTGCAGATATCTTTATAGGATGAACTCAGTTTGATCAATTTACAGAGTGTTGAAGAAGCTTACTAGTATGCCCTAAATGAAGAAGAGAAGTTGAACAAAAGACATGAGCAGAGACAGAGAGGTAGAGGTGGAATTTTTTCTGGAGGAAGATTTCAAGGAGGCAAAGGATATTTCAGAGGAAGAGGAACATGTACAGATCAGAGAAAGGACAAGGAAGTAAGAAAGGATGGCAGTTCATACCCAAAGGATGACAAAAATTTCTATTGAAGGAGAGAACCTGATGGTTATGAGAATGAGGGTTTTGGAAAATATGATAGAAGACAAGATAAGAGAGTATTTAGAGGAACTTGCTTTAAATGTGGAGGAGAAGGACATTGTGCTTTCAAATATAAGAAGATAAATAACACTAGGAGAATGACATTGGTAGAAGAAAGCCCCACTAGATCAGCTAACAAATCAGAAGATGGAGAATTATTGATGATGAGAAGAGCTTTGTGTCATACCGGAGAAGATGAAGAGTCCTTGTATAGGCAAAATTTGTTCAAGACCAGATGTAAGTTATGCGGTAAGTGTTGTAAAGTAATTATTGATAGTGTTAGTTAGGATAATATTTTTTTAGATGAAATAGTGAATAAATTAAAGCTGGAAAGATTGAAACACCCTAAGCCTTATCAGATAGCATGGATTCAGGATGATCATAAGTTGTTAGTAAGTGAGCAATGTTTGGTGAAATTAAAAATTGGGAATTATCATGATGAAGTTTTGTGTGATATTATACCTATGGATATTTGTCACCTTTTGTTGGGTAGACCTTGGTAGTTTAATAGATAGGCAATACATGATCAAAGAAAGAACATATACACCATTGTAGCGAATGGAATGAAACAAACCTTGTTACCCTTGGATGGTCCTTTGAAGAGTGAAGTTTGTATGAATGCTAGAATCTATTTGGTGGATGGAAGGAAATTCCTAGATGGAATGAGACATGAAAATGTGTGTTTTTCTTTAGTTCCTAAGAAGAGTGAGAACTTAGAACATGAAGAAGAAGAACCAAAGGAGATAAAATAATTGCTAACAGAATATGAAAATATCATTTTAGATAACATGCCTGATGGATTACCACCTGTGAGGAGTATCAGTCATTGCATAGACCTAATTCTTGGAGCTAGTTTTCCTAACAAAGATTCACATCGGATCACACCAAAAAAAAATGAGGAGTTGAATAGATAATTGCAGGAGCTATTGAAGGAAGGTTTAATCAGAGAAAGTTTGAATCCCTATGCAGTACCAATAGTGTTAGCACCTAAGAAGAATGGACAATGGAGGATGTGCACTGATTCCAAAGAAATAAACAAGATCATAGTGAAGTATTGCTTCCTTTACCTAGGATGGATGACATCATGGACTATTTGAGTGAAGCCAAATACTACACAAAGATCAACTTGAAGAGTAGATATCATCAGATCAGAATCAGAGAAGGAGATGAGTGGAAGACAACATTCAAGACAAATGAGGGATTGTATGAATGGTTTGTGATACCTTTTGGGTTGACTAATGCTTCAAGTACTTTCATGAGATTCATGAATGAGGTATTGAAGAAATTCCTGGGTAAGTTTGTTATTGTATATTTGGATGGAAATCTCATTTTCAGTAAGACAAAAGAGGAGAATATTTTGCATTTAAGACAAGTTTGCAGAGGTTGAGAGAAGAAAAGTTTGTTGATAAACCTTAAGAAGTTTACTTTCATGAAGGAATAATTGGTCTATTTGGGATTTGTGATATCTGCAGATGAATTGAAGATGGACCCTGAGAAGGTTAGATAAATTATTAAATGGCCTACACCAGAAAGCATTGTAGAGGTTAGATCATTTCATGGATTGGTTAGTTTCTACTAGAAGTTTATATGAAATTTAAGTTCAGTTTGTAGCCCTATGACTGAGACAATGAGAGAAGATAAGAAGAAATTCAACTGGACAACAAGAGTAAATAAAAGTTTTGAATTGCTAAAGAATAAGGTCATTGAACAACCTATGTTAGCTTTACCAAATTTCCATAAAGTATTCAAGTGGGATGTGATGCAAATGGAAGTGTAGTTGAAGTAGTATTGAGTCAAGAAGGGAGAGTAGTAGCTTATTTGAGTGAAAACTTGAATGATTCTAGGACAAGATAATTAGTATATGATTAGGAATTTTATGCCATAGTTCAATCCTTGAAGAAGTGGAGATATTACCTGTTGCCTAAGGATTTTGTGTTGTATATTGACTATCAAGCCTTACAGTACTTGAATAGTTAGAGTAAGTTGAATCAGAGACATATGAGATGGGTAGAGTTCTTGCAGAGTTACACCTTTGTATTGAAGCATAGGAGTGGGAAGTCAAATAAAGTTGCTGATGCATTAAGTAGGAGGAATTTACTGATAGACATGAGAGTGACAGTCTTAGGATTTGAAGAGTTGAAGACCTTGTATGATGATGACTCGGATTCTATAGAACCTTGGAAAGAATGTAGAGAACCAGTTATGGTAGATAGAAGAAAATGGTTGGATTGTTTCATTAAGGATAGGATGCTATTCAGAAGAGTTCAATTGTGTATACCTAAGAGTTCTACAAGGGAGAATCTGATAAAGGAGAAGCATAGTGGAGGATTAGATGAACACTTTGGTGTTGCCAAAACAGTAGCATTGGTGAGTGAACACTACTTTTGGCCATAGGTTCATAAGGATTTTAGTAAATTTGTGCAGAGCTGTAGAGTTTGTCAAGTTGCAAAAGGTAGTAGTCATAATGTAATTGTATAAACCTTTGACAGTAACAAAGAGACCTTGGGAAGACATAAGCATGAATTTCATACTTGGATTTCCTAAGACACAGAGAGGAAATGATTCTATATTTGTGGTGGTGGATAGATTCTCAAAGATGCATCATTAAATACCTTGTAAGAAGACATCAAATGTTGTGCATATAGTTGACTTATTTTTCAAGGAGGCAGTGAGATTGCATGGATTACCTAAGAGCATAGTTTTAGATAGAGATACTAAGTTTGTTGATTATTTTTGGAGAATAGTTTGGAAGAAGATGAAGATAAATTTTAAGTTCAATTCTACTTTTCACCCATAGACTAATGGATAGATAGAGCTAGTAAACATGAGCTTGGTAAATTTGTTGAGATGCTTAGTTGGAGAGAAAACCGAAAGTTGGGATTTGATTCTTGCACAAGAAGAGTTTGCCTACAATAATTCACTGAACAAGAGTACCATAAGAACACCTTTTGAGATTGTTACCAGAGCACACCCTAGAGGTATATCAAAATTGAGAGATATCAGTAATGAAGACAAGAGGAGTGCCGAAGTAGAAGAATTTATAGATTACATGGCAACCTTACGATTCAGGTTAAAAAACATTTGGAGGATATGAACAACAAGTATAAGGAGAAGTAGATGAGAAAAGGAGACATAAGGAATTTGAATTTGGTGATGAAGTGATGGTATACCTGAGAAAAGAGAGATTTATAGTTGGAACTTATAACAATTTGTAGATGAGGAAGTTTGGACCTTGCAAAATCTTGAGGAAATTCAGTTCCGAAAATGCATATGAAGTAGAATTACCGGAAAGTTTGAGTATTTCACCTATATTCAACATTGTAGATCTACATCAGTATCATGAATTAAAATTTAGTGAAGACAATATTAAAGACTTGGAGAAATAGTTTCCTCAGAAGGAAACATAGTAGATTGAAGACATTTTGGACAGTAGGATTGGGCGTAGTACCCAGAACTATCAGTACATGGAGTATCTTGTGAAATGGAAGGACAAACTAGTTGAAGATTCATCTTGGATTTATTAGGAAGAGATAGACCACCTTGGTTTTCCTCTAACCCTAGCAAAGTGAGAGACTCACTTTTTCAATAACCTTGGATGTCTAATGTAGGAGAATCCCCGGTTCTTGACAATCTTGCATCAACCAAAAATATTTCCTTTCCAAATTGTTTTTTGTTTTTCAGTTTCAACATTTCTTTTTGCATTTTATTGAATTGGCTCAAAGGATCTTGCAAAGATGGATTTTACTTGAGGACATGATCATCTTCCTTATTCCTAAACTGTAGAGCATTTGGATCATTTTCTGGCAAATTATTGATTCTTGATTTCGAGACTATTTTCTGGATTGGGACACTAGAACTACTTGGACCTATTTGCATTGGAAAATATTGTGGAGCCTTTTCATATCTTACGGGGCCTCAGTTCATTGATCCTAATGTTCCTTGGCATGTGGCTAACCTTCCCTTTGATTTGCACTTCATCCTCTAGATATTTTGGAGGAATCTCTTTGGCGGAGGCCAAGCTGTTGGTTTGACACGTTTGATCTTGTTCTTCGGTATTTGATCCCTTTTGGGCCAACTGGATCTTCCTGGATCATATAAATCATTGTAGTTGAGCATTTGAATTTAATCTCAAAAAAGTTAGAAGATAGGTCTTATGAATTAGAGGTCCAGAGTTGACCAATTTTGTAATTGAGCATGTATGTAGCAAGCTAGTGAACTGACTCTTGTTTCCCTGATGTTACTGGTTATTTATAATCAGTTTTCATGATCTAAATCATTCAGTTTTGTATTGCCTCCATCATATCCTCTTGTTTCCATTGTGTTTACTCTTTCTACTCAGTTTGGATTGATCTCTTTGAGGTCCCTCCCATCTGATGACTGCACCAGGAAGGAACATTTAAACCTTATCAAATATCTAATCAAGGCTATTCCTCATATAATGAGAAACTCAAGTATTGGTCCAAAAATAAAAAATATCATCAATGATGGAGTCACCAATGCCAAGTATGTTCAATCTGTGTCCATCCCCACCAAATCCACCACCACCAATAATCTTTTCAACACCTAATCTAATTCTCGCAATCAATCCCAACTTTTCAATAATGTCTTCGTTCAAGGTCAACCTCCTCATTCTAATAATCAATCCCAACATGAGTACACCCTGCTTGCCAAACCCATAGAGGTCATCTTCCAAAAGCTTTTCAAGGTTGGCGTTGTTGTCTTCCCAATGAACCATCATTTTGATGAAAATAAACCAAAACCTAGATGGTACAATGAGAATCAATATTCTGACTACCATCGTGTCCAAGGTCATGATACACCCAAGTGTATGAAACTCAAGAATTATATCCAAGGCCTAATTGACAAAGGTGATGTTGAGGTTGCAACTGAAGCCTAGTAATTCAAATGAAAAACTTAAGATGTACTAGGATTCCTTTCCGAAGCATGGTAAGGATAAAGATTCATCATCTCATGTGGTCCACTATGATTACACCAACCACATCAGTAGCTTTGATTCCCTGGTAGGATGCATATAGGTTGTTGATACCCATGTCGATACCATTAGAATCCAAGGAGATGACCCCTCATCCACTCCTCATAGATGCAGGGTAACTATTTAAGGTGCCCCTCACTCATCAAGAACATCCTCCTAGGCTAATATAGTCATTCAAGATGCTTCACCTTCCACTTCACATTCCCTAAATGACTATAATGTTACCTCCCATTGAGGGAGAGTAACCATTTAAGGAGATCCTCCTCCTCATTTGCAAGCCCCCATGTCATCTACCCACTATTATGATATTCTTGATCACTTTGGTAAGATGCCTGCATACATCTCCATTTTGGAACTCCTCAAGACTTCACCTATTCATAAAGAGATCTTTGAGAAAGCCCTCTTGGAATCCCATGTCCTAGATAACATTAATGCAACCCAATTCTAAGCCCTCATTAGCAACTTGGCTACGTAGAACTATCTCATTTTCACATCCAAGGATGCTCCATTCGCAGACCCATCCCACAATAAACCCCTTCACATTGAGGCTATTTTTAAAAATCATAAAATCAAGATAGTCCTTATCGACAGTGGATCTAGACTGAACCTTTGTACATATAAGTTGATCAAACAACTAGGCATTTTTGAAGATTTGGTTGACATATCTAGCAAGATCATAATAAAATCCTATGATGATGCAAAAAGGGTCTCTAAACGCACTATAACACTACCTCTTCAAGTGGGCCTTGCAATGGTGGAAACTAAATGTCAAGTCTTAGACCTTGATCTTTCCTACAACATCATCCTTGGCCATGCATGGATCCATTCCATTTAATCCATACCACCAATGCCTTCAGTTCCCTTACAATGATAGAGTGATCACCATATCGACTGATCTACAACCATTTCAGTACTCCAATCTCCTTGATGGAAAATACCCCTATCATTGTTCACTTAATACACCCATTCCATCACCTCCATATAATCCATCAAATATCATGTCCACCTCTGCCCAACCTAAGTTCAAGGTTAAGATAATTGACAATGGTTGTGGAGAGTACACACTTTAAAATGCACTCTATGTTGGTCAAATATGACCCTCTCCTAAGTCATATGGAAGGACTAAATAAATTAAAATAAAAAAGAAGTCCACTATGAAATGCAAAAGGACCACCTTTGAGTAGTGGGAACCACTCGATGGAGAGAAATTATAAACTGATATCACTTCTTGGCTGTACCGAGAGGAAGCTGAAGCACCAACAGATATTCCCAAGCAAATGTATCCTCAAGCGTTTGCTATTATAGACAAGATGGGCTATAAAGGACATGGTCTTGGGCCTCAAGAATAAGGAAGGAAAGCTCCCATCTCTCCAGTTTCAGACAAGTATAATAGGGGCTTGGGTTACTCACTAGTGCCTAAGGTCACTATCATGGGTGCTCTACAAACCCTCTTAAAATTGAAGACTCTAACAAAGAGTAATTTCATGAAGTGCCTTTCAAATATCTCGATGACCTATTTGATGATGCCCACATTAACAACATCACCCTTGAAACTCTTTCCACCCCATTTGAGCTTCAACTTGTTCACCCTAAACTCGTTGATTGGGACCAACAAGGACCATCTGTACTGACAAGAATGACCTCTTGGAAATACTTAACATGCAAGACCTTAAAAATCACACATCTGTGAATGGAATCCAACTCAATAAGGAGACATACTTTGGTATTCAGGTCAACTCCCTTAGTCAAAAAAAAGAAAAGAAAAAGAAAAACCAAAAGTACCCTGGTGAAAACCTCCCTGAGGCACCTTCAGACTTGGAAAAAGTATAAATAAAGTACGTATGTTCTAGTGAAAACCTGGATTAGGCACTAGAAGATGATGGAATTGACTTTCCTACCATGGTTCCCCCACATCAAGAGAAATCACCATTGCTGATTGAAGAAGCTAACACTATCAACATGGGTATAGATAACGATCCAAATAATGTTCTTATTGCAAAGTCTCTTATAGTTTAAGAGAAACAAATTTTCCTAAGTTTCCTCAAAGAGATGCAAATCAACTTTTCTTGGTCCTATGCTGACATGATAGGCCTTGACCCAAAATTGGTAGTACATAACCTCACTATCAGACCAAATGCTAAACCAGTCAAACAAAAGCTCTACAAGATGCATCCATAGGTTGCCCTTTTGGTTAAAGTAGAACTACAAAAGATGTTGGATGTTGGATTCATCAGACCCTTAAATTATCTTGAGTGGGTCTCAAACATTGTACCTATCGGCAAGCACACTGGGGCCATAAGTATTTTCACTTACTTTAGGGACCTCAACAAAGCATGCCCAAAAGATGATTTCCCCTTGCCAAACATAAATATGATTGTAGACCTGATAGCTAGACATGAGTTTCTTTCCTTAAAGGATAGTTTCTTTGGGTACAATTAGATTAAGATCATTGAAGAAGACCAGGATAAGACAACATTCACCACTCCTTGGGGAACATTTTGTTATGAGGTCATGTCTTTTCGATTAAAGAACACATGTGTGAATTATCAAAGAGCAATACCAGCCATTTTTCATGACCTCCTCCATGATATTATGGAAGATTATGTGGATGACCTCCTAAGAAAGTCTAAAACATGAGAAGAGAACATTCCCATCTTGAGAAGAATCTTTGAAAGACTGGAGAAATATAAGTTGTGCCTTAATCCTAAGAAATGCATCTTTGGGGTCACATCTAGAAAGCTATTGGGATTCGTAGTCTCTCACAGAGGAATCAAAGTGAATCTAGCAAAAGTTAAAGAAATCATGGAAATGCCTCCTCCTAAGACACTCAGGAATCTTCACAATCTACAATGAAAGATTCAATCTATCCACTAGTTCATAGCACAACTTGCAGACAAGTGCCATACATTCACACATCTCCTCCATAAGGAGACCAAGTTTAAGTGGGACTTCCCATGTCAAAAGGCCTTTGATAAACAAAAAGAGTATTTGGCCTCCACTCTAGTATTGCTGCCATCTACTCTAGGACAATCCCTTATTTTGTACATATCAACAACTACAGTGGTTCTAGGGGCATTACTTGTACAAAATAATGATAAAGGAAAATAACATGCAATATATTACATCAGCCACATTCTTGTGGGATATGAAAATTATACTCTCATAGAAACAACATGCCTCATAGCGGTCTTTAGTGATCAAAATCTTTGCCACTATATGCTTAACAAAAAGACCAAATTCATAGCAAAAATTGGTCCTCTCAAGTACTTGTTGTCTAGGATTTCTCTCACATGATGCCCAACTAAATGGGTCATGCTACTAAGTGAGTTTGACATTGAGTATATAGATAGGAAAGCAATAAAAGGACAAATCTTAGTTGATCAATTGGTTGATGCTCCTCTTTAAGGTGATCACTCCCTCATAGTAGAATTATCTAATGATTCCATCATGTCAATCACACAATGAAACCAATGGCAGCTATATTTTGATGGTTCTTACACACAAAATGGATTGGGGGTAGGTATCTTGCTAATCACACCTCAAGGTGATTGCATTCCTAAGTTCTATAAGATAGCCTTTGTATCTACAAACAACACAGCAGAGTATGAAGCTCTAATTATGAGATTCCACTTAGCTATTTAATGGAAGATCATAAAGATACAAGTCTATGGTGATTCCCAGCTTGTCATAAAACAAGTTAATGATGAGTATCAGATGAAAGATGACAGGCTACTCCCCTATTGTTGCATGGTCAAAGACTTAAAAAGGCACTTAACTTTCATCTAGTACAAGAAAATTTCTAGGAAAAACAACAAAGTTGTTGATACAATGGCTACCATTGGTTCTCTCCTACAAATGCCTGCAAATAGTCATAAATGTGAGTTGTTGGTTGACCATCTTCTAGTACTGGCATATGATGTCCCTAAATAAGACATGGTATGCATCCTTGTTGGTCCTAATTCCCCATGGTACCAAGAAACCTTCATTTACCTTCAAGATAGCACCATTACCCCTCACCTCACAAAAACCCAACAACAAACATTCATCCATTGATCCCCTCGCTACACTATCCTAGGTGATACCCTATTTTGAAGGTGTAAAGGGGAAAATTTAATTAAGCAATTTGCAACTGAGAACAAGAAATCAAAACATTCAAAGGAGGGGAGGAATCCACTAGATTCAATCACAAATCAGATAAGGACCGAATACTAAGTGGATCGATTGATTATGATGAGTTTTTCCCTCTTTTGTAAGTTGAAATGCTGAATTAGGGTAAAGTGCTGAAATTGAAGACAAAACTAAGAAAATACTAAGTTACCGGTTTAGGATTTTGTCATGCACCTAGATTTGAGTAATATAAGTTGATTCATATATGTCCTATGAAAATGCCTTGGAAAAGCAGGGACTGTAGCGTTGCCTCTTGGTCCTCTGAATTTTCTGTGCATCAAAAAGGGTTGGTCTATCTCTATGTCTGAAGCCTATTTCTAGAAGTATAGTTGCGCACCTATTTACTGCAAAAAGAAAGATAGGGGAAAAAGGTTATGAATAGGGGTTTGCCTAATTCAAACCCTAGTTGAGGAATCAACCTTGAATGAAATATTACAAATGCTTGAAATAAATAATAGAAATGAATACCTTCAGATCTGCAATGATTGATGACTATGCTTTTCTTCTTGAATGTAATCACATATTGTTAGGGGTCCCACAGATACTGAGAGGGGGGGGGTGAATCAGTATCTAACCGGTAATTAGAATTTCTTAACTTAAAACATGCAGAGCATAATATAACAGTGTACCGGTATGCAAGAAATAATGCAATAAATAGAATCAAGAACATCCACATGAAAAGTACACCATAACACAGGATTTTAACGAGGAATCCTAGTGTGGAAAAAACCTCGGTGGCATTTGTGACCCACAATATTCACTTACTGGCCAATAAGAGAATATTACTTACAATAGGGGCCTGCACATGCAAGAAGGCCAATCGCCTAGAGCTCACTGCCATTTTACAATTTGCCAAGTCGGCTTACAATAATAAACAAAATATTATATAACAAAAATCTTGTCGGTCTTTGTGTCAGTATACTTCTTTTCTTCTGTGCTGGTGCTGGTGTCGGTATCCTAAGTGCTGGTGTTGAGTGTGATCTACTGATGCCGGTATAATGTCTTTTCTGGTGCCATAGGATTGCAAGGTTTCCATCAATGACAAAACCTTCAATCACATACAATGTCTCATTGGAGTGTGCATATGCCAACAATCTCCCCCTTTGGCATTGATGGCAACACCCATGAGAAATTTCAAAAAGTATCCAAAAATGTGTAGTCCAAAAAATGTTACCAAAAATGTGTGTGCTCCCCCTGAGCATATGATTCCTGTGTTTTGAATTTTCTCATCCCACTACTCCCCCTTTGGCATCGATGACAAAGGTTGTCAAGATGTCAGTAGAGTTTGTAGTTTCAACTATCCATAACCTCAACCTTGTAGCTGGGTATTTATAATCTGAAAAAGATCTCCCAAAATCAATTTTATACTATCCATAAACTTCTTACTATCCTTTATTGCTGTCTCAGTTCTCTTCACTGTACCGGTGAGATGCTGCAAATGCTCTGTCGGTGTTTTGTTTCCCTGTGTTAATGCCTCAGAAATTTCCTTCTGCAAAGATGCTAAATGGTCCAATCTTGGACTTAGTTTAGATCTCAAATGTTTTGCCTTATTTATTATTCTTTCTTTCTCTTTTTCCAATTTGAGTAGTTCTTCCTCAAAATTTGTTGTCTTCTCTTCAAAAACTGATAGTGTATTAGGTGAGTTGATAAAACTGTCTGCAAGTTTATTTATCTCATCCTATACCTTGCTTATTTTCTTATCAATATCTACAGTCAAAAAGGTTGTTTTATAGGTATCGTTGTACAAATATTTGTACTCTTTCAATAAATTACATAGTTCCAGTAGAAGTGTGTCAAAATCTCTATTATGCTTCTTTATTTCCTCATCAAAGAATTTCTGTTTTTCAATTTCTACCTTATCCTTCACTGACTCTTCCTTTATTTTCTCAATGTTTTCTGAGATATATTTACATAATGTATCCAATTGTCCTAAAGAATCTTTATTATCTATGTTACAGTTGGGAGCAATTACCTTCAAAATTGGTATGGAATCATCAATTGCTTTGTAAGCTTATGAGTTGTAGTCGGTTATTTTCTTGATAGAATCTAATAACACCTCAGTCACATTTGTTGATTTGTATGTTGATGATGATCCAACAATTTGACAACTGGTGGAAGTAACCAAGCTTGTATTGACCTCTAGTAGGTCAGTTTGTGTCTCCATTTCTTTAAGCACTGGTTTTCCTACTTCACTAGTTATCGGTGGCACTGTTTCCTTATGTACCTGTTCTGGTTGATGTTGTTCCAAAGCCTTAAGCTCTATTTGTTTCTCTATATGTTGTATTGCCTCAGTCTGTGACTCAGTCTCTACCTTTTTCTCTTTATCTTCTGTTAGTTTCTCTGTTTCCCCTGCTACCAGAGGCTCATTAGCCATATCTGACTTATCAGTTGTATCTTTGTCTACTACTATGTTGATCTTCTGAGTATCAACATCCATAGTGTATAGGACTTTAGAATTAGGATTATTATCCTCTACATCCATACTTTCAGTTGCTGGTTGATCTTCAGTAGTTGTTGTTTTCACTGGTGGAGTATTTAAAGAAGGTGGGGGTAAGTTGTCTTTAACTTTGATGCTTGGTGGTCCACCAACTTTACCTTTCCCTTTGTCTCTATCTTTCTGATTAAATTTTATAGGTTTGGGATTCTTGTACTCTTCTTGTTTTTCTTTCTCAACCAGGAATATATCCCATCCATCTTTTGTTTCCTCTGTCACTTCATTAACTCTTCCTGCCATTAGTAAAATATGTCGGTGTGCAGTAGAGAATACTGACCGGTTTGCTTGAGCAATTAAATCATCAATTTCTTGTGGAGAGTTTATCAGATATACATCAAGTAGCTTCTCAATTTTTATTTTCTTATCTAGTTCTATCATTGCTTGTCTTCTTGCCTCAAGTCTTTTGAATAATTCATCAGGAATTTCATTGACTACTTCCATAAAAAATTTCTTGTACATATCCATGTGCAATATAACACTATTTTCAACTTGTTCTTTCTCATCAGCTGTTAGAGTATCATAAATTTTCTCTATGTTCTTTAATTTACCTTCCTCTATGATTTCATTCAGTAATATATCAAGAGGGGCCAAGTCACTATTTGTCCTCTTCTTCTTCTTGGGTGTCAGTTTCTTCTTTGGTGTGGCTTTTCTTACCAGAGATCTCATAGCTTGTTGCTTTTGCCTTGTCCTCCTAGGTGAAGGTGTGGTTGCCAGTGAGGGATCTCTTTTTCTTACAACTCTTTTAAAATTTGCAGGCATGTCACTTCCTAAAGAAGTACCTACTGGTGATAGGTGAGTTTTAGGCTGTGGAGCTGCTAACTCATCCTCTGTTATGCCGGTTTTCTTCAATACATCTTCCTTAATGGCTTTTGCTTGTCTAGACCCTTTCCTTACAACTACCTCAACCTTTTTCACCCTTTTATTTGATTGAATTTGTCTTTCAATATTCTTTGCACTACTAAATACTTCTTCCTGTGGTTTTCTGGGGGCTTCCAAAAGTGCTTTGGCATATGTTTCAACTATGTGATCATCTGTTTCATATTCTCTGTACTACAATTTTCTGAGATAATGTTACTCTTTTCTTCATTTTGGTCTTTAAGGCTTGGAAAAAGTCATGAATATTGTTTTCCTTGTTCTCACCCATGTTATTGAATAGTTCAGTCAATTGTTTTCCTACCGGTATGTCATATCTAAGTTCTTTGTAACCTATACCATGAACCTATTTTGTTATGTGTAGCATTAGGCATACTAATAGATTTCCAAATCTGAAAGTTCCTTTCTTGTCCTTCTTGATCTTTCCAAGGTTGTCAATTAGTTCATCCTTTAACCACTCACATATGTCAATTTTTGCATTATCTGTTACCATATCATAAGCACTCTTAATGCATAAACTTGAAACTGAATTAAGTCTATTAGCATGAGTAGCTTTATAACCTAATATCATACTAATGAATCTCACATTGATATCTGTTACATCATTAACCCTTAGAGACCTCTTGTCAAATGTTGCACTAGTTAGGTTTATAACTAGGTCATTGGAGACCTTCTTGGTTTTATCTAGTCTCTTACCGGTGGTCAGTAACACTGTGATGTCTTTCACAACTTCCTTGGTGATCTTATGGATTGCATCTAACTAGAAAAATTCTCCATGTACCCTGCTTAAAACTATCCTAATCACACCCTTTGGAAATTCAGGAATGCTAAGGATCTTTGTAAATCCTAGGGTCTCAATGATTTTATGTTCATCCTTTACATTGCTGGTATTATCACATATCATGGTTTTATACATGGTTTTAATTTCCTCGTCTCCTAACTCTTCAATGTTGTAGTGGATGTACATTCTGGGGTCTTCAGCATATACAACTCCCTTAGGAATTTGAGAAAAAGCACCTAAGGTATCATCCTTCTTTGCTATCTCAGGAACTAACTGAAATACGGGCCTAGGTCTTTTTATTACTTCAACAATAGTAGGGTTTGCTATGTATTCAATTGCAGAGGTGGATGCCATGATTAAATACCTTTTACTGCCTTGGATGGATGATTTCTTGGAGTGTGCTTGCTTCTTGCTTGAAATGCCTTAGCTCGGAGTCTTCGCACTCTTTGAAAATTTAAAATCTCAGTGAAATGAAATGGAGCCAAAACCTTAACTTTATAGTGTCTTTTCACCATCTACCACATTAATTGCATGCCAGTTAAGTATTCGCTTAACATTGTTTGCCGGTAATAAGTAATTTTCAACTTCTTGTCTCTAACCGAGGGAATAATTAGCACATGTATCAATAGATTGCCAAACCCTCAAGGAAATTTTCTTCAATTAGATGAAGAACTTCCTGCCGGTGGAGCACTGCTCTGTCCTTCCAGTGAAGCATCACTCTATCCTGCTGGTGAAGCATTGATTTGTTCTACTGGTGGAGGAGTATTCCCAATATTTAGATCAGCTTTTCTAATCCATTGTTTTGAGAATTATTGCTTAACCTCTTCAAATTTTTCTTTACCTTTCAAGCTAGCACTTTTGTTGTCTACCGATGTTCCTTTACTTCTACAAAATTTAGCAATATACCCAATCTTGTTACATGCATAACAAGTTACATTATTCTTTTGAATAGCTTTCCCATAACCTATGCCGGTTTGTGTTCTGCATTGATTTGATAAATGTCCAAATCTTCCACAAACATAACATCTCACATTCATTCTACAGTTTTCAGAGTTGTGACCAACTTTGTTGCATTTAGAACATTGACCGGTGGGCATGTTGATATTCTGATAATTTCTAGATCTACATTCATTTGTTCTATGACCATACTTATTACAATTAAAGCATTTACCATTGAATTTATAAGCATTAGGTTTTCTTACCGGTTTGTTGTGATCCTGAGTATTTGCAGTACCAGAGCTTTCACCAACTTCAAAGCCAATTCTAGAAGTGTCACATTTAGGTTTTTGATTCTTCAGCAAAGTGCCAAGTTCCTCTGAGCTTTTCTTGAATTTTTCTTTGTGTTGATTTGCAGTTTCCAGTTCTCTTTCTAAGATTTCTTTTTGTCTCATTAGTTCATTTGAGTCATTCTGAGTATGCATCAGATCTGTCTTCAACATGTCATTTTCATAGCTAAGTCTTGTATTCTCATTTGTTGCACCACTTAGTCTTCTAGTCAGTTCTTCTTCATTCTTCTTCCTGTCCTCAATCTCTTTGCAAAATCTCAGTCATATCCTGCATTTCATTTTTTGTTGTCATGATCTCTTGTTTCAACTTGCTTATCATATCATTAAGTGATTCCTTTTCATCATTCTCATTTTGCAATTTTTCACAAATTTCTCTTCTCTTATTTCTTGCAACAGTAAAATTTTCTTGAAGTGCCTGAATGATATCTTGAGCTGCCCTTAAATCATCTTCTAGTTTGATATTTTTCAATTTTTTTGCATCATAGTCTGTAAGAGCTCCTTCAAGTTGCTTCATCAGATTTTCCATCTTTACCGGTGTCAAGATCTTCCTCAAGCTATTAGGCTTCTGAAAATAGAGGACCAAGCTCTGATACCAATTGTTAGGGGTCCCACAAATACTGAGAGGGGGGGGTGAATCAGTATCTAATCGGTAATTAGAATTTCTTAACTTAAAACATGTAGAGCATAATATAACAATGTATCGGTATGCTAGAAATAATGCAATAAATATAATCAAGAACATCCACATGAAAAGTACACCATAACACAAGATTTTAACGAGGAATCCCAGTGTGGAAAAAACCTTGGTGGGATTTGTGACCCACAATATTCACTTACTGGCCAATAAGAGAATATTACTTACAATAGGGGCCTGCACATGCAGGAAGGCCAACTGCCTAGAGCTCACTGCTCAATGGGAAGTCACACTGACTTACAAATAAGGATTATACTAATCCAATAACTTGTACTACTTTACAATAGCATCTTCAATGCCAGATTCAGTACCGATTCCTTCTCTATTCTTTTCATATACCCTTTGACCTATATTTCGCACATTAGGTCTGCCTAATATTTTCCTTAATACTTCTACATCCCTCCTACAAATGTCTACAATGATCTCCTTTATATATAAGAGTCATTTTACAATTTTCCAAGTTGGCTTACAATAATAAACAAAATATTATATAACAAAAATCTTGTCGGCCTTTGTGCCGGTATACTTCTTTTCTTCTGTGCCGGTGCTGGTGTTGGTATCCTAAATGCCAGTGTTGAGTTTGATGTGCTGATGCCAATATAATGTCTTTGTTGATGCCATAGGATTGCAAGGTTGCCATCAATGACAAAACCTTCAATCACATACAATGTCTCATTGGAGTGTGCATATGCCAACACATATGTTGTATGAAATGGCATGAATGTGCCAAAACCCTAACACACACATACTTGCAAATGAATGGTGCAAATTTTCTCCACAATTGATGAATGAGGAATATGAAGCCTTGAAGACCTCTAGATATGCTTGATTACTTGAATATAGTTCTTCCAATTTCTCCTTCTATCCAAATGAAAGGGGAAGACCTTATATACTTGCCTGTCATCAAACATATTAGTTTTCTGACATAGGCTGAAATGGAGCAATTTTTCCTACTCAAATTTGAGATATGGCCTAGGGTCCAAATTAGGTCCCAATTAGGGAGGACCATGGTGTGGTACCATGGCCCGAGTGAGGACCAAGGCACCACGTCCTGGTCTTACCCCAAATTGGGTTAGGGTTAAGGGGTCCCAACAAGGTACATGATGAAAGAATGATATTTATTGCATGGTGGAGGCACAATATAGGTCCTAATAAAGTATGAGGATGAGAACACTAAAGCGAGGGCACCCAATGCGGTCAAAATTACAAAGGGTGCAATTTTAGGACACTACATTTATCCCCCACTTTAGTGAGAGTATGAGTTTGTTGGAAAATGCACACTCCAATGAGAAATTGTAGGTGATTGAAGGTATTGTCATTGATGGAAACCTTACAATCCTATGGCACCGATAGGCACCAAAATAGACACCGGTAGTGGCAGCAACAAAGATGATTACTGACACCCCAGCCGATAGGATTTTGTTTATTATATTTTGTATTTAATTGTAAAATATTTTTGTAAGTTGACAAGGCAAATTGTAAATAAAACTCATATATGTATGAGATCTTGTAGGATCATTTATGTATGGAATGTAACAGATAGATGCGAACATACAAATATTAAGGTAGATTCTGGAATAAGGTTTATGGAAGTTGTATGAGCTTAAACCGGTACTGAACTTGGCATAGTAGATGCTGAACCAAAGCAATACATAATATTGGATTTGTATAATCCATTTTTGTAAGTCAATGAGACTTCGCTTTTATAATTAAGCAGTGAGCTTTAGGCAGTTGACCTTTCTACATGTGCATGCCCCTATTGTAAGTAATATTCATTTATTGGCCAGTGAGTGAATATTGTGGGTCACAAATCCCACCGAGGTTTTTCCCACACTGGGTTTCCTCATTAAAAAATTTGTGTTATGGTGTGCTTTCTATGTTGTGGTTATTGATCTTATTTATTGCATTATTTCTAGTTTACTGGTACACTATTTTAGAATGCAATTTGTTTAATAAGATTAGAAAATCTGTTAACTGACAAGATACTGATTCACCCCCCCCTCTCAGTATCTTTGGGAATCCCAACAATTGGTATCAGAACCTGGTCCTCTATTTTCAAAAGTCTAGCAACTTGAGGAAGATTCTGACATCAGTACAGATGGAAAACATGAGAAAGCAATTGAAGA
This sequence comes from Cryptomeria japonica, assembly GCF_030272615.1. Lineage (NCBI taxonomy): Eukaryota > Viridiplantae > Streptophyta > Pinopsida > Cupressales > Cupressaceae > Cryptomeria > Cryptomeria japonica. The sequence continues at coordinate 457,722,691 of NC_081415.1, read as the reverse complement.
CAACTATTGCAGATTATGATGCAGAAAAGTTGAAAATATGAAACTTGAAGATGATCTGAAGGCTACACAGGAAATCATTCAAGGACTTCAAGAAAATATCACTATTGCTAGGAACAAAAGAAGAGAACTTCATGAGAAGATACAAAGTGATGATGATGAAAAAGAAACTCTTAATGATCTTGTAAGCAAGATGAAGCAAGAAAATATGACCTTGAGGAATGAGATGCAAGATATGACTATGAGGTTTTGTAAAGACATTGAAGACCAAAAGAAGAATGAAGATGACTTGACTAGGAGAATAAATGATGCTAGAAATGAAAATCTAAGACTTAATCATGAAAATGATATGTTGAAGACAAATATGATTCACTTGGAGAATGATAAAACTGAACTCATAAGACAAAAAGATTTCTTAGAAAATGAGTTGGCTACTGCAAATCAACACAAGGAGAAATTCAAGAAAAGATCAGAAGAACTTGATGACATGCTGAAAAATCAGAAACCTAACGGAGATACTAATGGTCTCGACTTTGAAGTTGGTGAAAGCTCTGGTACTACAAACGACCATGATCACAATAAACCGGTAAAACAACCTAATGCCTACAAATTTAATGGGAAATGCTTTAACTATAATAAGTATGGTCATAGAGAAAATTAGTGTAGATCAAGAAATTATCAGAACACTAATGCACCCACCGGTCAATGTTCTAAATGCAACAAAATTGGTCATAATTTAGAAAACAGCAAATGAATGTAAGATGTTATGTTTGTAGAAGATTTGGACACTTATCTAATCAATGCAGAACACATACCGACATAGAATATGGAAAAGCTATTCAAAAAAATAATGTGACTTGTTATGCTTGTAACAAGATTGGACATATTGCAAAATTTTGTAGAAGGCATCACCGACAAATAACGAAGGACCCAGTTTGAAAGGTAAAGAGAAGGTTGAAGAAGTAAAGCAAGAATTTTCAAAACAATGGATTAGAAAGTTGGATCAAAATGTTAATGAAGCTATTCCTTCACCGGTAGAATAGAGTATCACTCCACCGGTAGGAGATTCTTGTTGGTATTTTGGTTATATTGATATGGTTTTGTCATTGATGTCAACACCTTTAACACGTATCAACTTTGGCACTTTGGAGGATTGGCAATGTTCATCAGCAAGCAAGTGACTTATGCACAGTCACCGGTATCTGGTTCACCGACAAAATATATTGTTCACCTGCACTTGGAATGACATGGAAAACATCTGGTTATGTTGAAGACATTGTTTGGATACTTTGTCTTGGAGATCTGTTCATTGACATATTTGTATTTGCATATTTTCTATTATTGGCAAATAGGTCCAGGTTATGAACCGACAGGCTTATCTATTCCAGATCAGCACAACATGCTTTGGAAATCATTTTGTTGTTATTGTAAATGCATTAAGCCGACATGTTGAATCAAATATTCCATCGATTATTGATTTACTTGTAATTATTTTATTGTAATATCATTTAGAGCTGACCTACTAAAATTGGTGTTAGGTAATGGTATCTATGTAACATCTTATTTGTAAGATCGATATGCGATTAGAAAAAGGAATTGGAAGAAGGTATATGCGAGAATAAGCATAGCTATACACACAAACATCAGTTGAAGGTGAAGCAAGGTTTTTGTGAAAGCATCAGAACTACATTGGTACTGAATCCATCATATGAAGATGCTATCTTGAGAAGTACATCATTATTGGATTTAACCATCCAATTGTAGTCAGTGTGACTCCTATTTGTGATTGAGTAGTGAGCTCTAGGCGCTTGGCCTTTCTACATGTACAGACCCCATTTGTATACACATACTATCTGTAGTAGTATCATCTGATTGTGGGTAAGGTTTCCCACTGTGGTTTTTCCCCGTATAGGGTTTTCATGTACAAACATTGGTCTTATGTGTTGTGGATGTTATTGTCTTTCTATTTCATGCATTAATCTTTACCGGTACTGTAATTAATTGATAAACTGTTTACTGTCATAAAGTCTGATTTACTGGTATTAAGCATTAAGGTTAGTTAATTTGTTTTTGGTTTGAATTTTTTGACAACTGATTCACCCCCCCTCTTAGTTGTTTTTGGGACCTAACAATTGGTATCAGAGCCTATTCCTCTTTTTGTAGAAGTTTAACAACTTGAGGAGATCTAATGTCTACTAACTATTTCAGGAAGGACAGTCCTAAACTTGATGGAACCAACTATGGCATATGGAAGATCAGAATGGAGACACATTTGAATTGCATTGGAAAGGACATATGGGATGTTACAAAGAATGGCTATACTTATCCTTCACCCAGTCAGCTGAATCTACCTACCTTAGGAAAAGATGAAGAAAATGATTGCAAAGCAAGGAAAGCACTCTTGAGCGCATTATCTGATTAGTAAATCATGGGATTATTAGATAGGTCTACTACTAAAGCTATTTGGGATCATTTGGAAACATTGAATGAAGGAGATTCCATAGTCAAAATCACAAAACTTGGAAGCTTTTGGGTCAGGTATGAAAATCTGAAAATGGAAGAAGATGAAAGGATTTCTGCTTTTATGGAAAGAGTAAATGAAATTGTTTTGGGTATTAAATATTGTGGAGGATCCTTAAGTGAAGATGAAATTGTTTCAAAATTTTTAAGAGGATTTCCACCGGCATAAAAAATGAAAGTTACTACTATAAATGAGTTGAGAACAATGCCTAATACATCAGTAACTAGGGATACATTGATTGGAAAACTTTCAGCTTTTGAAATTGAGAAATTTGGTCCTGTTGCTACTATAAAGATAGATTTAGCTTTTAAGGTATCAACATCATCTGCACCATCATTTGACAAATCTAATTGGAAAGCCTTTTATGCAAGAGAACTTGAGGAAAGCAAGAGAGGAAATGAAGAACTTGAAGAACTTGAAGCACTATTTGCAAGGAAAATGCCTAAAGGTCTAGTTGGAAGTAAGTATGAAAGTAAAGCACCCTTTAAATGTTTTTACTATCATAAGATTGGTCATATGGCTTCAAGATGCCCTTATAGAAATGCTAGACTAAGAGAAGAAGCTAGAAGAACATACAAGCCTAACCCTAAATATCAGAGATACAGATTTAAGAAGAATAAAGATAAATCTTGTTATCTTGCTGATGAAGGAGTCACTGATGATTCTAATGAGGATCCAATAGAAAATGGATGGGTTTTTGTTTCTATAACAGAAGATCAACCAACACCTACTGTTCAACCGGTAGAGTAGGCCTTGATAGCTAAAGTTGAAGTTAAGGATGAATGGATCACTGATTCAAGATGTTCACATCATATGGCTGGTGATAAAGGTAAATTCTTGAACTTTTAGGAATATAATGGAGGTCTGGTAAGATTTGGAGATGATAAAGCTTGCTTGATAAAAGGACATAATACTGACAATGTTTACTATGTAGAAGGTTTAAAGCATAATCTTTTGAGTGTTGGTCAATTAGTTGAAAAAGGATTTTAGTTACAATTCAAGAATGGAAAATGCAAAATTATGAATAGAACTGGTTTGGAAATTGCAACTGGTAATCAAACTAGAGGAAATATCTTTCATTTGAATAACAATGAAAAGACATGCTTGATTGCACATATTGATGAAAGTTGACTATGGCATAAGAGACTATGTCATGTAAATTTTGATTGCATGGTAAAAATCAGTACTACTAAGGCAGTTAGAGACTTACTTAAGATTGCTAAACCTCACAATCCAGTATGTAAGGAATGTCAATTTGGAAAACAAGTTAGAGCATCTTTTAAAAGTATTCCTGAAAAATCCAATAATGCTCTTGACTTAATTCACACTGATTTATGTGGTCCAACTAGAACTAAAAGTTTACAAGGTGATAGATATTTCATGCTAATCATTGATAACTATTCTAGAATGTGTTGGGTTACTTTTCTCAGAGAAAAATCAGAAGCACTTGGGAAATTCAAACTATTCAAGGCAATGGTAGAAAATGAAAGTGGTAAGAAAATCAAATGTCTAAGATCAGATCAAGGAGGTGAATTCACATCTAATGAATTTAATGCATTCTGTGAAGTAAATGGAATTAGAAGATAGTTATCAGCACCCTGGACACCACAACAAAATGGAGTTATAGAAAGGAAGAACAAAACTATCTTGGATGTAGCTAGAAGTATGTTATCAGAAGTGAATCTACCACATGTATATTGGAGAGAGGCAATAAGAATAGCTGTCTATACATTCAACAAAGTTCACATCAAAGGAGAAACCGGTAAGACCCCTCATGACCTATGGTTTGGTATTACTCCTACTCTTAAATATTTTAGAATATTTTGAAGTAAATTCTATATTAGAAGAGATGAGTATATTGGCAAATTTGATCCTAAAAGTGATGAAGGAATATTTCTTGGTTATTCATCTAAGAGCAAGGCATATAGATGTTTTAACAAAAGATTGCAGAAAATTGTTGAGAGTACAAATGTGAAGATTGATGAACAGTTTAGAGGAACTTCAAGGTATATAGACTCTGAACTGACAATAGAGATATTGAGAAATGATCCTAAATTGAATCCACCAGTATAGAATGAAGATCCAGTTACACCGATATCATCTAAAAATTCCACTATAACTAAGGAACAACAACAAACGAAGACACCTCGATATGTAAGATTGAACCACTCTGAAAATCAGATAGTTGGGAACAAGTATCAAGGATTTATGACAAGAGAAAGACTAGAAAATGAAGAGGTATGTCTTATTTCTCAAATTGAACCATCATCAATTAATAAGGCATGTGAAGATAAGCATTGGATTAAAGCTATGGAAGAGGAACTAGAACAAATTGAGAAGAATAACACATGGACATTAGTTCCCCGGCCTAAAGACAAAAATGTGATTGGAAAAAAATGAGTATTCAGACACAAACTTAATGAAGATGGAAAGGTAATCAGAAAAAAAGGAAGACTAGTGTGTAAGGGATATTCTCAGAAAGAAGGAATTGATTATAATGAAACCTTTGCATCGATAGCTAGAATTGAGGCAGTCAGATTATTCTTGGCTTTTGCAACACACAAGAACTACAAAGTATATCAAATGGATATTAAATGTGCATTTTTGAATGGAGATCATGAAGAAGAAGTTTACATTGAGCAACCTGATGGATTTTCTTTAACAGATAACAAAGATATGGTTTGCAGGTTAAGGAAAGCTTTGTATGGGTTGAAGCAAGCTCCAAGAGCTTGGTATGCTAGATTGGATAAATACCTTTTGAAGATTGGATTTTGTAAAGGAAATGCTGACAACAACTTATACTATAAAGTGACTAATGATGACATCTTGGTTATAGAAGATTTTGTTGATGATATAATCTTTGAAGGAGAAGATGGATTATATAAAGACTTTTTTATTAAGATGCAGCAAGAATTTGAAATGTCTATGATTGGAGAGATAAAATTCTTTTTAGGATTGCAGATTTCACAGACTAATAAAGGTATATTCTTGAGTCAATCCAAGTACTTGAAGGAGTTACTAAAGAAATTTGGTATGGAGAACTCTAAACTGGTAAGCACACCTATGACTACAAATGAAAAATTATCACTAAGGGATGAATCTACACCTATTAATCCGACTAGGTACAAATCTATGATAGGAGGTCTACTCTATTTGACACAAACAAGACCTGATATTATGAATGCAGTATGTATTGTTTCAAGATTTTAGAGTAATCCTAGAGAAAATCATGAATCAACAGTAAAAAGGGTATTCTGGTACTTACAAGGCACTACAAATCTTGGCTTATGGTATCCTAGAGATGAAAACTTTGAATTATGTGCATACACAGATGCAAATTGGGCAGGAGATATGGATGATAGAAAAAGCACCACCGACGGAGCATTTTTTCTTGGAAATAGATTAATTTCTTGGTTGAGTAAGAAACAAAGTTGTACATCTTTATCAACAACAGAATCAGAATATGTTGCAGCAGCAACTAACTGTACACAAGTATCATGGCTTAAGCAAATGTTGAAGGACATAAAGGTAAAATGCAAGGAACCTATAACTATATATTTTGATAACACTATAGCACTTGATATATATAAGAATCCGGTATTACATTCTAAAACTACATGTTTCTATCAAACTGAATTTTCTAAAAGAGAATGTTGAAGCAAAAGAAGTAAAACTGGTTTATGTGAATACTAAAGAGCATATTGTAGATATTTTCACTAAGCCTTTGCCTAAGGAGACTTTTGAATATCTCAAAGACCAGCTTGGGGTCATACCCCCACTGGTAGAGACTTAGACAATTGATGTTTGTCATCAACTGATAGAATTAACAGAGAAATATTTTACTCCGGCTTTGATGAGGAGAGCTACTTCTTAGGGGGAGTAGTTGGTATAATGAATTGGTTGGTATTTTGTATTTGAACCTGGCTTTTTGGCTTTGGCATTTGATGTCAAATGGGGAGAGATTGATATGGAAAAACACAAGGAAAACACATGTTACTCTCAAGGGGAGAGATTGTTACTTTGGGAGAGACTAATTAATCTCTGTATCTGAATTTTGATTTCTAGTTATGATCTCTTTTGGGAGATTGTTGGTTTTTGGTATTTGGCATTTTTGTTTTGGCACTTTGATGGTTTTTCCATCTTGTGTTGCCATCAATGCCAAAAGGGGAGATTGTTGGTATTTTGGTTATATTGATATGGTTTTGTGATTGATGTCAACACCTTTAACACTTATCAACTCTAGCACTTTGGAGAATTGGCAATGTTCACCGGCAAACAAGTGACTTATGCATAGTCACCGGTATTTGGTTCATCGACAGAATATATTATTCACCGGCACTTGGAATGACATGGAAAAATCTGGTTATGTCGAAGAAATCATTTGGACACTTTGTCTTGGAGATTTGTTCATTGACATATTCGTATTTGCATATTTGTTGTTACCGGCAAATAGGTCCAGGTTATGCACCGACAGACTTATCTATTCCAGATCAGCACGACACACTTTGGAAATGATTTTGTTGTTATTGTAAATGCATTAAGCCGACATGTTCAATCAGATATTGATTTACTTGTAATTATTTTATTGTAATATCTATTAGAGAAGACCTACTAAAATTGGTCCTAGGTTATGGTATATATGTAAGATCTTATTTGTAAGATCGATATGCGATTAGAAAAAGGAATTGGAAGAAGGTATATGTGAGAATAAGTAGATATATACATGCATACATCATTTGAAGGTGAAGCAAGGTTTTTGTGAAAGCATTGGAACTACACCGGTATTGAATCCAGCATATGAAGATGCTATCTTGAGCAGTACATCATTATTGGATTTAACCATCCAATTGTAGTTAGTGTGACTCCTATTTGTGATTGAGTAGTGAACTCTAGGCGCTTGGCCTTTCTGCATGTGCAGACCCCATTTGTATACACATACTATCTATAGTAGTATCATCTGATTGTGGGTAAGGTTTCCCACCATGGTTTTTCCCCTTAAAGGGTTTCCACGGAAAAACATTGGTGTTATGTGTTGTGGATGTTATTGTCTTTCTGTTTCATGCATTAATCTTTACCGATACTATAATTAACTGATAAACTATCTACTAACATAAAGTCTGATTTACCGGTATTAAGCATTAAGGTTGGTTAAGTTGTTTTTAGTTTAAATTTATTTGATAGCTGATTCACCCCCACCTCTCATTTATCTCCGGGACCTAACAATTATTCATCTAACTGAAAAGAAATCCCTTGGGGGTATGGAAAAATATTGAAAAACATGCTAGTTTACCCTCGGTTGATGGTGAGAAGTTGAATTACTTCTTCACCAGTAGATGTGTTAAGTTTCACTTAAACGACAGGCATTTAATGTGGTAGTTGAAGGAAATAACATTATAAAGCAAGTGTTTTTCACTCTTTTTCATTCACCGAGCATTCAAATTTCCTTAGAGCATGAAAAACCTTAGCAAAGGCATCCACAACAAGAAGTGAAGCAAATCATTCAAGCATTCAAACCTAAAGGTAGATTAAGGTATTTATACAATGGCTTCCTCCTCTACACCTGAATTAATTGCAAACCCTACAGTAATTGAAGTGATTAAACACCCTAGGCCCATATTTAAAATCATTCCCAAAGTAGCGAAGAAGGATGATACCCTAGGAGCATTTTCTAAAATACCCAAAGCAGTTGCTTATGTTGAGGATGCTAGAATTTACATACATTGTCATATTGAAGAACTAGGTGCTGATGAGATTATGAACATGTATAGGATAATAATATGTGATGAAAATGGTAATGTAAAGCCAGAACACAAGATAATTGAAACCCTAGGTTTTGTGGAGATACTTAGCATTCCTGATTTTCCCAAATAGGTTATAAGGATTGTATTGAGAAGAGTTCATGGGGAGTTCTTTTGGCTAGATTCCATTCATAAGATAACAAAAGAAGCAGTTATGGCAGTGACAGGCTTACCTTCCACTGGTAGCAGGCCTGACAAGACTAAAAAGGTTCCAAACAACACTATAATGACCCTAACTGGTGCAACCTATGACAAGAGATCCTTAAGAGTAAATGATGTAAAGGATATCAATGTAAGATTCATTAGCATGATTCTTGGATACAAAGCTACACATGCCAATAGATTAAACTTTATTTCTAGTTTATGTATCAAGAATGCTTATGACTTAGTAAACAATAATGCAAAGATTGACATATATGAATGGTTAAAAGATGACCTGATAGACAATCTGAAGAAAATTAAGGGTGAAAAGAAAGGCACATTCAGATTTGGTAACCTACTTGTATGTCTATTGCTATATATCACCAAGGAAGCTCCCAGTATTGGTAGAAAGGATTTTGGATTTGACATACCAGTAGGAAAACAACTTTTGGATATTCTTAATAACATGGGAGATGACAAGGAGAAGAAAATAATTGAACACTTTCAGGCTCTAAAGGCTAGAATGAAAAATAGGGAAAGACTATCTCAATCCATAGTTGATAAATATCAAAAAGAGATATGTTTTGTTATAAAGAAGGATGAAATGTAGATGGAGGCAGTGGTTCTGAGGACAGTTTGGGTTATGAGGTAGATGAAAACATAATAGAAACTTATGCAAAAACCCTTCTAGAAGCCCCTAAAGAACCAACAAAAGAAGTATTTGGAAATGCAAAAACCATTGAAAGAAAAGTTCAATCACAAAAATGATAGTTAACACTAAGACACAATCAGAAAAACTAGCAATGGAAAGCACAAAGAAACCGACAGAGGTACATTCTAAGAAACATGAAGAGGAAAAGGTTCAGACAGTGCCACTGACAATAGCTAAGAAATCCAAACCTTTGCTAGTAGAAATGCAGACTCAAACAGACCTACCAGAGGTCAACATAAGATAAGAGGTTACTCACACTAGCAAATTGCAAATCGTTAAGGTAGTTGGACAGTCATCTGGTTCCTCCTTAACATAATTCAAAATGACAAATGTAATAGAGGTATTATTGGATTCCATCAAGAAAATCACAGAGTGTAATGCACAGACATACAAGGCTATTGATGACACAATTCCTTTATTGAAATTGATTGCACCCAAGTGCAATGTGGAAAATAAAGATTCTTTGAGTCAACTAGACACATTGTCTAAGTATATCACCGACAATATTTTGACAGTTGATCAGATTAAAGAGGAGACATTCAGTGAGAAAATGAACAAGGAAAAAGAAAATTCCTTGAAGAGACAATAAAGAAGTGTATGGAACACATTGACACCCTCCTACTGGCACTAAAGAAAACTTTAATGGAATTTAAGGAGTTGTACAAAGACACCTGCAAGACTGATCTTCCGACAGTGGATATTGACAAGAAATTCAACATAGTACAAAAATAAATAAATGATATAGCTGACAATATCATTGGTTCATCTGAACCAATATCAGTTATAGAACAAGAGATAGCTGGATTTGAGGAGTAACTTGAAAAGTTGGAAAAGAAAAAGGAAATTATAAAATACAAGGCTAAGGAACTCAAATGTAGACTAGGTTAGAAACTAGACATCCTCATCTCCTTGAGAAAAGAGATTTCAGAGGCTCTTGTTCCAAGACTTAAGACATTGGAAGAGAAAATGCACATACTCACTGGTACCATCCAAAGGATAGAAGCATCATTGAAGGATAGTGAGAGGTTCACTAACAACCTGAATTTTGCATTAGCACATCTATATCAGATTGTAACCCACTGGTTACAGGGATCCTGACAAGAACTACACTCAATTGACATTAATTGACAACATTTGTCATTGATTCCAAAGGGGGAGTAGTAGAATGAGAAAAATGATTGGTAGAAGACATCATCTGCTCAAGGCGAGCACACAGTTTTGGCAAGTTTTTTTTGGACAACACATTTTTGCATACAATTTTGGCTTTTTCTCATGAGTGTTGCCATCAATTCCAAAGGGGGAGATTGTTGGAAAATGCACACTCAATGAGAAATTGTAGGTGATTGAAGGTATTGTCATTGATGGAAACCTTACAATCTTATGGCACCAGTAGGCACCGAGATAGGCAGCGGTAACGACAGCGACAGAGATGATTATCAGCACCCCAACCGACATGATTTTGTTTATTATATTTTGTATTTAATTGTAAAATCTATTTGTAAGTCGAAAAGGTGAATTGTAAATAAGACTCATATAAGTATGAGATCTTGTAGGATCATTTATGTATGGAATGTAATAGGTGGATACGAACATGCGAATATTAAGGCAGATTTTGGAATAAGGTTATGGAAGTTGTATGAGCTTAAACCGGTACTGAACCTATCATAGCAAATGCTAAACCAAAGCAGTACATGATATTGGATTTGCATAATCCATTTTTGTAAGTAAGTGAGACTTCCCTTTTGTAATTAAGCAATGAGCTTTAGGCAGTTGGCCTTCCTGCATGTGCAGGCCCCTATTGTAAGTAATATTCATTTATTGGCTAGTGAGTGAATATTGTGGTTCACAAATCCCACCGAGGTTTTTCCCACATTGGGTTTCCTCATTAAAAAATATTTTTTTATGGTGTGCTTTCTATGTTGTGGTTATTGATCTTATTTACTGCATTATTTTTGGTTTACCGATACACTATTTTGGAATGCAATTTGTTTAATAAGATTAGAAAATCTATTAACTATCAAGATACTGATTCACCCTCCCTCTCAGTATCTTTGGGAATCCTAACAGAGTTTACACAAATACTCATGATAAAGTAGAAGAAAGAGAGAGATGAAGATGAGGGATGTGCAAAAAAATACAAGGAGTATAAGTTATCACTAATTTCAAGGAACCAAGCCCCCAATCTTAGGATCTTAACTCACTCAAACATATGCAAGGGTACACAAACCAAAAAAACAAACAAAGGCAAAAAGGCAAACAAAGGAAAAGACACAAAGATACACAAGACACCAAAGATAAAGACCAAAAATAAGAGTTCAAGTCAACTAGCTGAATAGACCTTGATATCAAAATGTCTCAACAACTAATATCATTCTTTAAAAAATGTCATTTTACGAGCACAAGCAATCACTAAAAGAGAAAATAAAGCATCATCCATGAACTACCAATATCAAAGATATGAGTTCACAAGAGGATGATGAGAGAAAGCATGAATACACACTAGATATGTTTATCCAGGTGATCCATGAGAAGAATGATGAAAAAGAGGAAAACATAGATGCCTTTCCCCTAGATGTTTACTCTAGGTGATCTATATTGAGGAGGAGATTAGGAAGAGTCTATCCCTATTTTGCTAGTTCCACAACCCTATCCTTCTAGTTCCACTCATTCTCGTGCATGTGTGTAAGTGATGTCTGGATTCAAGTGTATCTAATCCTATTTAAGAGTTTGTTTCCTCTAGTTTTGAGTGTGCTTCAACCTATTTAAGAAATGTAATGTAAATACAAATTTGAAGGGATGAATGTGTGTGCAAATGTATGTGCTAATTCCAAGGGGTGAATGTGAAAACTCGATAACATCTCATTTAAGAGTTTTTCTTTGGTTTCAACAATGTGTAACCTTGATTGAAATAGATACATGCTTGGTTTCAAGGACATCCCATGTAAGATTTTTGCTCTAGTTTCGATGATGTGTTTCCCTTTCTAAGGTATATATCAAATGTTGTGTCTGGTTTCGGGCTTGAAGAATCCCGTATAACATTTTTTCTTTGGTTTCAAGAATGAACACCCCATTTAAGACATGCAAAAATGATATGGAAAAAGGTATTATACAGTATAGTACAAAGGGACCAATATGGGTGCCCCCCCTTAAGATGTCAACATAGCCTTATGTTGATGTCTTAAGGAAGATAGAAACAAGGATACTGTTATCATAAAAGCTCAAACCCTTGTTGAGATATCAACTCAACAACCTTGTAAAACATGGAAACAACCCCAAAGTGTGGGGCGTTGCGCAAGGGGGTTGAATCTCTAGAGAAGGCCGACTTCCTACCTCTTTCCCCCTTGCAAGGTGCTTTGTCTTGTATCATGGATGACTACATTGGGCGTTGGATCTTGAGTTGATGTTGAAGGTGAGGCACCCTCCATGGCTCTCTTCTTTGACCTTGTATACTGTAGCATAGACTCACCATTTGTTTGGTTCAAACCACAAAATTCTGCATCCTACCAATTGACAAAGGTAAAATCCCCTTGCAAGTAAGCCTGGGTGCTAACACTAGGGAAATTTGGGTCATATTGCTGGCCAAAAGTGGTCGGATTATCCTGCACCACTAAGGCTTGGACAAACCCTCCATTTTGGCATGCACCTTGGTTGTGTGGCTAATTGTATGGTTGACAACAATTCTTCTCTTGGGTGAGGTTATTTTGCATTAGAACTATCACTTTTGAGTTGCTTGCAGCTGTGAGGTTGACACTATTCAAAGGCCTAGCATTGCTCCATTGGTATTGTCCTTGAAAGGGTGGCATATTCTACTGATAGTTCTGATTTTGTGCCTGATAAGGTCTACTATGCTGGGCTTATTCCCTCTTTAGTGTCACCAACTCATTGCTAAAATTTTGCAATAGAGCCTTGACCTCATGGAGCTCATTGGAGAATGTAGACGGTGTAGATGATTGTCCTATAGGCACCATGGGGATAGGAGCCAAGGTGGGTTGTTGAGTAGGATCTTTTGGGAATAGAGGCATTGGAGGCCTTGGAGCTATCTTCCCAACTTGAATCAAACAATTTTCTGCCCTTATGGCTATGTCATATTCACTCGGTAAAGAGGCTCTGCCCATTGATTTGGAGATGGCTTCACTAGAGTAGGAATTCTATTTCATGTCATATGAAATCTAAAGTTCAAATCTCCCATGAACTCATGGGGTGCCCTCTTGATCATAGTCAACTACTCCACAAGTGATAGGTGATCACTTTTGTCTTTGAAATGGTTGCACAAGCTCTCCCCCAATTCATCCAAATTGCAAATCAAGCTAGATGGCAACCCTCTATACCACTGCAAAGCTTTGGCTTTCAAAGATGTGGCTAAGAGTCTGACAACAACATCATCCTAAGTGATATTATGGATGGAGCAAATGTTTGCAATGTCCTGAATGTGCTCAATGGGGGTAGTAATTATTTCTCTAGTGAAGTATTGTATACTCTTGAACACAACTACTAGTATATCATTCCATTGAGTCAAAATAAGGGGACTCCGCCCCTTGAAGGTAACAAAAACCTAATTTCTTGCCATGCAAAACAATGGTCTATTGATATGAGTGGTAGGAGCCCTTGATAGTAATGGTCTTGTAAATGGAGGGGTACAATGAGACCTGGGAGATGGACTGTTTACAACCCTGACCTCCCTAACTAGTGATAATGAAGGTCTACCTCTCCACCTTCGAGTGCCTGAAGATGAGAGTTATTCAAACTAGAAACTACCTCTAGAAGATTCCCTCGTATGAATTATGGGCATGAAATCTAGAGCTGCAACAAGTCATGAGAAAGCACTGAACCTGTTGAGCAGAGACTTTAGAACCTCAAAGTTCTCGAGTTCTAGACATAAGAACTTTGGAACCTAGGGGTTTCAGACCTCCAGAGTAGTGAACTTTGGAACTTGGGGGTTTTAGACTTCTAGAGTTGCAAACTTGTGATGACTTGGGAACTAGGGGGTTCTGGGGTCCCAAAGTTAGGAACCTCGTATGAACAAGAACTGGACTTAGAACAGAGTCACCAAGTGCTTGATAGGTGACTGCCTCTAAAGGATGAAACACTAAGAATTATAACTAAATCTGTAGCATGTATGTCGAAGTAACTCCCACTGGGCATGCCAAAAACTATTATCACAAAAGATCGCACCCTTGCTGAGCTATCAACTTAGAAACCTTGTGAAACATGGAAATAACCCCAAAGTATGGGACCTTGTGCAAGGGGGTTGAATCTTTGGATAAGATTGACTTCCTTGTCAATCCAGGTGCAGGTGTTGAACAAACAACTCACCACTTCAAAACTTACTCCTAAGCCTATTCTAACAACTTGCAGAGGTAAAGGGAAGAGATAAATGCTTCAAATAAAAGGAGGTGATGCACCAAGAAGATATTTTTCCTATCCCTACCCAAAATGACACAAAGGATCAATTAAAACACCCATAAGAGGCACAAAATTCAGTTGTACGAGTGACCCCAATGCATGTATGGAGGTTAGAATTCGTTGAATGTCAAGAGGGGAGAAGGTTTCCCACAAGTCACACTCAGAAATAAGTTAACACAACATATAAGAGAGAAGAGCCACACAACATACACCTATGATGAAGGTAAGGAAATGATGCAGAGCATCATGAAAATCCAACTAAGAACTTCAAATCATTCATGAAGTTCAATCATCAACACAAATCTTCCAACATGTTAGAGGCATTGTCATATATTTCCCAACAAAATCATCAATAAAATAACCACTATCAAATATTATACATATATATCAATCCATAATTATTTTAGATCCATATATCATGCATTAAAGATGAATCATTTAAACCCTTCATCTATTCATTTCTTGCAAATGAAAACCAAGAATTTGTCCAAACTATGAAATTTACTCTATTCTGGTCATGAAATTGTAGTCATGAACATTCATTAATAAATCTTAAAATATTAATCAACCAGACAATCTCTCTATTCAAATTATAGAAATGCTAGTTATAAAACTTTTCTCCAAATTATAGAAAGATCCAATGGTGAAATCCAAAGTTATGATGGTTTTTCCAAAACTGGTCGCAGTGAATCAGGGTTTTGGGTAGTTCCAAACGGTTTTCACCAAAACTCTCATAAATTTCTCAAAAATGAATGAAATAAACTCAAACAAAAAGAAATGGAAATATTATTCATTATAATACACTATAATGATATAAATACACTTGTTTCTAGGCTGTAAATGGCCGCACAAGGCCTAGAAACAAGAGGAAAAGTTTTTCAAGACCACAAAACAAGAGATTGAAACAATGAAAGTATGATACCAAAATGTTTCCAATGCTTTCCAATTCCTTCTCCAAATTTTACCAACCCTTATGAATGACCATTACATAGTTTTTATAGTCTTTTCATCTTCACATGGAAGTTACAACTACCCAGCTTCCTCTTATAACCATACAACTTCCCATTTTGATCTTTTTACAACTTTTGAAAAGTTGCATTTTACAACTTTTGACTCAAATGACTTTAAACCTTCAAAATAACCTTCAAAACATATTAGGATGGAATAATAATGTATTTTTGTCATAATTTTATCCCTCCAAGGTTATTTTATACAAATATTACTAAATGACTAATTAAAGACCTTATTGGGACAATTTTGACAACTCATTACAATGGGCTCTTTTAGCCTTACATATTGATTCATATTGACTCAAAATGACATTACAAATGAAAATGTAATTGAATATACTTATGAATTGATTTTTATCCTCTTATAGACTACTTTTGTGCTTTTGTGTTAGGTGCTCCTGCACCAAGAAACATACATAACATACATAAATTTGAAGGAAGGCAAGAATGGTGATTTTCAATTCATTATAAGGCTAATGGACAAACTTACCATTGCATAAATGTGAGATAAATACAAGAGAAGTGAAAGAGCATAGAATAGCTCAAGCCAATAGGGAGAGAACCCTTTACAATGAGGCTTAACAACCTTTATATAGAAAAAAGGTTACAAGAGTGATCATGACCCCTGTGTGTGCAGGGAAATATTAGTTTGCGAGTGCAAGGAAGTGCATGCACTTGACTTCTATACAAGCAAGCAAACTAGCCATACCCTAAAAAGGGTGGATTGACTAACCTTCCAAAGTCTGAGCATGCAAACAAGACATAAGTCACCACAACAAGCATGGCCCTGTTCCTCTCTTGATGGAAATTCTACCAAAAACATTAAATGCACCCCTGTGGCTCCACAAAAGAAGGTGCACAAGTCACAAAAGTCATTGGAGCATTTAAAGCTTTGAGTGTTGATCACGCCATCTGGAAGTTTTATCAGCTAGAAAGAAGTCCAAGGACTTCAGAAACTTGGCTTCCTAAAGTGGGGAAGACAAGGAAAGAACTTTAGAACCTTGGGGTTCTAGGGTTCTGAGAACTTTAGGACCTCGGGGTTATGGAGTTTCAAAGAACTAAAAAAGGGCTAAGGAAGGAACTTCAAAACCTTGAGGTTCCAAAGTTCTGGGAAAGCAGAAGGGAAGCAAAGGAAGAGAACTTTGAAACCTTAGGGTTTTAGAGTTCCAGAGAAAGAAAGAAAGAAAGGGTTGGGAGGGAAATTCGGAACTTTGGGGTCCCAAAGTTCTAGAGAACGCAAGTGAAAGGAACTCTAGAACCTTGGGGTTTCAGAGTTCTGGGGAATTAAGAAGGAGGCAAGGAAAAGGGGGGATCTAGTAAAGTAACTTCGGAACCTCAGGGTTTCAGAGATCTAGGGAAGAGAAGAAAACAAAGAGGGAACTTTAGAACCTTGGGGTTCCAGAGAAGGAAAACAAGAGAAGGCAAAGAGAAGGAACTTTAGAACCTCAAGGTTCTAGAGTTTCGGGGAAGGAAGAAAAGGCTAAGGGAGGAACTTCCTCTAGGCAAGGAAAAACCTCACACTTCATGATTCTTTTAATTTTCTCCTTGATCAATTGGGGTAGTGATGGTCTATAGATCATATCTCTGATCAGTTCTTATTGATGGACCAAGGGTGTCATAAAATGACAACAGATACCAACCTTCAATGCAAGGAACATCCTTTAGGCAACAATGTCATAAGTCCAAGCTAGAGAGAGAATACACTTCAAGAAAGGAAAAGATGTTGAAAAAGAGATATCTTGCAACAAGTGTAAAGAGGATCCTTGGAGGAGAAGACATCTTTGTTCAAAAGACATCTATATCCAAAAGGAGTTATATTGATCAAATGTAACATCTTCTACCAAAAGAAAAGAAGAAGAATAAGAATTCATACCTTCCCCCTATTGCTAGGTGAAATAGATTCTTAATGACGGATGAAAAACTTTTGACCCACTGCGAGGGATAAGTTTATGATAGATGTACATTGCCAAGTGAAGAATGTTGGCATTGTGTTGTCATTGATGTCAATCGATATAGGATGGCTACCGGTATATGAGATGTATGTGTTGCACTATCATTGATTCATACTGGATGTGATACCTTTGATATCACCTAGTATTGTAGGTCACCGATAAGGGAGAGAATGTCATTCAGTGAAATGACCATTTGAGTCACTTGTACACAAGGTAGTGTGTGACCTATATTCAAGATATGGATAGGAGACCGATATGATATAACAATCGGTAAATAATGACATTCGAGAGTTGAGTTGTTGATTGTGATGAAGAGGAAGATTGTTATTAAGAATCACATAAACATTGGAGGAGAAGGATGTTCTGGTCACCTGTATGTTGTTTGGATGTCAAATAGCAAGACTCCCAACTAGATAAAGATGCAGTCACCACTTGGAGAGATGACTAACATTAAGTGTGCCCCAACTGGATCACATGTGCCTATTTGAAGATATGGTGCACAAACAGGGAAGTCACATGAGTGCATTGTAGGATTTAGATGACAACGAGCCACTCATATCGATAAGTGGAGCTTATGTCCTATTATGCAAAGTATGCATCATAGATATGTGAGATAAGACAAAAGAGTTAAAGGCGGATGTTTGAAGGCTCACACTAGGTCTATCGGTGAAACAAAAGGATGCGTCAAGTGTATGAAATCAAAGATATACACTGGATCAACAAAGAAGGCATGATGAGTTGTTGGGATAGATGAAGAGTGATGGGTTTGTCACTTTGAAAAACCGGTTGAGATGATGTCTGGGATGATGATGTAGAAGGCAAGGTTGAGAAGTTGTAGATAAAAAGTGCAACCGGTATGCAGATGCCTCATATGAAAACAAATGAAGGTTTATGTCATGGTTTCATCAAGGGGTTTATCGGTATGTATGTCCATCGGTTATTTGGACAAAGTGCAGATGCGGAAGACTCCCATCTAATGAATATGTGCATAAGTTAGGTTAGCAAGAGTGCTGACCAATTGAGTGTTCCACTAGAAGAGAAGCAGAGTGGAAGGTGATGGTAGCTCGGTTAGGGTATAAACGTTAGGATTAGTAAACGGGTAGATGAACCTAGTAATGGAGTCAGTCAGTGATCCCATCCATACCAATGTAGATGATCTAGCAAAGGTGGATGCTGACATAGTTGCCACATGGAGGTGAAGTGGCATGCATGCATAGATTGGAATGTTGAGTCGGTGAAGTGTCTGGTGGCAAGGTAGATGGTGACATGTCCATATTTATGTCAACTACATGATTCACGAGATGTGCAATAAAGATTTGTGGCTTGAGCTGAGATGGACAATAGAGATCCAACACAAACTATTTGACCAGATCGAGGCAAGTAAAGGAAACCGTAAAGTCATTCTTGGTGATTGACCAAGATATCTAATGACAGGTTAAATGCAGACTACTAAATGAGGAAGGCAAAACAATGGCAGGATTAATTGATGAGTTACAGTTCACCAATCAAGGTGATCAGATCAGATGAGATCTGATTGGACTTGGTTTGCCTCGAGGTTGACAAGGAAACCCTAACCGCTTGGAGTTTGAATCAGTTTTTGGTGGGAAAACCAGTTTATAAATATGCAAGAAAAAATCAATGAAGGTTGTCATTGGATGAGAGGGTATTGCTGCATGTGAGAATAAATCAGTCAAGTGCTCAATGAGTATCATAGGAGAGACTGAGTGTGAGAGAGAATCAGGTTGAAGGGTTCAGACAGCAACAGTGAGGCAACCGATAGTCAACCATTGAGTCTGATAGGGGAATGAACTGGTAATGACCAAATCGACAAAGAAGAGTTGTAGAAGTTTGCAGTGAAGGTAAGCATAGAAGCAACAAAATTTAGTAGAGAGAAAGGTGCAACAAAGAAAAGGTGAATAGATAAGTGACATAGATTTGTAGAGAGGAGACCCGGTGGAGAGACATACTTGAGAGTTACAAAGTTATTTTGTAACAATAAGATAACTTTGGTATCAAAATATGATTTTGTAATCACTGAGTTGGAGCTCGGTGTAGGGGTTGTAGCTCCTTGGGTTGGTGCCCTATATCAAAGATTCATTGTGAGGCTAGATTGGAGTAGTAGACTCTAGTAGCATTTCTCATAGAAGTTTTTCCCATCTTGGGTTTTCCTCATATATGTTGGTATTATGTGATGTCCCCTTTATGTGTGAGTACATTTGTGATTGTCTCCCGTCTAACTGGTAAGTCTTCTTTCTATTAGAACTGAGAATTGGTATACACACATAGGATAGATAAAGGGAAAAGTTTGGAAACCACTAATTCACCCTACCTCTTAGTGGCACATTATGTCTAACAATTGGTATCAGAGCCTAGGTGCCCGATTGATAAGATTTCTCTAGCTTGGGTAGATTCTGGCTTAAGGACACAGTGGTTTGTTTAGTGTCAAACACTGCTCCCATATTTGATGGGTCTAACTATTCCATTTGGATTTGTAGAATGGAAGTTCACCTATCCTCTCTAGGGTATGATGTTTGGATGTCTATTGTAAATGGCTGCCCCAATAAAGTCAGTCATCCCACTGTTTCTGATGTAAAAAGAAGAAACCAGAGTAATGATGTAGTAATGAAGGTTATAGTTTGTGGGTTATCAGATGATATCTCCTCTTAGGTAGACAAATTCAGATCGAAAAAGAGCTTATGGGATGGGTTGAAGAAGCTCTATGGAAATGAGCCTACCACTGTAGAACCATTTTGTGAAGAAAAGATAAGAAATGCATCTCATGTATCTTCAAATGATGAAGGCAGATATGTTAGCAGCCACAAGAATGATGAAGAAGGAACTCACCTCTTCGTGGATCAAGAATTAGAAGATGAGAGACACACATCTGAGAATGATCATGTAGATCACTCCTACCAACAAGATGTGATTGGTAGTGATAGTGAAGGAGAAGAAGAAGAAGGAGAAGTAGATCTTGAAGGAGAACTTGTTAGTGCTCTTGAAGAAATCAATAGAGTTAGAAATGAATACAAGTTATTCAAGAATGCTGCTATAGTGGACTAGAACCGATTGATCAAATGCCTTAAAGAATCTGAGAAATGCATCTCAGAGTTGAAGACTCAACAAGAAGACACCAAGGAGTGCCGGTGTAAAGATCTAGCATCTAAACTAGAGGCAAAAGATAAAGAATATCACCAGCTAGCTGGAGAAACAAAGATTCTCCGAAATGACCTTGAGAAATGTCAAGATGAGCTCAAGGGGAGAATCTAGTTTTAAAAAGCATGCCAAGGACACTGAATGATTAGGAAGTGGTGCCGGTGAATGCTCCACCAACAAGAATATCCGCCACAATGATATTCTATTTGTCTCTTCAAATGGAGATAACAAGGGTCAGACCTTCACAGTTGAAATGCTCCCCAGAAGAGGTTTCATTTAACCACAGCTGGTGAAGGAATGCAGACAAGGATGAAGACTAGTGCTGCAAGAAGGAGGAACAATGCAAATCCCAAAGAAAAAGGGAAGATGGGAGAAGAGAACTTCACCAGAAGCAAGAACATGACAAGACAACAAAGAAGACCTCCTATTAGTAGAGGACAAGGAAATGCTGCTACCCACATGTCAAGGCAAGTATGGGAAAAGAAAAGATCAGATGGAGGAAATGCAAAGAATGGACAATCCAGGATCCATCCCTGGAGAAGTAGAAATGGAGATGCCAGATTGTTAAGATCTCCCCATGCATGGCAAAATAAGTTTGTAAGCTATAAACCTTCCTTCTCAGGTTATTGCTTTGCATGTAATGATAATGACCATAGGGCAAAAGAATGTAAAAAGGGATCTAGAAGGAATAATATAGGATCTCATAGGTATCATGCATATGAGAAAAATGTATCAACTCTTTGATACATGCATTATTCCTCTCCTAGTTATACAAATAGTGTTTGTTATAACTGGAATTGAATTGGCCATAGAAGTCATGAATGCGGGGATATAAAAGTTTAGTCACATGACAACCGGTATAGTAGCTATGCTCAACATAGAAATGGATATAGAGACCTACATGGAACAAAAGGAGAAATGTCCTTGTAGGATCAAGAGGTCCACCGGTTTTGGTACTCGGTTGCAGTAACATGACCAGAAGAAGATGGTCTAACCAGTATGTCAAAAGGTTCCCCAATCATGAGATTGGCATGGATATTGTGTGCTACTATAGCACTGCTTCCGGTTATGATGCTAGATTTGGAAATGTAAGAAACAATCAGGAGAAGAAGGTAAGACCTACCCCCAGGATTAAAAATGGGAAGAAGAATGAGACCAAGAAGGTGTGGAGGAAGAAGCAAGAAGATGCAACCTTGGACCAAAATTGTGCATTCAATGCACAGGTGATATCTCCTAAGGATTAAATGAGATGCATGAACTTAGGTGGAGTAGTATATTGAACTTATAATTCAACCCCTCAGTGGAAGAGGACACATGGAAGAACAAGATGCTATCAGTATGAAGGATGGAAATGAGAAGATACGTGTGTGTAGTGGATGCCTTGGATACATACCTACAGATGAGAAATGGATCACTACTGCATGTATCAATATTTGGCATATTTACAATTGGCATCAGATGCAATTGAGACAAGATGTTAGGAGTTACGGGAAGGTACTCTGGTAGTGATGATGGACCAGTACAAGAAATTGGTATGAATGCTAACAGATACTTATAGGTTATGTAAGACAATGAGGTTCAAGATCATTTCATTAGCCTTGGTAGCATAAAATGAGTAAGTTATGTTTCAAGTGGTATTGGAAAAGACTTGAATGACATATGATGGCTCAATTGTTGTTTATATATGCATGGATCCTTTGAGGGCTATCCATTTGATTCATTGCATGATGATGGCATTGTGTACATCCAGGATCATGTCATAGACTGTGGTGGATATAATGGAGCTAAAAGATCATTAGTTGATCACATATGCATAGCTCAATCGGTATGTGGAGATGATTGGAGTATTGGTATAGGACCTAATAGACAATGAGGACCTAAGAGGTATGACTTAGGGGGAGTTCAAGTGCATATGAAGCAGTGCCGACGTGCTTTAACTTGTGAGGGTACCGACTGCCAAAACTGCAAATGATAGAAATTGTTGTAGGAATACCCAAGAGAATTTCATGATTAAGGGTATCTACTTTCACAATTGGTTTCATTAATAGCACAATAAAATTTATTTCTAAGAGATAAATTGGGATTAGATAGGGGATGATGCAGTGTGACTGGCAGGTGAGCAGTATTCACTAACACATCCTTCAACAATTGAGTGCTTCAACAATTGGTATCAGATTAGTATGCTCAATTGGTGTCTATTGATGGTTATGCCCTCCATCACGAGTGTTGTAACTTGAGAAGATGTAAAAATTGGTATCAGAGGAGGAGATGCATCTGGTAAAGCAAAGGGGGCAAAATGTTTTTGTCACTGCCCGTTATACACAAGGAGGAGTGAAACCCTGTAGGACCCTTTGCCATTGATGTCAAAGGGGGAGAAAAGACTATATAGTATATTGTATACTACATGTGAGAGAATCCATGAATCACACAAAGGGGGAGAGAAAATATGTAGTATGCCAAATACTACATGTGTTGATATCAATGCCAAAGGGGTAGATTGTTGGAATTGTATTGTCATTGATGCCAACTGGTATAGGATGGCTACTGATATATGAGATGTATGTGTTGCACTGTCATTGATGCATACCGGATGTGATGTCTTTGATATCACCTAGTATTGCAGGTCACTAGTAAGGAAGAGAATGTCATTCAGTGCAATGACCATTGGAGTCACTGGTACACAAGTTAGTGTGTGACTTGTTTTGAAGATATGGATAGGAGACCGGTATGATATAACAACCAGTAAATCATTACATCTGAGAGTTGAGCTATTTATTGTGATGAAGAGGTAGAATGTTATTAAGAATCACATCAACACTAGAGGAGAAGGATGTACAGGTCACCGGTATGTTGTGTGGATGTCAAATAGTAGGACTCCCAGTGGATAAAGATGCAGTCACCACTTGGAGAGATGACTGGCAGTAAGTGTGCCCCAACCGGATCACATTTGCTTGTTTGAAGATATGTTGCACAAATAGGGAATCCACATGAGTGCATTACATGATGCAGATGACAAGGATCCACTCCTATCGGTAAGTGGATCTTATCTCCTATTATGCAAAGTATGTCTCATAGATCTGTGAGATAAGATAGAAGAGTTAAAGGTAGGTGTTTGAAGGCTCACATCGGATCTACTGGTGAAACAAAAGGATGCCTCAAGTGCATGAAATCAAAGATATGCACTGGACTAACAGAGAAGGAATGATGAGTTGCTGAGACAGATGAAGAGTGATGGGTGATGTCTGGGCCAATGATGAAGAAGGCAAGCCTGAGAAGCTGCAAATAGAAAGTGCAACTGGTATGCAGATGCCTCAGATGGAAACAGTTGAAGGTTGATGACATGGTATCATCAAGGGGTTTACTGGTATGTATGTCCATTGATAATGTAGACAAAGTGCAGATGTAGAAGACTCCCATCTGATGAAGATATGCATAAGGTAGGTAAGAAAGAGTGTTGACTGATTGAGCATTCCACCAGAAGAGAAGAATAGTGCAAGGTGATGGTAGACTAGTTAGGGTATAACGGATAGGGTTAGTAAGCCAGTAGATGAGCCCAATAATGGAGTTGGTTGGTGATCCCATCCATACCGACACAAATGATCCAGCAAAGGTGGATGTTGATATAGTTGCCATGTGGAGGTGAAGTGGCATGCATGAACAGGTCAACATGTTGAGTCGGTTAAGTGTCAGGTGACAAGGTAGATGGTGATTGTTGTGCTCTGTGAAGTGTACCTATACCTGCAACCACAATGTACTCAATAAGTCATTATAAGCATGGTTAGAAGATTTAAATCAAAGAAAGACAAAACCATAGCTAATCGACTTATTGCCTCCTAGTAAATGCGAGTATGAAAAATGCTCTCAGATTTGATTATGCATATTCCAGTGACTTGACTACACCTAGATGGAGGATTTGAAAGATGAAAATGCATGATCTTAGCAAGAATAGCATGATTAAGCTACATGAATGATTGCTCTAGCATGATCAAACTAAGATTTAAGCTAGAATTGAGCATGATAACATTGCTAGAACTGATAAACTATAAGCTAGATGCCTATAATAACAATGCATTAGATGAAAATGAGATGGGATGCATATCATGATATGAAATTGGGACCCTTTGAGCTCCAAAATGAGGTCTATTTATAGGTTTTTCCAAGGCTAGGGGTGATGTGGCAAGAATCAATGGTCACGATTGATATGAAGATATCAATGGTTAAATTGGAGAAGGATGGCAAAGGGGGTGGGATTAAAGGGAACATCTATCATCTCTATGGTGACAAGTGTCAATAGGCTTCTAGAAGGAGTAGGATGAAAGGGAACACTTAGTGAAAAGTGTCACAAGGTTCTAGAAGATGTTGGATTAAAGGGGACATGGTGGTAGGTAGAATGGGTTAGGTTTAGGAGTGGTAGAAGTTAGGAGAATTTGAATTTAAAAATTCAAATAATATGAAAAGGCTAATTAATCTCAACAACTCATGAATTTTGATTTGTTTTAATTAATTAATGGATTAGAAGAAATGATTTTGATGGAGGGAATTAATTAATTAAAGGGGTGAAATGAACCTATTAAATAAATCCTTAGATTTATTAATAAGTAGATGAAAAGGGGATTTTTAATCAAATTTCTTAGTGAATTCAATTAAATTGGGAAGGAGGATTAATTAAATAATTGCTTATTTAATTAATTATCTTCAGACCATTTTTAGGTGTATACAGTGACAGGTCGACATTTATGTCAATTGCATGATTCACAAGATCTGTAGAAGATATTTGTTGCTCGAGGTCAGACTAACAACACAAATCCAACACATACTATTTGACCAGATTGAGGCAGGTAAAGGAAACTGCGAAGTCATTCTTGGTGATCGACCAAGATATCTACTAATAGGTTAAATGCAAATTGCTAAATGAGGAAGGCGTGATCAGGAAGGCACAACAATGGAAGGATTGATTAATGAGTTATAGTTCATCAATCAAGGTGATTGGATTTGGTTTTCCTCAAGGTTGATGAGGAAACCCTAATAGCCTGGAGTTTGAATTGGTTTTTGGTGGGAAAACTAGTGTATAAATTTGTAAGCCAAAACCAATGACGGGTGTCACTGGATGAGAGGGTGTTGTTGCATGTGAGAAGAAATCAGAGGAGAGACTAAGTGTGAGAGAGAATCGGGTTGAAGGTTTCAATCGACAATAGTGAGGCAATCGATAGTCGGCCATTGAGTCTAATAGAGGAGTGAACTGATAGTGACCAAACTGGCAGAGAAGAGTTGCAGAAGATTGTAGTGAAGGCAAGCATAGAACCGACAAAGTGTAGTACCAGTGGAGAGCAGTAGTGTAGCTGAAATAAGAGAGAACCGATAGAGAGAAGAACTGACAAAGAAGGAGAAGAGGCTGAACCAGAAAGAGTGCAACAAAGAGCAAGGTGAAATAGAGAAAAGGTGAATAGAGAACTAGCAGAGATCTGTAGAGAGGAGAACCAGTGGAGAGACATACTTGAGAGTTACAAAGTTCTTTTGTAACAAGAAGATAACTTTGGTATCAAAATATGATTTTGTAATCACTGAGTTGGAGCTCGGTGCAGGGGTTGTAGCTCCTTGGGTTGGTGCCCTAAATTAGGGGTTTTAGTTCCTTGGGTTGGTGCCCTAAATCAGGGGTTGTAGGTCCTTGCGTTGGTGCCCTAAATTAGGGGTTGGTGCTCCTTGGGTTGGTGCCCTAAACATTATAATCAGAGATTCATTGTGAGGCTGGATTGGAGCAGTAGACTCCAACAAAATTTCTCACCAAGGTTTTTCCCATCTTGGGTTTTACTCATATATGCTGGTGTTATGTGATGTCCTCTTTATGTGTGAGTTCATTTGTGATTGTCTCCCATCTAGCCAGTAAGTCTTCTTTCTGTTAGAACTGAGAACCAGTATACACACATAGGATAGATCAAGGGAAAAGTTTGGAAACCATTGATTCAACCCCCTTTCAGTGGCACATTGTTTTTAACAAAGAAGAGGTTGTATCCAAGGACTTAAACCTCTTGTATAAGAGAGAATCCTTGAGAAAACAATAGCTTCACACAAGGAATGACATCAAATCATGAACAAATACCACTCAACAAAGGAAAAGATGGATCCTTAGAAATAAGATAGGAGGAGAAATCATTTCCCCCCAAGTGTAAGGACAATGAGAAGGATACACAATATTTTAAGGAGAGATAAAACATAAGAAAATGCACAATATACTCACATGAATAAATATCCAATGGAAGAAAACATATTAGTATATGTAAAATGCAACTGAAAAGAAGAGGTAATCTTCAAAGAGAGAGAGAGAGGGGAATGAAGATCACATATTCCCCTAAGGAGGAATTAATCATAAGAGATATTCCATTGCAAGAAAGGATATAAACACATAAAAAATGAAACCTCTAAAGGAAATAGTAATGTACATTAGATAGAAAGAGAGATAGAAACTCTCATCCTTGCCCCCCAAGCAAGAGTACAAGGAGAGAACTACACATCTTATAAAGAAAGAATATACATATGAGACATTACATTTCAAAAAAGGAATAGATCCTAACCAAGGAACAATCACGTTCTCACATGAAGGATCACCCCATGAAAGAAAGGACATCACATTATGAATAATGCAACACAAAAGAAGAGGTAATATCTTCAATGAGAAAGGATGACATAGAAGAAGGATCACACAACCTCTCTAAGGAGAGATCATTCATTAAATATGTACCATTTCAAGAAAGGAATAGGTCCTAACCAAGGAACAAACATGTTCTCAATGAAGGATAATTCCATGCAAGAAAGGACATCAATTTATGAATAATGCAATCCATAAAAGGAAATGGTGAAAAGATAAGGAATTGGAACATGTTGCTACCCCAAGATATTTGAAGTTGAAAAATCACCACCTCTAATGAAAAAGACCCCCTCAATCAATTTGACCACTTATGTCATAGGGAGAGGAGAAACATGAGGGTGAAAGGAGTGCTAATGTACTACCTTTTCACCTAGAAATAGAGCAAGATATATTAAAAGACATATACAAGCACGATCGTATTGTTACTGAACAAATCAATTAAATGCTTTACACTTTCCAAGAGAATGAGAAACACCATGATAAAAAAGACAATATCCATTTCCTTCTTTATCTTTATTGCTAAACTTTACAAAAGGAAAAATAACATTCTTGTCATACTTTAATTCCAAAATACTCTAGTTTCTAATCTTTCTTGATCATTAATGAGTGTAGGTTTATTCGTTTGAGATTGTGGACAAGATTTATTTTTAGAAGAAGAAGAATTTTCATCAATGATTCTAACTTTTCCACTATCGATAAGTTGTTTTATTGAATTTTGAAAATTGAGACAATCATAGACATGATGATCATGAGTTTGATCAAATGAGCAAAAAGGATTTTTTTTGAAGAAGCTCTTTTGTGGGCACGATTGGCTTGTTGCCTTGTAAGATGTTTTTTGAATTTTTGAATCCTAAGGAGGTCATCTATAGGATATTTATTATTATTTCCTAGAGGGTTTATAGGGACTCAAATTCCTTGTTCAAATTTTCCAAGTCCTCGTCCTCTAAAACCTTGTTTTAATATTATGTTACAGCCAATCCTATAAGCATGTTTTAATTAAGAAGGCAGGAGAATGCTATAATAAATTTCTTTGAAATTTGTAGTGTAAGAATGTTTAGAAGGAGTGAACAGATTAGTAGATGAAGAAAGAATATCTTGTAGACAAATATTTTCCTTTCTTTTGTCATGCATATCCTCTTTAGTAGATTGGGAAAGAAGATCCTTTCATATAAAGGCCTCATCTTTGATTAATGTTGTGTGGGGAGAGAGATCATGAATGAAATGCATAACATCATCTTCTCTACAAACTTTTTGATGTTTAATATAGGCTCTAGGAGAATAAGGAGGACCTATAGAGATGTAAACACCAAAATTTTGATCTTTTGCCCCCCTTGCACAAGGGTATGCATATGAGAAGAAGATGCGGCCATGTTTCTCTTCAATGCTTTCTCTCCATTAGAGAGATGATTGATAGGAGAATTAACTCTTTCTTCATTCACATTTGATACCCTAGGAGAGGTACAAGTATTAGGTTTCTCATTGCCATCTCGAGGATTAGGATCTACAAATTCTTTTAGGTGACCTACATATGAAATGCATTTGCCGAAAAACATCACCATAACACAACATTTATGATAAATGAAAGATTTGAGATCTAATTGATGAAAAGGAAACAACTTGGAAACCCTAAAAAATGCAATATGTCCAAGTGCTATGAATGAAAAGAAGTAACATGAAGTGGAAGAAGCCATTATCCAACACATGATTGTAATAAATGTACGTAAAATAGAAAATAAGTCCAATCCATTAATTGACATGATGAATATCAAAATAAATTAGGATTTTATAGATAAATTTCTTAATTTATTCAAAATTAATTTTTTTTTAAGATTTTAATTTTGAATGAAATTTAAAAATGAGAATTTGAATGCAATTTTTTTTTTGAAAATTTATGCAATGTCTTAGGAAATTGAAATTTATAATTAGGGTTTTTGAAGATACCCTCTTAGTTTAAATTTAAAATTATGCACTAGAAGCTTTCAATTTACCCAACAAAATTTTAAATTTAGAATTAGGGTGTTGAATAACCTCTTAATTTTAGAAATTAAATTTGAAATTTGATCCAAGATTGCAGTTTTTGAATTTTTATTGAAATTAACTACCAAATTTGAAGAGGGAAATACAAAATTTAAACAACCCACAAGCTCAATTTTAAAAATTTCAAAAATTAAGGTTTTTTTTTGGAATTAACCACTTATTTTTAAAATTAATTGCGAAATTTGACTTGTAGATGAAAATTTGAATTTTGAAATTAAAGTACTCAAATATGAAATAATTAATCTAAATTAAAACAAATTCACAAGTTCAATTTTGAAATTAAAAAAATTAGGGTTTTAATGAAATTAACCTCTATTTTAAAAAAAAATTGCTTGGGAAATCAAACTTGTGTATGGAAAATTGAATTTTAAAATGCAAATGCTCAAATCTAAAAACAAAAATTAGAATTAATTGTGTAAGGAGTCGGGTCTACAAAAATGTAAAGGGGAAATTTTGATTTGGCAATTTGCAACTTAGAAGGAGAAATCACCAAATCAATTTTTGCTTTTAAGGGGGATTTCCTTTACATTCAAAAGAGGGGAGGAACCCATTAGATTCAATCAAAAATCAAATAAGGACTGAATACTAAGTGGATTGATTGATTATGATGAGTTTTCCCCTCTTTTGTAAGTTGAAATGCTGGTTTAGGGTAAAGTGCTAAAATTGAAGACAAAACTAAGAAAATACTGAGTTACATGTTTTGGATTTTGTCATGCAGCTAGATCTAAGTAATATAAGATTATTCGGATTTTCCCTGCAAAAATGCCCTGAAAAAGAAATGACCATGGCACTACCTCTTGTTCCTCCAAATTTTATGTGTGTTAAAAAGGGTTTGTCCATCTTTGTGTCTAAAGCTTATTTCCAAAAGTACAGTTGTACACCTGTTTCTTGCACACAGAGACAAAGGAGAAAAAGGTTGGGAATACTGGTTTTCCTAGGTCAATCCTTGATTGAGGAATCAACCTTGAATAAAATATTGAAAATAATTGAAATAAATAATAGAAATTCCTTTAGATTTGCAATGAATGATTACGATGCTTTTCTTCTTGAATGCAATCACATATGTATGAAATGGCATGAACATGACAAAACCCTAACACACACATATACTTGCAAATGAATGGTGTAAAGTTGCTCCACAATTGATGAATGAGGAATATGCAGCCTTGAAGACCTCTAAAGATGCTTGATGATGAAGGTTTCGATTATTGGATGTTTGATTGCTAAACTATAGTGCTCCTAATTTTCCTTTCTCTCCAAATGAGAGGGGAAGACCTCCTTATATACATGCATTTCATCAAACATATTAATTTTTTGACATAGGCCGACATGTAACAAGTTTTCCCACTCAAATTTGAGATAGGGCCTAGGGTCCAAACTAGGTCCCAATTAGGGAGGACCATGGTGTGGCACCATGGTCCCAGTGAGGACCAATGCACCATGCCCTGGTCCTACCCCAAATTGGGCCAAGATTAAGGGGTCCCAACAAGGTACATGATGAAATAATGATGTTTATTGCATGACAGAGGCACAAATAGGTCCTGATCAAGCATGAGGATGAGAAAACTAAAGCGAGGGCCCCAAATGCAGTCAAAATTGCAAAGAGTGCAATTTTAGGATGCTACAAAAGGCACTTTGATGGAACCCTCCTAAGGTGTTTAGACAAAGAGGAGGCTAAAAAAGAACTACATGAAGCACACAAAGGTATCTATGGAGCACACTCAAGAGACCTCACTCTGGCTAAGAAGCTCTTGCACACAAGATAATACTAGCCCACAATGGAAGAAGACACGTATTACTATGTGAAGAAATGTATCCCTTGTTACAAATATGGTGACAAGATTCATGCATCTTATTAGAATCTGTAGTCATTCATCACACCTTGGCCTTTCTCTCAGTGGGGGCTCAATCTCATAGGAAAAATCCATCCCACCTTATCCAGTGGATATAAGTTCATAATAATTGCAATTGAATACTTCACCAAGCGGGTGGAAGACAAACCACT
This sequence comes from Cryptomeria japonica, assembly GCF_030272615.1. Taxonomy (NCBI): domain Eukaryota; kingdom Viridiplantae; phylum Streptophyta; class Pinopsida; order Cupressales; family Cupressaceae; genus Cryptomeria; species Cryptomeria japonica. Next base: position 457,691,319 of record NC_081415.1, on the reverse strand, counting down.
CACTTCCACTACTGGCAAACAAATCTATAAGTTTGTCTTGCATTATTTAATTTTCTGCTATGGAATTTCTAAAGTTATCACTATGGACAATGACAAACCCTTCAAAAAATAGGATATCAAAAAATTATGTTAGAATTTTTCCATCCACATTGCATCTCCACCTCATACTACCCACAAGGTAATGGTCAAGCTAAGGCTTCAAATAAAACTCTTATCAAGATCCTCAAGAAAATAGTCAATGAAGGTAGCTATGATTGACACTTGCAACTCCATCCCACCCTTTGGGCCTAGCGTACAAGAATTCACACACCCATAGGAACTACATCCTACTCCTTAGTCTTTCATCTTGAGGCCATCCTACCCTTGAGATCGAGATCAAGATTTCCTCGCTCTGAGTATCACTGCAAAATATCCTTCCTGATGAAGAATATAGAGTGGCCAGATTACAAGAGCTGGAATTACTAGATGAAAGGAATCTCAAGGCCTTAAATCACCTCCGATATATCAAAATCACCTATGGTTGAGCTACAACAAAAAAGTCAAGATCCAGGAATTTGACATTGGTGACCTTGTCCTTATTAAAAATCAGAGAAATCTCCAAGGCCATAAGAAGAAAGGAAAGTTTGAGCCTAATTGTCTTGGCCCCTATGTCATCATTGCAAACTATGGATCAAAAGCCTATCACTTGGCTACAACTAAAGGAGATCCTTTAGATGAGCCCATGAACATCATGCATCTGAAGAAATTCTATGCCTAGTCTTCAGAGATTACCATTTTTTAAAATTAGAAAAAGAAAAAAATCATAAAAAATATAAATAAGTAAAAAAAGAAAAAAAGTTAAGAAAAATCAATTAATCTATTAATGAAAACCACCCTATGGCGCTATGGGAAAGTACCTTGGTTAAAAACTATTTTGAGGCATCAAGGTAGAATAAGTCAGATCCACTATCTCTTTGGACCCTCATCCCACCTGCTTGCATTACTTCCCACCCCAATCAAGCATCTATATTTCTTTAATAATGTAAGCCATTAATTTGCCACTCAGCCTGTCAAATTCTCCCCTTATCTATGTAGGTCACTTCGTTCATGATCACTCGCATCAGTTGCCTTGATTCCTCAAATTCCTTTCTCCCCCTCGAGATGATGCAATTTTGTCCAAACTGTGAATAAGGATCATCCTAGTACATAGAGCTTTCCCACCACTTTATGAGCTTATCCTAAAAAACTGAGCTTCTTCTTGACTTGTGCATAACCCAAAATACCATCCACATTGCACTAATAAAATCTCAGCCATGAGGTTTCATATGTGCAACTGCTTGAATTTGTTAGAAATAGTTGGGATAATGTGCAAATGTGTGTTTGGATTGGCTAAGTGATGTGTTGTCATTGTTGTCAACATATTCTGTGTGTTGCAGTGTTGTTGTCAGTTTAAGTGAGTTGGTTTGGCCCGTGTGTTGTTGATGTGTTGTTGTAGATTAAAGTGTTTTGAGATAAGTATCTATAGTTGATTCAGCTCAAGTTTTAGTTGTTTGTATGGAGATTTGATCGAGTTATGAGATCCGGTATTGCGGTTGGTATTTTAGTTGTTCGATGTTGATTAGTGTTCTAGATTTTGCTCTACATTGCTCTGTGTTGCAATATCTTGTTTTACAGATTTGACGAAGTGGTTGAGTCATTCTGGTATATCTTTAATTCAGATGGTTCACAATTTGGAGGTCCACTAGTGAATATTTCAGTTTGACAGCCATTGCAGTTAGTATTCTTGAAGTTAATTATAATGATGATGGAGATTATAGTAAGTGGTGTTGGTGTGGTTGTTTCTATGGTAATTCATGATGCTTGTGGATGTTTCTAGATCATTTTCTATTTATGTTGGTGATCCGTATTTATCGTTGTGCATGTTATTGATGATTTTCTTTTCTCTGGTAGTTTTCTTCATGTTCTTGGTTGACATGTTTGTTGGCAATTGACACTCATTGGATTCGTTTTGTTGTCATTGATTGCAACAAGATATGATGGAAGTCATAAATTGGCACTAGGAAGCATATACTGGCAGATACCATCTTTGGAGCATTCGGGGCTACACCAACACCGATATCAATACCTCTTTGGAAGCCAACATCAAGGATGATTTACTTAAATCATTTTGTAATTATTATTGTCAAGGCTGACATATTTGTAAATGTATTGTAAGCCGACATAAGGCATATCATTTGTATTAGGTATATAGGTCAGTCTGCTAGATTATTTTAGTAAGTGATGTGATATATGAAATGTGTGGATATAAGAGAATATAACAGAACTGTATGATGCAAAAAATATGTATGGAGATCATTTTGTATGCGAATACTATATCATGAAATGATCTGTAGATAGTTTGGAAAGCATTCTTGGAGGAGAAGAGATATCGGTAGCAGTTCAAAGTTTATGAACTAGTACAGAGCAGAACTAGAACTAGAACTCTATTCGGCATAGCAGATGCATTCTTGAGTTCATTTTTCAGTAATTTACTTTGGCAGAAAGCTTGTATTTAGTGAGGCTCTTTATTGATGAGCAACATGCTCTAAGCAATGTGCCTTCCTACAAGTGCAGGCCCCTATTATATATAATATATTTTCATATGGCGAGTGAACTAATATTGTGGGTCACAAATCCCACCATGGTTTTTCCTCATTGAGGTTGTCCATGTATAAATTATGTGTGTTATGGTGTTCATTTGTGTGGATGGTTTATTTGCTTCTTGTTATATGTTTATTTGTTTAGCGGTATATATATGCATGGTCTAGAAAGTTAAAAACTGTTCATTTCGACAGTTAATTGATTCACCCCCCACCCTCTCAGTGTTCTTGGATCCCAACAATTGGTATCAGAGCTTGGTACCTCGAAAGAAGTTTAACAACTTGAGGAAGATCCTGAAATCAAAAACTTTGAACATGGCTATGGAGAAGCAACTTGAGATGGCTCTTGAGGATTATGATGTTGAATGGGTGAAGATCTTGAAATTGCAAGAAGAATTGAATTCTGCAAATGAATTCATTCTTATTTTGCAAGAAAGGTTATTATCTGCTCAAGCCAAGAGAAAAGAACTTTTGCAACAACCGGATGATGAGGAGAAAAATGCTCTTAAGGAACAATGCCAAAAGCTAAGTCAAGCCAACATGCTCATGAAGAATGAAATGCAAGATTTGACTATGAGGTTATCAAATATATTGAGGATAGAAAGAAGAAGGAAGATAATATTGTTATATCTTTGAAGAGAAAATTTGATGAATGTAGTAGATTGACTCATAAGAATAATTTGTTGAGAACTGATTTGGCACACTCCGAGAATAATGAACAAGAACTTGAAAGACAAGTAACCACTCTGAGAGATGATCTGACTATTGTGAGTATAAAGAAAATTTTAGGATCAGTGCTACACTGTTGGATGACTTATTGAAAAGAAAGAGACAGATTGATGATTCTAGAGGACTTGGATTTGTATAAGGTGAATTCTCTGGTACTGCATATGAAGATCAGACAACCAATATGTAGAACTCATCAAAATGGAGGAAATCGGTAAGAGAATCTAATGCTTATAAATTCAATGGTAGATGTTTTATTTGCATTAAATTTGGCCATATGGCTAAACAATGTAGAAATAAGGCAAATCAAAACTAGAATATGTTCCAGTCAAGGCACAAAATGCAAGAAATATGGCCATAGATAAGAAGATTGTAGAATGAATGTTAAATGTCATGGATGTGGAAAGTTTGGATACTTTTCTAATCATTGTAGGTCAAGAAATGATACTGGATATGTCAAAGCAATTCAGAAGAATAATTTTACATGTTATGCATGCAACAAAATAGGTCATATTGCTAAGTATTGCAAAAGAAAGACTCAACCAGTTAATAATGATAAATATAATGAGAAAGGGAAGCTAAAGGTAGATGAAATACAACAAGACCACACCAAGAGATGGGTTAGAAAATATGAAGAATCAAGTGGAGATGGATCCATACCAGTAACTCCACTGGTAGAATAGAGTATTCCTCCATCAGTGGGAAATTCCACCGGTAACTAAGGCATAAGCCTTAGGGGTTGGCAAAGTCATTGCCAAATTTTGCATATTACCCCGAAAGAGATCTAAGGAGATCTAGAAAGAGATCTAGAGAATTGTGTTCATCATCGATGAAGGTTCACCCAACACATAATTGTGAAACCGACATCCGTAGGGTTGTTGGTGAAGCATTTATTATAAAAAATTAGGGCTTTATTCGCTAATAAAAGAGGGTAAGTGAATTCATTTTCACTCAACGAACATTCAAACATTCAGAGCGAAGTAAAGGCAGGTCAAGAGAAAGTAGAAGCATTGTGAAAAAATTTCGAGCAGTTATCAATCTTTCACTGACATTCACTTTTAGGTATTTTTTGACATGACATCTAGATCTTCAGCTCCTACTTTTATCGTAAATCCCATTATTGTTGAAGTCAAGAATAGGTTAAGGCCAGTATTTAAGGAGGTTCCCAAAATTGCTAAAAAGGAAGATTCTACGAGAGCATTTTCTAGGGTTCCTGATGACATAATGTATGTTGAAGATGTGAGGGAATACATTCACTACACCCTTGAGGACTTGGGCACTGAAGACATCAAAAGAATGTATCAATTTGTGATACTAGGAGACTCTGAAACCATCAAACCGAAATTCAAAACAATTGAGGATCTAGGGTTAACCGATATTTTTTACATACCAGAATTCAAAGATGAAGTGATCAGATACGTTTTGAGTAGGGCTCACAACGAATTTATTTGGCTAGATAGGCCTTACATGATCACGAAGGAGGCAATTCAAGCTATCACTGGCTTACCCAGGGTCGAACAAGAACCTGGCAAGAAAATTTCTAACTCAGAGGTTGAAAAACTCACCGATGCTACACTTGACAACAGATCAATGACGATAAGCATAAGCAACAACACAGATATAATGTTTGCAAGCATGATCATAGGTTACAAGGTAACTCAATCCAACTGATTGAATTATGTTGCTAGTTCATGCATTCATGCTATATATCAAATGCTAAGGAATAATGTGAAGTATGATTTATGTAAGTGGATGAGGAGTGAGTTGATGTTAAACCTTTTAAAGATAAAAGGAATCAAGAAAGGAACCTTTATATATGGAAACTTGATTGTTTATTTAATGCTTTACTTCCTAAATGAGCTACCTGGTATAGGGAAGAAGAATTGGGCTCATGACATACCGGTAGGTATGTAGCTCAAGGAAGCTATCACTAGTCTTGGTACCGATAGAGATGAGAAACTTTGGGGGTATTTTAAGACTTTTCAAGTAAACATTGTGGAGAAGTATTCCACTGATATCTGTTTCATGGTAAAAACTGATGAAACTTATGGAAGCAGTTGAACCTAGGCAAATTTGGGTTACCAAGCTTGGATATGAGGTGGATGATAGCATTTTTGAACTGTATGCAAAGTTGTTGTTAGATGCCTCATTAGATGAGAAGAAAAAACATTTTGGTACATCAGGAGAGAAGGCTCTTGAAGTGAAAACCAGTTTTAACAGGAAGAGAAGAGAAAAGAAAATAGAAAAGATGTATGCATATGTACAAGATGTTCTTTATAAGATAGACACTGAAAATAGGACAATCTTCAATAGTAAATCCTGATAGCTAAGCCTTATGATGGGGAGAGTAAATGATATGGTAAATGGGACAAGTAAGGGATGGACCAAATTCATTTAGAAAAACCCAGACTTTCTCACATCTCAAGAAGAATTTGCAAGGGCAACATCTTCCACCATTCTTGACAAATCAAAAGGGAAAGGTATTTTGGGTAGTTCAACTCCAATTTTGACACAACCAACAATAACTATAGATGCTGAAACACAACCGGTAGCTAAGGAGAGTGTACAGTTTGTACCAACATAGACCATTTTTGAGCAAGGCAATGTACAGGACACAAGAAATTATATGGATAATACTCCACTGATAGTAAACAACATTGCACCAAGTGGCGAAGCCACCAATGCAATAGAGGTTGAGATGGACAAGGTAAAATCCATTGAGTCCATATCGACAGGTAAAACTAATTCCCCAACAAAGGTTTTGGCAATTGGCACTTCTCAGGTTGAGAAGAAATCAGTCTCTGGGTTGAGTCCAACTGATTTAATGATGATGGCTACTCAAAAATTACTAAAGAAAGGTACTGTAGATAAAGGATTAATTGATCAATCAGTCTCTACATTACACAGATTATTACTTGACTATTAGACTAAAGATGGATCAAGCCCTTCCGGTAATCTAAAGACTCTAACAACGCACATATCCAACAATTTTCAATCTCTGAGGTAGATAGCAGACCGATAGGCTTTGGACAATTTCATAGCAGCAAAAAGAACAACTTTTGATCAGCTTATAGAAACAAGGAAGAAGAAAATTGAGGACAAACTTATCCCTATTGAGGTTTGTTTAAAACAATGTACAAATATTTATAGAGTGTGTTGTAACATAGAAAGTCTAAGAGCAAGAAATCTAAGAGGATTGGTAAGTCCTAGACTAGATTCATTGGGTGTTCACAAGAAAGAGTGTATGGATATGATAGCTAAACCCACACCGAAAGATATCCAAGAGAAAGAAACACTTACCCACTTACTAAGTGGACTTACATCTATTTCTGATACTTTCAAATTCGGCTGGGATACATATCTTTAGTTATTGCAAAAGGCATACATGGAAATCCTGAAGATGACTAAGCTCTAGTGAAATTAATAGTATTCTTTTATTGTTTCAATTCTTTCACTAGTGTTTGGCATTAATGTCAAAGGGGGAGTATGTTCATATATGAAAATTATTAGGGAAACACATTTCATATGAATTGTATTGCTTAGGGGGAGCATATTGGCAGGTCCATTTTTCACATGAGTATTGCCATCAATGCTAAAGGGGGAGATTTTTGGCAATTTATACTCATTGGATTCGTTTTGTTGTCATTGATAGAAACAAGATATGATGGAAGTCATAACTTGGCACTAGGAAGCATATACCGACAGATACTAGCTTTGGAGCATTCAGAGCTACACCGGCACTGGCACTGGCACCGACTTCAATACCTCTTTGGAAGTCGACATCAAGGAGGATTTATTTAAATCATTTTGTAATTATTATTGTCAAGGCCGACATTTTTGTAAATGTATTGTAAGCCGACATAAGGCATATCATTTGTAATAAGTATATAGGTCAGTCTGCTAGGTTATTTTAGTAGGTGATGTGATATATGAAATGTGTGGATATAGGATATGTTGGGAATCTTTAAAATTGAGTCAAGTTTTGAGGTCCAATTCAAATTTTTTCTTTGTATTTCCAAATGAGTCAGTTTGAATGGCCTAGTTAGAGATAGGGCAAAATGGAGGCTAGTTGATTTTCAAAGGGTAAGGCTCGGGAAACATGTCCTACACCTTTCATTTGGCCTATTCAGTGATGTGAAACTTTTAGAATTCAATTTGGATGAGTTTACCAGGTACCCATTTTGAGGGGTGAGCTGAAAGTGCATTTTAGGCACAAATGCGGATTTTATGGAGTAGCCTACTTTGGGTGTTTATATCTGTTGCCTTGTTCATTTTTATGAAGAAATTAAAAATGAATTGAATTGTATGCATAAATGTGAGTCAGCCTACAAATTTTCAAGTCTTAACGAATCTATTTGCTTAGTTTTTGAAGATCAATCCATTTGTAGTTTGTGTGGTTTGATTAGTCCTTGTTTCAGCTGCTAGTTGGAGCCTTGTTTTGCATAAGTGTAAAAGTTGCCTCAATATGTGTTATGACATAATATTTGTTTTGGGATAATGTTGGTATAAATGATGAGCTACGTTTCAAATTTCAAGCCTCTGCCAATCCGTTTGATCGGTTTTCAAAGGGGTTCATTGAGTCATCGTTTCCAGTGATCCGTACTTTTAGTGCTATATCAGTTAAAGTAGCCATTTTTAGGAGTGCGCCATTTGCACCCAGTCAGAATTTTGGTCAAACTGAGAATCCAAAGATTTAATATGTACTTCAAGGTACCTGTATTTCAAATTTGAGGGTCTATGGAGGTCATTTGATATTTTTGAGAAAGGCATCATGTGTTGCCAGAACATTGACTTCATCAGGTCCGCAGTGTTGACAAAGCCAGTTGGTCATTTTCGCCACTTAATATCTCTTCACTCGGGACTCATCTTGAAAAACCGCTTGTTAGAGTTCATCCTTGTATATCAGAGTACATGTCTGTCATATGGCGAGCTCCAGAAAGGTGTTTTGACTAGTTTGAAAAATACGTCTTCGCGATTAAATGCAAAAATGTGGCACAGGTGCCTAAAAGTTGCAAAACTTAGTCTGATGGTCCGAAAATGATGTCGATCAATTCCAGAGGTAATCTTAAGGTTCCTGAGGTTTTTTAGAGGTCATTTGTATGAAAATGAAAAAAGATTTAGCCGAACCGACTTTGGGGCCCGACTGGCTTAGGCCCATGCTTTATTTTTACGGCGAAATTGTTCTTAGTAAATGACTTCATGATGCATAAAGATATGGGCTTGCATAGTAATGTTATTATTAGTCCTTGTTGAATGTTCTACAAACCAATGTATATGGGAATGGAAGTGTTCATATGGGCCGAGAAGAGAGATTCCACCTATGGTTCGATCCTGCAGCTGAATTCCATGAGTATAGCATTCTTTGGAACTACAATCACTGTATTTTTTTTTGTGGACAATATCCCAATTAGGAAAATACAACATATTGAGATGGGCAATGTTCAGCAGTTTTGTAACTTCAGTGCATTTCAGTAGGTTGATGTCATGTATGGCAATGAAACACATGCAATTGTTGCAACACCATCACTAATGAATCCATTGACTCGAGGTTAATGAGATGTATCCCCTGAGGTGTGGGCAACACAATTTGGATTTAAGCATGGTGAATAGACTATAGGAAACCCCAAATCAAATCCAATAACCCCTTGCGTTGTGTGTGGAGTTTAGCGTGGTGAATAGGGGCAGCGTTGAGGTTTGTTTTAACAAATGCAAATGGGCTAGTATGTGTATCCCTCCTCTAACATAGTTTTCTCTATGCCTTACACCAAGGGTGCTGCACATGAGGTGATTGGAAAAAAAAACCATAAAAAGAAAGCTTCAAATTAATGCAAATAGCAGAAGGCACAAATCCAACGTTTGCTAGCATCCTTTCATCCTGTGTGGTAGTCTAGAGGGGCAGCATTGAAAACAATAGCTAAATGCAATCAATAGTTTGGTCTCTACATGGTGAATGGAGAAATAGACCAGGAGTTTAATGCATATTGCCTTGCTTTTGATGATGAATTTGCTCCTCCACCTATAGTAAATATCAAGTCATTGACACACTCACCCATTGTGACAACTGAGAAAGTTCAACAATTTGTGAAGGCATCTGGAAGAGAGGTGATAATGGCTGGTTTTTATCATGAAAGTTATGAGGAGTCTTTATTGATGCTCATGAGAAGATGAGGAGTTGATTCTGGGTTAGTAGTCAAGGGAGGCCATTTGCTCTCAAACCAAATAGGGGATGTCTTCTATTAAAAAATCCCTTTGTGTGGCATGAAAGAAGGCATTGGAACCTTCAGGTAAGTGTTTTTGATAGGCATAAAGCCCAATCCATCCATCCTCCTTTGCTAGTATAGTCCCTTGCGTGGTATGCATAGAGGGAGGCTTAACAAAATTCAACAAAATGTCATTGGCAAGTGTATTGCCAGGTCCTCCTCTCTGCTATGGCATGGATCAAAGTAGCAAGTCAAGAATGCCATGAAAGTCTCAGACAAAGCTTAAGAAAACACAGTCTTAAGCAAAGTCATTTATCCCACATTTGTTGTGGAGGGGAACTTTTTGATGTTTATAAGTAAATCTCCACCATTCTAATATGTCAAAGCCTCAAGGCTTTTGACAGACGGTGCTCATTGGGCGCCCGAGGTGGACCCCATGCGCATGGGTGCACCTCCTGAGGTGACTGAGGAGGCTGACTGAGCGGCAACAGGTGGACCCCACATAGGCATAGATCCCAAGGCAGACATATGAGTTTTGTAGGAAATAGACGACTTAACCAGCGAGCAGGTCCCAAGCAGATCGACGGTCGACGTGATTTTGCAAGCCGAAGATGCACACTGGTTACCCTCTGCGAAATGGCGAAAAGTATCCACAAAAATTGAGCAGGGTAAAGATCATGCAAGTTCAAGCCGATCCAACGGTGCATGCGAATTCACAGGCCAAAGATGCTCGCTGGTTAAGGACTGCGAAATGGTGAAAAGATCAGGCCGAAAATGTAGTGAAAATGAGGAGTTAAAGACCATGCATCTTGGAGATGATCCGATGGTTGGTGTTGATTCACAAGCTGAAGTTGCTCGCTCAATACCCATCACAAAATAGTGAAAGCCAGGTGGTGGGCCCATGTGGAAAGATAGCTCGCAGGTCATTTGAGGTGGTGGTGACGTAACGCACATGTGGCATACAAGTGGACAGACAAGTGGTAGTGACAAAGCATGCACGTGGCAGTGATGAGGTGTCATCCCAGGTGGCACCCAGTGGATCCCATCGACCAATCAGGGGCTTCCATGTGGCAAGGCATTAGGGCAAAATAAAGGAGCCAAAAATCAAAATTAAAATCAGATTAAATATATAGTGCATACTATATTAAAAAATGAAAAATTTAAATGATTGTGCCACATGAAGAATTAATCGCCCAGAGGTCCATGTTTGGCCAAAATACCAAGTATTATATATTGCCAGAAAGCTCTTGAGATGAGGAATGAAGTCATGGAGTTAGTTTCAACAAATGTGGGAGATTTCAAGATCATCTTCCATGGGAAGAAGAACAGAATACTTTTCAGTTGGAAAAGGAGACATTTGGCAATTTTGGTTGCAGGCCTAATTTTTCCCTCCTTTTCATATTCCCAATTTCTTCTTATTTGTAGGGATCACAGGATTTTTGTAGAAAAGCTCTGGCAAAATATATTTGGGGGTTTTTTCCTTCCTGGTTTTGAAAGATCATTCTGAGTTAATGTAGATTCGATGATGGATATAAATATATAGATCAAAGCATTCTGATCCTAGATTCCTATCGTCTTCTTGTATGTATGATTGATTTACTAGTTTGGTTAGATAATCCAGGGTTATTTAATTGAATGATTTGCAAGGCAAATTCATGGTGATGTTTTAGGTTTCTCTCTCAAGGAGGGATATTAAATATACTTAGAATTTCTTTGATAGTAATCATTAATTTTGCTTGAATCTGATAACTGGGTTTAGCATAAAGATAAAAATTTATGTATGTTAGGCATATGTAAGTTTAGTGAAGTCAAAATGATAAAATGTATGTGGATTTCCAATTTAGAATTCTTATTTAGTCTTAGGTGAATCTGAAGCCCAGGATAAGGCACTGGTATAGTTTTGCTAGGTTCTATAAGCTTCTTGGAGATCAATAAAAAATGATTACAAGCCTTTCTTTTATGTTCAAGGTGATAGGGTTTGCAGGGGCTGGTATTTGTCTTCTCTGTAAATCTCCAATCATAGTTATGAAAAGTAATTAAAAAAGGGTAAACCCACCTAAGCTAGGTGCAAGCTTGAAGTGTAGAAGGTTTTTGTATAAACCTTGTTATATGTTGTCTTTTGTTCTGTTTCCTGTTGTTTCTCTCCTGGTTTAGAAGATTTGAGTAGGGAAAACAAAGCAATCAAAATTTGAGAACAACAAAAATGGCAACTCTATTGGGGAACTAATGGATTCAAAAGTTTGATTGATAAGGTTAGAAGTTGAATGTATCCCTCGTGCTGTCAATTTTATTTCCAGCCAGTCTATCCATTGTGTATGCACAGAGTTAGAGAATGTTCCTTGTTCTAGATCTGTAGAATAATGTGTTATGTCATGTCATATATTACGAAGGAGTAATAGTAGATTCATTGTTGAAAGTTGTAAGAAGTTCTTGCAGCTGTGTGCAAATTTTTCTCCAATTCCCTATTGGGTGGCGACTTTGTGGTTCATACTAGTGTTAAATAGGTTGGAAGAGTGTTTATCACAGTGAGATTGAAAGAGAAACAAAGAATTTAAATTTGTGATTGAATGGTATTCTGTTGTTCAAAATGTCCTCTATGCAAGAGGTGGTAACTCTGAGGTAAAAGACAGTGCTGAAATGTGAAGTAAATCTTCAGATCTACAAGTCTTACAGCTACAAATCTCTAGGTATTTTTAGAGGTTTTAAATGCAAGATATCTCTTCTAAAATTTTGAATGTGTAATGTAGTTTTCCCATTAAGTGAACAACACTAGTAAAGCAGGAAAGAAGAAGAAAGTGAATTCAGTTGGAAAAGAGACACTTGGCAATTTCAGTTACAGACCTAATATGTTCCCTCTTCCTTCTTATTCCAATTTTCTTCTCATTGTAAGGGTTCTAGAAATTTGGAGAATGGCTCCATTTTTTCATGGTTTCCAATTTTGAGTATTCTTGAAGATTGTACAGGGCAGGGCTTTCCTTTCAGTAAAGGAGTTCAATTCTTTGCTATAGGTGTTCTTAGTTGCAAGTTCTTGTGTATGTAAGGCATGCACAAATTCGTACAAAATTTGTCTCTGAAATGTAATCTCATTTTATTCAAATTTGATTCTTAAGGAGGATCAAGTTGGTCATGAGCAGCTATGTCTATGAGTGTAATATTGGTTTGTAGGTATTCTTCAAGGAAGATTTTAAACTTTGTGAGCAAACATTAATAAAACAAGGTTTATGTTTTTGGATATGATATTTTCTATGGATGAGCTGAGTAATGCTTTTATGCATGGCATTCAATGTAGGAATACTTAAGAATTAAGATGGATCTGTAGTAAGTTTTCATCTATAGTTTGATTTGTGACTCTATAGCCCTTGGATAAGGCACTGATCCTGCAATTAAGGGGATTCTCAAACCAATCAAAAATCCAATGAGAATATCTTTAGTTTATATTATGTTTTGAAATTTTTCATATATCTCATGCTCAAACATAGTTAAGTTTTATGTGTAGATCTAGCCTATCTACAGTAAACTACTTGTTATAGAGCCATGGTGAGATCTATCTGTTTATGTTGATGTTGTCATAGGTGTGTAATAGGTTTAATTCTAAGCATCAAAGGTATACCTACCTAGGTTTTATAGAGCCTGAAGAGTAGAAGGATTTAGATCCTTGTCATGTTGTCCAAGCCCTAAGGTTCTTCATAGATTGAATAGGCTACTTCATAGATCAATTGTAGGTGTGCTTGGGTTAATCAATTTTGATGAAAAATAGGATAATATAGAAAAACTGTATGATACAAAATATATGTATGCAGATCATTTTGTATGAGAATATTATATCATGCAATGATCTGTAGATAGTTTGGAAAGCATTCATGGAGGAGAAGAGATACCAGTAGTAGTTCAGAGTTTATGAACTATTACAAAGTAGAACCAGAACCAGAACTTTATTTGGCATAGCAGATGCATTCTTGAGTTCATTTTTAGTAATTTACTTTGGTAGAAAGCTTGTAGTCAGTGAGGCTCTTTAGTGGTGAGCAATATTCTCTAGGTAGTGTGCCTTCCTACAAGTGCAAGCCCCTATTATATGTAATATCTTTTCATATAGCCAATGAACTGATATTGTGGATCACAAATCCCACCATGGTTTTTCCTCATTGAGGTTGTCCACTGTAAATCGGAAAAATCGAACCCTAGTCGTTCTCCCCTCCCCAACTCCGAGGAGAGAGAAGGGAGAGTCACTAGGGTTGATGGTTTTCACTTGGGAGAGACTTTACATTCAAAAGAGGGGTTGAAACCCACAAGATCCAATCCCATGCAATGCAAGATTGGATTCTAAATGAGTTTCAAGGGTTAAGACATCAAGGATACCCTCTTTTGTAAAGAAATGTAGATAGAATGATTGAACTAGGAATGCATGTAAAGTAGGAAAGATTCGCTTATAACCAGAGATAGGGATATGGGATGAAGTTGCGGACTTGGAATTAGTAGTAAAATGTTGAGACGGTGCTGTTCTGCAAATTTGAGCAAAAGTTGACGGGACGATGGCGCTCGGCGTGCACACGGTCCTCCGAAAAATCCGCGAAACGAAGGTGGATCTATTCGTCTCTGCACAAGGATTCCAGATCTTCAATTACAGCCGCGTACCTGCAACCTACACATAGAAAAGAGAGGATGATTGGGGGGTTAGGGATGAGGGGTTTGCCTTTAGGTCAAGCCCCGGTTTTGGAATTAACCAAGAAATGAGAATGCTGTAAATGTAAATGTTTGTAATGTAAACAAGTACTGATACCTTGTTGTAAGAATGTTTGTATTCTTACATGCGAAGGTGTAATGTATGTAGTATGTAATGTGTTGTAAGTGATCTCCTCTTCAATGGTTGAATCCTTGTCTTGAATGCAACACTTGGCCTTGAATGGAGACTTAGAATGCTCAATTGCTTGAAGGAATGCTTGAATGCTTGAATGTTTGAATGCTTGAATATCGTTTCGGCCTTTTTTCCATCTACCAAAATGGGAGAGGAAATGTAGTTTATATACTTGTCAATTAGGGCTGATAGACTGATTTTCCCGACCTTAGGCTGACCAGGAAATGTTATTTTCCAATTTGCAATCATAAAGACCCGAAGCCCCATAAGAGACCGGGCCCAAAACAGGGCTAGGGACCAGGGCGCTGGGCGCCATGGTCCTGGGGGACCAGGGCGCTGGGCGCCCTAGTCCTGAAGGACCTGGGCGCTGGGCGCCATGGTCCCACCTCCAGGGACAATAGGGTGCAAGGAGGATCAGGCCAGGGTGTTGAAAAAATGCAGTTTTTGGTGTCATGAACAAGTTTCGGGGTCTCCATTCAGGTTCCGTGTTGCATTGCCATCGTGAAGACCCAAATGCAGTCGAAATTGCAAGTGTCACAATTTTAGGATGCTACATTTAGCCCCCACTTTAGCGGGAGTATAAGCGTACGCTCATACTTCCGGTAAAGTACAAGGAAACAACATTGAAAAACTTTCACCACGTCAAGGAGGCAAGATACACCAAGCCCCGAGTGGACTAAGGATCTTACGACTTTGATTGACAAAGTAAAAGGGAAGATCATGAGGGAGAACCATGACTATCAGTAGTAAGGTTCCCTCACTATGAGTCATGCAAGAAAGATATCAAAAATTTTCAAGGCAAAGCTAAATTTGTCAAGAAATTTTCAAGTATCTTGAAAAGATATGAATTTCAAGTATCTTGAAAAGATATGAACGGGATGTATGCCCCCCTACGTTAAAGTGATCGCACACACCTCACCGGGGGTGATTGCTTTAAGGTAGTGATACATATAAGAAATGAGAAAGGAAAGGAGCACGTTATCACAAGGATTTAGCCCCCAAGTGTGAGATAAGCCCAAGGATAATAGACACAAAACACAAAGCACAAGGTGACTTTGCTTTCCTCGGGGTCAGTATGCTGTATGATAATTCATGTATATCATATGTATGTATGCATAATTGTTCTTCATTCCCCAATCAAGGAAGGTCACCTAGAAGAAGGGAACACATGTGTCTTTTGAGTCAACATGAGAGAGACCAAAAAAGATCTCAATGCTTTGCATCGTCCTCAAGTAGACAACACTAAGGACAACAAATAGAAGAATGCGAATAACACATAGAAGAAGTAACGAAAGAGAGGAGGAGAGAATCTGCTATGCTAATGAAACTAGTCTAGCACATCATCTACCCCCCGATCTTGCTGATCAATATTTTGGGAAGGTAGGAAACACGCTAGAGGAGGAACATCCAACACAGCAGATGGAGCTATCACAAGATCCAAACAAGGGCTATGTTCATATCCCCAGCCGCGGTGTTCTTGTCTAGGAGCTAGGATAAGTGCTTTAGAAAATGCGTTAGATAAATGGTTATCAACATCAACATATTCATATTCACTATCAGAATGAACAGGAGTAACATTTTCATCATGAATAACATTTTCATCTATATCATCATCAAGATTTATAAAAATAGGATCTTTAACACGCACAGGATCAAGACCGTCATGCATCTTATGTTTAGGAGATTTCGGCTCAATCGTCAGCTGAGGAGAAAATGGAATAATATTAGTTGAAGGTGTTTTTAGGGATTGCAAAGTTTGAGAAGCAGCTGCCTGAGCTCTAAGACGACACTTTCGTTGGCATTCACGTGCAGAACGATTTCGTCTAGTCTTAGTAGGAAGTTGCAAAGATTGAGGAGGAGGAATTTTCTCATCCTTATCACTTGAGTGTTTAGGTTGTGGTCTCTTAGGTTGAACAATAGGAGAAGAGGAAGGTCTCTTCTCTCCATAAGAGGAAGGAGGAGGAACTGCTCCATATAAGGGAGGAATATTTGGTTTAGGAAGGAGACCAAGTCCATCATGACGAGGAGGGATAGGTCTACCTTTAGGAAGTTTATTAGATATAGGCATAGTCACATCCATAGGGATGGGTTGGGAATCTTCTTGAGAAAAGACATTAGTTTTATCTTTCAAAGGAAGAACTTCCTTCTCAAGAATAATAGGAATGTCAAGTTTGGGTGTTCTAGGTTCACTTAGAGATAGGATCATATCTTTTTTCCACTTTTGATAAGATTTGAAAAGACGATCACTTTGCGGAGGAAGAGACTGGAATTGTTTAGGCCAAAAGTAATCAATAGGAACGCTAGAAGTTCTTTCAGCTGGTTTAAAGAGACTATGATTGACAGTAACAACTTCACCATTATGGGGAAATTTCAAGCACTTATGAATAGGAGAAGCAATAGCTTTCATGGAAGACAGCCAAGGATAGCCTAGCTTCACATGAAATTGTTCAGATGATGGAATAATAGCAAAGTCCACATCAAGGGATTTGTTATGGACCTCAATAGGTAATGTAGTAGAACCAATTGCAGGAGAAGAAAATGCATCAAATAGTTTCACAACCACATTTGTTTTGTCATAGATCACTTGATTCAATTGCAAAGTAAAAAGGAATTCTTCAATAATGACATTAATCATATAAGAAGGATCAATAAGCACTCCATGACAAGGTGTATTCTTGACTTTTGCAACTATATATAAAGGACCATCAGGTGCCCTGATAGTTTCACTGGGATCAAATGTGATGGAAGGTTCTTTAGGGATTTTCTGCTGCTCCACAAAGTTAATCACATTAGGAGTCATAGACACAAGATCATCAGGTGAGACAGAGGAATCAGTAGTATCAATCACATTAGAGGTATGAGAAGGCAATGGATCAGTAAAAATCTGAAGATTTTGGTTAGGAGGAGCTACAGATGTGTTGCCTTTATCATTCACACCAGAAACAGAGATAGTATTATTATCAATCAAATCTTGAATTTTACCCTTTAAAGAAAAACATTTTTCAGTATCATGCCCAGGATGACGATGAAATTGACAAAAAGATTTGTTATCAAAATAGGGTGAATTAATCTTTGCAGGATCTATTTGCCTTATAGGAGGAAGAGTAAGCACATTTTGTTCCAATAACTTATTCATAATACTATGCAATGAGTCATTCAAAGGAGTAAACTTTCTTTCTTTCTTGAAAAATTTAGAAATAGGAGGCACACCTGATGCTGCATTCACATTGTTGTTGATGATGTTTTCATTGAATTTAATGGACTCTCTGTTCGGTTTAAACTTCCCAAAAGGTTGTTGACTACTATCACCCTTATCACTCGGAGCCATAGGATTTGCTTGTTCCATTTGACTCACAGTCAGTTGATAATGGTGAAGAGTTGCGCACAACTGTTGGAAAGAAGTAAACTCAGAAAACAGGAGTTTTTCTCTAATATCTTTTTGTAAATTAGAAATAAAGATTCTTTGAATATCATTGTTAGGCACTGGAAAAGAAATTTGAGCATACAAATGCTTATATCTACCAATGAAATCAGTCACTTTTTCTTTAACACCTTGTTTGCAATGCATTAAATCAATCAAAGTAACTTTAGGACTTATATTGTTTTGAAATTGTTGAATGAAAGCATTTGCAAGTTGTTCGAAAGAAGAAATAGAATAGGAAGGCAACGAGCAATACCATTGTAGGGCTTTGTCTCTTAATGTTCTAGTGAACAGTTTTGCAAGCAACCTTTGGTCATAAGCAAAATCAGTACATATTGTTTGAAAAGTCTTAACATGTGTTAGAGGATCACCCTTACCATTATAAAACTCCAAATGCGGAATTTCAACATGTTTAGGGGGGATAGCTCAAACAATGTCAAGAGAAAGTGGGCTCGCAACATCAAATGTGGGCACACTAAACTTAGATTGATTCATAGAAGCAATTTGTTGTTGTAAAGAAGAGACAGTTTGTGCAAGATTGTTAATGGTCGCTTCAGTCGAAGAGTTCATATTAGACGTGTTAGATTGTGATGGAGGTGTTATGTTATTGAAAGAAGGTAGAGAATAAGGTGGTGGAACACTATGGTAGTTAGTCATAGGAGATGATTGGACAGGGGGAACACTACAAGGAGGAATGGAAAACGAATTGCCCCCTTGCATCATGTTCATTTGTGGTGATATAATAGGAACACTTATTGAAGGAATGAATGAAGAAGTTGGATTGAATGAAGGAAGAGGGTTGATTGAAGAAGAGGGATTGCCCCCATGACTAGTGATCATAGGAGGAATGTCTTGTATTGAAGTAGTCATTATGTTTGATGTAACAGTAGGTATACTAGCAATAGGAGTCGTCAAAGGAATAGAATGATTAACTTGAGTAGGAGGTTGTGTATAACCTAAGGTTTCGGCACAACTTTTCATAAGCATCACATTCGAATCCACAATGTGTGCAATACCACGCAAAATATCAATTTCATTCTTATCACTTTGAACCATACATTTTAGACCCTCAATTAATGAAAGAGCTTCGCTATCGGGGTATTCTTGAGACATCCATTGTTGAAAATCATCAAATTGGTTATCCAATTTTGAAAGTTGTTCTACAGAAACCTCATGGAGAGCTTCTTCATCATTAAGAGGATTAGAGGAATTACCCATGTCCTCGTTAAAAAGGCCATTCAAATTAGGTTCCATCTCCTCGGTAATTACACCTTGGAAGGACTTAATTCTAAGGCTTCGTCTAATGGGAATAGTGTAAGTAGGGCTTATTGTTGTAAAACTCATGCACTAAAGAGAGAGAGAAGATTTTGAATTTTAGAGGTAGCAAATTTCAATAAAATCAGCCAATCTCCTAGATTTAAGCTGTTAAATGCAATCAGGACAATCTCCCGAAATTTCAGAAAAAATGTCTGGGACCGTGGCGAACGGAGTGCACACGGTCCTCGCAACTTTTTTTGAAATTTTCAGGGATGAAAGTTATGATGATTTTAAAGCTAATCTGAAAAAATTGAGTGATTTTACGATCTGTAGATAGGCCAAATTAAAGTTGCAATCTCAAAATTGAACCCTACCAAGATTGTTAAAAAATGCAAATTTTGAATTTTGAAAAAGAGAGGGAAACTGAAATTTTGAATTTTATGATTTTAGAGGGAATACTAAAAGCAATGCAGGCTTTGAAATTTAAAATTTGACTCAATTTCATGCAAAATTCGAATTTGAAAGTGGAAATCAAGGTTGTTGCAATTAAACACTTAATTTCAAAAGTCACAAACTGCAAAAATTTGAATAAAACACTGAAATTTCGAATGAATGCTAACACACTTTTCAGATTTAGGACTGTAAGAAACACAATTTTGATACAAATTTCAATTTCAACAATTTTTGAATGATTAGAAGCCTTAATCCAAGCAATCACTAGACCAACTTTGACTTTAATTTTGAAGGTTTTAAAATTGATAAAATCATCCAAAATTCTGGATTTTAGCAGAAAAATACAATAAGATCTAGCTCCCGAAATTTCGGAAAAAATGTCGGGGACGATGGTGCTCGGGGTGCACATGGTCCTCGCAACTTTTTTCCAAATTTTCAGGGATGAAAGATATTGTGATTTTGTTGCGGAAGCCAAAGTTACAGCCGATTTGGAAGTGTTTTGATCAGTGAAATTATCAGTCAAAGGTTGAATCAAGAATGTCTTAAAAATTAGGGTTTTGACATTTAACCACTTAATTTTCAGAATTAAAGCACAAATATGAATTGACAATTTGCAATAGAAGGGTAGATCTGAAACAAGCATTAACAATTAAACATTTCACAAGTTTAATTACTAAAAAGAAAATTTTAGGGTTTTTTTATGCAATCAACCTCTAAAATTTGCAAAAGATCAAACATGGAAATATAATTAGGAAAGCAAAATTTTCAGATCTAACTATGAATAATCAGAATGAGGATGTTCATGTCGGGTTCACCAAAATGTAAAGCGGAAAAATTGAACCCTAGTCGTTCTCCCCTCCCCAACTCCGAGGAGAGAGAAGGGAGAGTCACTAGGGTTGATGGTTTTCACTTGGGAGAGACTTTACATTCAAAAGAGGGGTTGAAACCCATAAGATCCAATCCCACGCAATGCAAGATTGGATTCTAAATGAGTTTCAAGGGTTAAGACATCAAGGATACCCTCTTTTGTAAATAAATGTAGATAGAATGATTGAACTAGGAATGCATGTAAAGTAGGAAAGATTCGCTTATAAATAGAGATAGGGATATGGGATGAAGCTGCGGACCTGGAATTAGCAGTAAAATGTCGAGACGGTGCTGTTCTGCAAATTTGAGCGAAAGTTGACGGGACGATGGCGCCCGGCGTACACACGGTCCTCCGAAAAATCCGCGAAACGAAGGTGGATCTGTTCGTCTCTGCACAAGGATTCCAGATCTTCAATTACAGCCGCATACCTGCAACCTATACATAGAAAAGAGAGGATGATTGGGGGGTTAGGGATGAGGGGTTTGCCTTTAGGTCAAACCCCGATTTTGGAATTAACCAAGAAATGAGAATGTTGTAAATGTAAATGTTTGTAATGTAAACAAGTACTGATACCTTGTTGTAAGAATGTTTGTATTCTTACATGCGAAGGTGTAATGTATGTAGTATGTAATGTGTTGTAAGTGATCTCCTCTTCAATGGTTGAATCCTTGTCTTGAATGCAACACTTGGCCTTGAATGGAGACTTAGAATGCTCAATTGCTTGAAGGAATGCTTGAATGCTTGAATGTTTGAATGCTTGAATATCGTTTCGGCCTTTTTTCCATCTACCAAAATGGGAGAGGAAATGTAGTTTATATACTTGTCAATTGGGGCTGATAGACTGATTTTCCTGACCTTAGGCCGACTAGGAAATGTTATTTTCCAATTTGCAATCATAAAGACCCGAAGCCCCATAAGAGACCGGGCCCAAAATAGGGCTAGGGACCAGGGTGCTAGGCACCATGGTCCTGGGGGACCAGGGCGCTGGGCACCCTAGTCCTAAAGGACCAGGGCGCTGGGCGTCATGGTCCCACCTCCAGGGACAGCAGGGTGCAAGGAGGATCAGGCCAGGGTGCTGAAAAAATGCAGTTTTTGGTGTCATGAACAAGTTTCGGGGTCTCCATTCAGGTTTCGTGTTGCATCGCCATTGTGAGGACCCAAATGCAGTCGAAATTGCAAGTGTCACAATTTTAGGACGCTACATCCACATATAAATTTGGTCTGTTATGGTGTTCATTTATGTGGATGGTTTATTTGCTTCTTGTTATATGTTTATTTGTTTACCGGTATATATATGCATAGTCTAGAAAGTTAAAAAACTGTTCATTTTGGCAGAGCACTGATTCACCCCCCCCCCTCTCAGTGTTCTTGGATCCCAACAATGATGATTGTAGTGTGTTGTAGATTTTTGAGGCATAATTCTTGGAGGTGTTTCATGTTCAAGGTGTTGATTTGGGTCCATACTATGTCTGAGCCAACATTGTTTTGGTTCACATTTGTTATTGAAGTGTGTATGGTTGTATTTTGTAATTTTTGATGTGGGTTATGTTGGCAATATGATGGAATTGATTATGTGTTGCATTGATGTTTTGTCATTGATGTCAGCACCAGCTGTTATGGTTGTTTATCGACTTCCAGTAGAAGGATTGGATTGGGAAGTTTATCAGTTGATTTTAACCGGTATGATCTGGATGATGGAATAAGTTTGTATGGATGGTTCATATGCTTCTAAAGTATGTCTCAGTTAGTTGGTATTGACTTGATGACCAGATGATATCTCATGTTCTAGTGAGCCTTCTTTATAGGTCCAGCAAGGGTTTCACTAGCAGAGCTTTATTGAAGATTTTTTATGTAATGCATAAGTTGTGTTGGTGTAGCTTCTAGAAGGGATTCAGGATGCTAATGGTGATTATGTTCGTGCCTCGACTGATTGGTGTCATTGCTTTGGTGTGTGTGGATCTAATTTAGGTCTAGTGCTATCTAGGTTATGGACCGGTTTTCATGTAATGTGTTGGTGGATCCTCTGATTCACTTCCATAATGTTTTATTGATTGGATGATATTTGTTTGGCCTTAGGCCGACATGTTTTATGATTTTATTTCAGGATTATGTAATGAATCTATTGAATTATCATTTGTGTGGATGACCTAATTGGTTAGGTCTCAGGTTGGTATAAATATATGTAAGATCTCATTGTAGATCAATCGGCAAGGAGTGAATAATGTAATAATCATTTGTGTAGAGGATTTGGTCAATCATAGGTGATTGAGTTGGGTTAATGTAAGAGGTTTTAGACCTCCAGTATTGAGCTTAACCAGAACTATAATCTCACATGTTTGATGCTATCACAAGCAGTTCTTCTTTCTGGATTGTTGTCCAAATATTTTGAGGTGGTTGGCCTCTTCTATAGTCAGTGAGAATCCATTGTTATGAGAAGTGTGCTCTAGGAAGTGTTCCTTCCTGCATGTGCATGCCCCTATTGTAATCATATACTTTCTGTAGAAGTATCATCTGACTATGGGTAGGGTTTCCCACTATGGTTTTTCCCTTTATCGGGTTTTCCATGTATAAATCATGGTGTTTTGTGTTATGGCTGCATGGTATTGATTCTTTGGTTTTCAATTATGCTTTAATGCTTTATCAGTTATTTTGGTAAAAGGTTTTAAGTGCTTTAATTCACATAATCTATTAACAACTCATTCACCTCCCCTCTCAGTTGTTCACCGATTATCCTAACAATTGGTATCAGAGCTTGGTCCTCTTTTTGTGAAAGCTTAATTGCTTGAGTAAGATCCTATGGCAACTAATAGTTCAACTACTACTTATCGGAAGGACAACCCTAGGCTTGATGGAACAAACTATGGAGTGTGGAAGATTCAGATGGAGACTCATTTAAGATCCATTCGAAAGGAAATTTGGGAAATAACTCAGAAAGGTTACACTCCTCATGATCCGACATCTGACAATCCTGCATGGACAAACATGGAAAAGAACATCGAAAATGACTGCAGAGCTAGAGAATGTGAGGCCCTACCCTGACCCATCCTAGCTTTTCAGTGATTTTCATGTTGGAACTATTATGGATGCTTTATTTTTATGCATTATGGATATAGAACTTTATATGATCCTAGGAATTGGATAATATTGGTATATTGATGCTTCATTTCTATGCATTATGGGTATAGAATTTTATATGATTCTAGATTAGGATAACATTCAGATGATGTATGTCATTATTTGATTTGTTGGATTTTATTATGATGATAGAAATATGTTTGCATATCTTATGAATGGATTAAATTATGAGGATTATGATGAATTTCTTACATGAATTACTTTGATGTGGCAAATTGTATCGTATAATGTTAATTATATGCAAAGTGATTGAATTGTATTCTTGATTATGTGTTTAATATTATATGAGGCTATTGGAAAGTACTAATGTTTAAATTGAGATACATAGGAAATTATCCATGTGACCATGGAAATAGTATGGACAATCAAGCTTAGGCCTATGTACGTTCGTAAAACCAGGGGTTGTCTATTTGGAGAGACAACACCCTATATGTATTGTATTTTATTCATAAACGTAAAATGTTTGCATGAGTGTAAATTGTATCTATTAAATTGTTTAAATAATTCAAGGGACAATTGCCATGTGTGTATTTGTGATGTGGAAATTATTTTGTAGTGTCACTTGACACCTATGATTGTATGTGGTGTTGGCAATTGTCATGTCACCTTTTTGGAGAGATTTATTTTTGTTTAATTGTTATTACCTTATTATCCTTGAAGGAACCAAGAAATCTAGGATAGTGAGCCACAAGGAGGGTCAACTCAGAGTTGACCCATAGGTTAACTTTAGGTGGACTTTCTAAGGGTTAAATAAACTCCTAGAGTCAGTTTTAGAGCATTTTTATTAGGCCTCACGGGGTACCTATGGGTGAAGGCTAAATTTGGCCATGTGTCCTTCCCCTAGGGATTGTTTAACCACCCAAAAAAGTGGGTTTTCCTAGATGGTCGAATTTCATCTTTAGGAGTGTCATCCTTGGTTAGATAACCTTCTTGATAGGTGTAATTCCTTTTCCCCATTTCATTCCTCTTCTTGAGGTACCTTGGTTAGGGAGTGTGTATGACCTAGGGAAGACCAACCTATGGGAGTCCCTCACTCTATCCAAGAGGTTGGAAGTAGTGAGAGAAGCCTTCTGAGGCTAGAGATTGAGGCTTAGTGAGCTAATCACCCACTCTCCATCTTTGGAGATTTTGGACAATTTTTGAAGGAAAACCAGTTTGAGAATAGGAAAATTTGGCTAACTGTTGCAGAAAAGTCTTGTGGATTGGGTTGCTCTTCTCCAAGCTTTCCCTAGAATACCCTTGGCAGATTCAAGGTTGGTGTTTTCTTACTTGTTTATTTGAAAATCTATATGTAGGATGCTTGAATGTATATGTTGTATCCTTCCTTCCATTGTATTTGTGAAAACTTTATGTGATTCTTTTCCTATTTCTATTTATGCATTTTGTTGTGTTTGGGAGTATCCAAGACTATCTTACCCTTGGGAGGGCAAAATGGTCTTGGGGGTGGAAGGAGTTTGATAGCCTTAGAGTGAGAGGCTCTCATCATGATAGTGATCTCAAGGGTTTGTCCATGTGACCCTTGTTGCATAGTTCTGTTTATGCGTTCGAGGGTCATAAGGGGAGCAAATATGGCATGTTTGCCTTTTGGGGTCATAAGGATATGGGGGTTAAGATGAGTTTTATTGTGTTTCTTGGATGCCATGAGTTACTATCTAGCAGATCTCCTCTAGGGTACTTGGTCCACTTCCACCCTAGTAAAACATCACATTTTGTGATGAAGTTTCAGCTTGGGAAAGGAATGTGTTTTTTGTGTTTTGTTTTCCCCTTGCTTGTTTGAGTTTGCTTGAGTGTAACCCGTCTAAGACCTGGTTCTCCAAGCTCGAGGGTGGCTTCTAGTAAGCCTAGTCTGGGAGGTGAGGACCCCATGGTCACAACATTATGTTTTATATGTAGGTTGCTTGGAAAGAGGAAAGAAAGCTAGGAGTAGCAGATTTTGATTAGTTGCACATTTTACTTAGTTGGAGAAAGAAAAAAATAAAGATGTATTATTGTAATTATTTTGAAAGATAGGAATGTGTTGTTTAGTTAAGTCCTCATCTATTAGGGATGAGAGACTAATTGGGTATTTATCCCCATTGTAAAAAAAAAATTTGACGACTTGAGTTCATAACATTCAAATAAAATAAAAAAAGCTTTTTTTTATTAGAATTCTATAATAAGTTATGCTGTTGTTCATTTTATTTAAATCTATCTGAAATTGAAATCTATTGTTATTTATCTTTGCAATTTTTGTAAAGAAATGAAAGATGCAAAAAAAAAATGAAATGCAATGTGTATTTAAGTATTTCCTGCAATATTTACATGCTGATTGCTTACTGTCATTTTATTTTACTTAGAACAAAAAAAATAGGAAAACAAAAAGCTTTTAGAACCATGTAAATCTACTTTTCCTATAAGATATCTAACTGAAGTTGAAAATGCCCTTACAGTCCTATTTTGTTTCTGTCATTTTTACTTCTGTTATATATAGTAGAAAATTAACCTATAAACAAAAGAAATAAAAATAAAACCTATTTGTAGTCTTTAGCTTGCTATTAGTATAACTGTTAAAAAAAAAATGTATTGCTGTTAAAAGAAGAAGAAGAAGAAATGCATGCAGATCTAGTCTTAGACTGTGAAGGTATAAGTTAATCTAATTATGATTAATTAAATCCTTTCAGAAAACAAAATATAAATATAAAATTCACATCTATCTATGAACAACCTAAACATTCCTTTTCTTTACATTCCTACATGCTAGTGTATAAATAACTTAAAAAAAAAAAAAAGATCCTAACCCTATGAGTTTGGATATATATATATATACAAAAAAAATGCACATAAATATGACAAAGATAAATGCATGAATCCATATATATATATATATATATATATATATATATATATATATATATATATATATATATATATATATATATATATATATATATATATATATATATATATATATATATATATTCAATTTTAAACTCTCTATAAATTAAAAATAAACAAAATTAGGGGTCATAGGCCGAACCACTGTGTGTTAACATAGTGGACGGCTCATGGGCTGAGCCACTATGTTTACACACAATGGTCGGCGCGGGAGTTGCCACCACTATGTGTAAACACAGTGGATGGCCCACGGCCGCCACTGTGCTTACACACAATGGACGACATCGGCTACCACTATGTGTACACATAGAGGATGGCACTGCCCGCCACTATGGGTGCACACAGTGGACGACACCACCCGCCATTGTGTGTAAACACAGTGATGACCGGGGGGAGCCGCACTGTGAAGCCCAACCTTCCTTCGGCCTTCGCCCTTCCTTCCGGCCTCCACCTTTCCATTCGGTCGCCCCCTTGCCCTAGTTCAGCCCTGCATAACACACAACACACACATGAAAAAAAAAAAAAGGATAAACCCTAACCCAGTTTTGGGTTAGGGCAAAGGAAATACATTAAGTTTAAGATTTTTAGTTGTATAAAATATGCAACCCTAATCCAAATCCGGATTAGGGTTTGCATACAAATAAAAGACAAAAAAGAAATATTGGGTTAGCTAATAATATAAAAATAAAAGAAAGGGATTATTAAGTGGATTTAAATAAAATATAGGAGAAGAAAATTACTCAACCCTAGTTAGGGTTTGAGATTTTAAAAAAATAAATTAAAATAAGAAGAGGGGGAAATACTTTTCAAATTATGAAAATGATTCCCCCCATATAATTTTAGCCATATGTATTATTAATTTAAAACTCCTTATTCGATTTGGGAGAAAATTAATTTTTTAATATAGTTTATTTTATAAGATTTAAAATGGAGATTAATGTTATATGGTTACATTAATCGCATAATTGATTTAAATTATTCAACTATGGAACTATATATATTTAATTAAATATGGACATTAAGTTATATTTTAAATTGGGGAAAAATTTATAATTGAAAATTATTAATTATTTTCATGAATTTTTAGCCTATGAGGCCAATGTTGGCCATATTAATTATATCGTCAAATTTGAAGGTTTAGGGGAATTAAAATTAACTATAGCATAAAATTTGATTTATTTGTCAAATGTCATTATGGAATTTGAACCCTTATTAGTTAGATTTAAATAATGAAATTGCGTGCACTTGATTAATTAAATTTTTAATTTAAGATATCCTCGTCATCATTCAATTAGCCCAACATAATTTTTAATGCATTTGAGATATCTGAATATCCCTCAACTTTAATTAGCTGAAACTTAATTGAAATAATTAAATTAACTAGCTAAATTGCGACAACCCTCTTGGGATTAATTAATGTCGCTTATTTGAGTTGGTTAACTAATCCAACTTTAGAAAACAATTCTACATCCTAGTTAAGACAAGACTTATTTGATTCCACTTTAAATGTAGTTTGTTTTGAGAGTTTAGGTTTTTAAAACAAATAAAAATTGGGTTCCATTTTTAGCCCAAAAGTTTGGGCACGACATTTTGGTATCAGAGCAAGGTTTCCAACACTAGGAACCTTTCTCCATTACATTTTTCTTTAATTATTTAATTTATTAAATTTTTCCCCGAAAATTATTTAGTTATTTTATTTTATTTTTGCATAAGGATGCCTTCGACTACATGACAAGCTCGCAAGCGCGGAAGGGGTCCTAAGCGTACATGTATGGCACATGAGGATGTTGATAGGGAGGAATCAGTTCCTGAAGGGAACCTGGAGGCCCCTCCTGAACCACTGGTTGACCCAAACTGAGACATCTTATTAGCACTTCAGAACCTGATTGGGATAGTGCAAGATAGGCTTCCAGTAGTAGACCGTCATGCAGAAAACCAGAACTTAGGGAGCCTTAGATCAATAGATAGGGAATGGAGTAGGAGTCCACCTCCTAATTCCTTAGAGGTCCAGGCTGAGCATGAGCCTGAGTCCGTTCATCTACCTAGACCACCTCCGGTAGCCACACCTATTTATATTGAGAGGACACATTGAGAACTAGGGGATATGATCAGAGAGGTTTTGCACCTCCAGCCACCATCTTTTGGGGGATCTATCGACAGGGTAGAGGCTGAGGCTTGGCTTTTGAGCCTAGATCGATGCTTCGCATTGCGTTCTTACGAAAGCAATCTGAAGGCATGAGTTGTAGTACACCTTTTGAGATCAACGGCCTCCACATGGTGGAAATAGGAGGAATTCAAGTGTGGTCTAACCGCAGACACCCTCACATGGGAAATCTTCATAGAGAGGTTTAGGGAGAGATACCTGTCAGAGCACTTCAAGCAACGTAGGATAGATGAGTTCCACGACCTCTAGCAGAAGGGTCTCTTAGTGACCCAGTACGAGAGTAAGTTCATTCAGCTCCTACCTTATGTAGACTACCTGAAGGAAGAGAAGCTTCTCGTCAACTAATTTATCAGGGGACTTAATGTCAGGATAGCAGGACTAGTGAGGATGGCCACTCTAGGGAACCTTCAGGTTGCCGTGGAGAAGGCCTTGATAGCCGAGGAGATTCAGGTCAGGCCACAGGACATGAGGGATCAGTTTCAGAACCGAAACCCGACACCCTAGTCTTTTGGGTTTTAGAAACACCACTGGAAAGGCAACCACAAAAATGCATCAGGGTCCTATAAACCCCATCCTCTGCAACAGTCACAATAGAGTTAGAGGTAGAGGCCCCCTTAGGGACAGTAGGGCTTTAAGCCCAAGTAGTGGCAGTCACAGGGTCCTCAAGGCGACCAGAGGGCACATGGAACATACACACCTCTGGTACAAACTTAGTAGTCCTCGAAGGGTGGGTACAGTGGTTTGAGCAGGACAGGTGGGCAACCTTACTCTAGGCCTCAGGGCACATAGTTTCAGGCACGTGGTGCTTGTTCCACATGTGGAGCCATGGGGCACATGGCGAGAGAGTGTCTGCAGGGTCAAATGGCATGCAATCAGAGCCTACAATTGGAGATATGGGCAAGTCCCATAGGGTCTTCATAGTGGTTGACAACCACCAGGCAAAGCACCAGACCGCAGTCATTGAGGCTGCAGGTATTATCAAAGGTATCGGCATTTTTATATTATTTGACTCAAGAGCGACTGACTTCTTTATATCTCCATTGGTTATGGAGCATTGTGGGCTAGTGGTAGTTAGGCAAGGTGTCAGTTGGGAAGTGGAGTTAGCATCAGGGGCTAGAGTATCAATGGATTCAGAGGTTAGGGGATGTCCGTTCCAGATTGGTAATACCACCACCCTAGTAGACCTTAGACTTACACCACCCAGATCCTATGGCGTCGTACTTGGCATGGATTGGCTTTATGCCCACAGAGCCAAGATGGATTGTCACTTGAAAAAGATCGAGTGCGAGAATGATCATGATGCTTCCATAGTAATTGCTAGGATTTAGAGGCTCATGTCTCTTCGTATGATTTCCGCTATGCAGCTTAAGTGGAGCATCTGAAAGGGATGCCAGTTCTTTTCTATCACCATCAGTGATAGAGAGGAAGAAAATGAGAAGGAGCCTTCCATAGATTATCATCCCATCCTTGGGGTCTCTGTAGATGTGTTTCCAGCTGAGCTACCTGGCATGCCACCTAGCAGAGAGATTGACTTCCACATAGATTTGGTGCCAAGAGTTGAGCCAGTTTTGAGAGTGCCTTATAGGATGACCACACATGAGCTTAATGAGCTCAAGATGTAGCTAGAGGAACTCTTAGAGAAGGGTCACATTCATCCTAGCATCTCCCCTTGGGGTGCACCAGTCATCTTCATGAAGAAGAAGGATGGGTCCCTTCGGTTATGCATGGATTACAGGCAACTGAACAAAGTAACCATCAAGAACCATTATCCCTTGCTCGAGATTGATGATTTGTTTGATTAGCTTCAGGGTGCTAAAGTGTTCTCCAAAATAGATCTGAAGTCAGGGTATCATCAGTTGAGGATTGTGGAGAGTGATATCCACAAGACCACGTTTCGTACCAGATATGGCCACTATGAGTTTACTATGGTCCCATTCAGTCTTATGAATGCTTTAGCTGTATTCATGAGTCTCATGAATGGGGTATTCTACACTTTCCTCGATCGATTTGTGATTGTGTTCCTTGATGACATATTGATATATTCTCGGAATGAGAAGGAGCATGAAGAGCATTTGAGGTAGGTTTCACAGTGTTTGAGGGACAACCAGTTGTTCGGCAGTTTGTCGAAGTGTGCTTTCTTTAGATCAGAGGTCAAGTACCTTGGGCATGTTATATCTAGTGATGGCATCTCAGTTGACCCATCAAAGATCAGAGCTATTATGGATTGGCCAACGCCAACCAATGTGACAGAGGTCAGGAGCTTCATGGGTTTAGTAGAATACTATAGATGCTTTGTTGAGGGATTTTCCAGAGTTGCACACCCCATCACATCCCTCCAGCAAAAGGGAAAGAAATTCAAGTGGACAAAGAAGTGTGAGAGGGATTTTCAAGATCTGAAAAGGGCACTCACTAGTGCACCTATTCTTATTGTGCCAGACTCCATGGCCAATTTCATGGTATGCACAGATGCTTCCTTGGATGGATTAGGAGCAGTCCTTATGCAAGAGGGTAGAGTTATAGCAGACAAGTCTAGGAAACTTAAGACTCACGAGCTTAACTACCCTACACATGACCTAGAGCTTGCAGTAGTAGTACATGCACTTGTAAGGTAGAGACACTTTCTTTTGGGTCATCACTTTGAGCTTCATTCAGACCATTAGAGTTTGCAATACATCTTCACCCAGCCTAATCTTAATGCTCGTCAGAGGAGATGGATGGAGTTCTTGTGCGAGTATGATTTTGATGTCCACTACATCAAATGGAAGGAGAATGTAGTCGCAGATGCCTTGAGTAGGAGATGACATGAGGTATACTCCATATCTATGAGCATATATTTGAGAGACCGTATATTGCAGCGGTTGCCAAAGGATGGATGGTATTTAGAGGTTTGTCAGAAGATTCGATCTTAGGAGACCCTAGAGGGGAAGTATGTGGATTACTCATTATATTCTAATGGACTATTACGCCATAGAGGGCACATCTATGTACCTTCTCTTAGATGATTGTGAGAGTTCATTGTCATGGAGGCTCATAGAGCTCCTTATGTAGCGCATCCTTGGGTTAAGAAGATGCATTCAGACTTGAGGTAGTTATATCATTGGCCAGATATGCGGCAACTTATCACTGACTTAGTAGCCCGATGCCTTGAGTGTTAGAGAGTCAAGGTGGAGCACCACCATCTAGGTGGGCTGCTCCAGTCTCATGCTATACCTGAGTGGAAGTGAGATACTATATCCATGGATTTCATTATTGGTCTTCCCATGTCATCTTGTCGCCATGATGCTAACCTTGTGACAGTTGACAAGTTGACCAAAGTGGCCCACTTCTCAACAGTCCAAAATACCTTCACAACACCAGCAATAGCACAGGTGTTCTTGCGAGACATTGTCAAGCTTCATGGTGTTTCACACAAGATTATTTCTGATAGAGATTCCCTTTTCACTTATTCCTTTCGGAAGGCATTACAGGAAGCAATGGGCACCAAGCTCAATTTCAGCACAACCTATTATCCGGAAACAGATGGACAGATAGAGCGGGTTAACCAGGTGCTAGAGGATATGCTCCACATGTACATCATGGATCATCATACTAGATGGGAGGAGTACCTTCATTTAGTAGAGTTTTCCTGTAATAATGGGCATCACACTTCTTTGAGGATACCATCTTTTCAGGCTTTGTACGGCAGACCTTGCAGGACACCTTTGAGTTAGGATCATATTGAGGATAGAGTGGCCATACGTAATTTTGATTAGACAATGCCTTAGAGAGGCACAAGATAGGTAGAAGAAATATGCAAATGCAAAGAGGATAGACTAGAGTTACATGGTTGGGGACAGAGTTTTTTTGAGAGTGCGACTACATAAGAGTCCAATTCATTATGGAAAGGGTTCTAAGCTCGCACCTTGCTTTGTTGGACCTTTTGAGATCCTTGAGAGGATAGGACCAGTTGCTTATCACGTAGCCTATCATGCATCCACGATGTGTTTCATGTATCATTTTTGAGGAAGCATATCTATGATGAATCTCATATTTTAGATTGGGATGCCTTGCAGGTGGAGTCGGACGAACAACTAGCTTTGGAGCCCATTCATATTTTGGCTTGCTAGACGTTGGCCCTTCGAGATTGAGAACTGGACTAGGTTAGGGTCAAGTGGGATTGCTATGATGAGGTTATAGCTTCATGGGAGAATGCAGCATGTATGAGATCTCAGTTCCCTCATCTTTTTTATGAACTCCAGGAGGAAGTTCATTCCTAGAGGGGGAGGGTGTGAGGCCCTACCCTGACCCATCCCAACTTTTTAGTGATTTTCATGTTGGAACTATTATGGATGCTTTATTTTTATGCATTATGGATATAGAACTTTATATGATCCCATGAATTGGATAACATTGGTATATTGATGCTTCATTTTTATGTATTATGGGTATAGAATTTTATATGATTCTAGAATAGGATAACATTGAGATGATGTATGTCATTATTTGATTTGTAGGACTTTATTATGATGATAGAAACATGTTTGCATATCTTATGAATGGATTAAATTATGAGGATTATGATGGATTGCTACAAGAATTGCTTTGATATGTGGCAAACTGTATTGTATAATGTCAATTCTATGCAAAGTGATTGAATTGTATTCTTGATTACGTGTATAATATTATATGAGGCTATTGGAAAGTACTAATGTTTAAATTGAGATGCATAGGAAATTATCCATGTCACCATGGAAATATTATGGAGAATCAAACCTAGGCCTATGTACGTTCATAAAACTAGGGGTTGTCTATTCGGAGAGACAACACCCTATATGGGTTGTATTTTATTCGTAAACATAAAATGTTTGCATGAGTGTAAATTGTATTTATTAAATTGTTCAAATCATTCAAGGGACAATTGCCATGTGTGTATTTGTGATGTGGAAATTATTTTGTAGTGTCACTTGACACCTATGATTGTATGTGGTGTTGGTAATTGTCATGTCACCCTTTTGGAGAGATTTATTTTTGTTTAATTGTTATATTACCTTATTATCCTTGAAGGAACCAAGAAATCTAGGATAGTGAGCCACAAGGAGGGTCAAATCAGAGTTGACCCATAGGATAACTTTAGGTGGACTTTCTAATGGTTAAATAAACTCCTAGAGTCAGTTTTAGAGCATTTTTATTAGGCCTCATGGGGTACCTATGGGTGAAGGCCAAATTTGGCCATGTGTCCTTCCCTTAGGGCTTGTTTAATCACCCAAAAAAGTGGGTTTTCCTAGATGGTCGAATTTCATCTTTAGGAGTGCCATCCTTGGTTAGATAACCTTCTTGATAGGTGTAATTCATTTTCCCCATTTCATTCCTCTTCTTGAAGTGTCTTGGTTATGGAGTGTGTAAGACCTAGGGAAGACCAACCTATGGGAGTCCCTCACTGTATCCAAGAGGTTGGAAGGAGTGAGAGAAGCCTTCTAAGGCTATAGATTGAGGCTTAGTGAGCTAATCACCCACTCTCCATCTTTGGAGATTTTGGACAATTTTTGAAGAAAACCAGTTTGAGAATAGGAGAATTTGGCTAACTGTTGCAGAAAAGTCTTGTGGATTGGGTTGCTCTTCTCAAATCTTTCCCTAGAATACCCTTGGTAGATTCAAGGTTGGTGTTTTCTTACTTGTTTATTTGAAAATCTATATGTAGGATGCTTTAATGTATATGTTGTATCCTTCCTTGCATGGTATTTGTGAAAGCTTTATGTGATTCTTTTCCTATTTTTGTTTATGCATTTTGTTGTGTTTGGGAGTATCCAACACTATATTACCCTTGGGAGGGTAAAATGGTCTTGGGGGTGGAAGGAGTTTGACAACCTTAGAGTGAGAGGCCCTAATCATGATAGTGATCTCAAGGGTTTGTCCATGTGACCCTTGCTGCATAGTTTTGTTTATGCACTCAGGGGTCATAAGGGGAGCAAATATGGCATGTTTGGCTTTGGGGGTCATAAGAATATGGGGGTTAAGATGAGTTTTGTTGTGTTTCTTGGATGACATGAGTTGGTTGTGAGTTACTATCTAGCAGATCTCCTCTAGGGTACTTGGTCCACTTCCACCCTAGTAAAACATCACATTTTGTGATGAAGTTTCAGCTTGGGAAGGGAATGTGTTTGTTGTGTTTTGTTTTCCCCTTGCTTGTTTGAGTTTGCTTGAGTGTAACCCATCTAGGACTTGGTTCTCCAAGCTCGGGGATGGCTTCTAGTAAGCCTAGGCTGGGAGGTGAACACCCCATGGTCACAACATTATGTTTTATATGCAAGTTGCTTGGAAAGAGGAAAGAAAGCTAGGAGTAGCAGATTTTGATTAGTTGCACATTTTACTTAGTTGCAGAAAGAAAGAAATAAAGATGTATTATTGTAATTATTTTGAAAGATAGGAATGTGTTGTTTAGTTAAGTCCTCATCTATTAGGGATGAGAGACTAATTGAGTATTTATCCCCATTGTAAAAAAAAATTGATGACTTGAGTTCATACCATTCAAATAAAAAATAAAAAAAGCTTTTTTTATTAGAATTCTGTAATAAGTTATGTTGTTGTTTGTTTTATTTTATTCTATCTTAAAGTGAAATCTATTGTTATTTATCTGTGCAATTTTTGTAAAGAAATGAAAGATGCAAAAAAGAAAAGAAATGCAATGTGTATTTAAGTATTTCCTGCAATATTTACATGTTGATTGCTTACTGTCATTTTATTTTACTTAGAACTATAAACGTCTAAAAATGGTCAATGCTTGCAGAGTCATACTTTAACATTGACACATTGCCTTATTTTAGGGTTTTTGCTTCACATTAACATTTCTCCTATGATTCGCACTTGATCTTTATCATTTGCGAGCATCGAGTCATTCTTCTGCATTCCTCATTTTTCTCGCTTTCGAATTAGGTCTTGTCGATAACAATTTTTAGTCATGATTTTGATCGATCCTTATCAACTTGTCAATCTTGTCATTTTGTGATCGGTTTGTCATCAATCGTCGTCCTTCTCAATCATGTCAATTTGGATCAATTAGTCATTGTTCCTTGTCAATTGGCACATTTATCAATCAAATCATTTGTCAACATTGGTCCTTTGTTAATCAGAATCATGATCGAATCGATATCAATTATCTTTTGTCAAGACCTAATTGTCGTCCTTGCATTTTCTAGGGTTTCATGATTTATTCATTTAACCTTGTTTGTCATTTCTCCCTTTAGGTTAAATAATTTATTTATTTATCCTAAGTCTTCTTGTCATAATTAAATGTTTATTTAATTGGCTAACTAATTCCTCCCTTTTTTGTGAATTAATTAATAAATGAAAAATTGTTAATTAATTCATGAAAAATTGTTAATTAATTCACTTAATTCCTAATTTCCTCATTTTCTAATTTCCTAATTTCTAATTCATCTAATTTCAATTTTCTCCTATATTTCTCCTAATTTCATTAGATTGACATAGCAAATTTGTCATAATTTGTCATAATTGTCAATCAATGAATTTTGACATAGAAATTTGTCATAATTTTGTCAAAATTACCAATCAATCAATCTTGCATAGAAAGTGCAAATTTGTCATAATTGTCATTCTTGATTTGAATTTCCATTCGAATCACATTCATGCTAATCTTGTCTTTTCTCCAATTTGTCTATAAATTGGATGAATTTCTTCAATCATGGTCCCTGGTCGAATCAATCATGCTTCTAGTATTCTTGCGCTACCATCTTGTCTACTTGCTTTCACATCATGATTATGCACTAGTAGGTGAGATCCACAAACAAAGCTATTTGAAGGAGAAAGAAGGACAATGGAGCCACATGAAGGATTCAAGGTTGCAATGGTTTTTGTTTGAATCGATGTCTTGTTTTCATGTCTTTATTGAGTGTTTTTTAGGATTGGTCATTGCAATTGAGTTTTCGTGATTGAACTAGGCTAATGTTAACATTGCTTTGATGGTTTCCACATTTCCTAGCTACATTAATTGGTGAACCTAATGTGAACTAACCCCCTAACCATGCTTTTGAGTGCTTTTGAGATGATTTGCAGGTAAACAAACCAAGAAATAGGGTAATGCAGGGCTTTCTAAGAACTTTTGTGCCTGTGTAGGAGCAATCTGTGCCTGTGTCAAGAATTTTGTGCCTGTGTCAAGGACTTCTGTGCCTATGTCAAAGGGATCTGTGCTTGTGTTACTTCATTCTACACCTATGTTACTACATTATGCACCTGTGTGAGACATTCTGCGCCTGTGTAGGGCCAAAAACAAAGGTAAAAAGCAATGTTTTTACTTGCAAATTGTTTTGTTTTGCATTTTGTTTCTGCTTTTTGGTTTTTTGGTACTGATTCTTTGTGCAGCACCTTGGCATTATGCATGGAAAAGACAAAGATGAAACTACTAATGAATTTTATGTAGGTTCACTAGTCAAAGATCAAACAAATCAAACTTCTGACTTGGTGGTTTTGCAGGTTGCCTTGTACTCCAACTAAACTTTGTGTTTGTAAATCATAGTTAGGCACCTAGTATGATTGCTAAATAGGATGGAATGAACATTTGTTTTCTTTGATTGTTGAGTTTGACATTGGAGTAGGAGAGTATGCTCTCATCCTTCTTAGGGTGATCAGAAATACAGATCTTCGATACCATTCTCTTGGTTCAGATTATTTGTTACCTTTAGAGGGCCTACCTTCCCGACCATTTGCTTTCTTTTGCAAGCAAGTGACAATCATGAGAAGGGAACGACCCAAAGTGAGTACAGCTAGAATACCTTGGAATTCTAACTCACTATAAATAAATACCTGATGGGTGAAAGCTTTGAAGGAAGGGTTACGTGGGAATTGTAGTTACTTGGGAAGTGATGACCCTTGGACTCTTTCTCATATCAACATCTAAGTAGGGCCTCAAGGTCTAAATCGTGCTTGTACGACTACATTTGTTTGGTATCTTAGTGGGCTTAATGTCTCAATCACTCTTGCGTGACACCAAGGAGTAACGCTTAATAGAAATCCTTATTAAACACCTTGTATTTAGAGGCCAAAAATCCTTCTAGTTGCTTGAGAAGGACATGTTTGGATACTTGGAAGAGATACTAAGTTTTCCATGGGGAGATTTCCATGGGGACTGATGCTTGGCTGCCTTGAGAAGTGAGTGTCATGGAGGGGAGCCCGTGGGGTCAAGCATCTATGTATTCTCCTTGAATCTCATAACGAGTCTACCTCTCAAGTACCTACTGTCCTTGCCTACCATAAGAAATGTGTGAATGAGCATGATTGTCTTGAGTCTAAGTTAAAATATCTTCTTTTTTTTTGCTTGTCAAAAGTTGAGTTGTGTCTCATTTCAAAAACAAGACAAATTGATTCAAAACAAGGTTAAACACAAGAGTATTTCATCCAACAAAGCTAAAAACACCTTCAAACATGGTTGCCAAACATTTTTCAAAATCTTGTCTCAACATTCATGTCAGTTAGATTTAGGTTCATCCTAGGTTTGCATTTTGCAAAGTCATTGTCAAGTGCCAAGGTTAGGTTTCACCTAGGTCATACTCCTTTGTGTATCAATAAGGGTCATCCATTTGCATGTGTCCTCTTGCATTAGAGTAATATCATTTCATAATTCAACCTTAGGTTTTGTCTTAGGTTGACATTGTCATACATTTGCATTTGCATCCTTGTCCTCATAACATTAGGTCACATTTCAATACCCTAGGTCTCTTCATTAAGCTTAGGTCATTATCATATCATATTAGGGTCATTTGCATAGTAATTGTCCCTTTGCATATAGTGTCAAAACTAGGTTTTGTCATACTTGAGTAATCCAAATCTTTGAATAAACCCTAAGTCATTGTTAGGAAGTCTAGACCTTATCAAACTTTTGTCTTTTTGTCATCAATGTCATTTGGTCAAACCTAGCTTAGTATCCAAGCATATAGGGGAGACATTGTCAAATTGTCCTATTGTCACTTGGTCCTTTTGTCCTTTGAGGTCTAGACATCATTTCAATTTCCTAAGGGTCTCATTTCTTAGAATTGCATTCATGAGTTTGTTAAAATCTTGAAAAAAAAACAAAAACATAGGTTGCATTCTTGCCATAGATTGCATTTTCATTTATTTAGGTTGTATTTAGTTGCATATCATACATCATCCTTTTAAAATAAAAAATCTCAAAAACATTGCATAGTGACATGTCTATTGAAACAAGGTTCCAAGAACCAATGATGCAACAAAGTTTGACATATCAACCAACAATGCAATCACAATTATATCCAACCCAACAACAAGGCAATATCGATCGAATTTTTTATGATGAAACAAGTCTCCAAATACAAAAACTAGAGGAGAAACTAGCTCAAGAAAATGAGATTTTGGAACAAAAAGTGAAAAACATTGAGAAGAATAGATCACAAATGTCCAAAATGTTTCAAAAATTTCTAGGTCAAAATCCAAAGATTGAGCCAATTGATGTAAGATCTCTTCTTGAATGATTAGACATACCAGCTCTCCTCTCACAAATAAAGATGATGAAACAATTTCAAGAAAAGAGACAACATCAATTTCAACATTATGTGCCTCCACAACAAGAACAAGAAGGTGTTTACTATCAATCAGATTTTCAACCAATACAACCAATGGTTCAACCAATTGTTCAACATATACAACCAATACAACCAATGGTCCAATTTCAACAATATGTCCAACCAACTATACAATGTCCACAAATAGTTCAACCAATGGTGGAATATCAACAAGTTCAATCAATATATCAATGTCAACAACTACAACCAAACATTCAAAAATAAAGGTTGCAGCCCACACCAAGCCAAGTTTCAAACATGTCGGAACAATTGAACCAAGTCCAATATCAAAACATGACATTAAACCAAAAACAAGTTCAAATTCCAGATACAACTATGTCAAAACCTTGAAAGAAAGGTGGCTTTATTGCAAGGCTCTTAAGGAACCTACCAAGTGAGTTCTTTGAAGAAGATCAAGATAATACACTTATGTCTAGCAATGCCTCATCCCCCCACAAACAAATTGACTCTCCAGTGGCATCTATCCCTACACCTTTAGAAGTTTCACAAGAACCTTCCATATTGTCCTCATCAAATAATACACCCAAGGATGAAATTATCCAAGGGCTATCCATAATTGATTGCCAAGATAATCCAATTCATGATGCACATCCTTGTCTTTTATCAGAAATACTAGACTCAATGCCACCATGCACTTTATTGCCATTACCTGTTTTAGAGGACCCCATTCGAAGTCCCTCTTCCTCATGTTCAAGCATTGATTCCTTGCCAGAATCCATCACAAATGTTCAAAGTGAATTTCCTTCATGCCAAAACATTGATCCCTTGTCAAAATCAACCATACATATCCAAAGTCCAACCCCATGTCAAGAGGATATTTTAGAGCATGAAGAAACGTGTCTTAAAAAAGATCAAGATCAAGATCCCGAAACCTTATCATCCCATCCAATTGTTGACCAAGATCCCATTTCCCCAGACACTCACAATGATTCCCCTATTCTTGTCCATCTTATCCAAAGTCCTATTGAAACTCCATTCCCTGAGCAAGATCAAGATATCCTAGTCCATCCAATCCCACACGATCCCCTTCCATTTCATGAAAATAATGTCCTTTCAAATCCCATTGGCATTCCACTTCCAAAGAAATATCAAGATATCCCTTCCATCTTTTCTGATCATTCTAGTAAAAGTCAAGAGCAAAGCACCTTTAAAGAGGATTCCAATGATCTTCCTCCTTGTCAAGATCAAATTATTCCTTTAAATCCTCCACAAGATCCTTTTTTTCCTCCATCTCCTTGTCTTAATGCTCCATATACACTCCAAGATCACATTTCTTTTGATTATCCCATTATTTCTCCCATTCCATCTCTTGAAGAGCCTATCATTGAACCATGTCCACTACACAATCCTAGTTCCCCTCATGATCCTAATCTCCCTCATGATTCTAACATGTCAATGCAAGATGTTCCTCGACATGCATAATGGGTTCTTCCACTTTGGTGCAATCCGATCCGCTTCAAGATCTCATTATTTCTCTCATATCATATCCACCTCATAATGGACTCGTGTCTTCTTCCCAAAGAAAAGAGTATCCTACAAGTCAAGATATTCATAAAGACAAAGGAGTAGACCTTCATGAGAAAGAACCCCTCCATATCAAAGAAGATCTTAAGGGTCATGTCTACACAACTCACTCTCAAGACGTTGGTATCCCTCCATCAAAATCAAAACATACACCTT
The DNA here is from genome assembly GCF_030272615.1 of Cryptomeria japonica. Classification (NCBI taxonomy): domain Eukaryota; kingdom Viridiplantae; phylum Streptophyta; class Pinopsida; order Cupressales; family Cupressaceae; genus Cryptomeria; species Cryptomeria japonica. The sequence goes on along the minus strand of NC_081415.1, from coordinate 457,650,482 downwards.
CCCCATCATCCCTTCCATCCATATTAGGTCCTTATATCCCTTCATCCTCTATGCAAGGTCAACAAAGGCACACATTCTTGAGTAAATTTCATTAATCCTAAAGAACTCCATTTAATTCATATCCATCCATGCATTCCTTTCCCCCTCCAAGCAATTTGGATGCCAAGCATAAAAGTCATAAGTCTAAAAATCCACATGTATTCAGGGATCAACATGTCCACTATAATCAACATGTCAAAACAAAGAAAAATTTGATCTATAAAGAAAAAGAAATATCCAAAAGGTCACAAAGGCCCACTGAGAAAAATAAAGAAAAGTCAAAATATGTATGGGTTCTTAAATCCCTTGTGTTAGCAATGCACTCCAAGGAACCACAAAAGCATGAAAAATCAAAAACCATGTGGATCCCTAAGTGGCTCCTTGAAGCACAAAAGCCTAGAGAAACATCAAAATTGGCATCTAAAATTGCTATTCCTCCATCCAAACCTTCAAAGTCTATTCCTTCATCACCTTCTTCATCCATTTTGGGCTCTTATGTCCCAAAATCCCAAGCTATTCCTTCGTCAAAATCTCAATATCCAAAATACATCTTTCCTCCATCAGTCCATCACCCCTCAAGGTGTGTGCCAATGTCAATCTTGCCAACATTTCTATCCACTCAAGCATAGTTCTTCCAATACCCTATCCATTATCCAATGCATATTTTCCATCCTTCAATCCCTTTGATCACATCCTTTGCATAAATCCTTGCCTTAGTTTCATCTCATTTTCCATGTCCTTATCCTACCAACGTCTTTGAGCATACTTTTAAAGGTCATGGTCCATTTATTTCAAGGCTACTATCCAAACAAAAAGACGCTTGAGTCCTTCTTCCATCCCCTATCATGTGTCCATCTTCTATTGAAAAAGTCAAAATACAAAAAAAAAAAAAAAGTGAAAAAAGAAAAAAAGAAAAAAATAGAATAAAGAAAAATAATTCATCCGCTGGTGAAAACCTAGCAAACAGGTGCCTTGGGCAAGTACCGTGATGAAAACTTGGCAAACAGGCATCATGCATAATTTATGAACTTATTGCACACCACACTTGGGGGCAGGTTTTATCCTATCATATCCTTTTGTCCTTCATTGTTCCACTATCCTATCAAACCCATGTCATACTCCTTCATATCCTATTATCCCTCATGTCCAGTTTCCCCTTTTCCACCTTTGATCTTGACAAGGCTAACGATCTTCATGAGCATCATGCATCTTGTTTGCAGCTTTCAGTCTATCATAGCTTTTGGTCATTTATCCATTTGCTTATTATAACTTTTCATCCATATTCCCTGTCTTATTGCAACTTTCTGCCACTATCCCGTATCCTACCCCGACCTTCAGTCCATGTCCCTTATCCATTCTTGGTCTTGCTTATCCTATCCATCTCTTATCACTATCCATACACTTTTTTTCATTCCTTGATCTTGATCTGACATAAGGACGCAAAATTTAAACATGGTTTCAAAAATCTCTTGACATGTCCCTCATGCCATGTTCCTGCTTTACATTGTCATATCCAGTCTCTTGTCCCATCACGCAATAGCCCTTGAAAATTGCATCCGTATTGTCTCCATAATAAAAGGCCTTTGTTTTCCCTCTATCCACCGACATTTCAGAAAGCCTATTTATTCACCTGTCATATTCCTTGCCTTGCTAGACATTGGGGGCAAAATCATAAAAATTGAAAAACGTCCTGAAATAATCATAAAAAATTGAAATAATGTCTTGAAAAAATCATAAAAATTGAAAAATGTCTTGAAATAATCCAAAAAATTGAAAAATGTCCTGAAAAAATCATAAAAATTGAAATAAATGTCCTGAAATACATCCCTAAAAAGTCAAATAAAGTCCTGAAAAAATGAACACAAAAATAAAAATAAAAAAATTGTAAAATCTCAAAAAAGCAAAACAAAAATATCCCCTTTGTGCATAGACAGATCACTGAGCATCCCTCTAATGACACGCAATCACACATTGTGCTTTAATGGAATCATGCGTTAACAGATGAACTTTTCAATCAAACCAGACAATCAAACTGATCAAAATTGTCATATCAATCAATCAACATTAATATCATTCATCCTTGGCACATTATCATGGGTCTTATACAGGGTGTGATATGCTCGAAACCAGACTATGTCCTGTCTTAGACGGGGTACCGCATTCTCTGAAACCAGACAGCATGATCGTCCTATCAGCACTTTCAACTTTTGACAATGAAGATCAAGATGTTTGTTTGACTTGTTGGAATTAGTGAGTCTTATCATTTACTGATTTATCTTCGATCATGTTCCTATGTTGCTCGATGATGTCACTAAGTGATTTAGAGTGACCAGGATGGTTCATGGTCTCTTTCTTTTTATTGTGATTGTTGTTTGTGGAATGTTTGTCACAAACTGGGGCAACTATATCATTGGGTGTCTATGATAAGTACGTTCACTTTGTGAACGCTGCACATACCTCGACCCTTGATGTATGCACCCTAGGCTGCTTCACTCATTCCGTGTGTGCGATGTGTTTGTCTTTTGCAAAAGGGGTTGCATTCTAGCTCTGCCTTCAATGCCATGATGCTCTGCATCCACTTTGCTACATTAAATAAAGGTTCTCACCTACTTATGTGCATTTGTGAAAGAAAGTTTTCCTTCATCTCTAATGATCCTTTGTCTAATTTCTTCTTACTAACATTTCTTCTGTTAGTCTTGGCAATCCGTTCAAACCTATCATCTTATGTCATTCTTATCGATCAATTGTCTTCTTTTCTGGATGTTTCCGGCCAATTCCTCGAGGGGGCATGCATATGTCATTATCATTGTCTAGGGCATTTTCAGTATCGTTCTTTGAAACAACTCTTAAAATCGCATTGTCTTAAAGAGGGGCAAAATGTAGACGTCTAAAAATGGTCAACGCTTGTGGAGTCGTATTTTAACATTTACGCATTGCCTTATTTTAGGGTTTTTGAGTCGCATTAACATTTCTCCTATGATTCACACTTGGTCTTTATCATTTGCAAGCATCGAGTCATTCTTCTACATTCCTCATTTTTCTCGCTTTTGAATTAGGTCTTGTCGATAACAATTTTCAGTCATGATTTTGGTCGATCCTTATCAACTTGTCAATCTTGTCATTTTATGATCGGTTTGTCATCAATAATCGTCCTTCTCAATCATGTCAATTTGGATCAATTAGTCATTGTTCCTTGTCAATTGGCACATTTATCAATCAAATCGTTTGTCAGCATTGGTCCTTTGTTAATCAGAATCATGATCGAATCGATATCAATTATCTTTTGTCAAGACCTAATTGTCGTCCTTGCATTTTCTAGGGTTTCATGATTTATTCATTTAACCTTGTTTGTCATTTCTCCCTTTAGGTTAAATAATTTATTTATTTATCCTAAGTCTTCTTGTCACAATTAAATGTTTATTTAATTGGCTAACTAATTCCTCCCTTTTTTGTCAATTAATTAATAAATGAAAAATTGTTAATTAATTCACTTAATTCCTAATTTCCTCATTTTCTAATTTCCTAATTTCTAATTCATCTAATTTCAATTTTCTCCTATATTTCTCCTAATTTCATGGGAATGACATAGCAAATTTGTCATAATTTGTCATAATTGTCAATCAATCAATTTTGACATAGAAATTTGTCATAATTTTGTCAAAATTATCAATCAATCAATCTTGCATAGAAAGTGCAAATTTGTCATAATTTGTCATAATTGTCATTCTTGATTTGAAATTCCATTCGAATCACATTCATGCTAATCTTGTCTTTTCTCCAATTTGTCTATAAATTGGATGAATTTCTTCAATCATGGTCCCTGGTCGAATCAATCACGCTTCTAGTATTCTTGTGCTACCATCTTGTCTACTTGCTTTCACATCATGCTTATGCACTAGTAGGAGAGATCCACAAACAAATCTATTTGAAGGAGAAAGAAGGACAATGGAGCCACATGAAGGAGACATTCAAGTTTGCAATGGTTTGCGTTTGAATTGATGTCTTGTTTTCATGTCTTTATTGAGTGTTTTTTAGGATTGGTCATTGCAATTGAGTTTTCATGATTGAACTAGGCTAATGTTAACATTGCTTTGATGGTTTCCACATTTCGTAGCTACAAGAACAAAAATAAAAAGGAAAAGAGAAAGCTTTTAGAACCATGTAAATCTACTTTTCCTATAAGAAATCTAACTAAAGTTGAAAATGCCCTTATAGTCCTATTTTATTTCTGTCATTTTTACTTATGTTATATATAGCAAAAAATTAGCCTATAAACAAAAGAAATAAAAATAAAACCTATTTGTAATCTTTAGCTTGTTGTTAGTATAATTGTCAAAAAAAAAATGTATTGCTGTTAAAAAAAAAGAAAAAAAGAAATGCATGTAGATCTAGCCTTAGACTATGAAGGTATAAGTTAATCTAATTATGATTCATTAATTCCTTTCAGAAAAGAAAATATAAATATAAAATTCACATCTATCTATGAACAACTAGAACATTCATTTTCTTTACATTCCTGCATGCTCGTGTATAAATAACACTATGTGTAAACACAGTGGTGACCGGGGGGAGCCGCACTATGAAGCCCAACCTTCCTTCGGCCTCCGCCCTTCCTTCCAGCCTCCACCTTTCCATTCAGCCGCCGCCTTGCCCTAGTTCGGCCCTGCATAACACACAACATACACACATACACACAAAAAAAGGGATAAACCCTAACCCAGTTTCGGGTTAGGGTAAAGGAAATACATTAAGTTTAAGATTTTTAGTTGTATAAAATATGCAACCCTAATCCAAATCTGGATTAGGGTTTGCGTACAAATAAAAGACAAAAAAGAAATATTGGGTTAGCTAATAATATAAAAATAAAAGAAAGGGATTATTAAGTGGATTTAAATAAAATATAGGAGAAGAAAATTACTCAACCCTAGTTAGGGTTTGAGATTTGAAAAAAAAAAAATTAAAATAAGAAGAGGGGGAAATACTTTCCAAATTTTGAAAATGATTCCCCCCATATAATTTTAGCCATATGTATTATTAATTTAAAACTCCTTATTCAATTTGGGAGAAAATTAATTGTTTAATATAGTTTATTTTATAAGATTTAAAATGGAGATTAATGTTATATGGTTACATTAATCACATAATTGATTTAAATTATTCAATTAAGGAACTATATAGTTATTTGATATATTCAATTAAATATGGACGTTAAGTTATACTTTAAAATGGGGGAAAATTATTAATTATTTTCATGAATTTTTAGCCTATGAGGCCAATGTTGGCCAGATTAATTATATCATCAAATTTGAAGGTTTAGGGGAATTAAAATTGACTATAACATAAAATAGGATTTATTTGTCAAATGTCATTGTGGAATTTGAACCCTTATCGTTTAGATTTAAATAATGAAATTGTGTGCACTTGATTAATTAAATTTTTAATTTAAGATATCCTCATCATCATTCAATTAGCCCAGCATAATTTTAATTGCATTTGAGATATCTAAATATCCCTTGACTTTAATTAGTGGCAACTTAATTGAGATAATTAAATTAACTAGCTAAATTGTGACAACCCTCTTGGGACTAATTAATCTCCAATAATTAATGTCGCTTATTTGAGTTGGTTAATTAATCCAACTTTAGAAAATAATTCTATTTACATCCTAGTTAAGACAAGACTTATTTGATTCCACTTTAAATGTAGTTTGTTTTGAGAGTTTAGGTGTTTAAAAAAAAAAAATTGGTTCCGTTTTTAGCCCAAAAGTTTGGGCACGACAAAGAAGCCCTCTTAAGTGCCTTATCAGATCAACAAATCATGGGAATATCAAATAAATCATCAACGAAAGCTATATGGGACAAGTTGGAGACTTTGAATGAAGGTGATCCCACTGTCAAAATTGCAAAACTTGAATGTTACCGGGTAAGATATGAAAGCTTGAAGATGGAGGAAGATGAAAGAATTTTTGCATTCATGGAAAGGGTAAATGAAATTGTATTAGGAATTTAGTATTGTGGTGGATCTTTGAGCGAGGAAGAGATTGTTTCAAAAGTATTAAGGGTAACTCCAATTAATGAGCTAAGAACCATGCCTAATTCTTATGTCAATAAAGATACTCTTGTTGGGAAGATATCTACTTTTGAGCTTGAATAATTTGGTCCTCCGGGAGTTACAAAGATTGATACTACATTTAAGGCATCTATATCATCAACTAGCAAGAAAGATTGGAAGAGATTAGGAAAGAAGATGAAGAGCTTGAGAAACTTGAAGCCCTATTTTCTAGAATGATACCTAAAGGTCCGACAGGAAGTAAGTATGAAGGTAAATCTCCTTTCAAATGTTTTGCATGTAATAAGATAAATCATTTTGCATCTAGATGTCCTAAAAGGAATTCAAAATTGGAAGAAAGAGCAAGAAGATATTTTAAGCCTAATGTTAAATATTAGATCAAGCATAAGTACAGGAGAAACAAAAAAAATCATGCTACTATGCTGATGAGGAAGGAGTAACTGATGACTCAGAGGAGGAACTGGTAGGAGATTCAACTAGTGGATCTAGCAGTGAAAAAGATTGGGTATTTTATGCTATGAAGGAAGATGATCTAGAACCAGTTATCAAAAATGAGGAAAAGTACCTTACAACAAAAGTTGAAGACAAAGATGAATGGATAATAGGCAGTGGATGTTCTCATCATATGATAAGAGACAAAAGAAAGTTTCTAACCCTGCAAGAATTTGATGGTGGTCAAGTCAGATTTGGTAATAATAAGGCATGCATGATCAAAGGAAGAGGAACCATTTCATTGGATGGTAAGTATAACACTGATAATGTTTATTATGTTGAAGGTTTGAAGTATAATATTTTGAGTGTAGGACAATTGGTCAAAAGAGGATTTCAATTACAATTCAAGGATGGAAAGTGCAAAATCATTAGCAAATCAGGATTGGAGATTGCAACCGGTACACAGACAAAAGGGAACATCTTTCATTTGAACTCTGGTGAAACGACATGTTTGATTGCACATATTGATGAAAGTTGGCTATGGAATAAGTGTTAGGATTCCCACAGATACTGAGAGGGGGGGAGTGAATTGGTATCTAGCCGGTGATAAGATTTTCTTGACTTAAAACATATAGAACATACTAATACTCTATACCGGTAAACAAAGAGTAATGCAATAAGCAGAGATAAAACCAACCACATGAAAAACACACCATAACACAATAGTTTTAATGAGGAAACTTGGTGTGGGAAAAACCTCAGTGGGATTTGTGACCCACAATATTCACTTAGTTGCCAATGAAAGAATATTACTATTACAAGAGGGGCCTGCACATGTAGGAAGGCCAAGTGCCTAGAGCTCACTGCTCAATTACAAAATGGGAAGTCTCACTGACTTACAAAGTGGATTATATAAATCCAATGTCTTGTACTACTTCAAAATAGCATCTACTATGCCAGATCCAGTACCAGTTTATAGCTCTGCTTCTTACATAAATCCTTAAAATTCGCATACTAAGTCTGCCTTATTTCGCCTAATTACATTCCTCCATGCTTCTCTAATTGTTCTACAATGATCTCTTATATATATGAGTCATTTTACAATTTTCCAAGTCAGCTTACAATTATTTTACAATAATAAACAAAATAATTACAAACAAAATTCTTGTCGGCTTTTGTGCCGATATGCTTCCTTTCACTGCTGGTGCCGGTGGTCTGTGTGCCGGTGTAGAGTCTGATCTTGTTGGTGCCGGTGGGTTGCCTTGTCGATGTCATAGGATTGTAAGGTTTCCATCAATGACAAAACCTTCAATCACCTACAATGTCTCATTGGAGTGTGCATTTGCCAATAATCTCCCCCTTTGGAGTTGATGGCAACACTCATGAGAAAAATTCAAAAAATGTGTCCAAAAATTGTTACCAAAAATGTGTGCTCCCCCTGAGAAGATGATCCCTAAGTTATTGGATTTTTCTCATACCACTGCTCTCCCTTTGGCATCAATGACAAAGGTTGTCAAAGTGTCAATAGAGTGTAGTTTTCTGTTTCAACCTTGTAACCAGTTGGTTACAATCTGAAAAAGATCTACCAAAACCAGATTCAAGCTCTCAATGAACTTTTTGTTGTCTTTTATTGCAGCCTCTGTCATCTGAACTGTATTGGTGAGGTGTTGCATTTGCTCTGCCGGTGTTTTCTATCCTTGAATTAGGGCATTAGATATTTCTTTCCTTAAGGTGGTGAGGTAGTCTAGTTTTGGACTTAGTCTCCATTTAATATCCTTAGCCTTACCTTTTATTCTTTCCTTTTCTTTTTCTAGCTTTAATAGTTCTTCCTCAAAACCTGTTATCTTCTACTCAAAAACTGATAATGAATCAGATGAGTTAATGAAATTGTCAGCTAGTTGATTTATTTCTTCCAGTATCTTGCTGATCTTCTTATCTATATCAACTGTCAAAAAGTTAGTCTTACAAGTATCTCTGTACAAAGTTTTGAGTTCCTTTAATGTGCTACATAATTTTGGTAGAAGTGTGTCAAACTGCCTTGTACACTTCTTTATTTCTTCCTCAAAGAATTTTTGTTTTTCCTTCTCTAATCTCTCCTTGAATGCTTCCTCTTTTATTTTTTCAACTATCATAGTGTTTTCAGTAATATACTTAGACAAAGTGTTAAGTTGACTCAAAGAATCTTTATTATCTACATTACATTTTGGAGCTATCATCTTTAGAATTGGAAGTGTATCATCTATAGCCTTGTATGCTTATGAGCTACAATTTGTTATTTTCTTTAAGGAGTCCAAATGAACTTCTGTTACATTAGTTGATTTGAATCCTGTAGTTGAAGTGCCAACACTCTGTATCCCGCCGGTGGGAGCAATATCCTTGCTTGTGGTGACCTCTGGTAGGTTAGTTTGTGTTTCCATTTCCTTAAGCAAAGGTTTGTCTTGCTCAGCTGATGCCAGTGGTACTGACTCTGTGTGAACCTATTGCTGTGATGGAACCTTTTGCTCTGCTTGTTGTTTTGTATTACCATCTGCCAGTTTACCTTCTGTGTTATCTGTTACCGGTGCCTCACTAGCCATATATGTCTTTCCAGTTTTGTCCTTATCTACCACAATGTTAAATTTCTAAGTATCAATGTCAACTATGTATAACACCTTAGAGTTTGGAGTTGTGTCCTCTTGTGGTATCTCCATACTCTTATTAGTTGGTTGACTTTCAGTTGTAACTACTGGTGGAGTATTCAGAGGTGGTGGGGATAAGTTATCTTTTATTTTTATGCTTGGAGGTCCACCAACATTTCCTTTACCCTTATCCTTATCTTTCTGATATACTTTGATAGGTTTAGGATTTCTATACTCTTCCAGCTTTTCTTTCTCAACAAGGAATATGTCCCATGCATTAGTAGTTTCCTCTGCAACCTCATTTACTCTACCAACCATAAGTGCTACATGTCGGTGTGCAGTTGAGAATATTGTCCAGTTAGCCTCTGAGATCATATCATCTATCTCCTTTGGTGAGTTAACAGGATAAACAACAAGTAGTTTCTCAATTTTTTTTTCTTGTCAAGCTCTACAATAGCTTGCCTTCTAGCTTCAAGTCTCTTAAATAGTTATGCCAGTAATTCATCTACAGCTTGCATAAAAAATTTCTTATAGATATCCAAGTGTAGAATTACACTGTTTTCAACTTTCTCCTTGTCATCAACTGATAATGTATCATATAATTTGTTGATGTTCTTAAGCTTTCCTTCCTTTGTTATTTCATCCAAAATTTTGTCAATTGGAGCAATATTTTGTTGAGTCTTTTTCTTTGGTGTTAACTTTTTCTTCTTTGGAGTTGTCTTCTTAGCTAGGGGCCTTACTGCCTGTTGTTTTTTTCATGGTTCTTCTAGGAAAAGGTGTGGATACTAGTGAAGGTTCTCTTTTCCTCACAACTCTTTTAAATGCAGCTGGCATGTCACTTTCCAAAGAAGTTGCTACCGGTGAAAGGTGAGTTTTTGGCTATTATGCTTGTAACTCATTTTCAGTGATACTGGTTTGTTTAATTACATCTTCTTTGATAGCCTTTGCTTGCCTAGATCCTCTTCTTACTATTGCTTCTACCTTCTTTACTCTTTTCTTTGATTGAATTTGATTCTCAATAGTCTCAGCACTACCAAATACCTCTTCTTTTGGTTCCTTGGGTGCTTCTAGAAGGGATTTTGCATATGTTTCAATTATGTTGTCATCAGTTTCATAACCCATTTCAGTAACCCAAATGGTTCTTGGGACAACTGCCTCCATCCAAATCTCATCCTTATACTTATTTACAATTGCTTGTGAAAGTCTGACTCTAGTATTCATTTGGGCCTTTAATGCTTGAAAATACTCATATATATTCTTTTCTCTATTTTCACCCATGTTGTGCAGTAAATTAGACAATTGTTTGCCTATCGGTATGTCAAAACCTAGATTTTTGTTGTCATGCCCAAACTTTTGGGCACGAATGAAATATTTTTTTTAAAAAAACATTGCCTAATAACACTAAGTTGCTAATATGAAACACAATAACAAGTTTTGTCTTAACTATGTTGGAGTTAACTCTAACCACTAACTCTAGTAAGTGGGATAATCTAAGTTGCATGCGAGAAATTAACTCTACATAGAATTTATTATTGTCTCATTAATTAATTAAATAATAAATTCATTTAAGCAAAAACCCCTAATTAATTGACAAGGGATATTATTAATCTCAATTAATCTTTCAATCGTTATAGGAATTAATTAAATTAACTCTAGCACTTAGATTTTTAAAACACCTATATTTCAATTTAACAATAATTATAATGTGTATTAAATTTCAACTATAGCGCCAAAAAACTCTTTAAAGAAAATAACCCTATCACATTTAATCTTAAAGAGCCTATATTTAGGTGGACTAAAGTTAATCCCCTTATAGCCAAAATAACTTACAAAGCCATTAAAATTCCCTAAAAGATTAAACTCCAAAATAATTAGAATTTAAAACATCATATTTAAATGTTTATATAACCGTTTATAAAATATGAATATTTTAATAAGATATATATATATATATATATATAATGTTTTCTAAACAAACTTTATCATAAAAATGCCCCATATAACCCAACTAAAATATTATAAAATTACTCCACCCTCTACCCTATTTTTCTTCCATCTTATTATCTTGCCCTAACCCTATTTTTGGGTTAGGGCTTAACTATGATATTCTCTCTTTTTTTGTGTGTGTGTGTGTGAAGTGTGTGTGTGTTTGTTTGTGTTTGTTTGTTGTAGGGCAGGGGAGGTGGCGGCCATGGTTATCAGCAGCGGCCTTGGAGGGAGGAGCGGAGGAGTGGAGGAGGGTTGAAAGGGCGCTGGGCAGAGGCATCTCCGGAAGCCACTGTGTTTCCCCACAGTGGCGGGCAGGTGCCGCCCACTATGGGTAAACAATGTGGTGGCCTGAAGCCTTTCCACTATGGTTACCCACAACGGGAGGCCCCGTGCCGACCACTGTGGTTGCCCACAGTGGTGGCCCCCGTGTTGTCCACTATGGGTAGCCACAGTGGTGGCCCGAGCCTCGCCGACCACTGTGTGCTTACACATTGGGTTCGACTTCCTTGAAACCCCCCCTTTTTTTTAAATGTTTAAATATTTAAAAATTTCTTTTTTTTGTTAATAAATATAAAAATATATTTATTTAAATATACATATATAATCTATCCTTGGTTAAATCAAGGGTAGGTTTAATATGGATTTTGATAGATGAATAATGTTATTATTATTTTTTCTAACTTGCAGGAAATTAATAAAATAAATGGCACCATAGCATTAGTGTAATAATTTTATTTCTTCTTTTAAATCTAGGCATAAATGTATATTGCAATTATTAAATTTTAATTCTGCAATAAATAAAGGAAAAAATGATAAAATTAATTAAACTATATTCAACAACTACATTAATCTAGAATTATTTAAATTAACCTTAGAGATAGACATGTTAAATCTATTAAACCATGATTTGTATTTGGAAATAAATAATTAGGACTAAATGCTTAATATTCTCTTACTAACATGCAAGTTTATTACTTTACTCATTTCCATTATTTTAATATGCATAAGGAGATAAAATGAACATTTATTTTCAAAATAACATGTATACGACAAATATTATTTCAACAACTATAGGAACTTAATCCAAAATAAGCATTTCATTTTTGCAATAATAACTTTAATAGGATAATGCATTTCTTTAAAGCATATTTGAAATACAATGTAGTCAACATTACAAATGGGTGAAATACCCAACGAGTCTCTCATTTCTATTAAATGAGGACTTCAAATAAAATGAATACATTTCTTTCTTCAAAATAAATACAACATATAGCTTTTCTTTTACATTGTTGCAACTAAAATTTAATATCCCATTCCCTATTCTTTTTCTGCAAATCAAGTAAAACCAACAAGTGCTAGCTTGTCTTTTTCCTTTCTTTCCAAGCAACCTGCAAATAAATCAGAAGGCTATGACCATGGAGAGCTCACCTCCAAGCCTAGGATTACTAGAAGCCACCCTCGAGCTTGGAGAACCAAGCCCTAGACAGGTTACACACATGCAAACACAACAAGCAAGGGAAAAACACACAACAACACTTTCCCAACCAAGGCTACACTTCATCACAAATTGTGATGTTTTTACATGGGTGGTAGTGGACCAAATACCCTTAGGAGACTACAAGAATGGTAGATCACAAATCCACCTCATGGAAAATAAAGATATATCATAAGTTCATTAACCCCACATCCTTATGACCCCCCAAGGCATTCATGCCATACTTTCTCTCCTTATGACCCCCAAATGCATAAACTAGGCCATGCAGCAAGGGTCACATTTACACCCCTTGAGATCACTCTCATAATGAGAGCCTCTCACTCGAGGGATATCAAACTCCTACCACCCACAAGACCATCCTACTCTCCCAAGAGTAGAAGGCCTTGGTTACTGCCAAATCACAGGAAATGCATAAAACAATAAAAGATAGGTCACATAATAATTTTCACAAAAGAAAATACAAGAAAACAACTTTTACATACAAACAATCTTTCCAACATAAACATACAACATAAAAAGAAACAAAAGGAAAAGATGAACCAACCTCCAATCTGCCCAAAGGTTTGCTAGAACTAGTTTGAGGATGAGTAGCCTAATTTCACAAATCCTTTCTTCTACACTTAGCTAAAATTCTATCCGAAAACTATCTTTTCAAAATTGCATGATCTCCAAAAATGGAGAGTGGGTGATTACCCACAAAGTCTCTCATTCTTGCCTAAAAAGACCTCAATGAGAGTTCTCATAGGTTTCTAAAACTGAAAAAGGAAAAAGTAAGAGAAAGTGGGAAAAAGGATCTCACATCAAAAGGGAAGGTTATCTAACCTAGATGGCACCTTCTAAATTGAATTTTCGCTTACCTTAGGAAACCCACTTTTTGAGGTGACTAAACAGTCACATGGGAGTAGTCACATGCCTAAAATACTCCTAACCCATAGGTATACCTTATGGACTTTAGGAAACACCTCTAAACTACCCCTAGGAGTCCATTTGACCCCTTAGAAACCCATCTGAAGTTAACTTTCACGTCAAATCTGATTTGACCACTCCAAAGACTCTCTACCCAAGGAAAATTTAGAACCACATTGAAATGTTTGAAAGGGCTATTGTTGAAACAACTCCCTCCAAGAGACAAGTCAAAAATCAAGACATAAATCAACACGTGTCAAGTGACACAATGAAATGCATTACAAAATTACACATGAAATTTGTGTCTTGTTGGATTTACACAAATTAATAATTCAATTTAACACACATGCAACATTTACTTTTACAAATAAAATACGATACATACGGGGTGTTGTCTCTCCAAATAAACAACCCCTGATTTTAGGAATGTATATAGGTCTAGGTTTGGTTTTGCATAATGTTTCCATGGTCACATGAATAATTTTCTTGCACATCTCAATTACACATTAGTAATTCCAGATAACCTCATATAATATTAAACACTTGAATAAGAATACACATCAAACACTTTGCATACAATTTACATTTAAACAAATCGATATATCTTATATCCAAATAAATCCACATAAGTAATTATCATAATCCTCATAATTTTGATCCATACATAAGACATGCATCCTATTTCTATCATCATAGTAAAGTCCTGCAAATCCAATAATGACATACATCATCCCAAATTTATCCTATTCTAGAATCATATAGAGTTCTATATCTATAATGCATAGAAATGAAGCATCAATACATATTAATGTTATCCAAATCATGGAATCATATAAGTTCTAAATCCATAATGCATAAAAATAAAGCATCCATAATAGTCTCAACATGAAAAACACTGAAATGCTAGGATGAGTCGGGGTAGGGTCTCACACCCTCCCCCTTTAGGCATGAACTTCCTCCTGAAGTTCATAAAAAAGATGGGGGTACTGTGATCTCATATGTGGTGCATCCTCCCATGAAGTCGTAACCTCATCATAGCAATCCCACTGGACCGTAACTTGGTCCAGCTGTCGACCTTGAAGGGGTAGCATCCGGTGTGCCAAAATGCAAATGGGCTCCAAAGCTAGCTGTCTGTCCAACTCCACCTGCAAGGCATCCCAATCTAAAATATGAGACTCATCATAGATATACTTCCTCAAAACTGATACATGAAATAGATCGTGGATACGTGACAGGCTAGGTGGCAATGCTAAATGATAGGCAACTGGTCCTATCCTTTCAAGGATCTCAAATGGTCCTACACAATGAGGTGCGAGCTTAGAACCCTTTCCATAACAGATTGGATTATTATGCGGCCGCACTCTCAAGAAGACTCTGTCTCCAACCAAGTAGCTACAATCTATGCTCTTTGCATCTGCATACTTCTTCTGTCTATCCTGTGCCTCTCTAAGATGTTGCCTAATCAAATCCACCTGCTACTCCATATCCCAAACTATCTCAAGACCAATAGCAACTTTGTCCTCTATGCGATCCCAACTCAACGGTGTCCTACAAGGCCTGCTGTATAATACCTAATAGGGTGGCATCCCCAACGAAGTGTGATGCCCATTGTTATAGGCAAACTCCACTAAGGGAAGGTACTCTTCCCATCTAGTTTGATGATCCATGACATTAATGCAAAGCATATCCTCTAACACCTCATTAACCCTCTCTGTCTGACCATCCATTTCTGGATGAAAGGCTGTACTGAAATTAAGCTTGGTACCCATAGCTACCTGTAATGCCTTCCAAAAGGAAGAAGTGAAGAGGGAATCCCTGTCATAAATAATCTTGCATGGAACATCATGAAGTCTAACAATGTCTCACAAGAACACCTGTGCTACTACTGGTGTTGTGAAGGTAGTCTGAACTAGTGAAAAGTGGGCCACTTTGGTCAACTTGTCAATTGTCACCAAGATGGCATCATGGTGATGAGATGACATAGGGAGACCAATGATGAAATCCATGGATATAGTATCCCACTTCCACTCTGGTATAGCATGAGACTGGAGCAACCCACCTGGATGGCGGTGCTCTTCCTTGACTCTCTGACACTCGAGGCATCGAGATACTAACTCAGCAATGAGTTGCCGCATTCCTAGCCAATGATATAACTACCTCAAGTCAGCATGCATCTTCTTAACTCTGAGATGTGCTGCATAAGGGGCTCTATGAGCCTCCGTGATAATGAACTCTCACAATCCCCTGGAAGAAAATACATTGATGCACCCTCTATGGCATAATAATCCATCAGACTCTAAGGAATAATCCACATAATTCCCTTCTAGAGTTTCTTGAGATCATATCACCTAACAAACCTCTAAATACCATCCATCCTCTAGCAACTGCTGCAATATACGATCTCTCAAATCCGTGCCCATAGATATGGTGTATACCTCATGACATCTCCTACTCAAAGCATCTACAATTACATTTTCTTTCCCTTTGATGTAGTGAACATCTAAATCATACTCACACAAGAACTCCATCCATCTCCTCTGACGTGCATTAAGGTTCGGTTGAGTGAATATGTACTGAAGGCTCTAATGGTCTGAATGAAGCTCAAAATGATGACCAAAAAGGAAGTGTCTCCACCTCACAAGTGCATGCACTACTACTACAAGTTCAAGGTCATGAGTAGGGTAGTTAAACTCATGAGTCTTAAGTTTCCTAGATTTAAAAGCTATAGCCCTACCATCTTGCATAAGGACTGCTCCTAAACCCTCTAGGGAAGCATCTATGCAAACCATGAAGTTAGCTGAGGGATCTAGTACTACAAGGATAGGTGTGCTAGTAAGTGCCTTTTTGAGTTTCTGAAAGGCCCTCTCGCACTTCTCTGTCCACTCAAATTTCTTCCCTTTATGCTGAACAAAAGTAATAGGATGTGCGACTCTAGAGAATTCCTCAACAAAGTGTCGGTAATAACCTACTAAGCCCATGAAGCTCCTGACCTTTGTCACACTGGTTGCACTGGCCAATCCATAATAGCTCTAATCTTTGATGGGTCAAATGAGATCCCATCATTGGAAATAACGTGCCCAAGGTGCTTGACCTCTAAACAAAAGAATGCACACTTCGACAAACTGCCATACAACTGATTGTCCCTTAAACACTGCAAGACCTGTCTTAGGTGCTCCTCATGCTCCTTCTCATTCTGAGAATATATCAATATGTCATCAAGGAACACAATCACAAAGTGAACAAGAAATGTGCAGAATACCCCATTCATGAGGCTCATGAAAATAGCTAGAGCATTCGTAAGACTGAATGGAACCACGTTGAACACCTAGTGGCCATATCTAGTGCGAAATGGGGTCTTGTGGATATCGCTTTCCACTATTCTCAATTGATGGTATCCTGACTTCAGATCAATTTTGGAAAATACTTTGGCACCCTAAAGTTGGTCAAATAAATCATCGATCCTGGGCAAGGGATATCTGTTCTTGATGGTTACTTTGTTCAACTGACGATAATCCATGCATAACCGAAGAGATCCATCCTTGTTCTTCATGAAGATGACTGGAGCACCCCAAGGGCATACGCTAGGACAAATGTGACCCTTCTCTAAGAGTTCCTCAAGATGCATCTTGAGCTCATTAATCTCATTTGTGGTCATCCTATAAGGTACTCTTGAAACTGGCTCAACTCCCGGTACAAGGTCTATATGAAAGTCAATCTCTCTATGGGGCAGCATTCCAGGTATCTCAGAAGGAAACACATCTGAATATCCCTTAAGGATAGGATGGTCATCAATCAATGTTTCCTTTTTGTCCTCTTCCTCTCTATCACTGATGGTGATGGCAAATAACTGACATCCCTTTCGCATGCTCCACTTAAGCTGCATTGCAGAAATCATATGAAGAGACATGGGTCTCTAAATCTTGGTGATTACTATGGGCGAACCCTGATCATCCTCACACTCAATCTCTTTTTGATGGAAGTCCATCTTGGCTCTATGGGCATAAAGCCAATCCATGCCAAGTATGATACCATAAGATCCAAGTGGTGTAACTCTAAGGTCTACTAAGGTGGTGGTATTGCCAATCTGAAGCTGACATGCCCTAACCTCTGTTTCCACTGACACTCTATCCCCTAAAGCTAACTCCACTTCCCAACTAACACCTTGTCTAGTTGCCACTAGCCCACAACACTCTACAACCAATGGAGATATAAAGGAGTCAGTAGCTCCTGAATCAAATAATATAGATACACTGCTACCTCTGATCATACCTACAACCTCAATGATTGTGGCCTAGTGCTCTACCTGGCGATTGTCAACTGCTGCGAAGACTCTATGGGACCTGCCCATATCTCCAACTATAGGCTCTGATGCTACCATCTTCTGATTCCCTACCATCTAACCCTGAGGACACTCTCTCTCCATGTACCCCATGGCTCCACATGTGAAATAAGCATCGCGTGCCTGAAACTAGATGCCCTGAGGTCTAGAGAAAGGTTGTCCCCCTATCCTGCTAGAACCACTGTACCCACCCTTGGAGGACTACTGATTCCTCACCGGAGGTGTGTAAGGAACCTGGGATCGGTGATCTCACCTCTGACCCTGAGACTACCACTACTTGGGCTTTGCACCCTACTGACTATGTGGAGGCCTCTGCCTTTGGTTCTGGTGTGATTGTTGTAGAGGAGGGGGTTTGGAGAACCTTGATGTGTGTCTATTATTACCCTTCCAATAGGGTTTCTAAAACCCGTATGTTTAGGGTATAGGGTTTCAGTTCTGGAACTGATCCCTTGTGTCGTGTGGCTTGACCTAAATCTCCTCTACTATCAAGGCCTTCTCCACAGCAACTTGAAGTCTCCCTGGAGCGGACATCCTCATTGGTCCTGCTATGCCGACATTGAGTCCTCTAATAAAATGGTTGACGAGAAGCTTCTCATTTTTCAGGTAGTCCATGTATGGCAAGAGCTCGAAGAACTTGCTCTCGTACTGGGTAACTAAGATACCCTTCTGCTAGAGGTCATGGAACTCATCTATCCTACACTATTTGTAATGCTCTGACAAGTACCTCTCCCTAAACCTCTCTGTAAAAATCTCCCATGTGAGGGTATCTACAACTAAACCACACTTGTATTCCTCTTGTCTCCACCATGTGGAGGTCATTCCTCTCAATAGGTGGACTGCTACACATGCCTTTAAATTTCTCTCATAGGAGCATAATGCAAAGCACCTATCTAGGCTCAAAAGCCAAGCCTCAGCTTCTACCTCGTCGGTAGATCCCCCAAAAGACGGTGGCTGGAGGCATATAACCTCTCTGATTAGATTCCCTAGATCCGAATGTTCTCTCTCATGATACATTGGCTCTACTATTGGAGGTGGTCCTAGTAGGTGAATGGACTCGAGCTCATGCCCAGCCTGACTCTCTGCGGGATTAGGAGGTGGACTCCTACTCTATTCCCTATCTACCGATCTATGGCTCCCTAAGTTCTAGTTTTCAACATGATGATCCCCTGCTGGAAGCCTATCCTGGACTATACTAATTAGGTTCTGGAGAGCTACTAAGATGTCTTGGTTTGGGTCAACTGGCTATTCGGGAAGAGGCTTTGGGTTCTCTTCTGGAACTGATTCCTCCCTATAGACCTCTTCGCGTGCCATGCGTATACGCCTAGGGCCCCTTCCGCGCTTGCGAGCTTGTCGCGTGGTCGGAGGTATCCTTAGGAGAAAAATAAAATAAAATGAATAAAATAAATAATTTTTCAGAGAAATATTTAATTAATTAAAATTAATATAATATAATTAGTTAAATAATTAAAGCGAAACGTAATGGAGAAAGGTTCCTAGTGTTGGAAACCTCGCTCTGATACCAAAATGTCATGCCCAAACTTTTGGGCACGAACGGAATAATTTTTTTTTAAAAACATGTCCTAATAACACTAAGTTGCTAATATGAAACACAATAACAAGTTTTGTCTTAACTATGTTGGAGTTAACTCTAACCACTAACTCTAGTAAGCGGGATAATCTAAGTTGCATGCGGGAAATTAACTCTACAAAGAATTTATTATTGGCTCATTAATTAATTAAATAATAAATTTATTTAAGCAAAAATGCCTAATTAATTGACAAGGGATATTATTAATCTCAATTAATCTTTCAATCGTTATAGGAATTAATTAAATTAACTCTAGCACTTAGATTTTTAAAACACCTATATTTCAATTTAACAATAATTATAATGTGTATTAAATTTCAACTATAGCGCCAAATAAATCTTTAAAGAAAATAACCCTATCACATTTAATCTTGAAGAGCCTATATTTAGGTGGACTAAAGTTAATCCCCTTATAGCCAAAATAACTTACAAAGCCATTAAAATTCCCTAAATGATTAAACTCCAAAATAATTAGAATTTAAAACATCATATTTAAATGTTTATATAACCGTTTATAAAATATGAATGTTTTAATAAGATAATTAAAGTAAAGTTGAATTTATACATTCATATTTTTAATTTTATATATATATATATATATATATACATATTTTAATTAAACACATATGTATTTTTAATGAACACATATATTTGTATATGTGGATATTTGTTTTCTAAACAAACTTTATTATAAAAATGCCCCATATAACCTAACTAAAATATTATAAAATTACTCCACCCTCTACCCTATTTTTCTTCCATCTTATTATCTTGCCCTAACCCTATTTTTGGGTTAGGGTTTAACTATGATATTCTCTCTTTTTTTGTGTGTTTGTTTGTGTTTGTTTGTTGCAGGGAAGGGGAGGCAGCGACCATGGTTATCGGCGGTAGCCTTGGAGGGAGGAGGGTTGAAAGGGCGTCGGGTGGAGGCATCTCCAGATGCCACTATGTTTCCCCACAGTGGCAGCCCGAAGCCTTTGCACTATGGTTACCCACAGTGGGAGGCCCCGTGCCGACCACTGTGGTTTCCCATAGTGGCAGCCCCCATGTCATCCACTGTGGGTAGCCACAATGGCAGCCCGAGCCACACCGACCACTGTGTGCTTACACAATGGGTTTAGCTTCCCCGAAACCCCCTTTTTTTAAAAATGTTTAAATATTTAAAAATTTCTTTTTTTTTGTTAATAAATATAAAAATATATTTATTTAAATATACATATATAATCTATCCTTGGTTAAACCAAGGGTAGGTTTAATATGGATTTTCATAGATGAATAATGTTATTATTATTTTTTTTAACTTGTAGGAAATTAATAAAATAAATGGCACCATAGCATTAGTCTAATAATTTTATTTCTTCTTTTAAATCTAGGCATAAATGTATATTGCAATTATTAAATTTTAATTCTGCAATAAATAAAGGAGAAAATGACAGAATTAATTAAACTATATTCAACAACTACATTAGTCTAGAATTATTTAAATTAACCTTAGAGATAGACATGTTAAATCTATTAAACCATGATTTGTA
Organism: Cryptomeria japonica; assembly: GCF_030272615.1. NCBI lineage: Eukaryota > Viridiplantae > Streptophyta > Pinopsida > Cupressales > Cupressaceae > Cryptomeria > Cryptomeria japonica. The sequence continues at coordinate 457,629,475 of NC_081415.1, read as the reverse complement.
TTTGGAAATAAATAATTAGGACTAAATGCTTAATATTCTCTTACTAACATGCAAGTTTATTACTTTACTCATTTCCATTATTTTAATATGCATAAGGAGATAAAATGAACATTTATTTTCAAAATAACATGTATACGACAAATATTATTTCAACAACTATAGGAACTTAATCCAAAATAAGCGTTTCATTTTTGCAATAATAACTTTAATAGGATAATGCATTTCTTTAAAGCATATTTGAAATACAATGTAGTCAACATTACAAATGGGTGAAATACCCAACTAGTCTCTCATTTCTATTAAATGAGGACTTCAAATAAAATGAATACATTTCTTTTTTCAAAATAAATACAACATATAGCTTTTCTTTTACATTGTTGCAACTAAAATTTAATATCCCATTCCCTATTCTTTTTCTGCAAATCAAGTAAAACCAGCAACTGCTAGCTTGTCTTTTTCCTTTCTTTCCAAGCAACCTGCAAATAAATCAGAAGGCTATGACCATGGAGAGCTCACCTCCCAGCCTAGGATTACTAGAAGCCACCCTCAAGCTTGGAGAACCAAGCCCTAGATAGGTTACACACATGCAAACACAACAAGCAAGGGAAAAACACACAACAACACTTTCCCAACCAAGGCTACACTTCATCACAAATTGTGATGTTTTTACATGGATGGTAGTGGACCAAATACCCTGAGGAGACTACAAGAATGGTAGATCACAATGCCACCTCATGGAAAGTAAAGATATATCATAAGTTCATTAACCCCACATCCTTATGACCCCCCAAGGCATTCATGCCATACTTTCTCTCCTTATGACCCCCAAATGGATAAACCAGGCCATGCAACAAGGGTCACATTTACACCCTTTGAGATCACTCTCATAATGAGAGCCTCTCACTCGAGGGATATCAAACTCCTACCACCCACAAGACCATCCTACTCTCCCAAGAGTAGAAGGCCTTGGTTACTACCAAATCAAAGGAAATGTATAAAACAATAAAAGATAGGTCACATAATAATTTTCACAAAAGAAAATACAAGAAAACAACTTTTACATACAAACAATCTTTCCAACATAAACATGCAACATAAAAAGAAACAAAAGGAAAAGATGAACCAACCTCCAATCTGCCCAAAGGTTTGCTAGAACTAGTTTGAGGATGAGTAGCCTAATTTCACAAATCCTTTCTTCTACACTTAGCTAAAATTCTATCCGAAAACTATCTTTTCAAAATTGCATGATCTCCAAAAATGGAGAGTGGGTGATTACCCACAAAGTCTCTCATTCTTGCCTAAAAAGACCTCAATGAGAGTTCTCACAGGTTTCTAAAACTGAAAAAGGAAAAAGTAAGAGAAAGTGGGAAAAAGGATCTCACATCAAAAGGGAAGGTTATCTAACCTAGATGGCACCTTCTAAATTGAATTTTCGCTTACCTTAGGAAACCCACTTTTTGAGGTGACTAAACAGTCACATGGGAGTAGTCACATGCCTAAAATTCTCCTAACCCATAGGTATACCTTATGTACTTTAGGAAACACCTCTAAACTACCCCTAGGAGTCCATTTGACCCCTTAGAAACCCATCTGAAGTTAACTTTCACATCAAATCTGATTTGACCACTCCAAAGACACTCTACCCAAGGAAAATTTAGAACCACATTGAAATGTTTGAAAGGGCTATTGTTGAAACAACTCCCTCCAAGAGACAAGTCAAAAATCAAGACATAAATCAATACGTGTCAAGTGACACAATGAAATGCATTACAAAATTACACATGAAATTTGTGTCTTGTTGGATTTACACAAATTAATAATTCAATTTAACACACATGCAACATTTACTTTTACAAATAAAATATGATACATACGGGGTGTTGTCTCTCCAAATAGACAACCCTTGATTTTACGAATGTACATAGGTCTAGGTTTGGTTCTCCATAATGTTTCCATGGTCACATGAATAATTTTCCTGTGCATCTCAATTACACATTAGTAATTCTAAATAACCTCATATAATATTAAACACATGAATAAGAATACACATCAAACACTCTGCATACAATTTACATTTAAACAAATCGATATATCTTATATCCAAATAAATCCACATAAGCAATTATCATAATCCTCATAAGTTTGATCCATACATAAGACATGCATCTTATTTCTATCATCATAGTAAAGTCCTGCAAATCCAATAATGACATACATCATCCCAAATTTATCCTATTCTAGAATCATATAGAGTTCTACATCTATAATGCATAGAAATGAAGCATCAATATATATTAATGTTATCCAAATCATGGAATCATATAAGTTCTAAATCCATAATGCATAAAAATAAAGCATCCATAATAGTCTCAATATGAAAAACACTGAAATGCTAGGATGAGTCGCGGTAGGGCCTCACATTTGTTTCCAATACCGGGCACCTGTTTTGTTATGTGTAACACTAAACAAACAAGTAGGTTACTAAATATAAATGTCCCTTTTTTGTCTTTCTTGATCTTTCCAAGATTATCAATCAGTTCATCCTTCAACCATTCACACACATCTATTTTTGCATTATCCTTGATCATATCATAAGCACTCTTTATGCATAAACTAGAAACTGAATTTAACCTGTTTGCATGTGTTGTTTTGTAGCCTAGAATCATGCTAATGAATCTGACATTGATGTCAATCACATCATTTACTCTTAAAGACCTTTTATTGGACGTTGCACCTGTCAGGTTAGTCACTAGGTCATTTGAGACCTTCTTTGTCTTATCAGGTTTGTTACCAGTGGAGGGTAACCCTGTCATAGCCTTTAATGCCTCTTTAGTAATTTTGTGAACAGAGTCTAACCAGAAAAATTTACCATGAACCTTGCTTAAAACTATCCTTGTAACATTCTTAGGGAATTCTGAAATACTGAGGATTTCAGTGAATCCTAGTGTTTCAACTATTTTGTGTTCAGGTTTTACATTATCAGAATCATCACAAATTTTAGTTTTATACATGCTCTTGATTTCCTCATCACCTAATTCTTCTATGTGACAATGAATGTACATTCTAGGGTCTTCTGCAAAAACTACTCCTTTGGGAATTTGAGAAAATGCACCAACATTATCATCCTTCTTAGCAATTTTAGGAACTAACTAAAATACAAGCCTAGGGCATTTGATTAGTTCAACTACAGTAGTGTTTGCTATGAATTCAGGTACAAAAGAAGATGCCATGATTATAAATACCTTTCTCTGCCTTAGGAATGATTGATTGTTGAATTGCTTTGCTACTTTGCTCAAAATGTCTTTGCTCGGTGAAGTAGAATGGAGCCAAAAACATTGATTTATAATGTTAATTTTTCCAACCACCACATTTAATGCTTGCCAGTTAAGTAATGACTTAACTTATCTACTGGTATAGAAGTAATTTCAACTTCTTACCATCAACTGAGGGAATTATAGAATGTTTCACATTTGATTGCCAAACCCTCAAAGAAATTTTCTTCAGTTAGATGAAGACTCTCCTGCCAGTGGAGTGTTACTTTCTTCTATCAGTGGAGGAGTATTCCTACCAACATTTAGTTCTAATTTCCTGATCTATTATTTTGAGAATTCCTGCTTTACTTCTTCAACCTTTTCTTTACCTTTCAAACTGGGACCTTTGTTATTTACCGGTGAGAACTTGCTTCTACAAAATTTTGCGATATGTCCAATCTTGTTACAAGCATAACAAGTCACATTATTTTTCTGAATAGCTTTTCCATATCCTATGCCGGTTTGTGTTTTGCATTGATTAGATAAGTGTCCAAATCTTCCACAAATATAACATCTCACATTCATTCTGCAATTCTCTAAATTATGACCAACTTTGTTGCATTTTGAAAATTGACCGATGGGTGTATTGGTATTTAGATAATTTCTAGATCTACATTGATTTTCTCTATGACCATACTTGTTATAGTTAAAGCATTTGCCATTGAATTTATAAGCAATAGGTTGTCTTACCAGTTTGCCATGATCTTCTGTGTTTGCAATACCAGAGCTTTCACCAATTTCAAAGCCAAGACCATTAGTGTCACCATTAGGTTTATGATTCTTCAACAAGTCACCAAGTTCTTCTGAGCTTTTCTTGAATTTTTCTTTATGTTGATTTATAGCAGCCAGTTCTCATTCCAAGATAACTTTTTGTCTCATGAGTTCATTTGAGTCCTTCTGTGCATGCATCAGATCTGTCTTCAACGTATCATTTTCAGCATCATTTAGTCTTCTAGTCAAGTTTTCTTCATTCTTCTTCCTATCTTCAATTTCTTTACAAAATCTCAGTCATATCTTGCATCTCATTTTTTGTTGTCATGTTTTCTTATTTCAGCTTATTCATCAGATCACTAAGAGTTTCCCTTTCATTATTCTCATTTTGCATCTTTTCACAAAGCTCTCTTCTCTTGTTTCTTGAAATGGTAAGATTTTCTTGAAGTGCTTGAATAATATCCTATGCAACTTTTAGATCATCTTCAAGTTTGATATTTTTCAATTTTTCTGCATTATAGTCTGAGAGAGCTCCTTCTAATTGCTTCATCAAGTTTTTCATCTCTACCGATGTCAAGATCTTCCTCAAGCTATCAGGATTCTGAAAATAGAGGACCAAGCTTTGATACCAATTGTTAGGATTCCCACAGATACTGAGAGGGAGGGGGGGTGAATCAGTATCTAACCGGTGATAAGATTTTTTTGACTTAAAACATGTAGAACATACTAATACTATATACTGGTAAACATAGAGTAATGCAATAAATAGAGATAAAAGCAACCACATGAAAAACACACCATAACACAATAGATTTAATGAGGAAACCCAGTGTGGGAAAAACCTCAGTGGGATTTGTGACCCACAATATTCACTTACTGGCCAATAAGAGAATATTACTATTACAAGAGGGGCCTACACATGTAGGAAGGCCAAGTGCCTAGAGCTCACTGCTCAATTACAAAATGGGAAGTCTCACTGACTTACAAAGTGGATTATATAAATCCAATGTCTTGTACTGTTTCAAAATAGCATCTACTATGCCAAATTTAGTACCGGTTTATAGCTCTGCTTCTTACATAAATCCTTAACCTAAAATTCGCATAATAGGTCTGCCTTATTTCACCTAATTACATTCCTCAATGCTTCTCTAATTGTTCTACAATGATCTCTTATATATATGAGTCATTTTACAATTTGCCAAGTCGACTTACAATGATTTTACAATAATAAACAAAATAAATTACAAACAAAATTCCTGTTGGCTTCTGTGTCGGTATGCTTCCTTTCATTGTCAGTGTCGGTGGTTTGTGTGCTGGTGTAGAGTCTGATCTTGATGGTGCTGGTGGATTGCCTTGCCGGTGTCATAGGATTGTAAGGTTGCCATCAATGATAAAATCTTCAATCACCTACAATGTCTCATTGGTGTGTGCATTTGCCAACAATAAGAGGTTGTGTCATGCAAATTTTTATTGCATTGTAAAGATCAGTTCAACTAAGGCAGTTAGAGATTTACCTAAGATTGTGAAGCCCCATAATCCAGTATGTAAGCAATGTCAAATGGGTAAGCAAATCAGAATTTTTTTTAAGAGCATACCTGATAAATCTAATAATATTCTTGATTTGATTCATACTGACCTATGTGGTCATCCTATGCAAGAAGCTTTCAAGGAGATAGACGTTTCATGTTAATCATTGACGACTATTCTAGAATGATGTGGGTTGTTTTCTAAGGGATAAATCTGAAGCCTTTGAGAAATTTAAGATCTTTAAAGCTATGGTTGAGACAGATATAGGAATGAAAATCAAGTGTTTAAGATTAGATCAAGGTGGTGAAATCACATCCAGTGAATTTAATAGCTATTGTGAGAAAAATGGCATTAGGAGACAGTTATTTGCACCCCAGACACCTTAGCAGAATGGCATTGTGGAAAGAAAGAACAAAACCATTTTGGATGCAGCTAGAACCATGATTATGGAAGCTAATTTGCCTCATATCTACTAGAGAGAAGCAGCAAGTAAAATGACTTATACATTCAACAGAATTCATATCAAAGGACATACTAGTAAGACACCTTATGAATTATGGTTTGGTCATTCCCCTACTCTTAAGTATTTCAGAATCTTTGGAAGTAAGTGTTATATTAAAAGAGATGATTCCATTGGAAATTTTGATCCTAGATGTGATGAAGGAACATTTCTTGGTTACTCAACTAAAAAAAAAGCATATAGATGTTATAACAAAAGATTGCAGAGAATTATGGAGAGTGCTAATGTGAAAGTGGATGAGAAGAACAAAGAACAAGATAAATCTTATGATAGTGAACTTGTTAGGGGTCCCACAGATATTGAGAGGGGGGGGTGAATCAGTATCTGACCGGTAATAAGAATTTCTTAAGTTAAAACATGCAGAACATAATATAACAGTGTACCGGTATGCAAGAAATAATGCAATAAATAGAATCAAGAACATCCACATGAAAAGTACACCATAACACAAGATGTTTAATGAGGAAACCCAGTGTGGGAAAAATCTCAGTGGGATTTGTGACCCACAATATTCACTCACTGGCCAATAAAGGAATATTACTTACAATAGGGGCCTGCACATGCAGGAAGGCCAACTGCCTAGAGCTCACTGCTCAATGGGAAGTCACACTGACTTACAATAAGGATTATACTAATCCAATGACTTGTACTGCTTTACAGTAGCATCTTCAATGCTAGATTTAGTACCAGTTCCTGCTCTGTTCTTTACATATACCCTTTGACCTATATTTCGCACATTAGGTCTGCCTAATATTTTCCTTAATGCTCCTCTCATCACTCCTACAAATGTCTACAATAATCTCCTTTATATATAAGAGTCATTTTACAATTTGCCAAGTCAGCTTATAATAATAAACAAAATATTACATAACAAAAATCTTGTTGGCCTCTGTGCCAGTATACTTGTTTTCTTTTGTGTTGGTGCCAGTGTAGAGTGTGATATGCTGATGTTGGTGCACTATCTTGTCGGTGTAATGCTTTGTTGGTATAATGTCTTGCTAGTGCCATAGGATTGCAAGGTTTCCATCAATGACAAAACCTTCAATCACATACAATGTCTCATTGGAGTGTGCATATGCCAACAATCTCCCCCTTTGGCATTGATGGCAACACTCATGAGAAATTTCAAAAAGTATCCAAAAATGTTACCAGAAAAAGTGTTTACCAAAAATGTGAGAGCTCTCCCTGAGCATATGATTCCTGTGTTTTGAATTTTCTCATCCCACTACTCCCCCTTTGGCATCAATGACAAAGGTTGTCAAGATGTCAGTAGTGTTTGTAGTTTCATCTATCCATAACCTCAACCTTGTAGCTGGGTAGTTATAATCTGAAAAAGATCTCCCAAAATTAAGTTTATACTATCCATAAACTTCTTACTATCCTTTATTGCTATCTCAGTTCTCTTTACTGTACCGGTGAGATGCTACAAATGCTCTGCCAGTGTTTTGCTTCCCTGTGTTAATGCCTCAGAAATGCTAAGGAGTCCAATCTTGGACTTAGTTTAGATCTCAAATGTTTTGCCTTATTTATTATTCTTTCTTTCTCTCTTTCTAATTTGAGTAGTTCTTCCTCAAAATTTTCTATCTTCTCTTTAAAAACTGATAGTGTATTAGGTGAGTTGACAAAGTTGTCTGCAAATTTATTTATCTCATCCTGTGCTTTGCTTATTTTCTTGTCAATACCTATAGTCAAAAAGTTTGTTTTGCATGTATCTCTATACAGATTTTCGTATTCTTTCAACAAATTACATAGTTTCGGTAGAAGTGTGTCAAAATCTCTGTTACACTTCTTTATTTCCTCATCAAAGAATTTCTATTTTTCAATTTCTACCTTATCCTTCACTTTCTTTCTTTATTTTCTCAATGTTTTCTGAGATATATTTACACAATGTATCCAATTTTCCTAAAGAATCTTTATTATCTATATTACAGTTGGGAGCTATTACCTTCAAAATTGGTATGGAATCATCAATTGCTTTGTAAGCCTGTGAGCTGTAGTCAGTTATTTTCTTGATAGAATCAAGTAATACCTCAGTGACATTTGTTGATTTGAATACTGATGATGATCCAACATTCTGAGTACTGGTGGATGTAACCATGCTTGTATTGACCTCTGGTAGGTCAGTTTGTGTCTACATTTCTTTAAGCACTGGTTTTCCTACTTCACTAGTTACTGGTGGCACTGTTTCCTTATGTACCTATTCCAGTTGATGTTGTTCTGGAGCCTTTAGCTTTGTTGGTTTCTCTGTATGTTATGTTGTCTCAATCTGTGACTCAGGCTCTACCTTTTTCTCTGTATCTTCTACTGGTTTCTCTATTTGCCCTACTACTGGAGGCTCATTAGCCATATCTGACTTATTAGTTGTATCTTTGTCTACTATTATGTTGATCTTCTGAGTATTAACATTTATAGTATATAGGACTTCAGAATTAGGATTGTTATCCTCTACATCCATACTTTCTGCTATCGGTTGATCTTCAGTAGTTGTTATTTTCACTGGTGGGGGTAGGTTGTCTTTAACTTTGATGCTTGGTGGTCCACCAATTTTACCTTTCCCCTTGTCTCTATCTTTCTGATATACCTTTATAGGTTTAGGGTTCATGTACTCTTCTTGTATTTCTTTTTTAACCAGGAATATATCCCATCCATCTTCTATTTCCTCTCTCACTTCATTAACTCTTCTGGCCATTAGTGAAATATGTTGGTGTGCAGTAGAGAATACTGATCGGTTTGCTTGAGCAATTAAATCATCAATTTCTTTTGGAGAGTTTACCGGATATACAACAAGTAGTTTCTCAATTTTTATTTTCTTATCTAATTCTATCATTGCTTGCCTTCTTGCTTCTAGCCTTTTGAATAATTCATCAAGAATTTCATTGACTACTTCCATCAAAAATTTCTTGTACATGTCCATATGCAATATAACACTGTTCTCAACTTGCTCTTTCTCATCAGCTGTTAGAGTGTCATAAATTTTCTCTATGTTCTCCAGTTTTCCTTCCTCTATGATTTCATTTAGCAGTATATCAAGAGGTGCCAAGTCTCTATTTGTCCTTTTCTTTTTCTTAGGTGTGGCCTTTCTAATCGAAAATCTCACTGCTTGTTGCTTTTGCCTTGTTCTTCTAGGTGAAGGTGTGGTTACTGGTGAGGGATCTCTTTTTATTACAACTCTTTTAAAAGTTACTAGCATGTCACCTTCCGAAGAAGTACCTACTGGTGATAGGTGAGTTTCTGGTTGTGGAGCTGCCAACTCATCCTCTGTTATGCCAGTTTTCTTTAATACATCTTCCTTAATGGATTTTGCTTGTCTAGACCCTTTCCTTACAAATGCCTCAACCTTCTTTACTCTTTTCTTTGATTGTATTTGGCTTTCTATAGTCTCAGCACTACCAAATACTTCTTCCTTAGGTTCATTGGGGGCTTCCAGAGGTGCTTTAGAATATGTTTCAACTATGTGGTCATCTATTTCATAGCCCATCTTGGTTACCCAAATTGTCCTTGGGATGACCGCTTCCATCCAGATTTCATCTTTCTTAATAAAAAAGCATATATCATCTTTGCATTTGTCTACTATTTTCTGAGATAACCTTACTCTTTTCTTCATTTTGTTCTTTAATGCTACAAAGAAGTCATTAATATTATTTTCCTTGTTCTCACCCATGTTACTGAATAGTTCAGTCAATTGTTTTCCTACCGGTATGTCATATCCAAGTTCTTTATAACCTATACTGAGAACTTGTTTTGTTATGTGTAGCATTAGGCATACTAATAGATTTCCAAATCTAAAAGTTCCTTTCTTGTCCTTCTTGATCTTTCCAAGGTTGTCAATTAGTTCATCCTTTAACCATTCACATATGTCATTTTTTGCATTGTCTGTTACCATATCATAAGCACTCTTAATGCATAAACTTGAAACTAAATTAATTCTATTATCATGAGTGGCTTTATAACCTAATATCATACTGATGAATCTCACATTGATATCTTTTACATCATTAACCCTTAGAGACCTCTTGTCGAATGTTGCACCAGTTAGTTTTGTAACTAGGTCATTGGGAACCTTCTTGGTTTTATCTGGTCTCTTACCGGTGGTCGATAACCCTGTGTCAACTTTCATAGCTTCCTTGGTGATCTTATGGATTGCATCAAACCAGAAAAATTCTCCATGTACTCTTCTTAATACTATACTAATCACATCCTTAGGAAATTCAGGAATGCTAAGGATTTCTATAAATCCTAGGGTTTCAATAATCTTGTGTTCATTTTCAACATTGCTAGTATTATCACATATCATGGTTTTATACATGGTTTTGATTTCCTCATCTCCTAACTCATCAATGTTGCAGTGGATGTACATTCTGGGGTCTTCAACATATACAACTCCCTCAGGGATTTGAGAAAAAGCACCTAAGGTATCATCCTTCTTTGCTATCTTGGGAACTAATTGAAATATGGGCCTAGGTCTTTTTATTACTTCAACAACAGTAGGGTTTGCTATGTATTCAATTGCAAAGGTGGATGCCATGATTAAATACCTTTTTCTTCCTTGGATGAATGATTTCTTGGAGTGTGCTTGCTTCTTTCTCGAAATTCCTTAGCTCAGAATCTTCGCACTCTCTGAAAATTTGAAATCACGGTGAAATGAAATGGAGCCAAAACTGTACTTTTATAATGTCTTTTCGCCATCTACCACATTAATTGCATGCTGGTTAAGTATTCACTTAACATTGTTTGTTAGCAATAAGTAATTTTCAACTTCTTATCTCTAACCGAGGGAATAATTAGAACATGTGTCATTATATTGCCAAACCCTCAAGGAAATTTTCTTCAATTAGATGAAGAACTTCCTGCCGGTGGAGCACTGCTCTGTCCTCCCAGTGAAGCATCACTCTATCCTACTAGTGAAGCATTAGTTGGTTCTACTAGTGGAGAAGTATTCCCAATATTTAGATAAGCTTTTCTAATCCATTGTTTTGAGAATTCTTGCTTAACCTCCTCAACTTTTTCTTTACCTTTCAAGCTAGCACTTTTGTTGTCTACCGGTGTTCCTTTACTTCTACAAAATTTAGCAATATGTCCAATCTTGTTACATGAATAATAGGTTACATTGTTCTTCTGAATAACTTTCCCATAACGTATGCCAGTTTGTGTTCTGCATTGATTTAATAAATGTCCAAATCTTCCACAAACATAACATCTTACATTCATTTTGCAGTTTTCAGAGTTGTGACCAACTTTGTTGCATTTTGGACATTGACTGCTGGGTGTATTGATATTCTGATAATTGCTAGATCTACATTCATTTGCTGTATGACCATACTTATTATAGTTAAAGCATTTTCCATTGAATTTATAAGCATTAGGTTGTCTTACCGGTTTGCTGCGATCCTGAGTATTTGCAATACCAAAGCTTTCACCAACTTCAAAGCCAATTCCAGAAGTGTCACCTTTAGGTTTTTGATTCTTCAGCAAGGTACCAAGTTCCTCTGAGCTTTTCTTGAATTTTTCTTTGTGTTGATTTGCAGTTTCTAGTTCTCTTTCCAAGATTTCTTTTTGTCTCATCAGTTCATTTGAGTCATTTTGAGTATGCATCGAATCTATCTTCAAGATGTCATTTTCATAGCTAAGTCTTGTGTTCTCATTTTCTGCATCACTTAGTCTTCTGGTCAATTCTTCTTCATTCTTCTCCCTGTCCTCAATCTCTTTGCAAAATCTCATAGTCATATCCCGCATTTCATTTTTTTTGTCCTGATCTCTTGTTTCAACTTGCTTATCATATAATTAAGTGATTCCTTTTCATCATTTTCATTTTATAATTTTTCACAAAGTTCTCTTCTCTTATTTCTTGCAACAGTAAAATTTTCTTGAAGTGCCTGAATGATATCCTGAGCTGCCCTTAAATCATCTTCTAATTTGATATTTTTCAATTTCTCTGCATCATAGTCTGTAAGAGCTCCTTCAAGTTTCTTCATCAGATTTTCCATCTTTACCAGTGTCAAGATCTTCCTCAAGTTGTTAGGCTTCTGAAAATAGAGGACCAGGCTCTGATACCAATTGTTAGGGGTCCCACAAATACTGAGAGGAGGGGGTGAATCAGTATCTGACCGGTAATAAGAATTTCATAAGTTAAAACATGCAGAACATAATATAACAGTGCACCGGTATGTTTCATTTCTTAGATTGAACCATCATCAATAATTGAATCTTGTAAAGATGAATATTGGATGAAATCTATGGAAGATGAATTAGATCATATAGAAAAAAACAATACTTAGACTCTGGTTCGCCGGCCTAAAAATAAGAATGTTATTGGAACTAAATGGGTTTTTAGAAACAAATTGATTGAGGATGGACAAGTTGTAAGAAACAAGGCTAGATTGGTTTGCAAAGGATTTTCTCAAAAGGAAGGAATTGAATATGGTGAAACTTTTGCACCGGTAGCTAGAATTAAAGCTGTTAGACTATTTCTTGGTTATGTAACCTATAAGAACTACAAGGTCTATCAAATGGATGTTAAGTGTGCAATTTTGAATGGAGAGCTTGAAGAGGAAGTCTTTATTGAGCAACTTGATGGATTTTTACTGACAGATGACAAAAATATGGTTTGGAGATTAAGGAAAGCCCTATATGGATTAAAACAGGCTCCTAGAGCTTGGTATGCAAGGTTAGATAAGTATATTTTGAAGCCTTATTTTGATGGTATGATGAAAGAATAAGTATCTGGTAGATTACTGAGAGGGGGGGGGGGTGAATCAGTAAACTGAAAAACTGACACAAACTTCCCAATCTCAAACTCAAACTCACAAAGTAAACTTTCACTGTCAAGATCAATGCTCATTAGAATACTCAACATCAACTGGTTAATTGTTATAACAACTTAACAATAAACAAATTCAATCTTGTAAATATCAAAATTCTTAATCATATATCAATATACTTCATCTCTCAATGCTTCCAGTTATCATGCCCTATCTGAAGTTAATCAAATCAACATTTAAGATCATAACCACAAAAACATTCACCACATGACATAAATGTTTATACGTGGAAAACCCAAATAGGTAAAAACCACAACGAGATGAGACTCACAAGATAGCTATCTAAACTCTTCTGAAGTTCACTCTGTTAGAAGCCAAGCCTGTTAAAGATTTTACAAATAAGTCATGTTAAGAATTGATTCTGTTAGGAATCACCTGGTTAAGGGATTCACAAAATACCTTGATGAAAAGTAAATACCTTGTTAGAAGTAACCTCAGTAGAGGATTTGAGAATCCAATCTAATGGATCACCTTGTTAGAGGATTTAAGAAGTAACCAAGCTTGTTAGAGCTTACCTGGTTAGAGGATTTCAGTTCTGCTATAGTTGTTAGAAAACAACAGGTTTTCTTGATCTATCTGAATAGCACTACATTTTCTTGATCAAGTCCTTTTAAGCTTCAATCTGCTTTTACTTCAACTATAGATCCATTCTCCAGTTAGGCAACCACACACTCAACTGATTTCTGCCAACTTTGCCAACAACTTTACACACAACTTCATTGGCCTTAAATAAAAATCAATTACATCAGCAACACAACAAAAACCTAACTCTCTCATAGAGATTACAAACAAATCAGTTCAAGTGTGACCATTGGATTTACATAGCAGTCTATACACATTTTTCAAGAAAATTCCAACTGCTCCATGATAACCGCTTCATCAGGCTTGTAACTCATCACACGCTATGCATTAGATGCAATCCACTTTTCACATTCCCTAGACAATCAAAGAAATGTGCCAAAACAATCTGAACTTATCCTCATATAATGATCACATGTGTCACCATCATTACCACTCATCATTAGATCTTAGATCAACAAACTTGATTGGTTAGGGTTTAACAAAAACAACTTGTAGGGTTTACCGGTTATATTGCATAGAAAGGGTTTAACCTTATGCACTAGTTTACTGGTTTACAACATCTTCCTCAAAGCTCTTCCTATTGGTTACAAGATAATATCAATAACAACAATATCAACAATATCATAAATACCATTACCAATTCAATTGACATCAATGACAACATAACATATCATTAATGCAATCTTCATGCAAATGCCAACAAATTTTACAAAAGGTAATACTGACAGTAACCTATATTATAAGATCACTAATGATGATATTCTGATTATTGAAGTATTTGTTGATGATATCATTTTTAGAGGTGAAGAAAAATTATGCATGGAATTCTTTGATGATATGCAGAGTGGATTTGAAATGTCTTTGACTAGAGAAATAAGATTTTTTCTAGGTTTGTAGATTACTCAGATTGACAAAGGCATCTTTATCTATCAAACTAAGTATCCAAGAGAATTATTGAAGAAATTTGGTATGGAAAATTCCAAACTGGTCAGTACTCCTATGGTTAGAAGTGGAAAATTGTCAATTAAAGATGTATCCCCTCCAATAAATTCTATAATATATAAATCCATGATTGGTGGTTTGCTATATTTAACTCAGACTAGACTAGATATAATGAATGCAGTCAATATTATGTCAAGATTTCATAGTAATCCAAGAGAAAATCATGAAAGTTCAATAAAAAGGATATTCTAGTATTTGCAAGGAATAAATGAATATGGTTTATGGTACCCTAAATATGATGACTTTACTTTATGTGCATATAGAGATGCAGATTGGGCAAGTGATGTTGATGACTGGAAGAGCACATCCGTTGGAGCATTCTTTCTTGGGAAGAAGTTGGTTTCATGGATCAACAAGAAGCAAACAAGAATTTGTTTACCTACTACTGAAGCTGAATATGTTACAACCACAACTAATTGCACTCAAGTTCTATGGATGAAGTAGATGTTGAAGGATATACAAGTGAATTGTAATGACCTGGTTTTTATTCATTGTGATAACTCTACAACTATTGACATATTTAAGAATCCGGTATTTCACTCCAAGACTAAGCACATATCAATCAAGTATAACTTTTTGAAGGAAAAGATGGAAGCAAAAGAAGTCAGATTGGTTTATGTGAACACTAAAGAACATATAACAAACATCTTCACTAAAATTTTGTCCTAAGAAACATTTGAGTATTTTAGAGACAGATTGGGGTTTTCTACCCCTTTGGTATAGACTTAAATGGTGTAGATGTGCATCAGTCCAGCATGCATTATCAGAGCTATCTTTTTCTCTAGATTGATGAAATAATGCTACTACTCAGGGGGAGTAGTTAGCCTTGAGATTTAGAGTTTTCATATTCTATTTGATATCTATATCATATCTTCAACATTGTTGTCAAAGGGGGAGGAATATATGTGAAAAACCATTGCTATCTATTTTTCAGATTGATTGCACTCCTTAGGGGGAGTTTGGCGGTATTTAGTCTTTTGATTCAGATTTAGGTCAGAGCTTCATTGCTATATCATTTTATGGAAAATTGCTGGTTGTATTCCATAGGGGGAGACTTGTTTGGCATTTCTTGGCACTTGGATGTTTTTCACATCTAGTGTTGCCATCAATGCCAAAGGGGGAGATTGTTGGAAATATGATGGAATTTATTATGTTGCATTGATGTTTTGTCATTGATGTAAACACTAGTTTTCTATGATTGTTTATCGGCTTCCGGTAGAAGGATTGGATTGGGAAGTTTAGCAGTTGATTGTCACCAGTATAATCTGGATGATGGAATAAGTTTGTATGGATGGTTCATATGATTCTAAAGCATGTTTCAGTCAGTTGATATTGACTTGATGATCGGATTATATCTCATGTTCTAGTAAGCCTTCTTTATAGGTCTAGTAAGGGTTTCATCAACAAAGCTTTATTGAAGATGTTTGATGTAATACATAAGTGGTGTCGGTGCAACTTCTAGAAGGGATTCAGGATGCTGAAGGTGATTGTGTTCATGCCTCAACTTATTGGTGTTGTAGTCACACAAATCTGTCCAACTTAATTAAATAAATATTCACTATTTATTTGATTAAAAATCCACTAGCCATCAGTTAATTAAATAAATATTTAATTAATTCATCTCCAAACATTCTTATATTAATTAAATAAATTATTCAATTTATTTTAATTAATTCATTAAATCAAATTCCAATCAATTAAATAAATAAAATCTATTTATTTAATAAAATCCCCTTTTCCTCTTTTAAATAAATTAAATCAAACATTTATTTAAATCATTATTCCCATCCCACTTGCATTTTCCTACAAATACAACTTGCACACATTTATTGGAATAAATGAATTTTTATTTTAATAAAATCCTATTTTCCCTCACCCACCAAATCCAATTTCAAAATCTAAATCCCCTTCTAGATTCTTCTAACCCCTTCCTAATTAGCCTAATCCATCCCCTAATTATTGTCACATTCCTAAGCAAAATGGAGTCACTTCTCAAAGACTCCAAAGTCTTTGAAAAGCATTTAATGCTTTGTGTGTTCAACAAATTAACCCCCAAAGTCTTCCAAGACCACTAATGGCTCTTACATGACCATTTATGGCTCTTACATAACCATTTATGGTTATTTCAAACTTGTCCCCCCAAACATTTATTGTTTTGACCATATTTATCCATTTCACATTTGCACAAGAATTCAACCATTGGATAAAGGCTTTATTCTTTAAATAAAGAGTTTATTCATTCAACCAACCTTGACTTTAACTCCCAAGGTCATATCAAACATTTAATGCTTATTCCCTCCCCTCTCAACCTATCTCACATTGACACTTGTCATCCTGGGATTGGGTTGAAAGCCCTCACATGGATTTGAAATCATTCAATCCTAACCCTTGTTGAGATTGCTCAATCTCAACCATCCATTGCTCCATTTTTCCTATAAATAGAGCCAATTTCTTCATAATCCAGATCCTGAAAACTTGTATGCATTTAAGCTATAGGCATTTTAAGAGAGCATTTTAGCATAACTAACTAATATCTTGTCATTTTGGATAAAATCAATCATTTTAGTATCAATAGCTTAATATTTGCTTCTTTATTTACATTTAGAGCAATATTTCAATCTCAATCCTCCATAAGCATCCATAGTGCAAAAAGTTGCTGAGAGCTACACTATTTTGGAACTTGGAGAGGAGAGGAACAAGGGAGAAGGAACTAAGAGCATGCTAAGAGGCATTTAGAGATGCCTCGTTATCATTATTTTATTAGTTAGATATATTAGCATAATTTTAGTGTCTCACTTGATATGCCTGTTTAGATTAGTTTTTGATTGAATAACACTAACAATTTTCTTGTGTGTCTTGTGTTGTTTATCTCAGACTAACCCGGTAAGGGAAAAACCTCAGTGGCATTTGTGACCCACAATATTTACTCACTAGCCAATATGAATAAAAATTACTTACAAGAGGGGCCTGCACATGTAGGAAGGCCAACAACCTATCGCTCATAGCTCAATGAAAGAGTCTCACTAACTACCAAATGGATAATTAAATCCAAGTCAATGTACTGCTCAAATTAGCATTTGCAATGCTTGATTTAGTACTGGTTTAAGCTCTGTCAGAAACCTTAACCAAAAACCTATTGGTGAATGATATTCACTCACATAACCTATCTGCCTTATTACAAAATATATTTTCTATCTTCTACCATTACATAATTTCCTCTCCATGCTATATCAAAAATGACCTATAAGATCTCATACATATATGAGTCTTTACAATACATCATGTCAGCTTACAAATCATTACATTACAATACAATAAACAAAACTTGTCTTATATTGGCCTAGATGTCAGTATGCTTCATTGTCGGTGTAAACTAGATGCTGATGAATAAACTTGTTGTGCCTACAGGTGCCGATGAATGATGTCTATGTTGTCATTGAACCTGTAGAATACTATTACCGGTTGGTTGCCATCAATGACAACACCAACCATTCTTATGTGAGCATAGAATGCCAACAATCTCCCCCTTTGGCATTGATGGCAACACTCATGAGAAAAATCCAAAAACTATTGTCCAAAAATGAAGTCCAAAAACTGATCCCCAAAAAGAGTGTGCTCCCCTTGAGCAAGTGATTTCTTTTGAGCATTTTCTTCCATACATTTTTCTCCATACTGATGTAGAGCCCTCCTTTGTCTTGTCAAATAATCCAAGATGTATGACACCGACCCCTCAAAACACCAATAGGATCCTACAAAGCAAGACTCTACAATCTTAGTTCCAATTCCTCATCTCACTCCAAGATTCATACTACTCAAATTGGGTAACTTGCTCCAATGTGCATCATGAAGACTCCTAAGGTTCTTGACCTTCACAACACCTATTTTGGATCATACAAAACTCACATGGACCAGAAAAAACACTGGTTTCAAGGATTCAACCCAATTCCTTATGACATCTTCACAATTAGGCCTATTTGCTTATAGCCCTTAGAGACGGGTAATGGGACCTTAAGCCTAAAATTTTCCAAAAACCTTGGAAAATAAATTATAGATTCTGATACCCTTTATGTTCTTACACAATCCTCCAAAAGGAGAGGTCAAGATCTGACAAGGAAAGGTCTGAACCTGGTGATGACCAACTGTCCTGAAGGGCTAATTAGGCCTCCATTTGTGAAGCAGGTATATCAGAATGGAAACACCTTACAACCAAAACCACATGGGCATGTGGGGAACCATAAACCATCATATATTCTAAGGTTACACTCCTAGGATCATCGCCAATTGTCTTCTAGGGTAATTGTTGCAATCTAACGGCTAGGTAACCACATAGAGATGTCTACCTAGGGACTAATCACATGCACATCTCTCTTTCTCCTCCTACAAAATTCTTTTGGAATCATATAATAAATATTCCACACTTGCACCTCATCCACTACCATGAGTTTTAGATGAACAGGTTGCAAGTTATGGCCATGGGAAGGCAAAACCCTAGTTTTCTGAGTACCTACAACAAAACTTAGATATCTAGAGCAAAAAAAATGATCAAGACCTCAAATCAAGACCAAATCATTGGTAACTCACTGCACTAACAAAATCACACCATTGGATATTGGTCCCAATATGTACAACTCTGTACCCTATGCCAAAACCTCACAGTTTGTAGGAAAAACTCATAATTTCTTATTGCTTGCAATCATAAAATCTTTTCTCTGTACAGTCTCTCCTTGGGAACTATGTCCTCAAGGTGTTTATACCCCTCTAAGCTTCTCCCAACTAAAAACAAGAGGTTAGAGCCATTTGAGGAGTTAGACCAACAAGAATTCAAAAACTGCACAAAAAGTTGCTCATGACAACTTTTGACAGAGTTGTCAAAAATGTCATTTCTTGCACCCGAATGATTTGGGTCAAGACTAGCACCTCTAAACACACTACAAACACATAAAAAAAATCAAACCATGAGGAAAAACCTATCCTAAGCATAGTTAGTCCCCTTTTGTCCAAAAGTTCTAATTGGCTTATCAAGATGCCAAAATAGGAGTTTGGCTCACAAGATGGGGTCTTTTATTACAAACACAAAATGCATGATTGAAAACACAAGGAAAACATCCTAAGACATGTTTAAGGTTTTATCCTTCCTCCTCTGAGCATGAATGATCATGTTGAAGGGGTGTTCCTGCACCATACTCCTCGAAAAAAGAAATCTCAAGTCCTCTTGAGATGAGAGTCTCCAGGTCTGCACCATGGTTTTTGATTTGTTGTTCTATCATCCAGACTGCTTCAAAATCTAGTTGTCTCTACCAAGCCAGAAAATACTCCATATATACTTTGTTCCTTTTCCTCTTTGCAACCTTGGTGTCCAAATCTTGATGCAATTTTGGTGGTTCATGTTTGGGAAAGTCATCATCTGCTACAACCTGAATGGTTTCTTCTCCTACATCAACACTACATTTGTAAAGAGTTAACTCACATACATTAAAAATGGGTGACAAACCAAGCTCAGGTGGGAGTTGAATTCCATAAGCATTTTGTCCACATTTTTTCTAGATTTGATAGGGTCCAATCTTCCTCTGCATAAGCTTTGTATATTTGCCTTTTGGAAGTCTTTCCTTTTTCAAGTGAACATTAAATTGGATATCCCTGTTGTCTTCAAAATCTGATTCACTTCAACATCCTTATAATAAAATGAGTAAACTCTATGTAGAAGAGATATTAAAGGGAAGGAAACTCTTAGGACAACATATGACAAGGTTTGATTTAACCTTCTACACTTTGGACCTACTCAGAGTCCAGGTGGGTATACCTTTGTGAATTAAATTCACACTTTCAAAAGATAAATCCACAACAAACTAATCTAGAAAACCAGTGGGTCTAATCACCTTGAAACTAACTGAAATAAAGGAATGAAAATTATACTCATATTCAGTATTTTGACCTACAAAACATGTAATAGACAACCTCAATCTATACCAATGCCTTATCCAAGGTCACAGAGTCATCTAAATTCAAACAATACTCCCCAAACAAAATATCTTTACACATCACATTGCCTCGACTTCTGTTGATCCCTATATATGCTCGACACACATAAGAATTTATGCATACCACATTAAACTATGCTCATCAAGATTCAAAGTATCCTACAAAGAATTTACTGGTATAAATAATTCTTGCATATTTAATTCCCCTCCTGAAGAGAAAAGGTAAGAAAAATATCTACTAAAAGTTGCCTTACAACCCTATTCAAACAAAATAACCCTGGATTATTCAGAATGAAATAGTAAACAATTGCAAACACATTTGAAGATGACACAAAGTTTTTACTCAAAACCGATGGTCTGTATATTGATATTATCTTCAAGAAAATATTATAAAAACTTTCGAATATTCTCCATTAAACTTAGAAAAGCTCAGATAAATTTCTCTAGCGTTTTCTTACAATTCTTTGTGATCCTTTTTCTATTAGTCTTGCTATCCATTTATAACAATAGGGATGCACATAGCTTCAGACTTTCCTAGGAGAATTTGTTACAATCATTTCTTTTCTAGAAGAAGTTACAAAGCCTTTTACAAAAATAGTTACAAGTCCTTTTTGACCTCTACGGCTTCTTCTACTTGCTGTCTGGTTGCAACCTCTTCAAACTGTTCAGGAGTGCCCTTTAACTACTCTACATCCTGGATGGCATATTTTCTTGTCCACTCATTGTACACATCATCAGTTGGCCATGCAAAATTAATCACTTTTGCCTTTGCCTTGGTTAACCTCTTCCTAGAATTTCTCATCTTGTTGACCTCTGAATTGAGAAAACCATAATGAAATTTGATTTTCTCTATCTCCTGAATTATTACAACAAAAAAGGAAGCATCATCTAAATCAACAATTCCTTTTATTCTAGTTGACAGTTTGGCCTCTAATTCCTTAAGCCACACTTGTTTGTCCTTCAACTGATTTGGGCTAACAAAAACTCCTAGAATCAATTCAAAAACCTGATCAGTGTACTCCTTCTTGTACAAGTTGATTTTCCTGTCAGCATTATCCATGCTTTCTATCAATTTTACTAAGTCCTTGGTGGTGTCACAAGTGGATTTGATGATAGGATCATCCCCTGCTTCATCGTAAGATACACAAATAGGCTCCAAGTCCTGCTCTCTAGGTTTTCACTTGTCAAAAATAGGCGTCAAAATGGCCTTATCTCCATTAAGCTCATTCCACATATCTAAAATCTTGCTTATGTTGTTATATAACAATGAAGCACTCATGGTATCTACAAAACTTTAATGGTAGCCCTTACTCTTTCCTCATACTTCTTTGCATGTAAGGCCTGAGCCTATTTTAGATTCTCTAATTCTTGAGGAGTAATCTCAACCATTTGGGAGCTAGAAGGTGCTGGAGATGGTGGGAACTTAATGATGGGGTTGGTAGGTGGAGGTCTTGCAGGAGGAGGAGATCATCAGTGTTGAAGACTCACCTTGATGGTATTGTCCTGTCAACTAGCTTTGCAGCTTAGCAATGATGCTATCTTTACCTCTTACCTCTTCCTTAGCACTGTTATAAGCCTTCAAAATTGTCTCCAACTTGACTTGGAGGTCTACTTTTTCCTTAGCCTCCCTTTCTGCTACTGCAACACTAAATTTTGTAGTCTCTAGCATAGTGCTAGCAACTTCCACCACCCCTGTGTTTTGTACTCTCTTCACTATCATTCCACCAAGGTAGCTTGACCCTAGGGTGTCCTTACTTCTCTTATTCTCATCTCTCTTGAGAGACCACATGACAAGTGCAACATTATCTTTACTAAAAGTGATTCCCTCCATGGGTTTAGTTTCTCTCCTCACGGCCTTCAATACCAAGGCATCTGCTATGTCCCACTCAGGGAGAATGAGCACTCCAGCTTGTGCCTTCATATCTCTTCCTTGCTCAGGAGTGATGGTTTTAAACTCATCCATAATTTCTTTCTTTATTTCCTCCTCCACCAGAGCTGGATCTTTGTGAGGTTGCTCACCTTTTCTCTTCTCACATCTTGCATTGTATTTGTCAATATTTTTCTTCCATACAAATTGCATGAATGCTCCTGATGTAACAAAGTTATTGTCAGCCAAGAAGTCCTCACTTGCCTATTTGATCTCAGGATCCCACTCCTGGCCCTTAAATTCATTGGTAGTGATGTTCATTTCAGTAGCAAGGGGCTCTTCTGGCATTCCCTCTTCTACTTCATCATATGTGTAGGCTATTTCTCCTAGGCTACCTAACTATATCAACTGCTCAACTATTGCCTATTCATCTCCTATGTGAATAGGGGATTGCGATGGAGAGTATAAGGGTGTATCAGATTATACTTCTTTTCCTACTCTCTACTTCTTTGGGCTCTCTTGGATGTCAATAACATCTTATATCTTCCTCTTTCCTTTGGAGGTAGAGGGCTCCCCTGTTGTAGGCATCAGAACACTATAATTAGACTTCTTATGCAATGTATAGTCACCAAGAGGGATTGCCCTAGTGGAGGCAGACCTACTTAAAATCATTCTTGCCTTTTTAGGGTTTCTTTTAATCATGGCCTCCCTCTTTTCTTTTAGAGTTTTCATAACATCCTCAAAGAAAACAATTAGGAACTTTATTTTCTCCTCAAAAGGGAAAAAGCTATACAATGGGTCATAGCTAGCATCAAACTGATGTACAAAATCTAAGGCCTTTTTATAAGCCACCCATTTTTCCTTCCTCAGCTCCTGCTCATCTAGATCAAACTCATTTCTAACGAGCTCTTTAGGAAACTGGAATTGATGGGGTCTACTTCTGCACACTGCTCTCTTTCTAAACATGCCATTAAAGAAATCTTCAAGATCAGAACACATGGACATTGCAGTTGACAAATGATAAGGTTTGAGAAAATCCTCAAAACAATTCCAACCTCCTTTGGTTATTACAAATTGGTGGGCTATGGTAACCATAGGGAAAATGGTCCCTTGACCCCTGCCTATCAGCTCTGCCTCTTGCACACTACCAATTTGTCTGAGGACTTCTGCAATTCCCACTTTGAGAGGGACTTGATAGGGCAATAAGAATGGAGTGCCTCTGAAACCAAAAACTCTGAAAACTATGGAGATAGGGTATAAGTAAATATCACCCCAATTATGGACAATCTTTATACTTTCTGCAAATTCTTTTGGTCTAATAAATTCCAAAAGAATCTTGGGGATTCTTGGGTTATCTGGGCAGAGGAGAGTCCTAATCTTTGATGCAAAATATTTATCAAATTTTAAGAAACTAGCATCATCTCTATCCCATGACAGTACAGTACTCCATAGTTGCACTGGCATCTTTTCTCCCTCTTTCTCTTTTATAAGGTCCATTCCACTTGCGAAATAATCACCACCTTTGAATATAAATAGATGCATGAGGAATGAATACCATCCAAAAGGCCTATCAACCTTCCTATTTTTTATTCCTATCAACCCTCCATGGATAGCATCAGTAATAAAAGAAGCATAATCAAATGTTACTTCAAGAGAAGGATGCAAAATCTAAGCAATCATTAGCATGTAGTGATTGGGCATATTTGCCTCAGCATCCTCTCCCCAAATCTTGCAAAGTGACCAATACATTCCCTTAGCCCTAAGGGTGATAGATTCAATGAGAAGGGCTCTTTAGTGTTGGGTCCTACAATTGTCAACCCACCTATCTTCACAAAAAATTCCTTAAGAGGCCCATTTCTAAGGTGGTTCCTCTGTGCACTGTATACTTGAGCTAATGATTTGAAGTTAATGGGTTCCAGAAAATTGGTAAACTCATTAAGCCCAAAAGCACTTCTGAATTCCTCATTATTGATTTCAATGAGGGCTTTCCCATTTATATCCCTAATTCTCCTTGTGACTGGATCATAATTATGGGCAATTTGAGTCAATAGATCCATATCCATGAATACTCTTGGAACTACCAACTTCCCTACGTCTAACTCCCAGATGCTATTATGTGAGGCTGGGGAGTTTCTCATGCCAAATCCAACTTTGAACAACCCCAACCCAAACAACCCAATCTGTGGGTCTCTCAACCAGTTGCCCTTATCATATAACCCTTCTCCTATCTTCAAGCGAGGAGTTCTTGGCACTAATTCTTTAACTTTCGATGCCTGATTAGTCGACAATGTCAACTACTCAAGAAAATCATCACAAATGGCCCTTTCCTGGTAATTAACTTTCCTTGAAAAATTCTCTCTTAGGTTCCATCTTAAAAAATGCAAGCAATTTAAACTATTACCCCAACTGGTTCTGTTAGAAAACCAAGACCTCAATTAACACGCACTGCTAAGGAATTACCACACAAAAGTACAAGAAAACCTATTTTTAGCTTGAAGGAATCCACTCTGCAACTGAATTGACTTGCTCTATATTTGAATAAAGTAGCTCTGCAATCGCTCCTCTGCAACAATTCTTTGGAATGATACCTTCACTTAATTGACAGGAGATCATATATGGTACCCAAGCTCTTAACTGCGACATTGATACCACATGCTTCGATCGTCCCTTGAGAATTGAATTCCTGAGAGAATTCAAATTTTTCACTCCAACGGGTCACAACATTCCTGCACATTCTTTCCTTTCACTCTTTCGTTGTTTCACAAAGCATAACCTTCGGGCAATTTCATTAAACAAAATCACGCCAACCATCCAATCAAAAGAAACTTGATCGACCTTTACACTGACTTAACAACCTTGCCTTCGCCCCGGGCCCCACCTCCTTTTTGCCATTTCGCGAAGCATAACCCTCAATTACTTTTCCTTCATGAAGCTGCACCAGGCGTTAGATGAAACTTTAACTGCTCTGTGTTTAACTCTTACTGGGACCGTTAATTTCTTCATTAACCACGCCTTTATCTTGACTGCTAACGGTCTTTCACTATTTCATATAGCTTAAACTATTCTCAACTTAGGGCCACAAAACAACATGAAGCATTGGATCAGATCAGAGATGACCATCCTTTAAGGGAGACCTTTATGCTTGCTTTACTTACACCACTTTCTCATTGGTTACTGACTACCATGTGGCAATCAACTATTAGCCTTGGAAAACTCTTCGCATTTAGTTCAATGTCAGCCACGTCTCCTTCCCTTATAATTGTCGGTTACACCTTGGTAGGCCCTCAACTTCTTCTAAAACCACATGTCCATGAACACCTCACCATCTAGCATGACACCTGAATACCTTCTCTTCTTTTTGCTATTTCATGAAGCATATCCTTCGGTTGGTTCGCAACCATGAAACAACACGAGCCCTTGGATCAAAACAGAGTTGATCCTCTTTTAACCTCATGCTTTATCTGTCTTTGGGGCTGAAAAACCTTTTCGCCATTTCGTAGGGCATAAAACATGAGCACTTTACCATTGCGAACTCACGTAGGCTATTAGATTATATTTGACTTGCTCGATGCTTAATAGCTTACTAAATTCAGTAGACGTGGGCCCTCAAACTCAACTCCATCCACTTGACATCTAGTCACTTTGAAACTGACATGTCAGTCTTTCATTTGCTGAGAGAAAACATTGGGTTCCACCTCATCATTGCCACCTATATCTGCCTGGTCACTTCTTATCCTGTGGCATGACTCACCTCTGGGTCCCACCTTTTAACCCTTAGACCTGCCTTGCTAACTATTGTGGCCTCTAACATGTGTCATCATCTTACTCATCCTCTTGACCAGTTGGACTATCTACTTGGAGTGCCATGTCATTTCACTACTTCATGAAAGTTAACTATCGAGCATCTTCATCCTGTGAAATAGCGTGAATCGTTGGATCAGATTGCACTTGACCACCTTTTAGTCATTTAGAAAGTCTTCATTGTAGGGTCCCACCAGACGCTTTTGCCATTTCGCGAAAGGTATTTCACTTGCAAGTTCAGGCTGTGAAATAATGCCAGCTGTTGGATCTTGGACGAGATGAAGCCATTTTAAATCAGGCCAAATATGCCATTTAGAACGCATTTCCCTTTTGCCATTTTGCAAGTCTTAAACCATGCGCAACTTCACCTAACGAAATAGTGAAAACCATAGATCCACCTATGAACTACGCACAACTTACTAGGCTTGACAACATTAGGAAGAAAAGACATAAGGCATAAAATTTTACGATTAATTCAACAACCACCTAGGCAAATGACAAGGGGGGACACCTCCTACGACCCCAAGACCCATTACTTAAGTGGATAAAGTAACGAAGGAATAGAAACCAGAGGGTTTTTTTGATAAAACATTGAACGATTTAAAATTAAAACCCTAAACCACTAGGACCTAACACAGAGCTTGAAGCAGTTGATAGTGTGTCTAACTCAAAATTTCAAAAACCTAGCCAATTATGGGAAAGGAAAACCCATTTTTTAAACAGTGATAACAATCCCTCTTCTTCTTATCAACATGAGCCTTATATCATTTTGCAGATTGTTGAAGGTGAGATTTAACATGGTCATGTATCTCCTTTATGGCGTTGGTAAAGGTTTCTCCATCTGCACTAATGGCTTCTCCTTGAGGTAGCTTCCTTAACTCAAACACACCCATTGGGTGGATACCATACACAACCTAGAAGGATGACTTACCAATGCTTCTATTTACTGTATCATTATAAGAGAATTCTGCCTAAGACAGTATGCTATCCCACTTCTCTCCATATTGCCTAGTCAAACATCTTAGCAGATTTCCCAAAGATTTGTTTACAACTTCAGTTTGGTCATCCATTTCAAGATGGTAGGCTAAGGAGAAGGCTAGATTTGTACCAAGATTCTTCCAAAGAGTCCTCCAAAAGTGTCCAAAAAATTTCACACCCCTATCAGAGACTATGGTCAAAGACAAACCATGTGTTCAGACAATTTCTCTGAAAAATAAGTCTGCAACATAAGAAGCATCACAAGTGGTTTTACATGGCAAGAAATGTGCCATTTTACTAAACCTATCCACCACTACAAAAGCACTATCATAACCTTTTCTTGTCCTAGGCAATCCTAAAACAAAATCCATACTTATACTTTCCCATGGTCTTGAAGGAATGGGTAAAGTCTGGTATAAGCCTGCATTGGTGGACTTCCCCTTTTCTTTTTGTCATATCACACATGTCTCCACAAATCTCCTAACATTTGTCTGCACATTGAGCCAAAAGTAGTGCCTCTTCACCAAGTCTAGTGTCTTCTCAAGACTAAAATGGCTTGTCATTGCTCCACAGTGCTTCTCCCTGCTTATGTTTAGTCTCATAGAGAATTTGGGTATCCACAACTTGTAAATCTCTCCAAAGTCTTCATCATCCTCATACATGGCCTTCAAGGAGTTTATCCCAACACTCTCCAACTGGATCTGATTTGTGGTTAATGCTCTTCTGCTCAAACCATTTGCCACCTTATTCTTGACCCCTTTCTTATGCTTAAGAGTGAAAGTGAAGGCTTGTAGGGTCTCTACCCACTTCATATGCCTATGGTTCAATTTTTCTTGGCTATTTATGAAACTGAGGGTCTTATTGTCTATGAAAACTATGAACTCCTTTGGTAGAAGTAGTGTCTCCACTTTTTCAAGGATTGCACTAGAGCATACATCTCTAGGTCATAGGATGAGTACCTCCTCTTTGCCTTATTTAATTTCTCACTGAAGAAGGAAATGGGCCTTCCTTCCTACCTAAGCACTTCCCCAATAGCCATGTGACTGGCATCACATTCCACTTGGAAGATTTTGTTGGAATTAGGTAGAGAAAGGACTGGCTACTCTGCAACTTTATTCTTCAATGTTTCAAAGGAGTTATCACTAATTAAAAATGGGTTTTTCTTTTCCCATAATTGGCTATGGTTTTTTGAAATTTTGAGTAAGGCGCATTTTCAATTGCTTCAGCTCTATGTAGGGTCTTAAGGGTTTAGGGTTTTTGATTTTAAATCGCATAATGTCTATTTAAAACCCTTTGGTTTCTATTCTTTTTTTACTTTATCCACTTAAGTAATGGGTCATGGGATCGTAGAAAGTGTCCCCCCTTATCGTTTGCCTAGGTGGTCATGTTAATTAATCACAAAAAATTTATGCCTTATGTGTATTCCTCCTAAAGTTGTCGAGCCCATTAGCTAGTGCGCATCTCACGGATGGATCTACAGCTTTTGCTATTTTGCTAGGCAAAGTTGCGCATAGTTTAAAACCAGTGAAGTTGCGAAAATGACATGGCATGCCAACTAGGTGGTCTAGCTGGTTGATGAGGGTGAGTAAAATGGCGGCACACAGCATAACCTACAATAGTCAGCAAGTCAGGATTAAAGGTTAAAAGGCAAGTCCCAGAGGTGAGTCACATCGTGGGTTAGGAGATGACCTGGTGGATACAACTGTCAAGAATTAATTGGAGCCCAGTGCTTTCTCTTGACAAATGAAAAAGTGACATGTCAGCTCTGAAGGTGACTAGACGTTAGGTGTCCAAAGTGAGTTAGAGGGCCCACCCCTCCCGGAGCCTATTCAGATGGTTAAAAGTTGATCAACTAAAAAATGATCTGATGGCCCATGCTATTCTACAAGGGTAAGATGCTCATGCTTTATACCCTATGAAATAGTGAAAGTGAATGAGGACCATCCATGTGTCATGATAGATGGTAATGTGTTCAGAGACACATGGTCTTAGAAGAAGTTGTGGGCCCGCCAAGGTGGAACCGGTGGTATAAGAGAAAGACATGCAGCCAGTGTTAAGTCGAATGTGAAAGGCATTTCAAGGCCAGTGGTTGAGTGCCATGTGATAGCACGTAGCCAATAGAGAAGTAGGACCCAGCGCGAAGCCAAAGCTGTTAGTTAGTATAACACTCAATCAAGTTTCTTTTGATTGGAAGGTCGGCGCTATTTCATAGGACCAAGTTGCCTGATAGTTATGCTTCATGAAATTGTGAAACAGAGAAATGAAAGACTTGTAGGAACGTTGTGACCTGTTGGAGCAAAAAAAATGAATTCTCCTATGAATTCAATTTTGAAGGGATGGCCGAAGCATGCGAAATCAATGTTGTAGTTAAGACCCTGGGTACAATATATGATTTCCCATCAACCAGGTGAAGATATCTTTAAAGAATTTTTGTAGAGGAGCGGATGTAGAGCTATCTTTTTTAGGTACAGAGCAAGTTAGTTCAGTTGCAGAGCAAATTCCTTCAAGTTAAGAACAGGTTTTCTCGTACCCTTATGTAACAATTCCTGTGTGGCGTGTTTCAGATAAGATATTGATTTGTCACAGAAGTATTTAGGAGCGGTATTCATTTCTTACATTTTTTAAATGGCTCCTAAAAGAGAATTTTCTAGCAAAGTTAATTATTCAGAAAGAAGTGTCTGTGATGATTTTCTTGAACAGTTGATGTTGTCAACTAATTAGACATTGAAGGCAAAAGAATTAGTGCCTAGAGCTCCCCATTTGAAAATAGGAGAAGGACTGTATGACAAGGGTAACTGGTTGAGAGACCCACAGGTTGGATTGTCTAGGTTGGGGTTATTTAAGATTGGATTTGGAATGAGAAATTCTCTGGCCCCACAAAACAGTATTTGGGAATTAGATGTTGGGAAATTGGTAGTCCCAGGGGTATTTATGGACATAGCTTTGTTGACCCAAATTGCACTCAACTATGATCTAGCCACAAGAAGCATTCAAGATATAAATGGAAAAACCCTTATTGAGATTAATGCTGAAGAATGTAGGAATGCTTTTGGGCTTATTGAGTTCACCAATTTTCTAGGGCCCATAAATTTCAAGTCACTAGCTCAAATTTACAGTGCACAGAGGAGTCATCTCAGGAACGGGCCTCTCAAGGAGTTTTTTGTGAAGATAGGTGGGTTGACAGTTGTAGGACCCAACACAGAAGAGCCCTTTTCATTGAGTATGTTCACCCTTAGGGCTAAAGGAATGTATTGGGCACTTTGCCAGGTTTTGGGAGAAGATGCTGAAGCAAATATGCCAAATCACTACCTGTTAATGATTGCTCAGATTTTGAATCCTTCTCTTGCAATTACATTTGATTATGATTCTTTCATTGTTGATGCTATCCATGGAGGGTTAACAGGAATAAAGAATGGAAAGGTGGATAGGCCTTTCGGATGGTATTCACTCCTGATGCATCTATTTCTTTTCAAAGGTGGTGATTACTTTGCCAGTGGACTGGACCTTGTCAAGGAGAAAGAAGGAGAAAAGATGTTGGTACAATTATGGAGTACTGTGTTTTCATGGGATAGATAGGATGCCAATTTCTTGAAGTTTGACAAATACTTTGCATCCAAGATCAGGACTCTCCTCTACTCAGAGAACCCAAGAATCCCTGAGGTTCTTTTGGAATTCATAAGACCAAAAGAATTTGCAGAGAATATAAAAATTGTTCACAATTGAGGTAATATTTATTTGTATCCAGTCTCAATAGTCTTCAAAGTGTTTGGTTTTAGAGGCACCCCATTCTTGTTACCTTATCAGGTTCCTCTCAAAGTGGGGATTGCAGAGATCCTTAGACAAATTGGTGGTGTACAAGAGGTAGAGTTGACAGGCAGGGGTAAAGGGACTATTTTCCCTACAGCTACCATAGCCCACCAATTTGTAATAACAAAGGGAGGTTGGAATTTCTTTGAGGATTTTATCAAGCCTTATCATTTTTCCACAACAGTGTCCAGGTGTGCTGATCTAGAAGACTTCTTCAATGACATGTTTAGAAAGAAAGCAACATGCAGAGGTAGGCCCCATCAATTTCAGTTTCCTGAAGACCTCATCAGAAATGAGTTTGATCTAGATGAGCAGGAGTTGAGGAAAGAGATATGGGTGGCTTATAAGAAAGCCTTGGATTTTGTGCATCAGTTTGATGCTAGCTATGACCCATTGTCTAGTTTTTTCCCTCTAGAGGAGAAAATAAAGTTTTTAATTGTTTGCTTTGAGGATGTGATGCAGACCCTAAAGGAGAAGAGGGAAGCTGTGATCAAAAGAAACCCTAAAAAGGAAAGAATGATCCTAAGTAGGTCAGCTTCCAGCAAAGCAATCCCTCCTGGTGATTATACACTGCACAAGAAATCTAGTTACAGTGTGCTGATGCCTACAATAGGGGAGTCCTCTACCTCTAAAGGAAAGAGGAAGATACAAGATGTCATTGACAGCCAAGAGAGCCCAAAGAAGAAAAGGGTAGGGAAAGAAGTAAAATTGGATGCACCTTTGTATTCTCCATCCCAATCCCCTATCCACATAGGAGATGAGCAAGTAGCAACTGAGCAACTCCTACAGTTAGGCAGTCTAGGGGAAATTGCCTACACTTATGATGAAGTGGAGGAAGGGATGCCAGAAGAACCCCTTGCTACTGAAATGGACATTACCACCATTGAACTCAAAGGCCAGGAGTGGGATCCTAAGATAAAGCATGCAAGTAATGCCTTCTTGGCTAACAACAATTTTGTCACATTAGAAGCATTTATGCAGTTTATATGGAAACAGAACATAGATAAATATAATGCTAGATGTGAAAAGAGAAAAGCTGAGCAGCCTAATAAAGATCTAGCCCTGGTAGAAGAGGAAATAAAGCAAGAGATGATGGAAGAATTCAA
The DNA here is from genome assembly GCF_030272615.1 of Cryptomeria japonica. Lineage (NCBI taxonomy): Eukaryota > Viridiplantae > Streptophyta > Pinopsida > Cupressales > Cupressaceae > Cryptomeria > Cryptomeria japonica. The sequence continues at coordinate 457,597,467 of NC_081415.1, read as the reverse complement.
GACCATCACCCCTGAGTAAGGGAAAGATATGGTGGCACAAGCTGGAGTGCTTATTTTACCCGAGTGGGATATAGCAGATGCCCTGGTACTAGACACAGTGAGGAAGGAGACCAAACCCATGGAGGGAATTACTTTCAGTAAGGATAATGTTGCACTCGTCATGTGGTCTCTCAAGAGAAATGAGAGTAAGAAGAGAAAAGATACCCCAGGGTCAAGTTACCTTGGTGGGATGATGGTGAAAAGAGTGTAGAGTACAGGGGTAGTGGAAGTTGCTAGCACTGTGCTAGAGACTGCAAAATTTAGTGTTGCAGTAGTAGAAAAGGAAGCCAAAGAAAAAGAGATCCTCCAAGTCAAGTTGGAGACAATTTTGAAGGCTTATAACAATGTTAAGGAGGAGGTAAGAGGCAAGGATAGCATCATTGCTAAGCTGCAGAGCCAGTTGACTGGACAATACCATCAAGGTGAGTCTTCAACACTGATGATTTCCTCTTCTCCTACAAGACCTCCACCTACTAGCCCTATCATTTAGTTTCCACCATCTCCAGCACCCTTCGGCTCTCAAATGGTTGAGATTACTCCTCAAGAATTAGAAAACTTAAAACAGGCTCAGGCCTTATATGCAAAGAAGTATGAGGAGAGAGTAAGGGCTACAATTTCCAGTTTTGTAGATACAATGAATGCCTCATTGCTCTACAACAATGTAGGTAAAATTTTGGATATATGGAATGAGCTCAGGGGAGACAAGGCCATTTTGACACCCATTTTTGACAAATGGAGGCCTAGGGAGCAAGATTTAGAGTTTATGTGTGTATCTTGTGATGAAGCAAGGGCCAATCCTATCATTAGACCCACTTCTGACATCACTAAAGATTTAGTACAATTAGTAGCAAGGGTGGATAATGTTGATAGGAAAGTTAATTTGTGCAAAAAGGAATATGCTGATCAAGTTTTCGAGTTGCTCCCAGGAGTTTTTGCTAGCCCAGATCAACTGAAGGACAAACAAATGTGGCTTAAGGAGGTAGAAGCCAAGCTATCAGCAAGAATTAAGGGAATTATTGATCTAGATGATGCTTCTTTCTTTGTTTTGACAATACAAGAGATAGAGAAAATTAAGTCACATTATGGTTTTCTCAATTCAGAAGTCAACAAAATGAGAAACTCTTGGAAAAGGTTGACCAAGGCTAAGGATAAAGTGATTAATTTCTCATGGCCGACAGAAGATGTGTATGATGAGTGGACAACAAAATATGCCACCCATGATCTAGAATAGTTGGAGAGTGCCCCTAAAAAGGTAGAAGAGGTTGCAACCAAACAACCTATTGAAGAAGCTGCAGAGGCCGAAAAGAACTTGTAACTGTTTTCATGAAAGGCTTGTAACTTCTTTGTTTTGAAAGAAATGATTGTAATAAACTCTCCTTGAAAAGTCTGAAGCTTTGTGCATCCATGTTGTTATAAATGGATACTAGGACTAGAGGAAAAGAGGATCGCAAAGAATTGTAAGAAAACACTGTAGAAATTTATTTGAGCTTTTCTAAGTCTAATGGAGAATATTCAAAAACTTCTTGTAACATTTTTTTGAACTTAATATCAATATACAAACCATCAGTTTTGAGTGAAGCTTTGTGTCATCTTCAAGTGTGTTTACAATTTGTTTACTATTTTCATTCTGAATAATCCAGGGTTATTTTGTTTGAATGGGATTGCAAGGCAATTTTCAGTAGAAGTGTTCGCTAACTTTTCTCTTTAGGAGGGAAATTAAAGATGCGGGGATCACTCATGCCAGTAAACTCATTGGAAGAGACTTTGAATCTTGATGATCATAGTTTAATTTGGAATGCATAAATTCTTATAGGTGTCAGGCATATACAAGGATTAATAGAAACCAAGCCAATGGGATGCGTAAAGATATTTTGTTTGAGGAGTATTATCTGAGTTTAGATGACTCTGTGACCTTGGATAAGGCACTGGTATTGATTGAAGTTGTTTATTGCATGTTTTGTTGATTGAAATGCTGAATTTAAGTATAATTTCCATTCTTTTGTTTTCATTTAATTTCAAGGTGAATAGATCCACTGGTTTCCTGGACTGGTTTGCTGTGGGTTTATGTTTGAAAGTGTGAATTTAATTCACAAAGGTATACCCACCTGGGCTCTGAGTAAGTCCGAAGTGTAGAAGGTTCAATCAAACCTTGTCATATGTTGTCTTGAGAATTTCCTTATCTTTAATGTCTCTTCTGCACTGAGTTCAATCATATTATGTTAAGGATGTTAAAGGGAATCAGATTTGAGGACAACACCATCTTTGCAATGTCAAACAACTACCTATCCTTATAGGCTCCAATCTGGAATTATACCCAAGCCTTCTCTTCCACAATAGCTTGTTTGCCTTGGGTGAGCCATGAGACCTTGTAGGGGCAAGGGTGAGGTAGTCTTCTCAATTTTAGCTTCTCCACCATTTCTAGAGACACAAAGTTTTCACTTGATCTAGAATCTATTAGAACATTGCACACCTTTCCACCCACTTTGCAAGTGGTCTTGAATAGAGACTTTCTCTGTGGGGGTTCTTTGTCAGCCATCTTCATGGTAGTTACTACTCTCCTGATCATCAAAGATTCACCTCTTTCAGGATAACCATAGCTATTAGGGGTATTGACACTCTAGTATGTATATGCACTTGCCACACTTTGCCAATCAGATTCTTGGATCAAATTACTTCTTCTTTCCTCCATGGAACTAGTAGGCTTGTCAGGACACCTATTGGCCATGTACCCTTCTTGACTACAATTATAGCATCTGATTGGACCTCTACCTTGAGATCTTCCCTTAAATGGAGGTCTTCTTCCTCTGAAGTTACCCCTCTGATTGTATCCTCCATTGTTATTTTGACTACTTTATCCTTTAGTTCCTTCTTGATTTGTTTCACCTTGGTTTCCAAAACCATTTCCCTTACCTCTGAAAATTTCTTCCACCCCTTTGTTGTCTTCCTCTTCCTTTATTGTTCTACTCTTATCTCCTTTTGATTTTCTCTTCCACCTTGATGGAAAGTTGATGGCATTTACCAATTGTATCTGGGCTAAGGAGGTTTAGTTCTTCTTGGATGTTGTACCTTAATCCATTTAGGTACCGGGCAACCTTTTCAGTCTCCTCCTCCTTTGTCTTAGTCTTCATACATAGCCTTTGGAACTCCTCAGTGTAAGAGTTCACATCCATCTCCTTCTGCTTGAGATTTGGCCTCCTCTTATGGAGTTGATCTTCATAATCCTTGGGTACATAAGCCTCCTTTACTAAGGCAACCATATTTTTCCAAGAAATAATCTTGGGTTTGTTGTCCTTTTCTCTCTCTTCCTAGAAAAAGTTCCACCAAGTTAGGGTGGCTCCCTTCAACTTGGATTTAGAAATCTTCACCTTCTAGTACCCTGGAATGTCTTCGCATTCAAAGAAACTGGACAAGGAGTCTATCCAATCCACCACTACATCTGGTTCCATCTTCCTAGTGAAACTTGGCAAATTAATCTTCTGCTCCATGGTTCTTCTCTCCATGGACTTGAGGGCATTAAGGAAGTGCCTTTGGTTAGGAGGAATCATCTCTTCCTCTGACAGAGGGATCTCATCTTCATCCCCTTCTTCACCACTACCAGTGCCTCCATCTTCCTTCCCATCTACTCTACCCCTCAATCTCTCTATCTCCTTTTGCATGACCTTGTAAGCATTGGACTGCTCTCCCACAATCTTTGCCAATTCAATGTTGGTGATTGGTCCCCTAGGGATTTCTTCCTCTCCCTCTGCCATTTTCTAAAAATCACTATCTCTTTACCAAAGCCATTACTAGCTCTGATACCACTTGATGCAAAGCCCTCCTTGTGTCTTGTCAAACACTCCAAGATGTATGAAACTGACCCCTCAAAACACCAATAGGATCCTACAAGGCAAGACTTTGCAATCTTAGTTCCAATTCCTCATCTCACTCCAAGATTCATACTACTCAAATTGGGTAACTTGCTCTAATGTGCATCATGAAGCCTCCTAAGGTTCTTGACCTTCACAAAAACTATTTTGGATCATACAACACTCACATGGACTATAAAAAACATTGGTTTCAAGGATTCAACCCAATTCCTTATGACATCTTCACAATTAGGCCTATTTGCTTATAGCCCTTAGAGACGAGTAATGGGACCTTAAGCCTAAACTTTTCCAAACACCCTAGAAAATAGATCATAGATTAAGATACCTTTTATGGTCTTACACAATCCTCCAAAAGGAGAGGTCAAGATCTAACAAGCAAAGGTTTGAACCCGGTGATGACCAATTGTCCTAAAGGGCTAATTAGGCCTCCATTTGTGAAGCAGCTATATCAGAATGGACACAAATTACAACCACAACCCCATGGGAATGTGGGGAACCATAAACCATCATATATTCTAGGGTTACACATCTAGAATCATCGCCAATTGTCTTCTAGGGTAATTGTTGCAGACTAAGGGCTAGGTAGCCACATAGAGATGTCTAGCTAGGGACTGATCAAATGCACATATCGCTTGCTCCTCCTACAAAATGATTTTGGAATCATAGAATAAACAGGCTACACTTTCACCCCATCCACTACCATGAGTTTTAGATGAACATGTTGCAAGTTATGGCCATGGGAAGGCAAAACCTAGGCAAAACCCTAGTTTTTCAGTTACCTACAACAAAGCATGGATATCTAGAGCAAAAAAAATGATCAAGACCTCAAATAAACACCAAATTATTGGTAACTTATTTCACTAACAAAATCACAACATTGGAGATTGGTCCCAATCTGTACAACTCCGTACCCTATGCCAAAACCTCACAGTTTGCAAGAAAAACTCAAAATTTATTATTGCTTGCAATCATAAAATATTTTCTCCATATAGTCTCTCCTTGGGAACTGTGTCCTCAAGGTTTTTATACCCATCTATAACTTCTTCCAACTGAAAACAAGATGTTAGAGCCATTGGAGGAGTTAGAGCAACAAGAATTCAAAAATTGCACAAAAAGTTGCTCATGACAACTTTTGACAAAGTTGTCAAAAACGTCATTTCTTGCACCCAAATGACTTGGGTCTAGACTAGTACCTCTAAACACCCTAGAACAACATAAAACAAATAAAACCACTAGGACAAACCTATCCTAAGCATACTTAGTCCTGTTTTGTCCAAAAGTCCTAATTGGCTTATCAAGATGCCAAAATAGGAGTTTGGCTCACAAGATGGATTCTTTTATTACAAACACAAAATGCATGATTGAAAACACAAGGAAAAAATCCTAAGACATGTTTAAGGTCTTATCCTTCCTCCTCCAAGCCTGAATGATCATGTTGAAGGGGTGCTCCTACACTATATAGTACTCCCCCTTTGACATCAATGACAAAGGATGTAAAAAAGGATCAAGGAATACAAAAATTCTACCTCATAGCTTGTAACCGGTTGTTTACAATTTGAAAGATATCTACCAATATTAGATTTAGGCTCTGCATGAATCTATTACTATTGGAGATAATGGTTTCTATCCGCTGGATCATCTCAGTCAGATAATGCATCTGTTGCTAGTGTAAACTAGATGTCGATGAATAAACTTGTTATGCCTACCGGTGTCGGTGAATAATTGTAATATTCTTAGTGAGATGACCTACACATTTGGTCTTAGGTTTTTTATATATGTAAGATCTCATTTGTGAGATGAAGTGTGGTGTGGAATTGAGGTATGATCATGATATGTGCGAATATTCAAGATCATATGAGTAGATCATAGAGCGAATCAAGTAGACATCATTTGAAGGTTCAAGGAAGGTTTGAAGGTGTTTATTAGAGCTTAACTGGTACTGAAGACAACATTGGAGATGTTATTTTGAATAGTACATTATTCTAGGATTTAATCATCCTACTGTAGTCATTGCGACTCCCATTTGAGAAGTGTGCTCTAGGCGGTTGGCCTTTCTCCATGTGCAGACCCCATTTGTATACACATACTATATACACCTAAAAATAGTCTGAAGATAATTAATTAAATAAGCAATTATTTAATTAATCTCCCTCCCCAATTTAATTGGATTCACTAAGCAATTTGATTAAATTTCCCTTTTCATCTACTTATTAATAAATCTAAGGATTTACTTAATAGGTTCATTTCACCCCTCAAATTAATTAATTCCCCCCACCAAAATCATTTCTTCTAAATCCCCTAATTAATTAAAACAAATTCATGAGTTGTTGAGATTAATTATCCTTTTCATATTATTTGAATTTTTAAATTCAAATTCTCCTAACTTCTACCACTTCTAAACCTAACCATTCCTAAACCTAACCCATTCTACCTACCACCATGCCCCCTTTCATCCAACATCTTCTAGAACCTTTGTGACACTTGTCACTAACTGTTCCCTTTTATCCAACCCTTCTAGAAGCCTCTTGACACTTGTCACCACAGAGATGATAGATGTTCCCTTTAATCCAACCCTCTTTGCCAGCCTCCTCCAGTTTAACCATTGATATCTTCATATCAATCTTGACTGTTGATTCTTGCCAACTCACCCCTAGCCTTGGAAAATCCTATAAATAGAACTCATTTTGGAGAAATATATGTCCCAATTTCATATCATTCTTGCATATCATTTGATTCATCTCATTTGCATCTTATGCATTATTATTATAGGCATCTAGCTTATAGTTTATCAGTTTTAGCAATGTTATCATGCTCAAATTTAGCTTAAATCTTAGCTTAATCATGCTAGATCAATCATTCATGTAGCTTAATCATGCTATTCTTGCTAAGATCATGCATTTTATTCATTCAAATCCTCCATCTAAGTGTATTCAAGTCACTGGAGTATGCATAACCAAATCTAAGAGCATTTTTCATACTCGTATTTACTAGGAGGCAATAAGTTGATTACCTATGGTTTTACATTTCATTTTTTCAATTTATTAACCATTGCTTGTAATGATTTATTGGGTGCATTGTGGTTGCAGATAAAAGTACACTTCATAGAGCATGAAATTTTGGCACCCACCGTGGGGTAGAAATCATCATTTTCGGCCTCTTAATCTTCAGCAAACTTCATCTCTGTCCGGCTCTGGTTCAGATATTCATACGAGTTGCCTTTTCATCTCGTACGAACTCCCTTTTAGCTGAGGATGACACTTCATCCTAACTCGTATGAGCCCATTTTCCTTGTCGTATGACGTATAAATTCATGTCGTATGAGTTAATTTGCTAATAAATCTTGTGTCGTATGAGTTGATTTTCACTGTCGTACTAGAGCTAATTATGTTTCGTACAAATTTATGCTTGTTAAATCCTATGTCGTATGAGTCTATTTTTATTACGATATGAAATCTAAAGTTTTGTCATAATAAATGGAAAAGCATGTCATACGAGTCTCTAGTTCTGTGATTTTTTGATAAACTGTAAATTATAATTTTCAAGTTTGTCTATACATTGGTAATTTGCATTTTTGAAAGCCTTCTAGTCATTTTTAGCCCTTGAAAGTGGCTAGGCATTCTCTTGTGAATTCCCATCTACAACTCTTGGAGACCTTTCCAACAAGTTAAATGGCTTGTAATTTTGAACCCCGAGCAGAAAGTTATGCCTATTTGAAGTTAGGATAAAATTTCAGATATGTTTTTGAAAATTTCATAGTTCGGATCACTAATGCTAATATTGTTATGTCTATGAGAGGTTTGTAGCCTAACTATTTTCTACAGGATGCTTGTCAAAGATATGCTTGTCAAAGACAAATTCAAAACATAATCATGACTACTAATGGATCTATTTTGTAGGTTGCCTAAGGATTCAACAAAAACTTTGTGTATTCTTTAAGATTTTTAGGCACACTTCAATTTGGGCTTAAAGAAATGAACTACTATGTCTTATGTGCTTGTGATGATAGGCGAGTATGCTCTCACCTTTCTTAGGTGATCAGAAAGCTAGACTTATCTTTTGCTTTCATTAGTACATCTCTTTAGCAAGCCTGCCCTCCCGAGGAGTTATTAACTCTTAACCCTTAAGGCCAGTGAGAGGGGAACAACCTAAGTGGGAATGGCTAATGCCAAGTAATCTAGCCCACTATAAAATAAATGTGTTTTTGATGAAAATCAAAGCAATGGCAGTGCTCGGGAATAGCTCTCCTCCATACCTTTGGGTATATGAAACCTTGGTTTTCAAGGCTAGGAGACCTCTTAATTGATTTTATACCTCGATGCACAAGGGATCCCTTACTAGTGCCAGTTAAAATAGTAGCTACTTGATTCACCTCCAAAAGGGTGATAATCTTTGTGCAAGAGAGATAGTAACTCTCCCAAGACACTTGCTATATAATGCCCCCATTAGCGTTTGGAGTCGGATAATATGGCATTGATAATCCATTGCGTGAGACTCAACGGCCGTATTCTGATTAGCTATTGGGTGTATACCTAAGTCAGCAAGAAAAGGTTTTCATTCTCAGCCAACTTCCTTAGGGTTTAGCTTGATTGGAGTCATTTATCACATCATGTGTTTGCTATGTATTCATCCCTAAATGAGAAAATTAGACACCTAAAAACTAGAAAACATCAGCAAAACATCACCAGAATTCAAAGATCAAAATCAGCAAAACAAACACTTTTTACCATTCTCTACAACCTGTCGTACGATCTTTAATTCTCTATAGTATGAGTCATAATCTCTGTCAGACAAGTTAACTTGCATAAAATCATTTGTCATACTATCAACTATCCTATGTTGTACGAGTCAATTATTTTTTCGTATGGTTCATCAAAGTGTGTTGTACGAGTTGCTGTTGTTTATATGAAAAACTATGTTCTGTCGTATGGCTCTATATCTTGTGTCATCCTAAGCTGAATCTTATGTTGTACAAAACTCTACATCTGTCAGTCCAGAGCTATGTCCTGTATGCCTATTTCAGATTTATCATTGTTGCCTGATCATTTTGCAGTAAGCATAAACACCTATTATCTGTCAATCCATGCTTAGATTGTCTACTTGGTTTCACTTGGTCAAGTTATCATCCATCAAAATTAGACTATAGAAAATATACACCTCAAGGTTTTCAAGTGATCACCCCCAACAAGTTCAAAATCTAAACATCTCAAAGTGCATTATCACCCTCTTTGATAAACTAATCACTCAAACATAGTTTCTCATCAGGATCAATCATCATTTATCATGAAACTAAAACATTTGGTCAGGATAACCTTGTCCCACATCATAGGATATATCCTTCTTACTAGACTTGGTTCTTATCAAATCATCACCATTGCACTCCTAAACCAAAGATCCAAAAACTTGCAAACGTTTAAACACTTGAATTTTCTTTTAGTGTCATATCACTCTATTGCCTTGAAATTGACTATTGATCACTTATCAAAACAAACTTTTAGACAATCGAATTCTAGCACAATATCAAACACAATGCCCATTTTGATTAGAGCGCAAAGACATAAGATCGCTAAAACATTTGAAATAGCTGAAAATCATATCAACATGACATACCAAAGCAAAACAAAAGAAGAAAACATAACAAACCAACATATCAGAGAAATCAAACAAAATCAAAATCCAACTATGTTAAAACCTCACAAGGATTTAAATACATCTCAAAAGAAAGGTGGCTCTTGTATGCACCTCTTAAAGAGATCCCTAAAGGATTTGGAAAAAGAAGATCAATATCGTGCACCCATGTCTAACAATGATCCATCCATCCATAAGAAAATTGACTCTCTAAAGGCATCTATTCCTACACCTCCTGAAAGCTTGCAAGAACCTTCCATAGCATCCTTGCCAAATAATGCATCCAAAGCTAAAGTTCCCCAAGTGATATCCAGGATTACCATCAAACCTACTTCAGAGGATCCTATTCAAAGCTCATCTCCTTCATATCCAATAATTGATTCCTTACAAAATCCCCATAGTGCTCTCTTGAAAATTGAAGTCCTCATTCATAGAACATTTGTTAAATGTGTCCTGATAGATGGGGGAGTTAGCTTGAACATTTTCTCTATGAATCTTGTTCGTGCCTTAGGATATTTAGAAGATGCAGTTGATCCTGAGAAAAAGATAAAAATCAAAGCATATAATAAAGAAGAACATTCATCTAAAGGAATGGTGATATTACCCATGACAGTGGGACCCTTGCAAAAAGATACAACATGCCAAGTTTTAGACTTGGACCTACCATACAATATACTCTTGGGAGGACCATGGATTCAGGATATACAGGATATACCATCAACATGTCATCAGTGCTTAGAGTTTCCCTATGCAGGGCAAAAAATCACAATATCAACAGACTCAAATCCATTGCTGTGTTGTAATAATCTGAAATCATCTCAAGAGATCATAATTTCACATAACAGAGAGGCAGCACCTTCAAGCACACAGTCTAAGGACCAATCATTTATATCAATTTTGTCAAACATGGAAGAACAAATGCAGTTGAAAGCTCAAGGAAATAGAGAATATTTGCTATCATGGAAAAACATACAAGAGCAACTTCAAATTGAAAGCAAAGAAGAAGAAAATGTGGAAGTCGATGTAGTTCACACGTATGGAGGACAAATGTTAGGAACTAGCCTAATCAAATCAGAATCACATTTGACTGACATGGACTTAACCGAGGACAATCAGGATTTTCTTATACAAGGTCATTTTGATGAGAGTATCATCCTAGACATTGACATACATACTAAAAGCTCTGACATCTCTATCATGACCCCTAATATCTCTGAAACATCTCAACCTAAAGATCCTTTATCCTTAAGCTATCCTGAACCTATGGACTGGGAAAATGAAGGACATACTGACATTGATACCTTACCGAATGACCATGCCATATCCTTATATCTTGATGAAATCAAACCCGCAACAACTTTCACCAAGGATTCCGCTAACATATCTTTGAGTCAACTGGATGTCAAATCTCCTAGTTGCAAAAGTGAAAATCAAGAAAACAATATCAAGTCTAATGCTGAAAACCATTTATTGGCAACATTAGACTGGGAAAAAGTAAAACAAAGGATGTATCTAATGGTGAAAACCTCCTCAAGGTGCCGAAGGGAGATTTGACACCTTACCTGAATTATGTCAAGAGAAGTTATCTATCCTAATGGAACCAGCAGAGGTAGTTATCATTGGCACAACTGATCTACATCTAGCAATCTCTCTATCAGAACTAGAAAGACAAAAATACTTGATACCATTCAAAAGATGGCAAGTCAATTTTACCTGTTCATATATAGACGTTCTAGGGTTTGATCCATATCTTACAATACATCACCTAAATATCAGTCTAGGAGTAGACATCAATAAAGGAACACAACATGGATCAGGAGCAAGAATTTTATTCATCACGCCACAAGGACATACACTCCCAAAAGCATTCAAATTAATATTTCTGTGTACAAACAATATAGCAGAGTATGAAGCATTGGTAACTGGTATCAAAATGGATGTAGAATGGAACATAACACAACTCCAAGTCTTAGGAGACTCTCAGCTTTTCATTAATCAAATCAATGATGACTATCAAACAAAAGATGACAAACTAATGCCTTACAAAAAGATGATGGATGATATCAAGAAGTACTTTGTAGAAATAACTTTTGAACATATTACAAGAAATGACAACAAAGCAGCAACAAAGCAGCAGATGCCATGGCTACACTTGCTTCTCTATTATAGACACAGGAAAATCAACAGCAATATGAATTCCTGGTTGAAGAGTTGTTTCATCCCGCCTTTAACTGTCATGATTCCCAAACCATATGTCAAATTATTGGACATGATTCCTCCTGCTATGGCCAAACTTACACATACTTGAAATATAACATCCTACCTCCAAACTTATCAAAAAACCAAAAGAGAAACTTTATTCGCCAATCCTCCCATTATACTCTCATTGCCGATACCCTGTTTAAACGAGGTCTAGACGATACTCTCTTACGATATCTCGAATAGGAAGAATCTGAGAAGGCCTTACATGAAGTCCATAATGACATTTGTGGCACTCATTCAAGTGGTCTTACCCTCTCAAAAAAACTCATACACTTGGTCTACTATTGGCCGACTATGGAACGAGATTCTTTTAAAATAGCAAGAACATGCAAACAATGTCAAATCCATGGGAACTTGATCCATGCACCAGCACAAGAACTACATGCTTTAGCAACATCTTGGCCTTTTTGTCAATGGGGACTTGATCTAGTAGGAAAGATAAATCCTTCCTCATTTAATGGACATAAATTCATTCTTGTAGCTACAGAATATTTCAAAAAATGGACTGAAGTTGTACCTCTCATAAACATCACAGGAAAACAAATTGTTGTATTTATCTTGAACTATATCATCTATCGCTATGGAATACCAATGACCATTATCATTGATAATGGGTGACCATTCAAGAATCAAGATGTACAAGAGCTATGTGAGAAGTTCAAAATCCAACACAAATTCTCCACACCATACTATCCATAGGGAAATGGGCAGACAGAAGCATCTAACAAAACTATTCTAAAAATCCTTAAAAAGATAGTGAACGATGCTAAGAAAGATTGGCATATTCAACTAAACCCTGCTCTATGGGCTTACCGCAGTAGTATCCACACATTGAAAGGTGCCACACCTTTCTCTCTTGTATATGGATCAAAATCCATATTGTCAATCGAAGTAGAGATACCCTCTCTACGTGTGTCACTAAAAGAACTCATCCAAGATGAAGAATAAAGAGTATCTAGACTACAAGAGTTAGAACTAATCCATGAATGCAGACACAATGCCTTTGATCATCTAAAGGTATATCAGAAAAGAATGTGTCAGAGCTATAATCATAAAGTTAAACCAAGAATCTTTCAAGTGGGAGAACTAGTGCTAAAAGAAAATCCATGCAATCAGGTAGATCGCGAAAAGAAAGGAAAATTTGAACAAAACTAGTTAGGTCCATTTGTGGTCACAATAGTATTTGGGTCAGGAGCATATCAGTTATCAACACAAGATGCCGATCAACTTGAAGAACCTATCAATAGCATGCACCTGAAGAAATTTTATGTCTGAAAAATCAGAAAAATAAAAAACAGTGAAAAATTAGAAAAAAATCAAAAACACTGAAAAATCAGAAAAATAAAAAATAGTGAAAAATGAAAAAAATAAAAAATAGTGAAAAAGTAGAAAAATCCAAAAAAAGTGAAAAATAGAAAAGAAAAAGAAAGAAAAAAAATTCAAATATCAAAAAAAGTGCAATAAAAATAGATGGTGAAAACCTGGCAAATAGGTGCTATCTATCAGCTAGCTCTTCCATCTATTAGTTCATGCATTCGTTCCGCTTGCATTCATTTTCCATCAGCACTGACCATCATCAAGCCTTGGTTCATACACAGACATCCCAGGTGGCTTCTTGCCATGGTTTTGATCATTGGATATATCATTATGACTTTGTTTTTAGGCTTGGGGCAAAATACTACACCTAGATGGGGGCAAAAAAAAATATTGATCAATTTTGAGCTTAATCAAACAGGAAGAACAAATAGTTAGACAACTCTTATCAAGCAAAAAATGAGACACATCCAACATTGAACACAAGAACAAACTATCAACTATCAAGATATCACAAAATCAATCTAAGCACATCACACACTTTTCAGTGGAATAATATCATTTTGAATAATGATTGTAACATGATTGTTCAATTTTTCTATATTGCTTTTTTCTATCATGATTTCTGAGTGACTCCATGATGTCATTGACTAGAGGAACAAGGAAGAAACGTGATATTTTTCTTGTCTATTGTCTGAAAATTAATGATTAATATGTGCAAATTTGTCTCGAGACACGATCATCAAAATATCATTGAAGACATTTCTGATTTGCGTATTGAAATGATTAATACTGCCTATTTTACGCAAGCAACACTCAGGTCATCTAGGTTCAATTATACCTAGATGCTTGTGTTAACTTGCTATATCAAAATTTAGGAAAATAGTGCTTAGGTCATCATGGTTTAATTATACCATAGATGTTTGCACTCACTTCCCACATTTCAAAAACTCAATGATGACAAAACCACAAAATAATCCAGTGACTAGTCCAGTCATAGTTTGTATTCCATTGCTTTTCATTTGCATTTTAGCTTGCATTTTATTCTTGCATGGGATCCCGCATGCTCCTTTTATCCAAGGTTAAATCTATCACAGGAATCATTAAAGTATCATCACAAGTGTATACACAATCAGATGAATGACTCACATCTCTCTCATGATATTATCAAGCTAGCAAAAATCTTATGCTATCTCTCTCAACAACATCAACATCAGCATATCCAAATATTTCAGCAACTTGATATCAACAAACTATCAGTTCTTTATCTATCAACCTTATCAAATCAAATCAATCAATTAGACCTAAACAATTCTATCACATCTTATACAGGATGAATCCTTCCTGAAACCAGATGATCTGATTCTGATTCATGTCTTATACAGGATGTATCCTTCCTAAAACCAAATGTTCTAATCACGTCTTATACAAGATGAATCCTTCCTAAAACTAGACTAAATCTAATCAATCAAGATTTTTCAATCTTATTAATCTAACCAATCAAGCTAATCAAAGAACTCGCACTTCCATCATACCACAGTTGCAGAAATCAAATCAAATCTATCGGGATATCGATCTCGCAAAAACTCCAAATATCAATTATCTCAATTGATCTCCCGAGGTGGCATCATCATACCGTGATTTAGCAATAAAGAGAGGGCATCCTATCAAATCAGTATCACCATCATCAAAATGAGATTATTCTTTGAATCAACACGTCAGTACACCTCGCTTCAAAGAGGGGCAAAATGTATACACCTAAAAATGGTCTGAAGATAATTAATTAAATAAGCAATTATTTAATTAATCTCCCTCCCCAATTTAATTGGATTCACTAAGCAATTTGATTAAATTTCCCATTTCATCTACTTATTAATAAATCTAAGGATTTACTTAATAGGTTCATTTCACCCCTCAAATTATTTAATTCCCCCCACCAAAATCATTTCTTCTAAATCCCCTAATTAATTAAAACAAATTCATGAGTTGTTGAGATTAATTATCCTTTTCATATTATTTGAATTTTTAAATTCAAATTCTCCTAACTTCTACCACTCCTAAACCTAACCATTCCTAAATCTAACCCATTATACCTACCACCATGCCCCCTTTCATCCAATATCTTCTAGAACCTTTGTGACACTTGTCACTAAGTGTTCCCTTTCATCCAACCCTTCTAGAAGCCTCTTGACACTTGTCACCATAGAGATGACAGATGTTCCCTTTAATCCAACCCTCTTTGCCAACCTCCTCCAAGTTAACCATTGATATCTTCAAATCAATCTTGACCATTGATTCTTGCCAACTCACCCCTAGCCTTGGAAAATCCTATAAATAGACCTCATTTTGGAGCAATATATGTCCCAATTTCATATCATTTGATTCATCTCATTCTCATCTTATGCATTGTTATTATAGGCATCTAGCTTATAGTTTATTAGTTTTAGCAATGTTATCATGCTCAAATTTAGCTTAAATCTTATCTTAATCATGCTAGATCAATCATTCATGTAGCTTAATCATGCTATTCTTGCTGAGATCATGAATTTTCTTCATTCAAATCCTCCATCTAAGTGTAGTCAAGTCACTGGACTATGCATAACCAGATCTGAGAGCATTTTTCATACTCGTATTTACTAGGAGGCAATAAGTCAATTAGTTATGGTTTTACATTTCATTGTTTCAATTTATTAACCATTGCTTGTAATGATTTATTAAGTGCATTGTGGTTGCAGATACAGGTACACTTCATAGAGCACGACACATATTATCTACAGTAGTATCATCTGATTGTGGGTAAGGTTTCCCATCATGGTTTTTCCCCTTACAGAGTTTCCACATCAAAATATTTGTGTTATGTGTTGTGGATGTTTTTTCTCTTTCTGTTTCATGCATTAAGTTTTACCGATATTGATTTTAACTGCTAATCTATTAACCAACATTAAGTTTGGTTTATCAGTATTAAGTATTAAGTTTGATTAAGTTAAAATTGGGTTGAAATTCATTGACAACTTATTCACCCCCCCTCTCAATTGTCCTTCTGGTTCCTAACATGGTTATCCTAACAGGGTAAGCCAACCTTGAAAGATAGGTTGATGATATGTATAAATTAATGTAATATCATGTTGTAGATGTATTTGTGTGTGTGAATAATGATTTGATCTTTTGGAAGTAGTGAAGAAGTGCAAAGAAGTGTGAAGTTGTGTGAAAGAGAAGTATATGTGCCTAACCAAAACTGTAACCAAGCATTAGGAAATGCTATTTTCTTAGTTAATCATCTTCTAGATGTAATCCAAATGTTGTTGTAAGATAGTGAGTCTTCCTTGGGTTGTAGCCCTTTATTGTTTTTGAGCTATGAGCTCTAGGTCATGTGTTAGAATGCATTTACCTTCCCCATTGTAATATTCCATATACTTCTAACAGTGTGTCATCATATTGTGGGTAGGTTCCCACCATGGTTTTTCCCTTGACTAGATTTTCCATGTCAAAAATCTTGGTGTTATGTGTGTTATTGATGTGGTGTTGATTTATGCTTTCACTATTATTTATCAGATCTAAATTTATGATTAAGTAAAGACTTTGATAGAACTAATTCACCCCCCCTCTCAATTTTTTTCCTTGCTGCCAATAATTGGTATCAGAGCAAGGTCCTCTAAAGAAGCTTGATCGCTTGAGGTGATCTGGGATGGCAATTTATAAGAAGGATAGTCCAAGATTTGATGGAACAAAATATACTCCTTGTAAAAGCCGGATGGAGTGTCACTTGAGATGCTTTGGTGAATATTACTAGAGGATTACTAAAAATGTGTATACCATTCCTCTGATTGGTCCTTCAACTTCGGATGACATAAAGGAAGCTGAATACAATATTAGAGATAAGGAAACATTGTTGAGTGCCCAGACTACTCATGAAATCTAGAAGAAGTTGGAAACTTTATATGAAGATGACTGGTGGGCAAGGTCATTGATGTCACAACTTGCACCATTTAAATTATTTTCATTATTGACTTGGGGTGTGTCTGAAAGTTGTCTGCGATAAGGAGGATCTCAATCGGGGGGTTTTGCATTATAAAATAGTGACTGGGGTTGGATCATGCTTCATCAAGAGTTGTCAGGATCTATCTGGAACTATTCCTATGACTACGGTTTAGAACTAAAAAGACACTTTGATAATTTAAGTCATGAAAATCAACTATCATGTAAAGAATTCAAATTTGACACCAAGAGTCCAAACAAAAATAGACTTTAAGATATAAATCATGGAATTATCTAATCACAAACTTAAATAACTTTTATCTTCCTATGAAATGAAATCTACAACTAAGTGCCAAGAAATAAAAACTATTTTACACTTGCTGAAAATGAAATCTAAATTACGTTTACAAGAAATAAATCTAAATTATACCCAAAGAAATGAAATCTACTTAACAAACAACTAAATTCCATGAGTTAACCCAACAATTCTTTTTCTCTTTTCTTAGTTCCAAATTCATCATAATACTAAAATGAAAAACTAAATTCATTTGCTGAAAAGAAATTAAATGACAATAAACATCTAAAATTTCCTAACATTCACTTATCGAAACAACATCTAAGTAGAAATTAAAACAACTACAACTTTTGAAATTTAACACTTAATCTAATCAGGAATGCATTACCATGGAATTTTAACAATGCAAAATTAATTTCAATACACAAACTAAGCATGTAAAAGAAATAATAGAAGGATCACCTCGCTTTGGTTGAGTGGGCCCTGCTCTTCCTCTAGTGGGGTCCTAGGTACAAGAATTCTTAGATCAACTTCTTATTTTCATTGATTTGTACTTCCAACAATAAGTAAAAACAAACTTGGTAATTAAAAAATATGGAGCTCTACTACTGGCTAAGTTATTGACTAATTTTCCTATTGCATTCTATAGAACTAAATGGGGTATTTATACATATCCTTTATTCAAATTGAAACTATTGTTACCCACTTAAAACAGAGTAACGAATACAACTAAACTGGAGAAAAATTAACGTCAGACTAACAAATTCAGAAGGAATTTAAAGTTCAAGAGACAATCAATGAAATAGAGATAAGGAAGATCAAGAGGATCTTCTATCTAGAATACTTCAGGATCCCTCATCATATAGGTGGCAAACGAACTAGAGTTGACTATTGAATCTGCTTGTTCTCATAAAACATATAAAAAAATACATTTATGGAGATTAAACAAAACAAACAACATAATCTTGGATATCATGGAATTTATACTTGGAAATCAATCAAAAACTAAAACATTTAACCAAAAGATATCATTCCTAATATTACTTCTAATAAGCAAAATATAATAGCAAAAATGAGTAAACATGCAAGTTATATGTATACTGCCAGGCATATTAGTTCATAGATAAGTAAAATTTTAAACCATAAAGTATGATCAAAAGTGTAAAGATGAACCTCTCATCATTCTCCCCTTCCTATTTCTAACCATGTCCTCATGGTTGATCTTGTAAGTTCTTGTTCTACCTTTCAATCCATAAAGTCAAATCTAACTTATTAAAATTGTATTCCTAGTAGTTTCTGGGGGGTACATATCATTTCCATTGTTCAACTTCATCTGTCCATTCCTTGAGAGATACTCCTACAAAGTTGGCTGGTGCATCAAGCTATGGTACTGGCATAAGGATTAATGGTGTTCTGAATCTCATTCTGATCCACTCTATCTCTTGTTCCTCCATTATCCTTATAACTGATCTTACTCTATTAAGACTCTAGGTAATGTTAGTGGGAGAAATAGGTTCTCTTCTTCTTGGTTGAATTGGAATAGTATTATACATGGCTCTTGTTGCTTGCCATGCATTATATGGAAGTTAATTTTGAATATCTCAGAATGCATGTATACTGGCTTCTACATTTCTAGCAGATGTGGGTTGCACCTATTGTAGTTGTTCTATTGAAACAAACTTTGACTGAAAAGCTGAAGAATTTGGCATTTCATCCCTAATTGGGAGGCCTAGTTTGTTATGTACTTCTTTGTATTGATCCAATCTATTTTCCCACTCTACTTGTTTATGCAACAAGGACACAAATGCTCTGACTTGCACATCCCCAACATAAATATTAAAAAAGGATTGATAATAGTGGCCCAACAAAAATTTGTGCAAGAAAAATTCACCCATTTGGTTTTGGTACATGGGATGACATCTGTAAAAATCTTCAAGAAAGTCATAATCATCCTCACGGTTTGTCTTCCTATCCAAACCAACTGATTTATTTTCCAATGAAGTAATTTTTCAGGAAGAAATAGAGAGTACAATCCAGAAGGTTTTCTCATTGATAATAGAGCCGACCAAAGTTCTTGTATCTACTCTATTCGTTGAGTTGATTTGTTCTTATATTATTTCTCTTCTTCCAGATGTTTTCTTAATGCAAAATTTTCATGCTTCAACTTATCAATAATCAAGGAAAGTTCCCACAGAAGAGAAAAGGAAGTTAATGCCCCCTAAGTAGGTGCCAACAATTCTTTTATTACTTATTTGATGTTCTTTATTGCCAATTCTTCCTTTAATTTCTTGATTTCTTCATTATTTTGCAATAGGTGAGTAGTTGTTTTATTTAAGGCTTCTTCAGTTTGCTCTATAACCCTTTTCCAATTTTCCTCTTTTTCTTTGGCTACTCTTTGTTTTGCTTCAATGCTCAAAGTAGCTTTTCTTATTTCTTCATTGTTTTGTCTTAAAATTCCCTCCATAAAACTTAATTTCTTTCATGCTTCAGAAAGCTTTGTTTCTAGTCTAGACATCATCATGGCCTTAAGTAGCTCGACATATTCCTCCTCCCTTCCTTTATCTACAGGTTTGTGGCCTTTCTTCTTCCACCATAATTTATTTTCCTTCTCTTCTATAAATGATGAAGGAGAAGGGAATGACTAAGGTTGAAAATCATGAGGAGGGGATGAATATATTTGAGCTACCTTAAATTCTTCATGAGCTTCTAAAATTTTTGTCTTAGCTCCAGAGGGTGTAGAAGAATGAGGAGACTATTGTGCTTCCTCATCATCAAGAAAAAATATTTTGGTTGAATTTTTTTTAGGATTTTCTTAGCTTCTTGTTCTTTTAATGGGAGATTGTCAACACTTGGTTGACCAGGTTTAGTAGATACAGAGGGGTCTATATCAACAATATTAGTTTGAGTTAGAGGGTTTTATAAAGAAGGGTCATTATCAACAGAATGTGTAACAACAAGACTCTGTTCTGAGGTATGTTGAGTAGGCTATTTAGGGTTTTCTAAAGAGGGGTCATAAGGAGCCCTATGAGTATAAGAAGGAGGACTATGTTCATCATTATTTTCTAGTTGAGAAGCCTTTTGGGAAGAGATATGAGTAATTTTAGTTATTTTAGGCTCCTGACTTTGGAATCTTCCCTTTTTTGTGTGATGGTCCCTCTTCCATAATTTCATTTTTTCCGAATGCCCTTTTTGCCCCTTTCTTGGAGGGTTCCACTTTTTCTATTTTCAAACCTTTCAACATTTACCCTTTCTTGGTTTTATTAACAAGTGAGGACAGAAACTCTAACCATTTTTCTTTTCCCTCTTCCTTATTTAGAAAATGATGTTTAACAATAATATGGATTAAACAAGGGTATTTTATGTGACCATCTTTCCCTTTTACCCTAGCTACCATAGAAGAAATTTGCGAAAATAGAAAAGATGGAAGATTAACTCGAGCTTCAGGTCTGGTATTTGCATGCCTCAGGTGAATCAATAGTCGCATTTAGAGGCCCAACACTATTCCGTACTATCCTTCACAAGTGAAAAATTTTATGAGCTAAAGAACTACTATTTTCCATGGTTCATCCAAGTTGCTTCTGTTGATACCTTTTGTACTGCCCTTGTGCACTTGTAAAACAAGCCTTCTCTCATTCCCTTCATTGAATGAATTAATTAATTCATCAAAATTTATGTCCTTTGTTTATTAGCTCACCATCGATATAAATCCCTAAAGTTTCACTTATAATCTACAGAGTAACTTCAATTACTTCTCCTCCTACTCTAGTGACATTGACATAGAAATTTTCACAAATTGTTCCACAATTCTGGGCGCATATCCTTCATACATTTTGACAAATTTTAGCCACCCCATTTATTGTAATAGCCTTTATGTTTCTGGGTCCAAGCTAAAATTCTCAAGTTCTGTAATTCTCTTATTCCCCATTTTTAGAAATATCTGCTCTTCTCAACTTTGTTACTGAACTTAGGTTTCAAAATGAGAATGAGATGAAATAATTTTCGTGTTATGAATATAAATTATTCCAAAATTCTCATTAATTTATTACACACATCTTTCATTAATTTCATACAAAACTGGACGATCTACCTACCATCATCCTATACTTTTGCTTTCAGATTTGCTGAGTTGGTGGTGGTTGAGTATGTGTGATTATCACTATAATCATTACTTTTTAGATTTTTAAATGACAACTGATGTCAATTCAATCTATCTTAAAACATTTCATCTTTTAAACCTTTACTTTTAATAATACTACTATTAATAAGCTGGCAGAAACTTTATACAAACAAAATTTATCATTCCTACATTCTATCTACAAAATCATAAAATAATATTTAACAAATAACACTTATGATAAATGTCTACCTTTTAATAATTCGATGCATATTGGTCAGGTTTCATCATGCAAAACTAACTGTCTTGCTACTAAAATGAGATAACGTGTTGATTAGGAGCTATCAGGAGTGCGGATATCAACATGTCAAGATGATAAGTTAATGAGGAATTATTCAGAGCTTCTTCTGCATGTACCAATAAAACATTAAACAAAAACAAATTCATCTAGAACTGTTAGGCGCAAGAGTGGTACTGATTTAGCAAAGACTTATTCTTGGTCTTTGAAAGCCATTAGGAGCTGTTAGGATCCATCAGAAGCAAATTGTAGTTGATTTTGAAAAAGATGCCATTTCTAGTTTTCAACCTTTTTTCCTTAGGTATGAATCGTCATTTCTGGATTTTAATTCACCCTTGTGGTAGACCACCTTTTCTGGTTTTCAATCTTCCTCAATATTTTTTTTCTTTTTTGGGAGATAAACTGCCTTTTCAAGTTTTCAATTTACCTCCTTTATTCAGTCTTTTGCTAGAATTATGCATAATAATTGGACCTCATCATTGAAGTGATATCTTCCATGATGAAGTGTTCAATTTTTTACTGCGACTTTTCACATAACTCCTCTTTTGATGCTGGTTTGTGATATAACTTGAGACGATGACCATTAACCAACATCATCCTGTTTTCCCCATCAATAGGTATTAATTGTATTGCACCATTATCATAAAATTGACTAATATCATAAGGTCCCAACCATCTTGTATGGAATTTTCCTTTAAATTCTTGGAACCTAGAATCAAATAACAATGCCCAGTCTCCATTTTTAAACTGTCTAGAGACAATATGTTTGTCATTCCATATTTTTCTTTGATTCTAAATTAACTTTGTATGTTGCATGGCTTCTATTCTCATCTCATCCAATATCTTCAACTATAAAATTCTGGCCTTCTTCACTTCTGAAAGATCAATACCAACTTCCCATGTTGTTCTCAATATTTTCAATTCAAACTCAATTGGCATAACATCTATTTTTCCATACACCAATTCATATGGAGAAAATCTTATTGTGGTCTTTCATGTTATGTTATAAGCCCAAACTACTTCATCTAACTTATTTGACCAATCTGACTTCCTCAAAGAAATAGTTTTTGTGATTATATTCTCTAATTTCTGATTGGTAACCTCCACCTGAACATTAGCTTAAGGATGATAGGGTAACATTTTTTATATGTTATTTTATATCTGTGCATAAAAAATTCCATCATGGCAGACATGAATTGTGGTCCTTGATCAGATACTATTTCTCTCAAAGCACCAAACCTTTGAATAATTTTCTTGTACAAAAAGTCAGCAACTTTTTCCTCTCTAGCTACTAGTAATGCTTTCACTTCAACCCACTTTGTAACATAATCTGTATAGATCAAAATGTAATGATATCCTCTAGAAGGAGGATCTATAGGTCCCACAAAATCAATTCCCTTCTCAAAAGGCTCCAGAATTATCTGTGGTAGAAGAGGCATCTTCATTGTTGTTGTCGGTCTCCCCATGCACTCGCATTCATCACAACGCTTCACATAAAATGAAACATCTCTAGTCATGGAAGGCCAAAAATAGTTTTCTCCTGGGATCTTATGAATTTTTCTAATTGTTGAATAATGTCCATCTTCTGGTTCTTTATGACATGCATGAATAATGTCATAAACATCGATTTCTTGTACACACCTGCGAAGAACATGGTTAGGACACATTTTAAATAAAAGTCCATCAACCCATTGGAATCTAGAACTTTCACAAATCAATCTTTTATTTTTCTTAGGGTTAAAATAATTTGAGCACTTCCCTATTACAAGGTAATTTTCAATATCCTCAAACCAAGGTGCTTGTACTAAGATAGAAAACAAGTGTTCATTTGGAAAAGCATCATTAACTGGTTCATCATTACCTTGTAAAACCATTCTTGAGAGAAAATCAGCTACAACATTATCCTTCCCTAGTTTATTTACAATTGTTATATCAAATTCTTGCAAAAGCAACAACCATCTGATTATACGTCCACCTACAATAACTTTGTTCATTAAATAATGAATAGATGAATGATCTGTATGAATAAAAATCTTATAACCAGTGATATAATGTCTAAATTTGTTTATTGCATACACAATAGCTAAAAATTCCTTCTGAGTTGCTGTATAATTTCTCTCAACTGGACTCAAATTTTTACTGATATTGTAAATGGCATGCATTGATCCATTTTCATCCTTCTATCCTAGGATTGTTTTAATAGAAAAATTGGATGCATCAGTATGCATATGAAATGGTTCTCCCCAAATAGGTACTTTGATTATTTGTGAGATAGTCAAAGCATGTTTTATAGTCTCAAATGACTTTTGACAGTCATCTATCCATAGAAATTCTAAATCCTTTTTTACTAATGTGAACAATGGTTCAACAATTCTATGGAATCCCTCAATGAACCTTATATAGTAGCCTGCATGACCAAGAAATCTTCTCACATCTGTTTGAGTTTGGGGAATTTATATTCATTGGATGGCCTCCACTTTCTTTGAATCTACCTTAATACCTTCTTTAGAGATATGGTGTCATAACACAATCCCTTTTGTCATCATGAGCGAGAATTTTTTATGGTTGAGTGACAATCTATGATCTTTTCATCTTTGCAACACTTTGTTTAAACTTTCTAATGCCTCTTCATATGTTTTCCCATGTACAGTGAAATCATCCATATAAACTTCTACACATGAAGTGGTTAAGTCAGCAAAAATGACCAAAACAACTCTCTGAAAAGTGGCAGGTACATTACAAAGTCCAAATGGTAAGAATCTATATGAAAAATTTCCCCAAGGACATGTAAATGTTGTATTATCTTGATCCTCAAGAGCTACTTGTATTTGATTATAGCCACTAAAACCATCCAAGAAAGAAAAATAGTTACTACCAACTAGGTTATCAAGAACTTAATCAATGAAAGGTAAAGGAAAATAATCCTTTTTAGTGGCCTTGTTGAATTCCCTATAGTCAACACAAACACACCACTTCCCATTCTTTTTAGGGACAATGAATAATGGTGACACCCATTGACTATCAGAGATTGGGTAATAAACCATACTTGCAATGATTTTTCTATCTTCATTTTAACATAATCTCGTAAAGCAAGATTAATTCATCTATGTCCCTATGTCATAGGTTTGACATCCTTAGTATAAATGTGATGTGTGAATAATTAAGGATGTATTCCTCTCATGTCCTTATATTCCCAAGCAAATGCCTTTGTATGTTTTTCCAGAGTAAGTTTTAACTCTTCTTTTTGTTTAACAGGCAAGGATGAATGAATGAACAAGGGTTTATTTGTTGAGATTGAAATTTCCTTTGTATGATTTTCCCCTTAAACTGGATCTCTAATAAGTGTATTTAAAGGACACATATATTGGTCATGATGATTTCAAATATTTTTATGACTTTCATCTTTGTCCTTCTTTTGAGAAGAATTTCCCTCAATCATGTCATAAAGTCTCTCAACGTTTTCTAGCTTTTCTCTTTTATCAACACATTCCTCATACTTTTCAATATGTTCAATTAAAGTGACCAAGGATACTTAAACAACTCTAATATCCCCTTATGAATCAATATCCTCATCAATCGATTATTAAGTATTGGAATGGAGTGTTGGTTTTGTTGGGGGGTAAAGTGTTAATTCTTCTTGTTTATGACCATTGGAAATGTGCATACTGCCAGATCTGCAATCTCTGAGTGTTGCAATAGTTGCTAACCAAGGTCTCCCTAGTATGATTGGATATCCTAAAACTTTTCTCCTAGCCTTAAGTACCATAAAATCTGTTGGATAATCCCATGTATCAATAGTTACTGTAACATTGCTCAGAACATCTTCAGGTTTAGCAATAGACTGATCTACTAACTGAAGTATAGTTGTTGTTGGTTGAATTTGAGTCATTTGCAATATTTTTTTCATATCTGTAGTGATAACATTTATGGTTTCTCCTAAGTCGATCAACACATTTGGTATTTCAATTCCTCTTATGCTTAAAGTAATCACAGGACTTCCAGGGTCACTATATTTTTGAGTAAGCAATCTTCCTGACAAAACATCAATAATTTTTTATCATAACTGTATTGTGGATGGAAATTTATGTTTTCTTCCAGGTGTATTAACATAGAGTGACTTAATAAGTTGGTTTATTTCTAGTATATCCTTGATGGCTTGCAACAAAGGTATTTTGATGTCAATATTTTTCAACTCCCAAAGAAGTGGTGAATCTATCAAATTGGCATGGTCTGATCGGGAAGAATCAAGAGATTTTTGTGGTATATCCAATTGTTCAAGATATGGAGCTTTATCAGTTACTTATTTATCTTTGTCTGTATCATTTTTCTTTTCCCTTATTTCCTCTGCATCTCCTTTCTCCTTGGGGCTATCTTTAAAAGGAACATTATGATTCCTTCGTTGGTTATCATTTACTTCAATTACATTCAAACCAAGAGAGTTGATATCAACATTAAATGCTTGTTGAGGATAGTTATTCTTAGGATTGGGGAATGGTTGTGTTGGAATCTAAGGTTGTTTATCTAGTCATTAGCAGTATTTGGACTAGTGATAAGAGGTTGAGGTTGTCCCCAAGGTTTCTTTGGGCCTTGATTTTACCATGGTTGAAATTGAGGTTGGTTTTGTTGCCATAGTTGTTGATTTTGCTACCACTATGAGTTCTATTGTGGTTTGTTCCATTGATTCTATTGTGGACTATCCCATTCAGGAGGTCCCCAAGATGTTGGAGGTGGTTGCATTAGAGAAGGAGTGCATTGATTGTAATTCTAGTTATTCCTAGGACCATGTTGCCCTCTATAAGCATTAAAACTAGTATTCTGTGATCTTTGACCAACATAATTGAGCTCTTCCTCAGTTACAAGTGGCTTCTTCAAATGATTCTTTATTTCAGGTAAAATATTGGAAGAACTTGTAGTGTGATTCTTCTCACAAATTTCACAAAGATAAACTTGGTTCATGTAGAACACAAGATACCACTAAGAGGGGGGTGACTCAATGGTTATCAAAAACCTTAACCCTTTTCAACCTTGACCATGTGTACCAGTTAGCAAATTCAAGACTAAGGAAGTATACTAGTTAGATAAAGCAAATGATAAAAAGTCTAGCACACACAAAGACACATCTCATAACACCAGATATACGAGGAAAACCCAATGTGGGAAAAACCTCAATGAGAAATGTTGTTGGAGTCTACTGCTCCAATCTAGCTTCACAATGAAACAACAATTACAATGCTTAGGGTACCAAGCTAAGGAGAACCAACCCCTAATGATTTATGGGCACCAACCCCTACTGATTTAGGGCACCAACCCAAGGAGAACCAACCCTTGCTGATTTAGGGCACCAACCCAAGGAGCACCAACCCTTGTTGATTTAGGGCACCAACCCCTGCACTGAGCACCAACTCAATGATTACAATGAATGTTATCAATTAAATAAAATAGTTATAACCTGATTAAAAATGAATTCTATAACCCCTACAATTAAATCTGTCTTCTAGTTTAGCTCTTCTCTTCCAGTTCAAATTTGCTATGTTCTCTAGCATTTCTCTACTCACTCTGACCCACTGCTACTTGTCACCACTAGTACTCTTCTCACCCTCTCTGAATCTTCTTCTACTCAACCTCTTCCATGTCTAACCTCTTCTCACTCTCTCTCTTCTCTCCTTTCATCACTACTACTACTGCTTTACCAGTTCAGACTCTACCGGTTAGGTGAACTGTCAAACCATGCACTTAGTTACCGATTACTCTGCTTACTAGTTAAACCCTTCTTACCAGTTCTTTCTTCAAGCACTCAATCACTTCAATGTTCTTTGTTGAACTCTCTGACTGATTAACTCTCCAATGCACACTCACACTCTCTTTCATTCGACACCATGACATCATCAACCTAGATCAATGGTTTGCATATTTATATTTTCTCTTTCCCGCCAAAGCAGAAACTCAAACTTGGCACACTAGCATTTCCTTCACCAGCCCAATCCATATCAAATCAAATCAGATTTCATCTTCGAGATGGACAACCTACAACAAATCAAACAACGCTGCCATATTTGTTTCTTCCAATACACGTTTACTATATTTAGCAAACACCAACCATGCTTTTCTCAATCACATTAAATGATCTTGTAGTTTCCTTCTCCAGGTCAATAAGATGATCAGATGTCTTACTTCGATCAAGACATCAAATAATCAAATCTTTTTCCTTTGATCAACTTTGAGCCACAATCCTTTGCATTTGACCCATGATTTTCATAGTCTGCATAAATGTTGACTTAGTCGACAAGTACCTCACCGATGCACAAATCACCAACCACTGTACGTTAGCCACCTGGAGTCCAATTCTTGTCATCATTACAATCCACCTTAGTTCACTATGTCAGTTTAGGATTAGCCACCAGCCAAAAACTCACTACCGGTAGGCACCTTATACTACCAGTCTTCTTGCCCTACCGGTTATACATTAATCGGTTATCCTTCAAGCCGTGCTCTTCTTTGTTTGGCCAATTAGGTCATGATACATTTTCTCTTCATATGACTTGATGCCTTGTTCCTTCTAGTCTCAGCTTGTCCCTTGCATGCTTGCCGGTGAACTTACCAATTTATACAACACCTATCTGCATACAGAATCTGTATTCATTCTTCTTCATAGAGTACATATCAGTCAATTATAAATATGCTCCTCAATTCATCAAACTTAATGTGGTTTCAATCATAGACGCATGCCAATGTTATGAGCATATATTTTGAACCACAACATCTAAATCCTCTCCAATCGTTCGTACCAGTTGCTTGATCACTGCTATGTTCCTGAATACCGATTGACAATACTCATGCATGTATACCAGTAACACTAATGAGAACATTCATGTCAATAATCTTCGACTATCACCAACTATGGCAACACCAATCTCCATCTGCATCCCAGAATGAAACCATGTCTGCAATGCCAAACCTTTCCTTCTCCATCATTAGTCTGAACCTCATCTCAACTAGTTTATGAAAGTGACAAACTCATCACAACTTACTCTTCCTCTTTTGTCTCAGTATCTCATCATGCCTTCTCTTGTTGATCCGGTGCATATTTATAATTTGATATACATGAGGCTTCTTCATGTTCCACTTGGGTCATCTGGTATAAGCCTTAAACCAGACATATAATCTAGTAGACTGCATTCATCTTCCTTGCTATCTTGAGGCAACATAATTTATGTTAGCCTTCTATTCATCCTCTAACAACATCTTAATCTAGTGGGATTCCTACTGAATTTCATATCAAACTGCACACTAGTTTCCTGCCTTTCTTCATTAGTTCAAGCTTTCTTTCTTACCGGTCATATGCTTATCAGTTGGAAACAACACACTACCAACACATCACTCATGAGTTGACATTATATACCAGTCTCCAATACTTACTCACCAATCAACCCCAACTTGTATATTGAGGAACATACTGGTTGACATCCCATACCGGTTGACATCAATGACAACATAATGCTAATAGTTCATTAAACACTCCCTTAAAATATGTTCCCCCCTACATTTTGATCAATAGATGGCTAAAGGTTCAGTAATTTTCTTATCTTGTTGAGTGTTGAGATGGAGGAGTATATAAGTTTTTAGATTTTCTAACTCTTCTATAACTTGAGATACATCAGGTCCTAAAGCTTTGTTTCTTGTAGATCCCCTAGTTCCAATTCTTGTCCTAGAGTAATTTATGCAAATATCAATAATCTCCTCTAAAGGAATCTTATTAATATATCCTTTATCCATTGAGTTCAAAGTTTCTTTTGATTCATCATCAACTCCTCTTAAGAAAATTGTTTGATTTATATCATCGTTAAGACCTTAAGCACATTTTTTGTACACAAACATGAATCTATTAGCATAATCCTTTAAACTCTCATATTCTAATTTCTTCATTTGAAACAATTCCTCTTTCATATCTCTTACTCGACAATAATCTTGGTAATTATGCAAGAAAACTATTTCCATTTCTGAGCGAGTAGAGATTGAACCAGCTCGTAAACCCATAAACCATCCTAATGTTGATTCCTTTAAAGTAGAGGCAAATAGCTTCAAATTCTGATTATCAGATGTATAGACATATATTTGACATAGGACTTTAAATTCAAAAAGAAACTAATCAGGATCTTCAAACATTTTTCCTCTAAAAGTTGGTAATACTGAGGGTAAATTTTTTTTATAGGAGATTCATTATCTCTTATATTAAAATTAATAGGATATAAGAGCATTCTATTTGGAGGATGATCTTCAACTTCCACTCTATCACCCATTTCATTTTATTGTTGTTGTTCAAATTGTTCAACTTGTTCTTCTAACTCGTTTTGTTGCTCTTCCTGCAGTTGTTCAAGGTTATAATGTCTTGGAAGGAACTTTTGAATTGATCTCTAGATCTTCTCATCGACTGCTTGAATCTTCCTTATCAACACTAAGGTTCTAACTTTAATAGCTAGATCTTTTTAGTTCCCTAGCAACAATGCCAAAAAATGATGGGCAAGGTCATTGATGTCACAACTTGCACCATTTAAATTTCTTTCATTATCGATTGAGGATGTGTCTGAAAGCTATCTACGATAAGAAGGATCTCAACTGGGGGGTTTTGCACTATAAAACAGTGATTGGGGTTGGATCATACTCTGTCAGGAGATGTTAGGATCTATTCAGAACTATTCCTATGACTACAGTTTAGAACTAAATAGAAGCTTTGCTAATTTAAGTCATGAAAATCAACTATCCTATAAATAATTCAAATCTGACACCAAGAGTTCAAACATAATAGATTTTAAGATATAAATCATGGAATTGTCTAATCACAAACTTAAATAGCTTTTATCTTCCTATGAAATGAAATCTACAACTAAGTGCTAGGAAATAAAACCTATTTTACCCTTACTGAAAATGAAATCTAAATTATATCTACAAAAATGATATCTACTTAACAAACAACTAAATTCCATGAGTTAACCCAACAATGCTTTTTCTCTTTTCTTAGTTCCAAATTCATCATCTTACTAAAATGAGAAACTAAATTCATTTGCTGAAAAGATACTAAATGACTGTAGACAACTAAGATTTCCTAACATGCACTTATCGAAACAATATTTGAGTGGAAAATAAAACAACTACAACTTTTTAAAATTTAACACTTAATCTAGTCAAGAATGCATTACCTTGGAATTTGAACAATGTGAAATTAATTTCAATACACAAACTAAGAATGTAAAATAAACAACACAAGAATCACCTCCCTTCAGTTGAGCGGGCCCTACTCTTCCTCTGGTGGGATTCGAGGTACAAGAATTCTTGGATCAACTTCGGAAATTCATTGAACTATACTTCCAACTAGAAGTAAAAACAAACTTTCTAATTACAAAATGTGGTTTTCTACTACTATCTATCTTACTGACTAATTTTCCTATTACATTCTATAAAACTAAACAGGATATTTATCCATATCCTTTATTCAAACTAAAGCTATTGTTACCCACTTAAAATAGAGTAACAGATACAACTAGAATGGAAAAAATTTAACATCAGACTAACAACTTTTGGAGGAAGTTAAATTTCTAGAGACAACCGAAGAAATAGAAATAAGGAAGATCAAGACAATCTTCTATCTAGAATACTTTAGGAGTCATCATCATACAGGTGGCAAACGAACTGGAGTTGATTGTTGAATCCGTTTTTTCTCATAAAAAATATTCAAAAATATATTTATGAAGATTAAATAGAACAAAGAAACATAATCTTAGATATCATGGTATTTATTCTTGCAAATCAATAAAAAAGTAAAACATTTAACCAAAAGATATCATTCCTAATATTACTTCTAATAAGAAGAATATAATAACAAAAATGAGTAAACATGCAAGTTATAAGTATGCTTCCAGGCATATTAGTTCACAAATAATTACAAGTTTAAACCATAAATTATGATTAAAAGTGTAAATGTGAGCCTCTCATTAGTGACAGTCATATGAAGATTACAAAGTTGTAGAGCTTGAAGGGAAAGTATGAGTTTTTGAAGATGGGCGAAGATGAGAACATTACATATTTTATGTAGAAAATGAATGAGCTTGTGTGCAATATTAGATCGTTGCTAAAGTGTTGAGATCCTTGCCTCCCTCTTACAAGCATAAAGATACTGCTATTTAGAAGATTTGGACCATGACTAATGTGCGTAGAGACATGTTGATTGGAAAGCTAAGTGAGTTTGGTGACTCTCTTCCTAAGACAGAATCTGCAATCAAAGCTATTGTTTCTGAAAAGCAAAGATATGATCAAAGTTCTTCAAGAAGAGTATCTAGATATGAGAAGGAGATGAAAGAGATGGAAGAAGAATATCAAGAGCTTAAGGATCTTGAAGCCCTTATTTCCAAGAGACTGCCTAAAGGAGTAGGTAAGTATGAAGGTAAATTGCCTCTTAAATTCTTTTCATGTAATAAGATAGGAAATTTTTCCAAGAAGCCATACAAGCCTAAATATCTGAAGAAATGTTAATATGTTGCTCACGAAGGTGTGATTGATGATGAATCTGAGAAAGGAAATTCAAGCAATGATGAATGGGTACTTATTACTATCAAGGAAGATGATGGTGGTGTAGTAAGATTTGGTGATGATAAAGCTGGTATAATCCATGGTAGAGGTTCCATTTCTCTTGATGGTAAGCACAATATTGATGATGTCTTATATGTAGAAGGTCTAAAGAATAATATTTTGAGTGTTGGATAGATGGTTGACAAGGGATATGACTTACAATTCAAAAATGACAAGTGTAGAATCTTAAGTGGTTCCAGAATTGAGATTGCATCAGGGACAAAGAATAAATGTAATATCTTTCACTTATATGTTGGAGGTAAAAGTTGTTTGATTTCTCAAATTGATGAAAGTTGGTTATGGCATAGGATGATGTGTCATGTGAATTTTGATTGCATAGTTAAGATAAGTTCTTCTCAAGAAGTGAGAGATCTTCCTAAGTTGGTAAAGCCTACTAATCCAGTATGCAAGGAATGTCAGTTAGGGAAGCAAACAAGAGTTACTTTTAAAAGAAAATAGTATTGTTCTAATGGATTATTGGATCTTGTGCATATTGATTTGTGTGGTCCTTCTAGATAGAGAAGCTTGCAAGGAGACATGTATTTAATGTTATGATTGATGACCATTCAAGGATGATTTGGGTTAATTTTGTAAGGGAGAAGTCTGAAGCCTTGGAGAAGTTCAAGATATTCAAAGACATGGTTGATACCAAGACATGATTAAAACTAAAGTATCTGAGATCTATCAGAGGTGGTGAATTCACTTCTAGTGAATTTAATGCATTTTGAGAAGAGCATGGAGTGAAGAGATAATTATCTATACCTAGAACTCCTCAGCAAAATGGTGTTGTGGAGAGGAAGAATAGAGAAATTTAGGAAGCTGCTAGAACCATGATGCTAGAAGGAAATGTTCTACATATCTATTAGAGAGAAGTTGTGAGTACTAGTGTATACACTCTTAACTGGGTGCATATCAAAGGTGATACTGGTAAGACCCCTTATGAGTTATGGTTTCTTCTTGTTCCTATAGTTAGATATTTCAAAAAATTTGGAAGTAAATGCTATATCAAAAGAGATCAAGATCTAGAGAAGTTTGATACTAGATGTGATGAAGGAAATGTGAGATAGATCAGATCCTATGGATATGATTCTGATGATGAGAATGATAGTTTAGATAAAAGAAAACAACTATAGACCTAGAATCAAATTCAAACTATTCCAGAAAAACCAGTTGGTACTCCTATGGTGATCGGATGTAAGTTGACAAAGGATGATGAATCTATTACTACTTATCAATTTTCCATTAGTTTTTATATTCAAAGTCATACTATATATTCTAGTCAGTCAGCACTACCAAATCATGCAGTCGGTATACACATAGAGAATTTGGTATGCATAGTCTAGCTGGTTACAGAGGAAAGAAGTCACAGAATGCAGTATACATCGAGCTATCTACCGAGTATCTTTTTGAGACTACTGAGTAGTAAAGATAACACATCGAGTTGACATACACTGAGTGAAACGTGTTACCAAATACATTGAACCTAGACATGCATATGAAAATGTGTTACAAGATTGAGGCACATCTAAACGTTATTACATTGGAAATTGCACTAGAAGATTGTGTATGATTTTAAGGACAATCTAACCAGTGAAATATTTTGTTTAGTTATTCATTCAAGGAATCTTGTTTGTAAGATTGAAGCAATGAATTAGATCACCATTTTAAGAGATCTATTTATACAACATGAGTGAAGTGTATGTATGCATGAAAGAAGACTGTTATAGAGACACAGTGGTCACCGAGAAGGTTTTCAAAGAACAGTCGAAGAACAGAGCAAACAGAAGGGTTTACCTAGTTACTATATGGATTACCGAGGTATGCTATAAGCAAGGTAATCTATTATGAGCACTTGGAATCTGTTATAACATTTTAGATGTAAAGTTGTAGATATTTGTAATGATTTTATTGTAATATTATGAAGTTGAAAGAGAAACCTTTAACAGGGTAAAAGACTCTAATCAAGTCTATAAATTGTAAAGCCTCTAACCAGGTGCAAAATTGAGAATAAATGTTGTAAAATCCTTTAGCAAGGTAGATCTAACAGATCTTGTTACTCCTAACAAGGTATGCTATCAGAAATAGCTAAAATGTAGCTCTAACCGAGCATTCTTTATTATTGTAGTAGTGAAGTTGTGGGTGACATCCCCACCACAGTTTTTCTCTCTAACCAAGAGTTTCTGCGTAACCAAAATATATGTGTTATGGAGTGAATCATGTATGATTGTTATCTATTTGTTTTAACTTTATTTTATGTTACTTCACTATTCTGTTTATGCATAACATTAAAGTTATTATTCAAGAAAAGTTTTGAAGTACTGATTCATCCCTCCCCTCTCAGTACATTAGCTTTCCATATTGGGCCTAATAATTGGTATCAGAGCTTCTATCTTGGAAAAGGGTTTAACTACCTAAAGAGAAAGATCTTATCAATGGAAGGCTATAAACAATCTTGAAGGATTGTGTATCTACAAGAAGAACTGGATCATGCAAATCAAGTGATTGCAGACATGCAAAGGCAAATGCAAAAATATTGGAAAGTAAGAAGAAGATTTTCTGATGACTTGCAGGATTCTCAAGAGTTAGTGGAACAAATTGAGACATCATCTGAGAATAGTATATCTAAAGAAACTGAAGAAATACTTGGAGTATTGAAAGAAAAGAACAAAGCATTGGTTGATCAACTAAAAGCAATGAAAAGAGAACATGAACATTTCAGTACATAGATGACTGAAAATCTAGATGCATTGAGGACAACTGAGAATAAAGTAAGAGATCTACAAAGAGAGAAACAACAACTTGAAGTCTTTCTATCTGATAAGAATGATGAAATCATAAGGTTAACTAGGATTCAACAAAATATGACAGATCAACTAGGTTATGCACATCATGAAACAATTCTAAAGAATGATGAAAATCAAGCATTGAGACTTGAAGTATCAAGGTTGACCAATGAACTTGAAACAAAGAAGAAATCCAAAGATACACTAAAGAAGAGTTATGAAGCATCAAAGATGTTGGATGAGCAACTGAATACAAGAAGACCCAACAAAGATGCAGGACTTGGTTACGAAGGAAAATAATCTACCGAGAAAGGAATTCATACTACCGAGAGAGGAGAATCATCAAAGCAAGCTGGAAATAGGAATAACATCAAAAGAAAGAACCCTATTTGCTACTACTATGGAAATCAAGGTCATACTACCAACATATGCCAAATCAGAAAAGGTAAGCAACTGAATATCGCTAAGTCCAATGGTTATTGTTACAATTGCAATAAATATGGTCACACATCTAATCAATGTAGGACAAAGTCTGTTAACAACTATCAGAAGGCAAAATTCAAAGGGTTTTGTAAAAACTGCAATAGATATGGACATAGTACTAAGAAGTGCTGGCTTAAGCAAAAGAACTACATGTGGTCTGCACACCAAGCAAACACTAGAGGTTATCGAACTCACACAAATCTTTACTGACAATATGCAGCAGTACCATGGGATTACAATACAAGGATATGGTGTGAATGTTGTGAAAGATATGGACATATTAGTGCCAACTATTTTATAAGGTTTGGAATGATCAATCGAAGATCATGGAGAAATCCTAGTATGGCATGTTTTCATTATCACAAAGTTGGACACTTGGCTGGAGATTGCAGAGATCAACCTAGAGGAAACACTGAAGAGATAAAAGAAAAATTAAAGATGATTTGGAAAAAGAAGGAAATCATGTCAAATGAAGAAAGCACCTTACCTACCAAGTTAGGTGCACCTATTCCAAATTAATCAGCAAAGGTATGAAGGGACTGCATTCTCTGAAGGTTAAAATCACAACAGTTCCTATTCTATTATGTACTAAATTCAAAATCTGCATAGTCAAGATGCATTAGTAAGTTTCAAATTCTATTAAAAGTACTTTACAGGAAACCTGTCAAGTCAGTGAATACACGAAGCTTGTCAAGTCGATAAACAAAGGAAATTCGGTTACTTGTTAAAATGAAAGAAAAAGGGAGTAAATCAGTTAAAGGTGAACTGAGTGCATTTAATGTTTTGACCTAACTCACACAGAGCCCGATAAGGTATTTTGTGTACTGAAAGGTATTTTCACGATCATTTTCATTCACCAAGTTTTCAAGAGAGAAGAACAGAGTGAATCAAGGCGATCAAACCTCATTCAAAGTGAATCCAAGGTATTTACATCAAATCTCATCACACTATTAAGCTAGTTTATTGATCTTATCAAATTGCTATTATCTGCTGAGTGTGAAGCGTTTGCCGTTTGTAAACTGTCAAACCCTAAGGATATTTTGCTAGTTTTATCTAATATATACAAATGACACCCAAAATCCAAGATCCCATAGTTGTCACGAATGTCGAGAAGCCCTCTCTAAAATACTCTTTGACTCCTAAAGTTGCCTCTGAATCAGATGACAAAACTACCTTTTCACTCATCTCGGATCGAGTCTTGTTAGTCGAAGATGTTAGATTCTTCACCAAATGGTGTGTTGAAGAACTCGGTCATGTTGAGATAAGTGACACATATGATGAGCTATGTACTAATGGTAAAATGGATAGCAAGTACGAGCATATCAAAATCAAGGGATTAACTGAAGCCCTAACCTATCCCTATGTGTTCAAACCCTAGTGGGTTAAGTTTGTTTTGAGCAGAGTTTATGATGATTTCATGTGGATAGAGGAGCAACCATTCAAAATCACTAAGGAAATCATTCATGTGATCATCAGGTATCCTATCTATGATCATGCACGAGCACAGAAGATGATATCACAGAAGGAGTTAATCAGTTTAACTAGAGTAGATTCTGATTATCGAGGACTGAAACTGAACAATGTCACTGATGCAGAACTTAAGTTTGCAATTAGAGTAATTGGTTACTACTTTACCAATCAGCAAGGGAAAACAATGTACCCTGTGCAATAGTTGACTTAACTTATAAAATTGTGAAAAAGGGAATGAAAGTTGATTTATGTGAAGTGTTATTGAAAAATTGTTTGAGAACCTGAACACAATAAGGAAGCCGAAGAAGAACAGCTCGACAAATACACTGAAGTTTGGTTCACTTCTTGTATGCATGTTTTTCTACTTTGAGAAATTCTTTCCATCAGTCGGTAAAGTATTTTGGGAGCTACACCAACCAATCACCCATCAAATTAACGACTTTATTAAGATGCTAGGTGATAATTTCAATGATATCATGGATGATTATTTCAACAAATTTCAAGCAAAGATGCACAACAGGTATCAGATCCCACCCTAGCTAGTAGAGAAATATAAGGATGGTATATGCTTTGAGGTAGACACCGATTACTGTTATGTGAATGTTGTGGAACCAAGGACTCAATCTTTGCCACCAATGGGTTACAAGATTGGCTATGATATCACACAACAACAAATTGATGCATTTTTTACATTGCCAAGGCATGATACCGAACTGAGATATGGAACTTATGAAGAAGTTAAGGAAATGGTAAAAATGAGCATTGTAGTACCTAAAGCTACAAGAAAGGCTACAAAGATGATTAACGCATTATCTGAAAAAATTGGAGAAGACTCTTCCTCTACACCTATCAAAGGAACTCTTGCCATCACCGAAGAGTAATTAGAAGCTCAAGAGGTAGCAATAACATTGAGCACCGAATTGCCTCAGGGTAAAGTATTAAAAAGAAAGAAACAGGACATTCCAAAGGCCCTACCGACTCCACCTCCAACAAAGAGACCTAATACAAGAGCATCAGCTGCATCACCGAGTAAGAAATAAAAGAGTGTTACTGCTCCCAAGGTAACCAAGACCTAAGAGAAATCTACTCGGAGACTCATTTTGGCAAAAGAGTCTAGTGATACAGAATCCGAAGATGCAAACAAATTCCAAATTGTCAAAAGCAAAAAGGTAAATATACATACTGTTGAAAACTTTTGTGCTAATCTAAAAGAATATGGTCAATTCGGTTCCTTTAGATATGTCAAGTATGAAACAAGAAATAATGATGAGAAGTGACAAATTGAAGAAGCTATCATCTGTACACTTCTAAAGTTTTAGCTAGCTCCATTGGAACTAGTGTTGTTCACCAAAAGTAATAACCCAAGTATACCTACAATCCTTCTATGAAATGGCCAATTTCAGTCTATGAAACACATCAGGGCTTGGACATGACAAGGATATGAATCCTTCTACTCTTCAGGCTCTGCAAAACCTAGGTGGGTATACCTTTGATGCACTTAATCAGATCTATTACACACAATACTGCATCAATCAAAAGCAGATGGATCTCAAAAGGTTCAAAAACTAAGAGGTAACTACAGATGAGCTAGATCCACAATTGCAACTCAACATTTTTTAAATCATGAGATGGAGGGACACTTCCACATAACATAAAATATAAAAAGATATTCTGATTTTGGATTTTTAAATGGTGTTCTGACAACCTTTCAATATTACAAGAGACCAGTGCATTATCTAGGCCACAGAGTCATGCATAAAACTAGAAGAGAAATCTCAGATGCAAGTTCTTTTCAACATTAAATTTTCATGTATCAATGCCTTACATTAATACAATCCTCTGCTCTATCACAAAACTATACTTATATATATATATATATATATATGCATTCAAAATCATTAATGTTGAGTTTTAGGATTTAAATCCTTCCTTGAAGAATACCCAAAAGACAACATTACACTCTTAGAGGAATCTAAAAGAGACAACTCAAATTATCCTTGATAATATGAAATTATATGAATCTGAGTACATTTTGGAGATAATTTCATGGAAACTCACACGTGCCTTGCATATGTGTGAACCTGCAAACTGAAACAAAACCTACAGTAAAGACAACACTGAAAACATAGAAGAACACACTATCATTTGCATTGATAAAAAGATGCCATCACTGGAACCTGCAATTTCAGATTTCTCCCTTGGAAAAATCTCTCCAAAATTGGAACCCTTACAAATGAGAAGAATTGGGAATAAAAAGAGGAGGGAAGAAAATCAAATCTGCAACTGAAATTACCAAATATCTCCTCTCTAACTGAATTTCACTCCCATGGAGACTGCTCTCAAAATATCCCACATTTGTCAAAATTAACTACCTGATCGGATTCCTCATTCCGAGAGCTTTCCGACGATATATAACACTTCATATTTTGGCCAAAATTGAGACCCTGGGTGAATTAATCCTCAACATGTGCACATCATTTAAATTTTTGAATTTTAATATAGTTTAAACTATATCATTAACTGATTTTAATTTTGATTTTTGCTCTGATTGTGCTCTGACACTTTGCCACATGGCCACCACTGATTGGTCGATGGGGTCTACTAGGTTCCACCAAGGATGACACCTCGTCACTCTGCCACATGTCCACTCGCTTGTTGTCCACCTAGGTGCCATGTCATCGCCACCTCATCGCCACGTCACCAGGGCCCGCTTGCTGGACCACTAAATGGACCTACCACTTGTGCGCCACCTGGCTTTCACCATTTTGCAGGGCTTTATCCAGCGTGCATCTTCACTCCATGAAACCGCACAGGCCGTCGATCTGCTCCAAACTTGCTCACTCTTTAACTTGCTACATTTTCGCCATTTCGCATTTTGCTATTTCGCAGATGTTAACTCGCGAGCAACTTTCCTTCGTGAAACAGTGCGGACCATCCGATCTCCCAAAACATGCACGATCTTTACCCTTTTCACCATTTCGCAGGATGTAACTCGCGTGCATCTTCAGCCCGCGAAATCATGCGCTTCATCAAATCCTCTGCAACCTGCTCACTAGTTAGGCCAGCCCTTCTCTGCAAAATTTGCCTATTTGCCTCAGGAAGCATGCCTGCATGGGGTCCACCTAGTCACTTCTCAGTCACCTCCTTCGTCCCTTTGGGATCCATGCCCGTGCATGGGCCCACCTTGGGTGCCCATAGGCACCGTCCGTCAAAAGCCTAGAGGCTTTGACATTATAGATGTGTGTGGATTTGGTTATAAATACCAAAAAATTACCCTCCACAGTCAATGTGGGATAATGTTATCTTGCCTGGGACTGTGTTTTGAAGCTCTTTTCTTGAGTTTTAATGGCGATTTCCAGATTTTGCTTGGAAGTCTTAATGCCCAAACAGCATTCCCGCGCAGGAGGATTATTGGCAAAGTCATGTGGGGCTGCAAATTACATTTACCATTTATTTTAAACTCTTTACCATGCCATTGATTTCCACGTAGGGAGGATAATGCTGCTTCATTTGCTTTAAAATATTTTATCCCCTTTTCAAAACCATGTTTCATGTTGTAACAAATAGGAAGTAGCTGGGATTTGTTTTTAATGCCCTAGAGTTTCTCATGGCCCACACGAGGGGCTGCATTTTGTATTTGGCTCTTGTGAGGCCCTACCCCGATTTAGTTTGACATTTTTAGTTATTTGCATATTGAGACTATTATGGATGCTTTATTTTGTGCATTATGGACTTAGAACTTATATGATTCCCTGATTTGGATCACACTAACATATGTTGATGTTTTATTCCATGCATGATGATTATGAAACTTTAGATATGTTACTAGAATAGAATTACATTATGATGGTGAATGTCATTTGTAGGATTTTATTTTGATGAAAGAAAAATGATGCATATTTATGAATGGTTCATTTTTGGGAAATTATGTTAATTGCATATGTGAAATTGAATTTGAAACAAATGAGATATTGAATTATTGTTGTCAAATGTATGAGTGTTTGATGTGTAATGAAAATCCATGTATTTGATTATGTATGATTGTGATTATTTGGAGTTACTAATGTGTTAATGGAGATGCGCAGGAAAATTATCCATGTGACCATGGAATTTATATGGA
Source organism: Cryptomeria japonica (assembly GCF_030272615.1). Lineage (NCBI taxonomy): Eukaryota > Viridiplantae > Streptophyta > Pinopsida > Cupressales > Cupressaceae > Cryptomeria > Cryptomeria japonica. The sequence continues at coordinate 457,556,203 of NC_081415.1, read as the reverse complement.
GAACCAAGCCTAGACCAATGTGCGTTTGTTAAGCCGGGAGTTGTCTATTTGGAGAGACAACACCCCTTTGTAATGTGTTTTATTTGTGAAGTGTATAATGCTTGAGTGTTAAAATTAATTTGTATGTATATGTGTAAACCTACAAGAGACAAAATTCCGTGTGTGCTTTTTATATTGTATTTTTATTGTGTCACTTGACACATGTGCTGATTAAGTGTCATTGATTTTGACTTGTCTCTTGGAGGGAGTTTTGTTTCTACCAAAGTCATTCAAAAACAAGAGTGTGGTCCCAAATCTGCCTTGGGTAGGGAGTCTTGGGAGTGGTCAACTCAAACTTGACCCGTAGGTAAACTTCAGTGGGGTTTCCAAAGGGTTTAATGGACTCCTAGGGTAAGTTTTTAGGCTTTTCCAAAGGTCCAAAGGGTATACCTATGGGTTAGGGGTGTTTTGAAACATGTGGCTTCTCCCATGTGACTATGTAGTCACTTCAAAAAGTGATATTTTCAAGATGCACGAAAATTGAACTTAGAAAGTTCTTCCTAGGATAGAGAACCTTCCTTTTAGAAGTTAAACTCTCTTCCCCATCTTCTTCCATCTTTTCCCTTTCCAATTTGAGTAATGTGCAAGAGTTTGGGAAGGGCAACCAATGGGAACTCACACCTCACCCAAGGGGTTGGGAAGTGTGTGAGAGGCCTTCTTAGGCAAGAATTTGGAAACTTAGTGAGTAATCACCCACTCTCCTTTCTTGGAGATTATGCTTGTTTTGAAAAAGTTAGTAGGAGTTTAGCATTTTGGTGGAATTTGGAGAAAGTTAGTGTGGAATTGGGCAGCTCATCCCCAACTAAACTTAGCAAACCTTTTTGGCAGAATAAGGTTGGTTACTCCCTTCTTCCTCTTGTTATGTTGTAAATGTTAGTTTATGTTGTTTTGTAAAAGAAAAGAGTTGCTTGAAAGATTGTGTTTTATGAAGTTTTTGTGTTGAAGTTAAAATGTGTAGTTTTCTTTTCTATGTGTTTGTTTGTATTTCTTGTTGTTTTTGGGAGTGTCCAAGATCTCCTATCCTTGGGAGGGTAGGAAGATCTTGGGGTGGAAGGAGTATGACAGCCATGGGTGAGAGGCTCTCCTCATGGAGAGTGTTCTCAAGGGTGTCCTTGGTGACCCTTGATGCATAGCCTTGTGTATGCATTTGGGGGTCATAAGGGGAGTAAATATGGCCATGAGCCTTTTGGGGGCCATAAGGATTATGGAAGTATTTTTGGTTGCATTTGTATTGCCATGAGGTGGTTTATGTTGTATTGTTTTTGGCATGCATTCTCCCCATTGGTACTTGGTCCACTTCCACCCATGGAAGAGTCACCATGAAAGTGGTGAATGTGTAGCTTGGGAAGGGATATTTGAATGTAAATGTGTTCCTATGTTTGTTGTGGGGATTGCATGTTTGTAACCTGTCTAGTGCTTGGTTCTCCAAGCTCGGGGGTGGCTTCTAGTAAGCCTAGGTTGGGAGGTGAGCTTCCCATGGTCAAAATGTGTTTTATTGCAGGTTGCATGAGGAAGGGGAAAGGAAGAAGTAAAGGGTTATGTTGCTGTTTTGTGTTGCAGAAAGGTGTTTTAAAGAAAAAGAGAAAAGGATAGATTTAAAGTTGTAGTAGAATAAAAAAAACAAGTGAGCATTTGTAACATTTGTTTTCAAGAAAAGAAGGTGTTGTATTACTCTCAAGTTACTATGTAGAGAAAAAAAAAAGAAGCATTGTAGGGATTTCATCCCATTTGCATTTATGTCTATTTTGTATCTCAATCTATTTTGTATTTGCATTTGAAAATGCAAATGTTAGTTTGCAGCTAGATTTTTAATGTTTTGCAAAAAAAAAAAAATATATGTATGTTGTTCTCACTCTAGTTAGTGTTACTAAGGATTGAAGAAATAGAAATATTTCCTTATAGACATTAAGATAAAGTTAATGCTTACTTGCTGGACTGTATTATGGCAGAAAGTTTGGTTATGTCTTATTAAGTTTTTAAAAAGAAATAAAAAAATTGTAGTGATTTCTGAAAATACATCATAGTTGTTATTGTTTAAATGCATATTAGGCAACATTGGTTGCAGCTGTAATAAAACTAAAATCTACTTGCCTTTTCATTTTGTAAATGTGGATAGAAAATGAATCTAGTTATATTTTCCTTGTTTTTAAAAGAGTAGCAAGAAAAAAAAAAAAAAAAAATATATATATATATATATATATATATATATATATATATATATATATATATATATATATATATATATATATATATACATTTAAATACGTTTTACCTTCTTGCATTATATTCTGATATTCAGTTATATCCCAGTTAAAGAAACAAAAAAAAAGTGTTATATTAAACCTATTTCCACATTATATATATATATATATATAAAAGATCAAAACTGAATCCATGTCTGATAAGAAGATTCATTGCACATAAACCTGTTACAGAAGGAAGATTCAATGTTAATCACATAAAAACATACATATATATATATATATATATATATATATATATATATATATATACAAATAGATACAGGTATATACATTGTATTTGGCAGACCTTATTAAACCCCTGTTCCAAAAAAAAACCAGAACGTATATATATATATATATATATATGTATGTATTTATATCGTTATATATATTAAACCCGAAAAAAATAAACGCCAAACAAATGACAGAAGAACCACATCTTTCCGCAGGTTTTATCGCGTTTTTTTTAGCACCTAGCAAAAACGTTTAAACAAGGAAGCGGTGCCTAGGACTCGCGGGGGGGCCGCGCTCACAGGCGGCGGCGGCCATAGCCTGCGGCACCCGCAGACTGTGGGCGACGCCGTCCGCAGACTGCGGGGGCCGCAGCCTGTGGGCGGCGCCGTCCGCAGCCGGCGGTGCCGCGCTGCCGGCACCCTCGCCCCCGCACCACCGCCTCCATCCTCCCAACGAACCCTGCGGTAAACCCCTTGCTCCTCTCTGCGCCGCGTGAAACCCTTGCACCGCCGTGTGAATACGTTGTCCCGCTCGGCCTCCCTTCGCCGCCCACCCTGCACTCTTCACACCAACGCAAAAAAAAAAAGATATGTGGATATGACGTGTTCGCCCTAACCCTAATTTCGGGTTAGGGCAACACTCACAAAGTTTTAAATAAAAAAGGGGGAAAATGATTTTCAAAAAGATAAGTATCCCACCTTTCCCCTCCCCTTATGATAAATAATTATAAACTCATTTCTTATAAAGATAAAAATGCATATATGGGTGAAAATGTATATATATATATATATATATATGTATATATATATATACAAATATATATATATATGTATATATATATATATATATATATATATATATAGAAATAAAAATAGTAGGATTAATTTGGCATTTAATTTGTATTAAAATTGATAGATGTGAAGATAAGTTTTGAACACTTTTGTTAATATTGGGCATAAGAAGGAGGAACGTTATAAAATGATTTAATTACCTAGGTTGATTAGATTTTTAAAAAAATAATATTATAGGGGTGTGACCACTAAGTTCCTTGTAGGGCCAAGAGGGCCAATTATGTCCAAGGATATAAAGTATTTTATTCCATGAGGTTTTATTTTAGTAAAGTGTTTTAATGACGAGGTTAACTGAACTTAAAATTTTAGTGGATAAGAAGATAAGTTAAGTTTTAAAACGCCTAAATTTGAAATTAATCTCTACACTTGAACTTTTAATTATTTATTTATGAAGTTTAGTGAATTCCCTTTTTGGGAGAAATTTAGTGCATGGGATAATTTCGTTATCCTTATTACTAAATTGAACTTAATTACCAGATTGACACAAATGTAATTAAGACCAAACCAAAGATGCATTATTATTTATTTAAATTAATCGCACTTAGTTTGATTATATTAGTTAAGTAGTTCGTTAATTAGTTAATATTTTTTTTAAAAAAAAATTTCCCGTTCGTGCCCAAAAGTTGGGCATGACAGCTCTCCCCTCTCTCCACTGACTTCCATGCAGGGAGTTAGATATTTGCATTAGTTTGGAGTGTTTTGTGCCTTCCTCAAGACACAACACAGGAGGAGGCATTGCTATTCTTACACTACATTATCAAACCCTTCTCCAATCTCCATGCTGCCTAGAAATATTGCATTTAAACTGTTAATTATTAGACTTTCAACCTAGCATTTGTCATGCAGGTTGCTATTGTTTACAAAGAACTTTTAAAACTCCAGACCTCTACTCCACGCACTAGGGAGGAAAGAAATATTTAGGGCATTTGGATTATCACTAGCAAATCTGCAATTTGTTTGAAAAAATTTGAATGTCTCCTCCAAACACAAGGAGTGAATGATGCTGGCTCTGGCATTAACTTGAAAATGTTAATGATTTGGCCTTACTCACATCACGTGGGAGGAGAGGATTTGAATGCAAACCAAGTGCATTTCAGTTGGAAGCCTTTTACCTTTTTCCCACCATTCACTAGCAGCTACCCTCCACACGCATTCTCATGTAAGGCTTAGTATTAATCCTTTCTTTGCAACATTCAATCCCTTTTTCAACATGCTTTACATAATTCGATTTCACGCACAGGGGTGGAGGTTGGGCTCTACACATGCCACATTGCATTAACTTAAAGCTCTACATAATTCTCCAACACCACGGCCAGCAGGGAGATGGGAGGAGGGATTTTGGTTTTATAATAAGATCAGTTGCATTGCTTATTTCATGATGTGACTGAGGGAAAAATGATAAATGAAACTCTGTGGAACAACCAACCCACTTCATAGTCCCTTTCTTCATGACTATGACCATATTCACCATATGAATAGCCTGAGTATTGTGAGTGCATAAAATTTTTGTCTTATGAGTCATCAAAGGACATAGCATAGCATTTTGGATATATGTCCATTCATCCATACGTAACCAGTCAAATGATGTCGCCTTTCACCATCCTACTAGCGAACTGCAATCGAGCCAAGTCGGACCCCAAAGTGGGTCCGACTAAAAAAAAATTCATTTTCAAGCGACTGGCCTTCGAAATGCTTCAAACACCTTAAACACACCTCTGGAAATGATCGGCATCATTTTCAGATCACCAGACTGAAATTTGCAACCTTCAAGCGATTATGCCCCATTTTTGTATTTAATCGCGAAAACGTATTTTTCAAACCTGTCAAAACACCTTTCTGGAGCTCACCATTTGTTAGGCATGTACTCTTATATGCAAGCATGAAATCTACCAAATGGTTTCTCAAGATGAGTTTCGAGCAAAGAGATATTAATTGGCGAGAATGGCCAACTGGCTTTGTCGACACTGCGGACTTGATGAAGTTTTTTGGCAACACATGACGCCTTTCTCAAAAATATCAAACGACCTCCGTAGGCCCTAAAATTTGAAACATAGGTACCTTAAAGTACATATTAAAACTTAGAATTCTTAGTTCAATCACCAGACTGACAAGATGCAAACAGTGGGCTCACAAAAATGGCTACATTAACTGATATAACAATGGAAGTGCGGATAACTAAAAATGATGGCTAAATGAACCCTTTTGAAAACCGATCAAACGGATTGACAAAGACTTGAAATTTGAAACGTAGCTCATCATTTATACTAACATTATCCCAGAATAAAAATTATGGCATGACTCTTACTGAGACAACTTTTACACTTATGCAAAATAGGGCTCCGACTAGCTGTCGAAACAGGGACTTGCCAAAACACACAAACTGCAAATGGATTTGGCTATAAAAACTGAGCAAATGGATTCGTCAAGACTTGAAATTTTGCAGATTGACTCATATTTATGCATAGAATTGAATCCATTTTGAAATTATCCATGATGATCAACAGGGAAAAAGATGTAATCGCTTAAAGTAGGCTACTCAATAAATTCTGCATTTGTGCCTAAAATGCACTTTCAGCCCACCCCTCAAAATGGGTACCTCATAAACTTATCCAAATTGAATTTTGAAAGTTGCACATCACTGAATAGGCCAAATGAAAGGTGTAAGACTTGAATCCCAAGCCTTACCCTCTGAAAATCAACCGGTTCCATTTTACCCTCTCTCTAACTGGGCCATTCAAACTGACTCATTTAGGTACTTTTCTGACATGTAGAGCAAAATTTTGAAATGGGCCTCTACACTTGACTCAATTTTAATGAGTCCCAATAGTGGCTCTGACTGGGGATGGTTGATTGCAAGATCAACACAAGAATCCAAATATCTTTGGTTAAGCAGACCATCCAAAAACGGATCATTCTTCTCTTCTCAAAAATAAGGCTTCCTTATTCTACCCAAACAGTAGGGCACTTTATTGAAAACCACACAACTGAAGAAAATTAACTATACAATAGATACAAACATGCTTAAACTGAACATAAACTACTCAAACAATCTTCAGTATTTACCTCTGTCATAAATCTGATTCTCATTACTTAATACCATTATCCAAACAAAGGCACCTTTCAATAACAACTGAGCATAACTTTTAAAATCCACCTCTTTTGTCTCATTGCTGAAACAGCTAGTGTGCATACCTTTGGTCTGATTTTGAACTTTGTAATCACAGGCTACTTCAACAAAACTAAAACCATGAGACAACTCACCATAGAGGCATTCCCACAAGCTGCCATACCTTTCACTGTCCCACTCAACTCTATCATTTGCAAGGACATCATCATGCTGAACTTCAAAAGTAAAACATTCATTTTCAACATTGCAATTCCTATCAGCACTCACCTGATTACCATTTAAATTTATAGAATGAGGGACACTACTAACCAACTGATGCAAACAAGGAACATGAACATTACCATCTGGATGTGATACTTCACTATGATGATCACACCTCATAGTATCCTTGCTTATCAAACTGAAAACCTCTCCATTCTCAACATCCCATTCATGGAAAAGAATGCATACCTTTGGCTGAAGCAAATCCTCAGCTGAAACTTTTTCATCCAAACTTATATCCACCTGAAACACTTTCATTTGTGGTTTAAATGATTATCACATAACCCATGCTTCTTACCTTCATCATAAAGTAAATTTTTACAACCCATGCTATTGCTATTCGGAACTTCATCAGTATTATGGACTAGTTTACCATTTATGACATCTGGTTGATCAATTTTTCTTCATACAAAGGGTTAGAAACAAAATGAAGAATCCCCTTATAAACATTATGACACTGAAGTGGCTGGTCTGTATCTATATCAGCATTGAATAGAGCATTAGTAAAATTGCTAAAGACACCATCCATTCGATCATCATAATCATCTTCATCAGACAAAGAAGAATATGAAACTTGGCTAGAACATCCTTAGTGTTCCATGTTTCACATCCATAATATTTCATCTTTTGACCATCATTCTAAAAATCAAGATAATCATATTTGATCTTCTTCACCAATAGAACACTCGTCATCAGCCAAAGAATAACAATGAACATCGCTGCCATTTACTTCATCAGATAAGTTATCAGCATGTTCACTAAAAATTTTTGTCATAAAACCATCTGTTAGATCAACATGTTCATCAAATGTACAAGCATTCAGTTCACAATCCTTTTCTGAAGAATTCTCATCACTATATTGCAGAAGGTCTTCATCAACAGCTCGAAGGCTCTCCAATATCTAAACCTTCTTACCCACAACCTCAAGAGCTTTCTTAAGTTCTAAAATCTTCTGGACTTGCATTGCACTTTGCTGTTCTATTTGAGATTCTGTAAAAATTTGTCCATCCATCTGTGCTATATTTTCATTGCAATCATGTGCACCCTTGAAATTTTTTGAATTAACGTTGTGCATAATTTTCAAAATAGAAAGATCAACATCATAATTACAAGAAGTGAAATCTGAAGTGAAATCTGAAAATAGATTTACTTCATCCTCAACACAATTAAGATTATCAATATCTAAATGAGGATCAACTATTGTTTGCACTAAACAATACTGATTTTCATCATATTGCACATTTTTGCTTGCACAAACAGCAACACTTAGTAATCCCTCTGTATTTGGTATTTCAACATCAAATACATCAGCAACATGTAAAGATTGATGGTCATCACCATCATTATTTTCATTAGTATTATCCTGGAGAAATGCATGATTCACTTGGTAACTGGCAGTCACATAATCAGCATAATCGGCATACAAATCAAATGGTACATATCCCTTGTATGTATCTACCTCTGTATCAACATTTTCACAACACTTCCCACTGATCATTCAATCACTGCTGCAAGAGACAACCGACATTAACAGCAAAGGTTCTTGACTCTCATTTAAATCTGAAACACATGCATCAACAAAACTTTTCAGAACTGCAGAGCTTGACGCACATAGACAAGGAATGATTTGCTCAGCTTCACATGGTATTTCACCATTGAAGGTACTTTGATAAGAAACCACAGCAGACACAAACCTCTTAGCTATCCCAAATTTTAAATTATTTTCCATGTCCCTAGCTGTGTTAAAAGCTTCATACAAGGTTTTGGGTTCTTTGTTTCTCAATAGGAAACCCATCTTCTCATCAAATGCACTCATGTAAACATCCAGACATACTTTATCATCAAGTTTATACTTTCTAGAAATTTTGGACAAAGCTTGTGAAAATCTAATATTAAATGTTGGTACTAATTCCTCTTCCCTGATTTGTATATAAGTGAATTCTTTCAGCAAGTCAGAATCACTCACCTTCTCATCAAATTGATCCATGAAATCTGAAACCAATTCTTCCCATGAGGTAATAGAATTCACTAGCAAAAAAGAGAACCAATCTCTTGCATCCTCTTTCAATGACTGAATAAACAATTTCATGCATACATCTTCCTAACAAATTTTGAATTCTCCTACCAAATCTAAAAATCTTTTAACATGTTGACATGCTGATTCTGATTTCTTCCCACTGAAAATTGGCAAATACTTTCTAATTTCTGTGGGTATGGGATTTGGGAAACCTGGAATATCTATAAAATTTAGAGCAGCATAATGGTTCATGATGAAACTTCTCCTATTATACAGTTGTGACACTTCACTAGGCATGGCTCTATGTGGAAATACACAAGGTTGAAAAACTTTACTATTCATTTTTTCTTACTCCCACAAATGATTATATAACCTCAGATAAAAGAATGAAACACTTCAAGCACAAATCCTTATACTGAAACTGTTCATAACATTGCTTGACATAGAGCTTTTCCAAATTTGCATACTATAATAGAAGAACATATACTCTGGACATTTCAATAGAATAAATATGCAAATGGACATTGAAATCCCCTCTTTCCCTCTTTACTAGTGTTGTTCACTAAATGGGAAAACTATTTTAGTAATTCAAATTTTCAGAAGAAATTGTTTTGCATTTGAAACCTCTGAAATACCTGGAGATTTTGTAGTTGTATAAAACTTGTAGATCTAGAGATTAACTTCCACTTTCAGCATAGTCTTTTATCACAGAGTCACCACCTCTTGCATAGAGGATATTTTGAACACCAGGATACCATTCAACACTTATTTAAATCTTTGATTACTCCTTTGATCTTGCTGCAACCAATACTCTTCTAGGCTGTTTAATACTGGTATGAACCACAGAGTCACCACCCAATAAGGAATTGGGGAAAAATTCACACACAGCTGCAAGAACTTCTTACAACTCTCAACAATGCATTGACTGTTACTCCTTCATAAAATATGAAATGAAACACATATCATTCTGCAGATCGAGAACAAGGAGCATTTTCTTCACCGTAAAACGACATTCAACTCTGTGCATATACAATGGACTGACTAACTGGATATGAAATTGACAGGATGAAGGATACATTAAACATCTAACCATATCAATCAAGCATTTGAATCCATTTATTCCCCAACAAAGTCGCCATTTTTGTTGTTCACCATAAGTGATAACCCAAGTATACCTGCAATCCTTCTATGAAATGGCCAATTTCAGCCTATGAAACACATTAGGGCTTGGACAACATGAAAAGGATATGAATCCTTCTACTCTTCAGGATTTGCAAAACCTAGGTGGGTATACCTTTGATGCATTTAATCAAATCTATTACACACAATACTGCATCAATCAAAAGCAGATGGATCTCAAAAGGTTCAAAAACTAAGAGGTAACTACAGATGGGCTAGAGCCACACTTGCAACTCAACATTTTTTAAATCATGAGATGGAGGGACACTTCCACATAACATAAAATATAAAAAGATATTCTGATTTTGGATTTTTAAATGGTGTTCTGACAACCTTTCAATATTACAAGAGACCAGTGCCTTATCTAGGACACAAAGTCATGCATAAAACTAGAAGAGAAATCTCAGATGCAAGTTCTTTTCAACATTAAATTTTCATGTATCAATGCCTTACATTAATACAATCCTTTGCTCTATCACAAAACTATACTTATATATATATATATATATATATATATATATATATATATATATATATATAATATATGCATTCAAAATCATTAATGTTGGGTTTTAGGATTTAAATCCTTCCTTGAAGAATACCCAAAAGACAACATTACTCACTTAGAGGAATCTAAAAGAGACAACTCAAATTATCCTTGATAATATGAAATTATATGAATATGAGTACATTTTGGAGACAATTTCATGGAAACTCACACATGCCTTGCATATGTGTGAACCTGCAAACTGAAACTAAACCTATAGTAAAGACAACACTGAAAAGATAGAAGAACACACTATCATTTGCATTGATAAAAAGATGCCATCACTGGAACCTGCAATTTCAGATTTCTCCCTTGGAAAAATCTCTCCAAAAATGGAACCCTTACAAATGAGAAGAATTGGGAATAAAAAGAGGAGGGAAGAAAATCAAATCTGCAACTGAAATTGCCAAATATCTCCTCTCTAATAGAATTTCACTCCCATGGAAACTACTCTCGAAATATCCCACATTTGTCAAAATTAACTACTTGACCGGATTCCTCATTCCGAGAGCTTTCCAGTGATATATAACACTTCATATTTTGGCCAAAATTGAGACCCTGGGCGAATTAATCCTCAACATGTGCACATCATTTAAATTTTTGAATTTTAATATAGTTTAAACTATATCATTAACTGATTTTAATTTTGATTTTTGCTCTGATTGTGCTCTGACACTTTGCCATGTGGCAGCCACTGATTGGTCGATGGGGTCTACTGGGTGCCACTTGGGATGACACCTCGTCACTCTGCCACATGTCTTCTTGCTTGTCGTCCACATCATTGCCACATCACCAGGGCCCGTCTGCTGGACCTCTGATTGGACCTACCACTTGTGCGCCACCTGGCTTTCGCCATCTCGTAGGGCTTTATCCAGCATGCATCTTCACTCCACGAAACCATGCAAGCCATCGATCTGCTCCAAACTTGCTCACTCTTTAACCTGCTACATTTTTGCCATTTCACGTTTTGCTATTTTGCGGAACTTAACTTGCGAGCAACTTTCCTTCGCAAAACAGCGCGGACTATCCTATCTCCCGAAACATGCACGATCTTTACCCTTTTCACCATTTCGCAGGGTGTAACTCGCGCACATCTTCAGCCCGCGAAATCACACACTTCATCAGATCCTCTACAACCTTCTTACTGGTTAAGCCGACCCTTGTCTGCAAAATTTACTTGTTTGCCTTGGGAAGCATGCCTACATGGGGTCCACCTAGTCGCCACTCAGTCACCTCCTCCATCGCCTTGAGATCCATGCCCACACCTAGGCCCACCTTGGGCACCCATAGGCACTGTCCATCAAAAGCCCAGAGGCTTTGACATTATAGATGTGTGTGGATTTGGCTATAAATACCAAAAAATTACCCTCCACAGTTAATGTGGGATAATGTTATCTTGCCTGGGACTGTGTTTTGAAGCTCTTTTCTTAAGTTTTAATGGAAATTTCTAGATTTTTCTTGGAAGTCTTAATGCCCAAACACCATTCCCACACAGGAGGATTATTGGCAGAGTCACATGGGGCTACAAATTACATTTACCATTGATTTTAAACCCTTTACCATGCCATTGATTTCCACGTAGGGAGGAGAATGCTGCTTCATTTGCTTTAAAATATTTTATCCCCCTTTCAAAACCATGTTTCACGTTGCAGCAAATAGGAAGCAGCTAGGATTTGTTTTTAATGCCCTGGAGTTTCTCATGGCCCACGTGAGGGGCTGCATTTTGTATTTGGCTCTCCCCTCTCTCCACTGGCTTCCACGTAGGGAGTTAGATATTTGCATTAGTTTGGAGTGTTTTGTGCCTTCCTCAAGACACAATGCAGGAGGAGGAATTGTTGTTCTTACTTTACATTATCAAACCCTTCTCCAATCTCCACACTGCCTGGAAATATTGCATTTAAACTATTGCTTATTAGACTTTCAACCCAACATTTGCCACGTAGGTTGCTATTGTTTGCAAAGAACTTTTAAAACTCCAGACCTCTACTCCACGCACCAGGGAGGAAACAAATATCTAGTCCATTTGGATTATCACTAGCAAATCTGCAATTTGTTTGAAAAAATTTGAATGTCTCCTCCAAACACAAGGAGTGAACGATGCTGGCTCTAGCATTAACTTGAAAACGTTAATGATTTGGCCTTACTCACATGACATGGGAGGTGAGGATTTGAATGCAAACCAAGTGCATTTCAGTTGGAAGCCTTTTACCTTTTTTCCACCATTCACCAGCAGCTACCCTCCACATGCATTGTCACGTAAGGCTTAGTATTAATCTTTTCTTTGCAACATTCAATCCCCTTTTCAACATGCTTTACACAATCATATTTCATGCACAAGGGTGGAGGCTGGGCTTTGCACATGCCACATTGCATTAAATTAAAGCTCTGCATCATTCTCCAACACCACGGCTAGTAGGGAGATGGGAGGAGGGATTTTTGTTTTATAATAAGATTAGTTGCATTTTGTATTTCATGATGTGACTGAGGGATAAATGATAAATGAAACTCTGTGGAACAACCAGCCCACTTCATAGTCCCTTTCTTCATGACTATGACCATATTCGCCATATGAATAGCCTGAGTATTGTGAGTGCATAAAATTTGTATCTTATGAGTCATCAAAGGACATAGCATAGCATTTTGGATATATGTCTGTTCATCCATAGGTAACCAGTAAAATGAAGTCGCCTTTTAGCATCCTACTGGCAAACTACAATCAAGCCAAGTTGGGCCCCAAAGTGGGTCTGACTAAAATAAATCATTTTCAAGCAAATAGCCTTCGAAATGCTTCAGACACCTTAAACACACCTCTGGAAGATCGGCATCATTTTCAGATCATCAGACTGAAATTTGCAACCTTCAAGCGATTACGCCCCATTTTTGCATTTAATCGCGAAGACGTATTTTTCAAACCTGTCAAAACACTTTTTTGGAGCTCGCCATCTGACAAGCATGTACTCTGATATGCAAGAATGAAATCTACCAAATGGTTTCTCAAGATAAGTCCCTAGCGAAGAAATATTAATTAACGAAAATGGCCAACTGGCTTTGTCGACACTGCGGACTTGATGAAGTCAATGTTCTGGCAACACATGACGCCTTTCTCAAAAATATCAAACGACCTTCGTAGGCCCTCAAATTTGAAACATAGGTACCTTAAAGTACATATTAAAACAAATAATTCTTAGTTCGATCACCAGATTGACAGGATGCAAATGGTGCGCTCACAAAAATGGCTACATTAATTGATATAACAATGGAAGTGTGGATAACTGAAAATGATAGGTAAATGAACCCTTTTGAAAACTGATCAAACGGATTGACAAAGGCTTGAAATTTGAAACGTAGCTCATAATTTATACTAACATTATCATAGACCAAACATTATGGCATGACACTTACTAAGGCAACTTTTACACTTGTCCAAAACAGGGCTCCGACTAGCTGTCGAAACCGGGACTTGCCAAAACACATAAACTGCAAACAGATTTGGCTATGAAAACTAAGCAAATGGATTCGTCAAGACTTTAAATTTTGTAGACTGACTCATATTTATGCATATAATTGAATCCATTTTTAAATTCTCCATGACAATCAACAAAGCAAAAGATGTAATCGCTTAAAGTAGGCTACTCAATAAAATCTGCATTTGTGCCTAAAATGCACTTTCAGCTCACCCTCAAAATGGGTACCTCATAAACTTATCCAAATTGAATTCTGAAAGTTGCACATCACTGAATAGGCCAAATGAAAGGTGTAAGACTTGAATCCCAAGCCTTACCCTATGAAAATCAACCGGTTCCATTTTACCCTCTCTCTAACTGGGCCATTCAAATTGACTCATTTAGGTACTTTTCTGACATGGAGAGGAAAATTTTGAAATGGGCCTCTACACTTGACTCAATTTTAATGAGTCCCAACAACTAGTAATGTCACTTCTGACTGAATTGTACTTACATATTGATAATAGGTGGAAATATGCAATGGACTCAGAGATACAAATTAGAGAAAGATGTCTAGTCCATCTATTTCCTGATATGTTTGTAGTAGAAATAAAGGAGCATTTGACAACCTACAATTCTAAATTTCTTGTCAAACAGAGAGCCTTAAAATTGATGAATGGGCTATACATTGTGGTGCAGGAGCACCCTTCCAGTCCCCTTCTCTTTCTTGTTTTTACTAGCACAGTTCTTTTTAGAAGCTTTTATGCATGTGATAATGAGCCATGTGCTCATAGGTCCTAGGTAGAGTCCTAGAGGGGTAAGTTGTCAAGTTTATGTTTTCTATTATGTTTTCTATCAAAATGTAAGGTATGTGTGTACTGGAGGAGTTTAGGAGTGTTTGATCACTAGGTGGTGTTCTTAGGTTGGCCCAATGGGGTCTAGAAGTCTTAGATAGCAACATGTCAAAGTTGCTCAAAGCTACTCACAATGGCATGACAACTTTTAAAAGTTGTCAAGCAATTTTTGTTGTCAAAAAGGTAAGTTCTTTAGGTTAGCGGTGGAAAAACCCTATTTTGTGCATGCAGACCAAGGCAAGGTACTATAAGTACTCTAAAACCCTAAAATCTAGAGTTTGGAAGGACAGATATTGTATAGCTCTAACAAAAAAATAGACTGTGACTGTAGAATGTAATTACCAATCAGTTTGACAAAAAGAAATAAGCAAGTGTACGGATTGATAAAGATCCAAACCTGTGTGTTATGTTTGACATGGTGTAAATAGTTTCATTTTCAAGCATTAGTTTAGGTTTTTAATTGCAGACTATGTGTGTTTTTGTAAACAGTTGTAAAACTGTGTTCTTCCTGCCCCGTTTTGGATAGGAACTGTGAAATGAGGTCTTGACTCCATTTCCCATTGTGGAACCCTAATGAAACCATGGGAAATGGGTGTGGAGACCTTGTACAGTAGACATAAACAAGCAGGGCCCAACAAGATGCAGGTTAACAAAACAACAACCCATTCCTAGGCGAGACTAGCAGAACTCAGTTAGGAATGGACGTTGTAGCAGAGGTCTTGGAGAGCAGGTTGTGTAGTTAAGTGAACATCCTTTGGAGGGAGAGTAGAGGAGTGTTGGAGGAAGAATTGGGGTGAAGGAGAGGCTTCATCCAATCCATTTAAGGTAGCAAACACTCAAGAAAACCTCACTATGACCAGACAGTCCAGAAAACCCTCATTAAAACCTCAAGAACCCCAAGAACCGCCCTAAGTTTTGTACAACCATTTGTAGACCCAAACCCTAGGTAATCTTTGAGGCATTTCCAATAGAAAAGAAGGAAAATCTTGGAGTGTGGATTGTGAATGCACCATGTGGGAGAGAGAACCCTTGTAGCAGACTGTTTTGAGAGCAAAACACCAAAACAGTGAAATTGGTAGAGAGCAGGAAGACAACAACTTCTTGATTGCACTTGGAGGGTTGAAACAAGGTTAAAGACTCAACACCAACTTGCTTGGACCTTGGAAAGCATGAAACAAGCCTTAAACCTTTACTAGCCATAGTAGGGGAATGTTGTCTCATGAGCAGGTGAGATTGTAGCAGCAGCAAGGCAACTCATTGGTGAGTGGATTGGGCATGGTCAGGGGGTTTCCTGAGCAGATGAAGCCCTAGAGACCCTAGGGTGTGAGAAGAACACCCGAAGATCCTAGGAGAGGATTTAGGGGCATAGACCAAGCTGGTCTATCCCAACACCATCTCATCAGATTGGTATCAGAGCAAGTAAAAGACTTGTTGGACTATGTGTATGTCACTATATACTGGTGAATCACTAGGGGAGAGCAGAATGGTTACCAACACAAAGCTAGCTAGAGAAGTGAAAGAACAGAGGGAGAAGAATAGGCTCCTTGAAATAGCTATGATAGAGCTAAGGGATAAACTATAGGAAGTAGTAGATCAGAGGATACATGAACCTTAGGATGAAGATACCAAAGGTAAAGGTGCAGAGACCTTAGACATAGATGATGTGATTCCTGAACCTGATCCCTTGCTCCATGAAGAACCTTTTGTGAAAGCTATCGAGGCTTTGAACACTAAAGCAATTAAAGGAGTGCCACATTTCAGTGGAAGAATGGATATAGACACTGTTATGGAATGGATTGAGGCCATGGAAAAACACTTTGAGTGTGAAGGAGTAATGGAGGCTCAGAAGGTTAAGGTTGCCAAATCCAGATTGAGGGGAGCAACTCTAACATGGTGGAAATACCTGCAAGAAGAAAGGGTTAGAATGGGAAAGTTACCCATTGCATACTGGGAAGCTATGGTAAGGAAGATTAAGGAGAACTACTTACCAGAGGATTATGAAGTTCAACTTCATAAGAAGAGACAAGGATTGAATCAGAAGGATCTTGATGTAACCTCCTACACTGAAGAGTTTCAAAAATTATGTCTTAGATCAAGGGTTCAAGAAGACGAATCTATCAAGGTGGCTAGGTACTTGAGCGGCCTAAAGTGGAACATTCAGGAGGAGATTAGTTTGTGGACTCCTACTACTATTCAAAAGTGCCATCAGCTTTCTATCAAAGTAGAGGAAAGGAACAAAAGGAAAGGAGACTCCAATAGCAGGGGTAAAGGCAGAGGCAAAGAACAAGTGACTCACCGAGGTGGTTACCAAAGCAAGCCAAATGAGCAAAGATCCCATGGAGAAGCTAAGTTGACTGAGCATGGAAATGAAACCAACCTTAGAGGTGTACATACTAAAGGAAGAGGTGCACAAGGTGGTTCAAATAGGGGTAGAGGTACCGGTAGAGGTAACTCTTATTTTGCAACTATGAAGTGTTACAATTGTGGTCAATTGGGACACCCGACATATAGATGCCCTGACAAGCCTACCTCAACTAATAGTGGAAAGAGGATTGCATATGCACAAGAAGACTCTTCAAGTAGTAAGACACCAGATGTGGATTAGATTGAATCAGAAGTTGGTGAGAACCTGATGTTCAATCGGATTTTGATCAGATAGCCAATCAAGGAGGAACCCAAACATAGAAGAGCATTGTTTAGGTTAAGGTGAAAGATTCTTGGCAAAGTGTGCAAGGTGATAGTTAATACTGGCTCAACTAACAACATCATCTCTAAAGAGGTAGTTAGGAAGTTAAAACTCACAAGAATACCCCACACCAATCCTTACAAGGTAACTTGGTTAAACAAAGGACAGAGTGTGTTAGTCAATGAGCAGACTTGGGTAGAGTTTTCTATTGGAGGGTTTAGAGACAAAATCCTTTGTGATGTGTTGCCTATGGATGCATGTCATCTGCTGTTAGGAAGACCCTAGCAGTTTGACAGGAAGGTAGTCTATGATGGAGAGGAGAACTCCATATCCTTTAAGAAGGACAACAAGACTTATAAAATTCAGTCTTTAACTAAGGATGAAGAGGGCACTTAAAAAACACCTAGTGCTTTGGTAGCTACTGGTAAAGAGTTCATTAACCTTCTACATGAGGAGGATATGGTCAAGTGTGCTATCTTTGTGAAGCCAAAGAAGGAAGAAGATAAGATGCAGACTGAAGTACCCAAGGAGGTGCAACACTTGTTGCATGAGTACAAGGACATTGTGAGTGATGGAGCACCTGCCACACTCCCACCTAGAAGGACAATCAGCCATCAAATAGACTTTGTCCCAGGTGTATCCTTACCAAACAAGACTACCTATAAGCTCACCCCTGATCAGAATAAGGAGATAGCAAGGCAAGTGCAAGAGCTATTGGAACAAGGACTGATTAAGAAAAGCATCAGCCCATGTGCAGTCCTGGTGGTGTTGGCTTCCAAAAAAGGAGGTAAGTGGAGACTTTGCACTGACTCAAGAGCAATCAATAGGATAACCATTAGATATAGGTTTCCTATTCCTAGAATAGAGGATTTAATGGATTGTTTAGGAGGGGCTATGTATTTTACCAGGCTAGATCTTAAAAGTGGTTATCACCAGATAAGAATCAAGGAGGGCGATGAGTGGAAAACCGCTTTCAAAACCATAGATGGATTGTATGAGTGGCTTGTGATGCCATTTGGGCTTACTAATGCTCCAAGCACCTTTATGAGATTAATGAATGAAGTGTTAAAAGAATTCATAGGTAGATTTGTGGTAGTGTATCTAGATGATATACTCATCTATAGCAGCACTAAGGAAGAGCATATTGAGCATTTGAGATCAGTTCTAGAGAGGTTGAATAAGGAGAAGCTATCTATCAACCTAGAGAAGTGTGACTTCTTGAAAAAAGAGCTGGTATACTTAGGATTTGTGGTCTCCAAAGGAACCTTGAAGATGGATCCAAGCAAAGTGGAGGCAATCATGAATTGGCCTGCACCTAAAACAGGAACTGAGGTAAGAAGTTTTCATGGATTAGAACAGTTTTATAGGAAATTTGTAAGAAACTTCAGTGGTATATGTGCACCAATCCTTGACACCATTAAGGGAGGTCCTAAAAATAAGTTTGTATGGACTGAGCAAGCAGACAAAGCATTCCAATTGTGTAAATAGGAAATAGCCACAAAGCCCATCCTTGTCCTACCTTCATTTGATAAGTTATTCACCTTGGAGTGTGATGCAAGTGGTATTGTTGTAGGTGGTGTAATCAGCCAAGAGGGAAGACCTGTAGCATTTTTCAGTGAGAAATTGAATGAAGCAAAGAAGAGGTATTCAACTTATGACTTAGAGTTGTATGCATTAGTGCAGTCTCTTAAGAAATGGAGACATTACCTACTTCCAAAAGAGTTTGTAGTATTCAAAGACAATCAGGCATTGAGTTACATAAATACTCAAGAAAAGCTAAGCAATAGGAATTTGAAATGGATGGAATATCTCCAATCCTTCACCTTCACTATTAAGCATAAGAAAGAGCAACTTAATAGGGTGGCAGATGCATTGAGTAGAAAATTGTTAGCAGTCCAAGAATTATAGCTGCAGAGCATTGGCATAGAAGGTTTCAAAGATCTCTATGAGGGAGATGAAGACTTTGCAACAACCTATAAGATTTGCAATGAATTTGAGAACCATTTCCATGGTGAGTATGCAGATTACACTCTCCAAAATGGTCTTTTATTCAAGGGTAATCAGTTGTGTGTACCTAGAGGATCAATGAGGGAGAACCTCATCCAAGAGAAGCATAATGGTAGTATGAGTGGACATTTTGGGGTTAATAAGACCCTAGACTTAGTGTAGAGGTTCTACTATTAGCCAAAGTTGCCAAGAGATGTGAAAAGATATGTAGAATAGTGTGGTGTATGCCAAAAAACCAAAGGTGGATCAAGCAATGCTGGTTTGTATCAGCCATTACCGGTTCCCAATAGACCTTGGGAATGCATAAGCATGGACTTTGTGGTTGGACTTCCTAAGACCAAAATAGGTATGGACAACATCTATGTGGTAGTAGATAGATTTTCCAAAATGATTCATTTTATTCCATGTAAGACTACACATGATACAAGCTATGTTGCTCATCTCTTCTTCAAAGAGATTGTTAGGATTCATGGACTCCCTTTAAGCATTGTTTCAGATAGGGACAGAAAATTCATGGGTCATTTTTGGAAGACACTATGGAGGATATTAGGAACCAACCTATCATTTAGCTCAGCCTACCATCCACAAACAGATGGGTAGACTGAAGTCATCAATAGAGTGCTAGGTAACTTGTTGAGGTGTTTGACCAAAGAGAATGGCCAAACATGGGATTTGATCATTTCTCAAGCAGAGTATGCATATAATGATAGTGTTAATAGAACCACTGGTAAAAGCCCTTTTGAGGTTGTCTATGGCAGACATCCAAGAGAGTGTGTGAGTTGAGAGACCTTGGTAGTTTGCAAATGTAGAGTGGACAGGTAGAAGACTTCACTCAAACCATTAAGGAAGTTCAGGAGTAGGTTAAGAAGGACATCCTTGAATCCACCCTCAAACTAAAAGCCAAAGTGGATGAGAAAAGAAGGGAAGTTTAGTTTAGAGTGGGTGATTATGTAATGGTTCACTTGAGCAAAGCTAGGATGCAAGGAGGAAAGCCTACCAAACTATAGATGTGAAGAGTGGGACCTTGCAGAATCCTATTACAGTATGGTAAGAATGCCTACAGAGTTGACTTGCCAGCTGAGTTGGCCATTTCACCAGTCTTTAATGTAGCAGACCTGAACTTGTATAAGGGTGAAATAGCAGAACAGACTGAGAACCAAGCTAAGGTATTGTAGGATATTGATGATAATGTTTTACCACATGTACAGAAGCCTAAAGCAGAGTAGATTTTGGAATCAAGAGTCAAGAAATCCACTAGACACTAGGTATATATGGAACATCTAGTGAAATGGGTAGATTAGCCAATATCTGAAGCAACATGGGTGGAAGAGAGAAGATTCAAGGCACTATGAATAGACCCAGCTCTCTTATCACCTTCTTCTTCTTAAATTCTATGTAGAGGGGGAGCATGGTGTAGGAGCACCCTTCCAGTCCCCTTCTCTTTCTTTTTTTTACTAGCACAATTCTTCTTTAGAAGCTTTTATGCATGTAATAATGAGCCATGTGCTCATAGGTCCTAGGTAGAGTCCTAGAGGGTTAAGTTGTCAAGTTTATGTTTTCTATTATGTTTTCTATCGAAATG